>NC_052624.1:264691787-265941787 GCF_016161935.1 Mauremys reevesii
AGTCAATGCCATGAGTCAGTCAGAGCTCCAGTGGACAGGTGCTAAATAGACTTAGCAAGGGCTGGCAGCATCTCTGTGGGGAGGCACTTCCTTTTTCCCATTTTTCATAGATTCATAGATTCCAAGGCCAAAAGGAACTACTGTGCTAATGTAATGCAATCGCCTGTATAACACAGGCCATAAAACTTCCCCAAAAGAATTCCTAAAGCAGATCTTCTAGTAAAACATCCATCTTGATTTTAAAATAGTCAGTGATGAAGAATCTATTTAAACCCTTGGGAAATTGTTCCAGTGGTTAATTACTCTCACTGTTAAAAATGTACACCTTATTTCCAGTCTGAATTTGTCTAACTTCAACTTCCAGCCATTGGATCGTGTTAGACCTTTGTCTGCTAGACTGAAGAGCCCATTATTAAATATTTGTTTCCCATTTAGATATTTATAGCTATTAATACTTTTGGCCAGTTTCTTTAGAAGAAATACTTCACTACAGTTTTCCTGGACAGATATGAAACATCCCAGACCAGCAAAATAGGACATATGATGGCCTGATTCTTCACTGTGCTCCTTGTGCATCTATTTACATCCATGCAAAATGCTTTCAAATTAGAATAGCACTTTGCGCCCTGATTGCACTACACAAGGTATGAGACCAGGGAGGATCAGGCCCATCACTTGTAGGGAACAAACTAGTTTGATTTTTCTGAGGTGGGTTGGGAAAGGTGGTGATTTACATTTGTATTTATTTATTCTCTGCCCTCTCCATGAACTGTTCATGTACCTATAAAATCCTGCTAAGAAACTCCTTCCTGTAGTCCTTCAGTACCCACCTTCCCTGGCCTTTGAAGACCCCATGGTGTTGATCCAGCTACTCTGGTACACCTCTACTCCAATATAATGCTGTCCTTGGGAGCCAAAAGTCTTACCATGTTATAGGTGAAACCGTGTTATATCGAACTTGCTTTGATCCACCGGAGTGCGCAGCCCCGCCCTCCCGGAGCACTGCTTTACTGCGTTATATCCAAATTCATGTTATATCAGGTCACGTTATATTGGGTAGAGGTGTAGCTCCTTTGCAAGGCCCCAGATGACATGATGTTCAAATCTTGCACACTTCATCATGCAATGCATTCTGGAGTCACCCCAGAGTGTGAGCAACTAGAACACTGACCCTTCCAGAGCCCAGCAGAGAGGCTCCATAACTGATTGACCATCAAAAGAGGATTTTTAAAGGGGAAGCCCAGGGGAACTGACTTTGAGGTCCATAGGGAGGAAGGGGAGAGCCTCTAAAAAGCCTGAATTGCTTGGACAATCATCACAACTTCCCAGGGCTTAGTCAAAACCAAACCCTGAACCTTGCAAGGCTTATCCATTGCTAGTGGTGTTCAGTGACAAATAGTGGCCTGATCCTGCACACGTTACTCACCAGAGTAGTTTTAATTCATTTAAGGCAATAGGACCATTTCCAGGAGTGGGGAGTACTTCTGTGCATCTTGATCACAGAATCAGGCACAAAACACAGGAAAACTTGTACAGACTCCAGGACAGCTTGAGAGCAATCTGTCTTTGCAGCTTTGGAAATGGGGATAGAACTCTGCCTAATTCATTTTTAAGTGAACAGTGTCATTAAGGCTTTAAAGGCCAAATTGTGGTGAGTGAGGTAATGCAGCTGTAAAAGATGAAGCAAATGCTACTCCTGGCCTTCGCTGAAGAATTTCTCATCTGTATTTTCTCCATTTCCCTCTCTCTCCCCTTTTATTGAATAGTCCTGGCTACCTTTGAAGGCTTAAAGATGTCTCCTTTTTACAGACTCTGCTAATGCTTTGAGATATTCCTGAAGATATTCCCTAATACAGGGGTCAGCAACCTTCGGCACATGGCCCATCAGGGTAATCTGCTGATGGGCACGAGATACTTTGTTTACATTGCCAGTCCGCAGGCGCGCCCCCCCCTCCCCCCGCAGCTCCCAGTGGCCATGGTTCACAGTTCCTGGCCAATGGGAGCTAAGGGAAATGGCGTGGGCCGCAGGGACATGCTGGCCGTTGCTTCCCGCAGTTTCCATTGGCTGGGAATGGCGAACCACAGCCACTGGGAGCTGTGGGAGGCCATGCCTGCAGATGGTCAATGTTAACAAAATGTCTCGTGGCCCATCAGAGAGGATTACTCTGATGGGCCACGTGCCGAGGGTTGCCGACCCCTGCCCTAATCGGTTATTGCATGTTTGTATACAGGGCATCCATCTCAGCTTCTCCCAGAATCAAAAATTATCTCTGATCTCAATTTACATTGGCAAAGCAGGGATCTTCCAAAGTAGATCATTTTTTAAAAAATGTAACCATTTTGATAAGGGAGTAGTACTGTTCAGTATCAGGAAATGCCTCAGACGTCTCAAATAACAGTGCACAGATTTAGCATACTCACAGAAAGTCTAACCATTTTAAAAGGTTACAAAATATGCTTTCAACGGTCATGCTGTTTTCAAATAGACTGAAAGGAGCACTGTGTTCATAGCGGACTAGGATGGGCTAAAGCATGCTGCATGAAATATACAAAAGCTGCTTTATGTCAAGGTATGTTTGAATTGGCATTGGCCTAGTGTTTTAATACGTACCTGTACATAATCCACACTTCTCCCCAGCGCTTTGAATGCTGTGTACATTACTTCTCTTTTTCCACCCCATTTCTGCATGATGCAAATACTTTTGTTGGATAGGACTAGTTGAGTTACGTGTTGCATACTCTCTTTATGTGACTCCTCTGTCTCACCTGGACCCTTCTCGTGAAAGTTATTCCTCCATATATAAGTGACAGATTTGTCCCTGCCCATGATTTCACTAAAAATGTCCATCATGTAAATGTCATCTTCTGAGTTCCCATCAATGACCATGATAACTTTAATTCCAGGGTAGGTCAATCTTTTCACTGAAAGTAAACATTTTCTTAAGTAGTCAGGATCCTCTTGATAGGCAGCAATACAAAGGGCAACTGTTTTGTTCAACTTTATTGGAGTCTCAAGTGATCTTTTCATTTTCCTGTGTTCTAAAAAGGCAAATAGGCTTTGGATGATGAGATGTGATGCCAAAATAGCACCATAGAGTCCAAAAGAGAAATAGTAATTGTCTGTTTGGATAAACTGGTAGCCAACAATGTAAGCAGCTGTGATTCCGAGCAGGAGGGAGACCCCAAAGAGCGTGGTTCCAAGTATTCTCAGGATACATATAAATCTCTCACAATGCATCTGCAACAAAACCAGAAAAATAATTAATGTGATTGCTGTTTCCTGCTACAGAATGTAATCTGGGTAGTCTCATGGATAAAACACAAGACAGAGAATCAGGAGATATAGGATCTGTTTCTGTATCATCTTGGTCATGTTGCATCATCTCTGTGTTGCACTAATCCCCACTTGCAAAATGGAATGCCAATACTTCCTTATCTCATTGGAGTGTTAAAAATTTGTGAACATGTGTAAGGTCCTCCAAGATCCTCAGACAAAAGGTGCTATCTACATAAGAGTCTGATCCTAGAAACCTGGCCTTTCTGGATGAAACCTTAAGTGTAATAGTATTGAAGAGACTTTTAAAAAATAGATGTCTGGCTAATTATATATATATATATGGGTGAAATCCCGGCTCTATTGAAGTCCTGGGAATTTTTGCCATCAGCTTCAACGGGGTCAAGATTTTACCCATTGAAGTCAATGGCAAAATACCTATTGACTATAATATACAAAATACCCATCGACTGCAATATAGCTGGGATTTCACCCAATTCTGCAAAACTTCAGTTGATTCTGACAACTTTCTACATTCTTAGCTTAGCTGTCCCTGGTATCCCTTTTATTGAACTCCAGCTTATGCAAGATCTAACAAGTATGTAAGGTGATAAAATGGTGATAAATGGTATGTAAAAAGCTATGCAGGCAGGCAGGCAGATTAGCGGTATGGTATATTCCTGGATTTCTTTCAATCAAGTCAAACCAACCATTTTATGCAACAGCTTTCTTAAAACCAACATAAAACATGTAACATGATGTCTTCAAAGTCCTGATTCACATTCTTAACTTTAACTGCATGCTTTGAATTTCATGGGATTTAAAGACATGCTTGAGTGCTTTGCTGAATCAGGGCCTCTCTTTATATTTTGCTCTCTTTCCTTTTCCATTATTCACATTTTCCCTACTGTTATCAGCCAGCGTGTATGTTGATAATATTCCTCACACCGTCTGTTGGCCACAGCTGGACTTGGAACACCACCCTTTTACATCATAAATGCCTGCAGACCATCCCTTGAAATACAGGGGGAAATCGCTACTAAACTGTAGCGATGCAGCTGTACTCAGCTGTTTACATTTCAGTCTGCAAAGTTATAGCCATGGGGAAAAAATAAACCACAGAATTTTAGGCTGAGAAAATGCACTTCTTCCTTTTTTCTATTTTAAAGTGATGTATTTCAATATGGGAGGAAGGCCCTGAAATTTCCATTTGGAGCCAATAGTTAAGTAAGGAGCATAACCTGGACTCTATAACTAAAACTTGCTTGAATACCTAAAGCCAAATTCTGGCAGGTGCCATAGGTACACATCAGCAAATTTATGGCCAGCAGTAAGTCTATTGACTGTAAATCGACAGTCCCTATTCTGACCTGTCTGAAATGTTGCAGAGAAGATCACACTCAAAAAGCTTTCCATGACAGGAGTCTTAGAGAAGCGTTACAGAACATGACCATGAATGCCAAATGATTGGTGCATTAGAAATAAATGAATAAAATAAAATAATTGATCTCGTCTAGATTAGATGATCCTAAAGATCAGAATATGTGGTCCATGTGTTTATTCATCTTTCATATAACCAACTCCCTGACAGCTGAACTCAAAAGGTATTATGCCATCTTACACCTGGGCTGAATTTGTCTCAGTAACGACTCTTTTATAGCATGAACAACGAGGAGTCCTTGTGGCACCTTAAGAGACTAACAAATTTATTTGGGCATAAGCTTTTGTGGGCTAGAACCCACTTCATCAGATGCATGGAGTGGAAAATACAGGAGCAGGTATAAATACATGAAAGGATGGGAGCAGGGGCCAGACTGTGCTTACATTACAATAAAACTGAAGCAGTTATACATAACTAACTTGCTACAATACCGGTCATGTTACCATATTAATTCTCTCTTCTATGAAATATATCTGCACAAAAATGTTGAGTTCTGTGTGGTTATGTTTCTAGCATAACTTCCCCTCACAATATTTTCACGAGATCAAGAAATGGGTTTCTGGACCTGATAAAACAGCAATTTTATTTTATTTTTTTCATCAAAAACAATCTAAACTAAATTAATATATAGTATATAGATTAATATATAAATATAATCCCTGGCTACAAAACTAATGCATACTTTGACCTAAATTTGTGGCTTTAGTGAACTCTCTTTCCCCTTTTATACATATAAACTAGGGTTTGACAATTAGACTTTTAACTGACTGACTGTCTGGGAGAGTCTGGAAAAAGCTGTTCAAGGAACGTTCTCAAGCTTTAGCATGTGGACTGTTGATGTTTTGCCCAGTAGACCTGATCTTTATCGGTTTGAATATACACAAAGAGAGAGGAGCCAAAAAACCTCCACCCTGCTTTAAACATTTTGCCAAGGATCTTACAGGAAATTCACATTTTTACATGTCTGGGGCCAAAAAAGAGAGCTGAGTAGGCGATTGCTATATCAGAGACTTTTAAGGCCAACGGGAACTATTATGAACATAGTCTGACCTCCTGCGTAACTCTTAGCCACATCCTTAATCACACTTTGAACATGATTAAAGCATAACTTTAATAACTCTAATAACTATCAGAGAAACCAAAGACCTCAGTCAGGCATGTGTTATTCCAATTTTACACTGATGTAACTCCATTGCTGAATCAGGCCTGAGGTGGCAAGAATATAGTGAAGACTAAATGCCTAGTTTAAGGGGGAGGGATACCTCAGTGGTTTGAGCATTGGCCTGCTAAACCCAGAGTTGTGAGTTCAATCCTTGAGAGGGTCACATAGAGATGGGGGGCAAAAATCAGTACTTAGTCCTGCTAGCAAAGGAAGGGGGCTTGAATTGATGACCTTTCAAGGTCCCTTCTAGCTCTAGGAGATTGGCATATCTCCTATTAACTTTTCAGATCAGGTTTTTTTTCAGTGACTTCTTTAATACCCCTTTCTAAATTATGTCCTTAGACCTAAATCCTGCAGACCACCATTAACTTCAAAGGGTGTTCTGCCCAAATAAGACTGTTCAAAAGTGTCCAGATTTGGCCCTTTGTTTTGAATGAATAAAACAGAAATTCCAGCCCTGATCCAGCTCCCGTTGAAGTCACTTGGGGCTTTGCCATTGACTTCAAAGAGAACAAGATCAGATCTATAAATACATGTATAAATTACTAAGCTCGTTAAGGGCTTCATCCAGAGCCTGATGAAGTCAGAGAGAATCTTTGACTTCAGTGGGGTTTGGATCAGGCTCTGTGAGTGAAATCTTGTTGCCCATATAATGGGACCATGGCCCAAATCCTCAAGATATATAGGCAATGGAAGGTAGGAGCCTAAATATATTTGAGGAACTGGGCCCAACTGCCTAATCATGCACCATTAAAATAAGTGGGTGCATCTACACAGCCTGCAGAGAGGCGAGGCTTCCAGCCCGGCTCAACAGACTTGGACTAGCAGGGTTTGCCCTAACGCTCTAAAAATAGGGCTGTAGGCAGCACTTTGAAGTTGCAGCTTAGACTTGGGGCTGGGGCTCTGAAGCCTAAGGAATGGGTGGGCTTGTATTTAGCTGTGGCTCTGAGTTCCTTTCCCAGATCCGAGGAAGAGCTCCATGTAGCGGATAGTGGGCCCACTCACCAACAGACGTTGGTCCAATACAAAATATGACCTCCCCCACCTTGTTCCTCTAATATCCTGGGCCCAAAACAGCTACAACAACACTGCGAATCTCCAGCATAATGTCTGTTTACATTAGCATGATGGTGTAAAGGTGCATGAAAAGTAGCGTTTCTCACCACTGCTGAGATTAAACAGATCTTACTCTACACTAGCCTGGCAGTGTTAACTGAAACCTGCAATTCTATAGGGCTTTTCATAAAAGCTTCTGGATAAGAATGTTTGAACGACTATAGAAAATGGAGCTGTGGCATCTATTTTATAATGAAGGCCCATGTTGTGCCATCTTTACTCATGTTGTATAGTACGTTAGGTTCTGAATCGGGAAAACACTTCAATATGTGTTTAAGTTCATCCATATCCAGGAAAACACTTAACTCTCAATGAGAGTTAGGCATTTACTTGCATGTCCTTAAGTGCTTTCTTGGCTAGGGATACTTTCCTGACTCAGGGCCTTACTCACCAAGTTATGCCATTGAAATTGATGGGACTAGTTGTGGCATAAGATAATGTTCCTCTTGAGTGAGGCTGGCACAGTGTGGCCCTGAGAGTGTAAACCACTTTCCATAGACATGGAGGGATATTCCTCTCAGAGACCAATAGGAGCTGCAAAGGATCAGTGCATTTGAAAAATGAAATGGCCAGAAATGAGTAGGGCCCTACCACATTCTGGGTCCATTTGATCAATTTCACAGTCATAAGATTTTAGAAATCATAAATTTCATGATTTCAGCTATTTAAATCTGAAATTTCACGGTGTTGTAATTTTAGGGGTCCTGACTATAAGTTTGGGTTGAAAGGTTATTGTAGGGATGGTTGTGATACTGCTACCCTTACTTCTGTGCTACCAGGGCATTGCCTTCATAGCTAGGCAGACAGAGAGCAGCAGCTGCTGGCCAGGAGCCCAGCTCTGAAGGCAGCACCATCGCCGGCAGCAGAGCAGAAGTAAGGATGCCCTGGTATGGTATTTCCACCCTTACTTCTGTTCTGCTGCCTGCAGACTTAGGCCCTCAGTCAGGAGCCGTCACTATCCATCCACCCAGCTCTGAAGGCAGCAGCGCAGAAGTAAGGATGACATGGTATGGTATTGCCACTCTTACTTTTGCAGTGCTGCTGGCAGGGCACTGCCTTCAGAGCTGGGTGCCTGGCCAACAGCTTTCGCTCTCCAGCTGCCCAGTTCTGAAGGAAGTGCAGAAGTAAAGGTGGCAATACTGTGACCCCCCCGCCCCAAAATAACTTTGCGACACCTCCCTTCCCCGCAACTCCCTTTTGGGTCAGGCCCCTTGATTTGAGAAACGCTGGTCTCCCCTTTGAAATCTGTATAGTATGGGGTAAAAAACACACAAAAGACCAGATTTCACAGGGGGAGACCAGATTTCATAGTCTGTGATGTGTTTTTCATGGCCAAAAATTTGGTAGGGCCCTAGAAATGAGAGTTCAACCTAATAAATAGATAGAGAGAATAATAAATAGAATTGGGGAACAAAATACCACAAAAATAACACATATTGGTATAGGAACACTTCAGCATTCACTACCATAGACCCCTTGCACATTTATGTAGCTGTTTCTCAAGTAGTGAAAGCCTTTAGGTGGTCCTTTCCATCTGCTAATATGGGATTTGGAACTGGTGACTAACAGGGGTCAAATTAAAGTCAGACTTGTTTGCAACACATGGGATGTAGCTCACTACATCAGCTGTTTAAGACGAGGTCCCTAATGTGCAATGCGCACACAGCTTTTCAGAGGAAACCCTGAGCCACTTTTTCCCCAGAAAGATTGAAAACAAGAAGCGTAAGATGTAGTCACAAATACAAAAGAAACTACATGGGGGTTATGTTGGTTTTTTTTTAATCACTTATCGGTTTCAAATTTTCTGGGATAAACTTTAAAAAAGGAGGATTAACGTTACAGTATGATAATGATACTATTAGGAATGGTTGTAATTGGGTTTTGAGCAGAATACTCATGCGGGAGAGAGAGTTCAGGTGCTTTGGAATTTAAAGTTTGGTCAAAATGTGGATCTGAACATCAAATAAGATTACAAATACTTCAGGCTATACTATTCCATTGCTTTTTCTGATGAACACCACTGAAATAGTTAAACCTCTGTAATACAAAATGGCCCTGATCTAGGGACATAGCTTAAAATTAAACTCTCTTGGGTACGTCCAGACTAACCCACCGAATCGGCGGGTAGCGATCGATTTTGCAGGGATCGATATATCACGTCTCATCTAGACTCGATATATCGATCCCCGAACGCGCTCCCGTCGACTCCGGAACTCCACCGGAGCGAGTGGTGGTAGCAGAGTTGACAGGGGAGCCACGGACGTCGATCCCGAGCGGTGAGGACGAGAGGTAAGTCGGGATAAGATACTTCGACTTCAGCTACGGTATTCCCGTAGCTGAAGTTGCGTATCTTACCTCGACACTGCCCCCCAGTGTGGACCAGGCCTTTATAAAGCAGAGTCATTTCCAGTTTTGCCCTAGTAAAAATGTATCCAAGTTGTATGATACTTTTTAACCTTTACAACTATATTCTACTGAATAATTAACCACACAATTTAGTTTCCCATGTGTACAGGAAGGATAATGATACTGAGTAAAGCATTAAAGTGTTTTGAGATCTACTGATGAACAGTTCTATATAAGAGCTTAGGATCTGATTTGTATCCCTTCGAGTGTCTTTCATTATCCAACAGTTTTGTAATTTAATCTCTCTCTCTCTTCCCCCTCCACCCACCATATATCAGTCCAAACCTTGCTCAGCTTACCCACATGAGTAATTCAATTGGTTTGAATGTCATTATTCAGATGATTATCAAGCCCTACAGCAGGGCCGTGGGAGGGGCAAGAGGGGCAATTTGCCGCAGGGGCCCCCACAAAAGCCCCCATAAAAGTTTTTGGGTCTTTCGCGGCAGGTCCTTCAGTGCCGCCAAACACGGAGCGAGTGAAGGACCCGCTGCCGAAGACCCGAAGCTTCTTCCGCTCTGGGTCTTCAGTGGCCGGGGTCCTTCACTCGCTCCGGCACCCACTGCCGAAGTGCCCCGAAGACCCAGAGCAGAAAGACCCCCACTGCCAAAGACCCCAGGCCCCCTGAATCCTCTGGGCGGCCCTGTCCTACAGTCCTCACTCAGGCTAATATTCCTGTTGATATCAATGAGATATGATCACTAAAGGTTTTGGGATCAAGTCCAATATAAAATGTCTCACACACATATCAGTATATAAACAGATCTCCCACTGACGTCAGCGAGAGTTGTATGCATACAGCCAAGGGAAGAATTTAGTTAGCCCTTTATAAGCCAAAGCTTGATTTCCTTACCCATGTGACTAGCTGGTTTTGGCTTCAGTAAAACAACTAGGTCTGGCCAGCGTGTATGTGGGTGTCCATAAGAAAGTATATACACAGATTAATATATGCTGTAATGTATATATACACAAACGTCAACATATACACATATAGTGCAAATGTTAACTGATTATTATGAATTGGCATCCAACTTAAAGAAATTTAGATGTATTTTGGCAGCAAAATAAATATTTCAACTTTGAAGTACAAATAATTCCATAAAATATGAATTATAAGCATAAAATAACTGTCCACATTCCCTCTTCCAGTTTACAGCTGGCAGAGGGGAAACAAAAGTTATGTTATATCTGCACATTTTTATATTAACAGAGTTACCATATCTGTTGTTTAGAGTTATTTGTCACTTCCAGATTTTACATACCATTTATCTTCTCGAAGGGGTTCACATAAGACTAAAGTTAAGTCTGGTTTTAGGTGAGAGAACAGGATAGCATATCAGAATTAATGACAACAAACTGTGCCTGCCTTTAGAAGTTTTTGAATACTGGACCAAGGATCTTCTTTTTCTACTCACTGCTCCTCCAAAAGTATTCTCTTATGAGCCTTAGCAAGGCCTCTATTGTTTGTTAGTTTTGTCCCAGATGTAAACAATGGTGACAAACTCATAGGGTTATGCAAAGGTAAGCCATGCTTGTACAAAAAATTCTGTTTCATCAATCATTTCCAGTTTACCTGTCGTGCAGTTTAGGTAAGTATTTGGAATTAAACATTTCAGTGGATCTCAAACTGCGGGCTGGGACCCCAACGTGGGTTGGGACCCAATTTTAATGGGGTCACCAGGGCTGGCTTTAGACTGTCTGCTTGAGCCCCACTGCCCGGGGTGACTGAGGGCTTCAAGGGGCTCAGGTTACAGGCCCCCTGCCTGGGACTGAAGCCCTTGGGCTTTGGCTTTGATGTTCCCAAGGTGATGTGGCTCAGGCTTTGCCCTTTGCCACTCCCCCCTCCCCCCCAGGGAAGTGGGACTTGAGTGAGTTCAGGCTTCAGTCTGCCCTTCTGGGATCATTTAGGGGGTTGCAGTGCAACGAAGTTTGAGAACCCCTGAACTACTTACATAGTAGTAATGCATGTTATCCACCTTAAATAATTTTGATTGGTGTTTATCTCTTAATGATCTTGTAATTTATTTACTGCTCATTCATAGATCATAGGCCATATCCTGTTGGACTGACTTATGTGAGTTGTCCCATAACCTTCAACACAGGAATCATTTGGCCCTGTGTATATAAATCTAGGGGAAGAGACAAAATAATTTGCTTGGTCCAATGCCATAAATACGTACGGCCAAATTCTCTGCTAGTGTGTGAAATTCCATTGAAGTCAGTGGTGCTGTATCCTTGTGCACTAGCAGAGAATTTGGCCCATGGTATATGGCCATGTGTGTAAGAAGATTTACAAGCTTGGCATGAAATCCTGGCTCCACAGAAGTCAATGACCAATTGACTTCATTGTGCCTAAGCTTTTACCCATGACTCTTTAATATTACAGTACTTTAATATATAGTGTTTGAAGGAGAGATGCTAGCTTGAAACTAATAATTTAATATTAATATTGTCATTTTTAAGTGCTCAAAGCCCCAAAAGACTCAGGCCTTGGCTACACTTGCAAATTTGCAGCGCTGCAGCAGGGTGTGAAAACACACCCTCTCCAGCGCTGCAAATTGCGGCGCTGCAAAGCGCCAGTGTGGTCAAAGCCCCAGCGCTGGGAGCGCGGCTCCCAGCGCTGTACGTTATTCCCCACAGGGAGGTGGAGTACGGACAGCGCTGGGAGAGCTCTCTCCCAGCGCTGGCACTTTGACTACACTTAGCACTTCAAAGCGCTGCCGCGGCAGCGCTTTGAAGTGCAAGTGTAGCCAAAGCCTCAGAACTGGATCCTGCAAACTCTTATGCCTGTTGAGTTGCATGAGAAGTCCCATTCAATGTAATGAAATGGTGTCCCTAGCCTCTGTTTGCCAGAAGCTGGGACTGGGTGACAGGGCATGGAGCACTTGATGATAACCTGTTCTGTTCATTCCCTTTGGGGCACCTGCCATTGGCCAGTGTCAGAGGACAGGATACTGGACTTGATGGACCTTTGGTCTGACCCAGTATGGCCGTTCTTATGTTCTAATGAGATTACTCATACAAGTATGTGTGTGCAGTCACACACAACTGCAATAATGTACCAGTTTCCCTGGAACAAATACTGAGGCAGTCATGCTGTATGCCTCAATGTGTACTAGTGAAAACGTTTGTTTTCATTTTAAAAACTGTGATACACCTCTACCTCGATATAATGCGACCCGATGTAACACGAATTCGGATATAATGCGGTAAAGCAGTGCTCGGGGGGCGGGGGCGGGCTGCGCACTCCAGTGGATCAAAGCAAGTTCGATATAACATGGTTTCTCCTATAACACAGTAAGATTTTTTGGCTCCCGAGGACAGCGTTATATCGAGGTAGAGGTGTATGTATGAATATTTTAAAGTAAGCAAACATTAAGAGTTTGTACAGCTTCTACCAATGTGTGTTAAGGAAACTTTTGACCTCTTCTATCTCGTCAGTGGAAGACGAACTGAAATTTGGAACTCGGTTCTCTGTTATTTTAGATGGAGCATCTGCACAATACATGAAATTAAATTCAAAATAAAATTAACATCACACTTTCATGTCAGGAGCGATGTAGGAACATTAATCCATAATGACAGCCACATCAGCATGTTGCTTTCTGTTGTCTGCGCGGTTCTGAAGTGTGCTGCCGTTGGAATGCATGGGGCAGATTGTGATCTCTCTTGCACTGGGCAAATATGCAGCAGCTCCGTTGAAGGCGATAGAGGCTAATCGGGATAAGGGAGATCACAATCTGGATCCTGGGCTGGTCTCCCCCAAGCAGCAAACCCTTTAAGCAAGGGAAGCTGGGTGCTCGTTGCACAATGCTCCAGGGCTCTTTGTCAGCGAGCAGCTTCACTTCCTAAAGCGGCACGTGCCAAAGCCTCCCAACGCCTCTCCTCCAAGAAACGACTGAGCGAAGGAGCCCTAGGCTCAGACCGCCACTTCCTGGGGAACCCCCTGCCCGCAGGCATTAGCCAATCAGGGGGAGGCGCGCTCTTGCATCACAGGGGGCGGCCCCTCATGCAGTGACCTCAAAGGTATTCCCCGCTCTGCCACGTGGGTTGCAGCTTGGAAATGTCCTCCCCGGCGGGACTGGCTTGGCGGCGGCTGGCTGGAGCAGCGGGCACGGCCCGGGAGCGGAGCTCGGCGCAGGCGTGTCTTGACCCCGTGCAGCAGCAGCCGCCGCGGCTCCCCCTGCCCTGCCGCCTGTGCTCCGTGCACAGGTACGTACCCCAGGCTGGGGTGCTCCGCAGCTCCTGCGCCGGAGAGACCCGCCTCCCGCGGGCGCTGAGCCATCGCCGGCAGTGGGACGCGCTCCCGCAGCACCGTGACAGCTGGACCCCCGCGTAACCTGACACTGCGGTCTCTCCCCGGCACCCTTCCGCTCAGCACCCACCGCTCGCCCCCTCCCACTCGGCTGCTTGGGCCAGATCCGCCCTCCTGCTCCCCGGGATGCTTTGTGTGTGTGTGTGGGGGGGGGTTCCTCTTGGGGGTGGGGGCACAACGAAGGGATGTCGCTTCAGTGGTGGGGCTCGGCAGCCCACCTGCCAATCAATCAGCCTGTCCCCCGATTTGCTCTTACAGCACGTGCCTAGCTCGCTGGCTGCCATGCCACGTATCTCCCCCCAACCACACACACGCGCGAACCCATCCACACTGGCGTGGTTAGCAGGACTTGTGACCGTTTGCATCGGAGCCCAGCAGGGCTGCTCCAAGTTACACTCCCCTCTTCAGCCTATGCAGCAACCGGACGCCTTAGGGGAGGTGCTAAAAAGTTTTCCTAGTAGTGGTAGGTTCCCCCTCTTCCCCCACCCCCGCCTCTAGACTCCCCCCCGCCCCCAGGGATCTCTCTCCCCACTTTGTACTTCAGCGAGACATCTTGATCGCGTTTGCGCTCTCTGAGGTGGGGCTATAGGACAACCCCCTCCTCCCCCCAGCCTTCCTGCAGCCCCATCCCTGCCTCTGCTCCTGTCACGTCCCCCATCCCCTGAACGCACAGCGGAGAGGGAGGGGATCACGGTCATGTTTGCACAAGTGTATAAATGACTACACTGTGTGCAATCCAAAAACCCAGCAGCAGGCTGGATATGGTGCGTGTGGAGAGTCCAGGCGGCTCCAGTCCCAACGCACCTTTGCAGGTTAGGTGAAATAAGAACTTTCCAACCATGGCCCGCATTTCCCGCTGATAAATTGCGTGAGTTCGACAAGCTCGAAAGCATTTTTTTTAGGCGAGAAGTTAGTGTAAAAAAATGCACCAAGGCACTCTGCATTCCACTTTATTGCCAGAATAGGTGTGCATGGGGGAGGGTAAATATGCCCCAAATTCCATTCAGACGCATATAAATCTATCTCAGTCTTTGCAACAACATTAATTGGAAGTTGAAAATGGTTTGTTCCTCTTTAGATGAAATAAATATAAATCACGTACCTTGTTTGTCCTTTGCTCATAAAGGGTCCTCGGCTTGCTGGGTGGTCTTGTATTTTGTAGCTCCCGCGGAACAGTTTCCAGTACTGAGGTAATAGATCAAATCGCGCGTCTCAAGGATTGAGCATCAAGGAGAAATACAAATAATCATTGGAAATTATTCACTCGCCCTCATTTCTCTCCCACGTGTTTTCCCTCCCTCCCCCCCTTTGCCTTTCTCTGCTTCAGTTTCTAGCTCAAAAGTTTCTCTCTTAAACAAACTAACAAAAAACCGCTTCGAAATAATAAACGTGAGGCTCGTTTCTGGCGCTGGAGCGGACGGTCCTGTTTGAAACGCCAGTCGCCAGGAGCCTGGAGACGTTGCAGGCTCTGAAAGTTGCGAGATGGGCAGCATCAATATTAGAAAGTCTCTTTGGTGATGCCTCGCAGCTCGAGCGCCTGGGTCAGTGAGGCGCAGCAGCGGGCGGGTAATATTTTCCAGACGTCTTGACTTTTTTCTTTCCTGCTGTTGCTTTTCTGCCTCCTCCACGTTATGGGGTCTTCTAACAAGTGAGACTTGGAGGTTGTTTTAATAGGGCGGAGGATGGGGACAGGGAGGAGGAAGGGAGGTCCTGGGGGGGTGGGGGTGGGGAGCGGGAGGAAGAACTGCCCATTCAGACTAAGTTGGGTCTAGAACCAGTTCAACTGAGTTGAATTCAATTAGCCTAATTGCAAACATTTGCAGAAAAATGCAATACACATATGTTGTCACCACCTGATTTCCTCTTCATGTACAGCCGTTCGGAAAGCAGAGCCTGGCTTTTAAAATCCCTTGAGCTGTACTTGTGTGCCTGGGGTGCAGAAGTTTCTCCTGCAACCATACTTCACACAGTACATTTCTTATAAGTGAATTGCGTCTATGGATTTATGAATTAGTGTTCTTTCCTTGATATGAATTAACTTCAGTTTCTTGATCTATCCTAGCTTCCAGGATTTCCTCACACACTCACTTTCTCTCCAACTACTGGCACTAAGAAATAACACTGAACCTCCCCACTAGCATGACTGACTTCTGCAGATGCAGTTTCCAGAAACTCGGAAATAAACCGTATTGTCTCAAATTCTCATACGCGTTTTGCCCAAGAAACTTTTATACTGATCTCTCTCTCTCCCTCTCTCCGTCTATACATGTATTGTAAACTTGCAGTTAACCACGTGAATAGATTATTATAGTTAACTGCAACCCTTCCATCAGCTTCCAGAGTCACAGTGCCCTGTAAATATTATTAGCTCTGATATAGGAGATCGTTATCTTTATGTCCCTTTGCTACTTCATTGTAAATTTTCTCAGATCCGGATAGCATTTTTTCCTGGGGAAGCCTGGAAGTTATTACAAAGGACGTCCACTAGGTGGCACTGTTTAGGAAATAATAAGAGGTAAGATATACGTGCTGAGTGGAGAATCACAGCAGCCAGCCCTAACTAGTTTGTTAAAATAGACACGGTAAACGTGGGTGAACACATATATACACACAGTCTAACAGATACTGGTGTACATTTAACAACTGTATCTTTTGAGGGCAGGGATCATTTTAATTTTTATCTTCTGCCATGCTGTTTTCTTTAGTCTTAATAAGGTAGTTACTGTGCTAGACATTCTTTTAAGTCTGCAGACCTGGTCATGTTTAATCACAGTTGTGAAACATGATTGTGACTCTTCACTGAGTTATTATCACACAGTTCATATTTGCTAGTATGGGAGAGAAACAATGAAGCATTCTCTAATCATGCTAGGAAACTGTTTAAAGTCTGGTGGGAATGTTGAAAAGCCAAGAGTAATCCTGGGCTACCCAGTTTACCCTTTGCTCCCATGGCTCATGAAGCCATATTCCGGCCACCTCAGCAGCACCAAGGAGCATTTCAACTACAGGCTCAGCAGGTGCAGAATGACAGCTGAACACGCCCTTGGCCGTTTGAAGGGTCGCTGGTGTTGTTTACTTACAAGATTGGATCTCAGTGACAAAAATACCCCAATGGTTATAGCTGCCTGCTCTGTCCTGCATAATATCTGTGAAGCCAAGGGGGAAAAGTTTCCCCCAGGTTGGAGGACAGAGGTGGTGCAGCTGTCTGCTGAATTTGAACAGCCAGATACCAGGGCTATAAGAAGAGCTCAACACAGAGCCATCTGGCTTCAGGGAGGCTTTGAAAGATCATTTTAATAGTGAGCCAGAGTAGTGTGTGTTGCTGTAGTGTTCCTTACCTGACCTTTCTCTTTTATGGCCCAGAATGAATCTTGTAGTGATTGCTGTGTGTGTAGGAATATAGGACTATAACATTGTCAATGAACCTATTAATATTGTTTGTGAATGTTGTTATGGGTTCTATCTGATCTTGGTTTTCATGCAGCATTGTTACTGGTCCCTGTTATAGCCCTTCTCTCCCATGCCCTGAGCAATCTGCTCGTAGACGTCAACATTTCTATAGCTGGAGCGGAGCTGAATCTGCACTATCTCTTCTCCCCATAGGCCCAGGAGATCCAAAAGCTCTTGTCTACTCCAGGCAGGAATGCGTTTGCAGCATGTAGACAGCTGGGCAGATAAAGTCAACAATGGAGAACTGCTAGATGTGCTCACCAAGCTGGGCAACCAGGAAAAGGAATTTCAAAAATGTGTGGGGCTTTAAAAGGGAGTGTGTGGCTTCCTGTCTGCCAGAGCCCTGGGCAGCAGAGTTCACAATGGTGATCAGAGAGATCAGGGTGGGGCATTGTGGGACAGCTCCTGGAGGCCCGCAGCACTGGATGTAAGTAATGCAGTGTCTACACTGACACAGCGGCAACCTAATTACATCGACCGTGACTCTAAACCACTCGCGGAGGTGGTGTTATTCAATCAGCGTAGAGAGGTGCTTATGTTAGCGGTTGGTTGCCTTGTATTGCCATAACCGGGTAGACCAGGCCTATCACTCCCATTGTCGCTAAGTCCCAGAAAACTTTAGTGTAGAAGAATGAGTCAGAAGAGCTGGTTATAACATAGTTAACACTGGTAGTCAGGGCTGGCTCACATTTTGGCACCTGAAGCGGGAAGCTTAAATGTCCCCATGCCCCCTCGCTTGGGCCAAAACTTTGAAAGGTCTCAATTCTGCCTTCTTCCTGTTCTACTCCTCTCATGGTACTGCTCTGCTACCTATTCCAGTAAAGGAGAACTAACAACTTAAAATGCCTTGTTCAAAAATTTAAAGTAACACTTAGCTTTCAAACATCTGAACAGCAAATGTAACTTTTCTTGTCTGCATAGTAAACACTGGCATTTTTATCTGTTTGAATAATCAAAAAGAATGAGGAGTACTTGTGGCACCATAGAGACTAACAAATTTATTTGAGCTTAAGCTTTCGTGGGCTAAAACCCTCAAATAAATTTGTTAGTCTCTAAGGTGCCATAAGTACTCCTCTTTCTTTTTGCTGATACAGACTAACACGGCTACCACTCTGAAACTTGAATAATCAAAGTGGTGCTTTCTGTGCCTTCTTGGTTGCAAAGATTTGAACTGCTTCCTGAAGGTCCACAGTCTGGGACAGCTCATGCTCTACTGAGGTGGTTGCAAGGCTGACCAGCCTCTCCTGTGTCATTGTGGAGTGTAGATGTGTTTTTATTAACTTCAGCTTTTAGAAGCTGCGTTCTCCACTGGCAACTGTTACAGGAATTGTTAGAGGTATGCGCAGAGCAACAAAAGCATTTGGAAAGAGAGTGGTCATCTTATTTGTGCACCTATATTCCAGAATAGCCTTTGGAGTTGACCCTGCTGAAATATATCTTGAAAGGGTTTTCTGTTTATCACCTAAATCACTTGCATCAATATCACACATGTCATCATGTTCAACACTGTCTCTAGTGCCCTGCATTGCTGGTGTAGGTCTTCTTCAGGTATAGTGAGGAATTTTGGAATATCATTCAACATCCCAAATATACTGCTCTGTTCCTTGAGCTGCATGAAATGTTCTTCAACTGACAGTATTGCACAATCTAGCACCCGGTTAAATAATTCAACTTTGATTTGTTGTTTGTGGTCTCTTGTGGGATTATCCTGTGCCTCGTAATCAAAACGTCTTGTTCTTCGATGACTCTTGTGTTCTTGAATGGATGGGAAAATAGCTTCAGTGTGAAGTTCCTTTGCCAACTTCTGTGCACTCTTCGGAACATTTTGAAATCCCTCATCTGACCGGTAAGACTGTAGGTATGAGTTTGCTTTGTCCAGTTGTTCCATTGCTCCAGATATATCAAGGTCAACCCCTTGGAGTCTCTTGCTTACAACATTTATTTCAAACAGTATGTCATGCCACAACACTAAGCCACACAGAAATTTGAAGTTATGTATGTTTCTGGAGATTCCATTTCCCTCTGCCACTGTTCTCCCACGAACAGTTCCAGTCATAACATTATCCTCCATAATGGCAAGTATGGCATCATCTATCTTCCCAATTTGGTGTTTGATAGGCTTTATCGCCTCCACTCAACTATCCCACGTGTGGCACTCCGTGGTTTCAGTGTCACAGAGGATGTTCCCATATGTTGCTTCAAAATTTGCCATCAATGAGTTGATGCAGAGAAATATATATAAATGCTCTGAATTACATTAAAAAATTCAGCAGCCTCACTATATGCTGATGCTGCGTCACTGGCCACCAAGTTCAATGAATGAGAACCGCATGTCTGCACTCCTCTGTTCTTTCCTCTCATGTTGGCACCATTATCGTAGCCCTGACCTCTCATGTCAGCTATTGCAATTCTCATATCTTCCAGCTTTTAAGAAGCACATTTGTCATGCCAGCTCCTGTAGTATCATCAATGTCAACAAATCCTAGAAAATTCTCTCTAACAGTCACCATTGCATGGACATTTTCACTAGGTTTTGTGGTTACAAAACGCACCATTAAAGTCATTTGTTCCATATGGCTGATGTCAGGTGTGCAGTCCAGAATAACAGAGTAATATCTTGCTGACTTCAGATCTGCCACAATCTTCTGTTTGACTTTTGTTGCCAGTAACTGTATGATCTCATTTTGAATTGTTTTTCCAAGGTAGTGGTTTGTGTACATTTCTTGGATGGTGACTCTTCTTAGATGCTCCTGGAGTATAGCATCAAACTCAGCCATCAGCTCCACAATTTTAAGGAAGTTTGCATTGTTTGGCACATACAGCTGATCTGAAATGCCACGCAGTGCTAGGTTTTGGGTAGCAAGCATTCTCACAATGGCAATGAGCCTTTTCAGAACATTTTGCCAGTAAAGAGACTCTGATGCAATCTTCTCTTGATGCTGATCATCTATGGTGGCCTTTAACCTTAGTCTCATCTCAAGCTCTTTCCAGCTATGTAATGCTCTCTGGTGATTTGCTGCCTTCTCATGGCACGCCAGATTTCTAGCCAGATTTTTCCAGTCCTTTGTTCATGTAGAACCCAATGTGGCTGGAACATTAGACTGGAAGAGTTTGCAACAAAAACAGTGTGCAGCATTCTGGGTTTTTGAGTAAATAAGCCATGGCCTCTCCACTTTGTCACTATTGGGGATTTCATGCCAGTAATGTGTTGGATGGAAACTTCTATTTTCATTGTCTTTGGGGAACATTAAGTTTTTCACTTGCTGTGGCCCATGCAGTACAAGGAAGTCTCTCAGGCTACTGTTCAAGTGGGTCCACAGTCCTGGATCATCTAGAGTTAAGGAACTAAACTCAGCAGCAGCTGTTTTTTGTGCCTCCACCACACTCTTCTCTGATCTACACTTTTCTTCAGGAATGTGCATGGTTACATCCATTTGAGATGGAGATATGGATGCTGCAGTAGCTGCCAGGTCACCTGCACACTGACTAACTGGAAGATCAGGCATCTCCTCACCACTCACATCCTCACTTGGGCTGGAAGGCTCACCGTGAACATTTGTGTCTATGTGTCTCAGGAGTGCTCCTTCCTGCTTAGATAGAAAAGCTTCCTTTGCTTTCTTTCTTTTTCTGAATGCTGCCCCAGAGGGGCATTTTCTTCTTTCACTCATGACTGCTGTTCTGTGCCAGCTTTAGTGGCTCTTAACTCTCAGTTGAAGGGGACAAATAAGCAGGCTGGTAGCAGGGCCTGAGTGAGGGAAGATATCAGCGTCTTAAGGGCTAACTGGCTCCTACTACTTCAGTTGACTGCCTGTTCTCCTCCAGTGGGTTCAGGGAAGCAGCAGGAAACAGGAAGCTCCCTGAGAAGCTGGAGTTAATCAGTCCAGGCTCCTGGGGCCTCAGTTCGCCTCATGGTAAGGCCAGCCCTGCTGGTAGTGTGGACAGGCTAGGGATGCTCAGTTAGGTTCTGCCAAAACTATAAATGTTAATTGTGTTGTAACCAAGTCCCATGAATCAGTGCAAGTAAATCCAAAATATGATTTTCTAACATCAGCTTTTCTCTATATAGTGGCTTTAAGGGACCAGGTTATAACACTGCTTGGCCACAATCATGTTTGAATATGCCTGCATTTGCAGCCTTGAGATATCCTTTGAGGAAAAACTGGTAGTTTGCTTCACCTTCCTTTGCCTGAGCCCTCAAGCATGTCCTGTGCAGATGACTTTAAAGACACAATGTAACATTCTTAAATGTTTTGAGAGTGATATTTCTTTCATTACCACATGTCCTCTATCAAACTATTTCTCTGGGTTCAAATTTTAAATAGTTGAAATCTATTTTTGATCATTTGTGGGCAAATGTTTCTTGACTGAATTCCTTCTAATGCATTTGCAAGCATTACATGTACATTCTCCATTAGTACCGGTATAAGTAATTCTAAACTAAATATTGGGCGCAGACCCGTATTCTCTGTGCATCCTAAACTTACCATAACATTAAGAGAGGTGGTCCAATCATGCAAAAATCCTTGTGTCCCGTGTACATTACCAGCAATAATAAGCAGTTCTTAAAATAAACTGAAGCATTGTAGTTGGGCCTGATTCTTCTCTCATTTACTCTGGTGTCAGCCAGTGCTAATGTTGTGCCAGGCAAAATAATGGAAGAACTAATATGGGATTCAATTACTAGAGAATTAAAGGATGGGAATATAATGAATGCCAATCAACACAGCCTGTTTTCATTTGTTGATGAGATAATGAGTTTGTCTGATAATGTAACTGTGTAGGTTCAATACCCTTTATTTGAGTGGAAGTTAGGTATCTAAATGCCCTTGAGGATCTGACCCTTAGACTTTTTGTAAAGCTTGGCTGAATGACATTCTGATTAAAAAATTAGCACCACAATATCAATAAAGCACATGTTAAATGCATTAAGAACTGGGAACTGATAGATCTCCAAAAGTAGTTGTCAATGGAGAATCATCAGCAAATAGGGGTGTCTCTAGAAGGCTTCCATAGGGATTGGGTCTAGGTTGGATGCTATTCAATATTTTTATCAATGATCAGGCAGCAAAATATAAAATCACTGCTGATAAAATTTGTGGATGACACAAAATTTGACAGGGTGGTGAATAATGCTGAGAATAGGGCATACGTACTGAGTGATATGGATCACTTGATTAAACTGGGCCAATTCCAACAAATTGTATTTGAGTATAGCCAAATGTAAGGCCATACATCTAGGAACAAAGAATGCAGGCCGTACCTACAGAATGGGGGACTGTATACTGCCAAGCAGTGACTGTGAAAAGAATTTAGTAGACAGACAACTGAACATGAGCTCCCAGTGTGATGCTGTGGCAAAAGGAGTGAATGTGCCCCTGGGATGTATGAACAGAGGAGCGGTGACAAGGAGTAGGGAGATTATTTTACCTCTGTATACTGCACTGGGAGGCCAATACTCGAATACTGTGTTCTGTTCTGGTGTCGACATTTTAAAAAGAATGTTGAAAATTTGGAGACGGTTCAGAGAAGAGACACAAAAATGATTTGAGGGCTGGAAAAATGCCTTACAGTTAGAGACTTAAAGAGCTCTATCTGTTAACTTATCCAAAAGAAGTTTGAGCGGTGACTTGATTATGTTACATAGGTACTTTCACAGGGAGAAAACACCAGGCACTAAAAGGCTCCTTAATGTTCAGAGAAAGACATAACAAAACCCAACGTCTGCAGCTTAAAACCAGACAAAGTCACACTCAGAATAAGGTACACATTTTTAGCAGTGAGCATGATTAACCATTAGAGTAAACTACCAAGAGAAATAGTGGGTTCTCCATCTCTCTCAAGTTTTCATTGCAAGACTGAGGGCCTTTCTGGAGATATGCTTTTATTAAATATAATGCACTAGGCTCACGACAGGGGTTAACTAGATGCAAATTCTGTGGCCTATTCTATCAAATTATACAGGAGGTCCATTTAGAATATCTAATAGTCCCTTCTGGTCTTAAAATCTATGAATAACTCTATTGACATCACAGGAGTGTCTGCATATATTGTGGTGTGTCACATACACCACTGAAGGCCTTATAGACTAACAGATGTTTTGCAGCAGCTGTGAGTGTGGGTGAATACCCACTTCTCGGGATGGAAATTTCAATTCAGGGGCAGGTGTGTGTATATAATAAAGCAAGAAGCAGAGAGAGGCTAGGAGAGATAGATCAGAGGGGAGGGGGCCCTGTTCAGCTCAGCAGCTGAGCTGAGGTGAGAGAGAGGGAGGAGAAACTGGTTCTATGCTGCAAAACATCTGTTAGTCTATAAGGTGCCACAGGATTCTTTGCTGCTTCTACAGAACCAGACTAACACGGCTACCCCTCTGATACTATACACCACTGAAAACAGCAAAGTTACAGAAAGTAAAAGAGATGCAAATGATAGGAGAATCAGGCCTCTGAGTTATGATTTTTGACAACTGGAAATCCATATACAGATTTTAGGGTAAACATCCCTGTGAGTTTGGGGTTCACAACGAACAAAGGGTTGGGCCAAGACATTTCATCTTCTGAGATTGTTTTCATTGTATACAGAGTCAGTCGCGAGGTTACCAGTGCTTCGGACATTTAAATGTCCATTGATTTATTGAAGGAGCTTTATAGGATTTACAGAAAACCACCTATCTTTAAAACTAAACCACTCTTGAAAAGTTTAAACTTTCCAACAATTTATGGACGTGACTATACCCAAATCCCTTGGCCGGCACTGCCTGTGTTATCAGCATAAAGCCCAGTTGGAGAGTAGTCGGCAGCCTAATTTACAATGGCTTTATTTCATAAATGGTGATTTCCCCCTTCCTTTGCAAATAAAATAATTCCACACTGTGTGGACTGAAGTCTTGGTCCCATGCATTTAAGGGTACTTTTGGTTAGTTCTTCCAGGTAGTAATAATAACCGTCAGAGCAAAATGAAAACAAGGTTATTTGCTTTCACCCAGAAGCCATGGACTGTCTGAAAAAACTCATTGTCATATCGTGGGTCCTGCAGGGGGAAGGGGCTCCTGCATGTGATGGCGTTGACCAGTCCTGAAGGGAGACAGCCCAGGATACCAGGGGACATGGAGGGTAACCTTGACCATGCTGCGGAGGAATCCCAAGAGCTGCTCAGAGGATGGAGAGCTCATGTTAATAATAATGAGCTTTATCCGAATGGTGCTGGAGAAAAGGATGAACTGGGCAGGGCTGGGTTCCTTTACACTCCATATTCTGCCTGTCAGAAGTTCAAAGTAATGGGTAATGTAGACATTAAAAACTGCTCACAGGCACTGACCTAGCTAACAGGCACTGCACAGTGACGACACTGCAGCAACCCTGTTGGCACTCTCTCTCTTGGGTACTTGTGTGGCCCCTTAAGGCTGGGCTAAGTATGGGGGGCTAACTGCTAGACCACACTTCCTTTGAGGCTGAGAACTGTAGACAATTTAACAGGCCTTTGGTTCTGCTCTGAACCCAATTCCTCTCCAAGCAGCAGCACAGGCTTGTTTCAGACCAGTGTCTCTGGTCACACCATGCACTGCAGGAATGGCCAAGAAAGATCCTGACAGCAGAGAGGTGGAGTCAAATACTATGTTGCAATTTTATGTGTGAGATCGTTGATGTAAATGCCAGCCCCAGGGCTAGAAGGCTTAAAGGGGAAAAGAAGCTTTCTGCTCCTCCTAAAGGAAAAAGAGGGCAAGCACGTTCAATTCATATCAATTGCCATTTTGCCTCTGTGCAGTTTGGCAGTGGTTTGCGTTGTGTTGTTCGGGGTTGCTTTGTGTCCTGTTTTTGGCAATGACTTTCAATGGTGCATGCAAATGTAAAGAGATGAAAGGGGGACACGAAAGCTATACCTTGAGGAAAGTGGGTCACCCTAAGTCAGGGACTTAGACTGGGGAGTGAGCCCAAATTAAATGGGGGAGGAGGGAATTCTGCCTGGGAGCAGAGTCTATTTTTAGTGTTCTTGCTTTGCTCTGGGTTTTCCTCCCAGAGATTTTGGCTCCCATGTGTAGAATTAGACCTAGCAGGAGTTGTGGTCCTGCCTTTGTGAAACCAAACATGACAGGGCATGGTGGTGTGGTTTTTACTGGACAAGAGGAGCAGGCAGTCTGGGAAAAAGCCATCCCAAGGCATCTCCTTGACCACCCCTGAGTCTATTTGGATTTGTGAGTAAGATTTAGGTGGGTGGGGAACTGTTTTATGAATAGCGATTTGGGCCCCAACAAGCCATGCAATTAATAGCTGGGTCTGTGGGCTTGGTCATGCCCCTTCTATACTCTTTGGGTCTTGCTAATTTCATTTTATTATATAAAGAGATGGTTTATCTCTTTTTCCACAATAAAAAAGCATTTGAGGTTTCATTTTCAAAGGCTTCTGAATGCTTGCGAGTTGGGAAGAGAAGAGACACCAGTGAATGTAGCCAGGCAGTTAAAATTGTAAGTTCCTAAACCAAGGACTGGGCAAAGTTTTAGATGGGGGCTTGAGCCAATCCTTTAGTTATTTAAAAAGAGCCCAAGACTGTGGTGTATTGAGGACTATGTTGGAATTGCAAGCTATAACTTTAAGACTGACCCCTGCCCCCCCCTTCCACCCACTTGGTTTCCTGGTCCAGCCTGGAAGCTAGGGGGCTCTGCAGTGAAGTGTGCAATCAGATTCAGAGTTAGTCTGGTAAAAGCCAGTTTAAAACAAGGTGAGGTGAGTTGTACCTCGCTGCCTTATGGAGCAGCCTGTTTTCTCTCCCTCTGCTTTGCGGTTCTTGTGTGTTATCACTCTGAATTCTGTTATGCTGCAACCTTCCAACAGGAGTATTTATGTTTTTATCTGACTTCTCTGCATGTGTATACTTTGAACATAACATGTACATAATCTGAGTCTGGCTCTTCATACTGCTAATTAGCCTGGTAGAAGGGATACAGAAACAATTACAAATGGTGACATGGCACCAAAGTTCCTTGACAACATTCTCCATGTAGGACGGTACTGGGAAGACAAATGTCATCAGATTAACCACCCCGCTCCATTATGACTAGCTCAGCTGTCTAGTAACTGTTGCAATAGAGGCAAATACAGTGGGATAGGATCTACCTCACATGGAAACATCCAAATATAGCTGCCAACTGATGGTCACAGAGACTACTGTTTACAGCAGAATGTATGCATTTTAGCAACAGCCTTTTTGCCTGTGACAGAAGCCATGGGACATAGAATGAGGCATGCTATAGCAAATGGCTCCTCCAATCCCACTCACACCAAGTTAAGCAGTTGTATGCTTGCCCCTAAAGATTCTTCAGCATGTGGAGCAAACCTAATTCTTATTTCACTGGCTAGCTGGAGAGATGTGCTGTGGACCCCACTATACAATGTATTCCAGACCACAATGTACGTAGAACATACCTGAGCGACTGTTCCTCTTCCTGGACAATACTGTGATCGGTGGAGCTCTTTCAACTGGTATTAATTCACTGGCCTGGCCTAGCTTGTATCTTTTATCCTTTAGGGCATACTGCAACCATCTGGGGAGGGTTGAGTGGCTGGGTTCTGGATAGGGTAGGTGGCTGAATTAATAGGTAGTTGGTTGTATTATGTTATGTGGGTTGAATTGTTTGGCCTCTTTGGTCACTATTTTGCTAACAATTATCATCTGTTTTTATGTATTACATGTAAAATGTTATGAGAGCCCCAGTGCTACTGTGGTGGATGCAGCACACAGACGTGAACAGAATAGACACTGCTTTATAAATAAGAAATTGTCACGGTTATTAATTGTTATTTATAATGTAACTTAATCCCCTCCCCCCCCCCGCATTCACACAAATAAGAAGGCCCCTTCCTGAGGAAGTGCAAATATTTTCTTATTGTCAGCATTTGATTAAGAAAGTGGCTTGTACAGTTTTGTTACAGACACTTTGCAAACATAGTTAAATGTACAGACCAGGGACAACAAATTCATGGGGAAAGATAGTCCACAGATCCTCAGGGTTTCACTCCCACACACCCCACTCTAAAGTTTTCTTTAGAAAAAATGTTTCTTGCCATTCTGCTTGTGAAGATGGACTTCAGACACATTCTAGCCAGACTGAGGCCTTGCTTACCATGAGGATTTGCCTTGAGTGCAGCCATTGGAGTAACTGAGTCAGAGCAAAACAAAAGTGGACTAATGTAGACAGGCAAAGCTGTTAGAGACTACAATTTGCATTGATTCAGCTTGCAGGCTAGGGGGCTCTAGTCACAGAACATGACCCCATTTGTCAGGTGCTGTACAAACACAGAACAACAGGATAGTCCGTGCGCTAAGAGTCTTTTTACAATCTAAGCGGATGTCTACACTGCCCTGCAGTTCAGACTACAGGCGTGCGAATGGCAGTGCCCACCAAATTGCTGGGCTCTGACTCCTCCATGTGGATGCCATGGGCACTAATATACATCAACTAGGAACTTTGTAGTTTGTGCCAACCGCATACACCTAGGGGAATTACAGCACAGAACTTTGGTGTGTACTGCTATTCACACACCCCTTAGTCTGAACTGTGGGGCAGTGTAGACATGCTCTCAGTGTGAAACAGTGGACTCCAGATGTATATAGACAATAAACAATCTGACAATATGCAGCTTACCCTGGTTTCCAGCTGAGCTAAACTGCACCGGTGCTTGGTGCTCACAGCAATCTGTAGTGGTTTTGCTCATCTACCTTGGGGCTTGTCTACACAGAGAGTTAAAACAAATGAGTAAATGTGTGAAAGAAGTTAAGCTAAACCAAATGGCTGCTTTACTTTTCAATGAGAGGGGGTCCAAACAGAACTTTAATGAGCTTTAATTTATGCACATTAACTTCACACTTTTAGTTAAGTTGTCTTGACTTTCCTGCCAGTAAAGAAGCCCCAAGGGTTTGACCTGGTGGAACTTTACCCTTGGCTGACCACTGATGGCTGATATCCTCAGCGTAGACAAAGATTTGGAAACAATGCAACAAAGAGAAGTGAGAACTTCCCCCAATTCATCTGTAAGACCTGTTAGACATGAAGCTCTGCTATCTCCATTCCAGTTTGAAGGCTGACATGTGTAATCATTTCACTTCATATCACAATCATGTCTGGGAATAGTAAGATAAGGCATTTAAGGGTTTTCCCCACTGGCTTCAATGGGGATTGGATCAGTTCCTTTCCCAATGTGGCTGGATGAGTCTGTCCTAGCCCAGTGGTTTTCAAACTCTCATCAGAGGGTACATGAGAAAGATCCTGTAATGGCAGACAGTGCATTTTATTTAGTAAGACTTGGCAAGCTAATCATGGGTATATCATGACCCTATCTCAGATGGAGGTAGGCGGCAGACTACATTATTTGGAAAGGCGTGAGCAGCCTAAAAAGTTTGAAAACCACTGCTTGCCTCATATTCTAGTCATTTAAGGACACTGCAGAGGCCAAGGCTCCCTGCTGTGAATATGGAGATCGTTACATGTTCTAGTTATTGTATCAGATAGTCATTTGATTTTAAAGGTTATACTTTGATTATTAAAATATTGTAGATGCTTCCTACTGTTTTGATAGTTTTTTTTAAAGTGTCAGCTACAGAATATTGAGGTCTAGTGCATGCTCGTTTCATGATTTTTTTTCTATACCTAGCCATTCAACAGGGCTTTCACTTTAATAATCTTATTGACATATTGGGATGTCTCTTCGTGTCGCACAGGATGATTTGTCCAGGTGAATATACCATTCAGCACAATGCTGCACTAGTGATATTTGAACAAAGGGCTCCACAAACATTCCCCTTCTGTAACTGGTGATAGACTATCCCTCTGTGAGGGACCGGGGAATCTCTTGCTCTATTTATTTTCCTGTTTAAACAAAAATGCTTTTCCAGAACCATAATCCAAGGAAAGATGCAGCACCTACCAGCAAGCAAACGTATTGAGCTGCACTAGTGGGAATAGGGCAGAATATATTGATTGTATAGGACAGTGATCAGCTTGTGTAATTTGAGTATGGAGGTGCAGGAAGCCCAGGCCAGAACAGTGATCCAGGATGTCCTCCCGGGCCCATTACCATTGCCTAGTGCTTTGTAAATAAGTCATGTTGGCCATGTTATCGCTTTGCGCCACACTCTCCTCTCGCTACCTATCCAGTTCCAGATGGAATTCAAGGTCCCATTGACAACCTTTAAACCCCTCCATGACCTGGGACCTAATTATTTAAAAGACTATATCATCTTGTGGTATTTAAGGTCCACTGAGGGTTTCTCAACCATTAAGTACATAAGAACAGCCATACTACAACCAATCTAACCCAGTATCCTGTCTTCTGGCAGTGGCTAGTGCCAGGTGCTTCAGAGGGATTGAACAGAACAGAGCAATTATCCAAGTGATCCATTCCCTGCCCCAGCTTCTGGCAGTTGGCGGTTTAGGGACAACCAGGCCTTAGGGTTGCATCCCTGACCATCTTGGCTAATAGCCATTGAAGGATCACCCTAACCCTAACCTTTTTTTTAACCCATTTTTCCCTTGAACTTGGCTTTCTGAGGCCAACGGGAGGTCAAATGACTCCCACTTTGGAACTTACATCTCCTGACCATCTATTAGAACTTAAGGCCATTTCTGCACTCCGGAGACTATACTGGCATAACTACAGAACCATAGTTATGCTGGCATAATTCCATAGTGTAGAAGCTGCCTGCAGAGATGGAAGGAATTTTTCTATTGCCATAGGAACACCACCTCTCCAAACAACAGTGGCTAGGTTGATGGAAGCATTTTTCTGTCCACCTAGTTATGTCTACACCAGGGATTAGATTGGCACAGTGATGTCACTCAGGTGTGTGGATTTTTCACACCTTTGGGCAATGTAGCTATGTCAACTTAAATGTTTAAGTGTCGATCAGGCCAAAGTTTAGGAAGCTCCAGATAAAACACCCTGGCTCTTTGTCCAGTGTCCAGACTGAACATTGTTTTGTCTGTAACTTTATTGTTGGTTTTCTTAAATGTTTTAGGTCAGGGATGCTTTACGGAAGGGAGTCTGTTTGTGAGTCGTGAGCTTTATTCATTTAAATATGTATATTATAGGTACTATAAGGGGTAACAAAATAAATAAGTATGGTTCAAAAGCTAGGGTACAGATCTGCAAATAAAGAGAGCTAGGTTCTCTCCCTCTGCCACATACTTTTTGACATTGGTCATGTCAGTTAATTGCTCTGTGCTTCAGTTTCCCCATTTATAAGAGCACTTTGGGAAAAAAACTATAAAAATTCATAGTGTAATTATCATTCATATGAGAACTGATGGGACAATTAATGTAGACAATGAAAACACCCATTATCTTCTCTGTAGAAAACTTGCATATGTAGGGAAAACCCCTCTGGATTTTGCCAAAGTTCCCCACAGATTAGTATTATCTCTGTTAATGCTTAATAAGATTGTGTGTCAACACTTTATGAGAGGTTTGCTAAATACTGTGGTTGTAATGATGACATTCACAGTAAGTACATATCTGGATTTTGAGATATTTGGTTGAGCCTGCAGTGCCGGGAAGTCGATAGATGTTGTTTTGATTTTTAATGTGAGTGCATTTCAAATGTAAAACACTGAAGGAATATAAATCTGAAACTTCTCCATATCATTTAAAGCTCTAGCCACCCCAAGCAGAACCATTGTAGCTGTCTTTCCCCCTTATCTACTGTAAGGGAGAATCATATTATAATGCAACAGTGTCCAGTTTGATCTTGCTTTTATAAATGGGACTAAACCATGTTATAACTGTGTTATGGAATTGTTACAGTCCATTGACGATCAGAGGCTTTATTCACCCAGATAAATGGAACACATCTGCAGGTGGAAATTCTTTCAAGTGAATGCAGACCTTTTATACCATGGTCAGAGCATGAGTGGATTAAGTTTATACTAGAGTGGAATAAGATTAAATTTTTTTAATAAGATGACATTTAAAAAAAAGTTAATGGTACAGAGTTTAAGCGTAGAAGTTTCTGGTTATCAGAGAATAACGTACAGATTATCGAGGGGTGCCAAGTTCGGTTTTGGATCGGATGGTGTAAGGAATACATAATCTGCAATATCCCCGATTGAGGGTAAAAGGTTGATAGGTCAAAGTACAGACATTGAGATATGAGGGTATGAAGTTCATATAATGACTATGTTCGGGTGTGGAGTATAATGAGTGGATACGATGATGAGGATGGGTTGACCCTCATACTATACCCATAAAAACCTTCATCCGAAAATATTGACCATCGTCTGGAGTGCTGGACATGCCAGTCAAGTAGAAGTCACAGCCATTTTCTTCTTTGCTTTTCTTCCAGGTACATCATGACACGCTCTGATGGGGGAACCATAGACCCAGAATCCATCTTCTCTGAGTGTCCTGTGCCAATAGCAGCTGGGCCTGTGCTCTGACATGCTGCCTGTTACTCCCTGGCTCACTGCTATTTTGGGGGGCCTCTCTCACCTTGGGACTCAGTTTGCAGGGATCTTGTCTTAATGCGTTCCTGGTGGTAACTGGGGAGAAAAGGAAGCGAGTTATTTGTTTTATAGATTCAAGTTAATCCACTTCCCCGAGAGGTGGTAGCTATGTCAATGGGAGACCTAGTGCTGTCTACACTGGGGGTTAGGTTGGTTTAACTGCGTCCCTCAGGAGGTGTGGGGGTTTTCACATCCTTGAGTGATGTAGTTACAGTGACCTGATTTCCTAGTGTAGACCTGGCCTAAGTGTTTGAGTGCATGGCAGATGTAGGCAGCCCTGTTCAGTACAGTGCAAAGGCACAGTCTGTGCAGCATGGTATGGGCATAGGGGGCATCGCTCAAAGATGCCAGAGCTAGGGCTGCATGGGCGTCCGCCTTCCCTCTGTATTTCTTGGTCTCTGAGTTTTGCTGAAGAAAGGGCAGGAGATACCACACCAGGGATGCTGACTCAGTGTTAAAGAAGCTTTGGGTCAGTAAACATCCTGCTTGTTTAAACAGAAAGAAATGCTGGAGGGAGTTAGTGGCCATTTGGGCAGTTGTAGTTACTGTGTAGGTTTGCAGTTGAGATGCTGCTGTGGCCAGATAATGGTAATACTGGGTAGCTCTTACATGGAGCTTTTCATCAAATCTCAAAGCACTTTACCAAGGATGGAAACATCCTTATCCCTGTTATACAAATACAGACACTAGGGATAGAGCCATGAAGTGACTCAGAAAGGGCTCTACACACCCATCTGCAGCACAGGCGGCTCTGAGGTGTGATGCATCCCATTCGTCTCAAGGTGATGTTTTCAAGTGGATGAGAACACCCCAGGAGGTAACTACAGCCTGAAGCAATAGCTCTGAGACATGTGAACTCTTCCACTCATCTCAGTGGGTGTTCTCTTCCTGCCTCTCCACTGACAGGCTTGAGAGCCTGTGATAGGCATCAAGCATGCCCATTCTCAGCTCCTCCCACCCAGTGTCAGGGGGGTGTTCTTGGTGTATTCTCCCAGCATGTCTGCACTCAGCTCTTCACTCAGAGGGGCAGGGTTTCTCTTGATGCTGGCTCACATTTGGTGGGGGCAGGGAGAGGGGCTCAGACACCCCCAAAAAGGACATCCCCCCCCAGATCCTGGTCTATGCACAGGGGACAGGGCTCAGACCCGACAGATAGGAGACCCCAGATCTGAGACACCCCCAGAGGGGCAGGACCTCCCACACTGCAGGACAAACGTGGGAGAGGAGAATGTGATGAGGCTGACAGTCACCCCCACTCACCATGACCCTCCACCTCCATGTTACACCTCCCAGTGTCTCAGCTCTCCCATGCCCCTAATCTCCCCCCAACTCTTACCATCCCCATTTATTCCCCATCCTCTCACTGGAGCCCCCAACCCCTCTACCCTGTTTCCCTTCCCTACAATCCTCGGTTCCCTATTTCCCCTCCCTGCAGCCAGCATTCACATGTGTAATTTATTTTCTTTCCAAAAGTAGCATGAGCACTTTCTGAATTTTCTGCTGTGCTCATTGCATTTCCCCCAGATAAAACCCAAACCCACTTGGACAGAGGCAGGCTGCAGCAATGCAGCCAGGTTTCCATCGGCGCTTTCAGCCCAGGGCTGGGTGTGAAGTTACAGAGTGTGGGTGTTGCGTAGGTTCGATGGCTGTAACATGTCCCCTGGAACCAGGCAGGAATGAGCCATGCCTTGCTAGTAAATCTCTTGGGTCCTCTGGCTGCATGGCTAATCCACCTGGCACCTGCGCCTATCTGGAGAGCCAAACACTTTCTGAATCCCCTTTTCAGGCTTGCTCCTCCAAAGGGTTTAAATAGCATTGTAACAAAGGGAGGTAAGATCTGTTTAAAACACCTCCTGACTTTTTTGGGGGCCACGTTGTGTAAAACCCCTGGGAGACACCAAAGGGCCCAGGAAGCACTAACCAATGCTCCCTTGAGGCGGCAGCAATACTGTCCACAAATCACACTGATCCAAGGGGAAAAGAAGCACCGAACCCAGGGAGTAATTCCCTCTCGGGTGCAGTTCCCCCTCTCTCTCTTGCCCTGTCCCTCACTGAACAGACCGTTTAGAGTCCAGCCCTATGATGCAGCTCTTTATAAGCCGCGCTCCCCTTGGCTCCTGCCCACACCTGGGCAATAAGAGGGCTGCAGGGGTGGAACAGGAGTTCATGGCGCTTGGAGTGTCACCAGCTATGACATGGATATCTGAGGGGAGCAGGCAGAGGGTTGTTGCTGCTCCTCAGCCCTGCTCCTAGCATGCCTTGATCCCATGGAGTGAGTGTGGGGTTACTTAGAACTGACTTCAAGGGGCTTTGGACCAGGTCCAAGAGAGGAGGGAACTTGCAGTGGAAGGGCTGTTCTGCCAGGTCAGAGCTCTCCTCCGTCCTCACCGGACGATGTCCCCTCCACGTTCACATGTGGTGGGAAGCGGTGCCCCATGCCACTCGGTTGGACTGCATCTATTTGTCATGTTCCATCTCCATCTCTCCCCAGTCCTCCAGCATCGGCTGGCCCCCTTTCCTTTTCCACCCACCACGTCACTGTGTCTCTCTCTCTCGCGGAGAGAGGCGGGGGGCCTATTGGCACTTTAACAACAGCTTGTTGGTGAAGGGCAGCATCAAGATCCTAACTCCTTTTATGCCCATCTTGCTCCACGGACCCCACACTCCTGTGAATTTGCCAGGCATTGCTGCCTTTATCACCTCTCTCAGGGAAACAGCCAGGACAGCTCACCATTAAATGCAAATACCTGTGCACTGCTGGGAGCATTGGTGATTGTGCATATGTAGAGTGTTTAAGGCTTGCCGGGGGCACCAACAGGTGGGTTGCATGCCAAATGTATCTAGTGCAAATAGGCCTGTTCACCCTGTGTCCTCATTTACACTTGCAGAGATTGTGACTCAGAATGGCAGTATTTTAGACTCATTTTGCATAGGTCTGAATGACAACACAAGGTGCATGGCAATGGAGAACCAGGCCCTATGGTAGATCTATCTGTGAACAGGGGCCCTGAATAGCAAAAGTTACATAAGATAGTCAAAGTTAGAGTGGTAACTTCTCTTAATCAATATAATGTAGGGGAAATTAAAAAAAAATAATTCGGCAAGAAGTAAAGAGGTAAGTAAATCAACAGACTTTTCAGAGGTTTTGTTTTTTAAATATGTGAAAGAAATATCATGGGGCTTTTTTCCCCACCTGTGGATAGTGCTACTGATCTCCTTTGTAAAACAGTTTGTGATCTACTGATGAAAAGCACTAGATAAGGGTTAGGTGGTATTATTATTATTTAAAAAAAATATCCATGTTATTTCCCAGTTCCTCAGCCACATGCGACTTGAGCAATGACACATGTATATGCACTTACTCTGATTATACAATCTGACCACTAATGGTACTAGTGAGTTACAATGGATTAATAATGCTCCTGACACAGTAAACATTTCCCTTTGCAAGTTCTCCTTTTACTTTTGCACTCACTAAGCTTATATGGGCTGCATCTGATGCAGTTTTGAAACCTGATCTGCTCAAATATTGACCTCTGTGTCTCTTTCTTAATTTTCTCCTCTTTTCCAGGAGTCAATCAATCTTCTTTCTTGCAGCAGCTTGGTTGGTGTGTGGGCCATTTGAACTAAGCACAGCAGGGAAGGAAGCTATTTGTGGTGTCCTGTGTCCTTATCTTCTGTCTGCCACTGGTGATCTTCATTTCCTCCAATCTCATTTGTTCCTTCATTGGCTGAGGGGAAGATCAAACTATACAGCTGTGGGTAAATCATTTGGTAAACGCTAATCAATTAATTTACAGTCAGCAACTGGTCTGGGCCAGGGCTCAGTGATGTGTCATACTAGGATTTTTCTGGTGGCTCTGTCTGAAAGAGATTTTAAACTTTCATTAAAGCAAAAATAAAAGTTGGGATGTTCAGAAGCACTCAGCTTTGCCTTAACTCTGCTCCAGTCAAAGTCAGTAGTCCCCATTGACGTCAGTAGGAACAGAGTTAGTTCACAGCTGAGTGCTTTTGAAAAAACCCCACCCTATGATTTAAACCATCAGATTGTGAAGAAAACTCCCAAATATGACCTAGGCCAGTGCTGCCCTAGGGTTAGTTTATACTACAAATATCATCATGTCAGAGGACAGAGCGATGACCCCCCACCCATGTTACAGCACAATTTAGTCTTGCCTCTGTTGACATGACCAAACCATGTTATAACCATGTCACCAGATGTAACTTCTTTAGACAGCTTGGGCCCAATTTTGTGCGGACTTACATCTGGTGGAACTTCACTGACTTCACTTGGGAAGCATCGATTGTAAAGTCAGCACAGAACTCGGCCCATCACACGTGAGCTGTTGGGAGGACATCCAAGGGGGTTATGAAAGAAGCAGGTAGAGCCAAGGGACTGGTCAGAGGTCAAGGTCAGGGATGGGTGTAACTGCAGCAATGCTAAGCATCAAAATAGCTTTATGTTTCAATACATGAACAGCCACACTGCTAGAACTTATGTAACCTAGTCAAATAAACACTGCCTCTTGGAGGGACTTTAGGAGTCTATTAAAACACATTCAAATACCAGTACTAACAAAAACAAAAAATCAGTTTCATGCAGTTTACTGCTGGTGTGATTGTTCAAATGAGATCTTCAGATCTGTGGGCCTGTCTGCTCCAGACATTAAGACCCTATGGCCTTTCATCAGAAGAACTATTTGCCTCAGTTTCCTCTGCCAACCCCCTACCCCACGCCCACTGGCATGAAGTGAACTGTCTGCCATTTGTCTGCCTGGCTGCTGCATTTCTATGCTAGAGACTGTTGTTTTTTGGTGGTTGGTGACAGTGGTTTCTCGTCTATGGAGAGTTTAACGTTGCCTTTTACGGCACAGCCTGCTGTATGAGAGTTTGCACAGCTGCACTGCGCCCATGGGTGCTCCTGGAGCACTATGCATAATACAGGGGGAATGCAGCCCCTGTGCCACCTTTTGGTGAGTCAACTCTGTAGTAGAAGGGCAAGGACCAGGTGCTCCCTGCCTCCTCTGGAAGTTTAGCAACATCACTAACAGATGCTTATAATCCTTGAGCTCAGGGAAAGACAAGGACTATGGCTGTGCCCAATATAGGGTGTATATAGACTTGTGGAGGGGTGGGAGCAATCAAGTCAGCTCTTGGCTCCCAGCATTGCTCCCTTTGCAGCTCTCACACAGTGCAAAGGGAGTGGGAAGCAGCTGCCACTTCTCTGTGTTGGGGAGCCCCAGTGTGCAGAGAATTCTGGGCTTCTTGGTGAGGGAAGGAACTGCCTCCATGTAGAAATTAAAGGATCTGCAAAGCTAATGCAATGTGAGGTCAGGCAGATTTGACACTGTAATTGAGGTTCACCAATAACTCTAGTTAGAAATTGTGAACCTTATACTCTCATTTAAATCCAAGTATTTTTTCCAAGGGTAATTCTAATTAACCCTCCCCCCAACAATATCCTTTTTTAGCTACAGGGGAGCCTAGACCATATGCTTGGGCATAGAAGAAGCCCTCTCCCCACTACCTCTCTCTATAAAAAATTAGCGTAGACTAGCACTAGTGGGGGCTTCCAATACAGAATACATGTAATATTTGCTTTTTATTAAGATTTCTCTCTCTCTCTCACTCTCTGCTTTTCGTCATGCTCTCCTTCTATATTTGTTTCCCCCTCGGCTTTATTTTTCATCTTATTTTTTTTCCATTCCTCCCACCCTCCTCCTTCCCATCTCTGCTCCTATTTGAAGAGTTTCAGAATGCAAACCAGATCATATTAGAACTCAAGTCAAAATTTTGAACCCACCATGTTTGAATGGATTCAAAATTAGGCAAAACAGGCTCACGCTTTGCCAATTATTCAATATTGCTGATAAGATTAATGATAACAAGCAATACCTTATAAATCAAAGGGAACAAAAATGGAGTGATCGGATGTGACGTAGACCTGGAGGCAACATTCATTGAGGCCTTGTCCAGACAAAGGCAATTCTTCCATTAGTGGATTCTCCCAACGTTGGTCTAGCGTTGGTGCAAGTCTGTCAGCGCTAAAAATGTCAGGAGCACTAGTGCAGAAGAGGCACTTGCCTTTGCACCCTTGTGCTGGCTAGACCTGCTCTGAGCACAGCTAGGTGAAACAGTGGTTAAACCCCATTGACCAATAAACACAAGGGCTCCCACCAAAGCTAAGACCAGCATGGCTGCATTGCTGCTAGATCCAGGATGAGATTTTCTAAGCCTTAGTACATGCCTGGGCGCCAGGCTTGTATAATTTATGGTGGTGTCCAGAATGGGTCCAAGCAGAGCCATCCTGTCCGGAGGACATACCAGGGCAACCGCCCTGGGCCTGTGCTTTGGGGGGCCCTGCGCTTCAGGGGGATACGGGGTCCAGGCAGAGCTGTTCCATACATAAGATGGACCGGGGCAACTGGCCCCTGCACTTTGGAGGCCCCTGTGCTTGGGGGGGGGGGGCAGCCCATTCCTGCTCTGCCCCCTCCCCATCCCCATTCCACCCCTTACTCCAAGCCCCCACACCCGCCCTGCCTCTTTCCAGCTTCCGCCCCCTCCCCCGAGTGACGCCAGGAGCTGGTGCTGTGGGGTGGAGTGGGGCGATCTGGGGCCGGGTCACTCACTGTTGCTAACCTCCCAGGCCGCCCTGAACCCCAAGTCTCCCTGAAGTGCGGGGTCCCTCCAAAGCACGGTAAACCCAAACATTGGTGGAGCCGGGCCCACGTTCCTAAATATTGGTGGAGCACGGACACCACAGGCCCATATAACTCATTGCCTGTGAGTACATGTTAGTTTGTGCAAAGATAACAAGGGTCTGCTCCATTTTCTAACACAAGCTCAAGTCGCCTCAGACTCAGGAATGAGGAGGCCAGAGGGTTAGCACAGATTTTTCAAACTGGGTTCATACAGGTGAAAAGGTATTGGCAAGCATTTCTGCCTATCCCTTTGCTTCAGGTCATTACTGGCTTTTTTCCAGCTCTGTAGTGTTCAAACCCCCTCCCCACAGCTAGTGTCAGTGAGAAAAGAAATTGCTGAAATCTGAGCTGTGTGTGTGTCTGGCTAAAGAAGATGAGGGATGAGAAGAGGAGGTGGTAATTAAACCCTCCCCCATATTTATTCCTGCAAGGGAATTGTCTTTGAACAGCACTTCAGCCTGGGAGACTTTCAAAGTTCAAAGCAAATTCAGAGTTGGTGTCACTCTGGTGCCTTAATCTAATCACAGTGTCCCCCTTTGATTTAAAAATCCACTTGGGAGGTAGCAAATAGCTAACAGGCCCCTTTTTCAGCCACAGAAAGCCGATTTTAGTTATTTCTTCATTTTCCATGTTTTAGTGCAGAATTTTAGGCCCATCAAGAACATTGCTTCATGAAGTGATTGAACCCAGAAACACCTTTAAAACAATTCCAGTTCCTGAAAGAGCACAGGCGAAGTCTATTTGTTATTTAAATCTCTCTTTTAAAAAATATTTTTAACCTGTTCTGGCCTTGTCCACGCTGAATCTCAGTCTACACTATGGATCTGGGGGGAAGCGTTCACCACGGCTGTTGAGGCTTTGGAAAGCAGTTTTTTCCAGATGAAAGTTTGATTCAATATAATCAAAACATGGCTATAGTCCCATCTACACTAAAAACAAAACAAGCTGGGTTCTAGCTAGAGCTGGTCCAAACTTTTCTGCCAGACAATTTTTCTTTTGAAAATGCCAGTTCAATGAAATCAAAGCATTCTGCAGGAACATGCCCATTTAAGTTAAAATTGAAATGAAGAATTCAACATTTTGTTTCAAACAACTTTTCATTTCAAACACTTTTAGATTTGCAATTATAATAGAACAGACCAGGATCTGACATGCCTATTAAATGAGATTGAGGTGGTTATATATGCTTTTCCCTCCAGCAAAAATGCAAAGCATCAAATATTGGCTGATTCTGAACAAGGACTACAGAAAAACGTAGGTGAGAGGAATTCCTGTTGTTCTGCCAAGAAGAACATGTGATCATGCATAAAGCCTTCAAAGAAATGGGGCGACTACTGGGAGAGGATATGCAAGGGAATTTGCCCTTTTGTAACAAATCGGAAAAATATAACATTAGTATGTATCTCAGGAGGGTTTTTTGTATAAGCTGCTTTATACAGAATCTGGTGGAAGTTGACAAATGACTATGAGAACAGCAACCTGGCTTTTATCCACACTGGTCCTGCACAGAGGATATTTCACCATCCCATGTAACATACCCCATCTGGCAAAGTGGGATGAGCATTTTTATATTGTATTTTGACAATCTGAATGAATGTAGTTGGCTTTTCCAAAACAGATGTTGGTTCAGTTCTAGAGGTTATCAACAAAGTGAAAATGTTGACAGCCAGGAAATAGCCAGCCAGACAGTCACATGAAATGACATCAGTTTTAATTTACCCAGGTTGTTACAATCACAGCTTCCACTTCTGGTAAACTATAGGATGCTGTCATTTTGAAGAGGCATGGGCCTTGTTCTGTTCGTTTTCTTTTTGTGTTTTTTGCATAATCTTTAACCTTCTAAAAACACGAGAAAGAACATGAGACATTGCAGTGGCATATTGAATCCCTCAGTATTTTTTGTATTGGTCAGTTTACAGACACTTTAGATGCGATGATCTATTGAATAACCTCAGACTACATAGTATCACACCAATACCCACAAAAGAAGAAATTGGTATTAATCACAGAATAAGAGGCTATATGACTGAGTCTCCATAATTTTTGGTTTCCGTTCGCAAAAACCAAATGAATAAACAGAGTCAGGTTATCAAGACAGTCTCTGAGTCACATTTCAAATATATAAAGCCCAGGGAACAGATGCGAATTTGGCCAGATTTAAATTTGGCTGGTCTCTATGACTTCATGTCCAAGTCGCGGGCCCTATTCCCTAAAATGACCAGCAAAACTATGATCAGCAATTACCGCCAAAGATTAGGCAATTCTCTGATGCTTAACGTAGCTTGCGTCTGTGGCTAGTGATTAAGGAAAACTAACTCTAGGATTTTTACCAACACAGTTTTCTTGTTAAAAGTTAAAATATTTTTAAAAGAAAATGTAGTTTTATAGACTCATGCTGGAAAATATGTCATACTCTCGTCAGTATTTTATACAATTTTCAAGAGGATACTTACCTAAAAGCTAAACCCTGTTCTCATATAAACTGATATATATCTGGAAGAACTCCATTGTATCAATTCCACTGGAGTTGTTCTGGATTTACATTGACGTACATGAGGTTAGAATTTGGCCCTAAAGAGTTGGGAATAGGAGAAAACCCAGTGACTGCCACTGACCAAATCCTGCTGCTGCTGCTTCTTGCAGAACACTTTAACATTCCAGCCTTTTCTTTCTGTCCATCTGGACTTCAGAAACCAACCTGGTAGCCATAATAGAGGGCTAAGAGGCACTTCCAGATGTTCTACATTCATGCGCACATGTGCTGCTGCACCTAAAACTTTTTATCTACATGAGGAAACTTGCCCAATACCCTATTTTCTAGCAGTAGCACCTGGGGACTCTGGTGGATCTGCTGCATTTTTTGCCTTTAAACAATACTTCAGGGAGAATAAGGTTTCCTCAGACCTCACTGAGCTCTAGGTGTTCACAGATTTGCAGGGTTGTGCAAATGTCAGCCATTTTGTTCATTTAGGGTTGGTAATCTTTATTATGACCTTGTTCTTCTGTGTCACACCTGGGGTTATTACTTTGAGTTTTGAGTTCAAACGAAAAGCCAGCTAAACACAGAGCAAAGGGTGCATAAAAGCCTCCCTAATCATCCTACTGTAAATTTACCAAGTGAATGCACAGCCGTCAAAGACCCGAAGCATGGTTCCAAAAATGTGGTCCATGGAACACTGGTGGTCCATGGAACTCTTGTTAGTGGTCCATAGATAGCTGAAAGGTCACTTTGTTCTATCTTTTCCTGCTTGTTTTCAGTGGGGCCAGCTCTAGGCACCAGCAAACCAAACACATGCTTGGAGTGGCACATTTTCAGGGGCGGCATTCCGGCCATCTTTTTTTGTTTTTGCTTCGGGCAGCAAAAGCCTAGAGCCCGCCTTGGCAGCAGCAGCGCGTCAGGCGCAGGGGGCACACTGGGGCCACTGCAGTTCGCGCCGCAGGGGAGCAGCGCTGCACCTTGTGGCTGGGCCAGGCAGGCTCCGAGCAGGGGACACTTGGGCTGGGGGCTGCCCCGTGGGGCACACAGAGCTGCCTGCAGGTGCCGCAAGGCAGCCACCCCCCCAGTGCTGCAGCCAGGGCTGAGCAAAGCAGCTCAAACTGCCCAGGGACTGTGGCAGGGCAGCCAGAAGCAGCAGCAGCAGCGGGGCCATAGAGGGTGGTGTGCTGCTCTGCGGGGCCCGTGTCCCACTCTCCGGGGCTCCACTCCCTCTGGGGCTACCCTGCCCCAGCTCCTCAGCCCCCTGCTGGGGCAGTTCCCCCGCTCTGCCCTCCCGGGTCTCGGACGGTCCTGGAGGCGGGAGCCCTGGCTGGAGGGACCCTGGGCTGAGGCACGGCCCAGGTGCCCCGCTGTCTACCCCAACCCTGCCAGCACTGGACCAGCTAGAGGTGGGGGGGAGCAGGAGGAGTCAGCACTGGTGGGGGGGAGCCCAGGGCTGGAGCAGCTGTGGGTGGGGGAGGGCACTGGTGGAGGGGTGAGAGAGCCCAGAGCTGGGGTGGGGGGGTAGCCAAACTTTTTTTGCTTCGGACGGCAAAAAACCTAGAGCTGGCCCTGGTTTTCAGCTGTTTCAACAGGTCTTCAAACTTGTTGTTGCAACATCTCAATATTTTATATAGTCAAAGGAATATTTTATTTTATTTTATTTGCTATCTGCAGTGTCCTTTCAAATGATGGGAACATCACCAAGGTCATGCCACATACAGCCTAACTCAGCAATAGTGTATAAGTGCATTAGATAAATGTTTGAATTACCAGGGCCAGTGAAATTAACAATGTTAGCATATGCCGTGATAATTGGACTTCAGAGCTAACTCTCAGTCAGAGGGGAAGGCATCATGTCTTCAAGGTGCTAGTGTTTCAGGCCATCTGGCTGCAGACTAGGGGGCATCAGTTCACATCCTGCAGGTTTGTCTTCACAATCACAAGGGGCAAACATTTCTGTCTTGCGTTCTGGATGAAAAAACAAAATCTATAGGCAGATCCTAAATTACTGAAATTTGGAAGTTTTCTGCCCCAGTAGATTTTTATTGTCCCTGTTTCTCCCAGATTCCTGATACACCGCTACCTCGATATAACGCCACCCGATATAACACGAATTCAGATATAACACGGTAAAGCAGTGCTCTGGGTGGGGTGGGAGGGGGGCTGCGCACTCTGGTGGATCAAAGCAAGTCCAATATAACACGGTTTCACCTATAACGCGGTAAGATTTTTTTTGGCTCCCAAGGACAGTGTTATACCGAGGCAGAGGTGTACCAATCTTCATCCTTCCCAGCTGGTTTCTTTATCTGAGGACTATGACAACTCCTCTGCTGGGAAACCTAGCAATAACAAGGCAGTTCCTTGATTAAACATGGTTTGCTCTTTCCTGGGCATTTATTTACGTAGACGTCTATAAAAATAAAACAAACACCCACGCACCCCAGAGATGCCCATTATGTATACTAAGGCAGCGGTTCTCATCCAGAGATTTGGGGCCATGAGCAGGTTTCAGGGTGTCTGCCAAAAAAACCCCCAAAAAACAACAGAGGACAGGGCCAGCGTTAGACTCTCTGGGGCCCAGGGCAGAAAACTGAAACCTGAGCCTGCCTTCTGGGACTCAAGCCAAAGACTGAGCAACTTAACTTCCCAGGGCCCGTGTGGTATAGGGCCCTGGGCAATTGCCCTGCTTGCCACCCCCTAATGCCAGGCCTAGCTGTTAATCTACTGGATATGAGAAAAACAGTTGTTGTGGCACAGGTGGGCTGTGGAATTTGAAAAGCATGTTGGGGGAGGGAGAGAGTGCAGAAAGAAAAAGGTTGTGAACCCCTGCACTAGGGGCTATCCCATACATTAAAATACACAATAAACCTCCACAAAAGGTCTGGTCATTTGCCTAGACACATGTATCCATCAGCTAATATGAAGATAATAAAATAAACCCAACCCTCTTCCCAAAAGGCTGGGAATAAAGGTGCTACTTGCAGCCTGCCCAGAAACTGAACACATCCAGGTTCTGGTGCACAAAGGGGTTGAGTGAGTCCTGTGTCTACAGTGCAAAAAACAGATGTGTTCTTAAGTCAGGCTAGTTAATGCTGGGTAAAATAGCAGTGAAGTGATGGCTGCCCTACAGGCGTGAACTCAGACAGCTAACCTGAGTTAAAAGCTAGGTCTTCACTGCTATTTTAACCCAAGTAAGCTAATGTCAATTGAAAATAGACTGACTGACATGTATTTATTGATTGATTACACTGTAGATGTACCTTACCGCTCAGGAGCCCCTCCTTGTGTATGATGAGGGAGCTCCAGTTTGAGCACCGTTGCCTATCAGAACTGTGGTAGAAAAGACTAAACAGAATATTTGCTGGGGGGGATGGGGAGTGTGCAAAGAGTAATTGTGCTGAATTTACATTAAGTGTGGGATACTGAGGGAGAAGGCAGGACTGTTGGAATTAAGGATCCCCTTCCCTCAATGAGAGTCCATGATAATTTTGTCCTTTGCTTCAGTGGGCGCAGGACTGGATGCAAAGCATCAGCTTTAACAGGCAGGGCTGCACTTAAAACAATGGGTAATGATGGCTTGTTAATGATAAACTTTCAGTGTAGATTTCAGGTTTGGATAACATTAGAAGAGCAATCAGAGCTGCTGTGGATGAGAAATTTGCACATTCTCACCAAAGCAATTCATCAGCGTGCTCAGCTTCCTAGCATGAAAGCCACACCATTTTCCCCCAGTAGCTTACAGTTCTTTCCTTCTGTGTTTGTTTTTTATGCCTTCTTGATTGGTTGCCAAGGATATCATCATCATCGATTAATTAATACTAAAATACCAAGCTCTTACCATCAGTCAATCTCAAAGCACTTTACAAAGGAGGTGGGTAGTGGTTTTCTCATTTTAAGGCTGGGGTTACTGAGACATAGAGAGGTGATGGGACAGACCCAAGGCCAGGTAGCATGATAATGGCAGTACCAGGAATAGAACCCAGCTCTCCAGAGTTCCAGTCCAGTGTGCTAGCACCTATGCAACACTGCTTTGGAACAGGCCACTGAGGAGTGGGAAATTTTCATGAAATTTCCTGCTCTTGCTACCACCAGTGCAGCTCCCCCAATGGTAGGACTGGTGGAAGCATTAGCATAGATAAGGCATCAGCAGCTACCAATGATGTAATATCATGTTGCCTAGACCTGTTCCTGCACCAGAATATTGGTGGCTCATTTACATTAGTATTCTCCTCATTGCTGCCATGGAGGGAGCTGCACCAAAGGTAGCAATAGGGAGAAAGAGGTCTTGTGTAGACACAACCAGTGGGAGTTTTGCCTGAGTGAGGATTTCAGGATGCGATTGCCACTGACTTCAATGTGATCTGGATTTATTTGATCTAGTGCAGGGGTCGGCATCCATTCAGAAGTGGTGTGGTGTGCTGAGTCAGGGGGGAGGGATAGCTCAGTGGTTTGAGCATTGGCTTGCTTAAACCCAAGGTTATGAGTTCAATCCTTGAGGGGGCCACTTAGGGATCTGGGGCAAAATCAGTACTTGGTCCTGCTAATGAAAGCAGGGGGCTGGACTCAATAACCTTTCAAGGTCTCTTCCAGTTCTAGGAGATTGGTATATCTCCCATTATTATTTACTCTAATTTAAGGTTTTACATGCCAGTAATACATTTGAACGTTTTTAGAAGGTCTCTTTCTATAAGTTTATAATATATAACTAAACTATTGTTGTATGTAAAATAAACAAGTCTTTCTAAATGTTTAAGAAGCTTCATTTAAAATTAAATTAAAATGCAGAGTCCCAGGACTGGTAGCCAGGACCTGGGCAGTGTGAGTGCCACTGAAAATGAGCTCGCGTGCCACCTTTGGCACATGTGCCATAGGTTGCCTACCCCTGACTGGTGCCTTGTCTACACTTGGAAATTAAACTGTTTCAGACCGAGTAGCCTTGTCTGCACAAGGGCATGTTGGCATGATGACAGTAGAATACCTGGATCACATGCTGCTACATAGAGAAGTTCTTTCAATGGTGCAGAGACATTCACACCATTGCTGAGGCTGCAGTTTCTGTGGGCAAGCCTAAGCATTATGTCAACTACCACCATATCCCTCTGCACCACTGCAGTGCCAGGGTAGCTACAGGGCCGCCCAGAAGCGGGGGCAAGTGGGGCAATTTGCCCCAGGCCCCAGGCCACACAAGGGCCCCGCAAGCTGCTCCGGGTTTTCAACCGCACTTCGGCAGCGGGCCCGTTACTCACTCCGGGTCTTCGGCAGCGGGTCCTTCAGTGCAGCGCAAGACTTGGAGCGAGTGAAGGACCCGCCGCTGAAGTGCTGCTGAAGCCTTGGAGCGCTGCCTGGTGAGTACAAGGCGGGAAAAAAAAAAAAGCCGCGATCGGCAGCACTTAGGCTGCTCTATTGCCGCCGCTTCATTCTTCGGCGGCAATTTGGCGGCGGGTCCTTCCCTCCAAGAGGGACACACCGTTGAATTGCGGCCGAAGACCCGGCCCTGCCCCAGGCCCCCTGAATCCTCTGGGCGGCCCTGGGTAGATAGTAAGCACTTATGTAGTAGCTGCAATGATTCAATCAGCCCTAGATTTTAAGGTCAGAAGGGACCATTAAATCATCTAGTTAGACATCTTGTATGTCATAGGCCACAGAATTTCATCCAGTTACCCTTTACTGAGCCCAATCACTTTCATTTGACTTACCCATCTCTTCCAGAAAGGCACCCAGTCTTGAGCTGTAGACTTCAAGAAATGGGGACTCCACCCTTTCCATTAGCAGTTTGTCCCAATAAGAACATAAGAGCGGCCATACTGGGTCAGACCAAAGGTCCATCTAGTCCAGTATCCTGTCTACTGACAGTGGCCAATACCCTCACAGTACAAATGTGTGCCTTGTTTCTAATGTGAATTTGTTTGGTTTTAACTTCCAGCCATTGCTTCTTGTAGTGCCTTCAGCTACACTGAAGAGCCCTTTGGGAGCTGATATTTTTCTCCTTGTGAAAGTGCTTGTACATTGTAATCTGGCCAATTAGTGAGAGTAAGTGAGTACCTTTGATTTTGCACTATACAGGGCAGTGGCCTGGAAGTCAGGAGACCTGGGTTTTGTTCCCAGGTGTGCTGCTGTGTGACCCTTGGCAAGTTTCTGGCCTGGAGCCTGCCTGTGCATCTGTTTTCCCTCCCACTTTTGTCTATCATTTGTGTTAAGTCTGTAAACTCTTTGAGGCCTGTCTTTCACTATGCTTTTTTGTGCAGCACCTAGCACAACGCTGTTATCTTCACCCCACCCCCACCCCCATCCTAGGATGGGCCTTTTAGATGCTACTGTAATACAAATAAATGGCAATAATAGTGATTTCAGGGAGTTACATGTTTTTGTTAAATAATTTCTACATTTCTTTTTCCAAAATGTAAGCAAATCCAACCCTCTCAGTAAAAGCCATTTGGACCCCCCACCCCTCCATGTCATTATAAATGCCACTTACTCATGAGGCCTATATTCCAGCCCATGATATCATTAAATACCCAATCCCACCTCATAATTAGATTTCACAAACATTGCTAGGCTTGTTGAGAGTAAGGCTGTCCTTACCAAAATGCTCCATGAGCATCTCATGCCTTAACAAGATTCCCGTCTTATTTTATCAGTCCAATGTGAATTAAGCTGAGTAGGTGTTAACATGCTAGACTATTTTCCCCTGCCATCCTTACACTCTATAAATATATATCTTGACTCTGGAATGCTGGATGCCACACACGCTGCTGGAGGCTTTGGAGTTTCCTCATTCAATACATTATATTTTTAAAAATCCCCGTAGCTTAAAATCTCCCATGCTGATAATAGACACATCACTTTTCTGTCTGGGAATTAGAAGATGGTTATTTCCAGAGCCTACCTCATTCCTCTCCCATGGCAGATGCTTCCTTTCCGTGGGACAGATTGTGCAACCCTTACTTGTGTCGGTGAGCACGAATAGTCCCATTGGCTTCAAAGGATTTACTCACATGAGTAAGTGCTCATGAATGTTAGTACAGGTTACGCAATTGGACCCAATGTCCATTTATGAAAAATTGATTCTTTTGGAGGGACAGCAAATGGTCTTGGGTAAACAACTACAGTGATTAATTAGTTACTTGTGTTCTACTAATGTGGTTAAAATATCTCATTGCAGCAAAGAAAATTCACAGACAAGAGCTACTGTAGATGCTAATTTATAAAATAAAGACCAGATCTGGATGAATAAACAGAAAGATATTTCATCTTTCTAATCTGGTTAACCTTTGACTGTAAATGAGGAAAGATTAATTAATCTTAAGACTGGAAAATTGCTAATATAGTTCCTATTTTTAAGAAAGGAAAAAAAAGTGATCCTGGAAACTACAGGCCTGTTAGTTTAACCTTAATTGTGTGCAAGGTCTTGGAACAAATTTTGAAAGAGAAAGTAGTTAAAGGCCAGAGAGATGACTGGTAATTGGCATAGGCGCTGACTTCCCCTCTTTCCCCTGGGTGCTCAATCCCGACTGCCCCTGGCCCCGCTCCCACTCAACCCCTTCCATGAGGCCCCATCCCTGCCCCATTCCAACCCCTTCCCCAAAATCCCCGCCCCAACTCCACCCCCTCCCTGCCCCTATTTCAACTCCTTCCCCAAATCCCGGCCCCAGCCCTGTCTCTTCCCCCCCTACTCCCCTGAGTGCGCCACAGCAGCTGCCTTTGAGAAGGCCTGGCTGGGAGGCAGTGGTGGCCTGCTCCCTGTCCCAGCTTGGCTGTTGGGGACAGTGGCCAAACATGTTGATGGAGGATGGGGGTCTCCAGCTTGCTCGGTCCCGGTCCCTGGCAGCCACCACGCCTCCCTAGCAGGCTCTCTCACAGGCTGCTGCTGCGCTGCACAGAGCAGCATCCCAGTGGCTGGCCATCATGAGAAGTGGCTCTGGTCCACAGTTGCCAACTTTTATCCTGTAGATAAGCACCCCGACTTTCACAATAAGCCAAAAATCAAGCTAATCCTATTTCAGAACAAGGCCAAAACAAGCCAATTCCTAAGAACCCCAACACTCCATGTGACTAGATCCCCCCGGTGTGCAGTCTGGGGCTGTGGTGGGCCCCCTGTGCACCCCTGACTCTCTCCCCCCCTTGCCCCTGCTTGCCGGGAGCCAATCAAAAAAAAAGAAGCAACAAGCCAAACCAGCAACGAACTGCAAGCCAAGCACTAGCCAACAAGCAACTCACAAACCAATAAAGCCAAAACCAAGCCCAATTTCCACATTTTTTTCCATGGGTTTGGCATGTCTGCTCTGGTCTCGCCCCTTCCGCTCCCTTAGCCCAGCCTGGCTGCTGGTGGCGGGGCATTTGGCCCCACATGTCCCCCACCATGCGTTGCCTCTGCATTTCAATGTATGTTGTAGTCTACCATGTAGATGTCTGTCTGCCTTGTCATCTTTCACAGAGATGGAGGATCATGTCATTGCAATTAGGAGAAACAGTTTTTATCCTGTTTGATTTGGGGCCAGCTTTTACAAACGTTGGAATGGAAAAGAATGAAGTTTTGCATCGATGATCTTTGAACAATTTGGTTACAAAGCAGAAGCCTTTCTCAAGAGCAGGCTTGCCAGTAGATATTTATGGATGTTGCTATCGGAGAATGCACTTTAGATATAGGATTTGTTTAAAATGATTTTTGTCATTTGAATGAGAGGCACAAAGTTTTAATGATATTTTGCACTTAGTTAATACCTTTCAAATGAGGCTCTTACAGTGTTTTATAAATATGAATTAATTAAGCCATGGAACATTCTTCTGAGAGGACAATGCTAATAATAATAATTAACAATTAAAAATACCCGTTTTAAAGATTTAATTGCCTAAAATCATGAGTTGAGCCAGCAGCAAAGGCAGGATTAGAACCTAGGAGTCTGGGCTCCCAATTTCTTGTAAAAACAGTACCCCAGCAATAGAACTTTGCAGAGCACATATGACATGAAAACAGAGCCCTTCTGGATTTTTTGTTGTTCACTTACATTAGAAAAACTAACCAATGCAATGCAAGGAGGGGTCCAGTCCTATGAACACTTAGACACGTGAGTAACTTTATGCACATGAATTAGTCCCATTGAAGGCAACAGGACTACTCACTTCAAGTTCCTCATGTGCCTAAGTATGTACAGGAACCAGTCCTAGAACAGAGCTTTGAAAAATTGTTCTAATAGTAACAAGTACGCAACCTACCGAATAGATAAGTTGTGATTCTTTGTCTGGGATTTTGCTCCTTTGAAAATCCCACCCTTCATCAATTATCATTGTTCATATTTAGCATACTGAGATGCGCAGATGAGCGCACTTGCTAAGTGCTGACTTATTAAGATGAATAGGCAATATTTCAATTTGTGAAGTTTTTCTTTCTAGGACAGGGGTGAGGCTCAAGCATTTGTTATGGAACGTTAATCTGAAACTATATAGACTGCCCTAAAAGGAAAGTGCTACTGACTGGGGGTCCAACAACCTTATTTGTATCCTAAAAAACAATTGAATGACAAAATCACTTTTGAGCCCGTCTCTACTCCGGTTTGGTTCTAATCCCATTATTTGTACATTGTTTGCCAATAATTAGCAAAACTTTATTTTGTGATTAAAAAGAAACAGTGAAGAACTATAGATCACGTAAATGTCAGGTGACTAAGTGGGCTAAAATGCCGCAAATCCAAAACCAACAAAACTCCTCCACCCACTACTTGGGAAACCAGCCATACCCAAAGCATTATAATTATAAACAGAACTGAGTATTAATAACAAGAATCCAGGCATCCTCTAGGTCTGGCTGCATTTAAGATGGCATAGTTTGAATGGATCCAGTCAAGACATCTTGGGCCAGATTCTGCCACCTTTACGCATGTTGGGTAGCACCTTATTCCATGAGTAGCTCCATTGAGTTCAATGGGGCTCCTTGCAGAGAAAGGTACAACTCAGCATGATCTCCTTACTAGTAATATTACTTTGCTCATTGATAGCACCTTCCACTGATCAATTCTATTTCACAACACCCATGTCATATATGATCATCCTCATTTTGCAACCGGGGAATTTATGTGACCTGCCATAAGGGCTCATCCTGAAAAGTGCTGGACACCATCAATTGCCAGTGAAGCCAATGGGAGTTGAAGGCGCTCTGCACCTACCAGAAATAGTCCAATTAGGAGCCCATGGCTAGAAATCTAGCAGCCTGACTCCCAGTCCTCTGTTCTGGTCACTTGGCAACATATTTTCCCTTTCGTAATGCTATAATGCTGTGCTATCTCTATGCTTTAATGTGATGCTCTTCAAAAGTTCCAGGGTTTTGTAATATACCTGAATCCGTCTCAGTGGTGTCTTCCTTACTGGTAATCTTTCATGATGTGTGCTCTTGGGGCTCAGCTAAAAGGACTGTTGAGTAATGGCAAACAGTGCTGTTTTCCTCAGACTGGCACTTTACTAGCAAATGCAATGCTGAGTTGCATCCAGCAATATATTCTAATCTAAAGCACACAAAAAATCAGCACACAAGACAGACTGTCACTCCCACAGGGTGGGAACAGTTGTCTCCTACTTTGATGGTACAGATTTCAGTATGATATACACATTTTGGTATTAATTATGCTCTTTGTAGCCAAAGTGATAAACAACCAGGTAAAATCACAAAAAAGACAGATGTCCTAAATGCATCTAATGCGCCTACTGCTGCAGTAGAACCTACTTCCTGGCTATCTGAGCATTTAGCACATTGCTCATGGCTGTCTGATAAAGTAAGAGAGCAGTAGATAATTGATCTTTTTATATATCTCAGCAATGCACCTTGGGATTTTTAATGGTGCCAGAGACAAAAACATTTTGTTGCCAATACACTCATTCACCACGTCTGTTCCTTACAACTTCCTGAACAGCAAAAGAGGATGCAAAAACTAAAAAAAGAGTGAAAAATGCTACTTTGTTAAAAGCTTCCAAATTATTTTGGAATAACCTGGCAGAAACAAAGGATAAAATAAAAAATTAGTTAGCAGGCCCGTGGATGTGCACACACAAACACACACAACACAAGCCGCTCTCTCCATGTAGTTGCCTTAGTGGGGGTGTTGATATGGATGCCCAGGCACTTCCACTGCAACATGTCCCACACTCCTTAGGCCTAGTCTACACTACTAAATTAGGCAGACACACGGTAGTTTACGTAGACCTAACTACGAAAGTGTCTACACTAAAAATTCACTGCCACTGACATAACTGCCCTATTATGCTGACTTAGGGTATGGCTACACTTGCAGCTGTACAGCGCTGCTGTGCTTTGAAGTGCGAGTGTGGTCGCAGCGCCAGCGCTGGGAGAGAGCTCTCCCAACACTGCACGTACTCCACCTCCCTGTGGGGATTAGCTTACAGCACTGGGAGCCGCGCTCCCAGCGCTGGGGCACTGTTTACACTGGCGCTTTACAGCGCTGTAACTTGCTGCGCTCAGGGGGGTGTTTTTTCATACCCTTGAGCGAGAAAGTTGCAGCGCTGTAAAGTGCCAGTGTGGCCAAGGCCTCAATAACTTCACCACCGCTAGAGGTGTAAAGTCAGTGTTGATGTAGTTAGGTCAATGCAGCGTCCATGTAGACACTGCGTTGCTTACACCAACTTTTACTGGCTTTCAGAAGCCTTCTCACAAAGCCGCACACTGACAGTACAATCGATACACACGCTCCTGGTGAGGATGCACACCGCCGACACAAGGAGCAAAGTGTAGATATGCACACGTGACATAATTACTGCAGCAGCTGTATGCTGACATAAGTTAGGTCATCTTAGTTTTGTAGTGTAGACATGCCCTGAGAGCTGGGAAAGAGAAAGTGCATTGTTAGGTATGATGCACAGCAAGGTTGCCCCACTGGCTGAACTGTACTAGCAGTAGTGAAGAGCTGGACGATTTTTAGAAAGAGTATAGATGACCCCGTGATGAGCGACACAACAGAGCATTGTGATTAATAACATCAAATAAGAATCAACCCAACTTTTACCCAAAGCCTGAACTAAACTTGAACTAAAATTTTCTTCTGAGCTTCACTTTGTACATGAGCCTTCTGTTTGTTAGGAAGGTTAATGTGCGTTTTGATTTTGACCATACCAGGGCTACCTAAATAAACTTGAGAAATGGCCTCATTGTGATTTTTCTGAGTCAGCCAGGATTAGGAATGACTGGAAGTGTTGTGAGAGAGCCTGTTCTCATGAGATTTCCATTCAGATATCTAGCCCAAGAGGTTTCTCACTGTGAATTTACAGAACGCTTTTCAGCACTCATTGATGTAATCTCCTTGCTTCCTGTAACAGAAAGAAAAGGTCTTTCTGCATTGTCTCTATGCAAATTACAGCAAAGAGGGCAATATAAACTCACCTTTTAAGACTTTCATTTGAACTGCTAACACATGAAGGACAGGCCTTTTAAGCTTCAAAGCTGAGGTATTACAGTTTGTTTGTTGGTCTAGGAAAAGCTATCCCATTACCTACCCTTTCAGGACAATGCAATAAGCACAGGAGGTGCAGTTGTTGTTTTGTAAACCCACAAAAGCCAGGATGGTTAAAGTTCAAACTCTATCCCCAAAGCACCATGTTTTCTTTATGCAGTTACTGGGGGTCTCCAATCAGAGAGGGGATCTCATGGGCCACGTTTGCTGCAGCACTGTCACAATGGATTTAAGGCTGGAGTTTCGAGCTTTAACTTGAGAGAGTCTTTGTGTTTGTGGATTCAAGTCAGACAGTTAATGTTACCTGGACATAATTGCAGTTTGTTTTCACTTTATACTGTGCTCTAAAAAGGGTTCTGGGGAGGAGAGAAGCCTGGGAAAAACAAACTGTTTTGGAGACCAAGACAGCTTCAAAAGCAATGTTAGGAGTAGGCCACCTCACAGACCAAACAACATAAGCCCTAAAGGTCATCTCCCTTTCCTGCTGCCCTGACTATGTTATTTCCCTCTTAATCCCTCCCTGGCTTCCACATTATGTTTTAGCTTCTGTGCGCTTTCATGCACAGTTCTGTCCCTGGCTTCATCTCTGTTCCTCCTTCTCTAGTTCTTGTTGCCCATCCTTCTCCTCCTAGTCCTTCCATTTGAACACCCTGGGCCTGATTCTGCGCTTTCTCTCAGGCATGTAAATCAGAAGGCACTCTTGTATCCTTCTCCCGCTCTTGTCTTTGTGCCTTCAACATTCTAAATATTATTTGGTGAGCACTAACCATAGACCCCTTCTGCTTGGAACTTCTTACCTCTTCCTGAGACCCTCTCCTCATTCCAATCCTTTCTTAAAACAATAGTCAACGGGACATGTGTTCCTAGATTCTATAAGTACTTTTGAAAATCTGCCGCCCAACTCAATCAGGGCATGTCTTCCCCTATGTTTGTATAGAACTAGGCTCATTACTAGCACCAATAAATGTTAAGATATGGATTTATGCATTACAATATGTTTGCATTTTTCATATGTATTCACAATATACACTACAGTGGCCTCTTTTGAATATTTCAATGGTGATTTTTCTGAATAAGTATTAAAAATATTAGCTATCTGTACTCTGTCGGTCCACATTATAGAATATCCTTAGATATAGGTATTATTCTTGGCTTCACATCCTACATAATAGTGCTCCTTCTGAATTATGCTGATGAGGTTCTATGTAGTGTATGAAATGTGTATAAACAATAGAAAATGTATATTACTCATCCAAAGTGTTATGTGTCTAATTGAAATTAAATAGAAAAAGTACCTAGTTTAGTTAACCTAGATTGTAAGCTCACTGGAGCAGAGACTGTCTTTCTGTTCTGTCTTGTACACAGGACCAGGATCCCTAGCACAATGGGGTCGTGGTGAGTGACTGGGGCTCCTAAGTGTTACCATAATGTACATAATTATTATTAATAATAATCATTTTTGCTCACATGCACTCACCCTTATACAATCTCAATGTAGTGCTCTTTTTCTTTTACATTTTAAGAACTAAAACAATCTACTGCCCTAATATCTCAAACAATTTCAATGAAATAACAGGACAATTTCAAAGTTACAACAGAATAAAGAAAAGTTCTGAAGTCAGTGAGCTTGTGTTTTAAAGGAACCAAGTAATTTTTTTTTACTTGCCAGACTTGTGTTATAGCCACGTTGGTCCCAACTTATGAGAGAGATAAAGTGGGAGAGGTAATATCTTTTATGGGACCAACTTTTGCTAGCGAAAAGAGACAAGCTTTCAAGCTACACAGAGCTATTCTGACCTGTTGGTCTCATAAGAGATTATGCCCTTGTCTCTCTCATTTTTTTAAAAATTATATTTGTAAGGCAAAAACCTACCCTCCACCTGCTGACCAAGGACAAATGTAAAATTACAACGGAAACATTGATGGGAAAACTTAGGTAATATGGCTAAAGCACAGGATTTAAAACAAATTAAAATATATAATATCTTGTTAAATATTGGTACTGATGAATATTTAACAATATTAAATAATAATAAGTATAATGTAATAATAGTGGCCAAGCTTCCCAAAGTGTCTGCCTAAGGTTAGACTCCTAAATCCATAATTAAATTGTATGATTTTCAAAATTGCTGAGCACTCAGCAGCTCTTACTGACCTAAGATGGAGAGGCTGGGTGCTCCCCAATTTTGAAAATCAGGTCACTTACCTAAGAATGGTTTTAAGAGCCTAACTTAAAGCTCTTATTTTTTAAAACCTTGGCCAATATAATAAATCTATATGGATACATTATCAGAGAAGCCAAACAAATTCTCCTCTTCCTCCACTCTAAATTACTGGGCTCGAGTCTCCTCTCATTTATGCCAGTTTTATCCTGGTATAGTTCTGTTGACTACTACTCCTCATTTACCCCAGTGTAAATTGGAGGAGAAGCAGGCCCAGATTACCTCAATGGAATTACTCTGTATTTTCACTTGTGTGAATGAGTGGAATTTGGCTGTAGGGTTTTATTAATAGTTTACTGTATCTGGGCCTGGTCCAAACCCCATTGACATCAAGACTCCCATTGACATGAGTGGGGTTTTGATAGGGCCCTTTATTTGCAGAGCAATTACCCATTACCAATTTGTCCCAGTCATCTATAACTGTATCTAAATAAGAAGTCTTGATTTTTGGATAGTGTACGTCCTCTTGCTTTCATTGTCTCAGATCCTTTTATCCATCACACACAGTCAGTCAATTTTGCTAGCAGAATTAAATCCAATTTTATCCCTTAAATGCTGCAGTTGGTTTCCTTAGTCATTCTAGGCCTCTTTCCAATTAAATACAGACTAAATAGAGGATATTAATTTTACTTTACCCTATATGCATTGCACAAAGCAGTGATGCATTGGGGTTTTGGTTCCGAAAACGACAATAAAATAGTTGTGCAATCCGTCAGTTTCAAACGTCAGTGATAACTTTCTAAGGGAATTAAAGGCACTTAAGAAGCAGCCCTTTCAGACTCATTTAAAAATTAATAAATACCGTAATAATGTGGGCTGTGAGGCATGATTCCCTCACCCACAAAAGCGGGTAATATGAAATTAACCTCCTGGTTAATAATGTTACGTACTCTCCATTATTGTAGTTTCCCAGCGTGGATCACTGGAAAATACTGAGCTATGTCTCAAGGGTGCATGACATTCTTGTAACAATGGGAGGGAGGAATCCAACAACTAGAATCTAAAGCATACTACCATCATACTGTGCGTCTTTAGAAAAACTAGGGCAAGTGTATTGGGAAGAATGGAGCACAAGTTAGTTACTATGGGCCAGATCCTCAGCTGGTGTAAATCATTGGGGGTATGTCTACATTGCAAAACACCTCCAAAACCATGGCAGTGAGTCTCACGCCCAGGTCTACAGTCTGGCTCACAGGGCTTGTGCTACGGTGCTAAAAGTAGCAGTGTGCGTGTTCCCACGCAGGGTGGCGCTCAAGCTTTGAGACACCCCCCGACTCCGGCCGGGTTTCAGAGTCCAAGCTCCAGCTCGAGTGGGAACGTCTACACTGCTATGATAAAGGTATATAAAATCATGAGTGATGTGGAGAAAGTGGATAAGGAAAAGTTATTTACTTATTCCCATAATACAAGAACTAGGGGTCACCAAATGAAATTAATAGGCAGCAGATTTAAAACAAATAAAAGGAAGTTCTTCTTCACGCAGCGCACAGTCAACTTGTGGAACCCCTTACCTGAGGAGGTTTGTGAAGGCTAGGACTATAACAGGGTTTAAAAGAGAACTGGATAAATTCATGGTGGTTAAGTCCATAAATGGCTATTAGCCAAGATGGGTAAGGAATGGTGTCCCTAGCCTCTGTTTGTCAGAGGATGGAGATGGATGGCAGGAGAGAGATCACTTGATCATTGCCTGTTAGGTTCACTCCTTCTGGGGCACCTGGCATTGGCCACTGTCGGTAGACAGATACTGGGCTAGATGGACCTTTGGTCTGACCCGGTACGGCCGTTCTTATGTTATGTTCTTATTTTTAGTGCTGTAGCGTGAGCCCTGTGAGTCCAGATCTGTAGACCAGGGCTCTGAGATTCACTACTGCAGCTGTTTCTTTGCAGTGTAGATGTATCCCAGTTTAGCTGGTCTTGTATTAGTGTGTTTGAAGGACTTGTCCTCTTTGATCTACATCAGTGTAGTTATTTGATGTATTGGTAAGTTAAGCTGCATGGTGTAAGCCCCATGTTGCACTGGTGCAGTGTGTTGGGGTTTGCACAGGTGTAACGTTAGCAATTATAGTTACACCAGTAAACATTTCTTTAACATAGACAAGTCTTAACTAAACCATTCAGCCAGTATGTTGGTTTGAAAAGAGGCATGATCATAATTTCCAGAATCCTAAACAAAAAGAGGTCTTGGACCTTGTGTTTGGTGAACTGATTGGATTTCTGCAATTGTTTTGAGACTTTATCAATGACGCTCAGCACAAATTGTTTGGACTTTATCTCTAGCAAACGCACTCACAGCCAGCTACAACTCATTGCCTGCGTGTTATCAGCTGATTAACAGCAAGCACGCAGAAATAACAAACCCTCAGTCCAAGAATCAAGGCAGGAGAGAATGAGTTAACCACTCACTGAGCTGATGATGCTGTGATGTTATGTAGAGACTGACACAATCCAGTCTAAAGACTTGTATCTAAAGTAAAATCATTAAAAGGGTATTTGCTTCCTTGAAGATGAAATAGCCATGTCCAAGACATTATTCCATAGGCCTGCAAAGACACATCTGTTGATACATATGGAGAGCAGCGCTGGCTTAACTAACCAGCTGCACAGGAAATATATTTAGAGCTTTTTTCTGAGAAAACTCGTGCCATGTGTAAGGCTGATTATAATTTACAAAAGTCTAACACGCTCTATTCCGGAGCTCTCACTATGGGTGCAATGTTCTGGGAAGCCAGTCTACTGGGGGTTGTGCAACTCTAAAGAAAGAAAGAAAGAAAGACTCACATTTAGTTGATTTGTAAGTTCTTGGAACAGATTTTATAAACCCTAGAGAGCCAAACCCTCCCCTGGCTAGTCTAGCAGTGGGGAACAGAGCATGGCTGCTGCCACAGGAATCTTGCCAGTATGGGTCAAGATTCCTACTGTGGGGCATTCCTTGGAGCAGCAATCTGTACTCTCACCATTGGCAGGCAAGTGCCTGATGCTGTTGGCAACAGATGTGCTAGTTGGCTAGTTGAGAAACTAGTCAGGCCTCCTGAAACTGGCAGCCATACCCACTTGGCAACATGGCATGTGGACACATGTACTAACTGGCCAGATTTTCCAGGCATACTGTGAATGGAGCATTTACACCCAAAATACCATGGCCAGTATTTACAGGCCCCAGACAAGACTTGGAAGCAAGATTCTTTAGTCCTCATTTTCCTCCCCAAGTCCTGACCATCATAATCAACGGCCCTCAGTCCTGCCCCTTCAACCGTCCATGCTCTCTCTCCTGGTTTTCTTGTAACCCCTCCTTTCATTCCCCCACTCTCATGTTTTTCTTTTCCCAACCCCTCTCTCTGTTTTTCTGTCATCCTTCTCTCATCCCCTGTTTTTGTCACTTGGACAAGAACAGGGCCTCAGGATGGCCAAGGATGGCCCAGAGCTGATCCTGACTTCTCCCCACCGGCTTTCATCACCCTATTGACAGACCTTTGCCCCAGTGGGACTCACTACTTTGCTATATTGCACAGAGCAACTGCTGGACCCAGACTGCTCTCAAACCCAGGCCTGGGACAACTGCTTCTGCGGTTCACTGCCCCCCGTCATCCCTTCTGCCCCCTGTCCTCCAGTAGCTGTGCTCAAGCTGCCACTGAGTATAAAGAGCTGCTCAGCTCTCCACATCATTGCTTGCAATACGTGCTCAGATGCTTGAAAATTAAGATATTTCTGTTAGCTGATGCTGTCCTTTTCCATCTGGCAAACCCTATCTTCCCCTCAGTGCTACCAATGAAATGCAAATCAGGGCGGGTCTGTTTGCTTAGCCGTATCCTTTGTTTACTAGGATCATGTCAGATCTACAGCTCTAGCAAAGGGTTGGTGAGTTCACATTTGATCCTTCTGCTGGCTTTGCAGAGGCAAAACACAAAGAGCTTTAGCTCTACTGAAATAATAGTTGTTTATATTGAGTTTTAGTTGCTTGGTGATGGCTTGGTGGATTTATAAAAAAAATAAAGATTAGATTTGGACATTTCCTATCAGATTAAAGTTTTGTAGTTCAGCTTAGTCCAGGGCAGGATTTAAAGAGACTTTTTGTGGAAGACACTAAGCAACACAGATTGTGTCTAGTCAACCTCGGATCTGGAAAGCAAGAGAAAAATGAAGAGTCTTGTCTACATCTAATAGCTTCAATAAAGAATCACCAGAATTTTCATTATAGCTGCCAAATCCTGTATCTTCTCTACAGTGAGAGACACTACGGTGGAGTCTACACTAGACTTCTTACCTAAAAATTCCCATTGTTGTCACTAGTGTAGTGTAGCCCACAGCTGGTATTTTAACTGCTCTATCACCCAACCCTTACACGGGCAAATACTTACAACGTTGTGGTTAAAACCGCAGTGGCTGCCACAGACCACCTCCACTAGTACAACAACCTTCAGCAAAGGTGGAAAGTTTTAAGGAAGACATTGAGTGTAGCCAAAATACTTTATTCACCAGTGCATTGTTGCAGAGTTACACCAGTGTACCTGCACTGAAAACACTGGAGTTCTACTGGTGCCACGCTGAAGCATGGCTTGGCAATGATGAATCAGGCCTAAGCCCTGAGATACTCAACTCCCTGGCATTGCCCCTTTGACCTGGGAGACAGACACACATGTGACTGCTTCTGCTGACGCTTCCCCTGCAACAAATTGCTCTTGATTAACATTTTAGGCCCTAATCGGAATCAGAGTCCGCTAACACATACCCCTGCATCTCTACAAAGTCCCACGGAATGAGTGGGTCTCTGCTTTGGGCTCAGGGGTCTACACTAAATGGCCCCGCAAATGACATCCTGGAGCAGCTCTTCACAGCAGGAGTAGGGCTTGAGTCACACTTTATTCAACAATAGGCTGTATTCTTATTACAGCTAATCTGAATATCCCTCCCCCCTCCCCGCCACCCCCATGCGAAATTTTGACTTTCCAGTGAAATATCAAAACCTGGACATTTTCAGCTAAAAACTAAACATTTCAATTCAGAAATGGTGTCTTGTGGGAATTGTAGCTAAGAACATAAGAACATAAGAAAGGCTGTACCGGGTCAGACCAAAGGTCCATCTAGCCCATTATCTGTCTATCGACAGTGGCCAATGCCAGGTGCCCCTGAGGGAGTGAACCTAACAGGCAATGATCAAGTGATCTCTCTCCTGCCATCCATCTCCATCCTCTGACGAACAGAGGCTAGGGACACCATTCTTACCCATCCTGGCTAATAGCCATTTATGGATTTAGCCACCATGAATTTATCCAGTCCCCTTTTAAACATTGTTATAGTCCTAGTCTTCACAACCTCCTCAGGTAAGGAGTTCCACAAGTTGACTGTGCGCTGCATGAAGAAGAACTTCCTTTTATTTGTTTTAAACCTGCTGCCTATTAATTTCATTTGGTGACCCCTAGTTCTTGTATTATGGGAATAAGTAAATAACTTTTCCTTATCCACTTTCTCAACATCACTCATGATTTTATATACCTCCATCATGTCCCCCCCTTAGTCTTCTCTTTTCCAAACTGAAGAGTCCTAGCCTCTTTAAACTTTCCTCATATGGGACCCTCTCTAAACCCCTAATCATTTTAGTTGCTCTTTTCTGAACCTTTTCTAGTGCTAGAATATCTTTTTTGAGGTGAGGAGACCACATCTGTACACAGTATTCGAGATGTGGGCGTACCATGGATTTATATAAGGGCAATAATATATTCTCAGTCTTATTCTCTATCCCCTTTTTAATGATTCCTAACATCCTGTTTGCTTTTTTGACCGCCTCTGCACACTGCGTGGACATCTTCAGAGAACTATCCACGATAACTCCAAGATCTTTTTCCTGACTCGTTGTAGCTAAATTAGCCCCCATCATGTTGTATGTATAGTTGGGGTTATTTTTTCCAGTGTTCATTACTTTACATTTATCCACATTAAATTTCATTTGCCATTTTGTTGCCCAATCACTTAGTTTTGTGAGATCTTTTTGAAGTTCTTCACAATCTGCTTTGGTCTTAACTATCTTGAGTAGTTTAGTATCATCTGCAAACTTTGCCACCTCACTGTTTACCCCTTTCTCCAGATCATTTATGAATAAATTGAATAGGATTGGTCCGAGGACTGACCCTTGGGGAACACCACTAGTTACCCCTCTCCATTCTGAGAATTTACCATTAATTCCTACCCTTTGTTCCCTGTCCTTTAACCAGTTCTCAATCCATGAAAGGACCTTTCCTTTTTATCCTTTTAGCTAGGATGCTTTGTGTGCCCATTCTCCTCTATAAACCAGTCTCCCTGGCCGGATTGCCTCTGTCATGATGTACCATGGTCTTCCGTCTTGCCGATCTGCTGGGGTGCCTCTTAGGAGTCCCCGACCATCGTCAATCATGGGAGATGAGGTCTAGCTGGGGAATGTGGCCTATTAAGTACCAGAAGTACAACTTCCCTCAGGCACTGCCGGGACATCTCCTATAATATTTTTTTGGTTTTCAGTCTTCAGCCAAACCCCCAAAACTTTCCATTTGCTGGGTGTTCGGTTTTTCGATGAGAAGTCAGTCTGTTCTGCAGGCTGCAGACATTTTTTATTGTATTTCGTTGAAAACACAGTGTTGGACTGAAAAAGATTTTTAATGGAAAATTTTCAAACAACCCAAATTCTTATGCTTTTTTCTTGAACAAACACTGCGAAAAATCCCACTGTGTGTCTTGATCCACTATGTTTCTCTGAGAGTCCCATCCAGACTCAAAAGTCATAGAACACCTGGGAATGTCTAGTGAACTTCTACTGCTCTGCTTTTGGCACAGGAACTGATATCTTTCTCTCCTTCTCAGCCAGGCATGTAGCTCACATTTTAATATTTGGTCTCCTCTCACTATTACAGTTGGTGTTTCCACCTCCTTTTCAAACAGATCTGGGGATCTTTAAAAGGAATAAAGGAAATATTTCTTAAACAAAAGGAAGTATTTCTTCACACAACGCACAGTCAACCTGTGGAACTCCTTGCCAGAGGATGTTGTGAAGGCCAAGACCATAACAGGGTTCAAAAAAGAACTAGATGCATTCATGGAGGATAGGTCCATCAATGGCTATTAGCCAGGATGGGCAGGAGTGGTATCCCTAGCCTCTGTTTGCCAGAAGCTAGGAATGAGTGACAGGATGAGGGGATGGATCTCTTGATGATTACCTGTTCTGTTCATTTCCTCTGGGGCTCCTGGTACTGGCCACTGTCGGAAGACAGGATACTGGGCTAGATGGACCCTTGGTCTGACCCAGTAGGGCCATTCTTATGTTATCTTGCCCCTGGGGGAACTGTTCTTGAAAACACATGCCATTTGGTGCATTCCAAGGCTTGCACATTTACTCTTCAGAAGAATCTTTGTGAACCAGGGCTGACAGTCAGTCTGAGCAGAGATGATTTAGCAATATACAGCGAGAGAGTATGAATGCCACTCAATCAGTTAAATCCCTGCTATGTCGCCTGTCAGTTTCAACACTGTTTTTATCACTGAAAATGTGATCTGTCAACAAATCCACTCTTATTATTTTAAAGATTTTTTTAATCCCCTCCGGCCTAGTTAAATAAAAATCAGCTACACTTGCTTACAGAAAAATCTGAGAGACACATTAAAGTCTCCCACTGACCTTTTCACAACCACAAAAACAAGAAAAGTAACCGAGAAACAGAAATCACAGCACAACAAAAACTCAAGCTTCTTACTGCCCCTGGGTGGCAGTGCTTGGCATAACAGACACTAGATCTGGAGTAGATCTGGCTGTGGCTCAGGAGGGAGGAAACTGATGATTCTTCACCCGGGCATCTATAATGTCAGTGTGAGGATGTACTAGGGAATAGTCCTTGCTCTTCAGAACACACATGCAGCTCCTGGCATAGGATAGAAACATCCTTTGGAACAAACCAAAAATAGGAACAGGTGCAAATGTATGCTAGATACCATCGGCATAATGCAACTGCACCAGGGTGCTGTAAGGGGGTTGTGGGAAAGGTGCAACAATCTACAGACTGTGCAGTGCTCTGAAGGAGGGCTGTGTGTGGACACGGTGCAATGTGTGTGAACGAAACAGGAGGACAAATACTCATGCTCTCGGGTGTTGTGTAGGGCCAATTTGGTCACACCATTGCAGATGACCACAGTGCAATTCTTCAGTGTAGGCCAGGCTTAACTCTGCTCCTTGTTCCAAAGAGATCTGTAAGGGGCAACATTTTTTCATGTGTAATAGTAATTAGCAATGAAGTTTAAGGGTAAGGGAAGTTGAGTGGAGTGCTCAATAATCTGCTAATGGATACTGCCGGGTCACTGAAACATATTCCCACCAGGTATGTAGTGAGTGGAAGTTGCTACTATCTGATGGCTGTTCAGTGGTATACTTTGTGATGACTGGGATTTCCATAGAGGTTTAGGGGAGTTACACACTCAACTCCCATTGAATTTCAGTGGGATTTGGGCACTTAATTCAACCCTAGTTTAAATATGTACATGATCTCAGTCCAGGTGCTCATTTGCATCACCAAAAACATCCTTATTCTTGGCACCTTCTTTAGTCCATCCCAGCACTGCAGAGAGACTAAAGTGCCTGAATATTCATGGAGAATGAACCCCTCACCCTGACATGATCCTTCCCGGTTAGCCCTGAGGCACTGGGGTGGGGTGGGGAAGATTACTTTCCTTTGGCCTGCTCTGTAGCCAATCTGTGGACTTCATGTTTCTAGTGGCATTTGTCCAGCTACTTTCTGCAGCACAGAAATGTAATAAAGTTAAGAAAGGGTGGAAATGGACTTTAAAGGGAATCGTTGTGACGAAATTTGTTATATGCATGAAAGTTTGTGGTTTGGCAAACCTTGCTGATATGCTATTGCACAACTGTGAATGTTGTCAGAGATTAGGTTTGTGGAATACCATGAAACCAGCCAGTGTGCAAACCTTACTGTTTAGGTGGTCCCTATTGAAATAAGTCTTGAGAAATCAAAGCTGTTTCTAATGCCAAAGAATAACTCTCTCCACTTCATTCAAGAAATGCTACTACAAATCTGTCCTCAGCTATCAGGATATCAAGTAGGCCATGCTTATACAATGGAGTACACTACCCTGGCAAGCAGTGGAAAAGATTGGGGGGTCGAGGTGGATAATCAGCTAAACATGAGCTCTCAGTGCAACGCTGTGGCCAAAAAGGAGAATCTCGAGTAGGAGTAGAGAGGTTATTTTACCTCTCTATTTAGCACTGGTGCAATCGCTGCTGGTATAGGGTATCAAGTTCTGATGTCCTCAATTCAAGAAGAATGTTAATACATTGGAGAGGGTTCAAAGAAGAGGATTAGAAAACATGCCTTATGGTGATAGACTCACGGAGTTCAATCTATTCATCTTAAGAAAGAGGAGGCTACGGGGTGACTTGCTTACAGATTATAAGTGTCTGCATGGGAAACAAATATTTAACAATGGGCTCTTCAATCTACCAGGGAAAGTATAACATGATCCAATGGCTTGAAGTTGAAGCTAGACTAATTCGCACTGGAAATAAGATATAAACTTTTAACAGTGAGGATAATTCCATTGGAGCATTTACCAAGGGTCATGGTGGATTCTTCATAACTGACAATTATTAAATCAAGCTTGGATGTTTTTCTAAAAGATCTGCTCTACGAATTATTTTGGGGGAGTTCTATGGCCTGTGTTATACAGAAGGTTAGACTAGATCATCCCAATGGTCCCTTCTGGCCTGGTAACCTATGAACCTCTGAACTGATGCATGTGGGTATGCCTGAATTTCCCACAGATTCATGGGCATATCTGTCAGCTATCTATGCTGCAGTAACATCTTCTGAATTTCCACCTCTGTGAAGTTATCTCTGTCTCTATGGGCCCCATCACTTTAATATCTGAGCGCCTCACAGTCTTTAGTGCATTGATCCTCACAACACTCATGTGAGATAGAAAAGTACTATCAACCATTTTACAGAGAGGGAACTGAGGCCCGGAGAGGCTAAATGACTTGCCCCAGCTCAAACTGTAAGGCTGTGGTGGAGCTGGAATTGAATGCAGCTGTCCAATATCCTAGCCTAGTGTTACTAGATGATCCTTTCTCTCCTTCTTCTCCCAGCATTAGCCTGTTGGTGTTCCAGTATACTACATACTCTTTCCAGAAAGAATAGCTCTTGTTCCTTCATGTATGATGTATCCAACACTGCAGTTACTGTCTCTGTTTTGAGGTGGCCAAAGTAATCCTTCCTGAGGGTTTTTCTGAATGTAGAAATTTTTAAAGTTCCTTCCATTTTTTTCTAGACTGCTCCTCTTCTGGTGATGTTTGCTTAATTTTATTACACTTTGCTAATACTTTTTTACATTCATGATCAAGATCATTATGTATTTATCTATTCAATGGGATTTGTGTCTATTCAACTGGATTTTCTCTGTTATTCTCATTTCAGAGGAAATCCTGCAAAACTGACATTCTTAAAAACAACAAAGATGTACGAGAAACGGAAGCACTTTGGTTTTCTTTCAGTTAGTAAGATCAAGGTTTTAAGAGAGCAGCTCAACTGAAGAAAATAGAAACCTATAGACCAGTGGTTCTCAAGCTTTTGTACTGGTGACCCCTTTCACAGAACAAGCCTCTGAGTGTGACACCCCCCCCCCTTATAAATTAAAAATACTTTTTTATATATTTAACACAATTATAAATGCTGGAGGCAAAGCAGGGTTTGGGGTGGAAGCTGACAGCTTGCGACCCCTCATGTAATAAAATCAAGACCCCGTGAGGGGTCCCAACCCCCAGTTTGAGAACCGCTGCTATAGACTGTCATCTTCCGGTGGAAATGTATAGTATGGATGTACCCTAGTGTAGAAGGCATGAAAAAAACCCTCATCGCCACTTAAGCCCCAAGGCACAGGACAGCCAAACAGAGGAGGTCTTCACCACACTGTGGAAACCATAAGGGATGTCTTTGCTCTTCCTAGTGATTTTGGAACTGTGCTGCAAGTGTAAAAGTGAAGAGTCACACAAGGCAGATCAACAACTCAGATTTGGAAGCAAAAGAAAGACTCACCACAAGATGGGGCCATTACCAGGACCCCAGTTACACTACTCATGCTCTGATGGTATCCGTGAAGCTATAGTTTCCAGAAATAGTGAACACATGTGCATGTGAAGTTAGAAGGGAAGTTATAAGTAGGACAGACATTTTGTTTCCCCCCAGCATAGCCTGGGAAGCTATTGAATGAGACTGTGTACCAAAGCCACAGAAGGTCTGCTTCCAAAAACCTTCTGCTAGGACATACTTAACCCCTGAAGAATTGTGTTTACACAGATATGAGGTAAGAGTATAGGGTAGCTAGTGGTCACTAGTAGTCTGAGGACCTGATTGTGCCAGACCCTTTTGTAAATGTATGGTGACTGGGAGGGTTAGGAGTTTGGAATGGCTGCTGCCTGGTTTGTGTGGAGGAAATATTCTATCCTATGCTTCACCGAATACATCTCTTTAGCTGCTGGGCCATGCACAGGGAGCTGGATTCAAGCCTAAATGCATAACTCACTGATGATATCCCAGTTGTACTTGTTAACTGATAAATCTGAAGTGAAATAGGGGTTTAAAGTTTTGGGATGTAAACTACATAATGCCTGTATTATATTGTATTGAATTTCAAATCTGGATGGCTTCATGGCATACATGCATGGAATGTTTATGAAATATCATGTTGTTTCTATAAACATCTGAAACCCGAACAGCTTCAGTCCTGGATCACAGGACTTTATTCACATTTGGCTCAGACGTGAATGAGCCATGATAAAGTACTGCTGGCTGTCCATCTGTTACTCAACCAGCACTGTATTGAACTGCATCTGAGCTTTATTCACTGTCCTGGATATTTGATAAATCATGAGTCTTGTACCATGGCTTACTCTGTGGTTCGATTATTATATATGATTACATTATATTTATATTTAATTTATTAAAATAATTATGAAATGAAAGGGAATTAGCACTTGGAGATTTTTGAAAATCCTATTAAACACCTAATTCATCTTCAGGCTCCTAAACCCTTTAAAAATATGGTCCTTCATTTCTCTGCACCTGAGAATAATAGTATTCCTTATCTCCTAGGGGTGTTTGTGAAGATAAATATCATAAAGATTGTGAGGTGCATGGAGTATCCAGTGGAGATCTGACAGCTACGTCAGTTACCACTCCCCCCCCCCACCCAGGATTGGCCTGGAGTCACCAGGAAGTAAAGATTAATCTTTATTTAAAGATAATGTCAGGAATATGTGCAACCAAAATTGGCAACCCTAGTAGGATGGCTCTTGCAATGGTCATGAATAGAAGATGACCAGGAGGGAGACTGAAGAGTATATCAACCAGATATCAGCAGACCTCAAAGAGACCAGTCTACATGGCAGCCTGGCGTATGGTCATGAGTTTTGGAAGAAAGAGTCACTGACCCCTGTGACGTTATTGATATAAACTGGTACCATATAGAACATGGTTTGCAACTGAGGTCCTGTAGTGGCACCAAATCTTATGTAAAGGGGGTCATATAAGATGTCTAAGACCAGGTTATGGGTTGCTGGTTATGATTATGCTGTCTGTATGTCTGTATCATTTTGTAGTTGAAGTTATGAATATTGGCTCTATACTGTCTGTATTTCAAATTTGTGCTGTGTTTCTGAGAAATATCCCAGACAAGTTGGTGTTAGCTCTGCCTAGCCTGCTTGATGGCCCATTAAGAACCATCAGCTACACAATTGACCCATGGAGAGAAGGCAGATTCACCTTGTAACTCAGCAAAGTGCAGGGACTTGCCCATGTGACTCCAGACTCCATTTTGCTGTAACTTTCCACAGTAAGAACAAAGAGGTTCTTACACCTGGAAAAGCCTATATAAGGCTGATGCCTCATCTCCATCTGGTCTTCAATCCTGCTTCTTACCTCTGGAGGAACTTTGCTACAAACTGAAGCTCTGAACAAAGGACTGAATGACCCATCCCAGCGGGGGATGTTCTCCAGAGATTTGATTTAAACCTGCAGTTTTACTCCATCACTGCTACAAGCCTGGACTAAGAACTTTGCCCTTACTGTATGTAATTGATTCAATTTAACCAATTCTAGCTCTCATCTCTACCTTTTTCCCTTTATGAATAAACCTTTAGCTTTTAGATTCTAAAGAATTGGCAACAGCGTGATTTGTGGGTAAGATCAGATGTGTATATTGACCTGGGTCTGGGGCTTGATTCTTTGGAATTGAGAGAACCGTTTTCTTTTATTGGGGTGTTGGTTTTCGTAACCATTCATCCCTAGGATGAGTGGGACTGGTGGTGATACTGGGAGACTGGAGTGTCTAAGGAAATTGCGTGTGTGACCTGTGGTTAGCCAGTGGGGTGAAACTGAAGTCCTTTTTGTCTGGCTGGTTTGGTTTGCCTTAGAGGTGGAAAAACCCCAGCCTAGGGCTGTAATTGCCCTGTTTAAGCAATTGGTCCTGAATTGGCACTCTTAGTTGGGTCCCACCAGAACCGCATTGTCACAACCCCAAATAGGGAAGTGTCAAGAAAGAAGAAGAACTGTGCAATGATCAGATGCTAGGGTGATAGGCCATATAAGTAGTTAAATAGACATACAATGGTGTGAGTTAGACCTCTCAAATGTCCTTCATTTCAAGGAATGTCACTCATTTGGGGTTCCTTCACTTTTGTGATTGAAAATTACTTACAGTAGAAATAAAGACTCACAAAACTGAGCTAATAGAAGATTGGTGTAAACAGGAGCAGAATCAGACTAAGTCTTTGAAAACTTAAGAACAGGTATAAAACAAAGTTTAAAGGGAAAGATTTAAATTTGATCCAAAATGTTAGACCAAAGAAAAATGACATAAAATAAAACATGTTAATTGTGTGAGTGTGTGTACATGTTGGAGCATAGGTCAATAATAATTATCACCTATTAATCCATGTGAAGTGCAAACTATGGAGAAGAGGGAAACAAACTCTGAAGAACTGGGACGCAAAGATGACAGTGTGACAGGTTGGATCATGGAACTGCTGACTGATGTGCAGCTTGGGATTTCAGTGCCCTGCCTGGTTTTGCCAGACATGCTAGCCTGCTACAAACACAGACCCATGTCTGAGCCACATCCCCCCAAAGCTGCAGGCTTAACTGAAAACAGCTTAAGAAGTGCTCCTGTCTCCAACACTCAGGTACCCAACTCCCAATGGGGTCCAAACCCCAAATAAATTGTTTGCCCTCTATAGCACTGATAAAGAGATATGCACAGCTGTTTCCCCCCCCCCCCCAGGTATTAATATATACTCTGGGTTAATTGATAAGTAAAAAGTGATTTTATTAAATACAAAAAGTGGGATTTAAGTGGTTCCAAGTAATAACAGACAGAACAAAGTGAATTACCAAGCAAAATAAAATAAAACAGGCAAGTCTAAGCCTAAGACAGTAAGAAAGTGTTTACAGATGAAATCTCACCCTCAGAGATGTTCTAATAAGCTTCTTTTACAGACTAGCCTCCTTCTAGTCTGGGTCCAGCAATAACTCACACCCCTGTGGTTACTGTCCTTTGTTCCAGTTTCTTTCAGGTATCCTTTAGGGGTGGAAAGGCTATCTCTTGAGCCAGCTGAAGATAAAATGGAGAGTTCTCCCACGGCTTTATATAGTTTCTCTCTTGTGGGTGGATCCCCTTTCCTCCTCCTGTGTAGAATCCCCTCTACAAGATGGAGTTTTGGAGTCACCTGGGCAAGTCACATGTCCATGCATGACTTAGTTCTCTACAGGAACGTTCCCAGGAAAGCTCAGAGGTGGATTGGCGTCTATCAAAGTCTGTTGTCAGCTTAAGTGTTTCTTGATTGAGCACTTACTGAGAATAGTCTTTTCTCAAAAAGCTGGCCAAATGCTTCACTGAGGCCACTTAAAATCAAACAAGTACACAGCCAATATTCATAACTTCGAATACAAGATTGATACATGCACATAAATAGGATGAATATATTCAATAGATCATAACCTTTGCAGAGATATGTTACATAGCATATGTAGCATAAAACATATTGCAGTTATGGCATGTTTACATTGTAGCAGGGTGGACCCCTGCTCCTGCCCTGAGGGGTTTAAAAGCAGCCTGGTAGGGCTTGAGAGCTGCTGCTCTAGGCTGGGCTGAGTGAGAAAGTGGCTGCAGGTGAGGCCACGCCCCAAACTGAGTGACAGCTGGCCCCTATAAAAGAAGGGAAGCCAGAAGCCTAAAACAGTCTTCCTCTGCCTGAAGAGGAAGAAGGGCCTGGCTGCAGGGGCTATAGGCAAGGTACCTAGGGTGAAGCAGGGCTGGGGAAAGGCTGAGGAGATGGGGAGCTCCAGCCTAGAAAGCCCCAGGCTGTGGCCTAGTGAAGGGCCAACTGGTACTGGGGGTTGCAGAGGGCAGCCCAGGGGTAGGCCAAGGCAGCAGGTCCAAACCCCTTTGCCTGTGATGAGTAGGCTGATACTGCAGTCTGCCCCAGAGTGTGGGGCTAGACAATGACTGGCAGTAGCCAATACTGAGGCAAGGTGGGGCTAGAGAGTGGGGGTTCCCCAGGGAGGGGAGACCCAGAGAGAAAGGGGTTACTGCCAGGGGCAGCACCCCATGTGAAAGGGCACCGGGTCCAGGGAGGGACATGGGGGCCAGAGGACAGGTGGATCACCAGCCTGCAGAGGGCGCTCCAGTGCTGGACAGAGCTAATTCCCGGAGTCACCAGCAGGAGGCGCCGCGGGGGTGAGTCCGACCCATCTACAACATTCATAAGCATATTTCCATAAAGCACTATGGGGTCCAATGTCACAGACAGTCTGAGACACAAAAGGGGAAGTGAAGGAGAAGAATGAGGGGAAGGAAGCCCCCAGGAAGACCCACTGGTAAAGCTAGGCAATATTTTTCAGACAAATAGTTTATTCAATAAAACAATGTAGTTTTGGTCAACCCGAAATGATTTGTGAATTTGACACAAATAGATCAGGCTATTTATAAAACTGCTTGAGGAGGTGGTGCTTCTTTCCAACACCAAAACCCAACCCCTTATAACCTTTAGCCCAGAGGTGAAAGCACTCATTGGGGATGGGGGAGACCCAGCTTCAAATCCCTTCTTTGGAATAGACTTTTTCAGTTCAGAAAATGTTGATCCCAATCAAATTTATTTTCAGTTTTTGGAACAGATACAGAACCAAAACAAAAAACAAAAAAAACACCCCCCCAAAAATCAATTGTTTGCCCAGCTTTGCTCATTAGCCTGTGAGATGTGGACCTGCAATTATTTGTGAGCCTAAAGGGACTTCAGTGGCATGATAGTTTCCTGCAGCATGTTCCCAGACTAGGAAATTAGGTCTTGGGTGTGTCTACATTAGAAAAATGAGTGCATTGTATTTCAATGACATCCAGCAATGATGCAGCTATACTGGTGCTAAGCTACTAGTGCAGACAGGGCTCAGGAATTTTATAATGGGCTATGAAAACTTCCAAGCAGGCTTCATTGTGCAGCGACAGTCAAAAAGAGAGAGAGAGAGAAAAGCCAACAGAATGTTAGGAATCATTAGGAAAGGGATAGATATCATAATGCCTCTGTATATATCCATGGTATGCTCACATCTTCAATACTGCATGCAGATCTGGCCTTCCCATCTCAAAAAAGATGTATAGAATTGGAAAAGGTACAGAAAAGGGCAACAAAAATGATTATTGGTATGGCTCAGCTTCCATATAATACCCCTGAGGGCATTCTGTGCCAAAAAAAATAAAAATTATGCAAACAATATTTGAAAATTCTGCAAGTTTTATTTGTCAATAAATAAATGCAGAGGCTCCAGCATGGCAGTGTGGAGCACAGGCCACTGGCTCTTTGAAGGTGGGAGATCACCATGCAGCCTCACCATCCCGGGGACACGGACTCAGTGGTGAAGCTGCACCCAACTCTGAGACAGCCAGGAACACCCTGGGGCCCTGCCCCTCTGCATCAGGTGCACCAGGTGTGGGGCAGGCAGGATCCAAGTGTGGAGGGGCTCAGTATGGGGGAATCCAGGTGTGGGGTGAGAAGATTCTGTGTGGGACAACCTGGGTGGTAACAGTTCAGTGGGGAGGGATCTGGATGCACAGAGTCATTGGTGGGGGGTTCCAGGTGCAGGGGCTATGGGACTCTGCAGAGGCTTCCAGGTGAAAGTGGTTCGGGCTCAGCGGAGGGGTCTGGGTGTGGGGGTCTCATCGGGGGGTCTGGGTTCTGGTGGGGTGTGGGTTTGGGTGCAGCTAATTGGGGGTCAATGGCATGGGCATCTGGATGTCGGGGCTCAGGGTGGTGCAGGGGGGTGGGGATCATCAGAGTGGGGTTTTGAGTACAGGGATCTCAGTGGCAGGTGGTCTGGGCACAGGCGTGGGGGTCTGGAGGCAGGGCATCTGAGTGCAGTGGGCTCCAGCTGCAGGGGTTGAGGTTCAGTGGGGTGGAGTTTGCATAGGGAGGATTTAGGGGATTCTGGGTACACGAGGTGAGGCTTGGTGGGGGTATCTGGGTATGGGAGGTCCAAATGCACAGGGATTGGGCGGATGCGGGAGCAGCTCCCTGTACAGTGACCCCTCCCCCCCGCAGCTGAGGAGCTATGCGGGCAGGAAGCAGAGGAGGATGCTGAGATTCTTGCAGCAGAGGAAGGCTTCTGAGGAGGGGTCTGACACAGCCCCAGCCACTTCTTGCAGGGGACGAGGAAGTCCAGTCCTCTCCTGCCTCCAGTCTAGCTGGGACTAACAGTTGATCCTGGATCAGGGTAGAAGCTACTGGCTGGGGTGTCCCCAGCCCTACAATAATTTACCTCCACGCCAGTTGCTCTGGGTGCCTGAAATGATGTTCATTCACTGCTAGGGAGTGGTGTGTGACTGCTCTTGCAGCTTCCCTTTGCTTCTCCATCAGTGATAAATGGCTCCATCCATGTCTAGTTAGTGATCAATGACTCCATGTCTAGTTGGCAGTCGGTTTCGAGTGGAGTGCCCCAAAGGTCGGTTTTGTTCCATATCTTCATTAATGATCTGGAGGATGGCGTGGACTGCACCCTCAGCAAGTTTGCAGATGACACTAAACTTGGAGGAGTGGTAGATATGCTGGAGGGTAGGAATAGAATACAGAGGGACCTAGACAAATGAGGACTGGGCCAAAAGAAACCTGATGAGGTTCAACAAGGACAAGTGCAGAGTCCTGCACTTAGGACGGAAGAATCTCATTCACTGTTACAGATTAGGGACCAAATGGCTAGGAAGCAGTTCTGCAGAAAAGGACCTAGGAGTTACAGTGGATGAGAAGCTGGATATGAGTCAACAGTGTGCTCTTGTTGCCAAGAAGGCTAATGGCATTTGGGGCTGTATAAGTAGGGGCATTGCCAGCAGATCGAGAGACGTGATCATTCCCCTCTATTTGACATTGGTGAGGCCTCATCTGGAGTACTGTGTCCAGTTTTAGGCCCCACACTGCAAGAAGGATGTGGAAAAATTGGAAAGAGTCCAGTAGAGGGCAACAAAAATGATGAGGGGGCTGGCGCACGACTTATGAAAAGAGGCTGAGGGAACTGGGATTGTTTAGTCTGCAGAAGAGAAGAATGATTTGATAGCTGCTTTCAACTACCTGAAAGGGGGTTCCAAGAGGATGGATCTAGACTGTTCTCAGTGGTAGCAGATGACAGAACAAGGAGTAATGGTCTCAAGTTGCAGTGGGGGAGGTTTAGGTTGGATATTAGGAAAAACTTTTTCACTAGGAGGGTGGTGAAGCACTGGAATGGGTTACCTAGGGAGGTGGTGGAATCTCCTTCCTTAGAGGTTTTTAAGGTCAGGCTTGACAAAGCCCTGGCTGGGATGAATTAGTTGGGAATTGGTCCTGCTTTGAGCAGGGGGTTGGACTAGATGACCTCCTGAGGTCCCTTCCAACCCTGATATTCTATGATTCTATGAAGCAAAGAAATCTGCAGGGGACATGAATTCTGTGCATGTGCAGTGGCACAGAATTCCCCCAGGAATTATAAGAGGAGAGATTAATAAGACTGGGACTTTTCAGCTTGGAAAAGAGACAACTAAGGGGGGATATGATAGAGGTCTATAAAATCATGAGTGGTGTGGAGAACATAAATAAGGAAGTGCTATTTACTCCTTCTCATAACATAAGAACTAAGGGTCACCAAATGAAATTAATAGGCAGCAGGCTTAAAACAAACAAAAGGAAGTATTTTGTCACATAATGCACAGTCAACCTGTGGAACTCTTTGCCAGAGGACAGGGCACTGGAACAATTTGTATAGTGGGGGTGCTGAGAGTCATTGAACCAAACTGTAAACCCGATAGATGATGGAAACCACTTCAAGCCAGGGGGTGCTGCAGCACCCCCATCACTCCTAGTTCCAACACCTATGCCAGAGGATGTTGTGAAGGCCAAGATTATAATAAGGTTAAAAAAAGAACTAGATACGTTCATGGAGGCTAGGTCCATCAATGGCTATTAGCCAGGATGGGCAGGGATGCAAATCCATGATCTGAAGTGTCCCTAGCTTCTGTTTGCCAGAAGCTGGGAATGGGCAACAGGAGATGGATCACTTGATGAATATCTGTTCTGTTCATTCCCTCTGAAGCACCTGGCATTAGCCACTGTTGGAAGACAGGATACTGGCCTAGATGGACCATTGGTCTGACCCAGTATGGTCATTCTTATGTTCTTATTAACACTGTCACCATTGCTGATATATGGACAGTAATTTCCGTAGTACCGGCAATTCCCTAAGGAGTTTTTATGAAGTGGAGTCACCAGAAAGTGGAAAAATCCAAGCATTTTATTTGGTACCCTCTCATTGTGGGAACCCCTTCCATAGGCAAGCAGGATTTGGTGGGCAAGGGAGAGTAAATACCTTAGGATCTATTAATACAATGAGAACATCATAAAAAAGCAAACCTTTCATGCACGGCCTTGCATGTGTAATGGCCACTGGGACCTGTAAAGCTATAGTACAGCTGGAACAACATTGCTGTCAGTAGTGCATGAGCTTTGCCAGTAACAGAGTGCAGGGCTTGTACCTGCATGTACCAAGATCTACTTCTTACAGCATAGGACAGCACCATACTGCCTAGCTTCTTTCACTTTACTTTGTTCTGTGCATCAGCATATTTTCACTTTAATCCTCACAATGGCCCCCAGACCACCTCAGCTACTTCCTCATTGTGGTCTTGGAGATGCCTAGTATGTCAAAATTGGGAAAACACACCTGGGATACATTTAAAACTGACTATATTGTAACCAGCATTGTTGTAGCCATGTTGGTCCCAGGATATTTGAGAGATAAGGTGAGTGAGGAAGTATCTTTTATTGGACCAACTTCTGCTGGTGAAGGAGACAAGCTTTCGAGCTCTGTGCAACCTGGAGAAGAGCTCTGCTTAACTTGAAGGCTTGTCTCTTTCACCAACAGAAGTTGGTCCAATAAAAGACATTACCTCCCACACCTCGTCTCTTTACTGTAACCAGTGAACTATACAAATACAAACAAGTTAAAATGTTCCTAGATTCAGATGCACACTACACAATACTTGTGTTGGGGTCTAACTGATTCCATGATCAAACACATTTTTTAAAAAGCTACATACTTTACAGGCCTCAGCATCTAACTGACCCCACGTGCAGACAATGAAAATAGATGGCAACAATCTAAAAGGCAGAAACACAGCACAATGGCAGTAGATGGCTTACTACTTTGAACAAATGAACATACAATGTTTTTACACCATGCACATATCTGATGTACTCTTCTCTCTTGTTCTCTGCAGCAGATGTATCATCTTCCTTGTTTCTTACATCCTGGGTCAGCACCCGTCACACTACATGCTGATTCCCTAGAAGTCTGAGGCAAGACTGCACTGATCCTTTCCTGTACCCAGCTCACTGAGAAACTTCCATCTCTTACTCACAGATTTATTATGCCATGTGCAATTCAACAAAATCTAACCAATATAAGCATTCAGGCCTGCAACGTGCATGCGCAATGCCAACGTGAGTCTTTGCCCCAGCAACAGCATTTGTCAAGTGTAGGCTCGCCAGAAAATGTATCTGACCATTGTGGGTTCCCGAGAATCTCTTCCTAGCAAGTGTAGGCTTCCCAGAAAATCAATTTGATGGCAATATCTTCAAAGAAATTGAATTTGCTGTATAATTGTGACGATACATGAGGCAAACATTATCTGGGGTCTCACGGACACTTAAAGCCCTTTTGGTGCATTATTTTGAAAAACAAAACCCACTAAAAATAGGATGATAAAACAATGCTAAAAGATTTTCTGTCCAGTGGTTTCATCTCCTGACCCATATGATCACTCCATTTCATGCTCTCAGCTGAGAGATGTGTGTTGATGTTGCACGGCCTTTCTAACATTTACCTACAGCTGATGGTTAAGCAGCCAGTGGGAACATGATTCCAAGAGGAGATTACACTGTTCTCCTCATGTGCCATCCTCAAAGACCCCGTTAGGGACTGTGTAGTTCAGGATTGGCTGCTCATATCATAACTGCTGCCTCAAAAGAAAAACAACCTGATGCTTCAATATCTGCATAATTAATTTGATGTCTAACTGACCCCAATACCTGTTGAATGACTTTTTTTGCTACTCTAAAACCACAACAGGTATGCAGACAAAACCAGTGTTAACTGGCTGCCCTCACCATAACTTGAGAATACTTAAAGAAAGAAGAGGCAGTGGTTTGCCTATCATGTTTTATTTAAATTTTTGTACTTGTTTGGGGTCCAAGAGACCCCCAAAGACCCTGGACATGTAGTACTTTCATTTTGCCCAGGGACTAACTTCAAGGGGTCTAACTGGCCCCATTACCTTTTTAGTGACCTTGTTTGCTACACAAAAAGCAGGTCTGATAAACCCCAGAACATTACGGGTGTAACTGAAAGGAGGATCTGGCCATTAGGCACAGATTTTTAAAGGGATTAAAGCATTTTAACAGGCAGATCAGCACTTAAGTCCACCATGCAGCTGCCACTGACATTTTCAAAGAGGCAGCTCAGGCACCGCCTAACCCCCTAGGCATCTCAGTTTCTGCTCCTTGGCATTTTCAAAGCCGCTTAAGTGCTGCCACCACCCAACAGCTAATGAGCTGCTCGGAGCCCTAGCTCAGGCCAAAGCCCCAGAAGCCCTGAAGCAGGATTTTTAAATTAGACAGGGGAACACCTGTCTCAACAGTGGGACCCAAACCTATCAGACCCCACAGCAGGATGGCCAGACTGATGAGGGCGGGGCGACAGCACAGTACATTCACAAAAGGCAGCTGGGGGCACAAAACATACTCTTCTTTGAGGGCTTGTCTACACCACAGCCTTGGCGCTAAAAGTCAGCATGTGTAAACACTCTTTGTCGGTACTTTGTCAGCACTTTTGCCAACAAAATACTTCCAGCCCCGCAAGCAGCGTTAGCTTTGTCAGCAGGAGAGTGCTCCTGCCAACAAAGCCGCGTTCACATTGCCACTTGTGTCGGCAAAACTTTTGTCTTTTGCGGGGGGCGGGGTGTGTGTGTGTGCTTTTTAAAGTGTAGACATACCCTAAGAGAGGCATCAGGCATGAGCACGAGACAGAGAGAGATGGGTTTGGTGGGTAAGGCATGGATTACCTAAGCAGTTGACCTGCCTTAGGTGCCTAACTCCAGGAGCAGATCTGCAGCTGAGGATCTCCAGCAGAAGGAGGTGCTTATCTCTGGTCCATCAGCCAGGCACACCAGGCCAGCTGCTTAGGCTCTGTCTACATGTACTGCAGGAAGCAAACCTCCCAGCCTGGGCTACACAGCTGTTTTCAGAATGCTATAGCTTGAGTCTGTCAACCTGGGATGGGAGGCTCACTTCCGTGGGGGTGTGTAGGCACCTCAGCCCCTCTTCTCTCCTCACCCCTTTCCTCAGTATTTCACTCCTGGCTACCTCAGGCAGCTCCCTGCTCAGAAAATCCCTTTCTCAGGTACCTTGACTTACCTATCCCCAGGCACGCTCTAGGGAGCTGAGGTGACACAGAGTTGCCTGTCTCAGGCAAGAAAATTCCACAAGGCGGCAGCCGCTTCGGGGTTAGGCACTGCTCCACTCAGCCAAGCCATGCCTAAATCCCTCGAAAAATCTGGCCCTTAGTTCTTATCTCAGTTTCCCTGATGGAGAGGGGCCGATAAGGAAGGCACTGTTGTTGCTTTTGATGCAGTATGTGGGAAAGACAAAGAATTAGCTCTGCATTACACAAGCCTTCCCATTCGGAATTGCTTTGAACAGGTCTTAGACTTGCTTTGATTTTAGTTTGCTTTGACCCCAGAACTGTCAATCGACTGAAATTCTCAGAAGATTTAAAAGAAGAGAATTTAGAGAGGGCAGTGTGGGAATTTTAAATAACCCATATTGGATGTTTTGCTGTCTGACCCCAGTGCAAGTTGAGCCAGATTTTGCCCTGACTGACAGTCCTTAATGGGATCACACGGACTGTGAATCAGGACAGAATTTGTCTCTAAGGTAAAAGAGAATCCACTGAAATAAACATTTATATTTGCTATTGGTGATACTGTAGTAGTATCTTTACCACCTCAGGCAAAAGAAAACCTCTGTTTGCTATTGGAGATATTGTAACAGGAGCCAGCCTGGGAAACTAGTATTTTATCACTATTTTGTCTCGCTGGGGAATACATTTAAATTTTTTTTTGCTATCACATTCACTTCGCTGACAACCTTGCCTGAGTATGGTCTTCAGAACTGTGGTCATAATCTGTGGTCATAAACCCACTCTAGGGCTGAAACTCACACCTGTGCATTGGGTCCGTGCATCACTTAAGTTCCTCTTAAACCTTCTGCTGGTTCACGGCACAAGGGTGAATTTCACCGCATCTCTTGCATTATACCTGCAGAGACAGTAGCTGAGGTGCTGGATACTTTCAAGGAAAGCAAGAGATGGGTGAATTGTAGAACTGCTTCATGGAAGGAAAAAAGTACTTCTGAACTTTTTGCACATATAACATTAAAATCCTGTCGAAACGAAGGGAAAGGTTTTGACAGAAAGAATTGGAAACTGAGCTGGGATGAGCCTGAGTCTCATTAAACCATCAACAAAGGAGAATCAAACATAGATGCAGGGGCGGCTCTAGCTTTTTTGCTGCCCCAAGCACGGCAGGCAGCCTGCCTTCGGTGGTGTGCCTGCAGGAGGTCCGCCGGTCCCGCGGCTTCGGCGTACCCGCCGCCGAATTGCGCAGAATCCACGGGACCGGCGGACCTCCCGCAGGCAAGCCACTGAAGGCTGCCTGACTGCCACCCTCACAGGGACTGGCAGGGCGCCCCCCGCGGCTTGCCGCCCCAGGCACGCGCTTGGAGCGCTGGTGCCTGGAGCCGCCGCTGCAGAGATGTACTGCATTTGTATGCAGGCTTACTAAGCTGGTAAGGCAGCACATGCCCTAATTAACACAGAAGACCTCATTGCCATATTCTAGGCCAGGTTAACATTTTTATAGCTCACAGAAAACTCTATCTGGGCATCGTGCTGCTGACATTTGGCCAAAGATATAACATAAGGTAGAGTCATCAAATTAAATTTATGGAGAGAACTTCTTTTTATAGTTGCTTAGAGATTTGCTTGTTTGCTATAATTGTTACTATTACAGTGCCGAGTAAGAGCTTTCTCTTCTTCTGTGAGACAGGAGGGCTTTTCCCCCCTTTACAATGCATACTGCAGAAAGAGTGAGCTTTGCCCATTTTGAGGGGAGAACAAAAAAGGCTGAGGGCCTGATTCTGCAGCCTTGTCTCACATGGAATAGTAGTTATTCATAGCAGGAGTCCATGACTTTTACTGGGACCGCTTGCCTGAGTGAGCACTGAGCGGCATGGGGAGGGGCTGCAGAAGACAACCCAACTTAGCGTCTTTCTCTCAAATGTCAATGACAGCACAACACCGGACTAATAGCTGGGCTCTAATGTTTCATTCTGGGTATTATTTTTATTGTTGAAAGTAAATCAAGCCATTCAGGTGGCCTGGCCCTAGAGCTGATATGGGGAGAAGTGAAGGCCTCACCCTGAATACCTAACTCACTCTACAATCAAGCGAGATACCCGTTAGCTTCAGTGGAAGTTTGGCTGGAGTAGTACGTGAGTAAGGAGAGCAGGATCAGGCCCCCACTTTGGAGTCTTGCTCCTCAGTTAAGGCCCAGTCCTGCTTGGAGCTTTATCTCCCGTAAAGCACAGAGCAACTCCAGCTCCTACTGAAGTCACAGGATCAGGCACCTAGATACCTAAACTCTTAATGGGTGGGGAATCCTCTTGTGCTAACGGCTTCACCTCTCAAACTCCGGACCAGGGGCGGCTCTAGGATTTCCGCCGCCACAAGCAGGGCGGCACGCCGTGGAGGGCACTCTGGCAGTCGCCGGTCCCGCGGCTCCGGTGGACCTCCCGCAGACGTGCCTGCGGAGGATCCGCTGGTCCCGCGGCTCCGGTGGACCTCCCACAGGCATGCCTGCGGATGCTCCGCTGGAGCTGCGGGACCAGCAGACCTTCTGCAGGCATGCCTGCGGGAGGTTCACTGGAGCTGCCTGCTGCCCTCCCGCGGGACGCCGCCCCAAACACGCGCTTGGCGCACTGGGGTCTGGAGCCGGCCGTGCTCCAGACCCACAAATCCACTTCCTCCCATAGTGCTGCCTTTCTCTCACCACCTCTCCCTCGCCTATGCTGCTCTGTTCCCTTCTAACTTCCCACCCCCTGCTTCCTAAATGCTGCTCCTGCTCCCCGGCTATCCCTCCATCCCATCCCTTGCTTCCCAGGAACCTCTCCCTCCTCATATCCCTCTGCCCCTCTCCTGTGGTGCCGGAGTTCTCTCACCACCTGGCCAGCCATGCCTCCACAGTGACTAAGCCCCGTGGTAGATAGCGATAGTCGCTATTTGATACTCCAGTTGCCAAACCACCATATCACCAGATTGCAGGGAAATCAGCCAAAGTCCTGTCCCTCCCAGAGCAAATTGAGAGCTATCACCATTGTGCAACAACTTCCAGACACAACTTGCTGATTGGAAACTATTCCTGACAGCAGCGTAGGCATGCGTATGGTCAATCCTTCGTATCGCAAAACCTTTAAATAAATATGCCACAGCGTCTGGTTATTGATCAAAACAAATTCCTTCCCCCCAAATAAGAAGAGTCTCAGTTATTTCCTTAGTAGGCTTAACAGCCTGGAATTGAGGAGGACATCATTATGGATTTAAGGGACAATGGCTATGTAGTGTGAATTGAAATGGCCTCCCTAAAAGCCAGCAACAACAATTTCTTTACAAAGATTTCCACAGAACCAGGTTTCATGCACCTGAATTCCCCCATTCAAAGCCCTTGGCTCTCATTAACAAGTGGAAGAGGGCCAAGTTAGTCACATAACTTGTCAGCAGAAGTGAGGACATTTATTCCTCAGAGAGCAATTATTGGTGCATGCAGACAATGGCGTCAGTACTAACCCATCTACCATGGAAGGCTCAATCAGGCTGATGCAGTGCGTCCTAAATTTTATGGATAACTATACTGGCCAGTGCCTGCACCTTCCCTTTCATTTGTGATTCCTTTAAGGTAAGGTGCTTGGGCTACTCAGGTAGCCCACTGGGCAAGTTTGCCCCATTATATTCACTGGCTTGCCTTTTATTGTATTCAGCTGTAATGCAAGAAACCTACAGGCCTGTATCCTGTAAGACAGTAGCTGGAGCATAATTTAGCGTAAGTGTAGCTTAGTAGGCCGTAACCCTTTGCACACATCACTGGTTACCTTTAGATTTTGAGAACTAAGAAAAGCTTGCTCAATGACAGGAGTTAGAATGTTTGAGTCAGGTGTGACTGCAAGGAACATGGAAGTAATACCACAAATCTGTGTAAGCCAGGGGTGACAGCATGATCGTGTGCTGAAATGGTAGCTACACATATCATGATGTTAACCTATAGAATAAGTACACCTCAGTATTATATTGCTGAAATGGCTAAATATGGGCATAATATTGGGCATGGAGGACTGAGCATGAGCAGATGATACTCATGCCCTATAACAGGGCAGTCACCATGTGGTCCACGGCTGTTCTTTCCTAGGCCTCTTACATTGCTGTCTGCTTATTTTCTACTTGACCATTCAACTTGTTGAGACATTGCATATCAGAGACAGGGCTGATCCTGTTGTTTCTTACCACCAGGTCTTCAACTAAGGATGTGAGTATGCAAGTCTAAAAGCTTATGCATAGAATGATACCACAGATTATCCTGATCCGGTATTATCTTTAACTTGTTATGTGGCTTGGATCTTTCCAAGCTTTCTCTATTATTTTAATAAAGATTTCTAAGGTTTTACTTTGCCCTCCATGTGAGTGTCCTTGTTATCCACCCCAAGACTCCCCACATGATATTGAACTCCACAATATGAATTCTGTGTAGCCTGATCCTGGGAGAAAGAACCTTATTGTAGTCAGATCAATTGGTCAGTAAATCTAAACATCATCAACCATAAAAAGGACCAGGCAACACTCCAAACTCCACTCACTGGATAGGAATTGATTGGGTAATGGAAGATCAGCAGGGCTGAACTGCTACTCTCTGGGATAGATCCTCAGCTAGTGTAAACTGGTGGAAGCTCTGTTGACTTCAAAGGAACTATGCTGATTTGCCCCAGTGATTTACGCCCCCACACACAGGACTTCCTTAGCTCTTACTGTTTCAGCTAACCACACTTTTGCCACTGACTCTCAAATCTTCCTGTCTCTTTCACCCACTGCCACGCAGTCTAGTCTTGCATCTGCAGTTGTCTCTCAGATCTCTCCTGCTGCTATTTCACATGAGGTATGTCCAAAACAGACAATTCCACTATTCTTTACATCTCCCAGGTTCACAACCTTAGCGTCACCTTCAACTCCTCTCTCTAATGTTTTCCCTCTTGCAAAGTCTTGTCACTTCTTCCTCTATAATGCTACTACAATCCACCCTTTCCTCTCCATCTCTACTGCTATAATTGTGAGCCAGGGCCCTACAGAAGCACGTCGGTAATTTCTCATCTAGGCTTCAGTAACCTCCTGCCCTCTGGCTTCCCTGCAAGGCAGTCCTTACAAAATGTCACTTACAAAAATCATCTTCCTCTCCTACCATTCCTCACCTCATCAATGCCCTTTCCTCGAAACCCTTCACTGGCTTTCTATCTTTTACCACATCAACATCAGATTTATTCTTTTGTTCTATGAAACCTTGGCCCCACCTCTGTCTCTGCTGTTATTTCTGCATGCTGTCCTGCTTCATCCAATCTTCTCTCCTTACTGTTTCTTTCACTTCCTCACTTCTTTCATGCCTTCTACACTTGGAACAGCCTGCCATTTCTTGATGACCATGAAACCTTCATTTCCTTGAATTCCTTCTATGAATCCTTCTTTAAAACTCACTTCTTCTATGAAGCATTCCAGCAATGATCACCTTGTGCCATTTTGTGTTTGCTTTATTACTAGACATCATATTTGTCTGTTACAAATGCTCTGTAAATTCCTTTGGGTAGAGACCATGTTTTTCCATGTGCTGCTAAAGTTAGAAGGGCATTTATAAGGTTCCATAAGTATTATTAGCAATGATTGGAAACAACTGTAGGGTGAGAGATGCTAGAACTATATCTAGATTCATTTTTGGCACCTGTCAGGAAGCAGAGACAATATCATATTTCTTTACACTGGGAAGTATTTTAAAGTATTTTCCCAGTGTAAGTGTATTATCTATTGAAGTTAGCTTAGAAACGACCCATCAATAGTTTTATTAGTCAGTATTCTTACTGGATCTTGATAGGCAGTGCCAAACTGTTCATTGTTCTACACTGACCAAGTCCTTGCTCCTCCATTAACATTCATGCGTGACATTGGCATTTTTCAACATACGTCCATAAAATTGTGTGGCTGTCTGTTGTAACCAACAATGATGTCACAGCACCACGTGTGTTTTCATGTGGCTGCCTAGCCTGATCTAAGAGGCTCAAGATTCCAAACAGATGTCACAGAGGAATGTGCAGGCTCCCGCTGAAGACTTGGCATGACAGTTGGCCTTTATTTCTATCAGTTTTTTGCATCTGTCTTCCTCAAAGTGTTTACGACCTTTACTGATATTTGCTGTCCATTCAGGTCTGTCTGTCCTTGGTTATAAAATAACACCTTTCTTTCTCCATCCTGAAGTTTTAATATATCTGTAACATAAAGAATAGACATTTTGGAAGGTGGGAATCTGGCTAGATTATGCTAAAATACATTACTAAAATATGCTGTGTTAATGGTAGTAAAACATGGGTTCTGGGGCTGCTCCTGTAACATATTATAGTACTTTGTAAAAAGAAGACTGTGTATTATTGGATATGACATTGTATTCATGGAACTGAGAAGTGGCTTTGGTGTGGGATACTTGGGAACCGATATGGGTAATGTAGTACTTCTGGTATTTGGAGCCAAAAACATTTAAAATGGCCAAGATAATTCACTTTGAAAAGTTGCTACCGTTTCTGTTTGGGCTGATATAAAGCCTACCGAAGTCAAAGGAAAGACTCCTGTTGATGCCAGTAAGCTTTGGATCAAGCCCTTAGTGCTGGCAAAAGGTGCAGGATTGACAGCTTTTGATACAGAAGTCATCTGTTTACTCACAGACCAAACAAAGAATGGTTGGTTGAGGCTCAGCCTCCCCCAGCGCTGGCTCACCAATATGCAACACTGACTTGGAGCAATCATCTCTGTGGTGGAGTGGGTACGTGAGCCACCCTCTCTGCTGAGCCTGCTGACTCTAATTAATGATGACAGTAGTGGTGGTTTTTGTGATAACCACTGGTCAAAATGCAAACCAGGCAAACCTGAGGCAAACCTCAAATTCCAAGCAAACCCAAAGGAGTGCAAATCCACATGATCTGAAACCAAAGAAGGTCCATGCTACCCAGGGCCGCCCAGAGGATTCTGGGGGCCCGGGGTCTTGGGCGGCGGGGGGCCCCGCTTCGGCGGTAAGTCGGTGGCGGGGGGGTGCTTCCATTCCGGGACCCGCCGCCAAAGTGCCCCAAAGACCCACGGCGGGGACTCCCCGCCGCCGAATTACTGCCGAAGCGGGACCCGCCGCCGAAGTGCAGCCCCCACAGCGGGTCTTCGGGGCACTTCGGTGGCGGGTCCCGGAACGGAAGGACCCCCCTCCCCCCGCTGCCGAATTGCCGCCGAAGATCCGGCTGCACTCCGGCGGCGGGTCCTGCTTCGGCGGTAATTCGGCGGCGGGGGGGTCCTTCTATCCCGGAGAGGAAGGACCCCCCGCCAGCGAAGACCGGGAGCGAAGAACCTCCGGGGGCCCCAGAGCGAGTGAAGGACCCCGTTCCAGGGGCCCCGAAAAACTGTCGTGGGGGCCCCGGCGGGACCCGGGGCCTGGGGCAAATTGCCCCTCTTGCCCCCCCCTCTGGGCGGCCCTGTTGCTACCTCCTGGAAATTAAACCAGCGTTTTTGCATTGCACTAATTGGAGCACAAATAGTATGAAAAACAATCACTCCTTGCTAATGAGCTACTCAGTTACCTGACCATAAAGGGATGTGCTAAGAAATGAGTTTTAGCCTTTCCTTGGAACAAGCTGATTGAATACGACAAAAAGTGATTTGTAAATAATTTAGTGACTAAAGATGGGGAATTCCCTCTGCAGTGTTCATGGCGCTAATTATAATTGTTCACAAGTAGTCACATGCCTGTTGATTTATGCTGGAACGTACTTGTGAATCCTGAAAGTTTAACTAATCGCAGCACCAATGATTCATCTGAAAATTCTTATCAGATTATTTTTTCATTACACGTGAAATTCTCCCTTGTGCAGAGGTCCAGCACAAACCCTATGTGCTATTTAAACTCCAGTTTTATTTTGTGACCTTAAATAGTACATTGTCTTTATACAGGCCATGGGTGAATTTCCCAACTAAAAAGTTTCAGTTAAACAATAACTTTTTTTCTTAAACCACAATGAGATTGCATGGTGATGGTCACTGTATAAGAACAGCAGATAGATAGACAAATAGATGTCATGGAGGTGACAAAATGCTAATCATTATTGGCATGTGAATAGCAGACTAATCAAAGCAATTGTCTGCACAAACAATTTTGCAATCACGACTAACAAAAACATTAATAAAATCAAGATTGGTTCTTGAATGATATGAGACCACAAGAAGTGCTACATTTGCCAGGTAATTCATTTACAACAAATAATTCAACCAGCTCCACATCTGAGTTTCCTGGCTTTGTTCAGTGTGAGACAGCTGTCCTGGCTTGCAAGGGTGTTTTAACAGAGGGTTTATGTATTAATATTCTGTTTCTTTTAGGTGTGTCATGCATTAATACCTCATCAAACTTGTATTGTTGGCAGGCAAAATATGAGTGTGGACTAGGGATTTTTTTAATGTAAAGTTCACATTTCCAACTATTTTTTTAAAGCCTATATTATCACTGTTTCTGAGAAGGAAAAATTAGATAAACACAAACACCTGGCAATGTCCAGTGGGTGGGTATAACGTAAAATATCTGTGACAATTAATGTACACGTAGGAAAACTGAAAGAGTTGACTTTTGCATAATTTAATCAACAAGATGTAGCAAATCTCCAGCTCATTTAATAAAGATGTAATCAAAGGCTTTTATAGGGAGCCAGAGCACTTAACGTTGTAACATCATTCAGACCTGCAGGAACTGGGTTTATTGGGAGAGGATTTGGGCTCCTCACGCTCCAGATCAGTTAAGAGCTCCACTGAGGGGCTGCCAGAGCTTTTGCAAATAATAGAAAGTTATAGAATAGAAATGGATAACGCTATATAAAATAGAAGCTTTAAAAATCCATTAAGGATCCTTGTATTTGCTGTTTGGTTTCATGTTGAGATGTCTGCATTTAGCCTAGACAAGAGAATGCTCAGTGTAGCTTCAAAGCAGAGCGAAAGCTGCCCCGGAAAATGTGTGAAACCACACAGCACTATGGAAATAAGTCATTCAATAACATAGGAGGAAGGGGGAATCAAGGATAATAAAGTCAGAGGAATTTGCGAAACTGCCATGGGCTGGAAGAGGAATTCAGAATTTGGGAATGCCCCAAACACTTCACTTTGTGACTTACCATAGGGCCTGCTCTGCCTGAATTTGATTGCAGTTAAAGAAAGTAAGCGTTGTTGCGATGGGGAAAGGGAAAGTTCAGGTGTTTGTGTCTATGTCCCTGGGTGCGCAGTGACACATTTTGCCTGAATGGTCAATCAATCTGGGCTCCATATTCCGAAAGAGCTCACCCTCTGCACTAGCCAAATGGCAAAATATTCATGGACATTGAGCTGGAGCAAAACAGCCCATATCTATCTCGGACAAAAAAAACACTCATGAGCACTGCTCGTTTATGAAGCCAGGCTGAACTTGCTGCAAGTCTGGAGTTTTACTTTGGCAAAGGTTCAGGTTGAATGATTCCCCAACCTGAAGTGCTGGATTTCTGAAACCTTGCCCTTTATACAAATACACAGCTCAATGAGGAGCAGTCACTATAGTGCAGAAAGGGACAGAGATGGATACAGATTCTGAACATCTCAAAATCTGGAGTTGTTCTCAACCAGGAATTTGACTTGGTTCATTATAAAGGGTAAAGGCCATTTGCAAGATTTGGATCAGGATTTCCCATAATCCAAAGCTTAGTGATGGGTAGTGCTGAAGTCTGGAATTTATTCTTCTTCTTAGAGTATGTGCAATGTGCCTCAGGTGGCACTTGACCAGGATTCATCACCGAATTTGGTCCGCTGGTTGAATCATTAACTTCCCCAGCCCAGCCTGAGTACTGACAGTGTGACGTGAACGCTGATCTATGCCCCCCTGGAGTTGAGTTTTAGCCCATGTCTACAAGGTGAATACAATTTACTGATGACATTTTGTGTATGGGTCTGAATGTGGAAGATGGGTATGTAAATCTGTCACCATCTCTTTATGAGCCATCAACTCTTCGAGTGAAATCCTGGGGCCACTGAAGTCAACAGAAGTTTTGCCACAGACCGCAATGGCGCCAAGATTTTACTCTTTGTAACCTAATGCTGTTAATTGGGAGTGTTTGTGCACAGTGGTCTGTTCAGTTTGTTTCCATGGTTAATTTAGTTGTTTCTGATTTTTAAGAAGTAAAACAAGAAAACTTTATGGGATTTGGTTTGCTTTTTGGAGCTGCTGGCATCTCATCGCCTTGCAAGTGCCAAGCTGGTTATTTTGCTGACAGCTACATACAGTCCAGATGCTCCAGCTATATTTTGTTTCTGTTGTGTGTATCATTTTATAATGTCTTTTTGACTGAAAGAATGACAGGATCAACAACGTCTGGAGTAACAAGCTAGGCACTGTCTCTGTGGAAGACCTTCCGTTCTCTTTAGCAAATACAGTATCACTTTGTTTTCAGTTCCCCCCTGTAGCAGGTCTTTCTTTTCTTTGTGGTTTTGTGTGAATGTAGGACCACAAAGATGTGGACATTCTTTGCCTCCATTAGTGTTAAAGCTCATCTCTCTAAATCCCTTTGTTGCTATTGGTGCTACCACAGTGGTTTTGTTGCTTGAATGAACACCACCTCGTCTTGCACAACCTGGCTTTTTCGTGAGCATCTGCCATTTGAGTTCTGGTTTGAATGTTTCTATATTAGGCACTTTTATGGCCCCCTCATCAGAGTATCCAAGCATCTCACAATATATAAGGTATTTATCCTGACAGCAATCCTGTGAGGTACGGAAGGGAAGTTGGAGGAAATTTCCCCACTGCAGACAAGGGCTTAGGCTATGTCTACACTAGCAAGCTTACAGTGGCACAACTGTACTGATGTAGCCACTCTATGCCGATGGGGGAGAGGTCTCCCATTGACATAATTCATCCACCCCCAATAAGCAGTGGTAGCTGTGTCAGCGGAAGAAGCTCTCCCACTGACATAGCGCTATCCACACCGGTGCTTCTGTCAGTGTAACTTATGTCACTCAGAGGAGTGTTTTTTTCACACTCCTGAGTGACAAGTTATGCCAACACAGGTGGTAGAATAGACATAGCCTTAGTTATAAAGCCAGTGAAGAGGGGACCAAGAACTCATCAGGTGGCCTGCTGGGTGCCAATGGAACTTGCTCCCTTAGCTGAGATACAAAAATAACTGCCGACATTTTCACCTCATGGTGGCAGGGAGCACAGCAGCAGTGCAGTTGAATATGGAGTTTATGATGTTAGATTAGTTTACCCACTTTTTTAACCAGTACTCCATTGTGTATTAGCAGGGTACACAGAATACCTGTTCCCAGACAATGCCAGATGTAGTCAGAGACTGCCCATAGAATAATGAGAGCAGGATTTAATAAACAACTTTTAAAGTCACACATTCATGTTATACAACAATTTCAAATCTTATTTGGTCTCCAAGTTCCTCATGAACATTGTTTACTCACGCTTCCTCGTGTTAGCTCCACAGAATCTCACTCAGCCTACAGACTGGACCCTCCACCCAATTTGAGGTTTGCCCTTTCCTATCAGTAAGTCTGGAATTGGTGGAGTTGTGACAGTGGAGTAATGTTTGAAAACAAATCCCTCCTGGGGCTGAGGGGCAGGTGTTAGTGGTGGTAAACTGGGCTAGCGCTGAATACTTTATCTTGCGTGCGGATGCAGTTTCTTACCCTGATGGATGGTATCTTTACTATAACAAATATAGGGAAACCTCCATCTAGCTGTGGATGGAAGTAGGTGGGAAAGGAAAAGAACTATGTGGAACGAGGAGGGTCATTGCAGGTTATGATCAATATTGACAGAGCTGTGGAGTGAACTTCGTACCAGTCTTGGGTTTGGTTTTCATTGAAGCTCTTGGTTTTCTACTAATGGAGGTTTGTACCTAGTCCTGTAAAAAAAATAATAAAAATGAGGAAACCGTGTCTCGTTTTTGCTGACACATGTTTTCAATTTGGGATTTCTGTTTCCAGATCAAACCACTAACATCCACAGGAGACGAAATGCCAGCCCGACAAAATAGTCCTCAACAGCACATCAGTGATGACATGCAGAACAACTAGGGCTAGTCTACACTGGCAACACTAAAGCGTTGCCGTGGCAGTGCTGCCGCAGCAGCGCTTTAACCTGGCTTGTGTGGTCCCGGCAGAGGCTCTAAAAAAACCACCTCCACGAGGGGCGTAGCTACCACCTCTGGGAGCACGGCTCCCAGTGCTGGTGCACTGTCTACACTGGTGCTTTGCAATGCTGCAACTTGCTGCTGCTCACACCCCTGAGCAAGAAAGTTGCAGTGCTGTAAATTGCCAGTGTAAACAAGCCACTAGTTTTCCATAACAAAATGTTATGATGCCCACGAACAACTGATCCCAATACGTTGTCGGTATGGCTGTGGGACAAGGAGGGGAAAAATCCCAAAATGAAAAATGTCTGAGTGCAGGAACACTTCTAAGGGTAGATTGGAACCAGGGGTGTGAAGGGCAGCTTGTGTAGACATAGCTGTGCTAGCTGTATTCTTGCTAGCTCACTAAAAATAGTAGTGAGGATGCCACAGTGAGGGCTTTAGCACGAGGTGCACAAGCCCTCCTGGCCCCTCTGGATACAGACTTGCTCATACAGCCAGCACTGAAGCCCACACCATGGATTCCGCGCTTCTATTTTTAACAAGCTAGCTAGAGTACAGCTAGTGTGGGTACATCTACAGAAGCTGCATATTGCACCCCTAGCTGCAATGCAGATGTACCCCCAAGACAGCAAAAGATTGGGGGCATGAGAGGCCAAAGCACAAAGTGCTTGATCCCACTTCCATTGAAATCAATGGAAAGACTCCCATTAAGTTCTGTGGGAGTTGGATAAGGGTGAAAGATTAAAATGCATGGTGGTCGGAGGTACAGAACTCTCTTTTAAAGGCAGAGGAAAGCTGAAATTCCCTCTAAATGCAGCCAAGAAAAGTAGCTGAAAGGAGAGAATCTCCATTTGCAGTAATTAATCTTACCATTCTTCATCTTCATCCGGCTGACATTTATTATTACTTATTATTAACAGAGCCTCTGCCCTGTAGCGCTAACATTTTAAAGTCATGAGAGGGTATAATGCAGAACACACACACATTTGTCATCAGACCATAGAAATGTAGGAATTCAATTAGCAGAGAAATAACATTTGATCAGGAGTCAGCAATGGAACATTCTGCTTCCCACTAAAAGGGTTCTGCAGGCTGGGGGCCACTGAACTCAGAACATGACTCTCCTGGCCACAGCAAGATGGGTGGCAACCGGGAGAGCTCCAGCCTGTATCCATTTGCCAAATCAGCTGGAGCCCAGAAGTGAGCTATGTAAGCCAATGAGGACAGAAACGGTGTGCCAAGTGAAGACCCGACCTGCACCTATTCAAGGCAGAGACAGTGGAGAATGATCGCCAGGCCATTCTCTGCATTTGTGGGGACCCTTCACAATAATGGGCTTTATGGTTCAAGGTGCTGATGGTGGGTGTCAATATTACAATAGACTCTTACACCTTCACCCCCTTTCTTTATCTTTCTTTCTTTATAGGCATTTGTGTGGCATTCATCACCATGGTATCTGAGTGCCGCACAAACACCAATGTATTACCTTCACCACAGCCCAGTTATCTTCATTTTACAGTTGGGGAAACTGAGACATGGATGAGTTAAATGACTTGCCTGAGATCACACAGGAAGTCTGTGGCAGAACCACAAACAGAATCTCTGTCTTTTGACTCAGCCCTCAACTCCTTATTGAGAAGTCCTATAGAATGGAGGGAATCAATTCTATAGAAATTGAATGGGGTTCCATGGAAATTTCTCTAAAATCTTTTAGAATTTAACAGAGAATAATATTTTCTGTTATTTTTGTGTAACCATTTTATATAATTCAATAACAGGGATAGGGGTTTTCTATTGAATTCTATAGGATTTATTCAGAGTGTCATTGTTTTATCAGAGTAGTGATGTGTCCCAGTTATTGATGAGACTCAGCCCTTCCCCCAAAACACTTTCATTCTAATAAAGATCTTACAATCTGAGAAGGATGATTAAAAAATCATTTGAAAAATATTGTTCTGTGGGATGGGGATTTTCAAAAGGTATCTAAGCAGGAATTGGTCAGCACTTAGCATTTGGAATATTTTCAACTAAATGACATTTCATCTAAATATGCTGTTCTGTTGAAGCCAAAACATTTCCCAAAGATGTATCAGATTTGGCAAAGTTTCTGTTGGGAAGGTTTTTGAGATCTGGAGCTCTCTGGTCACTTCTGGAGAGAGAAGGAGAAAGGGAGAGGAGAGATGTGAATTGAAAACCTAAGATTTTTTGATCCAAAACCAGCTGTTTCAACACAAAATCACTTTGTGAAAATGTTCAAAAGGGTTTTGATTTGGTTCCAGTGAGGAACAAAAAACAATTTAGAAACCTTGAAAGTTGTCACAAAATGGAATTATCATTCTCTGGCCAGCTTGCCGTAGCAGGATTGGTCCCAACATGGCTACACCTTGACCTGCTGTCAAACTCAAAATCAAACACCTGTGTGTCTGATACATAAAGCTTTATGTGTGCCACTGTTGATCCATCTGCAATATATTACATCCTAATTTATTACTGAGGGTGGTTTTCAAAGGGGATTCATTAGACAGACAGAATCCATTGCACAGTTAAGAAACTGTTTTTCTTCCCACCGCTCTAATTTTCTCTTCTTCTCGGGTTTCTGTTTCCCTTCATGCTATGGCAGGGATATTAAATGCTGGTGAGATAATATTTGGTCCAACACCAGTCAGTCTGTTCTGGGCAATTAATATGGGTGGTGAGCAATTCCTGACCCAAGTTTTGCTGGTTGGGTAAACCATGAGATGTGGTTAATTATCTTCTACAGCCCATATCTGCTTAACGAGGGGTGGAATTTCTCATTTATAGACTGTAAATCTATGAGTTCTGGCTTTGTCCTAAAGAAAACAAAGACACAATTGTCTCTAAAGGGAGTAACATTTTTCATGTTGCTGTCTATGGGCTGGATCACAGCCTGGCAAACTTGGCAATGTGGGGCCATTAAGACTCTTCGTGAGACTTCCCCACATCTTCACTGCAGGCACGTGGGGATGGTGGAAGAATAGGGGCTGCACACCAGGTACTTCCCTACTCCAAGCCACACATGAGAGAGGCAGGGAATGAGTGCTGTTGGCTATGTCCCCCCGATCTGGCCAAATAGCACAGCTAAACTGGCACACAGGCGGGGGTTAGTAATCTGCTACTGGCCTGGATGAGTAGCAGATTACTCCCCATCCCGCCCCACCCCACCCCCGATGAAGGGAGGAGCAGGGAATGAAGCATGACTCAGAGGGTCAGCTCCTAATCTGGGCTTCCCCCTGGGTTCTGGTCCACCCCATTCTCTGGTAAAAGGTCAGTCTATACCCTCAATTTGCAGTATCAGCAATGACAGCAATTTTTGATCCTCCTTGTTTATCTGTTTTGTCTATACAACATACCCAGCCACACAAAGAATGCACAGAGAATCATATCTGCTTTTACAAATCCCTCTAAAAATCAAAGCTGCCTTTATGCCAAAATAACTGATCAGCACAGGTCTTTCCCTAGGCTGGAAATGACTGACTAGTGAATGAATACTTAAACCATATTTATGAGCTGAGTCACACATCTCAGATCTACTACCCCGAGCAGACATACCCATTTGCTTTTCTATAAAGAAAGCCACAAATGCTGCATCTTAGCCTCACAGAGGCTCAGAGCTTATAAAGAAATCCAGTGACTGAATTATAAGTGATGTGGGTTTGAGGCTCCTCAGACCTGGTTGTGACATGACCTTCTGAAACACTTTCCTCCCCCTCCCCATCAAGCACTGTTGCATTAAAGAATTTATTTTTCAGTTTCAGCATAATAGAAAACGTACACTGTCTGGCCCTGAGTTGTTCCTGAGGTTTTTATGACAAACTTCTTTTTTGACATCTGGTAACGAGTTGCAGCTCCCTTCTGAAGAAGTCCCTCAGAGGTTAAAGGCTAATGATATCAAAAACGAGGCTGCCTGGTTTATTGTAAGAGTGTTTGGGTTAGATCAAGCTCTTTGATATGAATGAAGCTGCCTAGTCTGGGAAAGGAAATGACTTAAAAGTGATGTGGCAGTTCTTGGAGGGAGGCAGAGGGAGACACATAGTGCTCGGCTGTCTTGCATGTTGAATGTAATTGGTCTTGCTATTAATTCCTCAGATGGTGCAAAGAGAAGCAATATTTCCTAATGGGTTTTACTGTACAGTTTGCTGAAGATGGTGGGAAATAAAATAGCTCTGTAGAAAGCAATCCCTGCTAGCTGAGCTGCAGTGATGAACTACAGACCTAAAGTAAATGAAGAATCTTCTCTTTACTGCATCACTCAACAAGTTCCAGTAGAACTTGGGTGATCATGACTATTGTGAATGACCCCCAGTCTGCCCTGGGTTGTGTGTGTGTGTCCTTCTAATGCTTCCATTTGAGAGGCAGAGTTTGCTCCCGAATAGAAGAGGCAGGAGGATCAGTACCCTCAAACCATAAAGGATCTGCCAGAGGCAGGTGTCGTCTGGTACTGGAGGCTCCTTGCCCACAGGCTGCCACCTTACTCCACCTTTACCCAAATTCATGATGCCCCTTGGGATGCCCTCCTGGAGACATTCCAAAGAACAGAGAGGGAACGAGTGTAAGGGCTTGTCTACAATTGGAAATCTATCTAAACAGCTATTCTGGAATAACGCCCAAGGCGGATATTCCAGAATAAGAATGCCTTTTTTCAATTGAGCTTAATCCACTTCAGCAGATTCATTGGGTAATTTCCAAACTAGTTTAATCCACTTCCAGTAAAGCTCGCAAAGTACTTTAGGATCCTTCTCCATTAAAAGCCCTATCAACCGGTAAAATATTATTTTAATTACCTGCTAACTCTATACATTACTTAATAATATCTGTGAAGAGCAACTGTGCATTGTGATAATTTTTCACATCAGACTTTCTTACAGAAGAGCCCATACCAAATACCGTGTGATCCTGTAAACAGGTAATGGGCTTCCGGAGTTGAAAGTTGTGTGTGTTATAAAATTGTTCGCTAGGTCAGAGACTGATTCTGATCTGACTTACATTGTTGTAAATCAGGACTAACCACTTGTTTAGAACTGGCCAAAACACTGAATTTCTGGTTCATGGGAAATTTTGTTTTTTCTACATTTGTCTTCATCCAGATTGGAACAAATCCCAGTTTTATCAAAATTTCACATGGACTGGAGATCCCCCCCAAAAATTTGTTTTGGAAACACCAACACATGCTGGTTCTGAAATGAAATCTACTCCCTGGGAACCCAACAGCTGCTGAGTGAAATTAACACTCTTGTCAGTGTCGTGGAAGTTAATAGCTGGAAAACTGATAATGTCAACTTCATTGAGCCACTCCTGGGTCTCCCAGAGTCTGTGGCTCTGGGACAGCTCCACCATGTGGACTGCCCTGGGGTGGGGACTTGAGGGCTTCCAGACTTCCAGACCAGCAGGAGTCTGGAATCCCTGGGGTCCCTGGCTTGGGGCCGGCTACATGGAGAACTGGAGAACCTGGGAGCCCTGCTATGTAGCAAGAAACTTGGACGCCCTGAGAGCCTGCCACAAACTGGCGGGGTTTGGAGCTGGGAACCAATCACGTTGGAACTGGAACTACCAGGGCTTTCAGGCTCCTGGATCCATGGCAGTGAGACTGGAAGCCCTGCCACAGATGACTGCCACAGAGGAACAGACCCTGGAATACTGGGCTCCTTGGCCCCTGGGATGCCTGCATGGTATGGCTGCCCCAGAGCTATGGACCCTGGAAAGCTGGGATTCTCAGGAGCCCAGTGAGCTGACAGGTTTCCCATGGAGCCCTGCCTTCAGTTCACAAAAAGTTCATGGAACCTGAATGTTTCCTGTTGTCCCTTTTTGGCCACAGCAGTTAGCAAATAGTAGAGCCTTGCTGGGTTGTTTCTATTAGGAGGAGTAATTGTTGAAACAAGTCAGGTATATTCTTTGGTGCAAGCCTGTTTATTTTCAATGAATACACACAGAGTCCTCTATCCCTGAACACAGAAGAAACTAATAACAGGAGGCAGTTTCCTTGTTCATAAATCCAAGTCTTTCTCCAGTACTGTGCTCAAAAGAAGTTCTGTCTCTTGGCTTCCTCCCATGGCCATGTTCACCACTGCTTCTCTGGCTTTTTCTTCACTTTCTCTTCATTTTCTTTCTCAGACACACCCAGCTACAACCAATCAATGCCCCAGCCTTTGCATTTGCAATCAGTCTTCAGGGAAACCTCTTGGCCCACATGATTTAGCTTTTGCTCGGGCCTTGCCCAATTGGCCAGTGCCTTGGGCAGTGATTTCTATTGTTTTCACTATCACTCAACAAGGGGGTATTTAATTGCTCCTTCCATGTAGCTCGAATAAACGGTACTTAATACACATCAGCTTTATCCAGGTCTGTGATTGATGGCAGCCGTTAACACCTTCCAGCATAACACTCCATTTGAAATCAATGGAGTAAATCCAGTCTCCAGGCAATTAGAATCAGGCCCATGTGTTTAGTTTTAAAATGAATGTATTGCTCTACTGGGCATTCTGGCCCCAATCCAATTCGGGCTTAACTCTAAGCACATGAGTAGTGTCTTTGACTTCAGTGGGATTACTCACAAGCTTAAAGATAAATGTGATTATAAGTGCTTTGCTGGATTGGGTCCTATAGCATTAACTAAATCACACACAGAAATCTGAGATGTAAAAATCCTTTTAAATGATCTCTGCCATTACAGGATTGTTCCTTATGGTATATTCTTGAGTGTTTTATCAGTCTGGTTTTAAATGACTTAAGCAATGGGGCCTCAAACATTTCTTTGGGGGAAAGATTCCAGAGTCTAAGAGCTTGTCTACACTTGAAATGCTACTCAGTGTAAACACTCACTACAGTAATAGGAGAGGTTCTCCTATTGCTGTATTAATCCACCTCCCTGTGAGGTAGTAGCTAGATTGACAGAATTCTTCTGTTGACTAGCACTGTCTACACTGGAGGTTTAGGTTGACTTATCTACATTGCTCAGGGGTGTGGATTTTTCACACCCCTAAGTAATGTAGCTGTGTCAGCTTAACCCCACACATCCCTTTGCCTAGTTTCAGCCAGTAACTTTTGATTTTATCTCTTTTACAACTCTGAACAATCATTGTCCCAGGTGCTTGACTTCAGATAACTGTAGATGTTTATCATATTCCTGACAACTGCCTCTTACAGACCGACTTTAGTTATTTCAATCTTTTCTGGTAAATTAACAGCGCACTCCCCCTCGGCTCTTGAATCATTTTATTGCTCTTCTATGAAATCCTTTCAATTTGTTAATACTTTTCTTTTAATGTGGCGGCTAGCATTGTATGCTAGGTGAGGTCATACCAGAGTCATAAGGATGGGTATCAGCCCCTCTGGATCTGGAATGTTAACATAAGTCAAAGTTGGCTTCAAATGCCCGTGAACCACCTCCCACTTTTGCTTTTAGTGGACTGACTCCATCATGGTTTGTGGGAGCCTCTCAACTTAATCAGGAGAATTGCCAATAGTACTGGGGTCATTCTCTTTATTGAATGGAAGGATGCCTCCAGCTGCAGGTTCCATGCCTCCCCTTGTGTGTTGAGATGTGTATGTATAGCTGCCAATCTGGACACTAGACCTAGCCATCTAGGTCATGGTCGGGGTGAGGGAGAGATGGAGACCAGAGGAACAAAAATAGATAAAGTGAGAAACTAGAGGAAAAGAGAAGAGGAAAAGGGATGCAGCTGGAAGACCCAGAGCAGAAAAAGGAGATGGGAAATAGACAGAAAGATGGCAGTGTGTGTATAGAAAGAGTGATACGTGGGTGTTTGAGACCCCGGGGAAGGAATGAGAGGCTTTAAAAATAATAATAACTTTGACCTCTATCTGAGCTCCCCACCACAAAGTCAGAAGCCAAGATGACTTCTTCAGGCAGTGATATGTACCTATGGAATTGCCCCCCTCCGAAAAATGAGAAATCTAGATTCCTCCCAAATCTATGCATAGTTCACAACAGTTAACATAACGGGATTGCTCCTCCACCTAATGGCTCCCCCAGGGGTAGCTGCTCTGGTGTCCTAGACTGGATAGCTCCCATGTGAAGATTCCTGCAGGAGGCGCCAATGCTCCAGCCCTACTTCAGCAGCCACAACAGAGCCTTGAGACTAAGGCACTTTAAATGTGAGTTCATAGGCAGCTAAAGTGAACTATGGAGCCCCATCAGTAATTCTGATCTAGAGCCTTGATACAGTAAACACAGTAGTAGTGAGCCAGTCATAGGGAGTAGCAAGGATGTTTTGCCTGGGGAACCCCATCCCTAGGCAGTGAAAGATGAGCCAGCTACTCCTTTAACCTTTAGAATCTCTGTCTGGCAGAAGTTCCAATCACAGCATTGCAACTCCATTCCTTTGTTCAGTAGCTTGTAATCTCTCCTGGAGTTCCAGCCATAATTGCACTCTTTCAACTTACAGGGCTTATATTCCACATACTGTTTAGTCTTGGCAACTCTTTTGGGTCACATGGAGCTTATAAACCCTACAAGGTCAGAGAGAGCTGCTGGGTCTGGAACCAGGGGAGACTGAGGACCTGATAAGATCTGCAAGACCAAGGTAGGTGTTGGCCCGCACAGTTCCAGCTGGTCCTGCACAATGAACATGCTCTACAGGCTACAGAGCACCCAACCTGGTGAGTCTCTTTTCCTGCAGTATTTAGAAGCCTCAATGTGTCCCAGGAATGAACTACCATTCAGGGAGCTCTCCTAGGTTAAAAAACAAACATGACAATCAATAAGAGTAAATTAACCTGCCAAGCATTCCAAAAGCAGTCTAAGGGCACTTGTGAGTTAGAGCACATTAAAGCAGCCCCATGCGCTCTAACTCATGACGCGTCCACACTGGCAAAGCACATAGAGTGCCCAGAATCTGCAGCTAGAGTGCTCCTGGTAATCCACCTCGGCGAGTGGAATAACATTTGATGTACCCTCACTCGAGCTCTGCAGCGCCAGTGTGGACACTCTGGTCTGTTAATGCCTTCGATCAGCCTCCAGAAGTGTCCCACAATGCTTATGCTAGCCACTCTGGTCATCACTTTGAACTCTACTGCCCTGCCCTCAGGCGACCAACTGTCAGACCCGCCCTTTAAATTCTCTGGGAATTTTGAAAATCCCCTTCCTGTTTGCTCAGCCAGTGAATCTTTCCAGGTGACCATGCCTCGACGTGCCAGACGATCCCCAGTATGGAGCAATGGTGAGGTGCTGGACCTCATCAGTGTTTGGAGGGAGGAAGCTGTCCAGTCCCAGCTGCGCTCCAGAGGTGAGGCTGGTCCATCACCTCCTATTACCGGGTCCTCAAGGAAGGGTGTGAGTATGTTAGGTTAAGGTACTTATAACAGAAATGTTACCACCAGGAGTTTGGAATTCTTTTACTGTTTTGCAGTTATAGGTTTCATTGCATTTCTTATTTTTAAGTTAATTTCAATAAAGATTTTATCAATTTGGTATTGTCCTCAGTGTACATGTTCTTGCCAAACACCCCAAGAGTCCTCTCCCGATATAGAACTCTCTGAGTTTTTGAACTCTGTAGTCTGAATTGGACAAGAACCTATAAATCTTCTGGGCGGATGTGATCAGTGGCGAGCCATAACAACTAACCCATCAAATTCAGGTCAACAACATGCTTCATGAAGTAATGCAGCAGTCCCTTAACGAGAATCTAAAAGCGCAGGAGTGGAGGGAGAATGAAAGGAGGATCCACCAGCAGAATGAGGAGCACTGGCACAAAAGCGCAGAGCTCTGGCAGCAAAGCGTGGATTGGCTGATGAGCATCACGGAGCGCCAAGCAAACTCAATCCAGGCGCTCGTAGCCATGCAGGTGGAGCACTACCGCACTCCCCCCTCACACACACACACCTGCAGCCCTTGTCCCAAAGCTCTTTCCCTTGTCACTGCCAACCCACTTTCCCCAACATCCAGGTTCTTATCTCCACCAGCTGCCTCCAACACCTGTAGCTTCACCACCCAGCCCTGCAAACTACAACCCTTACCCACTGCACTCAACCCCCATCACCATGCAGTATAGCCAGCCTGACGTGCAGCACTCATTGCACTGCACTCCAGACAGGAAGGCTGAGTATGATAACAGGACATACGTAAATCTGTGATTGTACCGATCCCCACTCCACCCCCTTGCTCCTTCTGTTTCCCAAGCAGTTGTGTTTATTTTCAATAAATGGATTTTTTGGCTTTATTATTACATAAAGTAAAAGATACCCTAGCCCAGGAAAGCAACAGGCACTGCAAGTTCGCGTCACAAACACAGATTCCTACTGACATTGGAACCACTGCACTTCACTCCCGTGCAGGGCATCAAACATTACTGGGCTTTCAGCCTCAAATTTCTCCCTCAAGGCATCCCTAATCCTTGCAGCCCCGCGCTGGGCCCCTCTAATAGCCCGGCTCTCTGGCTGCTCAAATTCAGCCTCCAGGTGTTGAACTCCGAGTTCCATGCCTGAGTGAATCTTTCACCCTTCCCTTCACAAATGTTATGGAGGGTACAGCATGCGGATATAACCGTGGAGATCTCATCGGCCAGGTCCAGCTTCCCATACAGACAGTGCCAGTGGCCCTTTAAATGGCCAAAAGCACACTCCACAGTCATTTTGCACCAGCTCAGCCTGTTGTTGAACTGCTCCTTGCTGCTATCAAGGCTCCCTGTGTAGGATTTCATGAACCACGGCATAAAGGGTAAGTGGGGTCTCCAAGGATCACAATGGGCATTTCGACTTCCCCTACGATGATCTTCTCATCTGCGAAAAAAGTCCCGGCTTGCAGCTTCCTGAACAGGCCAGTGTTCCGAAAGATGCGTGCGTCATGCACCTTTCCGGGCCAGCCTGCATTAATGTTAATGAAACGCCCACGGTGATCCACAAGCACCTGGAGAACCATAGACAAATAGCCCTTCCAATTAACGTACTCAGAGGCTAGGAGTTGCCAGCTTCCAGATTGCAATAGCCACCCGCTTCTCCACCAGCAGGGCAGCTCTCAATCTCGTGCCCTTGCGCCTCAGGATGGGGGCGAGCTCCTCACACAGTCCCATGAAAGTGGTTTTTCTCATCCGAAAGTACTGCAGCCACTGCTCATCATCCCAGACTTGCAGGACGACGTGATCCCACCACATAGTGCTTGTTTCTCAAGCCCAAAAGTGGCATTCCACAGTGGTGAGCATGTCCGTGAATGTCACAAGCAATCTCATGTCGTATGCATTACTCGAGTCAATATCATCATCGGAGACCTCGCCGTCAGTTTGGATCTTAAGGAGTAACTCGATTGCCAAACGTGACGTGCTGGCGAGACTCATCAGCATATTCCTCAGCAGTTCGGGCTCCATTCCCGCAGACCAAAAGGGAAGAGAGAGCAAGCAGTACAAAAAATGTTGAAAGATGGCACCAAATGTGGACATAAGCACAGGGATTGCTGAGATGTGAACCAATGCATCACGGGGCATTGGGACAAGACCCAGAATGTCCTGCATGTCCACACCCTTCCCATAAGCCACAGCACCAGAATGGGAAGAGGTGCACTGTGGGATGGCTGCCCATAATGTACTGCTCCCAATGCTGCCGCAAGTGCCGCAAATGTGGCCACACCAGTGTGCTTGCAGCTGTCAGTGTGGACAGACTACAGCATTTTCCCTACTGCACTCTACGAATGCTGGTTTAACTCAAAGTGCTCTACATTTGCAAGCATAGCCATGCCCTAAGGAACCAGTGTGCTTGTAGAACAATAGAATAAATCAGGTTTGCATTTCCTGTGCCAAGACTGGAGCTAGTAAAAGAGAGATGGGGTTGGAGGGGAGCCTGGATCATTCAATTAAAAGCTCATCTCCACATTATGGAGAGAGCTCCCTAGGCTACATCAAGCCAAAATTTTAGAAGAGTTGAAGGCCAGATATTTCAGACGCTCAACACTGACCCCTGGGACCAGATTCTCAAAGGTGCTCAGCCCCCAGCAGCTCCATTGAGACACTATGACCATTGTTCAGTACTTAGGTCCTGAACCTCAAAGGTATTCAGGCACCTAACTCTCACTGCAATCAATAGAAGTTAGATGTCGATGTCGATATCTTTGAGGATCTGAGCCCTATTGTGTTGAATGTTACTGAAATTCTGGCCACTTATTTTGGTGCCTAAATGGAAGCTGAGGACTTTTGAAAAATTGGCCCTCATTGTGTGTGCTGAGCTAGTTTGAACATTCTGGCCAGGAGGAAGAGGAGAGGTATTTTCCATACTGTGTATCTGTGATGTGATCATAGAATATCGGGGTTGGAAGGGACCTCAGAAGGTCATCTAGTCCAACCCCTGCTCAAAGACAGACCAATCCCCAGACAGATTTTTTACCCCAGTTCCCTAAGTGGCCCCCTCAAGGATTGAGCTCATAACCCTGGGTTTAGGGAGGCCAATGCACAAACCACTGAGCTATCCCTCCCACCTCCTGAGCATTTATATCAGCTTGCACTGTTGGCCCTGTCTGAGGGAGAGGAATGGGAAGGAGTTTGGATAGATTCACATGGTTTTGCTCGCTAAGGGAACCCTTTTCTTCAAGAGCACAGATTTTTGTCCATCTCATTTCATAACTGGGGGGGACCTGAAAGGAGGAAGCGTGCCATTAAAAATAAAACCAAATGGAAGGGAAAAGCAGCTCAAAGTGTAATTTAAATGAGGACTCTCTTAACTGGGAAAACGTTTGTTATATCACTGTATAGAAAGTGGTTCTCCTTTTGCTTATTGCAAGTGAAGATGGGGATTTAAAGTTCCAGTTCTCAGCTCCAGACTTTGCCCATTTAAATAAACAAATACATAAAAGTCCAGAAGCTATTGAACTAAATGTATTTAGTTTCTCTCACATGCTAAGTATGTTCTTTCTCTTTACCCTGTACTCCACCCCCTTGTGTTCCACAGTGCCAGAGGAGAGACCGGCATATTTTCAGATGCTCTCACTAGGAGAGGCGATAGTGCATGATAACGGAACAGTGTTGTATTATTTTGTAAGACTCCATGGCTTTGCCTATCCATCTCTGTTTGTGAGGAGTTATTTTCCCCTGCCTCGCTCATGCTATCTACTTCTGTTGTATCTGATAAGTGCCTGAAAAGAACCAGGACTCCCAAAGCCCTCTCCATCCATCTCTAAAAATAAAAACAAGCTTTTCCTGAGCTCACTTGGTTAACTTAATACTTTTCTATTTTTTCTGGTCACAAGCTGTTAGTATTTGACTTATGTTTCATTAAATTATTTCTTGTTATTAGTCTTATGCCTATGTATACATATTATTGTGGCTAGGAACTCCTGCTGACCAGACCCAGCTGGTATTCTTTTGCCAGGCCTAGTAAATAATTTGCCACCAACCCTAACCTCAGCCTACAAAACAGAATTACTGGCTCCTTTAATGTGAATGAACAACACAATCTCAGTTGATCTGATTCCAGATAACCAAGGTCTGTGTGCCCCTGACAACCAGAACCAGCCCTGTTTCAGGGTCTGCTTCTGCTGGTTTTACAGAAAACAGTGTTTTCTCCTGGTTTTTGTAAACCCTGGTAGAGTGGCCTCTTGACAGAGCTATAAAGCAGTTGAGATTGTGGAACGGGCAGCAGGCTGACTGCGCACTTGTGCACCTACTCCCAGCTGTAACTAGCTCTAGAAGTTGCCACCTGTACTCCAGGAATCACTGCACTGAGCACCCCCTCACATAAAGATGGATCTATGTGGAGACCAAGGGCTGCAGTCTGTGCTGTGCCTGGCAGGATGCACTGCTGGGGGAGGGGAGGAGTGGTTTTGTGCCATCTCTGCTCCACCTGAATTCTGGAGGAGTCCAGAGATCAATGCAGATCTTGAATTGAGTTTATGCTCTGATAACTCAGGGGCTGCTCTAATTTTACACTGCAGGGTAACAGCTCCCTGGGGAACTGTCCTGTAGCCCAGGACAGATGCAGAGTACAGCACTCTAGCCACTGGCCCTGCAACATGACGTTACTCTCTCCTGCCTCTGGTCCCCTACACATCAAAGGCTGTGGGGTAAGGCCTGGTTTCTGGATGCCTGAGAAAACCGCTCCTTGCAGCAGGGGAATTACTGATGTGTGGCGGGGGAGGGGGAAATCTGTCTGTGTTTCAGCCAATTTACATGGCAAGAACGACCCAGACTCAGGGCCTGAGACTCTGGGTGCTGCTGCGGGTTCCAAGGCAGCTCAGGCTGCTCCGCAATCAGATGCAGCTGGCTACTGATCCAGACTTGGGGAGAGTGTCTCCTTTGCTGCTCATTTCCCACTCCTCATAGGCCAACACTGGGTTGTGGGTGGAGGCGCTGGCCACCAGGTAGACCACTGAAATATAGCGCCATGTTCTAGTCCTGTGAGGAGGACAGGAAGCTCTTCCTGAGCTTTAAAAGTTTTATGGGGAAGGAAGAAAGCTCTGAGGCTTCACAGTGATCAGCTGCCCTGACCACCCTTTAAAAATACAAGAGTATCCTCCTGTAAGCTCAACACAGAGGTGGCTGCCATATGGCTGAGATGATGCTGAAGAGCAGTGGCACTGCATCATGTCTGTTCTCTATAGCGACCCTGCTGTGACTGAGGACAAGTAGAGGCCATTGGGCTGCACCTACAATAAAGACAACAGGGAGAGCTTAGGGAGACCTTATGAAGGTCCAGGAACCCCGGCCCAGGGACATTTTACAGCAGCAGGGCCGTGTTTCGCCATATTCAGCTGGCGTGAAGGCTCATGTGGTAATTCTAACTGTTGTGCTCAGCAGTAACTGTGAAGCCTTGTGATCATTCTGAATTCCCCAGAAGTCCTTTCCTGGTAAAAGGAGCCCATAATAGGGACAAATACATTAAACACTGAAATTATGTTAAAACAGCGGTTTTATATAAATGTTACAAATCTACCCTAAAATCAGCTGACATCTGGCTCTGGCCCTTTCTTATTTTTATTTCCCCTTGAACTGTTGTTCCAAGGAAAGCATCTGAATCACAGTTCTAGGAATAGTTCTTAAGACCTTGGGAAAGTCACTGGGGAACGAATCAGCAGTTGAGCAGCAGAGTCCCTGCAAATGTCCTACATTTTCAAAAGTGTCCAATGATTTTGCAAGTTTAGGTGTCCATCTTGAGACACCTTAAAAGGAGGAGCAGCCCTTTCTGAAAATCAGGTGGCTCATGTTAAAATAAGATGTCTTATATTGGGCACTCAATATCACCAGTCACTTCGGAAAATTTAAACCAGGGCTTTTCTCTCCAATACAAATAATGGACAAGAGATTGGTCATACTAGGTCAGACCAATGGCCCATCTTTCCCAGGATCCAGTCTTCTGTCATTGGCCAGTGCCAAATGCTTCAAAGGGAATGAACAAAATGGGGCAATTATCGAATGATCTATCCCCTGTCATCCAGTCCCAGCTTCTGATAGTTGGAGATTTTCAGACACCCAGAGCATAGAGTGAGTGGCATGCCTGACTGTCTAAGACCTTATGCCTCATATTCTATCCTCCATGTAATCAATATGCTTTCCTCTTCCATCCCAAGAGCATATTTATTTAGTACACACAAATTTAAGATGCACAGATCTGCAGGGGGCAGCCAGAAGCAGGAGTGGCTGCAGTACATATGGGACTGGGTGGGGAAGCTTGCGGAAAGTGGGTTCCTAAACAAACCTCACTGCAGCTGTTTACCCCTGTTCTGTGCCTCTCTCCATTCCTTGCATGGCAGAAAACAGTGTCCGATAGAATAGCTGTAGAAAAACTGAACTCCCCATCCCATTACTGCCAACACTAAACATTTGAGTAATCCCATCCCCCCAAAAGCATGAGATTTAAAAAATATTGTTTTTTTAAAAGTTGTCTTCTGGTTTTTGAGCCTTTAAGATTCACATTTTCAACTATGAAGGCTAGAATCTTACTTTTTAAAAACTGAAACCTGAGAGTCTCACATAATCACAACAAAGGCCCGTGGGCTTTCATGCAAGACATCCCCCCTTCAGCAAGAAGAAGTGGTAGAACTGAATGAAAGATCTTCTGAAACTCATGCAGAAATCTCTATAAGGTGCCACCACAGGATTGCTTTTTTTTACAGATCCGGACTAACACGGCTACCCCTCTGATACTTCACATAATCACATGATTCCTGGAGCTGAGACTTTCAGAAAAGCACCAAATATTGTGAGGCTTAAAAGCCATAAAATTGTGAAAGTTGGCAGCACTGCCCCAGCTGTACTTTTGAATGAAGGATGATAACACGCCCCAGTCATCTCCGTGAGGTATGAACTTTTGAGGTTAACTCTAGGAGTTGATTCATTTATTCCTTTCCCCTTCTCATAAAACTTTCTTACCTTCCTTCCATCACCTGCCTGCCTGCCTCTGCCCTTCCACAGAGTGAAGGCTGGTCCGCATTGGAAATGTTGCACTGGCACCACTAAACCACTTTGAAATCCATCTAGGTACACTGTTGCAAATGTGACTATAGATACTCTTCTGACAGTTTAAATCTCCCTTAAATAGGTTTAGCTTGAATCGGTAGTTAACCACATTAAGATGGTTTCAGAGTAGCAGCCGTGTTAGTCTGTATCCGCAAAAAAAACCAGGAGTACTTGTGGCACCTTAGAGACTAACAAATTTATTTCAGCATGAGCTTTCGTGAGCATCCGAAGAAGTGAGCTTTAGCTCACGAAAGCTCATGCTGAAATAAATTTGTTAGTGTCTAAGGTGCCACAAGTACTCCTGGTTTTTTTTGCACATTAAGATGAACAGATATAGGACTTATCTATATAATTCTTGGCTTTAAATCAGTTTATTTAATCTGGTCCAAACCATTATCTGGATACATTTACATTGGTTTAGAACAGACTAATATCAACATAACTTAAATTGGTAAATTGCTGACTTTTGTTAAATTAGTGCAGTTGTTGTGTACAGAGTATAGACCAGCCTTCAAGTGAAAGTGAACCACTTTCAGGAGTTTGCACCTGTTAGTCAATTTAAAACTGAACTAGTTACACTGGTGCAATTTTTCTAATTTGGATGTGGTGAAAAATTATGAACATTCATTTACATGGGGTTATTGCGGATAGAAAACTAAACTACAGAGCTAAGCTAAAACCCATCCTTCCTTGAGAGCAGGTTCGCAAATGGTACGTGGCTCTACTGATCAGTTGGGTAGATGCAGCTGATCAATGAGGCTGGAAGGCTTATCATATGTCTTACACTATGTGACTTTTGGTAAGAAGTTATGCAACGAAGTCTCAAACTGAAACTGCAAAATTCAGCCTAAAAATGTGTGCTATTATATTGCACAAGAAAAATTTGAAGTTCTTCTTTCAATGAAAGGGGAACAGATAAAAAAAATGCAGGGGCAACATCAAATAGTTTTGTTTCCAAGGCCACACAACAAACCAGCAGAATTTCAGACGTTTCCGAGCTTCTGTGAAAGGACTGAAAGGTATAGGAATATACTAGCAAGTGTGTATGTGCACCACGCTGCCCTCTGTTGAATGGAATCCGATTTGTTCAAATGTAAGCTGTCCACTGGATTGCCACATACAAATAGACTATAAATCTTACTATCATCTAACAAAGAGTCTACTTTAGCTCAAATGGCTAAAACCATTTGTGACCTTACGCCCCACATTCTTCAAAGAAATACACTTATGATATGAATATGGCATAACTAAGATGTGTTTTATGCCAGATGGGTCATGCAAGGTATCATTGGAAAGATTATGATTTTCTAAATATGATTATTCTATTTGTATGTATGTATGTATCATTTCTGTATCTGAAGTTAGATATATGGACTATGCATCAGTTACAAAAGTGCTTGCACCTGGGAAATGACCACCAGACAGTAGGCAACCAGTTTGCATGGGCCATGAGGGAGGACAATAGGACTTTGAAGATGCTGATCACCCACCTTCCTGAGTAGCTTCCTGGGATGCTGCTTTGACACTGCAGGGTCACGTGATCATGTCACCTGGTACTGGATTCCATCTTGATCTGCTAGGATTTTGTTACTAGGATGAGGTGGGGATCAAACTGGGAAACAAAGGATTCCCACCTTAGGTAAATCCTATTTAAGGCTGGGGAGTGAGATAATCAAGGTCAGTTCTTCTCTTCATGGGATCCCTGCCTAAGATGACTGCTGTAAACACCTAAGACTGAATTGGGCAAGAAAGGGACTGGACCTAGGCTGGAAAGGTGTCTGATCTGTGAAGAAGATGCTTAAAACAACATTTAGGGTGAGAAATTATTTGTAGCCTGTATACTTTAGTGTATTATGACTAGTTTGCATGTTTGTTTTATTTGCTCAGTAATCTGCTTTGATCTGTTTGCTATCCCTTATAATCATGTAAAATCTGCCTTTTGTAGTTAATAAACTTGTTTTTTGTTTATTCTATAACCAGTTTGTGTGATTCATAACTTGGGGGGGGGGGTGTCATATCTTCCTCCACATTGAGGAAGGGAGCGAATTTCATGAGCTTACACTGTATAGATTTCTGTGCAGTGCAAGACAATATAATTTTGGGTTTACATTCCAAAGGGGTTGTGCACCTGAGTGGTGGGCAATCCCCAAGCTGTGTCTTCCCACACAGCTGATCTCAGTGTCTGTATCCTTTTGCAGCTGGCTGTGGCCCTAACTGTGTGTGTGCTAGAGAAGGCTTGAGGGTCTGGCACAGCAAGGACAGGCTTGAGGGAGCCCAGCCTGGTGGAACGGGGGCAGGAGGAGCTCAGTGGGACACCAGTACATCAAGTGGCACCCTGAAAAGGGAGGTGAGCCATCACATCATTCAGAAGTGACAGCTGTATGAATACAACCACAGATTCATTTCGGCTACTACATTTTCAATAGCGTCTCGCCCTAACAATCCACAATATCAAAGACATTGATGGGAAAAAACAGGCAGGAAGTATAGAAACAATGAAACAATTCTCTTTCATAAATTGAAACAGACCATTGCTGACAGCTGCTCCAAATAATATGCAGCTATTGCAACTGCTGTTATTAAGGCAAGAATCCTGTCTATCTAACATCAATCGACTTTACTAAGAGAAGAAAGCCTGTCTAGCTAACATCTCCTTAGGGCAAAAGATACTGCAGAGACCAGAAAACATGGTCATTTATAAAGTTTTTGCAAATGGACAGGGCTGATCTGTTGTTGGGACACACCAGAACTTTACCTCTCTCATCCATTGCACAAATTACTTACCATGTGCTGTCACCCAAATGCACAAGTCCATAGCATGGACAGTGACTATCTGTGTTCACTGCATCTTGTACAGAATTGCCAGCTGTTCAATACTCTCCAATCAGGGGCGGCTCTAGGCACCAGCAAACCAAGCTGTTGCCTAGGGCGGCCAAATGTAGGGGGCGGCAGGCTGGGCCGGTGGACCTGCCGCAGTCATGCCTGCGGGAGGTCCACGGGCGCGGACGACGGACCTGCCGCAGGCATGACTGCGGAGGGGGCGCTCGTCCCGCGGCTCGGCTGGACCTCCCGCAGGCATGACTGCGGCAGCTCAAGCTGAGCCGCCGGACCCGCGAACCGTCCGCAGCCGTGCCCGCGGGAGGTCCGCTGTTCCCGCGGCTCCGGTGGAGCTCCCGCAGTCATGCCTGCGGCAGGTCCGCTTGTCCCGGGGCTCCGGTGGACCTGCCGCGGGAGCTCAACCGGAGCCGCGGGAAGAGGGGACCCGCCGCGGGACGGAGGAAGGGCGGCGCAGCACACCGCGCTGCCTGGGGCAGCCTATTTTCTAGAGCCGCCCCTGTCTCCAATGACTAAGGGTGAAGTCTGACTCTGTGCAGCAGGGTGGGCAAGAAACAGAGCCTCTTCCTGCCTAACCCCTAGAATAGCAGCAAATCAGGCTCCCTCTATAGTCTTCAAGAGATTGGCCAGCACTTCATTGTCCAAGGGAGTCTGATCTTCTGGCTTGGAGATGTATGCAGTCCCTATTGGCTAATGTTTTTGCTGCAGTTGGCAGCAAGTGCTAGCTGGTGTAGATTGTGCTCTGTCTCCGAGCAGTCATAAGCAATGCCCAGCATTGTGCTCTGATGACCTGCTACTCAACACTGTGAAAGAGCAGATGTGCAAGATGAGCAGCCAGCACCGTTACCTTCCCCCACTGGCCCTGATAAAGCTTTCAAGCAGGCCAGATTTTCCCCGGAACTTTTATTTTCTAAGTAAATGAAGTAGTTAGCCATACTGCTTGGAAGCTCCTATGCAAACCAATGGTAATCTTGGTTCTACATCCAGAATGACTAAAACAATAGCAACTAAAGTGTGAATTTCCCTCATCCATTTCAGTTGTCAGGGACAGTGATCCTTTGCATCCATAGATAAAATTGATGGATCAAATTAACATTTGAATGTCATACCTTTCATTCCATCATGTATTTGGAAGGCCAATTTTGTGTCTAGGGAAAGAAGCATGTAACCCAAACTCTCTGCCCATTTGTACCTGGCATTTTCTCCATGTAAAGGTACTTACACACTGTGATCAATCACCTCTCAATCTTCTTTTTTGATAAGCTGAACACACTGAGCTATTTAAGTCTCTCACTGCAGACATTTTCTCCAGTCCTTCAGTCATTTTTGTGGCTCCTTTCTGCACCCTCTCCAGTTTTTCAACATCCTTTTAAAAATGTGGACACCAGAATCGTATGCAGTATTCCAATATCTATCTCACCAATCTATATACAGTGATAAAGTCATCTCCCTTCACTATTCGCTGTTGGCCTGTTTAGACAACCAAGGACCACATTAGCTGTTTTTGCTACAGCATCGCACTGGGAGCTCATGTTGAGTTGTGTGTCCACCATGACCCACTAAATCCTTTTCAGTTACTGCTTTCCAGGATATAGTCACCCATTCTGTGGGGGTGGCTTGCATTTCTTGTTTTGAGTATCAACTTTGCACTTGGATGTACCGATTTTTTTAAAAATGACCCCAGCATATTAAGTGAGCCAGATTGCTCTGTATGACTGCCCTGGCATCATCGTTATTTGAACCCTGTCTCTTCTTGTGTCATTCACAAATTTTATCAGCAGTGATTCCATATGTACTTCCAGATCATTGATGAAAACGTTGGATAGTGTCAGGGCTAGTACTGATCCCTGCAGAACCCCACTAGAAACACCCCTATTCAATGATGATTCCCCTTTTGACAGATACTTTTTGAGTTCTGTTAGTTAACCAGTTCTTAATCTATTTAACATGTGCTGTATTGATATTGTATCACACTAATTTTTAATCGGAATGTTGTGCAGTACTAAATGCCTCACAAAAGTCTACATGTATTATAGCTGTGCATTTACCTTTATTGACCAAACTTACAATTAAATAAAGAATGAAATCGGGTTTGTCTGATAAGACTTATTTTCCACAAAATCATGTTGACTAGCATTAATAATAATCCTATCACTTAATTCTTTATAAATTGAATCCTGTATCAGATTTTCCATTATTTTGCTCAGGACCGATGCCATTCTAACTGGCCTATAGCTACCTGTGTCATCCCACTTGCCCTTTTCAAATATTGGCACAATATTAGCACTCTTCCAGTCCCCTGGAATTTCCCAATATTCCAACATTTATTATTATCTTCAGCAGGCCAGAGATCTCCTCAGCCAATTTTGTTAGGACCCTAGGGTATAAGTCAGTGGTGGGCAACCTCCAGCCGCGGGCCGCATGAGGCCCATCAGGGTAATCTGTTGGCAGGCCATGAGACAGTTGGTTTACATTGACCATCTGCAGGCATGGCCGCCCGCAGCTTCCAGTAGCTGTGGTTCACTGTTCCCAGCCAATAGCAGATGCGGGAAGCGGCGTGGGCTATCTAATAAACTCTTCTTAAAGAACTCCCAACTCTAATTAATATTTTTCTCTATACATTTTTTGTCCCACTCAATATGCTCATAATTTCCCTCAGTGTTGGGAAATTAGCCTTTTTGAATTACTAAGCATGTACATTACTGCAGTGGTTCTCAACCAGCAGCCCTTGGGCCGCATTCAGCCCAATTAGCACACAGCTGCAGCCCAGCTGTGTGCTAAAGGCCTCTGGGCCCATGCGGTGGGATTGGGGTTCTCAGCAGCCTGGCCGCCCGATGCAGTGATATATGGGTTTCTGGCTGCCCAGTGTGGTGGGGTCTGTGCTGCCCAGCCACCCGGCCCAGCCTGGTGGGGTCAGGGGTCAGGGTTGCTAGTCAGCCCCGAGGTCCAGGATCCAGTCCGGTGGGGTCAAGGCTGCAGCCCAGACCTGCACCCAGGGCTCCACTTGTGGCCCCACTCTGTGGAGGGGTCTTTGGGCAGGAGGCACTGGGTATAGAGGTCTGGGGGGCGCTGTGGTTCTCAACCTGTGGCTCAGGTAACACATTGTGGGTTGTATTTGCAGCCCACAATAATAAATAGGTTGAGAACCACTGTATTACTGATTGGTATTGTTCTCTGTGTGCTTGTATTGAATAATCAGGTCAAGATCACTGGTCCCCAGGCAACCACCAACTTCCAATCCAGCCATTAATTCATTTTTATCCATCATTAGAAAGCTTTTGCCACTTTTTTTTTATTAAGTTATGGAGTGGAATAAATCAGCCTTATGAGGATATCAAATGAAAAGCCAGAGGTAGTATGTCTGATCATTTATTTACTAATGAATTTTAAATGTGTCATTCTTAATCGTGTCTGGCTTTGGTGGGGATGCACTGCTCCAGCATTTTTGCTGAGTTCTCACTTTTTATTCATTTATAAACTGGGCATTTAGCCAAGCCCATAAATATCAGAAATTAAGACAACTGACTATATGGTGGGGCAATCACCGTCAAGTAGCTGGATGGACTAATGGCTACTTAATGACTACAAGCTACTAAAATATTTTTACTGTAAAAAATGAACACAACTGATCTGAATTGAAATGTATTCCCTCTTATTATTACAATATAACTATACATTTCCTATCACATTATGTTCATATGTAGTTTGGAGATCCTGCTGCCGTTAGGTTTTAACTTTTGAGATTACAGTACCAAGGATAGATTCACATAACTTTAAGCATGGAAAAATTGTCAAGCCTGCAATAGGGACTAAGGCAGATAAACAGCATTCTTTCCATGCAGACTTTAAGGTCCAGAACCAGACACCCAGGACACTTACATTTTATTGCTCCAGCTAAGATAATTCACTTGGTCTGTCTCTTTTACTCATCTTCCTACCCTAAAAACCACCTGGCTTCTTCATCTTCTACTTCCTAATCTGTCTGATAGGCAAGGTTATCTGAGGGAAAGGTGTATATTTAATGGAAAGTAAACGTTTCTGCTTTCCTGACAAAGCACACAACAAGCATCTAATAATTGACGATCATGACCACCATACTTAGCATTTATCATAGAATCATAGAAATGCAGGGCTGGAAGAGACCTCAAGAGGTCATCTAGTCCAGCCCCTTTCTCTGAAGCAGGGCCAAATATATTTAGTTCTGCCAGGTCTTTATCCAATCTATTCTTAAAAACGTCCAATGAAGGGGATTCCACAACCTCCCTTGGAAGCCTATTCCAATACTTAACTATCTTTATATAGTTAGAAGTTTCCCCTAGTATCTATCCTAAATCTCCCTTACTCATTACTGAAGCCCATTACCTCTTGCCATACCTTCAGTGGGCACGGAGAAGAATTGATCACCATTCTCTTCATAACATATTCTAACATATTTGAAGACATATTAGGTCCCCTAACAATCTTCTTTTCTCAAGACTAAACATGCCCAGTTTTCGTAAACCTTTCCTCATCAGTTTAGAAAACTGGACTTTTTTTTTTTCATTTTTGTTGCTCTCTTCTGGACTCCTGAGTTTGCTGACATCTTTCTTAAAGTGTGGTGCCCAGAACTGGACACAGTATTCCAGCTGAGGCCTCACCAGTGCAGAGTAGAGCAAGATAGTCACCTCCTGTTTTTACGTAAACACTTCTATTAATACACTCCAGAATGTCATCAGCCATTTTTGCAACTGTACCACTCTATTGACTTGTATTTGTGATCTGCTATAACACCCCCATGCCCCTCCCCATCCTATCCTTTCAGCAGTATGACTACCTAGTCAATTATTCTCCGTTTTGTAGTTGTGGGTTTCCTGCCTAAGTGAAGTAGTTTGCATTGGTGTCTATTGAATGTCATCTGGCTGATTTCAGACCAGTTCTCCAATTTTCAAAGTCATTTTGAATTTTAATGCTGTCCTCCAAAGTGCTTGCAACCCCTCCCATGCTGGTGTCATCTGCAAGTTTCATGAGCATGATCTCCACTCCATTACCCAAGTCATTAATGAAAATATTGAACAGTGCTGGACACAGGACTGGCCCCCATTGAGCCTCACTGGATATATCCTCCTAGTCTGACAGCAAACCATTGATAACTACTCTGAGTACAGTCTTTCAACCAGTTGTGCACCCACCTTATACTGATTTCATCTAGACCACATTTCCCCAGTTTGCTTATAGAATGTCAGATGGGACTGTATCAAAAACCTTACTAAAATGAATATATATTACATGTATAGCTTCCCAACTATTCACTAGGCCAGTAACCCTGTCAAAGAAGGATAGGTAGATTTGGTATGATTTTTCTTGTGCCATTTTGGCTATTACATATAACACTATTATCCTCTAGGTGATTACAAACTGATTCTTCAATAATTTGAGAAATTGCTTTTGATGTCCCTTGCTAGGTATATTGTGCCTTAACCTTTCTGATTGTGTCCTTACATGCATGTGCTATGCTTTTGTACTCACCCTTAGCAATTCATCCATGTTTCAACTTTTGGTAGGATTCCTTTCAGATTTTCAGATTATTAAAGAGCTCCTGATGGAGTCATATTGGGCCTCTTCTATTCTTCCTATCTGTCCTTCGCAGCAGGGTAATTTGTTGTTGTGCCTTTAATATTGTCTCTGAGGCCTGGTCTACACTGGGAGGGGAAGGAGGATTGACCTAAGATACTCAACTTCAGCTACAAGAATAGCGTAGCTGAAGTTGACGTATCTTAGGTCAATTTACCTCGCATCCTCACGGCGCAGGGTCATCTGCCACCGCTCCCCCGTCAACTCCACTTCCGCCTCTTGCCGCGGTGGAGTACAGGAGTCGACGCCGGAATGATCGGGTATCAATTTATCGCATCTACACTAGACGTGATAAATCGATCCCCGATCTGGCAGGTAGTGTAGACACACCCTGAGAAACTGCCAGATCTCCTGAACTCCTTCTTCCCTTAGATTTTCTTCCCATGGGACCTTACCTATCAGTTCTCCAAACTGTTAAAGTCTGCTTTTTTGAAGTCCACTGTCCTTATTCTGCTGCTTTCACTCCTTCCTTTTCTTAGAATCATGAAATCTATCACTGGACGATCACATTCACCCAAACAGCCTTCAGTATATTGATTGTAACCAATTCCTCCCTGTTAGTCAGAATCAAGTCTAAAATGGCTGTACACCAGGTTACTTCCTTCACTTTCTGAAACAAAAAGTTGTCCACAATACAGTCCAGTCCAATACCTTATTGGGAAATGTGTTTGTCATATTGCTTTTCCTTCTAACAGATGTCTGGGTAGTTAAAGTTCCCTATTACTTCCAGGTCTTGTGTTTTGGATATATGTTATTTGTCTTAGAAATGCCTCATCCACCTCCTTTTCTTGATTTAGTTTTCTATAGTAGACCCCTACCATGACATCACACACGTTTTCCCCCCTCTCTTATCCTCACCTAGAGATGGTCTCACCTCCTTCTGACCCTCCAAATAAGTGTATTCCTGATGTTTAATGCAACACCTCCTCCGTTTTTCCCCTGCTTTTCCTTCCTGAACAAGCTATACATCTCTATATCAAATATTCTAGTCATGAGATTTATTCCACAGTCACAGGATAGTCTGCCCCTTAAAGGCATAGTAACTAGTGGTCAGCCACTCTGCCACATGGCATGGCCCTTTACGGATCCAATAGAGGGATCTAGAGAGACCTAAAGAGATAGAATTAGAGCGGAAATGACCCTGGGAATGAATAGTGATTGGAGAAGAAATCCTGTCACTGTTCTTGGGGCCAAGAGCCTTGTAGAGCGGGTGGAGCTGGGATCTGGTCTCCCCCAAATTGCTGTTCAAACTGACTAATTAATCTCTACAATACCTTGCAAGGCAAATAATAATTAATCCCATTTTAGAACAAGGAAAGTGGGCGACAGAGAGAGTAAGGGCTTGATCCTAGCACAGTCTAATGGATAAGTTCCAGGGCCTCAAGACGTAGGCACCACAATGAGGATGTGGACCTAGATCTCCAGACTGGCTCTGTCACTGATTTGCTGTGTTCCTTTGGGCTGGTCATTTTACCTCTCTGCCACACAACAGTTAAGGAAAGGAAACCAATTATATCTTCTGTTTGAAACTGCAGGGGGAAGTAAGGCAGCATGCCATTGTCTGATTTGGAGTTTGGCCAGGACACTGAACAGTGCTCATGGAAGTTTTCTTAACAACATGCAAGAGGGCTTCAGTTTTCCATACTGTGTTGTGAGCCCATATTTAAACAAATAAATGAAGGAAGGATGGTCCTGTGGTTAAGACCCAGGATAGGGTCTCCGGAGAACTGGAGTCAATTCAAACATCTGCCACAGATTTCCTCTATGACCTTGGCAGGTCGCTCAATATCTTTGGTTTCCATTCTGCAAAGTACTTCAGCACATGCTTAACCTTAAGCATCTGAATAGCCCAATTATGAGTGGGGAAAGAATAAAATTATATATATTTGTACTAGAGCTATTTCAGAAATTATATTGTTTTCCCTGTGGAAAAATCATTGTTGTCAGTTTTTCATGGATTGTGTTGTTTGCATTTTTAAAAAAACTTTCCAGTGAAGAACTGAAAACCAGATATTTGCTGCCAACACCTGAAAATTTTCACCCAGAAACTTTTGGTTTAAAACTGAGTTTTTTAAAATGCTTCCGCAGTGCCTCTTGGGAATTCTAATTTGGGTGCTTCGTGCCACTATGCTACACTATGGACAACTGCCTGGCCAGACTACATCTCCCCTGTTGCACTGTGATCCCTTCTTGCTGAGCCACTGCAGGGCATTAGAGGCATCCCTCGCTATGGTACATCATAGGAGATGTAGTCCACCTGGCAAACCCAGCCAATAAAAGAGAATGGGGGCATATGGCATCTGAACTACAACTCCCATAAGGCACGATAGCAGCATTTCCAAATGGAATTTTTTTTGGCGGGAGCAGGGGGTTCAGTATTAGTTTTGTTCAGCAAAAAGTTGAAATTTTCTGCAGAAAGCAGATACTTTTGATATACACACTAGTAAAAAAACAGTTTTCAAAAAAACAGATTTGGTGCTTTTTTCACACACACACACACACACACACACACACACACACACACACACACACACACACACACACACACACACACACACACTACATTCCACCCATGATGCCAACTTGGGTCGCCTGCTTTTCCAGCAAGCACTGTAGCAACATCTGCAATGCTGCCCCTCATAAGTGGGAAAGGCTTCAAACCAAAATTCAATAAGCCAGCTCCTTGTCCTCCTTTAAATCCTCCTCAAAAACACACCATTGCCAGAGAGCATATTGAGAACTGCCACTTGATAATGGCTGAGTCAGTGGGGAGTTGTTATCACTGTATTGAATAGCTAAGGTCTTGTCTAAAAGTTGTACCTCTTTAACTGACACAGTCTAACCTCCATTCTAGTATAAAGGTGCTTTTGCTGGTATAATTTATTCCAATCTAAGGCACTTTTATACTGGTATAACTGCATCCATTCTGGGGTTGTACCATTGTAACTATTTTTGAGGGGGGCGGGGAGGGAGAGAATCACCTCCCTCAATTGAAATAGTGACATTGGTACTGAACTGTGTAGACCAAGTCTAAGAATTGCACACAATCTTATTAGCTGTGTTCCACTGTCTCTTCAGCCTCTAACCTGTCCCGTTGTCTTGCCTGTCTTTTATGGCTTGTCTTTCAAGTCTGTAAGCCCTTTGGTGCAGGGACTGTCCTGTATTATGTATTTGTACCACATATAGCACAATGGGGTCCAACCTGGTGGGGGCCATTAGGCACTATTACCACAGAAATGTTTAATAAACAACAGGGATGGTTACTAATGTCTAATGTCAGTGCTTTCTCTTGGGGAATTTTCATTTCCTAATCTGTACTCTTCTGCCTGGATTTTGAACTGCCCCTTACCCCCGCTTTGAAGTGCTTCTTCCAAATTCACAATTTACTGTTTGAAGTGTCTGATGCCAGGGCCCTTAGCAAGAGAAGCTTTCAACTCAGTGGAAAATGCATTTCTGTAAAATAAAACAAAATAAAAACCACTTGTAGAGTGAAATGGGCTAGGCAGCCCAACAGCACTCTCTTACATTATGGAACAAGAGCCAGACCCTGCACCATTACAGTGAACATAGGATCAAGCCCCAGGTTCTATGCTGGACTTTTTTTTGTTTGTGTTGTAAAAGGTTGGTGATCAGGAAGAGATCAAAACGTAAAGATTAGGACATGTTTTACAATATTCTTGAATCTCTCTTTCTCGCTTTTCCTGGTAGTTATATAGATTAGCGACCCTACATGTAGGTTACTAGTAAGTCTTACACCTGGTAGCAATCACTACTCTGCATTATACAGCCACTTCCCAATATCATATATAAGCAGATGGGGACTTTTTTCCAAGGGTTCTTTTTATCCATGTTCTTGAATGTAAGTTATCACTGTGATCTTAAGCCACTTTTATTAGAGTCTGCTTTCAATCAGGAGAGGGGGTTTGTCATGGAGTGAACACACTGGTGGGTAAAATGAACCACTTTAGAGACTAAAATAAACAAACAGGAATTTCCTCAATGATACATTTAATCTTCCTCTTTTTCCTGTATTAAATAAAATTAACCATAATGTTGTTATTATAAGTACTCTCATTAAAGTATATAGGTGTTCAGAACTGAGAAACTTTTTTTTAAACAAAAAAAATATGAAGAAGAATCCCTTGAAGAAGACATTTAGCAACTCATGAGCCAAACAATTCTAATTAGCAAAGGCAGTGGGGCATTTTATCGCTTCACTTTCCCGCTTCCCATTAATTTGAGCTATAAAACTAAATGTAAAAAGCCATATTGTTGATTTCAACATGCTGATGTCTATATTTATAAAGCTATCATCATTATTTATGTGATGATAGCAGTTAGAGGCCTCAGCTGAGAATGGGGCTCTGGACATACACAGATTGGCTTTGTCTAGATTATGGCTTGGCCTAACTAGAAAACTAGGTAGGTTTAACTATGTCCATCAGGGGTGTGAAAAATCACACCCCTGAGTGATGTTGTTAAGCCAACCTATGTCCCTGTGTAGACAGTGCAAGGTCCATGGAAGAATTCTTCCATCAACATAGCTACCACTTCTCAAGGAGGTGGATTACCTATGCCAATGGGAGAACCTCTCCTGTCTTCACAGGTAGCGTTTACACTGAAGTGCTACAGTGGCGCAGCTGTGCCACTGTAGCATTTCAAGTGTAGACAAGCCCTAAGAGACAGATCCTGCAATTGGATACACATGGGATCCACCCAAGTTACACCCCTTCCAGGGCAACTGCACAACCATGGTAGCAGAAATATAAAAAAAAAAAATACTGAAAAATGCTTTGCTAACACACAGGAAACTCTAGAGTGGATGAGGTCCAAGAGATTTGGGTGGCCAGCTTCTGCCTGTGTACTGTACATATATTTTATTCTTCAAAGAAAAGTCCCACACACTTAAATTATGGCCTTTCCCTGTCTTACAGACTCCCAGAGGCCATAGAGGTTGGTTCTGTGGCGGCCCAATTTATCTAAGGGGAAAAGGTCATCCTAGTGCAGAAAATCCTTATCCTCCAGCTTCATGCCAGGGAGTAGCAGATCATGCAAAAGCTTTGCCACCCACTATGTAGAGCGGGTTGAAAAAAATTGCAAAAATTTTCCATTGAAATTTACACACACACAAAAAAAGTTACCACCTCTAATTGCCTGTATTCACTTACAAAAAGCTTTTTTTAAGGTTGCTGTCATGCACACCATCCTCTGTAGTTTATAACTCCAAACTCTAATGTTCAAAACCCAGGAAGTTCTTATTTAAAAAGTCTCCCTACATATCCCCAAAAAGAACTGTTCACACACAACTAGGAGCCACTCCTCTCATGAACCAACTGCACACCATCTCGACTAAGCCAAGCCAATGCCTACCAGGCACAATCTGTGAAAAAACAATAAACCGCAAATGTTTCCAGGGGAGTTATGGCCGCAAACTAGAGATGGCTGAACTGTTTTGAGCAAAGTTAGTCCCAACTTGAATTTTCATCCTAAACTTGAATTGAACCTGAAGATTTATTTTTTGGGTTACAAAAAGTCCCTTGTGTTTAAAAATAATTTGTGTGTCTTTTAACCTCCTGATTTCAGCTGGAAGTCAAGGCTCAAAGCAGAAATACTGGGAGAAAAAAAATAATCCAACTGTATTTCAAAGCTAACTCAATACAAGAGGAAGGGGAACTGACTTTGATGAGATTAACAGCCAAAACTCTGTGCCAAAGAAATTAAGGTTCTCCCATTGTTGTCCTTGACTCTTCCTTAGCGGATCCTCAGCTGATATAAATTGGCATAGCTTCATTAAAGTCAGTGGAGTTACAGTGATTTATACCACCTGAAAATCTGGACCCCCTGATTTTTGGTCAAATTCAATTTTGTATCAGATTGAACAAAATATAAAATTTGTTTAGAGGTCATCATTTTTAAGTCCTCTACCCCGCACTAAGTAAGCAAGAACTGTTTTTGTTACAAATCACTTATCTGGGCCTCCTCCATAATTCCCCCAAATTCAAGACTGTATCCATTCTTTACTGATTCTCAAATTTGCATCCATTTAAACAAGCAACTACCAGCCTTATAATACAATAAGCCTTCTTTAGAATGAAGCCCTTTTGGTTTAATTTGTGATCTGTGTGGACATTACAGTAGAAGGATTATGCTAAATTGGTTTCTCTCACAGAACAGTTGAACAAAGCAGTGGTTTTAAATGCATGAAATAAGCATTCTGAAATGAGCACTTTGTAACTGAATTCAGAACAAGAAGTTAGCCTAAATGATTTCTATTTACATATGTTTGCATCCAGTCCTTACACCTTACAGAATCTCCCTTGTTTGCTGTCACAGTAGTAAACAGTTGTTCACAGGCTGCTTAAAATCAAGCTGGGATCACGTCCAAAGCTGATAGTCTGGTCTGCATGCCTAAACTGAATATGCTTTCAGGGCTCCATCCTGTATCATTGGAGTCAATGGGAGTTTTTCCATTGACTTGAGTGGAAGCAGGATCAAGCCCCAAATGCCTTGTTAAAATACAGGCAGCCCTTGACTTTATGATTGACTTACAACGAACGGCCCTTACGACGTTTCTGAATTGACACCCTGATTCTACTTATGACAATTGGTTTCGACTTTACAATGCTCAGTCCCGCAATGGAGTGGATTGCGGTTCCAAGTTATGACGTTTCAACTTATGATGGGGACCAATTGTGTCATAAGTCCGAGAACTGCCTGTATAATGATTCTCCAGTGTTTTCATACTGGGGACCACTGGTTAAACGAGAGACCTTCATGTGGACTACCTTCCCCTTACTACCCTCCCATTGCTGGTCCATATCTTTCCATCAGCAACTGTAGTGCTTGATTCCAGAGCAAGTTAGAGGGGAACAGTATTATCAGGTTGAAACTAAACTCTTTAATGTAATGGGTGAGGCTGCTTGTTTAGATCCCTCAATTTTGTCTTCACTTCTTAAACCTGGGTGTACTGCTTTCTGTTTATTAATACCAAACCGCTCTCACTGTCTGCATCCCCACTTTATACTTCGGTTCTGATCTGCTGGGGGGTTACTACTCTTTCAGTTTTGCTCTCTGCACACACGAATGTATTCAGCCTCCCAACAAAATGGGTAAGAATGGTGTCCCTAGCCTCTGTTCGTCAGAGGATGGAGATGGATGGCAGGAGAGAGATCACTTGATCATTGCCTGTTAGGTTCACTCCCTCTGGGGCACCTGGCATTGGCCACTGTCGGTAGACAGATACTGGGCTAGATGGACCTTTGGTCTGACCCGGTACGGCCTTTCTTATGTTCTTATGTTATGTTCTTATGTTCTTAAGTTGGACAAACACCTGTCAGGGAAGGTCTAGTTTGACTTGGTCCTGACAATGCGAAGGGCTGGACTTGAAGACTTCTAGAATTCCCATCCCTACATTTCTATGATTCTATACTCCAAATTCCACTGACATCTGTGAAAGTCTTTCATGGGATTGAGCCCTTTGTGACCATCCAGGAATATAATATATAATACTAACAAACCTCAACAACAGCCAAAACTTATCAGAGCCTCAATAATGTGGTAACTTTATGTATTTATTTTTATAACTGTTTATTAAGGCAAAGTTACACTAAAACATTAACATACTACATCAAACATTACTTATTCTGGATCAGGTTAAATATTGAAAGAACCTGGCTAAAGATTCTGGCTTGCTATAATCTAAAGAAAGATAGTGAAATGGAATAGAAAAGCAAGAAGAAACAAGTTACATGAGCTGGCAGTTGTACTTGCTATTTGAGGGACTGTCTCCACGTCTAGGGGCAACAAGCTTTTTTGAAGAGCTCTCATCTGGTAGCCTGGTCAGAAAAGGTTACCAGAAGAGTAGTTTGTTCCCCTTGGAAACACCAACCTATTGAGTGATGGGTAAGCTGCTACTGGCTTACGGCTCCTTAGGGCACCACTGTGAACCACACCCCAGAATGCTTCCCTGTCCCCAGCAACACACACTCCTGTTGCACTCTGTCTTCCATTTCACACCCCCATTGTCTGCTCCCACCTCAAAGATATCAAACAACAACTGTCTCATTTTCAAGTTGGTAGCCATTGCTGAAGGTCTTTTCCACAGCCACTATTATTTGCAACAACAGGTCCTGATCTATTTATTTATTTATTGCCTCTCCAGAGAGGTCTGTCCTATGACCTCGTGACCTTTTTCACATCAGTGTGAATTGCATCTGAAGCAGTAGCCAAATCACAGATGTCATCTGTCCTAAACAGAGCACCCGCCCCCACCCATGCTGCCTGCCACCCACCCTTCTGTCCTATTGAATATCTCCCTCCCCGCAGAAACACTTCATCTTGCCATACTGAAGGAAGCCAAGTTTCACTTACACAATTACATCATCTCTGCTACATGTGCTTCCACTTCAGCAGTCTTGTTTCATTTGCTTCTTGTGTCTGGAAAAAGGGACTTTCCTTGATAACCATTCCACCAAGTGCTATGCTCTCTACATTCTTTCCCTCGCCTCATATTAAATATTTTCCTCTTCTTTTCCTTGCAGTATTTTTATTGCTCCTTCTCCCTCCATCATCTACTAATAAAATAAGTTATACAATCCTCATAGTATTTGAATTTTGGAGATACTCCTGCTATCACCTTTCTGTCTTTTTTATTTCCTCGTCCCCACCAAACAAAATCTGAAGATGACAGCAGGTTCAGCATTGTGACAATGAGGAAAAAAACTATATCAGAAATGTACATATTTTGACCTATGTCTTTGGCCCAATCCTGCACACCTTTTTTTGCAGAAGTAATCCAGAAAGTCTTTACACACCGAGTAATAAAGTATTAATGGGAACAAGGGTTTGCAGTATCACAATGTTTATGGGGATTTTTTTTAAATCTTTTTGTTTGTTTTGTTGCTCTGGTGAGACCCTTGAAATGGTTTCTTATCACTGGGTGGAACCAGGAAGAAGCATTGATGTCAGTGTTGGGACATAGCGTGTTATTTAAGAAGTTCACAGTTTAGGGAGGGTAGCACTTGAGCTGCAGAAATAATTAGCTATGATACTGCATTCACATTCTTCACTGATGTCTACTGCAGAAAAAACTAACAACTACTGGCAAGTGATGAGGCCAATAACCAAGACTTCTTTGAGAACTTCCACTACCACCTTTTGTAAATATCATAGTGGGCTTGAACTGTACCTTACCTTGATTCAGCCCTATTACTGAGTTTTATCTATACAATTCCAGTCAAATAGTATTCTACTCTGAAAATGGACTTTGTTTAAAAAAATAAATAAAAGTGTAATGGGGATTCATATTCAATTAGTGATGAATCTTTTAAGGTGCTGAGCACTTAAACATATGCTAAATTTTAAGCATGACAGGAGTAGTCCCACTGACTTCAATAAGACTTCTTTGGTTTTTAAAGTTAAGCACGTGCTTAAGGACATTGCAGGATTGTGGACAAAATACTCAGCACCTTGCCAGGACTGAGCACTTATCACTCCATGTTTTCCCCCTCCATGGTGACCCTATGCATGGAACTAACTAAGTACCCTGGCTTATATCACCCACTCCTCACTTGAATCTCTTGCTTCCCACAAGGATAGGTTATGTTCTCCTGTGTGGTCTTTAAAACACTGAGCCTTGGCTGAGCATATAAATAATTGTTAACACTGGAAAAAAGCTCTGTCTCTCAAAAATCACATTTCCCCTTAATGCCCTTGATATAAGAGTCTTGCAGAATTGTTAGTACCTTAACATTCATATTAGTTCAAACAGGGCTGTTTATCCACAAGTATGGGGTTCAGACCAACATGCAGGCTTAAGTATGATAATGTTCAGGTTAGTCTGTACACAAGGCTAGCTCGTGCTCTAAGGACCAAGGTGAGCAAAATTTGGCTCCGTGTATAAAAGCAGCATTAGAAAATCACTGCTGATTCAAGCACATTTTACAGTTGACATCTGTTTACAAAAAAGTAGCATCAATGAGACGTCTATGTGTTCACAAGAAACTCTTATATTGTGCAGCTGAGGACTTGAAAGGGCTTGAACTCTGGCCTTAACCGTGTATGTTTGTTTTTTACTTTCATCTCTTCCCCCTAAATCCCAGTTGGTTTCATTCTTCTTGCTGGTTTTAATTTGTTCTTTTATTAGACTCTCTCTTTCTTTCTATTCCTTTGCTCATATTTTTGGATTCCGATTTTGACCCCATTGTCATAATGTGAACCATAGACATACCTAGCTCTAGAACCTATTCACGTCCTCTTCTGCTAACACAGGATGCTCATTAGTGATAACATTATACAGCAAACTTGAGGTCATCAGTTCCAAAAGAAAATTATGTTATTGTTTGGCTATGTAAAGATTGAACTTAATAAATCTTTTCTAATGTGCAACACATGGCCAGATGAAATCTAGTATTTATTTGCCTTATCTTATGCATTTCCCTCCCTCCTTTAAAAATAGCATGTTAATGATAAAGAATTGGTCCATATCTCATGGTTACTATGAGAAAGTGATAGCATTTGCACTCATGAGTACTGTTGTATAGCAAAATGGATCATTTCATTTGATTTTATGTTAGGCATTTGCCATCCAGTGGGTTCAGTAATAAATGTAAATATGAACCTATTTTTCCAATGTCACCCAAAGACCAAACTAAAAGTTGATGTACAGTGAGTTTAATTAGTATCATATGCAGCAAAGGGGTTTGTAAAAGGGTTCCAAATTAAAAAAGCCAACTATCAGAGGGATGGGAATGTGTAGATAGTTTTTAGTCCCATGGGTTTAGCGAGAACTGATTCTAACAGTTGTAATTAAGTCTAGTTTAAATTAATGTAGTACCTAGTCTCAATGCATGTTGCTCTTGTGTAATCTGCCAATGCCTTGCTCATAAATATCATTTTTGCTGTCCCTGATAAACTGGAAACATTTTGTTAAAAATAAACTATTGAATAACTGGGGTATCATAAATGACTGCTGCACTAAACAAAATATTTAATATGTCTACAAGCTACCATCCAAAATTTCATCAGACAGACTGAAAATATGCTTTTAATTAAGCATGTCTATCTTTTGTATTCATCGTAGTGAACATTTCTACAAAGTTCCCAGGATACATCTATTATTCTAGACTATTGTATATGTTTCTAGCAGGGTGGCCCTTTACTGAGCACCCCCTCAGGGCCAGGGGTCACTTTGCATCCTTTCCCTTCTAGCCCCCTCTTGTGGCTGCCTCCAGAACTGCAAACAGACTTTCAGGTGGAGGACACCACCTGCTGCCTATTTCTGTTAGATGAGCTCCAATGCTTAACCCTCAAGTCCCAAAATAAAATCCATCACCACTCCATAGTCCATATTTAGCTGTGGTGTCTTCTCTTACAGCCAGAGCTCTTCTTCTGTCCCTATCTGTTCTCACAGCCCATGCTCCCAGCTCTTCCCAGCTGGAGCTCAGCTTTCTGGAACTGGCTACTAGGCCCCCAAACTTCTAGTCTAAACTCCATCCAGGTTTTCCCACAGGAGCCTCCTGCTCCTGGACTCCTCTCTGTCACAACTCCTTGGTCTCAGGGTCTTCACTGCAGGAGCCCTTGGCTTTAGCTCCAGTTTCATGAGTTCCCCTGCTTCATTGCAGCCACCTGCTGCTCTTTATAGGGCAATCACCCTGATCTTTCCCAGGTGTGGCTCATTCTGTAATCAGAGTTGGCTGGCCCCAGCCCTCAAGGGCGAGTCACCCTGTTACAAGGTTCATATACCACCCTCATCACCGGAAGACCGGAGTGCCTTTTAGTAGTGTGCTAAGTGACATGACTAACATCTGTAAGGTATAGTTTGTTCTCTTCCTCATCCTGTTTGCAGAAGGAGAATTATGTGTGCTTAGTTTTGGTGGGGGTTTTGTTTCAGATGTATATACTGCTCTGTGTTTATGTTAGAGAATGCAGGCCAAAGAAACGCACCTTGCACTTGGACTTGGAGGTAATAAGGTTTGTGATGGTCCTTAGTCTGGGGCAGTTTGTTCCATAGTCTTGGACCAGCCCCCGAGAAAACTCTGTCTCCTGCACAGATGGACTTTACCCTTATTGGAGAGAGTTCCATTATTTCAGAGGTGTCAGCCATGGACCTCATCCCAGAACTACAGACTTTTTAGATACCCTGGGTTCAGGTGATTGAGTGTCTTGAAGATAAGGATTGAGACCTTGAACTTGACTTGATGTTCAGTGGGAAGTCATCAGTATAAAGGACTCATGGTAGCCGCCCACATTGCTGAGGAGATGTGCTGCAACATTCTGTATCAGCTGGAGCTTCCTAAGGACAGAGGACTTCATGCCCAGGTATATTTCATTGCTGTGGTCCAGACGGATCATGGTAAAGGCAAGACACAGGCTATTCAACAAGATTTACAAACAAGGAAAGTAACAATAGTACCAATCTATAAAAAAGGAGATGAGAGAGTGAATGAGAACTACAGCGGAATCAGTTTATTGAATGTACTGGGGAAAGCATTCACCAAGACTCTGCAGGGGAGAATGAAAAGGTTGTTCAGCATTTTACAGGATCAATCCCATATTCTGACTAGATTTGGGATAGGTTTCTGGCTGGGGAAAAGGAGGAGAATTCCCCTCAGAAACTTAAGTTGAAAAGCGATCATATTGTACATAACCGAAGTTACTTTAGTGAATAAGGCACCGTAAGAAAACCATAGAACAACAAATACCTATTGGTAAAATCACCACTTTTTAACCTTCATAGCTGGTGGGAAGAATCAAGCTCAACACTGGTGAAGTAAGTTTTATCTTCATTATAAAGCTGGAAAAACTGAGTCATAGAGAGGTTAAATGACTTGCCCAGTATCACTCATGAAATTACCCAATTTGCAAGCCCCATTTACCAGTTTTGTAGAGCAAATGTGTATTCTTGTGCATCTAGAAGTGAGGCTGTATTTTACAGGCACAACCTTTGCATCCCTCTTTGAAAAATCTAATCCCAACAAAGGCCCTTTTTGCAAGATTGGATACAGAATAATTATCCACAAATCCGGCTTTCAAAAATATCACTCTCATTGGGAACCCACTCTGTAAAAAGATTGTTGGTTCTGAGACTGCTATAGGAAAACTAAAGAAACTGGGACACAATAGGAAAGGACTCAAACTACTGCTAGAAAGTTGAGCTGCCATTTCAGCCCCCAGTTCAGCCAAGCACATGCATAATTTTGCTCAGATGAGTAGTCCCATGCGGGGCCTAAACGCACAGCATGATATAATAGGAAAGTGTGGTACATCAAAGGAAACGTGGGCAGCAACAAGAGACAAGGAGTTTGTTTAAAAATCTAGCGGATTGAGTTGACTTGAAAACATGTGCCTTTCTAATCCATGCTATGTAAAATAAATGTCACACATTTCATGCCATACAACACAGTTATTGATGATATTGATGTGCTCATGTTATTCATGTAGCACACTGTCAATTATAAGATTTTGGGATTCTACTGTGTTATTACACAGCTTCAGTTAAAGAAAGAGAAAATCCACCTTCATAGATGATGGTTTAATTCCTACTTTCAGTAATGACTTGACAAACCAAAAGTGTTCACAAGATGAGCTCTTAGAAACTAACTGGAGCTGGGGATTCCAGTCTCCTCAAATAAAATTAACAAGAAATATCCACTGTAGAAAAACATATGGTAGAAAAGGGACAGACTGAGGCTGATTTAACACTCAAAAATGTTAGGTTGCAGTATGCTTCTGGTTCAGTTCAGTGTATGGAGAAAAGATAGTGCTGGTTAAGTAGAAGACCTAAAGCCTTTCTCATATTCTCATATTCATGCTGGTTTGGAAGTATAGCAGTTGCAAATAACACTTAAGTCAGACCCTTCAACGAGTTTTTAAGATCAGTACCAAGATAAATATAATTCCATTTGAAGGACAGTAGCAGGATTTTTTTTAAAACTGGACTAAGTACTGCCTTAAAGTAGCTCTTGGAGAAAAATGAAGTCATTGTTAGCTGATTCTGTACTTACAGAGAACTGCTTGGAAGGCCTGCAACCAATGACGTGCCACAGGAAGAAAATCTGAGATTAAGGGAGAGAACTCCTAACCCATTTGAATCGTCAGACAGAAGTTTGGCACAGAAGTATGAGAGTTTACAAAGTATCAGAGGGGTAGCCATGTTAGTCTGGATCTGTAAAAGCAGCAAAGACGAAGCATCCGACGAGTGGGTATTCACCCACGAAAGCTCATGCTCCAAAACGTCTGTTAGTCTATAAGGTACCACAGGACTCTTTGCAGAGTTTACAAAGCCTACTATATACAAGTTTCTTGGTATGATCCTTATTAGAACCTTATCAGGGCACAGGCATCCTTCATTCTGGCATTTATAACCTTTTGACTGTTTGGCTTTGCAACCTTAATATCGTTCTTTTAATATAGCTTTTTTGTGTATATTACATCATCATATATCCACTGCAAATAATACATCTGAAGTATTATTTCCATTATCTGCCCACAAAATAATTGATGTGTTTCACATTTTTGTGGATAAGGCTGGATAGGTTTATAAATTTGGTCCATAATTAGGTCAGGTGTCTGTAATGGGATATTCAGAGGTCTGTATTAACTGCCAGAAATTGTCCCTTAGATTAAAAAAAACAAAAAAACAAAAACAAATAACTGATTCCGTACAGAATTGTGAAGCTGCAGAGAAGTCACAAGAAATAGTCTGAGTTAAACTAATCAATTAACTTTTTTTTGAGGGTCTGTTGGGGCTGTTATCCTCCTACTAGTATGGGTAATAGCCCAAATTACTTCATCCACCAGCATGAACACTAGGGATAGCATCAGGACAGTAAATCAGAGAGAAATTATGGGACATGGGAATAGGTGGGCAATATATATATATATATATATAAAAAAGCTAACTAAAATCCTTAAGTCAACAAGAACAGATTTTTTTAAAAAGTGGTTTAGAAGTAGAGCTTGTCAAAAATTTTCTGACGTGTTTTTTTGCTGAAATCAAAGTTTCTGTAGAAACGTATTTAGGTTTTTGGGTTTTTTTAATGAAACAAACAAAATTAAGCTTTTCAATAATGTTGAAGTGTTCCATTTTGACATTTCTGGAATGGAATGGTGATTTTTCATTTCAAAATGACTTTTCATTCAGACATTTCTTAAAATAAATTCAAAATTGGAATGCAACATTTTGATTTTTTAGAAATTGAATGCTTTGGTTGACTTTAGTAATGCTTTGGTGTAATTCCAATTGTCGGGCTTAGTGTGCAGGTGGCTGGGTGGTGGCCTGTGATATACAGGAGGTCAGACTACAGGATCTGTGGGTCTCTTCTGGCCTTAAACTGACTGACTCAATAGCCTTTTTAAAATTTCATTTTATGAGAAATTTCAATTTCTTGTTTTTGTTCCATTTTGGAACAAATACTAAATTTCAGAGTGTCCTATGGAATGGAAGTTCCAAGTTTTGATCAGCTCTATTTAGTAGTGTTAATATTTAGGCAAATTTTTTATTAAAGCCAACATCATAAAAGTTGGGAGCCAAAGTCCCATGGTTTTCAAAGGTGCCTGAAGATTTAGGTGTCCAGCTCCCATTTTAATGTAATGAGAGATTAGCACCCAAATCCCTTAAACTCCTTTGAAAATCCCAACCTCAAATCTATAATTAAGCACCTAAATAGGATTACTCTGTTTTTTGGAAGTGTTGAGTACCGATAGCTCATGCTGACTTCACTGGGGAGGTGTGGGTGCTCAGCACTTCTGAAAATTAGTTGTTTTGATTAGATGCCTAAACTTAGGCATCAACATTGGAAAACGTTGGCCTAATTTCACTAACTGAGCAAAATAAGCAACTCAAAGTATTATACATTCCCCTGCTAATTTGAAAACTCTCAAATTTTCACAATTCTGCCACTAAAATTCTCCCTACTGCCTAAAACTAGCATCCTGGGACAAAAATAATCTTATGGACATTCCAAAAATCAAATGAGAAGGAAATCCTAGAGAGATCTGGCCTTCGGTATGCTACACATCCTATTGCTCTCCCTAGTTTCAAAGAGACTTTTGTTACAGGGTCATTCAGCTACCTCCCGCTATTGCTGGGTTCATGAGCTCTGGGGTAAAATCCATCAAAAGGTGTTCACATTGAGGGACCAATCTGCATAAAAGGTTAGGGCTGATGCCGGCATGGCAGAGTCATTTATTGCATTGAATGAGCGCTCTGTGACCTCTTTCTCCCTTCATACAGAATAAAGCATTCAAAGGCCAAGACAGAGAACTCCTTTAGAGTGAAGGAGAATTAAAGCGTGCAACAGGTATCACCACCTAAAGCCAGGCCCAACAAACGGTCACACAGCTGTTCCAAACGAGATATCTGAGTGAGTAGAGTAGTAAGAGGCTAAAAAAGGCTAAGTCAATATTGCAATTCATTTAATATTTTGCATTTGATGAGTCTGATCCAAAGCCCATTGAAGCCCATGGGCAGCTTTCCATTAACTTCAATGCTTTCTTACCTGTGGGTCTCCAAGTATTTACAAATATTACTTACCTGAGCATCACAACACCCTTGTGAGGTAGATGAATAGGATGAGTCACTGCATTAGGTGTAGCTGGATTCAATGGCAGAGGCCAGGAGGGATTAGCTGGAGCAGCTTGGCAGAGCCATAACGGTGATGTGCCAAGAGGTGCATGGACATGTCAAAGGATCAAGTGTGCCTTCTTTCAAGTGAAGAATTTTTTAGCTTTGTGTCCACAGAGCTGCAGATGGTCTTCGTGCCATGGGAATTGTCAGCAGTCTGGTGGCATGCATAAGTGTGATTTCCAAACTAGCCCCTACCCCCAGGAGCCTACAGTCTAGGACAAGCGACATAAAATGGATAAAGACAGATGGAATTTGGTCAAAATGACAGTGGCATCAGTGCACTCACAGGGGTGTTGTGAAAATAAACAAATTAAAGATTGTAAGGTGCTAGATACCGCAGTGATGGGGACACATACATACCTCTCACTGGTGGAGGGGTGGAGGTTTGTGGGGACAGAGCTGAATATCGCTCCACTTCCCCCCAACACCACATCCTCCACTGCACAGCTCTGATGCCCTGATTTCCACCCCATTCTTCTCTTCACTCTTCCAACACTCCCACTCATGCTCTGACCCCTTTCTTTCCCCTTGGCCGCCAACAGCGGAGGCCTAGTCTACACTACAAAGTTAACAACAAGGAGTCCGATGGTAATCTGTTAGTCTTTAAGGTGTCACCAGACTCCTAGTTGTTTTTGTGGATACAGACTAACACGGCTACCCCCTGATACTTGACTACAAAGTTAGGCTGGCATAAGCCACCTGGTGTTGACCTAGATCTGCATGTGTCTACATGGAAATTTGTCTCCCACCAGTGTAAGATCCCTGTTACAGCAGCACAGTAACACTGCCTCCCCAAGCAGCACTGAGGTCAACACAATGTGAGTGCAGAGACGGCATTTTCTATTTCAGTCCTAACAATCCTCCAGCAGCTGTCCCGCAATGCCCGACACTGATAGCTCTGGTTACAATAGTGAACTTGCTGTGCAGGGGTCATGTCGATTAGAAGTCTTCCCCCACCCCCCAGCCCCTTGAAAGCCCCATGAATTTTTGACATGCTTTTTCTTAATTGCCCAGCTTTATGACCACACCTAGCAGCTTTCCAGTGTTGTGTGCAGCTATCCAGCTGACCACGCCGGCTCCATGCTATAGATGCACTCTGGCTTGGAGAAGACAGGAGATTACGGGATATAGATGACAGGGGGAAGAAGAGGCTGTGTATGCACAGCTACAGACCAGCCATACAAGTGTGGAGCACTTCTATGAGCAGATTGCATAGGGGTACGACAGGGAACAGCAGCAGTGCTATATAAGAGACAAGTATTGTTGTTGTTGGGTTCAGCAATAATGGAGTCTGGAGTCATGTTTTCTAGGCTGGTAAGGGAGTTAGAACATTGCTGAGATGAGTAACTGGGGACACAGCACCATCCTGTGTTCTTAAAATTGCAAGCATCATGCACCTTTCCTGACCAGCCAACACTGATGTCAGTGAAGCATCCCCAGTGATCCATCTACACTTACATAACCATAGAAAAGTAGCCCTTACTGTTGATGTGCTCTGTGATAAGGTGGTCTGCTGCCAAAATAGGGATGTGTGCGCTGTCTATTGCTCCACTGCAGGTTAGGAACCCCATTGCTGCCAATCCCTCCATTATGTCCAGCACATTGCCGAGTCACAGTCCTGTATGGCAGGAGATGATTAGTGGCCCTGCACACTTGAATGACAACAGCCCCTGTAGTGGATTTTCCAACTCCAAAATGATTTCCCACTGACCAGTAGCAATCCGGCATTGCAAGTTTCCACAGTGTGATTGCCACTTGCGTCTCCATTGTCAGTGCAGCTCTCATTTTGGTGTCCCTGTGCTGGAGCGAGCTTGGCACACATATCCAGAAATGTGGCATTGCATATCCAAAGTTTTTGCAGAACTGTTTGTTATCCCAAGCCTACACTATGATGCCATCCCAGCAGGCAGTGCTTGTTTCTCAGGTCCAGAAGCAGTGCTCCACCATCTGGAGCTGCTCTGTGAACGCCACCAACAATCTGGAACTGGTGTTGTGGGACCTACTGAAAAATCTGTCCTCCAAAAAAGAGAAATGTTTCCTGCTGATTCAGTTCTTCTTACGGCTCGGAAAAATTGGAGGATTGTACATTCTGTGCTTGCAATGCTTATGACAATAGTGCAGAGCGGTGAAGAGATAGGGGACAGTAAAGAGGACTGTACGGGTTTGTGAGATTTTTTTAAAAGGTGCAAAAATTATGGGATATAGATGACATTTGGGATGGACACAGTTGCATGCTGTGAGATTATCCACTCGCTCCCAGTCCACCTGCACAACTTACTTCTGTCCAACCATGCATTGCCAAAACTTCCCAAAAGACAGTGTGCTGGATGGTGGGAGGTTGCACTGGGATACCTACCCATTGTGAATTGCACTGTGCATCAACACAAGTCCTCTTGGTGAGAATGTGCAGCACCAACACAAGAAGCCAAGTATGCACATGCATGAGCAATGTACTAATTACAGCAGCTTTATGCCAATGTAACTTGCATTGACCAAAGTTTGCAGTGTAGACATGGCCTCAGACTCCCCTATCACTACTCCAACTCCTTCAATAATGCCATTGTCATTACCATAATTCCAAGCTCCCCACACACCTCCCCACTACTCTAAGCCTCCCTCCCCCAAAACACACCAGTCAACTTTCCTCCTTGCCACTCCATACTCCTCATAAGCTTGGAGGGGCCACAGGGAGGCAGAAAGGTGGTGAGGCTGAGGAATGCCTGTGCCTGCTAGAGGTGAGAAGGAGAGTGGAGATGCAAAGCCCCTACCACATCTCAGGGCCCAGTGTATAAAGAAGGGACACTACACTTCCATCTGTAGTACAGGAGGCTCAGAAGTGTTCCATTCATCTCAATGAGATATTCTCAGCTGAATGAGAGCTCCCCAGGGGAGGTGAATTCAGCCTGAAACAATAGTTCTGACCAGCCTGATAGGTTTTTTTTGACAGGGTAACAAGCCTTGTGGATGGGAAGAAGCGGTAGATGTAATATATCTTGACTTTAGTAAGACTTTTGATACTGTCTCGCATGACCTTCCCATGAACCAACTAGGGAAATGCAACCTAGAGGGAGCTACTATAAGGTGGGTACATAACTGGTTGGAAAATCATTCCCAGAGAGTAAAAGCAGCAAAGAGTCCTGTGGCACCTTATAGACTAACAGACATATTGGAGCATGAGCTTTCGTGGGTGAATACCCACTTCGTCATGCATCCGACCAAGTGGGTATTCACCCACGAAAGCTCATGCTCCAATACGTCTGTTAGTCTATAAGGTGCCACAGGACTCTTTGCTGCTTTTACAGATCCAGACTAACACGGCTACCCCTCTGATCCCAGAGAGTAGTTATCAGTGGTTCACAGCCATGCTGGAAGGACATAATGAGTGGGGTCCCACAGGGATTGGTTCTGGGTCTGGTTCTGTTCAATATATTCATCAATGATTTAGATAATGACATAGAGAGTACACTTATAAAGTTTGCAGATGACACCAAGCTGGGAGGCATTGCAAGTGCTTTGAGGATAGGATTAAAATTCAAAATGATCTGGACAAACTGGAGAAATGATCTGAAGTAAATTGGATGAAATTCAATGAGGACAAATGCAAAGTACTCCATTTAGGAAGGAACAATCAGTTGCACACATACAAAATGGGAAATGACTGCCTAGGAAGGAGTACTGAGGAAAGGGATCTGGGAGTCATAGTGGATCACAAGCTAAATATGAGTCAACAGTGTAACGCTGTTGCAAAAAAAGCAAACATCATTCTGGGATGTATTAGCAGGAGTGTTGTAAGCAGGACACGAGAAATAATTCTTCCACTCCACTCTGCGCTGATTAGGCCTCAACTGGAGTATTGTGTCTAGTACTGGGCGCCATATTTCAGGAAAGATGTGGCCAAATTGGAGAGAGTCCAGAGAAGAGCAACAAAAATGATTAAAGGTCTAGAAAACATGACTTCTGAGGGAAGATTGAAAAAATTGGGTTTGTTTAGTCTAGAGAAGAGAAGACTGAGAGGGGACATGATAACAGTTTGCAAGTACATAAAAGGTTGTTACAAGGAGGAGGGAGAAAAATTGTTCTTCTTAACCTCTGAGCACAGGACAAGAAGTAATGGGCTTAAATTGCAGCAAGGGCAGTTTAGATTGGACATTAGGAAAAACTTCCTAACTGTCAGAGTGGTTAAGCACTGAAATAAATTGCCTAGGGAGGTTGTGGAATCTCCATCATTAGGGATTTTTAAGAGCAGGTTTGACAAACATGTGTCAGGGATGGTCTAGATAATACTTAGTCCTGCCTTGAGTGCAGGGGATTGTACTTAATGACCTCTCGAGGTCCTTTCCAGTTCTATGATTCCATGTGTGAGCTGTTCCATTCAACTAAGTGGGTGTTCTCCTCCTAGGGTTGCCAACTTTCTACTCGCACAGAACTGAAACCCCCTTGTCCCACCACTGCCCTGCCCGTCCTCCAAGGCACCACCCATTCTCTGCCCCTTCTCCTAGGCTTTGCCCCCTGCTGACTCCATCCCTCCTTCCTCTGTCGCTTGCTCTCCTCATCCTCATTCGCTTGCTCATTTTCACCGGGCTGGCGCGGGGCTGGCGTGCGGGATGGGGTGAGGGCTCCAGCTGGGGGTGCGGGCTCTGGGTGAGGCCAGGGATGAGGTGTTTGGGATGCAAGAGGGGCCTCCAAGCTGGTGGTGGAGTCGAGGGGTTTGGAGTATGGGCGGGGGCTCCCGGCTGAGGCAGGGGGTTGGGAGGAGTGGAAGTACAGGCTCTGGGCTGGGGGTGCAGGTTCCAGGGTGAGGCCAGAAATGAGGGGTTTGGGGTGGGTGGGGCCAGGGATAAAGGATTTGGGGTGCAGGAGGGGGCTCTGGGCTTGGGCTAACAGGTTTGGAGTGTGGGAAGGGGATCAGAGCTGGGGCAGGGAGCAGGCAGTTGGGGTGTCCTCTGAACCCAGACCACATGGTGGTCAAGAAAAGGGATTCAGGCCCCCTAGAGGGGTTGCTACTCCCCAGCTCCCAGTACACCCCAGGGGGCAAGGAAAAGGGCTCAACCTCCCCATCCCATATCCCAGCTTACATGGGAGAAGTCAAGAAGATGGCCTCAGACCTTTCTGCAAGGGTAAGAATCCCAGATCCCACCTGTGGTGACAGGGAGAGATGATAAGACCTCTCAGGAAAGGAGTCCCCAGCCCCAGATCCCAGCGAGGAGAATGTGGAGTTGACAGCCCCCCACCACCACCACATCATCTGCCACTCACCCCTACATGTCTCCCCCTTCCAGTGTCTCATCTCCCTCCTTCCCTTCTCTACCCTAATCCCACCCCCTCTTCCAGGGGTGAGTCCACTCAATCTCTCTCACCTACCACCCCCTCTCATTTGTCCCCCTTCTTCTAACCTTTTTTCCCTTGCCACAGCCCCACCCTAATCCCCCCTCCCTACAGTCTCAATCCCCACAGACCTAGCAATGATCCAGCACACTGCTGTTCCCACACTTCTCCTACCCCTCTCATATGCCCAACTCTGCACCAAAACAGTTCTAGGAATCTAAACACGATACAAGTACCTCGTGTTAAGGGGATGAGTCAGGAACCTCTTGTCCAATAAGCACATTCATTTCCATTGTTCAGGAAACGTGATTACATTATCCTAACCCTCTTTCATCTTCCCAATGCTAACTGATTAACCAAAACCTGCTATCATAACCCCCCTGGTAGAAAAGCAGCAACACGCCCAGCAATCATAACTGTACTGATCATGTGTAATTTAGTGTCTTTCAGAAGACAGTAACAGCTTGTAATGGGGGTGATGAGGCACTCACTCCTTGAGCACCTCCTACTACTGCATGTGGTACTGCAGGCCTTTTCTCACTCCTGGCACCCCCTGTAGGTTGTCAGCCTCTCTCGGGGCAGTGGCGGGGGAGGGAGGGTCTTCAGTGGCTCTAGCCCCAGCCAAATCCTAATGTCCAAATCAATCCCTTCCAGGATAGGCCTTGGCTGCCAAACTAGGGATCCCACTTTCAGTTAGTCTTTCAGGAGTGTTACTGGGGTTTCTCCTTGAGTTAATTAGTGAATGTTTATAGAACACTTTGAAGCGGCAAAAAGTGCTATAATTTCTGGGACTCAGCTGTAGGATACAACTTCAGCACTGCTCTGGGTTACACAAAGAGCCTGTTACAGAAGAAGCTTATTATTATGATTACTATCAATAGTCATGGATCTCTCTCGCTCACACACACATATATACTTCTGGGTCCAAATCCATCTGGTTGCTGGTTAACATATGCAAACACTAACACAAGCATATTATGGGCTAGAACGCTGCTCATGCCACTCCTGAAATATCTGCAGAATATTCTTCATGGCATCACTTAATTAGTTTAGGATGGTTTGATAAGAGATCAGTAGACTTAATGGATTTAAAAAAAAAATCCCCAAAACTATTTTGGAAGATTCCACATAGCTGCTGTTAACAATGTAATTAGCACCATGTTTCAAATGTCTGAGACAATTATTACCTCCCCAAGAGGAATGTGAGCTGCAGACTTCCTGGTTTCTCTGCCAGATTGAGTGATATCATATGGAAAAAGAGCATTTTGAAGTGGTAAAGCAATTCTTTTAGTGTCCAAAGATACAAGCAATGTATCTGCCTGAGGAATTAGTGGAATTGGAAAGATCACAGAAGCATTGGTAGCAGGGCCTGCTTTAGGAAGCGTGGGGCCCGATTCGGACAGTTTCGACGGGGCCCCGGCAGGGATGACTAAAAAAAAAAAAAAAAAAAAAAAAGAAAAGAAAAACACACACGTAAAAAAAAAAAACACGTGGCACTTGTACTCACCGGGGTGCTCCTAGTCTTCGGCAGCGGGTCCTTCACTCGCTCCAGGCCTTGGTGGCACTGAAGGACCTGCCGCTGAAGTGCTGCTGAAGACCCGGAGTGAGTGAAGGACCCGCCGCTGAGGACCCAGAGCGCTGCCGGGTGAGTAAAAATGTAAAAGGAGCCTCTAGCCAGGGAAGGGATTCTCGGCCACTTGCCCCACCCCGCAGCGGCTCTGCCACTGGGCACGGGGCCCTCTTAGGCGCGGGGCCCGATTCGGGGGAATTGGTGGAATTGGCCTAAAGCCGGCCCTGACTGGTAGATCCCTAAGCAACAGGAGTATCTCTTCCCTCAGTTTTCACACCTCACACTTTATCTTGAGGCTTGAGCCACAATTCCCAATGGAGAAAAACTCCGGCAAAAACAGCTCCCCAAAAGTCAAAAGTCACAGACTCCAAAAACAACCTTGCTGCTTCCTTGTATGTATGTACTCTCCAGGTTTGATATTTTAACAACGACTTTCCTCAGTATGCATTCTTTAATATAGGTGCAATTCTTGCAGTTTATCAGAGACAGATTTGCCTGAATAAGGGCTGATGATTTTGCTCATTGGTTTAATTATACTGTCCCCTAGCTTGGTATATGTTTATTTGTGTGTCCTTCACCTTTTGCCTCTCTTTGCTCTCTTTTTGGTAATTCAAAGTCCTAGCTATTAAATGTTATTTAGGCCCTTATAAAATGAACTGAGGTGATTACAATGCTATTTGGCTAATGTGGCAACTCTCTGCATAATAAGCATTGATTTTATTTGTTTTCTTTTGGTGACGAGTAAGGGCAGTGGACAGCCCCAAGACATGTTTTATTTCATTCGGAAAGCAATGTTTATGGGCAGCTGCAGGGAGTTACTCACAAGTGGTGTAAACAAGGAGGGAGGGGGGGAAACATCATCATCCCACTGGGCCCACCCAGCCACCAGATTTGTCAGCTGGACAGCAGACTAAGGTTAATCCAAAATTGTCTGTGAAAATTGAGCCCAAACAACTGTCAGGATCATAAAAGCTGAAGAGCTGGAAAAGACTCCACTAGAACTGGTTGACCAGTCTGTTGTTTGGACACTGTTATGAAATTAACAGCGGTTTGTCAGATAAAGAGAGGAAACCAGAGAGGGTGGGGAGGTTAGTCACAGGCATCAGAAACCAAGTTAAAAAATTGTTAGAAGTAGTCATTAGTCCAGGGGCCCTATTCAGCACTGACAACTCCAGGTGTTTCACTGGAGCTACAGTCAGTCTATACAAACGATTCTGATCGCAGTTAAAGTGGTGTAAAGCCAGATGTGTACAGTGGTTTACAAGCTTTTAGCCACATTCTGACCTGTCTATTTAGGGGTTTATACTGTTGCCCATGTGGCCTGCAACGTGCAGGAGGTCAGACTACATGATCATGGTGGTCCCTTCTGGTTTTCTCAAAAAATATTAATATACTTTTGGAGGTTTTTTTTCTTTAGATTGATTTGTTTCCGGGGGTTGTTTTGTTTGTGGTTGGTTGGCTGGTTGGTGTTTTCTTTGGGTAAAAAAAAAAGAGTGTTGCTGTTGTGAGCATCATTCTTAGGATAGAAAGTCAAAATTATATTGGTGTAACAGAGATCAAAATCTGGCCCAACCTCTTCAAAATACAGCAGACATAAAACACCATCACTGTTCTGAAACAGAACAAAAAAGTATTACTGCTTCTCTCTTACTGAATAAGGCCCAGATTTTTAAAGCTATTTTGCTGTCACTGTGCTCAGTGTCACAACACATAACTTAGGATTTAGGAACCTATATCCTATTTTCAAAAGGCATTTAGGTACTTAGGAGTCTAAATTCCATTGAAAGTCAATGAGAGAAACAAGGTGGGGGAGGTAATGTCTATTATTGGATCAACTTCTGCTGGTGAGAGAAACAAGCTTTTGAGCTTCACAGAGCTCTTCTTCAGGTCTGGGAAAGGTAACCAGGGTGGGACAGACTGGTATGCATTAGCATAAGTTGCAAGAAACCCCTTAAAATCCAGTGGACAATTAACATCTCTGAAGTAATAGGACAAAGGAGGGTCAGTAGATTACAAATTGTTGTGATGAGCAATACAGCCAGAGTTTCTGTTACAGTCATGATTTTTCATGTCTAGCAGTTATAACTTTGAGTTCCCAGGCTCATCTTTTGAAGATGTTGTGCACGTTTCCTTTGAGGACGAGGACTGATAAGTCAGATATGGAGTGACTGCAAAGTGTTCGCCTGTGGGTGATAGGGTGTTTTTTTGTCTTTTTATCATTTTTCTGTCTGATTTCATTTGAGAGCTTAGTGATTGTCTGGTGTCACTCACATAGTTGTTGTTGGGGCATTTGATGCAGTGGAGACCTCATCCCCTTTCTATACTATTGTATATGTAACAAGTAACAAGCCTTGTGGATAGGGGGAAGTGGTAGATGTGGTATATCTTGACTTTAGTAAGACTTTTGATACTGTCTCGCATGACTTTCTCACAAACAAATTAGGGAAATACAACCTATATGGAGCTACTATAAGATGGGTGCATAACTGGTTGGAAAAATCGTTCCCAGAAAGTAGTTATCAGTCATGCTGGAAGGCCATAATGAGTGGGGTCGCGCAGGGATCAGTTCTGGGTCCGGTTCTGTTCAATATCTTCATCAATGATTTAGATAATGGCATAGAGAGTATACTTATAAAGTTTGCGGACAATACCAAGCTGAGAGGGTTTGCAAGTGCATTGGAGGATAGGATGAAAAGTCATTTTATCAAGATGAAATTCAATAAGGACAAATGCAAAATACTCCACTTAGGAAGGAACAATCAATTGCACACATACAAAATGGGAAATGACTGCCTAGGAAGGAGTACTGTGGAAGAGGATCTTGGGGTCATAGTGTTGGGGTCTTAGGGATCTTGGGATCTTGGGGTCATAGTGTCTGTTGCTTTTTACAGACCCAGACTAACACAGCTACCCCTCTGATACTTGGGGTGATAGTGGATCACAAGCTAAATATGAGTCAACAGTGTAATGCTGTTGCAAAAAAAGCAAATATCATTCTGGGATGTATTAGCAGGAGTGTTGTAAGCAAGACATGAGAAGTAATTCTTCCATTCTACTCCACACTGATTAGGCCTCAACTGGAGTATTGTTTCCAGTTCTGGATGCCACATTTCAGGAAAAATGTGGACAAATTATAGAAAATCCAGAGAAGAGCAACAAAAATGATTAAAGGTCTAGAAAACATGACCTATGCGGGAAGATTGAGAAAAATGGGTTTGTTTAGTCTGTAGAAGAGAAGACTGAGAGGGGACATGGTAACAGTTTTCAAGTACATAAAAGGTTGTTACAAGGAGGAAGGAGAAAAATTGTTCTTCTTAACCTCTGAGCATAGGACAAGAAGCAATGGGCTTAAATTGCAGCAAGGGCGGTTTAGGTTGGACATTAGGAAAAACTTCCTAACTGTCAGGGTGGTTAAGCACTGGAATAAATTGCCTAGGGAGGTTGTGGAATCTCCATCATTGGGGATTTTTAAGAGCAAGTTTGACAAACATCTGTCAGGGATGGTTTAGATAATACTTAGTCCTGCCTTGAGTGCAGGGGACTGGACTAGATGACCTCTCAAGGTCCCTTCCAGTTCTATGATTATCTATGATTCTATGTATAATACACATATTTAGACTGAAATTTTCAAAGCTGCATGAGGGTTTTGGCTCTGTCAATCCCCATTAACATTCATGAGATTTAGCGGCCCACTCTCACAGGGAGCTATGAAAAACTCAGTCATAACTTATAATTTATTATTCTAATTGTTTTAGTTTGCTTCTCAAACACAGTTGACAAAAATACAAAATTTGATTTCCATAGCTATTCTCCTGCCATGCCTTCAGTTCAGTGCAATGCGGTGATTTGTCCTCCTGACAGTAGAAACAGAATACTATCGGTGCACATATGTTTTGCAGTTTAGATGTTGACATATTCATAACGATTGAGAAGGGCAAGTGCTGGGCCTGAACAGCTTTTTTGTTTGAATCCAATCTCACAATGACCTGTTTTCTTTCAAAATATACCCTCTGAGAATGTTATTGTGCTTGTTACAAACTAAATGAACTTCACTTCCTCAGCAGTGTACAGAGTCATTAGGCTGACATGGACTGGAGTCAAACATAATCAGCTAGGGTAGCCAACAACTTGCTGAAACTGAATCAAAATTTTTTGAAATAACCCTCTAATTGTCAGCATAATAAACATTTTTAGCTACACATATTTACTTCAAATTCAGCAAGAGAGACGGCATACACTGAATGCACTATCAGATGTAACTGAGCAAATTCATTACAATTAATAGTCTGCCCTGAACTTGCACTATGGTGAGAAATAAAAAAAGTACAGTGCTATGAGTTAAGGACAGATCATCAGCTTGAGAGTGTTGCCTGGCTTTTGTGGAGGATGGGAGATGAGGAGGGCTTGGAAGAGAGCAAAGCTGGATATTCATAAAAGCATTCAGATCATTTAAAAATGTTACCTTTTTAAAATGCTGTACAATCCACACACCAAAATAACAAATAAAACTGTCCACAGAAAGTTTAAAACTGCGTATTATACATTGGAGCAATTGCAGCTGTTCCACTCCTCTGGGGAAAGCGTATTGTATGCCAACAAGCCTCAGCCCAGAATGTTTTGCTAATAACAGACAGTTATAAAGTGTTCAAAAGAGAATTTTATAAAGACAAGGCTGTCAGGCTGAACTCCAGTGATTGTGAGCGATGTTACCATAGTAACTCCGTGACAACCCTACCAACGCTATTTTCACTGGTGTTCCCCAGGCAGAGCACCTAGGCAGACTTCACAACGTGTAGAAGTCACATTGTACTAAACACTAGCTCCACAGTGGAAGCACGCCTTGGGACTGATTTTCAGAAATGCTGAGTACCTGCAATTCCAACTGACGTCAGAGGCTCAGGGAGAGGCTCAGGCACGCTGCAAATCAGGCCCCAGGTGTCTCACTTAGGTCACAGAAAAGAAAGGCACTCAAGATTCATGGCCACATTTGAAAATGTTGCATTATGCAGGGCTGGATTAAGGTAATTCGGGGCTCTAGGCATACCTTGTTATGGGATCTCATGAGGCTTTTCCCACTTGGACCCACCCCATGTTGTGGTGCTACCACCCTCTTGAGTGGTGGCTGCAAAGGGTCCCCTCTCTTTTCCAGAGAGGCAGGAGCAGCAGCGGAGGCCCCCTTCCTCTAGGAGTAAAGGAGGTAGCTGCAGGGATCCTTTCTCTTCCCTGAAGAGCCATGGCATCGGTAGCCAGGGATGCATACATTGAATAGCTGGACCAAACCTGCTGCACTCTCCCCCTGCCACAGCCAAATTCCTTGGCTGGTGAGCTGATGGGGCCGTGCAGAGGTGTGGATCTTGGAGTGAATGCCCTTTTAAGAGGTAATGGGAGTTCATGCCCCTCAAAGCTATTGTTTCAGGCTGTCTGAAAATTCAAGCAGATGTGACAGCATATGTAATACTCAGGTCACCTTTTCAAGCTTTTCTTTGCATTCATGATGGCTGGAAACCTACTTTTTAAAAAATGAACTCTGAGATTCTGCTGTAGTTACATGACTCCAGGGGCTGATGCCCTATCTACAGGCCAATAGTGCCTAAGCCTGAAACTGGCTCTCTCTTTAGGACCTTTTCAGAAATGCTGAGTATCTACTGATCTCCGACTTCAGCTGTATGTGCTCAACATCTTTGAAAATCAGGCCGTAGGCATCTAAAATTGGACATCCAAAAAGGAGGCACAAAAAATATGCCCTTAAACTTAATTTCCCATCTGTGGAAGGGGGACAATCCTACTTTCCAAGGTTGTTTTGAGGGTTAATTAATCGACACTGTGGTTGACAACCTCAGAGGGAAGGCAATATAAAAATACAAAGTAGTGCATATTAATTAGTAGTATTACTGTACATCTCTGCACTTTCAAAGTGGAGCAGAAAGTATTAGCTCTAGGGCTCTCAATAAAATCAGAGAAAAGGGGAATGGTGTATGATGGCATCAGTAGGGTAATCCCAGGATTTGTCTAAAGAACAATATCCTAGATGCTCAAAAGGAGTTAGGAAACTAGGTCTCTGATTTAGGTGTCTAAATCCTAGTTTTGTCCTCCCTACAATGCACTGTTCCACTTTGGATAAATAATTTAAGAGTGACTGGAGCAAGGGAACTGGAGTGTGGGTCTCTCACATCCTGAGTGAGTGTGCTAACCACCAGGTTATAAAGCCATGCTCCCTCCCCCAAAGGGAGCCCCACATCAGAAGATCCTATAGCCCAATGGTTAGAGCACACACCTGAGAGGTATCAGATTCCTGTTCTAATCCTTTCTCCCCCTCAGGTGGAGGGAGGACTTGAACAGGGTGGGGCATGGTCTCCCACATCCCAGGTGAGTATGAAGGAGCTCTTCCTCCTGCTTCTTACAACAAACACCTGAGCTCCCTCGATGTAGGCCTCTTTCTCTGTGAGGTAGTGGGGTTTAGCACCCTCCCTCTTGTTAGCATCTCCCATTGGCTAGCTTAGGCAGCTCCTCACCTAGCATGCTAGGTTTTGTGAATCGCATTCTAAGGTACCTAGCTCTCCCTGTTCATTGCACAGGGAGCCTCTAGAGAACCCAGACACGTAACTCAGGCTTTGTGAATCACAATGTTGTTCCTTGGATTTTTCTAGGCACCTAAAAGTTCAGGAGTACTTGTGGCACCTTAGAGACTAACAAATTTATTTGAGCATAAGCTTTCGTGGGCTACAGCGCACTTCGTCGGATGCATAGAATGGAACACACAGACAGAAGATATTTATACATACAGAGAACATGGAAAGGTGGAAGTATCCATACCAACTGTAAGAGGCTAATTAATTAAGAGAAGCTATTATCAGCAGGGGAGAAAAACTTTTGAAGTGATAATCAAGATGGCCCATTTCGGACAGTGGCCCCGAAGGTGTGAGGATACTTTAACATGGGGAAATAGATTTAATTAGTGTAAAGACCGAGCCATTCCCAGTCTCTGTTCAAATCTAAGTTAATGGTATCTAGTTTGCAAATTAATTCCAGTTCTGCAGCTTCACGCTGGAGTCTGTTTTTGAAGGTTTTTTTGTTGAAGAATTGCCACTTTTAGGTCTGTTATTGAGTGACCAGAGAGACTGAAGTGTTCTCCTACTGGTTTTTGAATGTTATGATTCCTGATGTCAGATTTGTGTCCATTTATTCTTTTGCGTAAAGACTGTCCGGTTTGGCCAATGTAGATGGCAGAGGGGCATTGCTGGCACATGATGACATATATCACATTGGTAGATGTGCAGGTGAATGAGCCCCTGATGGCGTGGCTGATGTGATTAGGTCCTATGATGGTGTCACTTGAATAGATATGTGGACAGAGTTGGCATCGGGCTTTGTTGCAAGGATAGGTTCCTGGGTTAGTGTTTTTGTTGTATGGTATGTGGTTGCTGCTGAGTATTTGCTTCAGGTTGGGGGACTGGTCTGTCTCCCAAATCTGTGAGAGTGAGGGATCATCTTTCAGAATAGGCTGTAAATCTTTGATGATGCACTGGAGAGGTTTTAGTTGGGGGCTGAAGGTTGTGGCTAGTGGCGTTCTTCAGCAAAGTTCAGTCACATCATGCACACAATGCAATCAGACAACTGTGGACAACAGCTAAGTGTCAATGCTTAATATATTTATTTTTAAGAAAACAAGGAAAACCCAAATAACTAGATGGCAGTTAATGTCCCACCTCCACACAGTTCACAATCGGAGAAACTGCTACTTATTTTTATTTCCATCATTTGCAAAAGCCTTTGAAAATATTGGCTTTCCAAGAGGCATTTCTGGGTCATCAAGACTCATGACCCCTGTAGAGAGAAGGACTGAAAAGGCTAAAACAAAAATATCAATTAAAAATAAATGAAAATTGCTCTTTAAAGTTCCTAATCTTGCAGACCTTGCTCAGTTGAGGAGTCCATTTAAGTTATACCTGGGTTAGATTTAGGTCATAAAGATCCTACTGCCTGGAGTAAAAATAACCCCATAATTTCAACCCCACAGTCTTTGAGTTGTTGTTTTTGTGTGTGTGTGATTGTCACAGTGCAGCTTGCCCCTGGACTGCAAATCCTGGGGCTAAGCCAGCCCTGATTACAAGATGAGCCCAACCTGAGCAGAATCAGGTATTTCAAATATAAAAGGCACCAAGAAGCTTCAGAAAGGGAGTGTAACTGAGAGAGGTAGTTGGGATTGCTAGAGGAAGGTGGCCTAGTAGCGAGCTGGGAAAGCCTAGGACAGGAGACTGAGACCTGGTGAAGCTGGAACTGAAGAAAGACTTTGCATTTGTATTGAGACTTTCCGAGTTCTGTTTTGGACAAGTTCTGTTGCCAACTTGATGAAAACTGAATTAAAGGACTTTGGGCTGAGAAGGTGACTGGAAACTTTTGAGTTCTTGAAAGGGAAGTAGAGGTGGGCGGCAGCCACAGTACTACAATGATTCTATAATACAGATGCTCATATAAGCACCATTATAACATTGCTACTCCAATTATTCTATAATAATAATACAAAATAATAAAGATGAGACTGATTCATCAGTTGTAAACTACCTGTGTTCTTCACCATGTATTTCAAATTCAGAAGCTTCCTAAATTCATAGACTGTACGGCCACAAGGATCCATTATGATCATCTAGTCTGATCTCCTACGTAAATCAGACAATAGAATTTCACCCAGTAAATCCTGCTTCCAGCCCCTAACATCTGGCTCAACTAGACTATTCTCTTTTAGAAAGACATTCAGTCTTGATTCAAAGACTTCAAGGGATGGAGATGTCTGGCACTATTTCTTTAGACTCATCTTATCCCATAATAACGGCCAAGAATCTCTTGCACAACATCAGCTTCATGGCTCCATATACAGATGTATCTTATTGATGAAGCCAGCTGAATCCTGCTTTCATTGAGTGTGAAAATAATTAAAACAGCAGAGTTCTTGGGTATGTCTACACTGTGCAAAAAAAAAAAAAAAGTGGCAGCAACTCTGGGAGCCTGGGTCCGTGCGAGTCCGTGTCAGGTATGAGGCTAAAAATAGTGGCTTTGGCATTCCTGCTTGGGGTGGAGCCCCAGCTCTGTAACATGGCAAAGGGATGGGTCTTAGAGCTTGGGCTCCAGCCTGAGCCAAAACACGTACACTGCTATTTTTAGCCCCTTAGTATGAGCCCGAGTCAATTAACCTGGACTCTGAGACTTACTTTCTTTTTCTTTTTTTTTTTTGCATTGTAGACATACTCTTAAGGGCATAAATGTTCTGGGCCAGATCTTCATCTGGTATAAACCTGCACAGCTTATTTGAAGTCAGGCTACTTAATTTACACCAGTGTAGGATCTAGCCCTAAATTTCCTTAGTTCCCCCCACCCCAGACTATCTTCAATGGCAGTATCATGGAAACTAACCAGCTGGGGAGAAGCAACAAAAGCAAGAGATTAGGTTCTAATAAGAAAGGACAAACAAACAGACTAAACTGTAGGGTTAATTTACCGTACAGGGCTAAATTCTGCCCTGATTTACACCCTATGAAACGCCATTGAATTCACTTGAGAGGGGGTATAAATTAAGGGAAATCTAACCCAGTATCTTTGATTTTTGTCAGCTAAAATCCCAGGGAAGAATTCTGCTCTCATACCCACTTACGGGAACCCCACTGGAGTCAATGGGCTACATGGTTGTAAATGATTGTGGAATATGGCCCTGATGTTACAATATATGGTGCTGTTAGCTTTCTTCACAAAATGGCTCCTCTAATAGACTTTATTGATGAGAATAAGTGGTTACGTTGCGTTTTCCCTCCACAAGTTGTTTGATAGCAAAGAATACATTTGCTCGGGGCCTCTGCTTTTCTGCCTCTGTAGTCTGCTTCAAAATCAATACTCTGTGCCAAATTCATTCTGGGTGTAACTTCATTGACTTCAGTAGAGATAGAACCAAATGAATTTGGTTCTATCAGCTTATCTGCATATTTTACGATTGCTTTGTTTACAATATTTACAAATTTTCACTGACATCAAACCTAAGATGGTTGCATCACTCAATCTGTAATATCAGGGAGCGCCCTGCATGAATCAGAATTGTCAGCACCACCAGTCCTCTGTAGTTTCAGCCCAGCAACTTCCACATGGGCTGGAAAGAAATATAGTAAGTGATTTAATTGTTAAATCAAAGCTTGGGAAGCTACCAAGTTGTCCAGATGCATCTGTCCTGCTGCTGGAATGCTATGTTGCTTGCGTGAATGCAGGGTTCCTTTCTGAAAGAGGCCACAAGTGTTTCTGTTTAATCATGTCATAAGGAAAAAGAAAATGATCAGGAATGTGCATGGGCAATCTGCCCTTCATCCCACCCTTCTAATGCACAGTGCTTCTCTCTAGTTACATCAAGAATTTTGCAAGACGTCAGCTGGACATAGTTTGAACTACAGGGAGAGCTGAAAAATCTGTGCACAACTTTCATGTGGTTGACTTCACTGTGATCAATCATAAGTGTCATTGGGAGAACAAGAGAGAGATGATTTGCAGGATGTTAGAGTGGCTGCTTATATTTTGCTTTGCTTTTCCACATTCTCCTTTAACATGTCTAAAATTTTTATTAATTATTATTTATTATGTGTAATGTGGTAGCATCTTGGAGCCCCAGTCATGGAGATGAACCCCATTAGGATAGGCGCCACAAAAACACAGAATTAAAAGACAGCCCTTGCCCCAAAGAGTTTACAATCTAAGTATAAGAAGAGACAACAGCTGGATACAGACAGATGGGGAAGCACAAGGAAACACTGAGACAATATTGGTCAGCATGATAAGCTATGGTTTCAATGCACCAGCTGCCTTTCCAATGCCCTAGGATATGAGAAATAATATACAGTACATCAAAATCAACCTAATAAAAAGGTAATTCAATCAAACAGCTCTGTTATGATAAACCCAAGTGGTTCTCACCAGAACAGTTTAGAGACAAACACAAATAAAATGCCAAGAGTTTTGCAAGGGATGTAAGCCCTCACACTTTAGCACACAAACCGACCTTTGATGGTGTAGAAGCAGCAAAGAATCCTGTGGCACCTTATAGACTAACAGACGTTTTGCAGCATGAGCTTTCGTGGGTGAATACCCACTTCTTCGGATGCAAGAAATGGGTATTCACCCACGAAAGCTCATGCTGCAAAATGTCTGTTAGTCTATAAGGTGCCACAGGATTCTTTGCTGCTTCTACAGAACCAGACTAACACGGCTACCCCTCTGATACTTTGATGGTGTGTTAAGCAAGAAACATCCCCCATGAACAGGTTATTTCATAACTGCAGGATTTCTTGCACCTGGTTCTGGTCAAAGTCTAAAACTGATTACTGGAAGGACTAAACAGACCATTTATGTTTCTTGTGTGTATACATTTTTGTGTTTGTTACAATAGATAAAAATGTTTATTCCCATTAAAAATACTCAGAATATATATATAATTTTGTACACACACGCACAACCTAGTTTTGCAAGGCTTAAGGTTGTCACACACATAACATAGATGACACAAAACCACAAAAGCAGGGAAATACAAAAATAAGTCACCTAGCAATAAATACCATCTACTACTCCACTCACAGAAACTCACATTCCCTCTTCTGCAGTTAATATACGCCACAGATCATGCGTCACAACCATAACTCTGTCACTGTTGGGATGTCAGATTTCCACCACAAATCTGCGTAATTAAGATGGTGAAACTACTGCTGTTTGCAAGAAGATCATACTTGGTCACAGAAACCTTTGCATAGCAAAGAGCAGTTACAAGAGCCATGAAGGTGTTTCCTAGTAGCTGCCTAGTTGCGGATCAGTGCACTGCTATCCTGGCCTAGAAATTCTCTTAGAGTTTACTGTCACCCCTTGTGCACTACACAACAGCACCCCACCAAAAAGCTATTTCAAATTCCAAGCATCTACAATATTTATTTTGTGGTACATGATTGGGAAAAAAAATCTCACTGAGTTCACAGTGGTTCCGGAAAGGATAAACTTTATGCTTTCATAGCCATTTTTTGATGGTGGTGATATTTCACAAGGAATTATATTGATTAGAGAGATTTAAGATGTAAGATACCTTTGTGTGCTTTGTCACTTTCATTGGCAAACCCTGTATAACGGAGGCGCTAAACCCTATCAAACTTTACACTGCTCACTATCCATTCATATCATTTTAGTCTGATGGAATGATAGCATCTATTCATGTTAGCAGACAAGAGTACACTGTATGTAATACAGAAGGCTGGAGTGTCTCTTTGATAGACTGTTTCTCACATGGAAATAATTCTTTACAGGCCCTTTAGGCTCTTTTTTTTTTAAGCTGGCATTATTATAATGGGCCAGCCAGAGACATGGCAGTTATTTTCTGATGCCTCTGGAGCTTTCTGAAGTTCACTGTTTTACCAGTGAACTAAGTAATTGATACTTCATGCACAGCACCATTTCTGAACTACTGAAACCTGATTGGCCACTTATTTTAAAAGTGTTACTATTTGAAGAAGTAGTGGGAATTTACGTGCTAGTCTGCAGTTCCAAAATGGGCTGTTTTGTCATTGGACCTTGTACACTAGAAGACTTATTTTCACAGATAAATGATAATCTAAGAGGCTGCAAATTCAAGCCAATTAGAGTAAAACTGCCTTTTATTCAATGGGGGTGGGATCAGGCCCATAATGACTAACAGGCTGTGTGCTGTGTTTTAAAGATTAAACATCAGTTTGAAATGTGTATAAAATAATTAATAGAAACAACACAATGAGCAATAATCAAAAACACAGTGGAAAGAACCTAAACTCATTCTATCGATTAAACAAAGAGCTCAATAACCCAGGTATAAACGTTATTTAGTAGAAGTCTTGAACACTACAGAGAGGATTTGTCTCTCTCCCTTTCATACAAAAGTCATGTTAGCATTTGCATGGGTAAAGGATGGATGGCATTTGCTTTAGCCTGACACACTTTGGGCTGACACTGTAAACTCTCCTATCCCAATGCAGCTTAATTCTGACCTGTTGAACACGTCTGCTACTTTGGGACCCTATTCCGAACAGACTGGTATCTGTTTTTTTAACTTGGGGTTAAATCCTGTCCCTACTAAAATCAGTGGGAGTTTTGCCATTGACTTCAATGGGGCCAGGATTTCACCCATGGATTCCTCTTAAGTGGGAGCTTATACAGTAAATTAGATGAGGACCGGTAGAGATAATGGGCCCAATGCTATGAGATGTGCAGTGTGGGCACTCACTGTCTCACAGGACTTGGCCTACTACTAACATCCCTATTAATAGGCTTGTCATTTGTCTTACAAAGCCTTTCTCACAACAGTCACAAAATGGCGATGCACAGAACAGCTCCAGTTATGAACCTGAAATTAAACTAGTTTCACTTTAAGTTCCTAAACTGTTGAGAAAACACCAAACCTTGCTTTCCAGGCCCTCAGGCCTCTATGAATGTCTGTTTTAGTCAGATATGTAACTAGCAAGTAGATTTAAATCTGTAATTATGATAGTCTTTTGTATTGAAAACACCACAATTCAACTGGTCCCTGGAAGAGATGCTCAAATGAGAAAGTTTATTCAAGGGTCTATGACTGCATGGGAGCACAGCCAGCCAAAGTACAGGGATGAATGACAACAGCTGTTCTCCTCTACAGTCAATACATCTTAAGGATACTCGCCTGGTTGTATAGCCCTCTCAAAACAACTTATTTTAATCCCCTAGTGCATCATCCTTCTTATCATTCCCTTTCCCCCACCAATGTTCAGAGGAGCATGGTAGTGACCTATGAAGTTTTGAATGACACCTATGTGCAGTGGCTGCAAGACATCACTGTGTTGAGAGGCAAAAATTTCAACACAATATGCAACAGCTCTACCTTAACTGAATGAGCTGGACAGTTGTCAATCAACAGGCACATATAATGGTCTTGTAGGTGCAGCTCCTTCTTCCAATTCTTAAGCCACTCTTGAAACAACAAACTAGCCATCCAGGCATAGGTAGAGTTTCTGTAGCTCAAGGGCAGCTTTGAATTATCTTTTTGGAAAGGTCCAATAGAGAAGAGAAATCTCATCAGCAATGCAGATATCATGCTGCAGGAAGTCAGCCAGATGCAGAGTAGGGTTTCCACCCTCCATTCACTAGCTGCCAGAAGGACTGTATCTTGTTTCGCACTGTGTTCCTTACGCTGAACAGTGTTGTGTCAGCCTTTCCAAAGACTGAGCCAGCTGTCCGAAGAGTTGCATTCCTTTCCGTGCTCTGTTGCCAGCTGAATTGGTTTCTGTTGCAGCATTGACTAGAAGAATCAAGCACCTGGGCCAAGCTTTTGCTGAAACCAGAGTCACAGGGCTTCACTCAGGTCTGCCTTCTTGCCATCACGTTGACGCCTGCAGCCTCAGTTTGTGCTGATTTTGTGCTCCTTTAAAATGTTACTGCTGTTCTTAAAAATGCATGAAACAGATTTTGAGACCCCAAATTTATCCGCTACTTACACTTGCTTAGCACCATGCTCACATTGGGCCTCCAGAACCTGAGCTGCATTGGCGAGAGACAGAGCCACATATTTGGAAGCCATGACATGCAGCAGGGGTACTCAGCTTTGCAGGCTTGGAGCCAGCAAATCAGTTACATGTAGAACCTCTCTTCTAATAAAATTGTCAATAAGCAGCATTTCTATTGTCAATATCTGAATCCTATTAACATTAAAGTCAATGGGATGGGATCAGCTCCAGGGAAAATGTTGCTATTAACCAAAACTTGTTAATAATCCACTGTACTTGTAAAGTGTGTTAATTAATCTAGTACTTCTATACCTCCTGAGAAAATAAAAAAGTACTAAAACATCAAAAAAAAAGTATTTTACTCTCTCCTTGGCTTTTGATTACAGACATAAGACAGATTGCACCCCAGTACAAGAAAGTTATCTACAAAGAGTTAGAACAAAAGAGTGTTTTTAGGATCCCCTGGTTTTCTTACTGCAAAAGAACAGTGGATACATATGCTGACGGTGTAGACTTTTTGAACTGACCAAGTAAAGATTCCCACATATGTCCCTGCCAGCAGGTAGGAGATCTTGGGGGACAATTACTGCACTGGTGGGGTGCAAAATAAACTTTATTAATAAAATGCAAAAACAGGGAAAATTCAATAGTGAGGGGTATGGGGTTTGTTAAGGTAGACAATTGGGGAGGGGTTTCTTTTAGTGAACAGTAGGGGGGTTTCAATAGTGGTGTACAATACAGTGGGATACAATACAGTGGGTAACCAATTAACACAGAAATATAAATGTAACAGGTAGCTAACAATTTCTATGTAAAGGGTGTGTTACAGCAGCATATAATCAACTAACAGTTATGGAAAAATATAGAATCATAGAATCTCAGGGTTGGAAGGGACCTCAGGAGGTCATCTAGTCCAACCCCCTGCTCAAAGCAGGACCAAACCCAACTAAATCATCCCAGCCAGGGCTTTGTCAAGCCTGACCTTAAAAACCTTAAAAATATGTTAAATAACAAACAATTTTAGGTTAAAAATGTGTCACAGTGGTGTAAATGTAGAATGTGAGGTGTATCAGAGAGGAAAAAGTAACCAATGGGGTTTTATGCTAGAGATTTAAACTCAGTGAAACACAGAGAACAAACAGGCTGTAAGTTTAAGCAGCAGAGAGAGTGTAACAAGGTAGGGAAACACAGAGAAGCTCGGGGGAGGGGGGTTGGCAGTGGGAAGACAGACTTAATTACAATTATACAGAACACAGCAAAATCTTATCTATGATCTAACTTAACCAAGACTACACAAATCAGTAAGTAACAAAACACAATGAAACAATTCTCTAAGCCTAACTTACAGAGTATAATGCTAAATCTAACTTAATGGGTGCACCTTATGCTAAGGGTAGTTTTAGAGGGTGTGGCTGCAGCAGTGGGACAACTGCAAGTGGGCTGCCCAGGATAGAATCCAGGGAGGCACAGCTTGGCAGTGGCACAGGCTTATTTTTTAGCAGCACAGACCACGGAGTTAGCTTAGGTCTGTCTGTTGGGGAAACAGAGCCAGCAGCCAGGACAGGGGAAGTTTGTAAGAGGGAGTTCTTACCAATCCCCAGGACAGCAGCAAAGGCAGAAGCAGGCACAGCAGTTTCAGCATCAGAGGATACAGAGAGGACTCAATTCGTTCACAATAATCAGGAGATCTCCAGGCAAAATTTGTTGTTCGTGGGAGGGGGGTTAAAAAACGGGGGTATGCTCAAAAATAAAACGAGAGAGGAGAAAGGACCCCCCAGAACCCCTGGCTGATCAGACCAGGCAGCAGTGCAGGAACCGTTCTAAAGTCTGATCAGAAAATGTCTGGTTATAAAGGCAAACTCAGGCAGCTTCCCGCCAGTAACTCTGATTGGTTCCCCTTCTTACAGGGAGGAGAGAAGGCAGGGAAAAGACTGCAGGTAGGCATAAAACATGTCTGGGCAAGTTCTGAGCCCCCAGGTATGACTCATATGCTCAGCTATTTTGCCTTTAGGTCTTGCAGCTCTGGACATTGCCTACCCTACACCAAGCCCAGGTTTAACAAGGTGATAACAGGACTAACCGTTTGAACAGGGCAGTGGTCCCACTTAGCACGCAGCACAAGTGGCCATCCCTTTGAGAAGGACAATGGCTCTTGGCAAACGACTTAAGGGGCCCTCCCTTTGAGAAGGGCAGAGGCCCTGGTAAACAACTTAACAGCCAGGGAGGGGCGGCCACAGGAGGAGAACAAAAACAAAATGGAGTAGGGGGATAGCTGTAAGAAACAAAATGGAATAGGGGGATAGCTGTAACAGACAACATACACACCCCTTTTTTAAAAAATAGGGAAGTGATTGTTATAACTATCGTGGGTTGAGAAATTTTTGACAGTTTATTTTTAGTCAAAAATGCCATTTAATTGAAACAGAAACATTTTGCAGAAATGTATTGATTTCAATGAAGTTTCTACTGGAAAGTATCTCTGGTCAAGCGTGCTCTTTTTGGTCAATCCCAGAGACCTGATTCAAGTTTCCACACAATTTTGTTTCTTGACAACCGTCTAAAGGTTTGGGTTTTGATCTTCATCAGAGCAAAACCAAATTCTGAAACCTCTCAGTCTTTTTAGGAAACAGAATTGTAATTCTCCAGCCAGCTCAAGTTGTAACTTTCTAGGAAAGACATTAAAGGACCAGATCCCAATGGCTTTATTCACACTTAATAGTGCTTTACTTCTCAAACAGTTCCCATCAAACCAATAGTCTACCTGAGGAGTGAGGTACTACATGATGTGATTAATAATACCAGAATCTGTCCCCAATGGTCTGATTTTGATAAATAGCCCCAATTCTTTTCCGCAGTTGTCAGAAATAGTTTAATTTATTCATTTAACTATTTATTCATTATTCATATTTATATTTAAAACTCCCTCCCATAGCGCTAAGAGCTTTATTGCCTAGTTTTTAAATGTCCATTTAAAATAGCCACAATTAAAGAATAAAAATAAAAAATAGAAAGACATTCAAAGAATTGATGGATTCTTGCACATGTGTTCAAATGTGATCTTCTAGGCAACGATGCATGCTGGTTAGTCAGGGTGCCAGTTTGACATACGTTATTTGGAAAGATCCAAAAATAAGAAATGTGGGGTCAACTATTATCAGTGTTATAGAAATAGTACAGAATCATAAGTTACCAGTGGAGTCAAAACCATGGCTCCAGTCCTGCCATCAAAGGTGCATGGACAGACCCTGACACCTGTGCAGAATCCCATTGAAATTAATGGGGCTCCACATGGGTGCAGGGGTCCATCCAAATGGATTTGATTGCAGGAATGGCAGCTTTGTTTGCTGCATAATGTTTCTTCAACACATGGGACTATAAAGTCTTTTAAAATAAGAACTGCATGGGAGACTGTCTGGGCCTCAGTTTTCTCTCCTGTAACATGGGAATAGTGATACTGATCTCCTTTACATTTTGAGATCTACAGATCAAAAACGCTATGTAAGAGCTAGGTAGTAATCATTATTACCTATTTAGATTGTAATGCTGTTTGCGTCAGAGACTGTCTCAGACTATGTGTCTGTACAAATAGTATCCAATGCCTAGCACAACAGAGCCCTCAATTTCAATCCTATAGGCTCAACAGTAACACAAATAATAAGCAGTTCATTGTAATGTTTCCTGGATTAATATTTTAATGGAAACATTTGCCTGCAGTAAGAACAGAACTGAAATGTACAGCCTCACCTACCAAAACCTCCCTCTTAATTGGAATAAGCCCGTTCTGTATTTTTCAACAAATATGCTTTTCAGCATTTCTGCAGAAATCTTTCACCAGTCATCCCCTCTCAGGCTGATTACACAGAGAAAAGCTGCAGACTGTGATTGACTGCTTCTTAGTTAGCAGTGAAAAGTATAATCAGACTAAAAATAACTAAAATTCTTTTTTGCCACTCAGCATTGTATCCACACGTATAAGCCAGAAGAAAAGATCAGCCAGCCAGCATGAACATGTTGGGGCTTTCTCTCCTTTGAAATAGGTTCCCAAGACAGATTTCAGTTAGATGACACTTACAAAGGAGTACAGAAATAAAAGCCTGTTGGGCCTTTTGTTCGTCAATCACTTTGCTTTTCCCCCATGAATTTACAAACTTTCATATGTCGAATCTATAACACTTCACATGAAGCTCTTGATACATTTAGGAAGGCGAATCCACAAGAGAGCAGGTAAATGGTTACTAGAGAAACACATCTGTCTTAGCCTGCAGCCACCCAGAAATAGCTGCCCTCCTGTCAAAGTGCCAGTGAGCCATAAAACAGCAGGGGCCATCACTCCAGGGGGACATGTTTTCCTATGCAAATACAGTAATAAATCTAGGGCACTTCTTAGTAGGAATTCATATTGGGTACTGGATACAGATGCTTTCTGGGCTTCTGCAACATGGTCTTCACAGACCTTGATCTTCACTCATAAAAACCATCCAAAGAAAAAGAACATTACTCTGATTTTTGGTCATTGCTCCTTTCCCATCCCTGCTTCACCCCAGACATCTGTCTCCATTTTCATTAATGGAACATGCCTCAAAGGTAGTAAGCAGAGCTGAGCTAAATTAACTTTTTTTTTTTTCAAAAAAAAAAAATCTTCACAGTTTTGTTTTATTCAATTTCATCCACTGCAGTTTTTGCTTCATTCATAGTTTTGATGACATGCATTGAAAAGAGAAGAAAATGAAAATGCAAATTTACACAATTTTGGTAAAAAAAATTCCCCCTTTCACTGGATAATGCCCCAAGTTTTTTCATGCCTAACTTCAGGCATAGAATCATACGGTTAGAAGGAACAGCAAGGACCATCTAGTATAACCCCTGCCAAGATGCATGCAAGTTTGAAAATATTGGCTTCAGCACAGCTATATTTGATGTCACTTGCAGTGAAATGCAAAATAACTTGAAATTCAATGTGAATTTTGTTATGAACTTGAAAATGAACAAGTTAGTATTCGATAATTTCTGGATACCATCAGAAGGTGCTTGGATAACATTTCTGGATGAGTAGGAAATACCCTGATAATATTAGGTGTTTCAAGAGAATATGGGACATTATCCTAATGAAGAAGTTCCTGAATAAGCTGAGAGAGGAGGATGGTAATATGTTTTATGGTTTCTACATATTGGTTAAGTGTGCAAAAATCAGATTGTGCAACCCTTAAACTCAGCTTGATGAACAAGAGTAGTCCCATTACATAAGTAGTCTCTTGTCGTGGTGGGGAGTGAAGAGCTCCTTGCACTGCCCCCTCGTAGTCTAAAAGCAGGGGTGGGTAGGTGTTGAACAGTCATTGAAGCTGGAAGAAGAGCAGAGATGTGCTGTGGGTGAATGCTAAGGGAAGAGATGAGGTAAAAGGAAAGTGATGGGGAAAAGGAGGTGCAGAACTGATGTGGGTCTGGGGTCTTGGCCAGATGTGGGTGCTAAGGATGCAAAATGAGTTGATGAGGAGTGTCTAATTAATTCATTGGCAGATGGGCAAGTAGGGGATGCAGAATTAGTTAACTGTCATGTGGGGAGAAGTTGGAAGTTCCACACTATCAGGCAGCATTTTGTAAAAAATGTGTATAACTTAATCTCAGTTGGGTCGTCAAGCAGGAATGCCTGCTTCAGGGGCCCAAATCACCTTCTGTGTGATATGTCTGGGAGAGCTGGCAATACTAACTGTCACACAAAGACACAGGGTGTGTGCATGAAGAGTTGAAAAATCAGGGGACAGACCAAACATGGTCCAATCTTTTGGAAAACATTGTTTTTTGCAGGAAGGGGCTGATTCATGATTTTTGAACTCTTGGGGTTAGCATTTGGCAGTATTGAGATGGTGACATGATCATAAAAGCAGCAGCAACCATACGCAAAATGACAGGTTAATCAGATAAATTGCACCCTGGGAAAATCAGGCTCCTTCAAGGTGTCTCAAGTTAGGTACCAGAAATCAAGGCACCCAGAATCACTAGTCACTTTTGAAAATCTTGTCATGATCTAAATATCCCATTTGCTGATAATTATTGACATTTAGTAATTACCAGGCCTCTGTTAAATTCCAAAAGAAAACCAGCATACACTCAAAAAAAATCAACAGAAATGCTATTTTTTAATTCAACTTTAAGAAACAAAAATTCTTATCTAGTTAATATCCTTTTTAGTGAATCCAAATGGCAGGCACCTGGTCACTCGAGCAGAACTGCAAAGTCACAGTCATTTTGAAGGAGACTCATTTTGGAGGCAGTCTTTGTCTTTCCCTGTCCTTGAGTAAACTGAGGGTTTGGCTCTGTGTATGTTTCCATAAAACATTACACCATGTACCCTTTACAATTCCTGGGAGCTCTATCATTGTCGCACTGGACATCCCTGTTTTTAATATTATTTCCGGAGCGTCTCCTAAGCTATTATTTCATAACCTCTTACATGCTTGTGCTCTTCCCATGTATACTTCCTTGGTGAGATGGCCTGCCTTCTGTTTCCTGTATGTATCCCTTTTGGTGTTTAGATAGCTAAAAAGCTCCTTGTGCAGCCACATTGGTCTCCTGTGGCTTTTCTTATCTTTGCTCTGCATCGGAATAGCTTGATGTTGGATCTCTAGTATTACATCTTTTAGGAACTGCCAGCCCCCTTCAACTCCTTTTCTTCCTAATTCATCTCTCCATAGGACCTTGTCTACTATTTCTCTGCAGCTGGTTAAAATCTGCCTTTTTGAAGTCCAGTGTTCTGGTTTTTCTGTTCTCACATCCTCTTTTCCTTAGGATCTTGAATTCCAGCATTAATTTTGGATCTGGTTTGGACCAACAGGGATGAATTAATTGTGAACATGAAGGGGAGTCTGGGAAGAAGTGATCGGGAATTTGGGAAGAAGTGATCGTGATCTTGATTTCCAGCAGATCATGATCACTTCTTTCCAAATTCCCGATCACTTCTTCCCAGACTCCCCTTCATGTTCACAATTAATTCATCCCTGTTGGTCCAAACCAGATCCAAAATCAATGATCCTCTGGTTGTTTCGTCAATTTTCTGAATCAGAAAATTGTCCCCTACACATGATAAGAACTTGCAGGACATATTATATTTTACTGTATTAGTCTTCCAACAGATATCAAGGAAATTAAAATCCCCCATTAATACTAGCTCATGTGTGTTAGTTAATATTGTTACCTGCTTGAAGAATGCTTCATCCATTTCCTCTTCTTGATTTGGTGGTCTATAATAAACTCCCATCATAACATCATTTTCCCATTTTATCCTCACCCAGATACTCTCAGTAGGTCTGCTGCTCACTTCCTCTTGGGACTCAGAGCAAGTGTATACATTCTTGCTATATAATGTCATATACAAGTCTATACATCTTTATGAGTTGTTGGGGGGCGCTCGACCCCCGCTTCACCCCAGGCCTCACACCCACTCCAAACCCCCACCCCACCTTTTCCCTCCCCTGCTCTGCCCACCCCATTCCACCCACTCCCCCGAGCTCGCCCTGCCCTCGCTCCTCCCCCTAGCACCTCCTGAACAGCTGACTGCAGTGGGCACAAGACACTGGGGGGAGGGGGAGGAGCCACTGGGGGGGCTGCTGGAGGGTGCTGAGCACCCACTAGTTTTTTTCCTTGGGTGCTCCAGCCCCGGAGCACCCATGGAGTCAGCACCTATGTGCAATGAAACACTGCCTCCTCTTCTCCCATACCTGTTCTTCTGGAACAAGGTATATCCCTTAATACCAGTACTCCAGTCATGAGATTTGTCCCACCAAGTCTCTGTAATGCCAATGAAGTCAGAATTTTCTTCATATACCATGACTTCCAGTTCATCCTACTTGTTTCCCATGCCCCTTGCATTGCTATTCAGGTATCGAAGATATTTTGCAGACTAACCTGTTGTTTTTCTTCTTGCTTCTTTAATGCAGTTGTGGTTTCTAGTCCCTTGTCCAGAATTTAGCCCCTTCCCTTGTCTTCATTACTTGAACCTAAATGTGCATTGGCTGGATTTTTGTCACCGTCTCCCATAAGACCTAATTTAAAGCTCTCCTTATCAGGCTAGACAGACAATGTCCAAAGGTGCTCTCACTAAATGGAGCCCATCCCAGCAAAATAATCTTCTTTCCTGGAACATCACTCATTGTCAATGCTTTCTTGCCCACACCACCTGCATAGCCATGCATTTACCTCCACAACTCGACAGTCCCTGTCTGGGCCTTTTCTTTCAACTGGGATGACGGAGGAGAACACCACTTGTGCCCCAAACTCTTTATCCTTCTTCCCAGAGCCATGTACTCTGCAGTGAGCTGCTCAAAGTAATTATTGGTAGTATCATTGGTGCCCACATGGATATGAAGAAAAGGATAGCAGTCTGAGGGCTTGATGAATCTCAGCAGACTCTCTGTCACATCCTGAATTCTGGCTCCAGGCAGGCAGCACACTTCTCAGGATTCCTTGTCCAGATGGATGTCCCTGTCCTCCTTAGAAAGGAGTCCCTGACCACCACAACCCTTCTCCTCCTCTTGAGAATGGTGGTCTTGGAGTCCCCATTCCTAGGACAATGCATCCTGTGCCTTCCAGTTGATTGGGTCTCCTTCTGATCCCTTCCCTCAGATGCCTCCCCCAAGGCGTTCTCAGCAGTATTTACCTGTGCTTAGAGCCTGAAAGCAATTGCTTACCTCTATCTGTGTTGTGGGTATACTAGTTCTCCTCCTTCTTATTCTGGAGGTCACATGATACCAACTTTTTTCTCTATTCTTCAGTCCCCCCTGCATTGCTCTCTCCAATTTTTGGAATGCTGTGCCTGCAGTACCAAATCCTGACTTCTATCCAGGAAGTCTTCATATTTTCTGGTGCAACACAGAGTCAATACTTGGGCCTCCAGTCCTTTAACCTTTTCTTCCAGTATGGAGACCAGCGTGCACTTTGTACAGACAAAATCATTTCTATCCTCCGTGAGGAAGACAAACATGGCGCAGCCTGAGCAGGTTACAACAGCTGATTCTTCCATATTTTCTTCCTTGTAATGTATCAAGAGGAAGATACATACATAGCTGGAATTAATCTGGCTCACCTGAGTGTTAGTATTATTAAAATAGGTATTAGAATTAAGAATATGTTTAGTGTTTAGACATTAGTCCTGCCACGAGTGCAGGGGACTGGATTAGATGACCTCTTGCGGTTCCTTCAAGTCGTATGATTCTATGATTATTGAATGCTTGTGAATTGCTGCATGTATTAATCTCACTTATAGAATCTGTATCCCATATTATAAGATCATATTTGAGTGGTTGTATTGTGAGCCTCCTTGACTGTGTAAATTAGAAGACAGGAGAGAGACATTAATTAGTGTAAAGGGCTGATCTTCAACAGAAGGTGTTTATGTCCTTCTCAAAATGAAAGGTCCATGGATACCAGGTGGACTATGGTTGGATGTTGCAACTGGAATTTTCCTATGTACCATCCTATGTACAAGAGGACAAAAGACTGCTGCTGTTCTGCTCTCCTCCCTGTGAAGATGAGTCATGGAAGTGGACTTTTCCCCATCAGCTGAGTTTTCACCTCAGAGCACATGGCAAGAGGGGGATAAAAACTCAAAACATAAGAAATTTGGTATCTCTGTGCTGCTTGGACTCTAGGGGGGAAAGGTGTTTCTAGGTATAAGAGATTACCAGCTGCTTAGCCTGGATTAGCATTAAAGGACATATAGCGAATGCTGATTACAGAAGCATCTATTACCTTTTGAAACTTAGGACTGCAACTCATTGCTGTATATATGATTATCCACTTGAACCTTGTAAATAACTCTCATTTTCTTTTCCTATTTAATAAATCTTTACATGGTTTATTATGCACCAAGCCTTTGCTAGCTGAGCTGAGATTTTCCCAACCACTTCACTTAAAACACACTGGTTAAGATAACACATAAAACAAATTTATTCACTATATAAAGTTAGATTTTAAGTGATTATAAGTAATAACAAACAGCTCAAACCAGGTTACCTAGGAAATTAAACAAAAATGCCAACTAAGCCTGATATACTAGATAGGTAGGATTTGAATTAGCAACATCTCACCTTGACTGATGATACAAACAAGCTTGCAGCTTCTTGAGGCACAGGCTGCATTTGCTGTGCAGCCTGGGTTTCCCTCCTCCATTCCAAGTCCTTTGACATTCAGAGGTTCTTCCAGGTGGGGGAGTGAAGACAAATCATGATGTCACTCCCCTCCTGACAGTCTCTCCACATGGCAGGAACCCTTTGATTTAAGCTAAGTTCCCAGCCCAGTTTTTGAAAAAATACAGGTCCCAAAATGGAGTTCAGTGTCATGTGATCTGGTCACATGCCCTTGAATGTTTTGTTGAGTCATAGCAGCCATTATCCATAGGCTGTCTGAAGTACTCCCAGGAAGGCTCACCAGGTGGGAGATGAGCTGCTTCTAAGGCCTATTGTTTCCCTAGTGGCCCATTACCTTGAGTAGGACCTTCACAATCAGCTGTCTAGACTGGGAGCATCTTGCCAAGTGGGTATCACCCAGGTGTAACTACAGTTGAAATACAGATATACAGTCAATATTCATAACTCCAGATACAAAAATGATACATTCATACAGATAGGATAATTGTATTTAGCAAATCATAACTTTTCCAATGACACCTCACATGACATCTTGTACAAAATGCATCATAATTATGTCATAATCATATCATAATCATACCACTTTGATGACTATGGGGTGCAGTGTTACAGTAACCTAGCATGTATATTAGAGAGAGGCACACTACTGATTAGGACCCCCACCCACATAGAAAAGTTCCATAACATTGGATTCAGATTAAACCAACAGGGTCCTATAGAAATGAAAAGTTTTTCTTTGTTTTAATAGAAATTACTCTTAAGACCTATGGAATTTGAGAGAATGATCTCTTTTCTAAACCATCTTATAGAATTCTGCACAGCAGGAATATTGTTTTCTATCAAATTTTATACAATGGTTTAAAAAAACTGTAAACAAAGATTAGCATTGTCTATTATATTTGATGGGTATTTTCCATAAGAAGTAAAATAATATGGGAGGTTTGCAAGTGAAAATTCTGTAGCTTACATAGGGAGGTGTTGGGGCTGGAAGTGTGCCCATATGAAACACATGCAAAAACATCCCCATGGGGGCTGGTTCACAATGACTAGCTGCCTCCTACTGCTGCCAGCTGGTGAACTTGAGACCTAGTGGCAGCGGTCTGCGCTTTGGGGATGAAAGTCCTTGCGTCATACCTTACTGACAGCCCAGAATCAGAGTTTTTACACAGGCACAGATTTTCTTGATCACAAGTAGAGACTGAGTTCTAAAACTCAGGTCGTTTATTTTGTTTGAAAAAAAATTCTTTAATCGTGTTCTTCCCCTCGCCCTCCCTTCCACTTAACCTTTTGTTTGTATTAAAAACAAAAACCGAACCAAAAAACCCACAACATTAGCACAAATGGTATCTGACAGCCATTGTCAGCCTTACTGTCCAAGAGCTGTGGATAATACATCCAGGCCTGAGTGACCTCCAGGTCACTAAATATATATTTATGTGTTGTACAGCTGTTGCTAAACAAGCATAATCCATTGCTCCACTTATGTCATCATTTCTTGGTTGCCGTGGAGATGAGTCACAACATTTCCCCCTCTCGGGATTGCTTTCCATTAAGGGAGCACTTAAAGGGTTTTCCCTGGTTTTGTTACACTTTTGTTAGGTAAAACTGATGATTAAATTAAGATGTTCTGCTTTTCAGATAGAAATATAATTCCTTCGGTGGTATTAAAACCTTTTAAAAAATTGACTTCTGTGGCTATCTGAAGGCTTCGAAACACACTTGTACTTGTAAACAACTTAGATTTGAGTCCTAAGCAGTGGCACCCTCTGGGAGCAAAGCTTTCCACCCTGTCTTTCTGCAGTAAGAACCTGACACAATGCCTTCAATGGGCTTTGGACCAGGCCCTAAGTGCTCAGACACAATTCTCTCCCTCCCTCACTATTGCAGCTTCAAGCAATCTAGATTTATTTCCAAGTCTGCAGCCTTTTTGGATAGAGGGGGAGAGTGCAAGGGCCAGCTGAGGAGACAATGGAAACTTTTCTCCTGAAAGAGCAAATTTTCAAATCTTAGCACTTAAATTGCATGTAAAAATATACACCAGTGAGATGGGTATTCATTAGGGATGGGCTCAAAGCAAAACCCCCTGGATACACATCCCAAAATCTAAAACAGTTGAGAACCAGACCTGAGCTTGGTTCTTGTATGTATGGTCTCAAGTTGGTGTTTGTGCTAGCAAATAATCCTTTTGCACATGCAATTCCTCCACTTCCTTTGCGTGGGCAAAGGCATGTTTTGTACCTGGGTTTCATGCTTCCTTTAGGTTAGTCACAGAGTTGTACGGAGAATGGAAATTCCATTTCATAGAAGATTTTGAAATTTTGAAATTTATTTTCATTCCAATTTGGAACAAAACCCAAACATTTGAAATTCTCCAAGAGATAAAAATAATTGCAGATCAATCAAAAAGAGGTTTGATTTTGATTTTGACTTTTAAAACATTTTTATATTACAACATATAATCTACTACAAAATTTTAAAAAATTGAAACAATGTTGTTTCAAAAGGAAAAATCAAAATGTTTCATTCTGAAAAGGTTGAAATAGGACAGGAAGTTATGATGTCATCGGAACTTTTTTTCAAATAAAATTCTGGCGAAATGGGCACTATTTTGCAAAGCATTTCAATTTCCACAGAAATGCATTTTCCTTCAAAAAACTGTTCCATCAATTTTTTTTCAACCAGCTCTAGTCAGTCTGAAAGCTCTTAACAGTTGGATACAAAATGCAAAACCCAGGAACAGGTCATAAACTTTTCAAAAAGTGTCAACACATTGCATGGGATATTCATTTAAAAAGAAATAATCTAATATTAAGGTGGAAGGGTTGCAGAGGACCCACCCTGCATCTGGCAGACAAAGAGGTAACTCCCTGCTCAAATCTCCAGGGTCCCATCCCCAGAGATGAGGAAAGGGCTAGGATAATGAGGCACAGTTTCTAACTGAGCTCAGTTGGGAAGCAGACTGCTGAAAGCCTGTAGGGGAGCTGTAGCCTGTGTGGGACAGTTTTGTTTTTTAAAGACCTTTTTTTGTGTTTTTTAATTGTTTAAATTTCACTGGGCTATATATTCAGGGGAAACTTCATACCAGCTTATGCTTGGGAGTGAGATCTTTTTCAGAAGGGCATTTTGCTGAACATTGGCCTTAGAAACGGCTTATATTGATTTTCACATGCAACCAACCGGGATCCTTTTTCACCCTTGGCACAGTTCCTCAATGATAGGACTATCAACTCCAGGATTATAATACCCTGCAAGCTGCTGTAGAAACAGAGGGAACAAAAATGTGGTTGCAAGGCCCAAGACTTTGGCTCCTCCCATTAACCAAAAGATTTTGTTTCCCCTTTTGAATTTCTGGTGTAAAAACTATTAGACGCTGGCGGGTGTCACTTCCTGACACCAAATGACCTGTTGAACTGCATTTTAGAATTCATTTTCCACATGAAACCCGGTATTCAGCCCAATAAGTTTGGATCTGGGGTTTTGCTTCAGCAAGTAGAATGGGGTTTGGAATAGAGTTGTTTGAAAATTTTCCAGCAGAACATTTTGTGATTAGAAAATGTGGCAGTGTCCCCAGGAACATATCAATTTTGATAAAAATTTATTTTCAAAAATGAATCTGGATGAAGCATTTCAATGATGCTGAAATGTTCAATGTTCAATGTTCAATTACAGAGACAAAGTGGGTAAGGTATTATTTTACCTCACCCACCTTGTCTCTCTAATATCCTGGGACTAACATGGCTACAACTACACTGCATACAACCATGTGGGCATTATCAGAATGGAACATTTTAAACTTTCATTTCAAAACAACTTTTCGATGCAAAACTTTTTTACTTTTGAAAAACAGAAAAAGTTTGTGTCAAAATCAGAATGAAACATTTCATGTTTATAGTAACTTGAATGTTCCAATTGACCTGAAATGATTTATTTTTCACAAATGTCATTTCATAGAAAATTTCAAAATGTTTTCATTCCAATTCATAACAAATTAAATTTGAAATCTCAAAACTGTTCATATAACAGAAATTCTGGTTCCCACACAGCTCTATGTTTGAATGAGTTTTGCTTTTCATTGTCAGTTTTGTTCCAAGCCAAAACTCAAGAGGGCACAAGCTCATGTAAAGTGAAACCATAGAAAAGGCTCACCTGAATTCCTGAGAGCCAAAACTCCTGAAGCAATTTGCATCGATCTGGCTATGAAAAGCAGATATATGCCGTACCATTTGTGAGGGGACTAGTCTAAATTATTAATTATCAATTATCTTTTTAAAGGGGATGGCTGGGAATAAAGCCAGCTAGTCCCATTTAGTCTGTGTGACTAACCTTCTTTCAGTTTTGTGTCTAAAAGTCCAATCATCATAAAATCTAGGCACAAAAAGGCAATAAAGGAGAGGGACATACCCATCCAATAAACGTTCCTAAAGTATGAAGTATACCAGGCATACACTAAAACAGTTAAACAATCAAGAAAAGACTGCCTTCTGCTGCATCTTCAGCTTATTCTTCAAAAGGAAGAAAAAAGGGAAAATGCTAGTTTTTGATCCAAAAGGAGGTCTTTTGATGATCACTTGGCCTGAATTCAGCAATTTTAGTGTGACCTTGAAAGTTTTGTACCATACAAAACCAGTCAAATATTTAGGAGGAGTAGAGCACATACTATGTGACCATTACATTTTCTTTTTCAATTCCACTTTTTTCTTCATGTTTAGGAGCTTTGTTACAGACAATCAGCCTACAGCAGTTCCCCAATGATAGGACCGCCAAGGGTGAAAAAGGATCCCGGTTGGTTGCATGTGAAAATCAACATAAGCCATTTCTAAGGCAAATGTTCAGCAAAATGCCCTTCTAAAAAAGATCTCACTCCCATGCAAAAGCTGGTATGAAGTTTCCCCTGAATATATATCCCAGTGAAATTTAAACAATTAAAAAAATAAACAAAAAAGGGTCTTCAGTGATATATGGAACATCAAAAGAAATGTGTAACAAATTGTAATGACAAGGTAGATCTGGAATGCAGCAGCTTGGTGAAGAGAGAGACTGTTTGCAGCACAAAATTCAGGCAGAGAAAATGCAGAAAACACAAAGACCTAAGTTATAACAAATATGTTTAAGCTCACAGTATCCAAGAGTCCATGCAAAAATACCCCCAAACCACGCCTGCTTAATATTCAGCTTTACAAACACAGAAAACTGGGTACAACATTAGAATTAGGTAAATTTTTTTGGCTGAAACTATTTTTTGGCAGCACCAAAACAGTCTGACAATTCATGTCAGTATTGACAAGTTGTTTTAGTTATAAAGAACCACCAAAATTCATAAAAGTTGAAATGTTTCAATTTTTTTATTTGATTTGAAATGACTTTTTGTTTAGAAATTTCTTTCAATTTTATTTTTAAAAATAAAAACTTAGCTTTGGGTTGGCAATGTGTTTCCGTTTGACCTGAAACAATTTTTTTCTGACTTTTTGATTGACTGAATTTTTTTAAAAAAATTTGTTTTGGGTTGACCTGAAACAAATTTATTCCTGATTTTTTTGGAATTGCCAGCAAGCAGAAAAATCAGTTATTCATATAGCTCTATTCAATAGGATGTGTGATTTAAGTAACTTGGTTCATGAAAATGAGTTGCCCATCCTCCAAAACAAGCCAACACTTTTCTAGGGCCTACAATGGATCAGTTTATCTTCCCCTCCATGACCTCACCACAAGTGCACTGCAGTGCCCATTCTTTGAGTGTCGCCAAGCAGTCTGTCCCATTTCCTGTTGGTTGGGAGTGGGTTTTAACTTGATGACTGTTGATTTGATGGTGTGTTTTTGCAAGGAGTGGATATGTGTGAGAAGTTGATGCCTTTAGTTGCACAGATTTAGGCCCTGATCCTGTGTTTCCAGATTGATATTCCTGTGTGAAGCACAAGAATTTACCCATGCACAAGAAGATGCAGGATGAGGGCCTTATTCTTTATTGACAGTTTTCCTGGTATTGAGCTGAACTTCATTTCTCCTTAGCCACCTTAATTGCTTTAAATACATTTTTCTATATGTTTGACTCACAATTCCCTTCTCATTAAATGGCATCATAATGCTCATTGCCTTGCATGTCAACCTGTCATAGAATGGGAAAGAAGAGACTATTTCAGATATAATTACAGTAACTCCCCGCTTAATGTTGTAGTTATGTTCCTGAAAAATGCGACTTTAAGCGAAACAATGTTAAGCTAATCCAATTTCCCCATAAGATTAATGTAAATGGGGGGGGGTTAGGTTCCCAGGGAAATTTTTTTCTCCAGACAGAAGACATTATATACATATACAGTATAAGTTTTAAGTAATTTTAAACAAACTATTTAATATTGTATTCACCAATGATGATTGTGAAGCTTGGTTGAGGCGCGGCATGGTGGGGGGTCAGGGCGCGGGGGCTTGCCCCATTCTACCCGTCTGGCGCTCTTGCCGGGGAGTGGGGTCAGGGGCTTGCATGCTCCCCAGCTGGAATGCCGGCAGGCGGAGTGGGATAAGCCCCTGCGCCTTGACCCTGCTCCCCAGCTGGAATGCCAGGTGGGCGGAACAGGGCAAGCGCCAACTCCCCGACCACACTCCCCGGCTGGAACGCCGAGTGGGCGGAGCAGGGCAAGCCCCCGTGCCCCAAACCCACTCCCTGGCAGGAGCGCCAGGTGGGTGGAATGGGGCAAGCAGGAGAGCCGGGCAGGTGGAGCGGGGCGAACCAAACAACCTTATAATAGAACACTGCATGATTTTAAACGAGTATATTCTCTAATAAATCAGCAACTTAATAACGAAACAATGTTAACTGGGACGACTTTAAGTGAGGAGTTACCGTACTGGTGAGTAATTTCCCCCTTTTCTCTTGTAGTTGTAAGAGGTGAAAGCTAGATGTCATTTTCTAGTGGATTGGATGCAGGGGTGGCAGAATAGGGTGAAACAGGGGGCCATGACCCCATCACTTTTAAAGGTGAGAGGACTATGCCTTCCCACTTTTTACCGTCCTAAGGGCGAGCGACAGAGGGTGAGGGGGCAGAGAGGAGTGAGCGAGGGGGCAGGGTCTTAAGGGGAAGAGGCAACACAGGAGCAAGACCTCAGGGTAAGAGAGGATGTGGGAGCGGGTCTTTAGGGGGAATGGGCGGTGTGAGGGTGGGACCTTGGAAGAAGGGGCGGCATGAAGCCCAGGGCCATGGTTTGGGAGCTGGTGGTCCCCCCACTTTTAGAGGTCTTCCGCCACTCCTGGTTGGCCAACTAGAGTTCGTAGAGTGATCATTAGAAAGGTATACACATATAACTGGGTTCAGAAAAATAATTAGATAAGTTCACAGAGGATATGTCCTCCAATGACTATTAGCCAAGATGATCAGGGATGCAACCCCATTCTCCCTAAATCTCTGACTGCCAGAAGCTGGGACTGGATGACTGGGGATGGATCACTCAATAAATTGCCCTGTTCTGTTCATTCTCTCTGAATCATATGGCACTGGCCACTGTCAGAAGACAGGATACTGGGCTAGATGGACCGTTGGTCTGACCCAGCATGGCCATTCTTATGTTGTTAAGTAAAGGACAAAAGGGTGTAACAAAGAATAATAAGAGGAATTGACAGTTTGGTTTTCATTAGATTTCATCTGATCAAAACGATCTGAGGTTTACTGCAAGTGGCTTTGCAAAAAAATTCTCAGTGCCTTTACACTACCATGAACTAGAGACACAGCTTGTAATACTATTGAGTGGCAAATATATTCAATAATTTTCTCCTCGGGCATATAAAACATATTGTGGATAACTTCTATCATTTCCTGTTCCACTATATCACATAGCAGCAATCAAAATGATAAGAAGAATTCAAAACACAAGCAGTGACTGTTTGTCTGTCCAGATATTTATATGTCTCACCATAGTATCTGATTACCTCCCATTACGTACAAAATGACAATGTTCTCTCTCTCTTTTTCCCTTGCTACTAAGCAGCAATCTTAGGGGGACATTTCTTAATGAAAAAAAATTTGAGGATGAGGATATTACTGTGGTGAGTCCTGGGCTCAGAAGGGGTTAACACTGGCTGTGAATATGGCAAGATGGGTAGGGGGTTTTCTGGCAGTGAGCTCTCTGATCTTGGTCTGGAGCCTGTGAATGTTCCAACCCCTTCAGTCACAAAAATGTCTGTACAATTTATGAATTATGGCTGATATTGTAAAGTTGTATTATGAAAAAATGCTGCATTATGAGTGTCTGCCTATGGGATCCACCAAAGCTGACATGGCCTGTAGCATGTACACACCAAACAGACACAAAGGGAAATACTGAAGGTTAACTGTGGTACTTAAAGCTCACAAAGGTTATGTAAAAAAGCAGCTGCATCCTTAGAAAAACCAGTTTAGCTGATTCCTTTGGAGGGAGGGGGAAAATAGGGGCAGTGGAACTTTATCAGGAGGAGAACAAAAAGAGGTCAGGTGACTAGGAAGGGGTTAAAATAAAGAGAAACAGTGCACAGGAACAGAGAACAGCCAAGAGGAGGAAGCATGAGACAGGAGAGACCAACCTCACAGAAGCTGAGGGAGAGACATGTGACAGCTTCATGTGGGAGGGGGATACTGCCTGCTTTCCTGAGCCCAGATAGCCCCAAGGACTTTGGACAATCCAAAGGGCTCAGATCCCAATCCAAAGAGTGCCCTGGAGTGGTGAAGAAACTAAGCTAGGGACTTGCATTTAGTGTTTATTGTTTTGTACTCTCCTGTGTTTTACAGGAATAAGTATAACAGAGCATAACGGTCTTAATCTGTGCAAAATATACATTTGTTAACTGTTTTACAAATACAGTGTGCCCCTGTGAGAGTTATCCCATAAACAGAAACTTTGCACCTTTGGGGTAGAGTTCTGGGAGAGGGGTGTACTTAAGTCCTGGGCAGTCTGAAGGGTTAGCACTGTGCCCAATGGGGCTAGGTGCCTGGAGAGTGGGTTCCAACACTCAGTAAGGGGTGCCAGATAGCAGTTCTACACCCTCAGAGTGTTTCTAGGGACCCTGATACTGGGTCAGTGGCTGGAGTCAGTTCAGACTCCAGGGGCTTGAAACACCTGGGGGTGGAGAACAGAAGAGGGTTGGGTTTCCTGGCTGTCCTAGTGGATGGAGAATAAGGAGCACTTGCTAGGATCTGTGACACTGAGCCTAGCCCTGCTGGTCAGCCGTAATATTGCTCCAGTGGAAGGTCAAAGCCATGGAAGGAGAAAGTCTGTCATTGAGCCAGGACCAATTCTTTGTAGGGCTTTCTGCTGTTTGCAACAAATACAATATATTGTATATTGGGCCAAATTTCTGTCATGAAATTGGACAAAACATGGAGCCTCAAGGGAGAGATTTCTAAAGGCACAAATGGCTGGTGGGTGTCTATCTCTCACTGAAAGTCACAGAAAATTAGGAACCTACCTTCCATTTGAAAGTATCCCCTCTAACAAACAAGATGCATGCAGTAGCTACTTCTTCAGGTTTAAAGAGCTACATTTGCAGACAGGCTAGAGAGTTATGGTCTCATTTCATATTAGGGACAAGGTGGGTGCAGTAATGATTATACAGTATACATGAGAAGGTCAATAACAGTGCCTAAAGGCAACAAACAAAGGAGTATTGAGACTGGGTTTGTTTTCATAAGATTATACTCAATTCAGAGTTTCTATGACCACATATATTCTTATGTTTATTTATGTAACAAACTTCCCTTGTAAGATAAAAACCGGAGAGCCATTCCAGATGTGTGAAAAAAGGCAGTTGCTTGGACAGGGCTTTATATATTGTGTTTCTACAAGCGATTTTAATTCACTCCTCATAATTTAGAATATTTGGATTTTCCTTTATAAACCACAGAAACTTTATGTAAGAAAAAACATTGAGCGTATAAAGTTATACAGATATAATTTAAACTTTTTTACTAAGAACATTATTGAGATGGCTCTTGGAAAACCTTATTTCTCTAAATGGTTAGTGTCAGTGTGCCTGTTTATCTAGCTATAGCTAGCTAGCTATACAGGTACAGACCTACATATTATCTAATCTATCTATCCACATACAGACCCACATATTATCTGTCTGTCTATATATAATATCAATGGGTAGTGTATGCATACACACACACACACACAACCAAATTCTGCTCTGAGTTACATCAGTGTAAGTCTGGAGTAACTGTCTGATTCAATAGAAGTTCCCCTCACACTGCTGTGAAAGCAGAATTTTCTACATAGGATGTAAAATATAAAAATGTATGTTAATAGCCCATTGAGCAGACAAATTGGAATGCTTAAAAATCAGGTGATAAAGTTGAGTTATAGTACAGTTAATTAGACCACACTACACAGCCTGTATGTTTGGTCTATACATGTAATTACAAACACGAATATGTTAATGTTCCTATTTGAAAAGCAACACAGGAATACAAAATGCAATAGACATGAAACATCAGTGTCTTAACATTGTTATGACAACCTTGTTTTTTCATTTGATGGCTTTTAAGCATTTACATTCATAAAGCTATCTTTATACTATTTAAGAGTTTGCATTTTAATTCCACTGTTTTATTTTTTAAAGAAAAAATTAAAGAAGGAAAGTTTAGGACTATTGGGCTTGAAGCTCACCACTTGGCTTTGCATTGATGAGAAGGTCCAGAGGAGAAAAGTTTCAAATCTGGAATCTGAGCAAAATTCAGATTTAAATCCTATTCCTGTTCCATATTTCATGAGTTGGGCACCATTAGTTAAAATGAGGACCCTGATCCTGCAATTTACTAGGCACTTCCTGTGGAGTTACTGGGCTGAGTCATAAAAGATAAGTCAAGAAATAGAAGAAACAATTGCTGATTGACTTCAATGGAGCTAGGATTTCATCCCAGGTCCTCCTGAGTTCAACTCTGGTGTCCCAACCAAAAACTCACACTGCTTCTCAGACCTTTTCGTTAAGATAGACAGAAAGAGGTGGAACTGTTCCAGAATCCCAGATCTGAACCTTGTTGAACTTTAGGACAACTTGCATCCATATCTAGATCTAAACTTCATAACTAGGGCCCATCTCTAGCAATTATCAAAAAGGCCTTTTGATCTTTTCATTAGAACTATGTGAGCCACTTTGCTGAACTAATAGCAATCTTCACTCTTTACCGCAAAGTCGATCAATGCTTATAGACTCTGATCCTGAGCTCACACTGCAGTTTTATATAGGACTCAATGCATGCCTTAAGAATGGGCTTTTGATCCCGCTCCCTGGGTTTCTTTTCTTCCCCCTTTGATGTGATGTCACTGCTGTTGAATTTACATGGTTAAACCAGAGCAGTATTAAGCACAGCATATTCATGTGCCAGGAAATTGTGGATTTAGTGAAAGCTCACAACAAATCAAAGCGTCACATGGGGCTCTACATTTTATGTCTTTATTAACAAGTTTAATAAAATTTTAAATTTAATTACTTGTATAATCAAACAAAGGCCTGTAAGTCCCCGAGTGCCTTGCACAATTTCAAGTAAAACAGATATTGTAGAAGGGACTAGGAGTTTTCTATAAGCCTCTAATTACAGCCACATCTCAAAATTCATTTCAACTGGAAATGTAACTTAAAGTTATCGAAAGAGCTTGCACTAAGACACAGTACCTGCCTTTACTGATTCAGAGTGCTTGTGGGAAAAGGAAGGTGGAGGAAGCAGGATCGCGTTCCCTTTCCTGTTGAACCCTAGTGTTGTCACAGCACACACTCTACTGTAGAATTACTGTTAGTGGCCATGCAGTGTACCCTAAACACAGTGGTACAGCAGAGAGCTGTTACTAGCTAGGCACAGAATGTCATTACTGTGTGCCTCTGGCTTAGCTTTCTTTTCCCTGCAATTATTCTATCCAGTGGAAGCAATACCCTTAAGTAATGCAGCCCATATGGTGTTCTCTTTGAAGAGTATGCTGTTTGCATATCCTGTCAGCACTCTAAGGGGTTTCCTGTGTTCAAGTTTTTTAACTCGAGTTAATTGATAGCTAATTGAGATTGACCAGCTAACACATGTTGAATTACAATTTGCCATGTCTACATGAAGATTATGACATGTTAAAACACACCTTTTTTCCTTGATATCATTAAAGGTTGTAGTAACTTACTATATGTATTACTGTAGTGCTTTGCAGCCCTAGTCATAGAAAATAAGAACGTCCATACTGGGTCAGACCAATGATCCATCCAGCCCAGTATCCTGTCTTACGACCATGGCCAATGCCAGGTGCTTCAGAGGGAATGAATAGAACAGGCAATCATAAAGTGATCCATCCCCTGTCATTCACTCCCAGCTTCTGACTCCATTGTGCTAGGTGCTGTACACATGCAGAATGAAAAGACAATGCTGGACCCAAAGAGATTACTATCTAGTAGGAAATGCTTTTTTTAGCAAGTTGACCCATATAGAAAAATTGAAAGACAGAGAGGATTCTTTCTAAACAAGTAGTTTTGCATGTTAATAATAAAGTCTATTGCTTATGTGGCACTTTTCAATAGTAGATAGCAAAGCGCTCCACAGTTTTTAGTCTCACAAGGCTCCTGTGAGGCAGGGAAACATTACTACCCCCATTTCACAGATGGGGAGTTGAGGCACAGTGAGGCTAAGTGATTTGTTTAAGGACATGCAGGAATTCTATGGCAAGCCAGGTACTTGAACTCAGGTCTGTGACACTCCAAGAAGTGCTTTAACCACAGAACCATCCTTTCTCTTCTGTGCATTACAATTAATAGTTCTACATTTACTTATGCTATAGCAGAGCTCTTTAGTATATAAGACTACAGGCTTATCTACCTGGGAAAAGATAAGGTAGGGTGTGAATTTAAGCCACTCTAGTTATACTGGTATAATTCCTGGTGTGGAAACTCTTATTCCAATATGAGTACCTTTTACGAGTTGCTAAGGAGGTGATTTAAGTTAAGTCAAAATAGAGAGTCATTTTTATTCCAAAATAAGACTATCCACATGAGGAAGTTATCCAGGTATAACTACAACAGTTTAACCAGGCTTACACTGGTATAATTGGAAAAATCTCCTGTATTGACAAACCCAGAGACCCCAAGAGAGGTAATTTTATTTATTTACTTGGATTTATACAATAATTGAAAGGGGTGTTCATCAAAGCCTCTGCACACCCGTGACATAAGTAACAAGAACAAAATTAAATTAAATTAGATTAACCACTTACCCCCAGCACAAATCAGCCTCTACCCCCACAGATGTAACCCCATCAAACGGCTTCCACTGTGGTAGCCAGCACAAATAGATACACTTTACAGGCTGTCCTGACTATTTCAGAGAGGGTGTGGAGTGAGATTTGGCCTAGAGCAGCATTGTCTCATATAAATCAAGAAGGAAATAGTGCAAGGGCCTCTGTTGACTAGGACTATAGTAGAGGATTGTCCCTTTGCATTAGTCAAATCCACTGTAAATTACCATCTCTAAGCCCTTGTCTACACTACAAACTTATGTTGGTATAACTACATCACTCAGGGGTGTGGAAAATCCAGACCCTTGAAGGATGCAGATACACCAATCAAACTCCCAGTGTAGACAGCGCTGTTGATGGGCGGGTTTCTCCCCTTGGCATAGGTACAGCCTCTTGGGAAGGTGGAGTACCTACGCTTATAGGAGAAGATCTTCAGTCGGCGTAGGTAGTGTCTTCACTAAGTGCTACAGCAGCACATCTACACCAGTGCAGCTGCACCACTGCAGTGCTGTAAGTGTAGATAAGTCCCTAAGTCTGCATATGCACAGGAAATGAAGAGGTCTCTAAAGACAGGTATAAAAGTGTGGCAGAGGATTTTATTGTGGCCTCTGGGACTTCCAGTTGTGGTTGGGTACAATCTGAGTAGACTGCCTTGGAAATCCTTTCTTTACTCCTTTTCACATCCTCATTACTCTGTGCCCATTAGTGTACTAGACAGTCAGGAATCCGAGCTCTGTTAATATGTTAAAGTGTAAAACTTTCATGCATGATTTTTGTCTGGATTTCACAGGGCTGAAATTTCACCTGTATTGTAAGAATTTCAGAATTTTGGGCCATTTCTCCTCAGAACAACTGTCTGAACCCACTTTAACAAAAACATGTTATAAATTCTGTCAGAACAAACAGACTCATCATTTTCTCAAGTTGAGACAATCTCACGCCAGGCTTAGTTAAAGTAAATACCATTTAAAAGCAGTAAAAAAAAAAAATAAGAGCAAATCTGTTCAAGTCGTGTCTGGGATCAAAAGGCAGGCAGATCTAATCCAGGCTAAATGAAACAATCCAAGCTTATCAGCAAATGCTAAATCACGGTACATGCAAACTAGTGTCAGTTTTTGTCACCCCACCCTCCACCACCACATACATTTCTTTGTTCCCACAGTTTAAGCTTTACAGAAGGAAAATAAAACAGAGGGCAAAATAATGGAATGCTTCAGAAGACACCATGGTCAAAACAGCCAACTCAGAACATTTCCTCCGACTAACCAGCCTCTGTCAGCATTGATGGTGCTGGAAACCCAGCACCTCACACAGTATGCAGAATAGCTGGCCGTTCATTGGCCTTGATTTGATAAAATTAACCACTTCCAAAGCTTTGCTTAGAATGGAGTTAAGATCCACAGACAATTGTCCTGATGCAAATGCCTCCATGTGAATGATGCAATGATTTCAATTTACAAGTGCCAGAGTCAGATTCTTGCAACAAGACTCTTTTTTCTGTTCATCCCAACAGCTGTGCCTTTTGTGCAGATTGAGTCAGACCATCACCTGTCAATGTCATGCTCTTTACAAAAACTCAGAGGATGAAGACTTGCTCACCTGTGGTCTATCTGGGGATTAGTCTGCATAGCAGAAGGATCTTACCTCCCCCTTTCATCAAATAACATTCAAAACATTAAGTTCAACAAGTCTGGGCAGTGATAGCTGACTTGTCAAACTGAAGAGCCAACGTTTTTATGAGATATCTTTTAAATCACTTGCAGTGCCACATCAAATACCATTTCGTCAGGCTGGCATATGACAATACTGCAAGAGGTATGAGGGAGATTTTTTGTGGTTTTGATTAATCAAACAATTTCAGTGAGACCAGTTATTGATGGTGGTTCCTTGCCGAACAGATAAGCCTTTTTAGCTTCAGTGGTTAGGAAGGATATAGAATATCATGCCATTAAGACTTTTTCAGAGACATAGATAAGCTTTTTATAAAGAGCTTTTGTGTTTTGACAGTTCTATTGGCTTTCATTTGTTAAAAAAGCTACAGTGTCTTGGCATCATCCTTGTGATTTGGCTGGCAGTCTCTGCACAGCTTGGAAGGTTGGACAGGCTGAGGATGCAATTCCGGAAAATACACATTAGATACAGGCCTTCAGTGCTGCCAGCAAAGGCAAAGCTGAAAGCCAGGCCATTGTCCTCACCCTTTCTTGATACGGCCTTCTTTAACTTTGTGTTTGGCTTCAGTGTCTTGACTGTCTCTTTCCACACCTTGATATGTTGCTGTCATGGTGTGTATATACCCCATGCTGGCCCAACAACCAAAGGGTTAATGCAGGTACTGCTGGCCAGTGTTGATTGGCAATCTCACAGCAGCTGAGAGGATAAAAGAAGTGAGAAGGGGTGAGGTGGCTGGCAGTCAGCGGAACAATCAAGGCTGGAGAAGGGAACTCCTGCCAGCAAGCTGCCGATAAACTGCTCAGAGAAAGCACCCCGAGAAGGGATGACCAGACCAACAGGGTGAAAAGCCTACAGAAATCTGGGGAGATAGGAAGGAGCTCATGGCACAGCTGGGGTTGTTGAGGCTTGTTTCTGCCTGTCTAACTTAAGAGCCCTGATCTGGAACCCAGTAGTGGGAAGGCCTGGGTTCCCCTACTAACTGCCTGAGACACTTGAGAACTGAAGGGGTTTCCAGGCCCCTTGGACACCAGATCGAGCTGACCATGCCAGGAATAAGGAGAAAACCCATTCACCTGAGCAGGACTCAGGCGAGAGGGACCAACTGACCACCCTGCCAGACCGAGTGTACTCTGGTGCAACGCCCTAGCTGGCCAAAAGGGGCTGTGGCATCGGCACACCAGTCCAGTTGCCTTTTCAGAAGACTAGTTTATGGTGCATTCACTTAACACCACAGGCCTGCCATTGTTACAGAAATGTGGCAGTTGTGACCCAAAAAAACAGGAGATCTACAGGTGGAGACCCACTCTGCCAAATGCCATCCACACATTTTGCCAGTAACAGCACACGTTGCCCTTTGAGGATGACTCTTGGGGAGAAGAGAAGAGCCAGTTGGAAACGGTCCAATGGAATGTTCTTTTCACTGGAGACTGCCGATTCATCAGAATTGAAATGCTTCGCAGAGACAGTTTGGTTTTGACAAAGTTGTAATGAAACCAAGACAGGTTTCAAAACCTGCCTGTTTTCCTGCCAGCTCATCCACCCAGTCCCAGGTGGGCTGCTGGAGAGCCTGGGCATCTAGTTCTTTGGCAGCCAGCCAAACTCCTAGCTCCCAGACTCCTCTGCAGCTCACCTTGTGGGCTCCAAGGACTTCCAGCCTCCTGAGCTCTGAGTCACCTGAGCTCCCATTTCAGTCAGGGCTTCCAGGCAGGCTGCCAGGCAAGGTGACCCTGAGCTGGGGAATCCCAGGGCTTCCAGGGTCTGTGGCTCCATAGTTGAGTGCCAGGCACGTTACCCCATTGCCTCTCAGTCTCTTTCACAGATAATTTTGAATTTTTTTGTTTTCATTCCAAATTAGGGGAAAAAAAACAAAAACAAATTTTGAAATAGGTAACACAGCTCGGGAGAGAACTATTGTATTGAAGATCATGAACAGTAAATACTCATACTGATCCATCAGGTCACTGATAGAATGGCCCACTGACCTCAAATGCCAATGGTTTCAGTGCTTCTGTTGATATATTTAGTCCATATTTTAATTGGGGCCTGTTCCCTCCTGATTTTCGCATGGCAAACCTTTCCCAGGCAGTCTTCTCACATGTAGAATTCCCAATGACTTTTACAGGAGTTCTACATGCAGAAAGACTCTGGGATTTTATTGTCTTAAAGTACTGTTACTTTTAATTTGTGCAACGAAGACTGAAACAGAGTAGTTAAGCATTCCAGCCTTTGACAGTGAGCATTTTTATGAACGCTTAATTCATTCCCTATACAGCCTCTTTCTTTAGATGTCCCAGGCTATTCTACATCCACAGCCAGAACCTCCAACTGGCGTTAATCGGTGTAGCTCCACAGAAGTCAATAGAGCTATGTCAGCTTCCAGAGAGCTGAAGATCTGCCCCACAGTTTATATCCCCACCTACTGCTTTATGAAGACACGGTTTTATAACTGACCAGCTCAAATGAAGCTACTCAGTATTTTGAAAGGCATCTTCCACACAGAACCAAAGGCAGCTCCAAGTAATTCTCTGATAGTTATTTAATACATTTAGCTCTGGTTTCACTTCTACATTTAGATTTACAAAAAAGAGTTCCTGACATTTTAGCCACTTCTCTCCACCCCCCATGCTTATATTCCCACTTCATCTCACATTTCCTCAGTTCATTGCAGAAACCCCTGCTATGACAGGATAAAGCCATACACAAAAAGCCCTTTCATGGCTACTTAATATCAATATCTATTTTTGAGAGAGCAACTGAAATAAAGCAGCATGACTCTCCAACTCAGTTTTTCCTCCTTGTCAACAACTAGATTGACAAGGCTGGGGCACAGACAGGCACACTGTCACATTGAGTTTAAACTCCCCCCTGGGACCAAATTCATAGTAAAGGGAATAAAAAAAATCCAAATGTGAAACATATTTAATGCATATGCCAGATAAGGGCAGCCATCCTCCCCTCTTATGAACAAATTATTTTTAGAGAGGCCACATCTGTAGCCTGTAAGAAATTAGCTGGTGTGTTCCTTAAAATTGTGAAGTTCTTTCATAGAGTTGCTGCCTTAATTTCAGGTGATTCAAGAACTCACCCTTAAACCTCTTCCTAGCAGGTATTCTGGCACAATCCACCTTTTAGGGATTCCTCTTTTATTACTATTATTCTGTAAGTGTGCAGGTGACTGTTTGCTATGATGGCTCATAGATTAGAGGATTAGAGCAAGAGTAGTCAATTATTTTTTGTCAAGCTCAAAATTTCTTGGTCAAGGAATAGTCAAGGACTGGACTTCAGAGAAACACTTTTCACACCGCAAGTGCTTGTGTTCAACAAACACATACAGTGCTGTGTAATATACCCAGGGCCTATTGTTTAGATTTTTAGTGCATTAAATGAAAAATAGAATCAAACCACTGTATAACCTAAAAATAACCTCCAAGAAAGATAAATTACATCTGAGACTTTGAGAAAGTACATAGATAAAATGGCATATAGATGCAAATATTAGCATTAAAACACTTTCAGACAACTGTTTTAAGTTTTGAATGTGTTTTTCTAAATAAAATTATTGTAGGCATATATGTATATAGATAGGTAAATATATTCAAAACTTCTAAGCATTTTGCAGTTTATTTAATATAAATATCAGAATTTGAAAGAAAATAGTACACATGAACTCTTTATCTTTTATGATTCAAGTCTTTCTAATAACAAATTGTAATGAGGGAGCATGGTCTCCCTCCCTGATGGATAGGGAGAGAACCGTGATCGCCCCCTCGTAGGCACATCCAGGATACCTGTGGCCACCCCACCAGAAACAGAGAGGCAGGACAAGAACCGGAAATATAAAAGGCAGGCCCTCCAGCTCAGTTGGAGGAGAACTGCAGGACGTCTTCCCCCTGGTGTTGGAGCTTGGAGCTGATGGAAGCCGCTACAGGGCCAGAGGAACTCCCTGGGGCTGCCGGACACCAGGAACACTGAGGCACTGTTGGGGCTCCCACTAGCCATTTACCCCAGCAAGACAAGCGACAACCCTGGAACAAAGGTACCCCCAGACTGGGAGTGTCGGAAGGAGCCCAGGGAAGCCGAATAGGGTTTGTCTGTGTTACTGACCTGTAAGCCGGCTAGCGTGTTGCAGCTGGATTTCCCCTCTGACTCAGCAGCAGAGAACTCCGTCACTGCTAGGACCTTGGGCTGGGACACAGTGGAGCAGGTGGGCCAGAGTCCCTCTACCCCCCCCACTCCACCGTCAGGGGTGGCAGCCTCCCCCCTTCAGGCCAGGAGGCCTGCATTGGTCTGACGCCCACCCTAGTATGCCAGACGGTTTTGCTGACTTTCCCACCAGAGAGCTAATCTCCCCTAGACTGCTGTGTTACTCTGCCTGGCAGTAGGCCAGAGCCCCCTACCTGATTATTGCCCCACCCTGGTTGAAGGCCTTGGGCAGATAGTTTCCCTACTGCTCAGCCTGACTGTGAGCCAGAACCATTAACTGAGTACGGCCCTGTCCTGACTGAGGGCTCCGGGCCTATAGACTTGCTGCTACCCTGCCTGGCTAGGGGCCAGAACCATTAACTGTGTGCTGTCCCACTCTGGCTGAGTGTTGGGGCTACCAGAACCAGTTGCTGCCCGTCCTGGACTGCAGGCTGGGGCCTATTAACTGTCAACTGTCAGACGGACTGGGAGAGAACCATGACCACCTTGCACAAATATACACCCACCACATACTGATTGTGTATGACTTCAGTATGCTGATGACTGTGCTATCCTTCGGTACTCTGAGGTTGACTTGCAATCCACCCTAGATCTCTTCTCAGGCACCTAACATAACCTGGGACTTGAAGATTGAAGATAGGATCTGTTGTACCAGTATATTCTTCAGAAAGTTGCTCTGTTGTGTCTTTATTGACAGAGATCTGCAGATGAAAACTAAGATCTTGGTCTACAATGCAGTAGTCATCCCCACTCTTCTTTATGGGTGCAAGACATGGGTGACATATCGAAGCCATCTTAAGGATCTGGAGTGGTACCAACAGTGCTGCCTTAGGAAGATTCTCTGAATCCGATGGGAAGACCATCAAACCAGTGCCAGCATTCCCTGTGTAGCTAACATTACCAGTGTTGAGACAAAGATTATGAAATATCAACTTTGCTGAGCTGGTCATTGTGTGCAGATGGCTTGACACTCGTCTTCCTAAGCAAGTCCTCTTTTCTCAACTTAGTCATGGTAAGAGGACCCACAGAGGACAGAGGAAATGCTATAAGGACACATGAAAGTATGTCTTAAGAAAGGAGGCAGGGGCGGCTCTAGACCCCAGCGCGCCAAGCAGGCGCTTGGGGCGGCCGTTTCCCGGGGGGGCGGCATTTGGCTCCGGTGGAGCTCCCGCCGGCATGCCTGCGGCAGGTCCACCGGAGCCCGGGACAAGCGGACCTGCCGCAGGCAAGACTGCGGCGGGTCCCCTCTTCCCGCGGCTCCGGTTGAGCTCCCGCAGGCATGACTGCGGCAGGTCCGCTCGTCCCGGGCTCCGGTGGACCTGCCACAGGCACGTCGGCAGGAGCTCAACCGGAGCCGCGGGAAGAGGGGACCCGCCGCGGGACCGGGGAAGGGCGGCGCAGCGCTCCGCGCTGCTTGGGGCAGCGTGATCTCTAGAGCCGCCCCTGAAAGGAGGCATTACTCCACAAATTGGGAAGAGCTGGCTGGTAACAGACTGCAATGGTGTCGCATCATATATCAAGCCTCAGCCTGTTTTGAAGAGAATCACCTTGCTCAAGAGGCTGAGAAATGGCAGAGGAGGAAGGAAAGGGTACAGCATCCTGGCCAGCAGCTGTGCTTTCTTCAAGCAACAAGCATTCAAATATGTGGAAAAAGCTGTGAAAGAATCTTCAGCCATCTTAAGTCCCATAATGACTTTTCCCCTGGGCAGACATCATCCTCATATCAGAAGCAAAAGAATCATGAATAATTATTGTGAAATACCTATTATTGTTAAATAATGAATAATTATTGTTAAAACTGTAGTATCACTACTGAAATGTAATTTTATATGGCAATGCGAATTTAAAATAAAATATGCATGAATAATATATAATTATACTACTTGCCATCAGTGGGAAAAGTGACAGGCCCTCTGCTGGACAAGGGTCTTGAAGTTTGGAGTGAGTTCAGTCAAGGCAAGATGGAGGCAATTGCACAGATGATTATCAGTCCGAATGGAGTGATTATGCAATTGAATGTTGTTCATTGTTGAGAATGCAGACTCACACATGTATGTCGAGCCAAACATAGTCAAAACGTTAGGTGCCATCTTCCTCAAGCGCGGATATGTGGAGTCCAGTACATGAGTTGTCCAGAAAATTTCAGAGGTAGTTTCAGTGTGCCACACCTTAAGCACTTCATCCTGCTGTAAATCAGTAAGCTCCAACTGTAGTTTTGCTTTTTCAACATCTGGAAAAGATGCTTTTGCTTGATCACACCGCATCCCATTTGCTGTACCACAAATGGGTTCCTTACAAACAAGAAGATGTCTTTAACTCTTTCAACTTCTTGGAACTTTTGATGTCTTTAACTCTTTCAACTTCTGCTGGAACTTTTGAAGAAGTCTGTCCATTTGATTCACATCTGCAGTGTCCCGGCAACTTAGCAGCATCGGGAAATGCAGCATTTCCCCAGTTTCCAAATCATTTTTGAAGAGACTCGGTTTGCTTTGAAATGAAGTGACACTGCTGTGGAGATCCACTACACTGTGATTTTTCCCCTGTAGCTTTAAGTTGAAATCATTTAAGTGACATGTGAAATCAAAAAGGAAGACCAGGATGCTCATGCTTGTGGCAACCCTCAAAAATGCATGTAGATCGTCTACTATTTTCCCTAGAATGTTACGTAGATATTCTTCTATATGAACTCAAATTTCACACAGTCTTCTTAGTACTTGCCCTCTGCTCAGCCAGCGGATGTCATTATGAACCAACAGGTCATCATAATCGGCAGATACTTCTGAAAGAAAGCTTTTGAACTGTCTGTGTTGCAGTGATGACTTGGACTGAAGGAAGTTGACAAGTTTAATAACTATAGACTTTATATTAACATACTCATTGCTAAGCTTTGCAAAAAATGTGGTTTGGTGGATTACACAGTGATAGGAAATCAAATTGGGGTTCAGATCTTGCAGATGTTTCCCAAGCCCTCGGTGAGTACTGATCATGGCAGGAGCGCCATCTGTTGTAATTGACACAATTTGAGTAACGTCAAAACCTTCATTAGACAAAACAGTTTGAACAAATCCCCACCTGTTGTGTGATTGTTATGCAGTATAAGGGATAATAAATCTGCCACAAATTTCTCTCCATTAAAAACAATAAACAGAGCTAGCTGAGCTGTGTCCCTGATATCCCAGGATCCGTCTACTGCCATGGAAAATTTTCCATTTTTCAGTTTCTCACACAACTACTTGAAAACATCTTGTACCATCATCTCAGCAGGCCTACTAGCTGTTGTGTCTGAGAGTGGCAGTTGTCTGAAGGCGTCAACAATGTCTGTCTTCTCCACAAAAAGGGTTTCAGCTGTAGTAATCATACACTGCTTAATAATCACATCTGGAAAAGGTTTCCTGTGCTTTGCCATTACCCCCACAAACCTTAATGAAGTTTCAGTTGCCTTTTCCTGAGCACAAGTAGCCTTTGAAATAATATTTGTGCTCTGAAAATATGCATCCTTTAATGAAGTGATCTTGTCTGATTTTAAAGGGGAGCCCAGTGGATATTTGTGGTCAAAATCCATGTGCTTCATTTCATAGTACTGTTTGATGCTCCCACTTTTAACAACAGTGTCAGTCCATTCTTTAAATGAATGACTTTCGGTGTCAACTTTCCTTTTTCTTGCTGCCATGTTTAAACACAGTGCTGTTAAATCTCGAACGTGCTGGAGGTGGGACTACCTTGGCTTCCCTTTGCTTCTCCTGCAGTTCCTGGGGCTCTTAACCTCCCTCACCACCACACGTGCAGAGAGGGAGAGGAGAAGAGGCCCTCACCACCACAGGTGCAGAGAGGGAGAGGAGAAGAGGGAGAGGCACAAGAGCCCTCCCCTTGTCACAGGAGTATTGGGAAGGGAAGAGCAGAGCTGACACAAGCCATTGAACGCTTTCTTCTCCTTCCTGTCTCCTGTAAGAATGGCACCTGCTGACGGGCAGGGGCAGAGAGCAGTGCCTGCTTCCTGCAGCAGCTCTGACTAGCAGCAATGGAAAAAGCAGCCAATCAGAGGAGGTTTCTCCAAAACAGACAGGAAATATGCACTCCTCAGGAGCTTAGTAGGAATTGTGGACATTTTAATTGCAGGGTCCATGATGCAGAAGCACCATTTCAGGTTGGGATGGGGGGCAGCAACTTTAACCGAGGCTCCAGGGGCTCCTTGTCTGTCAGTCCCAGGCAGCGGGACGTCCGCTGCCCTGTATGGGGCTTAAATTCAGCTGGAGCCCACTGGAGCAGGGCTCCGGTAAATATTTTCAACCCCGTGGGAACCCTCGCACCTCCCGGCAGGTCTGAAGCTTCGAGCCCTGGCGCCTGCCACGGGACTGACTCCCCAAGTCTTGGGGCTGCCCGGCAGGGCTTCAGCCCCCAGCCTGGGTGCCACTCAGCCCTGAGCCCTGGTGCAACCTATAGTCTGGTCAAAAGCTTCTTGCAATCCAGATTTGGACCCCAGGCCACCTACTGACTACCCCTGGATTAGATAGTTATTATATAGATGCCATGAATATCCAGAACTATATGCCAGAAGTAGTTTTGGAAGGAAGAGATCTCTAATATTAGAGATCAGAATGAGACTTTCATGGAGAGGAGATCATCCTACATTTGCCTGCTATGGGGTTTCTTGCACCTTCCTCTGAAACATCTGGTACTGGCTACTGTCAGAGACAAGACGTGGGATTAAATGAAACTCTGGGTCTGATCCAATATGGCAATTCCTGTGTTCTTAACTCTAAACACTTCTTTGGGTGAGATTTTTCAGAAATGCTCGAAACTGGCCTAACTCTGCTGCCAAAGAATTCAAATGCAATTCTATCGACTTTAGTTTTTGAAAATACCACCATTTGTTTTCAAAAGGATTTTTTTAAATGATCATTGTTGGGATACATATGGGAACATCCCTCTTCCAGTTCCCCCCAATATCATGCCAAATAACCCATCTCAGTTTGCAGTTCATGATTCATGGTTTTCATGTTATATATGTATGTTGGAACGCAATTGCCACCAATAGGACCTAAGCATTTGCTAAACTCATTTGTTAAAGAGGGATGGAGATAAGCACAGGCATACATTTTTTTTCTCAATTAGGACTTGAATTAACAAGAAATAAAAATAATGATGATAATTAAAGTAACATCGACTAGAACTGTGTAGAAGAATTTGCTCACAGAGTCAACTTCTGGTTTCATTAAAGTCAATGTGAGCTATCTCACTGCAGAGATGAAGGATGGTCCAGTGGTTAAGGAACTACCTGGATTTAATTCCTTTCTCTTCCACAGGCTTTCTGTGTGATCCTGGGAAAAAAACCTTGCTCTCTCTGTGCCTCAGTTTCCCATCTACAAAACAGGGATAATAGCACTGCCCTCCATGATAGGGATGTTGAGGATAAATACATTATAGATTGAGATGCTCGGTTACTATGGTAATGGGAGTCATATAAGTACTTCAATGGGATCAGGATATGGCCCATTATGCAAAATACACTTTGTACAAACTGCCCCATTGTACTTCATTTATTGTTTCATACACTGTTATTTAAGTGATTAAGTGGAAACAAGGAAACAGCCATATCCTGCGTTAGATAACTGAAGCCAGGAATGGTTTGCAAACAGAAAAAAAGGGCTAATTTCATTGGATAAACTATTCACAACAAGTAGTTTGATGGGCATAAGAGGGAAAAAAAACCTGTACAATTATGCCTTAAATGTACATCATCTGTGCACTTCAACTGCTTAGAACTGGATTATCAAACTCAGTCCATAGAAAATGCCAAATTCCATTTTTAATTATTCTCAGGAGGCTGGGGTATGAATTTAAAATTACATACCCTTCTCAAAAAAAACAGGAGTACTTGTGGCACCTTAAAGACTAACAAATTTATTTTAGCATGAGCTTTCGTGAGCTGCAGCTCACTTCTTTGGATGCATAGAATGGAACACACAGACAGGGGATATTTATACATACAGAGAACATGAAAAGGTGGAAGTATGCATACCAACAGGCAGAGTCTAATCAATTGAGATGAGCTATCGTTAGCAGGAGGAAAAAACTTTTTGAAGTGATAATTAAGATGGCCCATAGAAGGTGTGAGGAGAACTTAACATAGGGAAATAGATTCAATTGGTGTAATGACCCAACCATTCCCAGTCTTTGTTTAGGCCACAGTTAATAGTATCTAGCTTGCATATTAATTCAAGTTCAGCAGTTTCTCTTTGGAGTCTGTTTTTGAAGTTTTTTTGTTGCAAAATTGCCACCTTCAAGTCTGTCACTGAGTGGTTAGAGAGGTGGAAGTGTTCTCCCACTGGTTTTGAATGTTATGATTCCTGATGTCAGATTTGTGTCCATTTATTCTTTGCCAGAGACTGCCGGTCTGCCAATGTACATTGGCCAAACCGGACAGTCTCTACGCAAAAGAATAAATGGACACAAATCTGACATCAGGAATCATAACATTCAAAAACCAGTGGGAGAACAGAGCCAAGTGAAGGACCCGCTGGTTTAAACCAGTATGGAACTGTCCACCTGACCTCTTGCACTGATTTAATTAAATTGGTTTATAAATCATACATTAAGTTAAGGCAATACAACTTTCTCATATAGATAAGTCCTAAACTTACTAATGCAGGCCAAACTACTTTAAACCAAGTTTAAATTGATATGAGTGTTCACACACAAAAGTTGCACTAGTTTAACTAAATTGGTCTAAAATCACATCTTTAGTTAAGCTCATACAACTCTGAGTTTAGACAATAGATGATCAAATGAGATTAAAGGGAGCAGGGGAGTTTACAATCCCTGAGCCACTGTTTCCCATGGTCTTCAGGCCCAGGAAAATAATCCTGCACTAGTGTTATTTTCAGGTTACAGTTCAAAAGTTTTCTTTGCAAACAAGGGGTCTAGAATTATACATATCTTTTAGGGCCAGTTGGAAGAATTTTGTTGGAACAGTTTTCCATCAGAAAATGGCATTTCAACGAAACCATTTTTTGTGACACTGTATTGATTTTAATGAAATATCATTTAAAAATCGATAAAAAATGTAGATATCCCATTTTGACATTTACAGAATGAAAAGTTTCAATTTTTCATTTTAAAATGACTTTACATGGAGAAATTTACTTCATTTTATAATAAAAAAAATTAAAAGGGTCAAAATGCAAATGAAAACATTTCAATTGACCTGAAACAATTTTTGAAAAAAAATTATTTTGTGAAAAATGTCAGCATTTCATCCCAAGATAGGAGGGTTTTTTAATGCGTGTGTGCATCTTGTTATTGTGGTCTAGCAGTTACTGTAGGGGAAGACTGTGATTCTAATTCTGCCTTAGACACTTACTTGTGCTATGGCCTTGGTTTAGTCACTTAGGCGAAAATTTTCAAATGCAAACAATAATTTTTGGTGACTCTTTGAGTCTTCTCTTCTAGATAGGTTTTCCATTCCTCAGATCACCTAGTAGCCCTTCTCTGTACCTGTTCCAGTTTGAATTCATCTTCTTAAACATGGGAGATCAGAAATGCACTTAGTACGCCAGATGAGGTCTCACCTCTCTCTACTGGAAATACCTTGCCTGATGCATCCTAAGACTGCATTAGCCTTTTTCATGGCCGCATCACATTGGCGGCTCATAGTCATCTTCTGAACAACCAATACACCCAGGACTTTCTCGTCCTTTGTCACTTCCAACTGATACATCCCCAGCTTATAGCAAAAATTCTTCTTTTTAGTCCTTAAATGCATGTCCTTATAATTTGCACTGTTAAATTTCATCCTATTTCTATTACTCCAGTTTTAGAAAGTCATCCAGATTTTCTCGTATGATCAGATCATGCAAGACTCTACCAATGCACTGTAAGAAACACTCCCATCCATGAAGAGCTTACAAGCTAAGGGCTAGATTGGGACAAGCTGCTACTCCTCCAGTAGAGGAAAGCAAGGTTTATCTCACTTGCATGACTGCATAAGGCTTGGCTCTATCTTCAGCCCTGGCATTCGGGGGAACATATGGGGTTTCATCCTAAATACTTTCCCATAGAGACATATGCACAAACAGTAGGCAGAATTATGGCTATCCCCTCCTGTCACCCTATGTGCTAGCCAAGAGAAGAGAGTGTGTGTGTGTGTGTGCGCGTGCGCACACCCAAGAACAGGAGTAGCAAAGGTGGGTCCTCCAGGCAGGGCAGCAGGATTTGGGGGGCAGCATTTTGCCATCCTCAGTGGAAATTCGGGGGTAGGGGTACTTCCGCTCCGGGTCTTCGGCGGAAATTCGGCAGCGGGTCCTTCACTCACTCCGGGACCCACCACCGAAGTGCCCCGAAGACGCGGAGCGGAAGGATCCCCTCCGCCGAATGCTCAGAGGAGGAGCGCTGCCACTTAGGGCGGCAAAAACTCTGGCACCCTCCTGCCCAGGCCTGCCTAGAAAGGCTGTGCAGAAGCCACCAATCAGAGCCCAGCAGGCTGAGATAAAAGGCCCTGGCTGGGGATCAGAGGGCAAGAAAAGGTACTTGTCTCTGCCCAAAGCTGCCTAAGGGGTAGCCAGAGTCTGTTTCTGGATGCATTTTGCTTAGCTGGGTTTGCAGGGAGGGAGAAGTCCTAAGAATCTTAACCCTGAGATAAGGGTGAAGGACAAAGGAAATCGAGCAGTGTGTAGCTATTGCTTATAGGGTCACCAGACTGGAACCCAGAGTAGTAAGTGGGCCCATGTTCCCTGACCCAGCTGCAAGTAAAGCAGTGTAAACCCAAGAAGGGGGCAGGACTATGCTAGGAGTCCTAACAAAGGACTGCATTTAAAGGAGCCCAGAGCCAGGATTGAAGACCCTATTAAGAGCAAATAGGCTGTATATTTATCAGATAGCTTAATACCCCAGAAGAGGCTCATTTGGACTTTGTGACTCAGCCAGAGGACCTGCCAAGCAAGGCTGACAACCTACAGGGGACACCAGAAGCTGAAAAAGGACTACAGTGACACACACACAGCAGCAGGAGGTGCCAGGGACAAGCTCTTAAGTATTCACCAGTATCTATGTAGTTTTTGCCACTCTTTAAATGACAATGGGAGTACTAACAGGCCAATAATTTGCCACAGAGTTTAAACTTCATTTTCAGCCTGTTATGAATGAATCTATAAAATAATCCTCAGAGTTTACAAAACGTTGATCAGTTGGTGAATAACCTACAGCTGCATCCTAACTTTCAGTTTCTTGGATTATGATTACTGCCGTAACTGTGCATGTGTGTGCGCACAGACCTACGCACACGCAGACAGACACAAACACACACACTTCAACACAGTGGCATACATAGTTATCAATAAATCCATATACTAGGCCTATCAAATATGACCAGACTGCTCCAGCCCAACAAGGCTGCTAAGAGAAATACAGGACACAAACCAACACATTTCTTCCTTCCTCTCCTGTGGCCTTCCCAGTTGAGTGTTCTCAGCGTGTAGCTGGGTATACTTGCTCCATGGGACCACTGTTTCCCACCAGAAGTAAGTGGTCAGAGAACAGATGGCTGGGCCGAGCCTTGCCTCCATCTCCTCCATCTACCAGCCAGCTGGCAAGGCATGGCAGGGAGGAAGAAGTAATTTGAAGGAATGGCACCAATTACCTCCACCCTGGAGTAGGGAAGGAATTGCAACCCTCTGTCTTACACAGGGCATTGAGCAAAAGCTCAATCTAGCCTATAATCCATACCAATTATACTCAGTCACTAGAAGCTGCACAAACGGAGAAGCTATTGTATTAGGGCTGACAGTGTGCTTGGTGCTATATAAGACACAAATGCAGCATCTGAGATGCTTACAAGTTGCTGATCCTACACAGGGACTCATTAGCCTGGATTCCTGTCTTATGTGGTGGGCTGAATTCATTTTTGCGTCAGTCAGATGGACTCCATATAAGCACCACACTCCAGGCTAGTGGATCCCAGTGCAGGATCAGGTCTAAATCTAAATCTAGACTTGTATGCAATGAGCATCATGGCTACATACTTGTTAAACAAGTATCAAGTTTACAGATACAGTAGGGCTCTATGTGAGCATCAGACTTGGAAACCATGAAATCCCAAATGACAGACACCAGTATCGAAGTTTCTGGTTGACAGGGACCCACAGCAAGGACAAATTGTAACTATACTGATCCGTCTCTCAGTGGATCTTTCAATGCATTTTTCTAGATAAGAGGGGATACAAATCCCTGGATTTTGTATATTTATGACTAGATTCAACCATAAAAAGGTTACTATCCCCCTGCATTTTGTTGTCCTCAGACATGAGAACTGTGTACTCGTAAGGTTTTTTCTTCATCAAGCATTCAAAGGAAGACATAATTCTGACACGCTAATTAACCAACATCGTGCCAGCTGACTGTATAGCTGGGGTGGTGTGAACAACGGGAGGGGCTAGCGCGTCCAAGTACCTACCTAAGGTCTTGGATGGGTATGTACTCGGGCAGCTATCCCCCCTCCCACTGCTCGCACCATTGCACCTACACTTCTATTTTTCACATGGAGATAGTGCGGGTATATCGTCTTGAGCTGGAAATTACACCCAAAGTTCAAAGTGTAGACATATCTTACACCCATTACCATCGTATCTGAGGAACCTCAGCATAATAGACTTGCCAATTTACTAGCCAGTTCTCTGATGCAGCAGGAGGAGTTGTCTATTAATAAGTGATTTTCCAGAATATGTATATACCAATATGTATATGAGCTTTAACGGTTTGGCTAGTGAGGCAGCATACCAGACTCCAGGCCTCTCTTTTCTACATGGAAAACAAGCAGAGATATAGGTTTTTATAGTAGTTTAAGATGGCCATGTCTGTCTTTACCCAGGACAATTATTGCCAGGGTATTATGTCTACTCATAAACACTGAGTCAAATAAAATTCAGTTTTTGATATCATATGCTAAACAACATCCAATGCTGCCAGTGTGCATGGTCATTGGAAAGAGTTCATCTCCCACAAATCCTGTATACATCTCTGCTAGCCACTTCTCTGTAGTGTAGTGGTTAACATGGCTGCTTGATCAGCATGCTGCTGACCGGGCAGTCTGAAGTGGCACCTTAGTCCCAAACACAACCAGAAACAAATTATTGAGATAACTATATTTGGTAGAATTAAAACCTAAATAAATGGACCATATATGTCACAGGAATGCCTGGTGTGTTATCTGTGCTAATTTTCCAAAGCAGTTTTTACACACTTCCAGTTTTGGTTGATAATTCTCTTTATTTAGTTTATATTTTGTGCCCTGATATATGTTAAACATTATGTTCTCCTCCTAGTATTTATGACTTCGTCAACCAAATTAATCTAATTCACCTTTCTTGTATTACTATTTCTGAGCACCGTGCTCATTTCTGAGCTTGGAATATGTTTGCTATTAGAAACCTCCATTTCCCCTCTGCTGTTCATTGACTTCCTTCCCCTATCCTAGTCAGCTCTTTCCAGTGCTACTGTTATTTTCTCAAAGCTTGCCCTGTTAATGGGTAATGATCTCCTCTAATCCTCTTTTCTGATAACCCTGGTATTTACCCTGTACCTTACTTATTACATTGTGGTCACTCTTGTCAAAGATTTTTGTCTGCCTTTATCTCTGTGACTGCATCCTTCACACTGTTTAAAAGGAAAGGTCATGTATGGTTTGTTCTTTGATACCTTCTCTCCCATGCTGGTTTAGGATGTTATCTGCAAACACCACAGTCCAAACAGCCTAATTGCCAGGTGTGTGTGCCTGTAAGCACACACACTATGGTAGCTGATGACTGGGTAGTTAAATCCCCCCTTATGGTTATCAGAAATAGGTTGAGCTACACGATTTGGGAATGTTCCTATCCAGGGTTTTGGTCTGGACCCATCTCTGTTTACACCATTATTCTTCTCATCCCTGTCTTACATTTTACAGTTGTCGCTGGCATTTTCCCTCCAGTGGGAAATCAGTTTGCCAACTTCTTTTGGTCTTAACTGAAATGAGAGGGGGAAATAGCAACACCAACATGCAGTGGATAGATTTTGCTTCTGGGAAAGTAAAAGAATAATGTGAGGTCTCAAAGCAGGTTAAGCATTCTCAGAGGCTAAGACAAAGGAGTGCAAAGTGTCCAATCTAACTTGCACATGGCCTTCAACAACCCACGTCGCCAAACTCTTTGTTCATAAAAATTTCCCATGTAGCAATTTTGGGGCAGGGAAAAGCTGCCCAATATTTTGTACACACAGAAGCTGTGAAGTTCACTCTTCAGAAAAGAAACATTTGAAGAACAAGTGACCCTTGTAACAGGATATGAATGATCCCCAAAGGCAGTGCATCTATTTAGCCAGATGACAGAGAAGTCCTGCATATATTATCATAAGGAATGGGTACAGGAACTGATTTTATAGATAATGCAAGTTATCCTCAAGAACAAAGGTGAGTCAAAGGTAATGATGCTTTTGGGGCGAACGAGCTATTGGCTCAGCATTCTAATTATATGACCTCAAAGGGAATTCCTGAACTGCTAGCACCGTTGTCTGATGAGCACAGGAAGAGCATGCATTGGGGTCTTCTGTTCATCTTGCACTTGCATGCCAGGCAATTCTCCATTCACTGCTAAAGGAGCAAGGCAGAGGGACAGCAGAACAGATTTAACCATTTATTTGCATAGAGCTAAATCTCTCTTCTGTGAAGCCCTAAATGGCTTTTAATTCTACACATTAGATAGTGTTAAAAACAGCATTACATATTTTTTCAATAAACCCCAAACTATTACAAATAATTGATCAATGTGATAAAGGAAATGTATACAAGGACTTAACAAGCGTAGCAACTCTGTATTCCACTCAGTTTTCATGTTCTTATCTTGATTTTGGGGTGGGAGGTGGGAAATTTATACAAAAATGCCATGACTGTTGCAATCAGCCCCAGGAGCCCAGATAAGGGAGGTCACGATGCAGATTCTCACTCCCTTTGTTCTGCTCAGTGCAAAGAGAGCAGAAATCTCCTCTATTTTCCTAGATGGAGGCTCTCCCAGTATGGAGTCCCTGGATGTTATAGAAGCAATATAGCTGCCTGGTATGCCACCCTCCTTCTCCCCACTTGCAGCCCCAGCATAAGGATCAGTTTGAGGACTGTGGCCTTTAACAAGATGAAAGCCACTATTGCATTGTGGATGTTTCTTGCTGCTCCTGAAGAGGCTAGAGCAGCTATCAGAAGAGAATTTGAAATAGGCTCTGTCCAAGATTTTCAGAAGTGACCAGTGATTGTGGGTGTTCATTCCTTAAAGGGACCCAATTATTAGAAAGTGCTGAGCATCTGCATTCTGGAAATCAGGTCCCTTCAAGGTATCTCAAACTTGGGAACTGAAAATTGCTAGTCGCTTTTGAAAATCTTGACCCTGCACTTATTTACTAAAGACAAAGGGCCAGATTTTAAAAAGTATTTAGGTGCCTAAAGATGCAGATAAGTGCCTAGCATCAACTTAAATACCTTTGGAGGATCTGGGCCCTAAAAGCTTTTGAAAATTCTAACTCCCATTAACTTCAGTGGAATTGGATACCTAAATACCTTTGAGGCTCTGCACCTAGGCACCTTTATAAATCTGTCCCAAAGTGCTTAAATCATCCAGTTTTTTGGATTATATGACATAATGAGAATTTCCCACATTCTGATTATTTCCATAAGGAAAGGACAGTCAATCAACACTTGAAGAGTCTATTACTGTGTTTCCTACCCCCACGCCCATGTTGGTTTACAAATAGGTGGAAATTAAAAGTAAAATAAAGATGGTAGCCAGGTGCCAGAGACAGAGGACGTTCTGAAGTTACACCTCTGGCTGCACTGACAACTATTTTATTTCAAAACTATTTTATTTACTTGTTCACTCTCTAGATGTTTCAGTGATGTACGTGGTGATGTTATTGGTGGAACGATTTGTACAGAACATAGGTCCCTTTCTATATTATACCCATGTTGCTAATTTGTATATTTACAAAAACAAAACAAAAACAAAGATTACAATGTCCTTGTTCCTCTAATAAAACCACATTAGAGCTCTTCCTGATATTCTGTGATGCTGCTAACCAAGAGTCACTCTGGCTCATACAATTCCTATTGTCTCTTTAGCCGCATGAATAGAGCTGTAAGGCCAATGTCAAAAAAAGCCCACCCTGTTTCTATGCTCTGTTGCAACAATTCACAGATACTTTTGCTAATTGCTCTGTGGTGCACATAATTTAATTTATTCAAATTAGTTAATTTTACTCTTTCCCCACTCCCGTCAGCATCCAAGACTCCTCGTCACCCTGAGGAACATACATAGACGCTGATTCATGTAAGCTTTGTGTCTGCAGTTGGAAGCAGGAATGCACTAGATGGGTCACATGACCTACAGCACTACATTTCTGGGAAATCCTAATTGTCCATTTCTTCATCCAGTGGGAGCATGATTTAAAATCGGTCCATTTAACATAGATGGTCCCCGGCTTAAAAGGCATTACAACTATTTCCCAACTGTATTCTTTAAAAGGTGCTTTATGGTTTCATGGAATCAAACTGTAAATTCAACTAAGATTATCAGTTTAAAATAAATAATGAGCACTGGCATTATTCCTGGTGATTTCATTGCTACTTGTGCTTCCTTGTACAGGAAACAGATGTAAACTGAGACATGGCAGCCATCAGAGAAATATGACATGCTGCTTCTCTCTCTTTCTTTGAAGATTTAGGTTTCCAGACCCCCTGCTAGTGCCCAAATGTTTAAAGGAAAAAGGAAAAAAAAGCTGCCATTCTTCCTCCTGAACTGTCTTTTTTTTTTCATGTGACCCAGTTGCACAGAATGTACAATCACAATTGCACCAGTGAAACTGGTTCTAATGTTATATCTTGATGTGTTTGCTTTTAAATAACATTTTTCCTTCTTTGGAATTGTCACTTACAATGAAACAACTTTTTAGACAGAAGGACAAGGTTTGTGCACAAGGGTGATGTGGGGGGTAACGCAAAGAGCCAAGGAGCTATTAGCTCAAGTTGCACTTTCAGTTATGTCCATGCAACTCTGAGTCAATAGGTCCAACTCTATTTTCACTTGGGTCCCCATTTTGCACACACTTATGGGGTAGGCAACCTATGGCACGCGTGCCTAAGGCGGCACACAAGCTCATTTTCAGTGGCACTCACACTGCCCGGGTCCTGGCCACCAGTCCAGGGGGCTCTGCATTTTAATTTAATTTTAAATGAAGCTTCTTAAACATTTTAAAAACCTTACTTACTTTACATACAACAATAGTTTATTTATATATTATAGACTTATACAAAGAGACCTTCTAAAAACGTTAAAATGTATTACTGGCACGCGAAACCTTAAATTAGAGTGAATAAATGAAGACTCGGCACACCACTTCTGAAAGGTTGCCGACCCCTGTTCTAAACCTTACAGATGTGAGTAATCCTATTGACCACAATAGAGTGGCCCAAGTATGTAAAGGTAAAGTAGGATCAGAGCCTCATTCTGGAGGAACTGAGAAATTCCAGTGAAATGTATGGTGTTACAGAGAGTCAGCCATAAAGGTGTACCTGTGGGCCCAATCATAGAAATGTAGAGCTGGAAGGGACCTCAAGAGGTCATCTGAGTCAGGACCAAGTAAACCTAGACCATCCCTGACAGGTCTGTGTCTAAGCTGTTCTTAAAAACCTTCTCTGATGGGGATTCCACAACTCCCTTGGACGCCTGTTCCAGAGCTTAAATATTCCTATGGTTCGGGAGTTTTTCCTAATATCTAACCTCAATTGCCTTTGCTGTGGATTAAACCAATTACTTCTTGTCCTGACTTCAGGGATGTGGAGAACAATCGATCTATATGCCCCATCACTTTTGTTTATTATTTACTCTTTGTAATCTGGCAGTACCAAGCAGGGCCCCATTGTGTGGTGGTATTTTGCAAATATAGAACAGAAAGCAGTCTATGACCCAAGCAATTTACCCTAGAGAAGATAAAACAAACAAACAAAAAAAAGCAATTTACCACAAGTACAGTACAATTCCCCCCCCCCCCCGTTTTCCCTTCACATAACAACCCTCTCTTCTGCTAATGCTTCCAGCTGCCAGTCAAACTTCTTCAGTCCTTGCTCAGTCAACTGTCCTGTTTCCACCTTCTCCCATAGGAGAACATTCATCCACATTCTTGGAGACAAATTCTTGATATACTTGACAGATACAAATATGGGATTTGAAGCCCAACTCCCCTAATGCTACCACACACAAATGATGGATCTATGATATGGCTTTATCCTGGAATCATTCCACACGCAGAAGCCCCACTGACAAAGACAGTCATGCACATAGAGTGACATGCAGAACAGTGCTATGTACATGCCAGAAAAAATATCTTATCATAGTTGTTAGAGATTCTCTGGTTCTCTGAAAATAAGACATGAGGCCAGAGCCTCAAACAATGTAAATCAATATAGTTCCATTTAAATCAATGGAGCTATGCCAGTTGTCACCAGCTGAGAGTCTGGTCTATGGGGTTTCATTATTTTATCCACCTGTGACAAATCAAGAGTGCTGCCAATACCAAGATATTAGCTGGGCAAGCTCAGAGTTGCGGGAGCAAATCAAAGTTAATATGCCTGAATATCAGTCAATGAGTGTTGGTTGTAGCTCTTTGGAATGAATATTTATATACTTCTTCATACACACACACACACACACACACACACACACACTTTTTGCATTAGTTTTCTTTTCTGCCTTGTAACTCAATAAGACACATAATGTCATAACAGATGTCAAAATGTTAAAGCGTGGCAGTGCCATGCCTGCATTATGAATTGTTTTTTTATGAGTTTTAGAGGGATTTGTAGGCAGACCATTTGGAAACTGACAGAGTGTTTAACCATTACTCAAGTGATAATTGAAACATGGATCCAAAACAACCCAGATTGGTTTTCTTAAAAAAAAAACAAGCAAACAATAGGTAGCAATGATTTTATAATATTATAGTAATAGTATATAAGGGGGTTGGGATATTTTTTGATGTTGTTGTCACCATGACAAGGCTATCTCCACCTCTGACCCCTTGTCTCTTTGAGTTCACCCCCACTCACATCTCAGGCTCAAAGGTCACCTCTCTCTTAGGGTTCATTCACAAGATTCTTCCAGCCTCAGACTCAGACTTGAGCTGGATTCCTCTGGTGCTAACTGTGATTACCTCAATAGTCCCACCTTAGGTTCAGTATCTGCAGTTCTTGTCCTCAGAAGCTATAATCTGTGGCATCCATTGACCAATTAGCCTCTGAAAGCAAAGTATTGTTTAGTCATAACCAAAGCATTTCAGATACAAACATCTGGAAACAATAAACAGACTATAAACATATTGACTTTACCAGGTGTCTATTCATATACATGTGGGAATCCTGGTAGGTCTAAGCTTTCAAGAGACTCCCCAAGATCTCTAGGATTTGGGTGGCAGTCCATTACCTTCATTCACAATCCAGTACACTCCCTTTGCTTTCAGGTGTGTGTCTTTAATGCCTGCTCAGTCTTTTAATCCCGCCCTCCTTGCAGGGACCAAAGAGTTAGGCACCTAAATGTCTTTGGGGATCTGGGCCCAAGTCACTTTTTAACTGTTTATAGTCCTATTAGCTCCCAGCACTGGCAGACCAAGTCTTGCAATCTGGAGACAGGATGCAGGATCCTTGAAGCCAATACTTTTTCTGCCATCTTTCAGGTGTGTGCTGGAATGTTCTTACACAGGTGCTATTGTTTTCTCCCTGGCAAGAGACCTCATTGAATCAAAGCAATATAGACATATAAGAAACATTTCATTAACTCAACAGACTCGCTCAATAACAATGTCACAGACAGTATTCATAAATTTATTACATTTCCTCCACCCCTAAGAAAGCAAGCCGTTAACCAGGCAGAGAAAATAAAGAAAAATTCCATTACATTAAAGACACATTCTTTAATTGTTCATTTCCTGAGACTGTACCATTATTTCTCCCATGTGTCCCTGAAAAAATATCCGCTTCAGTAGCACATCATGGCTAGAAGGTTTATATTCACTTTCTTGATTGTGTCATGGTAATTTTTATACTCCCGCCAACATTTCCAAATCATCTGAAATATTTATAATGCACCCCACACCTTTATCTAGATTGTAACTCTACACTGATCTGAGACAAGGGTGGGGCATGCAGGGCCAAACAGAGTTCTGGGGGTCTTGGGGCAAACTCTGAAACCAAGGCTCCTGCATGCTTCCAAACTCCCCCCCACACCCAAAAAACAAACAAAAAAAACCAACCCAGGGTCAAAAACACTGAGGGGGAGTCTGGGGTGAGGAGATGGGGAAAGGATAAAGCCAGAGAGTGAGCCCATCCCTCGCTCATACCACAACGGCGACTCTTGTCCCACGAGGCTGGGCCTGGTTTCCTGCTCTGGCGCCACTCATTCAGATTAGGACCCAGCTACCTCTCTGTCCTGACGGACGGATGGGCAGCCGGGCCAAACCTGAGTGCACCAGGCCACAACACCGCTCGGTTTGAGGGCCCTCTAAAACAAGGCGCCTGGGACGAACCGCCCCTTTTGCCTGCCCTCAAGGCAGCCCTAGGTGGAGGAGGCTTTGTGACTCAGTTCTGAATCATGCTTCCTTCCCTACTTCCTTCTTGCTCCAATGGGAGTAAATTGCAGCAGGCCTGTACAGTAGCACATGACAACACCCCTGTGTCAGCTCAGCTACAGTGGCCGGCATGCAGTGGGGCGGAGCCAAGGCTCTGCCTATTCCCTGTCCCCCTGCTCCTGACACAACGTCCTCTTATTCTCACATGCCTGAACTTAAGGTCCAAGTAGCTCCGGCAAGGACACAAGAGGGATTGCTCCCCCTATCTGCCTTGTGTGGGTGTATAGGCCAAGTCACGATCTAGCCCTTAATAACTATCAGTGCTTCTGCCAGTATTATGGTTTACTAACCATTCCTCCAAACTGAAAATCATACCCTCATTCTCTGAAATACTGGCTGGTATTAGAGTGTGGTTTGGGATTGGATTTTGGTATACACATGTATAAAGCTACATCACTTTAAATAACTGTGGCCACCCTACTAATCTGAAACTGATTTATACCACATAGGCTATTTCTTGCTGTGCACTTTACTGACGTACTTTTAAATACTATGAAGAGCAATGACATGTTACTATTTTTCTATCTGGCTGCCTAGACATAACTGAGCTGTGGGAAATGGAAGGGCTGCTTACCTAATGCTGACTGTAATGAGTATTTAAATATATACAGTGCTAAGGAGTAAGGCTATGCTGCAAGCTTTGTCCTGGTAAACTGGATGCCTAAACAAAGGGCTGCAGTGAGCTCTTTGCCAGACACTCAAACTGGCGATCAAGTCCTTTCCCGCTCACTTACAAAAGCTCCTGAACATCTGGAGATAGTTAGGCTCCCAATGAAGGGTGAGTCAAAAAAAAATTGAGCCACTGAGCAGTCAAGCTGCCAGAAAATTGAAACTGCTGCAAGGCCCCGAGATGACAGAGCTACAGAAACGATAAGGTAACTTTCACAAGGAGAGCACTGTATTGTGATCTTCCTCTGTGCTTGATTCTTTTGGTGAGAGGGTGGACCAGAAGAGGGGAGAGGGAGCACAGCTTGAGCAATGCAGGATGTAAAAAAAATACACTGGGGTACATACTTCTCTCACTGGATGCACATAGCTCCCACTAGCTTTAGTGGCAGTTCTGAGCACCCAGCAAGAAGAGAGTAAACATCCCAGCATTCACGAGGCAAACCTGAACGATCACAAACAATTCAGACTCCTCCAGTCTGAAGAATTATCCTTTTTTTATTAAGCTTCAAAGAAGCACTTGGACATATGCAGATCATAAAAGACCTGGGAGACAGGAGAAAAGATGTCAGCAAAGGGCAAAATGCAACACACATTTCAATGTATTCAGAGAGTTTGAGATCAGGAAAAGCAAGGAGAGTGTTGTCAACGATTTGGGGTTTATTTAGAGGAGGTTCAGATCTAGATTTTAATCTGGAACCAACTGTAACCAAAGTTCAGGAGTGTTTGGCTCCACAGTTCTGGAACTGGGCCCAACTTCCGTTTTATCTTCCGTTTGTCTTGCTTTCCTCTTATGTTCCTCCGTTTGATATTCTGATTGACTTTAACACAATTCCTTCTGTGCATGAGGGAATTAGGAAGTCGACTCACCAGGTGGTTTTATCCCAAACACTCCAAGCTCTGCTGATAATACAGAGGACTGGTTACTCTCTTCTGCAGCTGTGGTGAAGTTTGTGTCGTTGTCACAAGGTCTTTGCAAAAAAGTAATACATGGATTAGGCTGTTCTTTTATTTGTTTTTGTTGTTGTTGTTGTTGTTGTTTTGTTTTGTTTATTAAACAAAAACCTGCAGCAAACAGACAAATCTGAGTACAAAATTTGCCCTAAAAGTCTGGTCCTTAACCTTCATGATTGAGTTTTCTCAATGCAGGAAAAACTAATCCTTTCTAATTAAGGCCATGATTCACAGACTCTTTTAAACACATGCTTAACTTTATACATGCAACTCAACCCAACAATGGAACTAGCCCCGTGCATCAAGTTATGTACAAAGTATAAAAGTGTTTGCAGGATCAGGGCTTAATTCCTAAATGAAATCACTGTTCCATCTGATACCTGGACCACCGCAAGAACAGACTCTACCTATACTGGAGCAGACACTGATAAACTACTATAAAGATCAAAAAGGTCAAATTGTCTGACCATATTAATTGGCATAGTTCCATTGAAGTCAATAGAGTTATACCAATTTGTCTGAGCAGAGAATTCTACACTAAAATATTTGCCAGACACAGTTCTGGCCAGTGTGAAGCTGACATTGTTTTATCATGGTTTGGTTCTCTAGGTGTGGACAGGGATTGCCTTTAGAACAAGCATGCTTTGGACAGACTGTCACTCATCAAGATTCTGGCAAGATTTCTGAATGTGGTTCTATCAAAGTATTCACCTTAGAGATGGTAGAAACTTCCAAAACGAAGGTTGTCACAACATGACAGTGCTCCAGCCAGGTTATAACATGCTTTGGTTTTGCTTGGAACCAAACAGTGGTGTAATCATTATAAGGAATGTGGTGTATGATTCACATTGCCCTCATCCAGGGATGGCTCCAGGTTTTTTGCCACCTCAAGCAAAAAAAAAAAAAAAAGTTCCGCCAAAAAAAACTCAAAACAACAAAAAATGGAGTGCCGCCCCTTCAAAAGGGCCGCCCCAAGCACATGCTTGGAATGCTGGTGCCTAGAGCCGGCCCTGCCCTCATCCCCTTCACTCTATTAATGTTCCCAGCTTCATTTGCCTGCCTGTCAGCTCCTTTTATAATCACCAAATCTGTGCCTTCTTCCATATAACTCCCTACACATGGTACCATCCCTCAGCTCATTGCCAGACTGCTAGCTGCTTCAGCCATGCTGCTTACAGGGAGTTGATACAACCTGTATATAAGTTACCTGTTATTGTTCCCCTTCCCCTAAACTTTGGCTCCTTGTTTGTCCTCAGATGGCAAGCTCCTCTGAGCCCTGGATGTTTGGAAAGTGCATCATATATCATGGGGGCTATTATAAATAAATGTTTTTAAAAGTCCCAGCTTAATGGTTTGATCCTGTAAACACTTACACACCTGGATACCTTCATGTAGGTATAATGCAGGGGAAACCATGCAGCCAAAAACTGGGGCCCAAGTTATAAGAGGCCAGTGCCCCAGTGATGTTATAACAATGTTTTTGTGACTGTGTAGGTAGGACTATGCCATGTTACAGCCACATTGCAGAATCATGTTACAATGCTGTAATGACTAGGTCCCTTACTGGCTGCCTGCATCAGAAGCTACACGCACACCTTAGATATGTACTCTTTGGAAGATTTGGTCCAGTTTTATGAACTCCAAATTTGCATTTAAATGCAATTATTAAGCTCTGCCATTTGACAGCCATTTCCCCCTGACTAAATTCCAAGTACATACTTCTAAAGTAGAGGCAAAACTGTAGTTCAACTAATTTTTCAGATAAACTCCTTGTGGTTAAGACGCTGCCTGGGACTGAGAGAAGATCCGCGTTCTAGTCCCAGCTCTGTCACAGCCTGACTGTGACATCTTGGGCAAATCACTTCATTTCTCTGCCTCAGTTCCTCTTCCTCCGATGCCTCTATAAAATGGGGATAATACTCATTTTCTCCCATCTCTCTCATCTATTTAGACTATAAACTCTTTGGAGACAGGCCTGTCTCTTACTTTGTGTTTGAATTGTGCCTACAGGAATGGGGTCCTGGTCTTGGTTGGTTCTTTCAGATGTCACTGAAATACATATAAATAGCTATTTGACTACATCCCTTTCTTTAGAACTTCAGGCAAGTAATTAACTTTCTGCCCTGAGTTTGTAGCATTGCTGTGCTTTGCTGCCTCCCATCCTAGTAGCAATTCACTCCAGGGATGGGTGAAATGATCCCTACGTGTGTGTATGTCTACAGATATAGATAGATATAGTCTTTAAAGTGTTTCAAGGATGCTGACATCTTTGCAAGAAAGGTGCTACAGTCTATAAATGTCAGTCACCATTAGGGTGACCAGATGAGAGGAAGAAAGTATCGGGACACATGGAGAAAAGCGTAGCCGGTGGAGGGGGGGAAAAAAAAAGCTGAGTGCCACGAAATATCAGGATGGTCCCGATTTTATCGCCACGTCTGGTCACCCTAGTCACCATCATCCTCATCAGCTGCATCCAGCTGTGCCTGCAGAAAAGCAGATTATTCTTGCTCTGGGGTGGGGAGCAGGGTGGAATTACTTTACCTAGAACTACAGTTCTTTATACCCAAGATCTCTCCGTTTCTAAGGCTATGTACACACTACAGCTTAAATAGGTATAAGTTATGTCATTCAGGAGTGTGAATAAGCCATCCCCTGAGTGTGTGACATAAGTTACACTGACCTAAGCGCTGGTGTGGACAGCGCTATGTCCTCCCACCGACATAGCTACTGTCACTGGGGGTTGAGGGGAGGCTGGAGTAATTAAGTTGACATGAGAGCGCTCTCCCACTGGCTCAGAGCATCTGCACTAGCAGCACTGCAACTGCGCCGCTGTAAATTCTGAAATGTAGCCATAGCCTAAGATTGTGACTTTTCAGAGTGTCTCTGTCTTTCTCCTCAGGTGAACTGTCCCAACTAGCGCACAACTTGGTTTTAGAAGGAACTGAACCTGACAGGCAACAAAAAAAGTCTATAATGTTTTCAGAGCAGAGCAGAGCCTCGCACACAGCTCCCATAATCTGAGTTGTAGGTTTGAGGAATAGTTTGTGATTTTACCCACACAAGACATGCATTAGACAGTACCAGTATTTTCTGCTTCTTCTAGCTGAGAGGCAGATTTCCCTGGCCCCAAAGTGGCTCCTTCTATCTCCATGGAAAGATCGGTCACAGTCATAGAATCATAGAATATCAGGGTTGGAAGGGACCTCAGGAGGTCATCTAGTCCAACCCCCTGCTCAAAGCAGGACCAAACCCAACTAAATCATCCCAGCCAGGGCTTTGTCAAGCCTGACCTTAAAAACCTCTAAGGAAGGAGATTCCACCACCTCCCTAGGTAACCCATTCCAGTGCTTCACCACTCTCTGTGTGAAAAAGTTTTTCCTAATATCCAACCTAAACCTCCCCCACTGCAACTTAAGACCATTACTCCTTGTTCTGTCATCAGGTACCACTGAGAACAATCTAGATCCATCCTCTTTGGAACCCCCTTTCAGGTAGTTGAAAGCAGCTATCAAATCCCCCCTCATTCTTCTCTTCTGCAGACTAAACAATCCCAGTTTCCTCAGCCTCTCCTCATAAGTCATGTGCTCCAGCCCCCTAATCATTTTTGTTGCCCTCCGCTGGACTCTTTCCAATTTTTCCACATCCTTCTTGTAGTGTGGGGCCCAAAACTGGACACAGTACTCCAGATGAGGCTTCACCAATGTCGAATAGAGGGGAATGATCACATCCCTCGATCTGCTGGAAATGCCCTTACTTATACAGCCCAAAATGCTGTTAGCCTTCTTGGCAACAAGGGCACACTGTTGACTCATATCCAGCTTCTCATCCACTGTAACCTCTAGGTCCTTTTCTGCAGAACTGCTTCCTAGCCATTCGGTCCCTAGTCTGTAACAGTGAATGGGATTCTTCCATCCTAAGTGCAGGACTCTGCACTTGTCCTTGTTGAACCTCATCAGGTTTCTTTTGGCCCAGTTCTCTAATTTGTTTAGGTCCCCCTGTATCCTATTCCTACCTTCCAGCATATCTACCACTCCTCCAAGTTTTGTGTCATCTGCAAACTTGCTGAGAGTGCAGTCCACGCCATCCTCCAGATCATTAATGAAGATATTGAACAAAAACGGCCCCAGGACCGACCCTTGGGGCACTCCACTTGAAACTGGCTGCCAACTAGACATGGAGCCGTTGATCACTACCCGCTGAGCCTGACGATCTAGCCAGCTTTCTATCCACCTTATAGTCCAATCGTCCAGCCCATACTTCTTTAACTTGCTGGCAAGAATACTGTGGGAAACCGTATCAAAAGCTTTGCTAAAGTCAAGGAATAACACATCCACTGCTTTCCCCTCATCCACAGACCCAGTTATCTCCTCATAGAAGGCAATTAGGTTAGTCAGGCATGACTTGCCCTTGGTGAATCCATGCTGACTGTTCCTGATCACTTTCCTCTCCTCAAAGTGCTTCAGAATTGATTCCTTGAGGACCTGCTCCATGATTTTTCCAGGGACTGAAGTGAGGCTGACTGGCCTGTAGTTCCCCGGATCCTCCTTCTTCCCTTTTTTAAAGATGGACACTACAGTAGCCTTTTTCCAGTCATCCGGGACCTCCCCCATTCGCCATGAGTTTTCAAAGATAATGGCCAATGGCTCCGCAATCACATCCGCCAACTCCTTTAGCACCCTTGGATGCAGCGCATCTGGCCCCATGAACTTGTGCTCGTCCAGTTTTTCTAAATAGTCCTGAACCACTTCTTTCTCTACAGAGGGCTGGTCACCCCTGCAGTGACTCTGCAGTGCAGCAGTCTGGGAGCTGACTTTGTTTGTGAAGACAGAGGCAAAAAAATCATTGAGTACATTAGCTTTTTCCACATCCTCTGTCACTAGGTTGCCTCCCTCATTCAGTAAGGGGCCCACACTTTCCTAGACTTTCTTCTTATTGCTCGCATACCTGAATAAACCCTTCTTGTTACTCTTAACATCTCTTGCTAGCTTGAACTCCAAGTGTGATTTGGCCTTCCTGATTTCACTCCTGCATGCCTAAGCAATATTTTTATACTCCTCCCTGGTCATTTGTCCAATCTTCCACTTCTTGTAAGCTTCTTTATTGCATTTAAGATCAGCAAGGATTTCACTGTTAAGCCAAGCTGGTCGCCTGCCATATTTACTATTCTTCCTACACATCGGGATGTTTTTTTCCTACAACCTCAGTAAGGATTCTTTAAAATACAGCCAGCTCTCCCGGACTCCTTTCCGCCTCATGTTATTTTCCCAGGGTGCAGTCCCAGAGTGCTGAGTCTGTGCACCTCCAGGAACACAGATGTCCCCACAGAGAGTGAAGAGGAGGCATAACCATGGTCTACTCACCCTCTCTTTGCCCAATGTGCACCCTCTCGGCAGACAGAGTGGGCTGCGGGCACTTTAATCTTGTGATTTTTCTGTAGTGGTAAATTCTTAATCTCATCAAGAGCTTCTAGCCCAGGTCTACTATTCGCACCCTTCAGAGCATTTTGCATGTCTCCTCACTGTTTGCCGACATTTCTATTATTTTACCTTTTGAACACAGGATGAAAAAAGTCAAAGTGTATGATGGATGCATGCTCAGATCCCATCGCATCGTGTATGTTCAAAGACACCCCCAGAAAGTACAGAGATGAGCAAACCCTAATCCAGAAAAGCATTTGCACACGTGCTTTGGTCCTCCTTTATTCAGGAAAACACTAGAAATGAGATGTAAGTGCTTTTCTGAATCAGGGCCATCGATGTAATCTATAAGCAAACCTCAGTACTAGCACCATGTCACCACATCCCCTTGCAATCAGGTATTATTCAGTTGCTTTGCTGCAGTTCTACCGGTGTCTTGTTAGTTGACTACAACATAGAGGCTGCCAAGTTAGATGATTCCTTTGTACCTTACTTGAACTGACAGTGGGTTAACAATAGGCACCTCACCAAATCTTCAAACAAAACTCACCTTTTTGGAGGCCTGAAAACAGTTTGCTGTTCATAGGCCACCAAGTTCCAGCCAGTTGATTTCATGATAATGCCACACTGACTGGAAGTCAGAAGACACGTCAATCTCAAAAGAAAGCTCTCTCTTTTGAGAGATTTCCAACCTAAATTTGTAGATCAAAGACACTTATAGAAGCTTTGGACATTTGTCCATATTGTTGAGAGATTTGCAGATTGGAGACTTAATGAAGCTATAAATCTTTCAGGGTGCACAGCCATCCCTCGGTTTAAAAGGTATGTGACACTCTGGCACCCCATATTCACCATTGTCCTATAATTAGGATATGTTTTGTACAAAGTGTGCCTTGTGAGGTATCATTCTACAAGTCTTAATCTGCTAGACATTAATATCTCGTTGGATTGTATGTGCTATCATTGTATGTGAAATTATGAAGTTTGGCTCTGTATGTACTACTGAAACATGTTGTGAGGTTGAGAACACCTCAAGCAGCCTTTCAGGTACAACGGTAAAAAGGCCAGACAATGTTAATGGCTTACTGACGAAATACACACAAGCATAAAGATTACCCCAGGAACCGTGTACAACAGAAAACTCTCCGAGATAGCACCACACAATGGGAACTATTTGACCCAGGTCACAGCAAAAGAACTTTCCAGCAAGTAGGAAAAAGATATAAAAGGGGGGAAATGACATCATGACTGGACCTTACTCTCTCTACAACAACACACCTAAAGTACTGGAGGAAAAAGACTGAAGGGGGGGCGGGAGTGCTGGTCCCTGGCAGGAAAGAAGGAAGCCTGTCTGTGTATGCAAAAGCTAACTTGCTTGTACTATATAACTGGGTGAGACACTGCTTGACTCAAATACTAACTAGTCCATTATGCTTAGATTGCGGTTTTGTTTTATTTCTTATGGTAATCTACTTTGATCTGTTTGCTACCACTTATAATCACTTAAAAACTATCTTTCTGTAGGTAGATCTATTTCATACTTTATCTAAAACACTGTGCGTTGTTTGAAGTGCCAAGTGGATAAATCTCAGCTCATGAACACGAATTAGTTTATGTCTTCTTTCCTTTGTAGAAGTGGTGGATTGGGTAATAAATTCATACTGGTTAGGTCTTGACCAGGGCAGGACGGTACAGCTCTGGATCTTAGGCTGGGGAGCTGGTGAACACAGCTGGGGTGGTCCCTGCCCATGGATGTTGGTGTGAGTGCAAGCTTGTAGGCCAGGGCTTTACAGCTTGTCACATCATCACAGTGCAAGAGCGAACCCAGATTGGTGAGACAGAGGGCTCAGCTGTACCTCAGTTCCAGGTGGTACCCTGGGAGGGGGGACCTGTCACAAGGTGTTTCTTCTTTTATATGCTAAATAAAGACAATGATAAAAGATGCACAAGCAATGCAAGACAACTACCTTTGGTGGGGATTCAGCAGGCCACTGTACTCCTGCCTGTGTTGTTTTTAATACTGAGCATACTGACACTGTAATATCATGCTAAAGGAGGAAGTAAAAATTTAAAGGACAGTCAACCCTGAATTTTCCCAGCACTGGTATAATTGCAGAAACATCTGTGCTACATAACTGTGCTTATTCAGTATAAAAATTCCACTCATTTGCTTCCCAAACACCTTATTTCTTATCTGCTATGGGGTGGTCTAGTGATCCCTTGGATTACGTTACAAACATAGGGACATTGGTTTAAATCTTCCTATGGGGTGTTTTTCCCCTCCACAGCCTACTGATTATGAGAGTTGGCCATATGATATGGGGCTCTGTTTTTCCTTCTGTTAAAAGAAAACTGCAGTGATTACATATAATCCCATAGGTATCTGGAGAAATACTTAATAAAAGGTTTGATTCTGTTCTCACACCACTTTTACTCTGGTGTAACTCCATTTGCAACATCAAAGTGAATGGTACTCCTGATTTACAATGGTGTCAATGAGAGGAGAACCAGGCCCCAAATAAGGATACCACTGTGTACACATTAAATGAATGTCCAATCTGCTTTTAAAACTTTCTGCTGCTGTTTCAGCACCTCCATTCAGTGTATGGTGCCAGTGACTCCTTTACTAGGGGTTGTCAGCTTGGTGATACCTCAGAGACAACCTCCCACTAGGAAGCAGATTGAGGCAAAGATGATCTGATCTCTTTTACACCTGAGTTAGTGAGTCAACATTGGTGGAAATGAAAAAAGGATCAGGCCCAGGCAATATAGCTCACCATTTGAAAAGAAGGGAGAAGCTCATTCTCCAAGTGATTGGATGACCAATTCTATTTCTTTTTAAACAGGGGTTTTACCCCTGTTGAATTAACTCATTTACTTAACATGGAAAAGTTATTTTAATTCATTTAAAAGAGTTTAGTGAGCAGCTTTTGAGAGTATAGACTTCCCCCAGGCACCCCAGTGGTGAGCTGCATTTCCCAGTGTCTCAATCGTGGATCCAGAAGAGGACAGCTCCCTGTTAGGCTAGTTAAATACTGGAAAACGGCAGACAAAGAAGGAAAAAAGGCAGTAGCTTTATCAATGAATAATGAGAAACATTTGTCAATTAGCACATTCAATAAGTAAGAATCAAACAGCTCTTGCGGTTGTGTTTCTTATTCTATTCAAAATATTCAGGTACAGCAGCAATGGGAGCTTAGACCCACATGGTTAAGAGTGACCAGTGTTTTCAGATGACTGTTTTTGGGTGCTCAACTTCAGATATGTTAAAGAGAGCCTAATTTTTCAGAAAGCGCCAAATACCCACCTTCCAAAAGCATGGCACATTTGTGGTGTGCCAGATTGGACACCCAAGCATTGAGCCACCCAAAATCTCTAGTCCCTTTTCAAGGGCTCTACCCTATATAAGTATCTAGCTAAATAAAGAAGAGACGGTTTGTAATTTTAAGGTAATCAACTCTTCTAATCTCCTTTGTCATTAGATGGAGCAATCAGAAGGATTCCTTATTTTACTGCCATTTTCCTTTGACCAGATTTTTAAAAAACATGGAGAAACCATGGAAAGAAAGGAAATACAAGATAAAAGATCACCTCAGAAGTAAGTGTCTCCCACATTATAATTTTCTGCTTTTCAAACAAGCCACAGATGCACAGCACATAAGCCCAGGTGAAGATATGATTGTGAAAGGGTGTGATGATGCCTCCACATGCAAAATACATTAATCTCCGACATGCCCTTGAGCAGCTGTTCTGTATTTAGGGTTTTTACTCCTTTGTACAGCTAGCTTTTGTGAAGTTTAAACTGGTGATCCTCAAGACCTCAAAGACCAAACTTTTAAGGAGAAATGTTAACAAGGGACTTGACAACAGCACAGCAAGTGTGATGACTGAGACACACTCACCATAGGTAAGAGTGGGATGAGATGGATATGAACTAGGTCACTGGCTTTTATGGAGGGCAGCCAAATATGCTTTTTCTCACAGCTTCTCACTGTAAGGAGAGTTTGGACTGATCCTTTTTACCCAGGCAAAACCCCCATTAAAGTGAATGAGGGCCTTTGCCTGAGCAAGGAATGCAGGATCGCAGCAATGCTGACAAGACAGTGTGCACTCTTACTCATCAGTATTGAAGATCTGCTGCTGGATACACTGGAACCATTTGCATCAATGGACTGGTTCCACTGAGCACAGCAGGGTGGCCATCCATCTGTTATTGCAATGGCTCATGTCCAGGGGTTGAAGTAAGGAAGATGAAAAGTAGGGGAGACAAGATCAGCTATCCCTCTGTGCAGGAAGCAGTGGGGAGATCCCCTTTTCTCCCTGGGTTGGGGAAAGCAATGCTCCTCCTTCTCCTTGGCTGGTGCAGTGAGAGCTCTCCATCCTATTTCAATCTACTTTAACCACTGCTCATGTTGAGTCCATGTTCTCAGGAATTTCAGCAATAATCACTGGGGATCAAATATATGCTTTTGTGCCACAAAATACCTGCTATATATACTTTAAAGCAGAAATGAGAGACATTCACTTTTCAGGAAGAGGCCTTTTAATCTCTGCTCCAGCTCTCCTGGGTTCTGTCTGTGGCTGACCATCAGTTCCTGCTACCTGTGTTTTCCTCTGTCGCTTACTGCACACACCAACCTCATTCATTCTCCCTGTTCCTGATCCACCAGTGCCCTGCCCTCCTTTTTCTGGTCACTCTGGCTAACACTTTTGCCCTGATTCTCTGCCCCCTCCAGAGAGACGCGTGGTTCCTCTGTAAAGCATAGATTTACTAAGAACAGATCATGACAAACTAGCTTGGTTTCCTTCTCTGACAGGGCAACCAGTTTGGTGGATAGGGGGAATGTGGTGGATATAATACACCTGGACTTCAGCAAGATTTTTGACACAGTCCCACATGACATTTGGAGAAGTAGACTGAAGAAGTGTAGGCTTGGTGGAACATAATGGGTTAAACAACTGCAAACAGAGAGTAATTAATGGAATCCTGTCAGATTGGAGGGAGGTCTCAAGTGGGTTCCACATGGATCTGTTCTGGGTCTAGTGTCGTTTAACATCTTTATTAATGAGCTGTAGGAATAGAGAGCATATGGATGAAATTCGCAGATGACACAAAGCTAGATGGGGTTGCCAACACTTTAGTGGATAGAGCTAAAATTCAAAGGGATCTTGATAAATTAGAGAACTGGGCTATAGACAACAAAGTGAAATTCAACCAAGACAAATGTCAGGTGCTACACTTAGGGAAGAAAAACCAAATGCACGAATACAGAATGGGGAATAACTGGTTTGGCAGCAGCACTGCTGAGAAAGATCTGGGAGATGTGGCGAATCAGAATCTCAACATAAGTCAACAATGCAATGCTGTTGCAAAAAAAGCAAATGCAATTTTAGGTTGCATTAACAGAGGCATAGCATGTAAATCATAGGAAGTGATAGTACCACTCTACTCAGCACTGGGTAGGCCTCAGCTGGAGTACTGTGTCCAATTTTGGTCATCAATGTAAAGAAAAGATGTAGCAAAACTGGAAAGGATCTAGAGGTAAGCGATAAAGAGGATCAAAGGGATGGAATGCAAGTCATACGAGCAAAGGCTGAAGGAACTGGGTATGTTTAGTTTGGAAAAGAGGAGATTAAGGAGAGACATAATCACAGTCTTCAACGACTTGAAAGGCTACCATAAAAAAGATGGAGACACATAGGGCAGGACAATAGGCAGTGGGTTCAAACTATAGCATAGCAGATTTAGACTAAATCTCAGGAAAAACTTCTTAGCCCTAAGAACAGTCAAACAATGGAACAAACTGCTTAGGGAGGTTGTGGAAGGTCCTTCACTGGAGATTTTCAAAAGGAGGCTGTATAGCCATCTGTTTGGATGGTTTAGACACAACAAATCCTGCATCTTGGCAGCGGGGTAGACTATATGACCCTTGTGGTCCCTTCTAACCCTATGGTTCTATGATTCTATGAAGAGACACAACCCTCCATTCAGTCCACTGTGGTTCTGTATTACTGGGCTGCCCTGTGCTCTCTAAGGTCTCACCTCAGCCAAATTTAGGTCTCAGCACCACAGTCTGCTTTATCTGGGTACAAAGAGCGTGTTCTCTGTCTTCAGTACCAGCTACTTCATGTAGTTCATTGATAGAGCAAGATCAGCAAGATCTTTGACAGGCCATGGGTCTGGACTGACTTGATGAGTTTCTTTCCCTTGACCAAGCACTCTTGAGTTGTGGTGCCCCACAAGGACCCCAGAATTTTAGGTGACTGGAGTGATTGTTCCTTGGTCTTTCTCTTCATCATTGTTTTTTCTGGTGGTTGTGATTATAGATTGCATCTGTGTTCAAATACTGGGTTCTATGCAGAGGTAATAGAGAAATTCCATGGCCTGTATTATATAGGCGGTCAGACTAGATGATCTAATAGTCACTTCTGGCTTTAAAAGCTATGACTCTATTAACTTCTATACATAAACTCCCTTTCCTTGGTTTCCCAACAAGTCCTGTACACTCATAGATGCTGCACCCTTCTTGCCTTCAATCACATCAAATACTGCAGTAGAATTATTTTCTACACAGCCAAAGTATTTCCTTGGGTCATCATAGTCAGTTCAGTATACAAATGCATCTCTCCTTTGTGGTGCAGCCACATTCATATCCGACAATGAACCATTGTACTACTCCTAAGGCCTTTGCCACAATGACACACCTCTTCTGTACAGCAACTGTTAATCTGAGGAAACCAAAGTTCTGGTCTAACTCTTTTAAGTATCGGGGATTGCTTCATCTGGCCTTTTCAGTTGATGGTTGCAAAGTCTGGTTCCTGATGCCTGTTTTTGGGTTCATCATCATGGCCACTCTTTGGAAGTCCTGTGGGCTCAACATCCTGGGTCCAGTTGTCTCTGTGGTCTTTCTTACCACTGGAAGAAGCACTTAAGGTAGCAATGCTTGTGTTTATGTATCCTAGCCAGTTATAGGGGCAGACAGCTGTAAATTAATCCTGACTGGCAAGGGATAAGGGAGAATACTTACTATCATTCATAGCAGAAGAGAGTTTGAGTCAGGAAACCGAATAACAGAACAAGAAAAGAACGGTCCACTCCGATCAGACTGGGAGTCCATTAGTCATGGTATCTACTGAAGCATTCAGGCAATTCTGCTATCATTATTCAAAATATCCTCCTCCTCTTCAACCCATAAACCTTTTCTCAGTACATTCAATTTTTGGGCATCCAATCAGTTTCTTATAAATTTGGGTGGTGCTGTCTTTGCTGTTCTTGTTCACTTTATGTATTGAACTCTGGTACTTTTCAGCACTAGCCTAGGAAATGTGACAATTCAGTATATAAGGGGGTAAGGAATCTTTAAAGTAAATTTTGAAGTTATTGTGGTTTAGGTCAAGAATGTGGGCTGGTTTAAAATTGTCCTAAGGCAAATAGGGAATGTCCTCTGGACTTTCAACAGCTGTTGAATATGTAAGCAATTTCAGATAAACCAAAATGATGCCACCATTGATGCACAGACTTCCAATCTTTTGCTCTGCTGCTGCTAAGGCAAATAGCCAGAAGAGGGAGCAAAAAGGTAATCAAACAAAAAACCTATTTCCAAAATTTTGTTTCTATACTTGACACTCATTACAACAAGGAAGTAAACACTGTAAGAGAGTCATTGGGTATTGCTCCATAAGAAAAGGGGTTGGGAGGGACATAAGAGTTTTTAAAATAAAAAGAAACTGGATATGGCACAAATATTTAACAGTGTAAGACATGGTCAGTTTTAACCTTGTAGCACCTGAGTGTAGTGTGATCCATGAACGAAGAAAACAAGTTTCCTGGAAAATAATACCATAGTAAATTCATGACTCATTTGATCATCATTGCTTTCTTCTCCATGACAGAGTATATCTTTTCTCAGGAAAACAGCTTCCCATTTATATAAAGTTCTTCACCCTCAATCTCCTGCAAAAGGACTTTCCCTAATCCCACATCTGAGAAGTCCAGATTAAAAAGGACCAGCTCTCATCGTAAACACTCCTGCAATGTCTTGGAGGCCTTATCACAGGCCTCCGATCACTGAGTCTTCCTTAGGCATCCATTTTTTTCGGTCTGTGGGGGGACCTGCAATGGTGGCAAAAAGCCCTGGACTTGTTTCTTCATCACTGTCACTGGACAGTCTGTCAACACTTGGATCTAGTAGACTAGTGGCCAAAGATGGCCTCCTTCCATGATATAGCCCAAATAGGTTCCTTTGTTGTTCCCTATTTTGCCAGATAAGCCTTTAGGCTGGTGTCTGCAAGGCCCTGGAGCATTGCTGCAAGCTGCTTTATGTGGCTGTCTCAATCTTGACTCTGCGTCCTCAGTGATGCCACCAAACAGCCCATAGTCAGCAAAAGAGCTCAAACAAAGGAAAGGTAAAGAAAAAACCACAAGCTGCTCCCTCCAGCATCTGGGACTCCCTTACTTCAGAGGGTCCTGGGTGTATCAATGTCCACTGCAGCGCTCACTGGGCTCCAGTGCCAGCCTGTTTTTTTCCCCTTCAACTCAGGGGTTCAGCACCCTCCTTCTGTGAGAACAGAGGATCTCCAGGCCATCAGTCCTCTCTCCCCAGCTGGATAAGCTCAGCCGTCTGATCCCTTCCCAAGGTTGCCCCCACCTGAGTGGGGTTCTCTCTTTTAAACTCCTCCTCCAGTCCTGCCATGATTTGTAGGTGCAGTGGGGCAGGGCCACTCCAGCTCAAAGCAGCTCATTAACATTTCCATGCTAGTGTGGGGTTTATATACCCCATCACACGTGCCCATGATGGATGTTTTCACTGTTGTAGAAGACACAGCTAGATTGCATGCTCCTTGAAGCAGGGACTAACAGACAGATACTAAAGAGAAGACATGACACAAAGAGACTTAGATGACTGCGTGTGACCCTAACATCATCCCTGTAACAGATGACAAGGGGCTCCCCAGGTATCTAGCAGTGATTTTCAAGTGGCCTGAGCAGCTCAGTGCTCCCTAACTCACTATTTTTATAATCTGTATCTAAAAAGTGTTGTGTAATACATCATTGGAAACTAATTATCATTAATATTCTTGCAGTCAATCCACAAAAGATTGTACAGATATGCTGGAATTGTGACTAAAATGTGTTTAAACCAGGCATGTCTGGGGAAACTGATAAACATTTTCTTCTTTCAGACAAAGAAATGCGGTTCCACCTGCTTGAAGTGTCTCCCATGTAAATTGAGCAAGGTGTGATCATGCAGGCCAGGCAAGCAAAGCCATCATAGACTCATAGACTTTAAGGTCAGAAGGGACATTATGTTCATCTATCAGAGGGGTAGCCGTGTTAGTCTGGTTCTGTAGAAGCAGCAAAGAATCCTGTGGCACCTTATAGACTAACAGACGTTTTGCAGCATTCATCTAGTCTGACCTCCTGCACAATGCAGGCCACAAGATCTCACCCATCCACTCCTGTAGCAAACCCTTAGCCTATGTCTGAGTTACTGAAGTCCTCAAATTGTAGTTTCAAGACCTCAAACTGCAGAGAATCCTCCAGCAAGTGACCCATGCCCTATGCTGCAGAGGAAGGCGAAAAACCTCCAGGGCCTCTGCCAATCTGCCCTGGAGGAAAATTCCTTCCCAACCCCAAATATGGTGATCAGCTAAACCCTGAGCATGTGGGCAAGACTCACCAGCCAGCACCCAGGAGAACATATGGGGAGAAAATGATCACTTAACATTTCAACGGGTGATGGAGACTGCACTCCCAGGAAGCCTTCCTGCCTCTTGAAGCAAGGTCAATAAACTTTGAAGGAGACAATTTTCAATGGTTTTCTGGCCTATAAAGAGAGGGGCAGAAAACCCCTAAATTGTCCTTCACCTGAGGAGACAAGAAAAACCAGCACCTTCGACTCTGTGGGGATCCTGACTAAGAGCTCATCAACTATTGCTGGAAAAGGAAGATTGGTGAGGAAACCACCTTGAACGAAGACCGTAGCTTGTTAAGTGAGGTCTTAGGTACTAGAAAGTGTATTTTTACTTTTGTTTGTTTGAATCCCTGTCTACCTTTTCCCTTATATTTGAACTCAAAACCTCTCTCTTTATGATTGAATAAACTTGTTTTATTTTATCTAAACCAACCCAGTGTTTTGATTGAACAGAAGTGATTGTTAACTCCAGTCAAGATAACAAGCTGCTGTTTGTGTCTTTTTAAAGGAGCGGCAAACTTAACTTCTGTGAGTGCTCCAGGAGAGGGCTGGACACTGCAGGGAGACAGTTTTGGGGAAATTAAGGACTGGGGTATGTGTGTTGGGGTCATTCTGCAAACCTTAACTGAGCGGTGGAAGCCAGACTTTGACCTGCATGCTTTTATACTGACTGTTCATGGCCGAGCCATGAGCCACAGCAGCAGAGCATTTAAGGCACCCAGAGTTGCAGGGCAGGCAATGACGCAGCCCCTCCCTGGTCCAGCTTGAACCCAAAACCTCAAAGAGGGGTGGCTGAAATAGAGCTGCTTTTTCCTTCCTCTCTCATAAGGTTGAGTAGGAGGAAGTCTGGTATGGATTAGTGTTCGTGAACCAGGCAGAAGTAGTGAGCATTTGGCAGGCTGATTTGGCCAGGAACTTATAGAGTGGCTTGTTACTCTAAACTTTTCACACACAGTGAAGGAAAACTAAGAAAGCCTCTGCAGAACATTACAAGGTTTGCTGCCAAAACTTGCTTTCTGTAGCACAAGGACAGGCAGGGCCACCAGGGCTGTCTGTCTAAACTAAGTGGATGAGTGATTCATGGTCCAAATGGATTTCCACTATACTGACCTACTGCAGAAGCACAAAGAGAGTACACAGCCTTTGTACAAACGAGGAGCCAAAAAGCTAAGGTTTCAGTCTCCTTCTCCAACAACACTTCATAACTATAAGACTCTTTTATCTAGGGTCCAGAATATGAATTATTAGCTTATGCTTCTGACAATCTTGATGTGTAACAGGAGGACAGAAACATGGATGGTTTCCAAGAATGTCACTGGAGGGCAGGTAGAATTATATAAAATGTGAGTTAATGAGGAAAAGAATCAGCATCTCCAGTTTGGCTGGCTTTGATGGTGAAATGTATAGATAACTACTGTACTTTGAATCATCATAGTAAAAAACCATGGGGCTTTCATTGGGGAACAAATAGACATAAAGCCATTTAATCTGACTAGATGGTAGGCACCATTAAACTTACAAGTTTACAAATATATAAAACGTCTACAATGAAAATTCAAGGTTAAGAGCCTTAGCCTTAAATACTTTATTTAAACACATTTAACTTCAGTTTACTGCACAAATCTGCTTGACTGCTCCAGCCTGCAGTCTCTATAGACATCATAAAACTACTAGTCCAGGCTCCATACTGATGTGGAATCAGAATTTCATCAAACTTGGAACTGGAGTGCTTCATAAACAGACAGTGGGAATCACTTGCTGACATTAGCAAAAAATGTTGTACAGTATTGGCCTGGCCTGGATTGACTTCACTGCTGCAAATGCCCAGCACCTCTGAAAATCAGGACACATAGGTGCCTAAATATAGATCTAAGTGCCCAACTTTGGATACCCAATTTTAAGAATGGGGGTCTTACTTGTTTCATTCCCTTTTGTTGCAATGCTGGGCTTGCTGTCCATCTAGGTGAACAATAATATAATTTGTAAATTTTTCCCTTTCTTTGCTTAGTGACTTTTCTGGAAACCAACTCTGGTTTCTGCAAACGTGTTTGTTGTTTGAGTGTTGGCTAACTAAGTATCAAATGTTCCCTTCAACTGTTTGTTATCTGTTATGCATGTTGTGAGATATGAGATCGCATTTCTGCTCCATGAGAGAAGGTGTCTAAACAGGAGAATAGCAAACATTCGTTACAATCATTCATGCTAAAATTCAAGATGTTTTTAAATTCATGAACATTTTCACAAATTCCCTCGCTGTCAGTCAAATATATGTGATTAATGAGTAAGGCCATCAAAAGAGGCAAACCCTCAGCACTTCTATTTGCAAGTCTTTTCTTTCACTGTTTCGCCAGTGTGAGCTAAAGATATGTATACATGGAGAAGTTAAAGAGTTATGTTGCTTTGACAGTGTTCAAACGGCAGTTAATGGCTAGACATTTGTATGTTAAATGCACGCAATTAGAGATCACAAGTATACCATCTCTGCTTGTTCCCCATGGCCTCTCAATCTGAACCTTGACCTCTGATCTAGCAATACTCACAGTGCCTCTCAAAGTATCTCTGGGTAGGCCTTGCCTACTTTAGTCTCTACTCTTACCTTCAAACAACTGGGCTGAATTCTCAGGTGCATCAAAGCAGCACTCTGAACACAGGAAAAAAGAGAAAAAGATAGAAAAAATCCTGAGGCCAACTGGGGTACAATAGTCCACGACAAACTATAGAGTAGCAGGACCTAGTTCAATGCCTGTCAACGAAGTCTATTGATTATAACGGGTATTGGATCATACCCGAAGTAGTGTTGGCTTGTAGTGGTACCTTAGGTAAATGTTGCTCTGCTACACCATTTCCAGCTTTGTGTCTGTAGGACATTACAAACATTTCCTGTTTTTGAACTCTAGTCCCACACGTTCACTGGAGTTTTCTCTCGGGATGTTGACTGAGGTTCAAGGGCTTCATATCATGTTTTAATTAAAACCACAACTAGGAAGCTAAAGGAACGAGAGTTGTTAGTTGTGGATTTGCTCCTAGTATTGTCATGTAGAGCTAATTTGTAATGAATTTTGAAATAGGCAGCAACAAAGCAGAAGTCTGAATAGTTCATTAATGCATTTCCATGTTTTGGATAAAAGTTTAATGGAATGATATCTCTTGCAGAGTCTCCCTAATCACAAATTGCCTTGTCACAAGATAAAGGTATCACTCAAACATGAAAAAGACAGAAGACAAGCACTTTCTACTCTTATACTGTGATAGTCCAGGAAAAAATTTTTCCTCAGCTTGAAGACGGCCAGTGATGTACAACTTAGGAAAACTGACTAGATAATTAGATGGCATCATAGATGATTGAGACTGAAAGGCCTACGAATTTCAAATTATGGAGCACATAACTGGCCACAAGTAGAGTTGTGAAGATTTTTTTATGATTAAACACAAAAGCCACAAGAAGTGTCTTATGGGTCATAAGCTTACTGCCTCCTTGCCTTCTTCCCTAAAGGGTGTCTGCTAATCTACCACATTCACCTGCCATAGTCATGGGGATTTGAAAGGAGGCCCACAGCCTCCCTTCTCATTCTTCAGAGTGGTAGAGATCAGTAGGCAAGCTCCCATTCCGCAGCATCAGGGCAAGAAAAATTGTTCCCATGGTTATCGCCATGCCACGGAGCCTTACCTTGGTCTGAGCAACCTTTATTTCTCACTTGTGCCATCTGGGAGAAGTAGGCTGTTTTGGAATTCAGAGAGTGGTGCTTTCCTTTCCCCCCTCCCCCACCCCCCAACATATACAGTTCTCCATAAAAGTTGGGAAGTAGCATACATTTGCCTCATCTTCCTATGACCAAGATATATTAGGGCATGGAACAGTCCATGGGAAGTGGCAGAAGCTCTGTTTAAAACTAGACTGGACTACACACTTATAAATATATTGCAGAGAATATACTGGTAGACAAAAGGATGATCTAATAGGTCTTTTCCCTCTCTATCTTCTATTAATTTAGTGGTGATAAATAAGAAGGAAGAGGTGGAAATATTCCCTACATGAGGAAGAAAACTGTGTCAAATGCACACAAAAATCCATTTTTGGATGGGGTGGGGAGTTGGAGCAGTATGGGCATGATGTTACAATCATCAAAGAGAAAGCACAGGAGGGGAGGAGAGTTACAAAATATATTAACAATATGCATGATTACACTCTGGAGAGAACATTTACAGACATGATGAAATCATGCACTCTCTGCTTTATTACAGCTTGAGATACTTTAATGGTACATAAAAAAAATTCACACTCTGTGTTTCTGTTTTACCACCAAACCAAAGGAGGAGTGGCTGAGGTTTGAATAGTTTTCCTTCTCCTCATAGAAGGCAATCACAACAGCCACATGGTAATTATTTCAGTTTCTGAAGAAAGCCTGCATTGCAATTTTTGTGCCTTCTGAATTTGTTGCTTCATAGTACATTATGCCTTCTCTTTCATAGACCACTGGATGGAGAATGTTCATCTGTTGGCTAGAGCTGGTAGGTGAAACTAGGAAATCCAATCTGACAGGCGCACTTTTATGTGTGAACTAATTCTCCAAGCTTAAAAGGCTGAGCGAGAATTAATTTAGGTGAACAAGAGACAATCAGTAATGGGTGAGCATGAGAGGTTTCTTATAGGAGCTTTGGAAACCTGGTATTTTGTACAGAGAGAGAGCTCCACACTAATCCATCAGCTGGACTTGAGACAGAGCTAATTACATTGAAAAGTTTTTCCAATTTTTTTGTTGTTTAACGTCCTAATGGAGGAGAACAACGGGTGGCTAAGGAATTTGTAATGGGGTCATAGAGCTTTTCACCACTAGATCACCAGTTCAAATCCTACCTAAGTCATTAATGAACTAAAATTGATCTATGAGACATGATCATAAAACTAAGTTCCCTCCTGGATAAGAATAAGAGGTAGGGAAGAGGAGACAGGATCCTGATGATGGAGTCAGCTTTAGAGTGAATACACAAAAAGGCAAGTAGTTCAATGCTTAAAGTGAGCTGGAAAAAGCAGAAGGTCTATTATTCCTCCAGTCTTCACATCTGCTCTATTCTCCCAGAACCCCATCAATTCTGTCCCCTTTAGCCCACCATCAATTATACCCTCCATATTAATTCTGCTTTCCCAATCCCATCTCAGCTCCTCCTGTAGCTCCTGGGCATCTTCACCCACAGGACTGGGGTGCTGCAAAGATGTCTTGCTCCCCCTTCCCAGGCCAGGTGTTCGGGGGGAGGACGGGGGGAGGAACGGAAGAGCCATTCCATTGCTCCCTCCTTCCCGCTCCCCTCCTGAGAGAATTGTGTCAGCTCCTGAGGGGAGGGGGGAAGAGAGCTCTGCCTGCTTCTTGCAGCAGCTCTGATTGGCTGTTTTTTCTCCAGAAGGCAGACAAGTGGTGAAAGCAGCCAATCGGATGGTTTTCCCTCAGGTGGTATTCAAAATGTGCTGCCCCCTCAGTTACACAGCTCTCTTTTTAGAATGTATTTCCTGGGTCTGCGACCCCCTCATGATCTGGTGCACATTAAGCACTGGAATTGGTCAATTCGCTCCAGAGATGCAAATCACTTCTCATGTGTACTTCTGTAAAGTTAAGACACTGAATTGGCTCTTGGGATACCAGTGTTAAGTTTCAGCTTAAGTTTCAGACTTCCTGTGGGGGCTTGGGCAAGTCTATTCATGTCCCAGTTCCCCGTCTGTAAGAAGTGGATAATAAAGCTTCCCTATCTAGAGTGGTGCAGTGAAAAACATGTTTACTAATGCTTGTGGCGCACTCAGAAGGTATGGCGATGAGTATACAAGTATAAGAGATACCTGCATGGAAATCAGAGGAGTGATGCTGCCATAATAGGAAAATCAGGTCACAAGAGTAATATACTCAGGGAATCCACAACCACAAAGTTTCCCCTGGCTATGCTCCCAACAATAGGATTCTTTTCATGTATATCCATATGAGTTTCCTAGTGTGTTGGAAACCGATGCACAGTTTATGCTAGCTCTCTTACTGCCCCTGCTCAGGAAGTCTCCTTGCAACAGACACTAAAATATAGTATGTCACTTTAATGTTTCCGAACTGTGTGGGTTACTGCCTGCTGGAATCAGACAGGAGGCCGAGTAATATTGCAGATCAAAGGCTTTAATCTATGACCTTATTAAATGCAAAAACCTTAGAACTTCAAGCTTGCCTCTGATATGATTGCAGATATAGACAATGCACGGTGGATGCATTATCAGATTTGTTGAAAAGACTTAATTTGCATATAGAATTGGGCTCCTTCCTTATTTGGAACATCAAGTGTTGGGATGTAGTTTAGGAAATGGAAAACTATAATATCAGAGAAAATATAGACGCTATTTCTCATAACTTTTACTGTTGACATGATGCAGTGATAACACAGAACTTCTATCACAAAATAAGAGTCATCCTTACTTGACTAAAAAGTGCCCTATTTCTAGAAATAATGCTTTTTCTCCAAATCAGGTGATTTATAATATTCCCGAGTCAAAACTTGATGTTTTCACATAACTCACTGAATGAGGAAAAGCATTCACTTGTTAAAGAGAATAATGTCAACAAGTGTCTTTCGCTTTTCCTTTGTTATTTTTCCTACCAAAATTTGATCCAGAAAATAAGATACAAATAACAAACTATGGGTTTGTTTGTTGTTAATATTAAAGCAACCAAGCAATGCACTTAAGTAATATAGTGCCATACAGAGAGCAATACTGCATTTGTATGGCTAACATCACATTTAAGAAAGAACCATACATAATTTATACAGAGTGAGAGTGGTTCATGGCTGTCCCCTCCCTTTCTCGCCACATGAGAAGGACCTAGAGGAATTGTGTCTTAGGAAGCAGAATCTAAGTATGTGCAAGGAGACTGTTCAGGCTATACCATCCCTCCTTTACTTGCTGTGCATGTTCAGCTCCCTAGGCCAATACAGGAGATGTCAAGGCTATAGCCCTGCTTTCTCCTCCATGCTCTTTGGGGTAGATTGCACCCCTAGGCACACACAGGAACAACTTACCACCACCCTCAAATCTACACACCAGCACAAGTGCCTGAGCATTATGACCCATGCTTTTTTAGACTCAGAGTTTAAGGACAGACGGGACCACCAGATCATCTAGTCTGATCTCCTGCATATTACAGGTCACCAACACCACCCAGCACCTGCACATTAAATCCAACAACCAAAATTAGACCAAAGTATTACAGCCCACAGGAGATTAGACTGTTATGTACCATAGGCAGAGAATAGGAGGGATCACCTATTCCTGAGGCCCCTGCAATGGTAGGGGAATGATTCAGTGAGTTATACTCAGATAATACTGGCAAGTGACCGGTACCCACACACTGCAGAGAAAGGTGAAAAACCCTCCAGGTCATTGCCAAGCTGACGTGGGCAGAATTCCTTCCTGACCCTACATATGGAGATCAGTTAGACACTGAGCATGTGAGCAAGCCAAGCCCCTGAGAGAGAGAATGCTCAATGGCACCTCAGCATCCTGACCCTCCCACCAAGTGTCCCATCTCCAGCAGCCACAATGCTTCAGAGGAAGGACATAAAAAAAATGTAATGAGGCTGAATGCCTGTAAAAAGGGGTGATTTTTTCTGTTAAGTGTTAAGCTTTCAAGTGAAGCCCTGTACTCCATGCCTTGCCATCAACACCAGGACACTGATGTTTGCAAGATGTCCTTCAGCCAGAGAAAATGCTGGCATAACCTCGTTTTAGCCCATCCCTGATATCATCATAACACACTCAAATACTTTACAAACATGAATTAGTCTTCATAGCAGCCCCAAGCGACAAGTCTAGTAACTGCTATAAACTCCATTTTACATGTGGAGAAATGGAGATCCAAGGCCAGAGCGTGAGTCTTTAGAAGATCCAAGTTTAAGAATGTAGGAGTTCATGGAGCTTTACCCTGTGTCCCATGCATTAGCCCACATTGTCTCATGAAAAAAAATTAAACTATGGTCTTGATCCTACAAACAAACACTTATGCCTGTGAATAGTGTCATATGGCTCAAAAGACCTAAAGTTGGCATAGGGTAAAGTTAAGTATGGAAATAAGTGTTTTGGGGATCAGGGCCACAGTGAAGACAAAATGGATATAGAACCAATTGCACTTAAAACAAATAGTCAAGATTGAATGTTGTGTATAAATAACCTGGGAACACAGGATTTGAGAGTTATTGTACCATTAAACATTTTTTTCCTCACTAGGTCACATTTGTGAAGATATCCAAAGAGAGAAGCACACATAAAAATGTAGGAGTATAGTGCATATAAACTAGGATAAGCATAAAACAAAGAGCTAACTGTTGTCATGTAGCTGTATTTTACTTTCTCTTAAAAATGTTGTAGCTATACATTTAGAAGTAGTTCTAACATTGATAAAGGCTCTCTCTTTACCCTGTAATGCTCTCTTCCCTTCCCCAGCCCCATCATGTACATATTGGAGTGTCCGTTGAGAGCTTCCACGTTTATTGCTTGGATCCAACAACAGGTCATTATTCTTCCTCGCATTCATGACCCTTTTCAGCCATCTGGCTAGTAATGGGTTTACAAGCAATTTCATATTTATTTTCTGAGGCTGCCTGTAGCCAAATCAATGTAGAGGTAATGGCAGCCATTTCAGATTAAATGTGCAATGCTGAATTCATGTGTTACAGTTCACATTGCATGATATTGAAGACTGTTCCCTATAATTTTAGGCTACATTTGTTTTTTGTTTAAAAAATTATTTGCCAGCCCCACTTCTCTAATTTATTTACAATGAATTTAAATGATTTCCTCATAGCCCAGACAATATAATTTATTACCTTTAGTACTTTTGGTACCCAAGACATTTACGGAGTATACCCCTACACTGTATATATTTCTAGAAGATATTTTTCCAGTATATTTCTATGGCCTTTGCTTTTTTTTCTTTAGGGTTATGCATGCACATGTACAGACACGATTTTTTAATTGTATTCATTGCTATACAAAAGTCAGTCTAGATAAGTTTCTATCTATGTTTCACATCACAGGTCTGCATGTGCAGTTAATCATAATTCCAATAGCACCTTAGGTGTCCTTTATGCTTCATAAGACAAAGACGGAGAGTCCAGATTCTGATCTCACACTGACTTCAATGGATTACTTCCAATTTTGCAAAGGCCTTGTCTGGAAGAGCTCATAGTTTTTGTGATTTTATCATAAGACTCATGATATTCCCCCTCCTTAAAGCCCCAGCTCCTAGAGTCCTGTGATAGTGAGAATCTTAGCTTTAAGCCAGACTCATGATCTTTGAATGCTTAAGGGTGGCAATACTGCCATCTGCAGACTCAGTCCTGCAGCCCATATATCATTGCTTGCATGAGTAAGAATTACTCATGTGAGCGCATGTTTGCAGAATCAAGCCCTTAGTTCAAGTACAAGAGGAGCACGGGACAATCAGAAGGGAGCCCTGCTGTCTAATAGGAGATGTGTAGCGCATTCCACACAGCAAAGGGCAAGACCTATGGAATATGTTTCTGTACAGCCACAATGTCAGACCAGGGGAAATCCAGGCTGTGTTAAATATTTTTGGGGTAAATTTTACTCCTAGTTTAAGCCTTGGCATCCGAAGCATTCCTGGCTGTCTCTCTTGGAAGAGAAGCTGCCTTCCACACCCAATGTCATTTTCAAAGGGCGTATACTGTGGCTGTTGAAGTACGCTAGTCATGTCAGGCCAAAAGAATGCAGCTCACACCACCATCATACAAGACAGCAGCACAGTGACGTAGGGTCATTTCCAGATTGCCTTTCTGACATGAGCAGGGCAGTTACCCGAGTGAGGCTATTGCCATGAGTAGGATTTGAAATGTATTTTAGGAAGTTTCTCATACTTTCTCTGTGGTTGTCGGTTATGGAGGGGGGAGAAATGGGACTACCAGCTGCTACCAAGTAGCAGTCCTCTACTTGACACCTCCACACAAGTGTTAGATAGGAGGAAGGCTTTTGCACACCTACACAAGGGCAAATTCCTATGTGGCTGTGCTGAACCACACCTGGAATATTGCATTCAGTTTTGGACAGCAGAAAGATAAGGAACAGTTCAGAGAAGTGCCTTTAGAAATGATTTGCGTGCTGAAGGGAACTGACTTTTGAGGAAAAACTAGAAGGGTTAAATAGGTGCAGCTTTGCCGGATGACAAAAGCTGGGACATAACTGCCTACAGATATTTGAAGGGTGAAAACTGCAAAGAGTGGGGAAATATGGAGCATGGTACAGGAATAATGGGATTGAATTAAAGGTAAAATTTAAAGATGAGCATCAGCAATAACGCCATGGCAGTCAGCTGTATTAGGCTAAGGAATAAGTTCCTAAGAGACGTAGTAGAATCACCATTGGCGGTTGGGTGTTTTAAACAAGATTTGCCTGAATGCTACCCAGGCCTTTACTACATGAGCACTTAGGGTATATCTCTAATTGCAGCTGGGGGTGGGGGGATTCTCAGATAGTGGAGCCATACTTTTGCTAGCTTTCATCAACCTAGTGCTAAAAATAGTAGCGAGCAGTGGCATGGGTTAGCTCTGCCAAGTTCATACCCAGAGGTTCGTGGGGGAGGGGTTGTACTCAGCACAGCTAGACTGTGCTGCCGCTGTCCATGCTACCCCAGCTACATGACTATTTTTAGCATGCTAGCTCGAGCACAGCTAGCACTAGTATGTCTACATGAGAATCACCTATTGCTTAATTTGTGCCAGAGCTTGCCAGGCCTGAGCATCAGCTATGAAAGGAAAAAAAATTGCTGGAGCCCCGGCCCCTAGTTGCTTGAGCCCTGGCATCTCTTTCATTACAAATTAAGCACGGAATCACCCCTAGATCCAAGTGTAGACAAAGCCTTAGTCTGTGGCAAGCTGGGGTGTAAGTGTATCCTGCACTAGCCTGCCACACCCTAAGTATCTTCATGGCCCTGCTGCCATGCACTAAAAGTTCCCTAGTGCACTTTAATCTATTTCCATTTCAAAGTGGGGTAGATCAAAGCACACGACTGAACTTTTAGTGTGCGGCGACAGAGTCCACATGGACACCCAGTGCACAGCAGGCTAGTGCGGGATAGATTTACACCCCAGCTTGTCATGAACTAAGTGTTCATATAGACAAGCCCCAAATGTTCAACAGGAAACAATTTTTCAGTGGCAGGAAAATGGACTAAATGATCTAATAGATCTTTTCCACCTCTAACTTCCATGATGAAAAGCCATGGGCCAGCTCCCCTGCTTTTGAAAATCAGTGTCACTCCATTGACGCCAGTGGTATTATGGCAGTTTACATCAGTTCAGGACCTGGCCCTGTCTCCTCTCTTTAAAATATCAAACTGGGCACAAACTGTACTGCCATTCCTCTACCAATAAGTTTGCCTGTGATAAGTGGGGCACACTAGGAAGGATCAGATGTACTGAATCTGTTTTGGGGAAACGTTGTACCATTTGGAGGCATCACTATGGTGCCAAAAAAAAAGAAAATCAACCATAAGTAAACTTGCTAGCATTTAAGATTTATAGCTTATTCTTCCTGAAGGCTGTGGTAATTAGCAGTGCAGGAGGGCTTGGGCACAATCCAATGCTTTACTAGACTGTGATACTAGAGAAGTGCCACATTGCTGGGTTTAGTTGAGGTCAAGTTTGGGACATTGTTTTGTATACAAGCAAGTTGCTCTCCTTTCGCTTGCCCCCTATGGTGGCTTCTTCTGAATCACTGCAGAGCACAGGCCAGCCAGTAGAAAGAAAGGAGCATGAGTGTGGGGCTACTTGGTCCCACCAACCAACCTTCTTATCTCTGCTACGAGGATGAGGCAGTTGCAGAGGTGAATGGAGTTTAATGTTATGTTGGAGCTGTGTAGATTAAATCTCCTTCAGAAGCATAAGACCGCATCTCCAAAGGGAGCCAATGGATGACTGACATGATGCTTGCAACTATTTAATAAAGCCAATTTGTCAAAATCAGCTTAGCTCTAGAGAAGTTGACCTGATCTTGATACAAGCTGGCTTGGCCCTTCTTCACTCCCTATAGCAATCTGCTGCAAAAGTGAAGACGAGGAACAGGACAGATGAAATTCTCTTAAATAAGATGGGAATTACAAGGTAAATATGAAAGTTAAGCTTCAGATATTTGTACAAAAACATCCAGTAAGATGAATGCAAGTTGAAAGGAATAAGACACATTCTGGCTTAGTGCCAAAAAATCTCAGGCCCTCTTCCCCTAAAAATGTCCCTCACAGCTGGCTTGAATGTATTTTTGAACATTTAAATCACACATGAGGTAGGACTCCCAATTCCACACAGAATTTATTTGTATGTTACTAGTATGTGGTTGGGAATGTGCAGTGTCAGATGGAATGCAATATATACTGTTAGGATAGCTACAGATGGTGTAAATATAGTCACAGATTAAGCATGAGGCTTTGATACTAAATCCCTTAAGTATCAGAGGGGTAGCCATGTTAATCTGGATCTGTAAAAGCAGCAAAGAATCCTATGGCACCTTATAGACTAACAGACATATTGGAGCATGAGCTTTCGTCGTGCATGCATCTGACGAAGTGGGTATTCACCCACGAAAGCTCATGCTCCAATACGTCTGTTAGTCTATAAGGTGCCACAGGACTCTTTGCTGCTTTTAAATTTCTTAAAATACTCCTGAACAATCAAGAAAACAAACTGAAACAAGATTAATAAATAACAATGTTATAGGATGGAGAGCAGGGCCTCCAATGGTCTAGCTTCTGAACAAACACGTAGTACAAGACAGTCCATGTACTAAAGAGTTTACAGTCTAGATGGCAGAGACAAAGGGAATGGGAGGGAAGGCAATGGATGCACAAGATACATTAAAGGACTTGCTCGAGGCCACACAGGGAGTTTGTGGTTGATGAAGGACTTCAGCACAGAGCTCCAGAGTCCCGATCCAGTGCCTTAACTACAAGACCATCCTTTCAACCTAAAACTAAATTAAGGCCCTTTATTTGTTATGTTATTCGCAAAACAAAAACAAAAAAACAACACAACCTTCAGGAGTGCAACTGCTGAAGAAGAAGAAAAAAAACCCCACCAGAATGCTGCCCCAAGCAGCTTGGTTTGCTTGGTTTGCTGGTCCCTAGAGCCAGCCCTGCACAAAGTGGGCCCCAAGTTAAGTGTAAAAGTCATGCTGCAGGCCTTTCCTATTGTAACGGATATACAATTCAAGAAATACGCATTATTCTGCATGGACAGTATTGTATCTTGATATTAAATGTGGTCTCAAGTCAGTCAGCCTTGTTCATGTTGTGTAGAACATTACTCTGAAAGGTGCTCCATTGAAATAGATAGCTGTCAATGCAGCTGTTTGGGATAGTGAACTGGATTTCTATTCCCTGAAGTATGTGAGACTATTAGTGGCAGAGGATATTACTCAGATATGACCAGGGGCGGCAAGCCGTGGGGAGAGGCCTGCTGGTCATTGTGAGGGCGGCAGGCAGGCTGCCTTCAGTGGCATGCCTGTGGGAGGTCCGCCGGTCCCACGGTTTCGGCAGCAATTTGGTGGCGGGGACGCCGAAGGCGCGGCACTGGCGGAACTCCCACAGGCATGCCGCTGAATCCACGTTAGCAGCGGACCACCCGCAGGCACGCCGCCAAAAGCTGCCTGCCTGCTGTGCTTCCAGCGGCTTACGTGTTTTTTCCTTTCTTGACTGACACAAGTGGCCCTGAAGCCTGACATTTAGTACTTTTAGAACCATACAGTATCTTGTGTCATTAATATTCTTCTTAGTTGTTATGGACCAAATCTTGCAGTGTCTATTCATTGTTCACTCTGGTCTAATTCCCATTCATTTCAACAGGATATTTGGCCCCATAAAGTCAATCTACATGGATGGATAACCATGTCCTTCACAAAGAACAATTTAAATATATAATTTTTTCCAAAATACATTGCTCTAATTTAAATGAATGCTCCCTTCAAGTTTGGAGGTAGGTTTTGTAGCAGGTAGTTGCTAGAATACAACAGTGAGGAGGGCAATATACATTAAAGCAAGTTATGTTAAACACTGTTCATTGAAGAGCCACTCTATGCTCAGTTAAACCAGTTAAATTGAGAGTTACTCTACTGAAGTCATAGGATGCAGAAAAGGCAGACGTGTGCAATAAATGTTTCAGTTCTGTATTTGGAGGAACAAAACATGATATAGTCTCATCATATGGTGACTGCAACACTTTTTCCATTCCACTAGTATCTCTAGAGGACATTAAACAGAAGCTACTATCATTAGATATTTTAAAATCAGCAGGTCCAGATAACTTGCATCCAAAAGTTTTAAAAGAGCCGGCTGAGGACCATTAATGTTGATTTTCCAATAATCCTTCGAGCACTGGGGGAGTTCCAGAAGACTGGAAGAAAGGTCATGTTGTGCCAATATTTAAAAATAATAAATGGAATGACCTGGATAATTATAGGCCTATCAGCCTGACATTGATTATGGGCAAGATATGGGACTTGATTAGTAAAGAATTAAAGGAGGGTAATAGAGCCTTAAAAAGTAACTTGATATCCTTTTTGAGGAAAATATAAATCTGGTTGATAAAGATAATAGTGTAGATGTAATATCCTTCTACTTCTGTAAGGCATTTGACTTGGTACCACACAACATTTTGATTAAAACACTAGAACAATATAAAATAAACATGGCACACATTAAACAGATTAAAAACTAGATAACTGATAGATTTCAAAATGTAACTGCACATGGGGAATCATTATTGAGCAGGTGTTTCCAGTGAGGAAACATTTTTATCAGTGACCTGAAAAAAACAAAATCAGTGATAAAGTTTACAGATGGCACAAAAATTGGGGGAGTGGTAAATAATGAAGAGGACAGGTCACTGGTACAGAGCAATCTGGAGCATTTTGTACACGGGGTGCAAGGAAACAATATGTGTTTTAATACAACTAAATGTAAAGGTAGCCAAAAAGGCTAATGCGATCCTGGAATCCATAAACAGAGGAATTTCAAGTAGGACTAAAGAGGTTATTTGACCTCTATATTTAGCATTGATGTGGCTGCTGCTGGAATACTGTGTCCAGTTCTGATGCCCACAATTCAAGAAGGATGTTGATAAACTGCAGAGGGTTTAGAGAAGAGCCACAAGAAAGATTAAAGGATTAGAAAACATGTCGTCTAGTTATAGACTCAAAGAGATCAGTCTATTTAGTTTAGCACAAAGAGGATTAAGGAGTGACTTAATCTACATGGGGAACAAATATTTGATAAAGAGCTATTCAATCTAGCAGAGAAAGGTATAACATGATGCAATAGAAAGAAGGTGAAGTGAGAGAAATTCAGACTGGAAGTAAGGTAAATTTTTAACAGAGAGAATAATTAACCACTGGAACAGTTTACCAAGGGTCCTGGTGGATTCTCCATCAGTGGCAATTTTTAAATCAAGATTGGATGTTATTTCTAAAAGATCTCCTCTAGGAATTATTTGGGGGAAGTTCTATGACCTGCGTTACACAGGAGGTCAGATTAGATGATCACAATTAGTCCTTTCTGGCCTTGGAATCTATGGACTTGCTGAGCACATTTTACCCCTGAATGCATTATAGTTTAGGATTTTTCTCCCTTCCTTTGAAGCATCAGCTATTTAAATGCCAATCTGATCACTGATCTGATATGGCAAATCCTACATTAATGTGCACCATATCCACAGCTTCCTGATAGCACTGAATACCTATGACACATGTATGGAAAGGAAAGTATCTAAGAAATCCAAGTGTGTTCTCTGTTGCAAGTTATTTCTCCCCAGGGAGAAGGTGCTTCACACTCTTCTCAAACCCCCCTTCAAATTCTTACTCTGCTCCTTCTTTCAAAGCCCACACACTGTAGTAAAACACCCTCTAGGAGAGAATGGCTGGACACAGCACCCTGAAAAATCAGATCTATATGTTAGAAAGGTTTGTTTGAACGTGATACATACAAACTGCCTTCACAGCCCAATGCTAACTGCCACTGGCCTTTCAGGACCTAAACCCACATCTCCTGCATGTTAGCTCTGATATTAGATTGCTCTACCAATCATAGGCGTGTGAATCATGCAACCCAAATGCACTAGAAATTAGCCTTGTGCTGAGTTTATGCTGCATTCATGAGCGTGCAGTAGTTTGCACAAAGTGTCTTTGGTCACATTTTGCTTTTCTCTCTGAAAATTGAGGCTTTTCTCTGTTGCAAGGTTAAATTGTGCTTCTGCCTCTGTTCCTGCACACACACCCTTCAACCTGTGAGCTGCGCATAAATTACCTACCTTGTAGGGATGACCTGAACATTAGTTAATATTTGTAGAGTGTTCTGAAAATATGACGTGCTGAATACATATTCTTTCCCCATCTCTGGTTCCAGCAAACCAGTGACACAAGTTGGACGGGATCCTAATATTGCCCTAAGAGTTCAGTCATGGGAATAGTAGGCTCGTTTGAATCTGAATCTCTTCAGATTTCAGGGCCCACAACCCCCATGTTGAACTAGTTGTGGCATGAAAGGAATGGGTGAACCCCTTTAAATCAGAACTTTGAGGTCTTTGCACAGCTGTAGCGCTGCTTCTCTTCCCACCATCGTCCAAGATTTTGGGGCTATGTTCAACTGTATAAAATTAAATGATTAGCATTCAGTTTTATATATGGAGGAAAAAAAATCAAAAAACCTTTCTGTACTTTCAGATGTGTATTTTACTGTCCATTGTTCATAACTGCTTGGGAAAAAACTATTTACCCACTATTTTTAAAGCTCCCCACATTCCTTATGAAGTACACACAAATGTGGCAATGGATTGTTAACTTTTGTCATGATAAAGCAATGAGTAATACCATACCTGGGAAAATAAAGTGTATTTATTACAGGTATTCTCTGCAGCAGAACAGAACTATTACATGGTCAGGCATTAACCATGGGGAACGCTTTACATTCTCAGGAAGAGAATGGTTGATTAAAACATGCATAAGTGAGAAAATATAGGGCCTGATTCTTACCACGAATGAGGCCGGTATGATCGAGGCGGATGTCCCCCTTAGTTGAAGATGTTACTGTTAGTGTTTTACAGAATAGTGTTACAGCCTGAGCTACATTTCACAACATGATTATGTCCTGTCTGATTGGCCAGGGTGACCCTGCCATCACCACTGTGTTTAGACATAGGTCTTACTGGGAAGGTGCTAACATGGTTTCAAGTGTCAATGTAAACAGGGTCTACAACTAGAGCTGCTTAAAACCTGTTTGTTTAAGTTCACATGCATGCTATGACTAAAGCCTGGCAGGTTTTGTTCAGACAGGTTAGAACCTTTTAATTGCACTTGGACTTATAGATTAACATGAACCCAAGACAGGAATTCAAACCCACAAGAGTTAGTTTCATACAAATGGGGATTTAGGGTGCAAAATATTGTTGACAAAGGTAGTCCAGTCCATTTCTCCCCAAGTAGCAAAGAGTATTCACTGACAGAAAGAACAGAATCATACTCCAAAGCGTGCTCTTATTTCAAAGCATTTAAAGCAAGAGGGACCCGCTGAATGGCTGTACGTACTAAGAGAACACATACATTTGAGAACGAAGAAGCAACAGCCCCTGAATGCCTGCTCTTCTGCAATTACCTTAAGCCTCCCTTACTACTTTTTCTTCAATCCATTTTCTCTCCAAAAAGAAATAATTTGCACTATTACCTACCTCTTGGCTTCAATCTTTTTGTCTGCCTCCTTAATTGGTGAATGGTGTGTCAAATCAATTCAATCATTTCAAACCTTTATTAAGCGCACCAGTCACTCACCTAGGACAAGATTCAGTACCCCAGGGGAGACAGATTAAGAATTGAGTAAAAACTGACTAAAAGGAGCCTGATCCTGAAAGATGCTGAACACTTTCAATTCCCCGTGTAATTACGGTACTTGGGACAGCATGTCAGCAATACGTTGCAATACCTACGGAAAGAAATGTGTGTGTGTGTGATAGAGAGACAGCCCCTAACATTAGTAGCAATCTATTTCCAAGCCTCTTTCCTGTGTAACTTCCTATTTAAAATTCACCTTTACCCCATGGTTCATCCACCTCATCATTTCACCTCATAATAACTTAGTTAACATTTCCTCCTTTTGTGGTCTTCAGACAAATGGATTAGCAGAATTGTTTTACCTTATGCTCTTGAACTTGGCATAAGTTGGGTTGCTCTAAACAGTCAACCTTTCTTGGTTTTGTTTGCTTCCAGAGATGAAGTTTGCATTTGATTTTTTTTTTTGTAATTTAAAATCAAAGAAAAACCCCACAATTTTACATATTCATCAGAATAAGAAGGGTAATCTACAATATGCACCTTGAGTCACTCCCTCTCAGCAAATGCTTGTACTCTGACTGTAGAATGAAGAAACTGTTGACTTTGGTATACATTATGAGAAATGAAAGGGATCTGGAGGGGTGGACTTCTAACCTCCACCTAAGAAACAAATCTGGAAGAAGAAAATTTTGGTGTCTCAGCACCATTTTAGTATTAATATTTCTTCATTGAAAATTAACTGTCAAAAGCAGTAGCAAATACTGTAAATTAAACAGCCTAGGCTAGATCCTCAGATGGCGTAAATTAATCTGGTTCCATTAACTCTGGGAGAACTACACTGATTTTACACCAGGTGAGGATCTGGCCACTTTTTTTACTGCCCATAGACACATTTACCTTAGAACAACACCAATATGTGTTTTGGAGACAAGGGTTAATATTAGACTGCTTTGTCCTCACTGTCTTCTCACCAAAATTGGCTTTACGCCCATGTAACTTTTTCTTATTTCCACTTAGTTACTTCTGATTTATACCAGTGTATGTTAAAGGAGAATTTGGTCTAGTTTATTGAGACCATCTGAACTAATCTAACTCCTTTGAGGTTCACTTGTCACTAATCCTAGTGGAAATTGATGAGTATTCATTTGTTATGATTTTCTCTATTACAATCATGTCATCAATCCATAATGAATAGTCATGGGTGGATATTGCCTTGGGATGTTAGCTGTCATTGCAGGAGAACAAAAGAGAAGTCATTTAGCTTTAAGATCTAGTCAGGTCATATTAGATGAATGTTTGGAGGATTTTTTTTATCCCCACTGCCAAAAAGTGTTTACACACCAGCAAAGTATTTGAAGAACCCAGTCTCTCTCGGAAAAGAAAAGGGAATATGTACAGTTCCTCTTATAAGATGGCCTTCCACTGTATTCCAAACTTACAACATTTCCCTCTCATCCACATCCTCAGGCAGGCTTCTCTAGGTTATAGGACAGAAAATAAGCCTTTACTAGAGGAATGTTTCCCACTGAAATTCCTAGTAGCTCTATCACATTATATACCATTCTTTTTTGAATATCTAATTATGAGGGAAAGAATCTCCAGGGCATAACTGGTAACATCACAGGTTATTGTAGTTAAAGTAGGATCTTAATTAAAAGGTTATTGTAATTAAAATTCAAGATCATTTTTTTCTCTCTTCACATACCTGGTCTTTTGCGGTAGTCTCCAGAGTTGTCTATAGCAATTCCACTACAGCACGACTCCTCGTAGCAGCACTTAGTCCTTTACAGCTTCTACATTTGGATGCCTGAAATTATGCTTCTAAATCCCTTATTAATAAAGTTGATCCAAAAATGACCATTTTATTTCATTTCATTTTATTTTGTCAAGGTTTGACATTTTGAAAAATATCAACCAACTGATATTTAGGGTCCTAAATAGGAGATTCTACTTAGGTACCCATGTATATGAATTTAGGAGCCTAACTATATAGAGAGAGATTTAGGAGCTTAATTAAATGCCCAGGTTTGAAAATTGTCCACAGTTTTAGCATGGGCCTCTTTCTTACTGATAGAGACACGTTTGGGGGAAAAATAGTTTTCCCCCCCCCATTGAATCCCATAAGATTTCAAAGGAAGCATCTCCTTCCTTGCCATAAAAGCTGCAATTGCTTCACTTCTATTACTGCATTTATTTCTAAGAGAGTTCCTGTAGTATTTGGACTCTACCAAATTCTGGTAGGATCAGCTCTGAATGCAATTTTTGGTCATCATTCCAACTCTCCAGACCACGTAACTGAAATGTGATAAACCACATTCAAGCTAGACAGCCCTAAAACAACTGTATATCAAACTAACCTGGGAACCAGGCACAAATAGATCTAAAGAGAGGTATTACTTGGCTGCTTCATTCTGTTTCACTGGGATTAGAACTGGGTTAAAAGATCGTAAGACATTTTTGCAAATCTTTTCACAAATTTCTTTTTATTTGGTTGAAAATTTTCAACAAAAATTCTGACCAGGCTTACATGGGAGACTGTTTTCCCCAACACTAAAATTATCAACTATCCCAATTAAAATAATAGATTATTCCTATAAACAGAATATTCTGAAGTCAATGGGAGGTTGTCTGGAACATAAAGCAGAGCAGAATTTCTAACCCTACCAGCTGTCCTAATTTCTAGCTCCTCTACCCTGAAGACTAGACACACTTTTATACCACTTTCCACTTGTGTGGTTTTACTGAGAAAAAAACTACACTTTTTCTAGGCAAATACTAATAGTCCCCAATTTACTGTAGACTTATATGCAAGATCAAAATTTGGAACAGATAAAAGAGAAAAGTTCTTTTTGACGAGTGTTTTTAATGTAATGCATCTTGGATCTGACCTCATTCTGTCAACCCAGAGAACATATATATCATAGAAGAAAACAGAATAGTGATATTCTTCAAAAAAATTTATAAATGCACTTCATATTACCTTATGTATATATGACTCTTGATCTCCTTTTACTGTAGTGCTGATGTTATTGTTACCATATGGTTGGCCATGTGCCTTCATTTACCCAGATTCAATGGTCCAACAAACAAGGGACAAAATAAAATTGGAATCATATTTGATGCATGTAGCTGATGAAATGGTATGTAGAGGAACAAGAAGTAGGCCAAATGAGAATAGCCTTTGCCAGTGCAGTCTTACAAGAACATAAGAGTGGGTTCCAATAAACTTTCTGAACTTAACTCACTGTGACAAAGGTTTCTTTAATTTGTGAGCAAAATCCAATGGCTACTCAGAACAACTATACTTACTATTTTCCCCACCCCAATCCCCCCCCCCCTCCCCACACTGTCTTCAGCTTTGTTTTGAAAGACCTCCTTGATTGGGGAGCACTTAATTAAAAAAAAAGATTCAAATACCCATCCCAATGATCTATGTCTGCACTATTTCAATTTCTTCTGTGGATTAATCTTGGCATTTGCCTTCTAGTCAATATGAACCTTCAGTAAATCATGTTCAATCATTTACCTTAAAATATGGGCTTCATTGTCATTCAGCTACACAGTAAAGCTTTGTTTGCTTAACTGGATTCAGACAGTCTGAGTCAGACAAGTTTTTCATAGTGAGAATTTTAGAGTATTATCTCTGTGCAATGATGTCTTGCTAACCTGAATGCGTATTTGTATTCCTTTACGTCTGGGAGGATTGGGGGGGAAGAGGGTGGAAAAGAGTCAGCTTTCCAGTCTCAGCATCAAGTTACAGTCCTGTCCCAATTTCCTCTTACAGTCTCTCTCCAGTTGGTTGGATACTTGGGTGACTTAGCCCTCAGGGCAAACCAAAAGTGCCCCCTTTGAAGGAAAATGAAATAATCCAATAAAACCAAGAGATTTCTCCCCCTCCCAGACAAAGTCCTTCTTCCCATTGGCTTCAGGGAAGTTCCCTCCCTCCTTCTTGAGAAGTCCAAGCCTGAGCTCCTTTAGAAAAGGGGCTTCACAGACCATGCTTCAGCTTTTTCATTTCTCCAGGTGTCCCAAGACACGCAGTCCATCTTCCAGAAACAAACCTTCACCGTATTATGCTGGGTTCACTCTCCTTTGCTCCAGGGACTCAGAAATATTCCTTGGCCAATTTAATTCTTCTTATCTGGTTTTCTAGCCCAAACAGCATGCCTTTCCTGGGTACTTTCCCCAGCCCTTTGCCTCGTTCTCCATGCCACCCCACCAGGCCACTAAGAACCACCACTCACGTACAGCCTACTCACACTGTGAGCAATTTTATAGCCCTGCCATCACCTGACCCTCTATCATTCATCTGACCCCTTAAGAGATTAGAATTCTCAGCCACTGTCCTTAAGGAGCCAGAATATGGAAGAGGGAAGGGCTGGACCCAGGTTTAGGGCCAGCCCACTCTGTGATAGGATCTTTCTTGATGTGCATGATATAATAGTATCCATTCACATTTTTAAAGGTGAATCATAAATCTGAAACCAAGGACATGTTACAAGTTGCCAGATAAATATTACATGAGGATCCCTGTAATTATCTATGACAGTCTAAGAGCTCCATTCTGGCTCTTTTGATCTTGGACTACTTACATGCCTCTTTGTGTACATGTATATGTGTACCAACTACAGAATATGCTGCTCAAGAACATCCAGCATACACCATTGTACTCTGGGTAGTGTTTAAACAATGATATATTCAGAGAATCATAAGATTAGTCCGTCCTGTTACCACGTAAGATTGTTACTTGCAGTATGTTTGCTAGTGCTTTGTCCAGTTTAGCAATGTGTCCCAAGTGATAGGACTTATTTCACTTCCCTTGGGAGACAACTGTAGAGTAATGGGTTTCACTTTCAGGATTTTTTTTCCTAATACTCACCTTAACGTTTGCTTAATTCCATTTAATATTGTCTTCAAAGGCACACATAACAATCAATCTTACTTTTAAAAGTAGTTTTGAATCAATGTGTGGAAGCATCATCAGTTCTAATGCACTATACAACAAATTTGTCTCCAGAATACAGCTTGAATTGTTGGACAGTCTACTTAGGGCTTCTTCAGGGATGGAGATGGGGAGAATGGTGGGTGGATCCTATATTCCTGTGCACTGCTGCATTGCAGGGGTATGGAGTTAGTCCCCATGGACTCCTAGTGCAGGCACTCCAACTCACACAATTATGTACTGGAAATACAGTAATTCCATTGCAGGTAGTGCCCTCAGTGTGCAGAGAAAATGGGAAGGATGTGCCCTTTTACATAGCTGGGGTAGTACTCTACTACTAAGAGGTCGCATCCACCAGTAGGATAACACATTGTAATACAAAATTGCTTGGATTCACGTCAGTCAATACAATCAGTTCAGACACTCGTGAATATTTTTTTTCTTTTCCCTTTCATTTTGCAATATCAAATAAAATAGGTATAAGAATAGGACTTAAGAAGCCAGGCTTTAGTGCATGGACATGCAAATACAGTTTAAAATCTATCCAGGATGTTTCCTGGCAAATGGACTTCATTTTACAATTCTCTTGGTAGTATTAAAGAGAAAACATGACCATTACTACCTGAATTCAGTTCATGCTCTCTGCCAAGGTTTTTGGACATGTCCACGTTGGACATGCGTTGTTGTACAGAGTTTGCTTTTATCCTCCATTGTGTGGGAGGAAATGAAAATAAAATCCAGCATTCTTCCTACAAAGACTGAAACTAAATGGAGCCTTAAAAATCTGGAATGATAAAAGGGCTTGTGTTTAGCAAAGGAGCTGGAGAAGCCTCGACAGATGTTACCTCACACAGGCTTATCAATAATTCATGTAAAAAGTAGCCACTCACACATGAAAATATAGAGACATAACAAAACAAGCAGCTACAGGCCCTCAGCAGGATTTGACTCTGTGACCTCCAGCACCAAAGCATGGAGTGCAGCAACTTAAGCTAAGAACTAGTTCTATGAATTACTACTTGAATATAGGATCCTGTGAGGTGTTAAATGCCTCTTACAAGTCAGGGGAAATAGAGAATGATCAACGCCTGCCAGAATTATAGGACCTCACTTGACATTAGGAAATGGAAAGAAATCATTGGCATAGCTATTAAAGGTGGGATCCACAAAGGGATTTAGGTGTTGCAATGATGTGTGTCATGGAACCTAATTTTTAGGCATCTAGGAAATCACAGAAACAACATTGTGATCCAGAAAGCCTGAGTAAAGAGCCTGTGCTCCTTACACACTAGATGGGGAAACACCTAAACTAGCCAATGGGAGGCACTAATTGGGGGGGAAAAGAGGGCTAAGCCCCACCCCCACAGGAGCTGGCTTCCTCCAGGTCCCAAGGGATGCTCAAACCCAAACTCTGTCCCAGGCCTCATCCCCACTCGTCCCCTTCCCCCAAGCTCCCACCCTGCCTCTTTGCACCTCCACTTCACCCCAGGCCCTGCCTGACCCCACCCCCATCCCGCCTCTTCCCAGCCCCTCCCCTGAGTGCTCCCAGTCCCTGCTCCTCCCCACACCTCCTGCATGCCACAGAACAGTTTCTTGGGAGGCGCTGGGAGGGGGAGGAGTTGATCAGGGGTGCCACTGGCTGCTGGCGGGTGCCAAGAACCCACTATTTTTTTTCCATGGGTGCTCCAGCCCTGGAGTATCCACAGAGTCATTGCCTATGCCCACCCCCTGTCAGAAATAGGAGCCTAAGTCCAGACTGCACAGAGGCATCTATCCATGAACTTGGGGAAGATAGGGACTTGGTCCTCTAAGTGGCATGCAAAGGCACGGATCTCTCTCATAACCTTCAGCCTGGTGGACAGGGTACTCCCCCAGAATGTGGTTCAAGTTGCTCTCCTCCTGAGGGGAGAAGGGATCTGCCACCTCTCAGATGAGTGCAATGATTCTAGGAGTCATTCTAACTTTTGCATTGGCTCAATTAATATTTAAGTATTCTTTTGTTTAATTACAGTGAAACAGCTTCAATACATATGAGAGACTGAGGGAGATCTCCATCAGAATACTCCATAGCTTAGTAGTTAGGGCGCTTACCTTAGAGCTGGCAGATTCCTGTTCAAATCTCTTCTTTCCCCCTCAGAAGAACGGGGGACTTCAACTGGGGGTCCACCATCTCCCACATCCTGGGTGAGTATCCTACCATTAAGCTAAAGGTCATGAGGGAGGCAGCCCTCCTCCTCTGGCTGTTTGGTTTGAATTAGCCTGAGGGGGCCGACCCAATAGATGTGCTCAGAGCCGCCTACGGGAATGGGCCCCTGCACATGGCTTGGGCAGCCAAATGCCTATCCGTCCCAATTTGTAAATCACTCTGGGGCTTAGGCATCCGGACACCCATCATAAGGCAGTAACACAGATGCTCAGGAAGGCGGTAGGCTGAGGCTGCAACGTGCATGCTCAGAGGAGAATCTTAGGCACCTACAGGGTTAGGCAGCAGCCAAACAGGAGTCCTGTGGATCACAGTCATGCCTAAAAATGGGACTTAGAGGCCTAAATACCTTCATCAATCCCACCTTAAGTGCCCAATTCGACTTCCATTGGCTTCAACAGGGGTGGTACCAGGAACTATGTATTCAGAACAATAAAACAGCAACTGTGGGTGAGAGGAATTTGACAGCTGGCAATGAGATAAATGGGACATTTTGGGCTTTTCATGAACATCTATATTGAGAAGATGATTACACTGACAGAACATCTGGCTATTTTTTTTCAAACAGTCCAGACCCCAATGAGATCTAATATTCAAAAGGACAGTTTAGTGCAGTGATTTTCAAACTTTTTTCCTGGGGACCCAGTTGAAGGAAATTGTTGATGCCTGTGACTCAAAGGAGCTGGGGATGAGGGGTTCGGGGTGTGGGAGACGGCTCTGGGCTGGGGCAGAGGGTTGGAGTGCGGCAGGGGGTCAGGGCTCTGGGCTGGGGGCGTAGGCTCTGGAGTGGGGCCAGGGATGAGGGGTTTGGAATGCAGGAAGATGTTCTGGGTTTGGGGAGGCTTAGGGTTGGGATGGGGTTGGGATGTGGGAGGGGGTCAGAGCTCTGGACTGGGGGTCAGGCTCTGGGGCAGGGCTGGGGATGAGGGGTTTGGGGTACAGGAAGGTTTGGAGGTGGCTCAGGGCCGGGGCAGGGGATTGGGGCACGGGTTTGGGGCATGGACTTACCTCCGGCGGCTTCCTATCAGCGGCGCAGCCAGGGTACAGAGGCAGGCTTCCTTCCTTTCCTAGCACTGTGGACCATGCTGCGCCCAGGAAGCAGCCAACAGCAGGTCCAGCTCCTAGGTGGAGGCACACAAGTGGCTTTATGTGACTCTTGCCCACAGGCACCGTTCTCCCTCCTCCCCCCAGTGCAGAGCTAGTGCTCGGGATGGGGGCAGCACGTGGAGCCCGGTGACCCCCAGCCTAGAAGCCGGACCCGCTGCTGGCCGCTTCTAGGCCACAGCGTGGTGTCAAAACAGGTAGGCCCCAGCCTGCCTTAGTTGGGCAGCACCACATTCCGGTCGGCAGTGCTGACCAGAGTGACCCAGTGCCTGACAGGCTGCGACCCAGTACTGGGGCGCAACCCGAAGTTTGAAAAATGCTGGTTTAGAGCACCTTGTGCCAAGGGAGCTTATGGTATGCGTGAGGCTGTGCATAGTCTGAAAATAGTGGAATCATGTTTTATTAAATGTTTAAAGAAATGGTTGGAGTCAACACTGTGCATTACGTCTATTATAGCAGTTAAAGTGAGGAGACTTGTCCTTCCTTTAGAAATCTGAGGATATGAATAATCCTGAAAGCTGGCAGAGACCTGGGTAATAGCAGTAAATATATAGACCTATTTTGCTATCCAGAGCAGATGTAAGACACTTAGAAAAGTGTAAGCCAATAGACTAGATCGTCTCTTGCCAGATTTGATACATGGGAATCAAACAGATTTCATAAAACAGAGACATTTAAACATTCATATCTATCTCTCACACACTATTACTAATGTAAATCAGGCTGGCCATAATCAGACAGTGGCTATAACAGAGGATAAAAAGGAATCAGCTGATGCTATTTACTAGGACAATCTTTTCTATATTTTGGAAGGAAATATTTAAATGAGTTAAATTCATCTCTAGAGGACAGCAGTGATAGGAGAACTCCATTTGCCAAATTTAGAATCTTGTAAATGGTGGCTTTTTTATTTAGAACAGAATTCACAATGTGAGTTTCAAATTCAGTTTGACTCTATTAAAAATGTAGATGTGGTTGTATGTTTATTTTAAGTTTAATTCCCCTGTGGGGACTCACAGCCAATAAAAGCCAGCCCACTGGAACCCAGAAAGATATTCTGGTCCCTGTAACTTTAATGCTTTACTGATAAATAAGTCTCAAATTTCATTCCAGTAAGACATTGTAGGGATTTTTGTGGCAGAGAAATGGAAACCTTAGAAAATCGTTGTTAAAAAAAAAACGTATTTCTGCCACACTCCACAACAAATATTCTTTGGGACATATTCGGAACCCAGCTGAATAAGCAATGCTGACATCAAGGAAAATGACAGTTACTAGGATGATGGGAAGGGGAGAGGAAACTGATTCCATTTTTTTGGCATTAACCAAGAACATGATTGCACTGGGAAGATACAAGGGACTGGTTGTACATATATGTACATATATGTCCCAGGTGAATTTTTATTTTACAGGATCTTGAGAATATTCTGAATTTGAACATCTGTTACTGAGAGCATCTGTAATCACTTAAAGGACCTTCTTCAAAAACTGGAAAGGGGCTTGTGGTCAACTGGGCATAACTTAAAACACCCTCAGGTGTCACTGGGGATCAGGCCAATCTCTGGATCACAGAGATGGCCAACAGCTATCAGTGCTTTCCATCCCCATCTCATCTGTACCAAACGTATCTCTGGTCCAGCTAAGGATCTAGCCAATGACTCCTGTATGTTTGTATAAGTCCTTTCCTATCCTCTCAGATCTAGGCCACAACCTTCATGTAATTCATTTACTTTTTGTTTCACGTCACATACTCTGAGGGTTATACTCTGTGTTTGACTGCAAGGGTACAGCGGGAGGGTGCTTTCCAGCACAGCTAGACAGACATGCTGGTGCTCTGCATGAGCTAGCATGCTAAAAACAGCAGTGTGGCCATGGCAGCACAGGCTAGCCAACCAAGTATATACCCAGGGGTGGGCTGGGTTTGTACTCAGGCAATAAGCCCAAGGCACTGATTCCATACTGCTATGCTTAGCACATGTCTTCTACGGGTGTTGGAAAGTTTGCTCCAGCTGCAGTGCAGATGTACCTCAAGAGTCACAGCGCAGAACTCAGAGCCCCAGGGAACAAGAGGTGAAAGTGAATCTATGCTACCTTTGCACCCTCCTAGTCCTGCACCAGGGGCTATAATTTAGGCAGCACTGAGGGCTTGTCTAAGTTAAGGCAGGCTCCTCAGGCTATCTTGTGGGCTGTAGTACTGCTAGGAAACTACAGTCTCTCAGTATGTCTCCTGCTTCCAGCCCCACCACAGGCACATCCTCTTATGCCAGAGATTTCAAGGGGGTCCTTAGAATACAGCCTTACATTTGTCTTCCACCATGCCTGTGTAACCCACAGACCTCCTGGGTGTGGTGTTCTTTCCCATCTAGTGGCACAAGACCACTTAGAGAAACATTAATGAGTGTGCTCTACAGCCTTAGGTAAGAGCCACATGGCTTTTAGCTCATGCAATAAAGACTCATGTACTAAGCTCCAGAGGTCCCAGGGTCGATCCCTACCACCAATAATTGAGGTCTATCAGTGTTACACCTGCACAGGCAAAATCTGCCCTCAGCAGAAACTGGGGCTTTTAGGATATGTCTTCATGGCAATTAAGCATCCACCAATGGTCCTTGTCAGCTGATTCAGCCTCCCGGGCCTCAGCCTAAGGGACTGTTTAATTTCGGTGTGACATTCAGGCTCAGGCTGCAGCCCAAGCTTTGGTACCTTCCTCTCTCATGGGGTCCCAGATCCCAGGCTCCAGCCTGAACCCAAACATCCATACCACAGCTAAACAGCCCTGTGGCCCAAGACCTGCAAGCCCAAGTCAGCTGAAATGAGCCAGCTGCAGGTTTCAGAACCCAGGCTCCAGCCCAAGCAGGAATAGCTACACCAATATTTTTAGCCCCATACTCCAAGCCCCGCAAGCTCAAGTCAATTGGCCCAGGCTCTGAGACGTGGTGCTGCAGGTTTTTCTTTGCAGTGTAAACATACACAATGATTCATAGATTCCAAGGCCAGAAGGGATGACTGTGATCATCTAGTCTGACTTCCTGTATAAGACAGGCCATAGAACGTCCCCCAAATAATTGCTGGAGCAGATCTTTTAGAAATAATATCCAACCCCGATTTAAAAATTGTCAGTAAGGGAGAATCCACCATGACCCTTGGTAAATTGTTCCAATGGGAAATTACTCTCACTGTTAAAAATGTACACCTTATTTCCAGTCTGAATTTGTCTAGCTTCAACTTCCAGCCATTGAATTGTGTTATACCATTTTTTGCTACACTGAAGAGCCCATTATTAAATATTTGTTTCCCATGTAGACACCGATAGACTGTAATCAAGTTACATCTTCATCTTCTCCTTGTTAAACTAAACAGATAGAGCTCCTTGAGGTTATTGTAAGGCATACTTTTTAAATCCTCTAATCATTCTCATGGCTCTTCTCTGAACCCTCTCTAATTTATCGACATTCTTCTTCAACTGTGGGCAATAGAACTGGACACAGTGTTTCAGCAGCCATCTCACAGTGCAAATATAGAGGTAAATAACAGCTGTACTCCTACCTGAGATTCCCCTGTTTATACATCTCAGGATCACATTAGCTCTTTTGCCACAGCTGATCATCCACCATGAGCCCCAATCTTTCTCAGAGTCACTGGTTTCCAGGATAGAGACCCCATCCTGCAAGTATGGCCCACATTATTTGTTCTTAGAGGTATATATTTAGTTATATTAAAACACATTGTTTGTTTGTGGCCAGTTTACCAAGTGATCCAAATCATTCAGTGACCTGTACTCTTCATTATTTACCACTCCCCCAATTTTTGTTTCATTTTGGAACTTTATTGGCAATAATTTTATGTTTTCTTCCAGGTCATCACTAAAAATGTTAAATAGCATAGGGCCAAGAACCCATTCCTGCAGGACCCCACTGGAAACACACCAGCTCGATGACAATTCCCCATTTACAATTACATTTTGCGACTTGCCCGTTTTAAATCCATCTAATGTGTACCATGTTAATTTCATATCATTCTAGCATTTTAATTAAATGCCATGCAGTACCAAGTCAAACACCTTACAGAAATAAGTGTATTACATCAATACTATTGCCTTTATCAGCCAAACTTATAATCTCATCAAAAAAGATTACACTATTGGTATTAACGTGTATTGAGCTATCAGTATAACATACTTTCTTGAAGACTTCCCAAATCTCAAATATAATACACAAGTGACAGTTCAGTTCATTGTTTTCAGGAAGACAAATGTAAAGGGGTTTGGGGAAAGAAGTGTGTTTTAAGGAGATCATAAACCAAGAGTGTGCAGAAGAGATGAAGGGCATGGGTAGGAAAAAATGAAATTTCTGACAAATTTCTTAAGATGCCTTTCAAATACTAGGAGGAAATTGGGCACAATGTGTGTTGTTCACACACAGGAAGCAGCACTCTCTGGGCGCTAAAGCAGTGGATTCTATCTGCGGTTCAGGAAAGCACTTAAGCCCATGTTCTAGCCTATCCCTATTCATGACAGAACTCAAGTGTGTACTTAACTTTTAAGCACTTTCTTGTATCAGGACCTAGGAGTTAGGTCTAGGACTTGTATGCTAGTCCCATTTGCCACTGACTCTATGTGTAGCATTGGGAAACTGATAATGGGCACCAAAAATTAATGGACATTTTTCCAAATGTTGGTCCAAGGTACTTGTCCAAATCTTGCTCACACTGAATCAGACGTGCATAACACCACAAGGTCTTAATTTTTCCACTGATGCTGAACACCTGCAGCACCCATGGACTCCAAATGGAGTTCCACGTGCTCAGTTGCTCTGAAAATCATGGTATCATGTTGGGCACCCAAAATTGGGACAGCGATTAGTCCCAATTTGTGGGCCCTTTTCCGATTGTTTGGCCTTAGGCTCCATATCCCTGTTTTAATAATATTTATCCACCTTTGCAAAGCACTTTGAGATCTTTGGATAAAAGGCACCCTATAACTGCAATGTATATTATTAAATAGACAAGGGAGAGAAAACTGTTTTGTTCAAATAAGGGAAGTGGATTAAGAGAACATGAAGATACAAAAGAGCTCTCAGGATCTAAGCATCTGTTTATTAGAAATGACAGTACTCTATAGAATCCAAATGCACATGTTATTAAACTCAAAGCATAAGAAGCAGTGGAAAGAACATATATTTTCTCAATGAGAAGGTGTGACGCAAAGTTGAGGGACGTTTATTTGATTGCACTATTTAAACAGGACACCAAAAGGAATATACATCCTGCAAGGATCATTAAAACATCCCAAGACAGCATTTTACCTCTTTAATATGGATGGCACTCAAAAATATGTATAGTACATGTAATACTTGGATGATATACCAGTTGTCATGGAACAAAAACTTGAGCTGCTGCATGTACATTTATAATTGAATAATGAAGCTCCTTTCATGCTTCCTTCAGAACAGATGGAAGTCATTTGTTCACCTAAATTGCTCCCCTGCTTGCTTGGTGTTTTACCAAAAAAAGATTGTTACTGCTATATTTCTAGGAAAAGGACATGCTGTAGCATGATGTTTTGTATGTGCAATAGCAGTTCAAATGGAACAGTTGGCTTATTTGCAGTTCAGGTGTGGGTAGTTAACATTTCCTCTTTGTTCCCAAGCAAAAAAATTAAGACACTATAAATATGTTTTCAAATCTTTTATTGTTGTTCTTTAAATCAGTTTTAAAATAACATTGATTCAATAAAGTCTGGTAGGAGACCATTTCAGAACTGACCAATTAGTAATCAATGAATATATTATTTGGCAGATTCTGTGGGGACTGTTTACTTCATTGTCCCATAAGATCACAGCTGTTTTGGTGGGTCATGAATCTAGCACAGTATCTAAGCATTCTCAGCGTGATCAGTGAAAACAGATAGACAAGGGCTGAACATCAAGGTTCCCTGGACCCTGTTCAAGGGGAATGGGTGAAGCCATCACGGTGCTTTGCCAGCCATTCTATTTAGATCTTTCTATTGAGTCAGAAACATTTAGTGATCAACTGTGCTGAAGGCTTTCAGGTAGAGCTACGTGAAATTTTTCAAATAGTAAATTCTCTGAAAAAAATGCAGTTTTGGGGAAAAACTATTCATGAACTTGCGTCAAATTCAGCAAATGGTTTTAGCCAATTTCAACATTTTTTTAAATTGGACTTTGTTTAGCAGTTTAGGTTAATTTGTTTATTTTAAGGGTAAAATAATCCCATAAGAATGGCCATACGGGGTCATACCAATGGTCCATCTAGCTGAGTAACCAGTCTCTGACAGGTTTCAGAGTGGTAGCTGTGTTAGTCTGTATCAGCAAAAAGAACGAGGAGTACTTGTGGAACCTTAGAGGCTAACGAATTTATTTGGGCACAAGCTTTCATGGGCTAAAACCCACTTCATCGGATGCATGCAGTGGAAAATAGACTAGGAAGATATATATACACAGAGAACATGAAAAAATGGGTGTTGCCATACCAACTATAACAAGATTAATCAATTGAGGTGGGCTATTATCAGCAGGAGAAAAAAGCTTTTGTAGTGATAATCAGGATGGCCCATTTCCAACAGTTGACAAGAAGGTATGAGTAACAGTAGGGAAAAATTAATTCCAATTCTGCAATTTCTCATTGGAGTCTGTTTTTGAAGTTTTTTTGTTGTGACTTTTAGGTCTGTAATCAAGTGATCAGCGAGGTTGAAGTGTTCTCTGACTGGTTTTTGAATGTTATAATTCTTAACGTCTGATTTGTGACCTGAAGGATGATCCCTCACGCTCACAGATCTTGGGAGACAGACCAGTCCTTGCTTACAGACAGTCCCCCAGCCTGAAGCAAATACTCACCAGCAACCACACACTACACAACAAAAACAGTAACCCAGGAACCTATCCTTGCAACAAAGCCCATTGCCAACTCTGTCCACATATCTATTCAAGTGACACCATCATAGGATCTAATCACATCAGCCACACTATCAGAGGCTTGTTCACCTGCACATCTACCAATGTGATATATGCCATCATGTGCCAGCAATGCCCCTCTACCATGTACATTGGCCAAACTGGACAGTCTCTACACAAAAGAATAAATGGAAACAAATCAGACGTCAAGAATTATAACATTCAAAAACCAGTCGGAGAACACTTCAACCTCCCTGGTCACTCAATTACAGACCTAAAAGTTGCAATTATTCAACAAAAAAACTTCAAAAACAGACTCCAACGAGAAACTGAAAAAATTGGAATTAATTTGCAAACTGGAGACCATTAAATTAGGCTTGTATAAAGACTGGGAGTGGATGGGTCATTACACAAAGTAAAATCTATTTCCCTATGCTAATTTTTCCCCTACTGATACTCACACCTTCTTGTCAACTGTTGGAAATGGGCCATCCTGATTATTACAACAAAAGTTTTTTTTTCTCCTGCTGATAATAGCCCACCTTAATTGATTAGTCTCGTAGTTGGTATGGCAACACCCATTTTTTCATGTTCTCTGTGTATATATATCTTCCTACTGTATTTTCCACTGCATGCATCCAATGAAATGGTTTTAGCCCACGAAAGCTTATGCCCAAATAAATGTGTTAGTGTCTAAGGTGCCACACAAGTACTTCTCGTTCTTTTTTCTGTCTCTGCCAATGGCCAGTACCAGAGCTTCAGAACAGGATAGTTGGAATGATCCATCCCTGTCTTCCCCTCCTGGCTTCTGGAAGTCAGACAGTTAGGGTTCCCCCAAGCAAGAGGTGGCATCCCTGATCAGTGTGGCTAATAGCCGTTGATGGTCCTATCCTCCATGATTTTATCTAGTTCTGTTTTGAACCCATGTATACTTTTGGCCATCACAACATCCCAGGTCAATGAGAATGCCAAAGGTTAAGCCTGCATTATATGAAAAAGCACTTCCTTTTGTTTGTATTAAGTTTGTCTATTAATTTTGTCAGGTGACCCCAGGCTTTTGTATAGTGGGAAAGGTAAATAACATTCCTGTATTCAGTTTTTCCACATCATACATGATTGTATAGACCGCGATCATATCCACCCTTAGTCTTCTCTCTTCTAAGATGAACAGCCCTAATCTTTTTATTCTCTCCTTGTAAGGAAGCTATTCCATACCCATGATCATCTTTGTTGCCCTTCTCTGAACTTTTTCCACTATATTCTTCCACTATCATAGAATCATAGAATCTCAGGGTTGGAAGGGACCTCAGGAGGTCATCTAGTCCAACCCCCTGCTCAAAGCAGGACCAAGCCCAACTAAATCATCCCAGCCAGGGCTTTGTCAAGCCTGACCTTAAAAACCTCTAAGGAAGGAGATTCCACCACCTCCCTAGGTAACCCATTCCAGTTCTTCACCACCCTACTAGTGAAAAAGTTTTTCCTAATGTCCAACCTAAACCTCCCCCTCTGCAACTTGAGACCATTACTCCTTGTTCTGTCATCTTCTACCACTGAGAACAGTCTAGATCCATCCTCTTTGGAACCCCCTTTCAGGTAGTTGAAAGCAGCTATCAAATCCCCCCTCATTCTTCTCTTCTGCAGACTAAACAATCCCAGTTCCCTCAGCCTCTCCTCATAAGTCATGTGCTCCAGCCCCCTAATCATTTTTGTCTGATTGGACAACCAGAACTGGACACAGTATTCAAGATGTGCATACACCCTGGATTCATATAGTGGCATTATGATATTTTCTGTCTTATTATCTAGTCCTTTCCTAATGGTTCCCAACATCGTTAGCCTTTTTGACCGTTGCTGTGCATTGAGCTGAAGTTTTCCGAGCACTATCCACAGTGGCTCCGAGATTTCTCTCTTGGATGGTTACAGCTAATTTAGAACCCATCCTTATATATGTGTAGCTTGGATTTTTTTTCCAATGTGCATTATCTAGCACTATCAGGGTTGAATTTCATCTGCCATTTTGTTGCTCAGTCACCCAGTTTTTTGAGAGATCTCCCTGTAACTCTTTGCAGTCAACTTTGGACTTAATTATCTTGAATAATTTTGTATCATCTGCAATCTTTGTGACTTTACTGTTCACTCTCTTTTCTAGATTGTTAACGAATATGCTGAACAGAACAGGTCTCAGTACAGATCCTTGGAGGACGCCGCTGCTTACCTCTCCCCATCGTGAGAACTGACCATTTATTCTGACCCTTTGTTTCCTATCTTTTAACCATCGTCTGATCCATGAGAGAACCTTCCCTCTTATCCCATGACTACCTAGTTTCCTTAAAACCCTTTGGTGAGGGACCTTGTCAAAGGGCTTTCTGAAAGTCCAAGTACACTATACCAACTAGATTGCCCTTGTTGACACCCTCAAAGAATTTTAATAGATTAGTGAGTCATGACTGCCCTTTACAAAAGCCATGTTGACTCTTCCCCACAAAGCATATTTATCTGTGTGTCTGATAATTCTGTTTTTTACTATGGTTTCTATCAATTAGCCCAGTACTGAGATTAGGCTCAGCAGCCTGTAATTACCAGGGTGTCCTCTGGAATCCTTTTTAAAAATCAGTATTACATTAGTTACCTTCCAGTCATCTGGTACAGAGGAGTTTCAGCAATAGGTTACATACAACCAAGGATATAATGAAATTTAAAAAAAATCATTTTGAGTCAAATTGAACCTCGAATGATTTTGTTTGTTTCATTGAGAAAAGCTGAAAAATTTTAGTTTCAGTTTAAAACAAATCTTATTATTAGTTTATTGGTGGTTAAACAAAAAAAAACAAGTATTTGCTCAGTTCTACTTCTGAGCAGCTTACCAGTACTATTAGTATAGCAGTTTGGCCTCTAGCCATCGATATAAGGCTGTCATCCATCAATGCTATTATAACCATTCCCCTACCCTGTCTTGGTCTGAAGCCTCAGTGTGCATCCCTCACCTTCCCTCACTTTACTCCACCTTCTCAAGATGAATTATTATTCTTGTTGTCTGTCTCCATGATTACATGGCATACACAAGTAATAACTTTGCTCATTGCTCATGTTTTCAATTTGCTTGTATTTTTCAATTTCTCTTAGCCCTGTTTCAATTATTCTTCCCTTCCTCTCCAGCTCGCTGCTGCCAGGTATCTTTGCTTCTTGTTGGATGAGTAACCAGTACCAGATGCCAAGCAGGGTTCACTGGGACTCTGAAAGCTCAGCTGCCTCCCTCTAAGACTGAACAAGTCACTCCTCTGAGACATACAGCCACTTACAGGAGAATATTAGATTTTTGATACAGCCTGGACACTCATGGCACAGTCTGCAGGGCTGCAGTTTTGCCACAGGCCAGCTCCTTAAGCTGTCTGACTTTCTGAGTGATTAAAATGAAAGCAAAATAAAAAACAACAAGCAGCTACATCTCTCCTCTATTGAGAATTCCCATTAGAAAAAAAAATGAAAATCCTTCCTTTTACTGATGCTTGCAGGCCTGCCTGCAACTGTACAGTTGGAAGCACTTTCTGGTTTAAACCCAATGGCACAGCTGTCCTGTCACAGTCAAACAAAAGCGTATTTTATATTTGTTTTGAATAAAAAATATTAGGATAGGCAATATGGTTTAACTTTACACATTTGTTTTCTTTCCTGCTCCTTTGGTGGAAATCTTATAAAATCCTCTCTAGATTAAAGAAGAAAAGTGGACTATTTGAATTTTCTGCTCATGCCGTACTGATAGATGGTTAAATTAAAGACTAGTAAATCTTTAGTCTTTCTTTCTAGTTATGTTCTGTTTTACCATGAATCCAGTTGAGGAGGGTCAAGAGAGTACATAGGGTCCTTGAACATCCTCTAGGTCAGAGGTTGTCAAGCTGCAGCCCAATCAGTACACAGCTGAGGCCCATGTGATATCTTCGGGACCGTACAGGTAGTGTTGGATGTGGCCCACATAACACAATGGTAAATAGGTTGAGAACCACTGCTGTAGGTGCTTTTACCATTTGAATCTATGATTAATTTCTGGCCTTCCCAGTCTAGTCCTTCTGAGCATAATGAACGGGATGTAAGCTATTCTTTCTTCAACAGCTTAGTGACTTTTTACACAGCAGGCTATTAATTCACAATAGCAAACCATTTTCCCTTGTTTTTTTCTATGGCGCCTTAAATCCAGAAAAATATGGAACATAATATGGAGAAGAGAGGGTTCAACTGCTTCATCTTAGAGTAGGGCCATACTTACCGCGCGGGTCAACGCGGTGAGTTCGACTTCTCGGAGTTCGAACTATCGTGTCTAATCAAGACGCGATAGTGCGAACTCCCCACGCGCTCTGGTCGACTCCGGAACTCCACCCACCGGTGGCGGCGGCGTGTGGAGAGAACGGGCCGGAGTTCGACCCGCGGCCGTCTGGCTGGGTAAGTCAGTCGAACTAAGGTAGTTCGACTTCAGCGCGCTATTATTTGCGTAGCTGGTCGCACCACTAGTCGACCCCCCGTAGTGTAGACCAGGCCTTACAGAAGTGATGATATGAAGTTTGAGTCATTGGAAGTTTCAATGATTCCCTTCTCCTTTACACCTAGGCCACTTTTGGTTTTGGTCTCACATCTTCTCCTTTATGTCTATGTCCCTAAATCCATTCATCTAAGTAATACATAGCCCTGGAGCTGCCCCTCTGCACAGGAGTGAATGCCACTCATCAATCCTTAGGCCCACTTGAACTGAGCCTCAAGTTTTAGACCTTTCCCGCCCTCAATCCACATTTGTGGATGGGTTGCTCATGTTTCTTGGAAGCTGCTGTACCTCTCTCCTTAGCTAACTTCCTTCCACCAGTTCCTCCCTGATGCTGTCTTTCTCCCAACAAAGCCAAAGGGCCCCCATCTTCTAAGCCTAACCTTGCAGCATTTGCACAGCCCTGGGAAAATTCCCCAAGCTACAATGCACCTCACCAATTGCTAGATAAACAGAGGAAAGGAAGAGTGGAAAATTGTATTTATCCAGCTTCTGCTACAAAGTTGAGCAGAATCAACAGTGAACTGTAATTCTGAATATGACATTGATCCCAGAGTAGTTCTCCTTTCATTTCTGAGGCATGAAGTGACATACATACTTCCCTGAGTTGACCCTTATTATTATATTAGTATTACCTTACCACAACATCTCAATGGTCCATCTGGTCAGGTATTCCAGCTTCAACAGTGGCCAAAGCCACATGCTGCAGAGGAAGCTGTAAAAATACATGTAAGTTCATTTGATTCTGATCCTTTATACCATGGGAGGGGAAATGTTTTCCTGCCCTCAGCTGGTAATCTGCACATGCCCTAAAAATGGGGATTTAGTACCCTTAATTTTTGATTCTAGGTATTTATATCTACATTTTAGTTAGGCATTTCTGAAAATTTCACTCTAATGCTTTAAGTGACATAGGAGCCTAAGCCTCATTTTAAAAAATGATTTAGGTACTTAGGTGTTGCAATGCTCAACCTTGCAGAACTTGACTTTTAGGCACTTTGCCACTCGGTGGAATCTGCAGCCCCCAGTTAGGCACCCAGGATCCCAGTATCATGCCTGGGGAACATTAGGCACCTAAGAACGGCATTCACAAAAGCCTGCCTGCTGAGTGGGAAGCTACCTAAAATAGTCAGTAGAAAATGCCAAGGAGAGGGGTGTGGCCTGAGTCCTGCTCCTCAACGGGACTTAGCTTGGGCTGGAAGGAGGCACCTCTCTCTCTCCTAGGGTTGTGTCTAATCACACAAACCCAAACACCCTTGCCCTGCCCATGCCCTGGGGCCCTGTCCATGCCCCACTCCTTCACCAAGGCCCTGCCCCACTCACTCCATCCCACCACCCTCTGTTGCTCACTCTCCCCCACCCTCACTTACTTTCACTGGGCTGGGGCAGGGAGTTGGGGTGCAGGAGGAGGTGAGGGCTCTGGGCTGGGGCTGAGGGGTTCAGTGTATGGGAGGGGACTCCAGGCTGAGCCTGGGGCAGGGGGTTGGGATGTGGGGGCATATGGGGTGCATTCTCTGGGAGGGAGTTTGGGTGCAGGAGGGGGCTTTGGGCTGGGGATTGAGGTGCAGGAGGGGGTGCAGGGTGTGGACTCTGGGAGGGAGTTTGGGTGTGGGAGCAGGCTCAGGACTGGAGCAGGAGGTTGGGGTATAGGAGGGGGTGAAGCATGCGGGCTCCGGCCAGGCGCGCTTACCTCGGGCAGCTCCTGAGCAGCAGTGAAGTAGGGTTATGGCAGGCTACCTGCCTTCCCTGGCCCCGTGCCACTCCCAGAAGCAGCCAGCACATCCTTGTGGGCACCCCCGGGGGGGAGGGGAGGAAAAGTGCTCCACGCACTTCCTCTGCCTGCAAACATCACCCCACAGCTCTCATTGTCCACAGTTCTAATTTCTAATGTCTAATCTCATTATGCTTATTAAGAAATGGTCTATTGTTAAAATGATATCACATATGATGCTTTATTGTAAATACTTCAAGAGAAATCGCATCATTAATGAGTCGTCCTGGAGTTGGGATGTGAAATATGCCATCCCCATGTTAGTGACAAGGACTGTTTTGCTACGGAGGCTGTCCCAATCTTAGAGTGCATGGCAAATGGTACCCTCAAAAGAGAAGCCAAAGAATGAATGAGCAAGTGGTCCCTCCAGGGACCCTTTTCCCTTTTAGGAAATTGGAGGCATACTGACAGTGGAGTGTGAGGAAACTTGTGTTGCAGCTGCCTGTTCTGTGAAGACTACCTTCTCAAGAGTTGCAAGTTGAGCACCTTTCAGCAGCATCAAATTATAAAACCACCTCAAACGGTTAACGAAAGATCCACGCTGCTTTGATTTCTTTAGAAGAGAACTAACCGGCATAAGCCTCAGACCGCCAGTTAGCACAGTATTATCTTCTTCCATTAGACAACTTGCCAGAAATTTCATATCACAATTTCCTGAAGCCCAAAGGGAATATGGAGGGGGTGTTTGTTTAGGAGCAGAACAGAAGGTAGGTATTAACTATAGATCATCCCACAAAAGGTTTTGAACACTGTAGTCCAGTTTCAACCCCAGTTTAGACCATCATTTGGCTTCCTGTTCTATGTGAGAGCACTTCATACAGTTTTGCCAACATTTCCTGTTTGACATCACTGTTCATCATCATTCCCTTTTCTTGCTTTCAGTACTTCTCTCCAAGTAAAAGCAAGACTCATGACAGGGGGAAAGGGTGGTTTTCTGAGCTACAGTGACACCTCCACCCACCAGAGCAATTTCATGTGAAAATTGATCAGCCTAGAAAATGGTTCATCAGTAATGAAAATAAATATAAATAGTAAGTGACAGCGACGACAAGAACAACAGCTTGAGGCCCAAGCCTTATCAGGAGCTATCAGCACAGTGCCCATGTGGGGCTCCTCAGGGGAACCAGTGACATTTTTGAAGTTAGCAGGGAGAAAATGGAGACTTCAAAAGAGGACCCTGTATAGGCACAGGGGTCTGCTCTAGCATATCCCAATGAAGGATCAGGGCATATATCTACCAGTTCAGTCAGTAATAAAATAGGACACTCATACAAATTCAACTACTCCCCATTTTAGCATTTAAACAGCATTTTTTTAAAACCACATCTTGTAATGGAACTGAGACTTCACTATAGAGAATTTAAACCAAACAGTAATTCATGATATACAATAAACAAATCAAACAGCAAAATACCCATAACAAAACCACTAAGGCTCAGAGACGAGTTTGCATATATACGACTAGTGCACACAATTGTATTCAAGTAGTGATTTCTATAAACCAGCACAGAATATTTCCTTAAAAATAAACATTGTAGGAGGACTGTGTAGAAGGAGGAGGTCATAAAACAGCCACCACAACACAGCAAATGAGTTGACATGAAATATCACTGAGCCATATCTTAAAACTGTTCTTGAAGTCATTTCAGAATGGAAGACATGGTTTTGTTTTGCTTCATTGCTGTCCAAGCCTACAAAAGTGTCAGTGTTTTGGTTAGCGATCTCTCCTCCATACACACATATATCTGTGCTCCAGCCTCTCACACTAAGATACGGGGTTTTTTTCAAAATAAACAACTTCATTGCCAGTTGTGTTTTCCCAGCCTCTCAACTTCAGCTAAAAAGTCAGACAGGGAAGAAGCAATGATCTTATCAAACAGAACATTTGCAAGATACAACAATTATCCAGTCCAATGCAAAGACTTCTTTAAAGAAGCCAAAACACAAAAGTGTGGGCACTTTGAGACATGTTTTCTTTTCAGGAGCTAATCAAACTTGTGGCAAGTAAACTGCTCCCACTCATGATCATACAGAAACTGCTGTATACATCTACTTTTGTTATCATGAAAATATTCCACTGTTCAATAAATTTTCAAGTAACCAAGATCCCAGATTTCTGATCTTGCAACTAGAAGTTTAGATATTAGACTTCTGATGTTAAATTCTACAACCTCTCTCTCTCACACACACACACACTGCATGTGCCACAATTGCAAGGGTGTAAAATTTTGTATTCACCAGGTTAAAATTATGATGTTGTGGTTATTAATGTTTTGTTTTGCTGAAGAAAGTGATAGTGAATATGATAAGAAATTATTTGTAAGCACTACCAACTTCAGTCTTGGCATGTAACCTTAAAGTCGGAGACCAGCTAGTTACTTAGCAAGCCGAAGCCAGTAAAGGTTGCACTAAAACACTTGACAGTTATTACTCCCTTGGAACCAACAGAGCTACTCTGGTAGACAGCCATATATTGGTCTATATGAAATTGATGGCACGTGGTAAATTAGAGGGTTCTATGGGGCACACATGTTAAATGTTAGTCCAGTGAGGCTTGTTAAACACATTACAGCCCTAAAGAGTCCCTTAAAATAATGGGCCCTTGTATTCATTGGTTTCTGCAAGTACCACACATTGCATCTAGACCAATCTTGTCCTGGGAATAGAAACAAAGAACTAGGATGAGTATTTTGAATTTAAACCAGCTATACTTAAAAGGCATGCATTGTTGTATCTATCATTGCTTAAGATAAAATGCACTAATTATCAAGTTATCTATCAATTAGAAACAGAGATATGTGGAAAGTAAAAGGACATATTTGGCCAGAGTTGAGAGAACTCCTGTTCATTATTAAAACACAATCACATTTTCTTACATGAGCTTTTGATAAAAATTCCCCTCTATTAGGCACTGGTGAGGCCACATCTGGAGTATGGGCCTCTCACTATAGAAAGGATGAGGACAAATTGGAGAGAGTCCAGCGGAGTGCAACAAAAATGATCAGGGGTCTGGGGCACATGACTTACGAGGAGAAGCTAAGGGAACTGGGCTTGTTTAGTCTGCAGAAGAGAAGTGGTGGGGGGTTGATAGCAGTTTCAACTACCAAAGGGGGGTGCCAAAGAGGATGGAGCTAGGCTGTTGTCAGTGGTGGCAGATGACAGAACAAGGAGCAATGGTCTCAAGTTGCAGTGGGGGAGGTCTAGGTTGGATATTAGGAAACACTATTTCACTAGGAGGGTTGTGAAGCACTGGAATGGGTTACCTAGGGAGGTGGTGGAATCTCCATCTTTAAAAACGTCTAAGGCCTGGCTTGACAAAGCCCTGGCTGGGATGACTTAGTTGGTGTTGGTCCTCCTTTGAGCAGGGGGTTGGACTAAATGACCTGACGTCTTTTCCAACCCTAATCTTCTATGATTCTAAATCTAGTCCATGGGTGATTGGGAAGGAAGGAATAGATTTGACTACAGCATGGAAAGTTCCCTATTTCACAACAATCCTTGAATTTGTATAGGGTCAAATATTGAAAGCAATACTCAGTTTTCACTCAGGCAAACCCCCACCGAAGATCCAATGTACTCTTTGACTGAGTCCCACAGATGTTGTTTGTTTTCCTCTTGCTGCTTTATGGAGATGGGTTTGAGATGCCAAGTTTGGATCCAGATCTAAAGTTCCTCAAAGTTATGAGGTGTTTGGATCCAGAGATTTGGTCTGGAACCATCCTGAACTCAAACAGTGAATTACCCCAATATTAGTCTTCTCTTTTAGGTACTTCCACATACCTCAACTTGTGGAATCAGAAGCTAACAAGCATGTCCTCTGGGTGGCAGATGGAGGAGTCCATCAGGTGGACAGCTCTGAATAATGAATAAGGAGCCATGGACTTAAGGTTGTGCATGGGGCCGGTAACCCAAACAATAGAGAAAGAAGCCAAATCCATCAACATGACACTGAGAAGCTGAACAGACCAGCACAAGACCAAAACAAGTGGTGGAAACTAGTGGATGTCCTGTGCAGCTGAGAGTGAAGGAGGAAAAAGAAAAAGAAACATGTGCGACAAGCCGCTCCCTTCATTCACCGTATAGTGAGAAGTGTAGTACACCCAACTACCATCATTTTATTTCTTACTTTTAGTACCAGGATTGTTGTTGTGAGTTTTATGTGTTAAACAAACACTACATGGAGGTGTCTGATATTTAGACATTAAGGTTACCTAACTGAGGGAGATGCCACATGGAAATTGGGGGAGGAGTTGGAGAAATAGAGCTTTAGAAAATGGAGATGGGGTTAAAAAAAAGGAAAAATATAATGATGGGCTAACCTCCTGAAGTCTGGAGTTGGGTTTCATTTCAATAGATTTATATAAAAGATTGTCTTCCTATTATCAGCTTTTCCAAGCTTCTTTGCATCTGCATAACATTGAGAGGGTAAGAGGAGACATAGTAAGAAGTAGCGGACAGAATGAGAATGTGCTGGACTACAAGTGTAAAGGGAATTGGATGATGCCAAAGTGGTGCTTTTATGGGAGGCATAGACTTAGAGGAAAGTAACCTTCGAGAACTAGATGTCAAAGAAAGAGGGAGACTGAAGATGAAAAGGTCAGAGGAAACATCTGTAAGCAATGTTCCTGGTGAGGAGGAGGAGGAGGAGAGGGAAGAGCTCAACCATCGTATTGCCAAGCAAACAGAAAAGAACACCAACATCATCTCTGTGGGAATTGTATATCAAAAGGACAGTAGCAATGCAATTTGCTTTTTGAGTAGGAAAGTGTAAGGAGGGGAAGGAATCTGGTACGGCAGCAACAAGTATCCGTGACAACTTCTTTCAGAGTTGAAGGAGAATATTCAGTACTGCTAAAGCCCTTTACTTTTTCCAAGTACTGTTCAAACATTTAGTCAGGTACCCAGTGATGTTTTATCTCACAAGACATCCCAATAGAGATACAGTGTCATATAACATGATAACTCATGGCAGCTCAGAATACCATCTGTGACACCACCGTACAGGGCAAATGTCTTCTATAAGAAGTCTCTTTAAAATAATATAACAATCTTTTCTGCATGCGTCAAGGGAAAAGTCCAAGGTGGTCAATGGAATTATGTATGCTAGCTGGCTCCATGGTTTAGTACTTATGCAATCACTAGTGGTGAAATCTTGGCCCCACTGAAGTCAATAGGAAAACTCTGACTCCAACAGGGCCGAGGTTTCACCCTGGGTCTCCATTTTGCCTGTCTCCTGTGCATTCGCGGTCCATATTAGAAAAGTTTAACTGATATAACTTTGTTGATGAGGGGTGTGGGTTTTTACCCATGTAGCTATACTGTTACACCCTGTAATAGGGATACAGTTATTCCTGTATAAAGGCCTCTTATACTGGTATAGCTTATTACTTCTCCTCTAGGAAAAAGCTATACAGGTATAACGGTTTTATACTGGTATAACGGTTTCCATATTAGGGAAAGGTGCCTCTAACTATACCAATATAGTTGCTAGTGTAGAGAGGCACTAGATAAAGGCAGAGAGGGGGCTCCCTGAGCCTCTCTATAGCCCCCAGCATTTTTCTCCATGTGTTAATCTTTGCCCTTGTAAAATAATGATCAGAACATTTGAAATGGTAAACATTTTTAGCATAGCTGAAATGAAGACAGAAGATACTATGACAACAATGCTGTGAGTGCCCACGCAAGCAATTGGCTGAATTGTTTCAAGGAATCAATAGAACATTCTCTTCTCCCTCCAAATGATGTGTGGTTTCCTAGATGCTGCATAGCATTCAAGCAAAGCTTTCCCCCCGCATAATGAGCTATTCATTTGGATTTCACAACATATCATCATTGTGGCCACAGATGGTCATCATGCCAACAGAATTTCTCACATATCATTTACATTTACCATGTTGTCTTTTCATGCCAAGAACATCAATCCCACAAGTGGGGAAAGGGCTACACTACATAATGGTCTTGATGATGAACCTATTCCTTCATTATGGAACAACTAGGAACTGCATTGTTAAAGATAGGTAGTTAAAATGCCTAAACAATGCCTATTGCAATACCTTGACAAGTGACTGATTGGTTATACAGTATTCTCCTGCCGGCTCCCTGAATATTAGAAGAAAGGCAGAGGATATTTCAGACCTTTTTTTTTTTTTTAAACATTAGCACTATATGGAAACTTTTGTTGCACAATAATCCTTCATAGGCAGAACATTTATCCCAGCCCTGCAGCCTTTACTCACATGAGTGTGCTGTCAGTGGGACAGTGACCAGAGTAAGGATTGAAGGACTGGGGCCTAATACAGCACCAGTGCGGCTGCCATTTTACTTCTGACAGGGGTGACACCCTGGTTTTATCTTTTTATAGAAATATGCTAAACCTGTCAAGCTGTTTCCCAGCTATCAGACTCTAGCAAAGTCTTGCCAATTCACACTAAACATTGCTGTATAGAGTACCCGATAATGATATTTTAATCATTTTAAAGTACCGTGGGCATTAATGAGATGGTTGTACCGTATTGTAGTATTTAATATCAGATCAGAATGCACCCCATTGAACAGCAGCACTTTTCTCCCATCTCAGCAAATGGACATACATGCATCTACCTATGCAACTTTTTAGGGATTTTTGCCTCCTGAGATCTTGTTTTATCACCACTCATGTCATATTTAATCACATTCTGATGGACTGTCCTCATTTCTGGAGGCCAGAGTCATCCCTTATAGCAAAGATGTATAGAATTTAATAAGAATAAAACCAATAGGTTTCTATAGAAATGTATTTGTATTTATTCTGCAAATTTACCAATAAGGGACAATGGTTCCATTGTGGTAGGTAGTGTACAAATAAGTAAAACAGACAGTCCTTGCCCCAGCAAGATTGCAATCTATTATTATTAGTTACTGTAGTGCCTAAGTGCCTCAGTCATGGATCAGGATCCCATGGCAGTAAGTGCCTGGTCCCTTCCCCAAAAAATGTATGATGTAAATATAAGACAAGAAACAACAAGATGAATACAGATAGACTAATGAGGAAGTGCAAGGAAACAACGAGACATTGTCGATATAGGCAAGAGATACTGATTGAGGGAAAATGGGTAGAACATATAAGCGGAGTGAACAATATAATGGCAACATAATTTAGGATTATGACCAGATGTAGCAGATGGAAGATCAAACAGGGTAGGGAGAGGTGCAGGAAAAGGCAATGGGAAATTTGAAATGCATTTGAATAAGTTAGTAGTCACAGAGATCATAAATATAACAGTTCTTGTAAGCCTGTGGTGTCCCCACTTGGCTCCATACAAAAATTAATAGAGTCAGAAAATTGTCTCTATTGGGGTGTGTTTTATTAACAGAAATAAGGTAATTCCAAAATTATGCTATAGGAAACTGCAGCCAAAGCAGTCTCCAAACCTTTTTTCTCGATTATGACTGATCTTCATTAATATAAACATTGTGTGTGCTTCACATTAATCCTTTCCTTGTTTTTCTTCATAGCCAAGGATCAGGTGTGCTGTTACTTCTTGGTAAGTGCTGTGTAAGTGAGAGGTCCTGGGTAGCTCAAGAACCCCTCTCAGGCATCTCTCACCCTCTGCTCTGGTAACTTTTGGTCTGTATTTAATAAATTCAATTGTTGCTAACTGCTATCCCCCCGTTACCAATGGCAAATGTTGGGTGATAAACTCCTCTGAAACTCAGGCCATTTTTTCAGGTGGCTTAATATACCATAAGCTGCATAACTTTAGACACCCACATATGGAGGTGGTGGCCTTAGATCAAAACTACCTTTTGGTTTGCACTCACACTGCTGTTGTCTTAAGCATGTGTCAGGCAAAGCCACTCAGAGCTCTAGCTGCACCCATCTTCCCATGCAACCGGAGGTGAAATCTTGGGCCCACTGAAGTTAGTGACAAGATTCTCAGACTTCAATGGGGCCAGTGAATAAGAACTCAAGTCCAAAAATAGAAATAAAATAGAAAAAAGTAAAATAAGATTTAAAATAAACATGTTCCACAAAAGTAACAGAAAACCCCTTCCATTGGGAGACAGCTAGCACACTAAAAATAGCAGTCTAGATCTTGCTGCACAGCCAGCAACTCAGATTAGCTACCTGAGTCCAAGTCCACCCAAGCCACTGAGTTGGGGCTCTGATGGCTAGCTCAAGCTGCTGGCTATGCCACTGTGTCCACACTGCTATTTTCGGCACAGTATCTGAAGTGGAGCTAGTGCAAGTCTGTCTGTCTGCGCTAGAAGACACGCTCCCAGCTGCTGTGTAGACACACCCTTTTGTTCTATTATAATCAATCAACAGAATAATATTCTGAAGTCAATGCCCACACCGATGGGTACTGTGATTCAGGAATAATCAGATCTCCTTAAACTGCTCTATTATTTACAAAGGGAATCATTATATTGACTTGGATGAGAAATACTGGTGGCCAGAATACTAGTAGTGCAATTTAAAACACAGCTGTGCTGATTTACAATAACTGGTGATCTGGCCCAGAATCTCCATCAAGACTCTGATCCAGCAAATCATCTAGTGAGGTGCTTAATGTTATGCATTTAGGTAGTACCTTGCTCAATCAAGATGCTAAACTGTGTCTAGATGTTCTAAACAGCTATGGAAAGACAGTGTACCAACAAATAAATTTTCACAATACTTTAAGTAAGTTCATTTCATTTGTGGAACCAAATGAACGTGCAAGATATTTGTAAATATGGTTGCTTGACAATTGCATTTTTACCTCACTCCAAAATAAGGCCCAAAAAACATGCAGGCACATAAATACATATGGTCAAATCCTCCTCTGACTTCTTATAGTCAGCATGCTGAGTTCATTCAGTTTTGAAAGAGTTCCTGGTTTGAGAGATTCTCTAAATGCAGATTGTAGAACATTACTGGAACTGGTAATATTTCTCAAAATTGAATTGCCCTTTAAAGATCAAGCATTTTATTGGTGCAAATAATTCCATTAAATTCCATCAAAATAATTCCATTGAAGTCAGTGCGGAACTTGACCTGTAGCCAATATGAAGTCATTGCAGTTACAACTTAGTATAGCTGCTGAAAGTGAATGAGATCAGAAACAAGCTATATTTTATTTAAATATGACAGACATTTAAAATACACACTTATGATACAGACAGTGTCACTTATGGATCAGAGGAGAAAACAGATTAACTACAATTTCTATTACAGTATAAATCTGTTAGCATTCAGAAGAAATACCAACTTAATTTTTTTTTCCTTTTCTTCTTACAATCTGAGAAACAAGCATATGTTTGGGATGAAAATGGGAACTGATTTAAAATCTGGGGATTATTGTAATTTGACATGAAACCAATTATCTTCACGTTAAATCTGAAACTTCTTCAAAAAAGGATCATGATGTGATTATACAACAACCTAGAAGATGTGTCCGCTCTTGAAAAACTTGACCTTGCAATCAGAGCCACCACCAGCCCCACTTTTCTCTTTTATTACATAATACTGTGCAAGCAAACAGCCTGGCTGTTGCTTGTTTTCTTCATGCATAACAATAACCATGTACAGCAACCTTCTATTGTCTCTGTAACAAGAATGGCAAGCAACATGCTGGCTTGGAAGTCGCTCAGAGTCTTTGTTCATAAATATCACTAACAGGTCTGCTTAGTGTGTAGCATGGCAACTTCCATTGTAGGAAATCACAAGTCTTAAGAAAACACATGGTTTTGTTATCTGTTTTTCACACACTCAAAGCCAACATGTCTACAAGGCATTTGTTTGGCTTTCCTCCTATGTAACAACAGGGGAGCAAGATAGGCACTCAGCCCTTATTCTGCAGTCTTGCAGCCAGCAACACATCTGCTCAGCAGTTTGGGACTTTCTTTAAACATAATTAAATAATAATAAAACAACGACACTAAAACAGACATGAAGAATCTGAGGCAAACTGACTAAAAGCACTAAGAAATTCAGAGCAGTGGTCCCTTTGCTCAGTCCTTATTCCATCCATTTGTACCCCATCTTGTACCCCTTCACCCCACCCTGCCATGGGTAGTTTATATAACCTGGGTTGAAGGAATTGTTTGGTTTGGAAGCGACTTTTGTCAGTGTTGTCGGAAATAACCTACACAAACTTCATGTTTCCAGATCAAAAACCTCCATGATGACCGTATATTTCCCTTTAAAACAATAGGCCAGATTCTGATAGCCTTAGTCACTGAGTAGCACTAAATGCCACAGGTAGCCACACTGACACATGAGAGGCAGTATGGTCTAATGCAGGGGTTCCCAAACTTGGTTCATGGCTTGTTCAGGGTAAGCCCCTGGCAGGCCACAAGATGATTTTTTTACCTGCGCGTCCGCAGGTACGGCCGCTCGCAGCTCCCAGTGGCCATGGTTCGCCATTCCGGAGCTGTGGGAAGTGGCGTAGGCTGGACCACCGCTTCCTGCAGCTCCCATTGACTGGGAACGGCAAACCACAGCCACTGGGAGCTGCGAGTGGCTGTACCTGCGGACACTCAGGTAAACAAAAAAGTGTCTCACGGCCCTCCAGGGGCTTACCCTGAACAAGTCGTGAACCAAGTTTGGGACCCCCTAGTCTAATAGAAAGGACACTGGCCTGGAACTTAGGAGACCTAGCTCTACTGTAGGGTCTGCCACTGACCTGCTGTGTGAGTGAGGGCAAATCACTTCACTTCTCTAAGCCTGTTTCTGTCCCATGATTTGTCAGTCTTTTCTTTAGACCGTAAGCTTGCAGAGTTTCATGCATGTGCGTACAGTGCCTAGCATAATGGAGGCCCAACTTCAGGCAGGTGCCACCATAATATCAATAATTATAATTGACTTCCAAGGGATTGTTTGCCAAGTAAAATAACCCAACCTGAGATTTTCAGAATCTAGCCCAATGTAAATAGAATTCTGTGGTCTCACTTCTTCTCCTTCACCTACACCTTACTAGAACTTTGTTCCCTTTTATCCCAGTTCACATTCTTTCACTCTGCCTGAGCTTCTTACTGGTTCCTGCTTTTGCCTTTCCTCTCTACCCACTGCTTCCTCACCTACCCACTCTCTACCATCATCTCTGTCTCCTTATCCCCCATTCTCATTTGTTCCCATTAGCTTTGCTTTATATTCTCCCACTACTTTGCCCCTCATGTCTTTATGCCTCGCCTCCTTCCTCCAGAAGCTTCCCTTAAACACCCTGCGGACACAAGCAAAGAAGTCTGGTGACCAGTATATTTTCAGCCCTCTTCAGACATACTCTGATGGCCTGGCATGAGAGGATGGGAACAAAAATCTGGATGAAATAAGCAGCCTTCAGGATAGCTGACCACACCAAAGAGATGATTACATATGAGATCACTGCAAGGATAGCTATAGGTCATCAACTCTTCAGAAAGGCTCTGAAACTTCACTGGTCGTCTTATGAATGCATCCTTCATTTTTTCTATAGCTGTATCCCCCCTTCCATTTCCAATCCACCTATGTTATAAACAAGGTAGACAGGCCATGCATACTTATTAGGAACACAGGTACTTTAGCCAGTACCAGCTTACCAGAGAGGAGTTATTTACCATTTATACTGTGGTAGCTCCTAGAGATCTCAGCCATGTTACAGTCCCATTCTGCCATGTGCTGTACATAAAATAAGTGACATTTCCTGCTCCAAAGAGCTTAGTCTAAAAGACAAGACAAATTGGCTGGGGTGGGTAGTGGGGCAGAAGGCAAACGAAAATAATAGAAGAATTGGTCAAAAATACTGTCAAAATCTATTTTTTCCAAATAGAAAATGGCTTTTTGAGGAAACTTTGTTTTGATCTAATATTTTTGTTGCTTTATACCTGAAAGTGTGGCTTTTCAATTTCAACTAAAAATGTTTTGAGTTTTAGTTGCTGAAGACCAAAAACCAATTTGAAGAAAGCCTAAAAGATTGCGACAAAATTGAAAATCCTCCACTTTCATCCATTTATCATAGGAAAACTAGAATCATTTTCCAACTAAATGATAGGATGTTCACAATTCTTAATCAGTAGCAGTGTTCACAACTTGCCTGTCGTCAGAATACTGTGCTTGGGAAGTTAAAGCCCCCAACTGCTCTTTGGAAGGACAGACAGATCACAGTCATCTTAAAGTCAAAGAGAAAGAAAGATCTTCTGGCAGAGTCAAAGAAGTGACTAACCACCAATGGAAACATAAGAGACCTCCTTCAAGGATAAGGATTTCTAGTGCATCCAATGTCAATATTTTGTGGAATCAAAAACAAAGCTGTAAATTGATAATATAAAAACAAGTTTGACCCCCCCACACACTCACCCACTGCATGTAACTGGAAACCAAATAATAACAAACAAGTGAACTGGAAGCTGGCACATAATTAGGTGTTGCGGTGTGAGGTTACTTATCGGCATCCGTTGCAGACAGAGCTTTACATATTTTTAGCTTTTTTTTTTTTAAAGGACAAAACTGAACAGTGAGTTTTTATACTCAACTGGTTTTGTTTACTGCCCTACAGATATTTAAAAAGGCACATTATGGGACTGCTACAAAATGAGAAGTACAAGCTTTAAATAAAAAATATGGGCAGTGGAGATAGAACTCTCCTTGATATGGAGTGAAAAAATGTTTGGATTGAGCACTCTTCCTCCTTTCTATCCTGTGAAGAGGAGTAAATACGGTGAGGACAACCTTCTTCGTGATTAGCTTGTGGAACTCATTGCCACAAGAAATCAAGAGCATCCAGAGTTTAGGATTTTATTAAAACAGAAAAAAAAAACCAAATCCAGGCTTTAGAAGAGATACAAGCCCTTGGTTTTTCAGGTCCTAAGCTAACCTCTAACAGGGACTAAGAGCAAACTTTCTCTGGAGGCAGGTGTGATGGGTTTGGGCCCTTTGGGGTGTCACCTGATGTGCTGGGATGCCGCTGAGTCAGCCTGTTCTGCCAGCCTGGGTCCCTTTACCCAGCCTTGCTCGGCTAGGCTCACAAGCCTCTTCCAGTCAAGCACACAGGCAGGGCCACACCCAGCTGCACACAGAGACAGAGATACGCTCTGAAAGATTCAGCCTTAGGGGCTTGCCCCAATGCTCTGGTGCCCACTTCCTTTAAGGGGGACAAACCCAAAGGTTTTATGAAATTCGCTCCCTCCCTCAATGAGGAGGGACTTATGCACAAGTTCTTCTCCCCGCCAAGCTAGAAATTACATAAACTGGGTTATATTATAAACAAGAAATAAATTTAACAACTACAAAAGGTGAATTTTAAGTGAATATAAGAGATAACAGACAAAACAAAGGAGATTACTGACCAAATAAACCAAAGTCCACAAGATAAGCGCAATATACTTAAGAAACAGGTTACAACATGTAATTTCTTACCCTAAATGTTATTTTAGGCAGATTGCAAAAAGTTTCTGTGGTTCAGAGTTCCAATTATATTCCTTTTTCAGACTGGATCCCTGTCTCAGTCTGGACTCCTCCTCCCCCCTGCCTTCCCTTCAGGTGACTTTACAAGTCTTTCTTCTTGGGCAGACAGGCCATGGAGAGGAGGAGTTCTGTTTGCCTTCCTACCCACCCTTAAATAAGGTGGGAATCCTTTGTTTCCCAAACTTCTCCCCCCTTCCCTTCCAGTGGAAAGTTATAAGAAGTCCCAGTTAATGTTTAGTATCAGGTGACAAGACCACCTGACTCTGTAGTATCACAGCATCCGTGAGTCAGTGGCAGCATGGATGGTCTGCAGGAAGGCCAAGCCTTTATATAGTCCATTGTTCTCTCTGATGGGCGATCAGTCCTGTCTGGCTTTTCCATTGTTGTACCTGAAGTGTTAGCAGTGGGCGTCACCCAAAGTAGCATAGTTGAAATACAGATACAGAGTAAATATTCCTAACTTCGGATACAGAAAATGATGCAGGCATACAAATTGGATAATCACATTCAGTAAATCATAACCTTTCCAATGATATCTCACATGAGCCATCTTGCATAAAGTACATCTCAGTTATGTCATATTCATATCATAAGCATATTTTCATAAAGAATATGGAGTGAAATGTCAAAGCAGGTTACCCCATAACTGTCTACTATAGGTTTCTTGCTACTTCCTCCGATGCATCTGGTACTGGCCAATGTTGGATGTGCAGGGAACATTCTGGTACAGGCCAGAAGAGGGATGGGTTGCCACCAGGACTTGTAGTATGAGTGAAACTGGAGAAAGTATCAGGTTTCAGGAGGGACCTATTTCAGTGTGATATCTGGGGCCCGGTTATACAACCTGGGGCCATGCTGTAGCCAGACAAACAAGCCTCTTAGCATGTAACACTGACTTCTGTGCGTGCTCAGTAAAGATCTCTTTCCTACAACTCGGCCAACTTTTGGTACCACATATTGCTGATGAACAGAACTGATTTGTGCAATTCTGTGCCCCTACAAGAGCTAAAGGGGCAATTGAAACATTGGCTGCTTTAGCCTGCAACTATGGGCCACAGCAAGTCCTGGCTGTCCCTAAATAGAGAAGATTCTTGCCACTTCCCTTAAGTCCCTATGCTGGCACCTTCCCAAGTGTAAGAATCAACCTGGCCATATGTGTTTATGAGAGAATCCACAGGAAGCATGACACTGCATAGCATCCTGCAGGATAGTAGCAAGTTTAAATGTCCCACTGAAATTTAACCATTTATAGCATAGTCCTTATCCTGTTTGGGAGCTTTGGGCACCACCTCAGTACAATACTAAATAATATTCATGCTATTCAAAAAGTTATTCCAAAGCCCTGAATGTAAATAGAATACATCAGTTTGTGATTTAATACAGTTAATATGCATCTTCAGGACAAGAAAGGATGGTTTTTTCCCTCTGGCTGCTTATAGATTATCTGTGGTGCTTAGGGAAATACATACCTCTAAATTGGCCCTTGTTACTCCATGGAGCCTGCGCTTCAAAATTGTATTTTTCCCCCCTACGTGTAATTCATTAATGCCAGCCATGCATGATGTATGCAGTTATGTACAAATCAAACTGCAGCTATTTGCCCTAGATTCTTAACACACAAGTAACTGTTTACCTTATTGTGAACTAATTGAAGTTAGGGCTTCCCAGAAAACAAGAATTTCAAGTTGCGAAAAGCTTTGAGGTTTTGAAATTTGTTTTTGTTCCAATATGGAACAAATATGGAACAAAAAAAAGAAAGAGAGGGCATCCAGAATAACCAACAGTCCACTGACAAAAGCACTTGCTGGGATGCAAGAGATCCAAATTTAAGCCGCTGCCGTAAATCTGGCAGAGCACAGCTTGAATAGGGGTTTTCCACATCCACTGTGCATACTCTAGCCAGTGAGCTATTTGCAATTCTGGGGTCTCACTCATTTTGATGAGAAATTTCATCCTTGACGTGAAAAAAGGATAATCGGAAATGTTTCAATTTCAACTAATCAGCATTTCCTGACAAAAAAAAGTAGCATCAAAAAATTCCTGACCGGCTTTAATTAAATTTTTTCAGGTCTGTACTCAACCATGCAATGTGGCTACTGGCAGAGACTTGCGGCTAACCACTACATTCTAAACAACATACAGCGTTCTAAAATATGTACACAAATATTTGGTCTACTCTGTGTAGCAAACTTTCGCCCAAACATGGCAGTTCTCCGAGATGTGTAGCAATTTCATTATCTCCTGTTTGTCTGTGCACATTATTCCTTCTTTCCTAAAGAATGACTGAGTAAGATAGACAGGCTTCTAATTGGCTTTTAACTCAAATAATATCTGTGGATATGATCTTCCTTCACGCTTGTTGGGTTTTAGCTGAGTTCCAGCTAGATGTGTGAACCACAAGATTCCTGCTCCCTTCATATAAATAAGCTAGAGAATGTTCACTAGGTAGACTAAATCAGCATTTCTGAAATGTGGCCACCAGTGGCTTTTCTTGTGGCTATGACAGTCTCCTGGGTGGTGAGAGGGTGGGATGGGGTGGAATTGGCATTGGCCCTTCCCCTCCATGTTGCTCTTGGATGTGCTGCCTTGGTGTTGGTTACTGGGTCCACCAGTAGGGGTCAGTGCCTTGTGCCACCTCTGGAGACATGTGAGGCACAGTGCTGGAGGAGCACATGGCTGGTGAGTTTCCAACCCACCTTCCCAGGTGCAGCAGGGCTCACCACCACCATCACCACCCCGAAGCACACATGGCTCCCACTGTCTCCCTTGGTCCCCTATCCAGTGCTCGATTTGTGCCAGGGCTGAGCCTTGGGACCTAATAGCGCAGACTTCACAGCAGATTTACTAGCTAGTTAGCAAGTCTGCTGAGAAGTCTGGGCTAGTATGTGTGCTGTGAAAAGTGATATTGGTTGGTTGGTGGCGATTGGACATCTAACATAGCGAATGCCAATGAAAATGAGGTAGGATAAGAGTCTAAAACAGGGAAAGAACAAGTCAAAAATTACTTAAGACAAGTTAGATGTCTTTAAATCACCAGGGCCTGACGAAATGCATCCTAGAATATTCAAGGAGCTGACTGAGGAGATATCTGAGCCATTAGCAATTATCTTTGAAAAGTCATGGAAGACGGGAGACATCCCAGAAAAATAGAAAAGGGCAAATATAGTGCCTATCTATAAAAAGGGAAATAAGGAGATCCCGGGGAATTACAGACCAGTCATCTTAACTTGTGTCAAGGCTGAATCTCCACACTGTCACTCCGAGTGCAGAAGTGGGGCCCCACAAGGATTTTGAAAATAAATACTTGCCATTCCAGGCTTGTATTAAACTCACAAGGTTACAGCTTTTCTCTGACCTTGGCTTGGGGCACTTGGGAATTCCTCCCTGTGGGGTACCTTCAAGCCCTTTCACCCCACCCTCCCCCACCCCCGTCCGGAGAAGAGCTGAGAAAGAAAACAAAGGAAAATATCTGTCACTACCTCTTAGGACACCAAAAATCCAATCCTGTTCTTAAAAAAGGTAAATTTTATTAAAAACAAAAAAGGAAAAAATGCATCTGGATTTTAAAGAGCAATTCCAAAAATTAAGCACCCAAACTAGCTTTCTTGGGGGTTCAGCTGAAAGGTTACAAGCAAACAAAAGCATCTGGGGTTAGCACAGAGGAGATCCACAAGTCAAAATAAAAAATAAACCTGATTGCGTCTAACTAAACATTCCCTATCCAAATAATTTCTTCTAGGTATGGAAGATGAATTTTCATACCTAGTTCAAGCCTTACGCAGCATTGCTGCTCCATCCCTGCAGCCCAGAGAACAACAGACAAAAGGAAAGTGTCTTTCCCAAGTTTAAAAAGATCTACCTTCCCATTGGCTCTTTTGGTCAGGTGCCCGTTGCTTTTCTTTTACCTGTGGGCTTGTTAACCCTTTACCAGTAAACCAACCAGAGAACAGACCAAGAGGGAATTTACAGTTAACTGGCTGGCTGGGTGTCGATCAAAGGAAGCTAATCCCTCCTCCCCCTTCATTTATCACAACTGTTGTACCCAGAAAGATAATGGAGCAAATAATCAATCAATTTGCAAACACCTAGAAGATAATAAGGTGGTAAGTAACAGTCAGCATGGATGTGTCAAGAACAAATTGCGTCAAACCAACCTGATAGCTTTCTTTGACAGGGTAACAAACCTTGTAGATGGGGGAAGCGGTAGATGTGGTATATCTTGACTTTAGTAAGGCTTTTGATACTTCTTGCAGGACCTCCTCATAAGCAAACTAGAGAAATACAACCTAGATGGAGCAATTATAAGGTGGGTGCATAACTGGCTAGAAAATCATTCCCAGAGAGTAGTTATCAATTGTTCACAGTCATGTTGGAAGGGCATAATGAGTGGGGTCCCACAGGGATCAGTTCTGGGTCTGGTTCTGTTCAATATCTTCATCAGTGATTTAGATAATGGCATAGAGAGTACACTTAAAGTTTGTGGGTGATACCAAGCTGGGAGGAGTTACAAGTGCTTTGGAGAATAGGATTAAAATTCAAAATGATCTGGACAAACTGGAGAAATGATCTGAAGTAAAGAGGATGAAATTCAATAAGGACAAATTCAAAGTACTCCACTTAGGAAGGAACAACCAGTTGCACACATCCAAAATGGGAAATGACTGCCTACGAAGGAGTACTGCAGAAAGGGATCTGGGAGTCATAGTGGACCACCAGCTAAATATGAGTCAACAGTGTAACGCTGTTGCAAAAAAAGTGAACACTGATCAGAGAGTTAAACCCTCAAGCTTTTTTGTCCCATGCAGTTCTCATTCATTGAACTTGGTGGTCAGTGATGTAGTATCAGCTTCTAGTGAGGCTACTGAATTTCTTAATGTAATCCAAAGCATCTATGTATTTTTCTCTGCATCAACTCATCGATGGCAAATTTTGAAGCAACATCTGGGAACATCCTCTGACACTGAAACCACTGAGTGCCACACGATGGGAAAGTCGGGTGGAGGTGATAAAGCCTATCAAACACCAAATTGGGAAGATAGATGATGCCATAGTTGCTATTATGGAGAACAGTGGCAGAGGGAAATGGAATCACCAGAAACATAAATAACTTCAAATTTCTGTGTGGCTTAGTGTTGTGGCATGACATACTGTTTGAAATAAATATTGTAAGCAAGAGACTCCAAGGTGTTGACCTTAATATATCTGGAGCAATGGAACAACTGGACAAAGCAAACTCATATCTACAGTCTTACTGGTCAGATGAGGGATTTCAAAACGTTCTGAAGAGTGCACAGAAGTTGGCAGAGGAACTTCACACGGTAGCTATTTTCCCAGTCATTCAAGAAAACAAGAGTCACCAAAGAAAATGGCATTTTGATTACGAGGCATGGGATAATCCCATAAGGGACCCCAAACAACAATTCAAAGTTGAATTCTTTAACCAGGTGCTAGATTGTGCAATACAGTCAGTTGAAGAATGTTTCATGCAGCTTAAGGAACACAGCAGTATATTTGGGATGTTGTATGATATTTCAAAACTCTTCACTAATCCTGAAGAAGACCTACACTAGCAATGCAGGGCACTAGAGACAGTGTTGATGCATGATGACATTCTTTTCAAGATACATTTCAGCAGGATCAACTCCAAAGGCTGTTTTGGAATATATGTGCACAAATAAGATGTCCACCCTCTTTCCAAATGCTTTTGTTGCTCTGCACATACTTCTAACACTTCCTGTAACAGTTGCCAGTGGAGAATCCAGCTTCTCCAAGCTGAAGTTAATAAAAACACATCTATGCTCCACAAAGACACAGGAGAGGCTGGTCAGCCTTGCAACCATCTCAACAGAGCATGAGCTGGCCCAGACTGTGGACCTTAGAATATCAGAGTTGGAAGGGACCTCAAGAGATCATCCAATCCAACCCCCTGCTCAAAGAGGGACCAATCCCCAGATTTTTGCCCCAGATCCCTAAATGGCCCCTTCAAGGAGTGAATTCACAACCCTAGGTTTAGGGTGCTCAATGCTCAAACCACTAAGCTATCCCTCCCCACAACTATTCCTGGAGGCACTGCAATACCAGGTCAATGCATGAGTTGGACAGAGCATGCTCCTATTCCATCCCTGGTTTCAAAAATCAATTTAATATATAGTCCTCAAATAAAGGACATATCAGATATTAAACTGATAAGAACAGACACTACACTTTGATCTTAGCTCCAAGGAGCCAAGAAGAGGTTCAAATCTTTGCAACCGAGAAGGCACGGAAAGCACCACTTTGATTTTTCAAACAGATAAAAATGCCAGTGTTTACTATGCAGACAAGAAAAGTTACATTTGCTGTTCAGGCATTTGAAAGTTAAGAGTTACTTAAAATTTTTGAACAAGGCATTTTAAGTTGCTAGTTCTCCTTTATTGGGGTACGTAGCAGAGCAGTACCATGAGAGGAGTAGAACAGGAAGAAGGTAGAATTGAGACCTTTAAAAGTTTTGGCCCAAGTGAGGGGGTATGGGGGCGTCATTTGAGCTCCCTGCCTCAGGTGCCAAAATGTTGTGGGCCGTCCCTGCTAATTGTAAGCTCGACTGTAAGTATATGAAAGTTCATAAAATATTAGACTAACCTATAACAAATTGTAACAAAGTCAGTCAAGTGGCTTTCAGTAATGATTATAAACAGTTGCAGAAGAACCAGACAGATTAAATTAATCCAAATAAAAAGTCCATGTTGATATAATTCAAGGACTATGTTGAAATCATGCTCAGTAAAAATCAGAAGCTGTGGAATCGGAGATTAATTAACCAAAATTGGTGTGTCAGATATTAGGCCTACTTGGCGGGCAAAATAATAAGGAGATGGGCTATTTCACCCATCATTCCCTTTCTGGGTCTTTAAAGAAAGAACAGAGGGAGAGGAAGAACAGACAGAAGCTGCTGAAGCAAGCTTTACCATCATGCCTGCCACCCCCACCATCTCCTGCGACCCCAGGCCTTTGCCGTTCTAACCCTGAGAGATGTCCTGACCGGTAATGGCTGAAGAGGGAAGCAGATGAGATAGGCACCCCTACCAGCTGAATCCCAGACACCACTTGAGATGAAACAAGAACTTCAACAGCAACAGCTCCAGCTCATCTCAACTAACTTCTCTTTTCCCCAAAAGGATGGTTATAATCTTTGACACCATCTAAAAGACTGTCAAAACGGGGCTGCCTCATCCCCCTCAGTTTTGTGAATCTAGTACAGTGTTGCCAAAACACATTTTTTGGCTGAAACAACTTGCCAAAATGAACACAAATTTGCAAAATGTTTTGGTTGAACTTAATGTGCATTTTTTTGGAGAAAAAAGTTTCATCCAAAAATATTTTCCCGGCTCTAGTGGACACCCATTCATTCATATATTTAAAAAAAAAAAGCAAGTCCTAATTCTGCACATTGGTGGCAGGAAAGGAAGAAAGAACTCTGTCATCTTCGCACATGGGAGGTGCTCAGACATTATGGTGATGAGGGTGGGGCATGTAAGTACTGGATGGAGAGATAGTTAGTCCAACATTTTCAAATGGGTCTCTTTCCTAGGTGCACTGTCTGACCACCATTTGGCAGATCCAATGGCCTTAATGCACGAAAACCCAGCCTTGCTGTATCCTTGGCATGCTTACAAAGAAAGATCTATTTTGCTTGCAATTAACAAAAATGTGAGGTCTTCCCAGCCTCAGGCCTTGGGAAACAGGAAGACTTGGCCCAGAGCAAGGATTACCAGTTGTAAACTACAGTTAGTGCACTCCACATGCACCATGATTCATGTGTGAGCTCCATGTATACTGTTCAACTGGACATTACTGCACAGTAATCCAGAGAAGTGGATTTTGTTGTATAATTGTATTACTTTCTATATTGTTCCACTGTTGTCATTCTAATACACAGAATTTTTTCCCCAATGGATAACTGTATTAGAATGTGTATAAACTAATTAGAAGGATATTTCTTTTGCAGGAAAATATTGGCAATAAGGCTTCCTTAAAGGTTTGCAACTTTTGAGACATTTCATTAGATGTATCCCAATTCCTAGGTAATGTGCCTTTTATATAAATTTGAGTGTCTTCAGCAACTCTATCCATGAATGGCTGTTGTGCTTCTTGACAGACATTATGCTCTTCTTGGGTTATCTTCTGCTGTATGACCCATGATTGTGTTTCCCATAAGAATTTTCTCACAAAGAGCCGGCACATTCTTTTAACAAGATAATATTCTGATCATAAACCATGTTCAAAGTTCATCTATTTGAAATCAGGTACTTGATATCAGTTCTATTATATAACACTAATAATCTGATCTTTAATAATCATGACTGCAGAGAAACACATTGTGACTGATTTGGCCTTTGCAGAGACCTTGGAGACAGGAATTACTTGTTTCCTTGTACTCCCACATTTGCCTGTATACATCTGTCTCTTGTCTCCTTCTTAAATTGTAAGCTGTTTGGGGCAGAGCCCATTTTTTGCTCTGTGTTTGTGCAGCACCTAGCACAATGGGGTCCTGGTCCAGGACTGGGACTCCAGCAATGGGAATACAAATAATAGGGAATAAGAATACTCCAGACTGACATTGACTCACTGTGTGGCCATGCAGAAGTATTAAAGATGAGTGAAATTTGGGATTTCCAGTCTGTGGGAAATGTTGACATTTCATCATCCGTTTTCATCCCAAATCAGGAAGAAAAATGGAAATTTCCAAAGTTTTCATGGAACAGAAATTTCAGTTTGGAAATGTCAGAATGTTTCATTTCAACATTTTCAGTCAAAATGAAGCTTTTAGACATTCCTGAAATGTAAGTGTTTTTTTGGGGAGGGGGTGTTGAAATGATAGTCATAGTGATAAATAAGGTTACGTTTTAGTCACGGGTATTTTAATCATAGATAGGTCACTGGCGGTAAACAAAATTTCACAGCCTGTGACCTGTCCATGACTTTTACTATATACCCCTGACTAAAACTTGGGGGGGGGGGGGTGCTGTGGGGAGTCACAGCCTGGAGGTGCTATGGGTGCTCGGGGTGGGGTCGCAGCCTGGGAGACACTGTGGTTGTGGGGGGGGGGAAAGGCGGGGTTGGTGGGGCTGTGGCAGGCTCCTACTTGGCTCCTGGGAAGCAGTGACCCCAGCTCCTAGCGCCACATGCTGCCTTCACTCCACTCCAACCCCTGGTTCTGCAGCTCCTATTGGCTGGGAACCAGGGCCAATAGGAGCTGTGGAGGCGGTGCCTGGTGGCAGAGGCAGAACGTGGAGATAGGAGCTGATGGAGGGGAGTTGCAGTCACCCATCTGGGGAGTCTCCTGCAGGTAAGCACCACCCCAACCCCCAGCCCTGAGCCCCCCACTCCCAAACTCCTGCTGCTTGGGGGGTGGGGCCCGAGACTGCCCCAGAAGCAGCTGGTGCAGCTGGGGGTGTTCATGCAGCCCCGAGACTAAGCACACCAGGGCCACTGGAGAAGTCACAGAGGTCACAGAAAGTCATGGAATCTTGTCGAACCTTAGTGATAAGTAACAGTCAGCACAGATTTGTCAAGAATAAATTGTGTCAGACCAAACAACCTAATAGCTTTCCTTGACAGGATAAAAAGCCTTGTGGATAGGTGGGAAGATTTTAGTAAGGCTTTTGATACTGTCTCACAGGACCCCCTCATAAACAAACTAGGGAAATACAACCAAGATGGAGCTACTATAGGGCGTGTGCATAACTGGGCGGAAAACCATTCCCAGAGAGTAGTTATCGGTGGTTCACGGTCAAGCTGGAAGGGTAAATTGAGTGGGGTCCTGCAGGGATTGGTCTTGGATCTGGTCCTGTTCAATATCTTCATCAATGATTTAGATAATGGCAGAAAGAGTACACTTATAAAGTTTGTGGACAATACCAAGCTGGGAGAAGTTGCAAGTACTTTGGAGGATAGGATTAAAATTAAAAATTATCTGGACAAACTGGAGAAATGGTCTGAAGTAAATAGGATGAAATACAAAAAGGACAAATGAAAAGTACTCCACTGAGGAAGGATCAATTTCACATATACAAAATGAGGAATGACGGCATAGGAAGGAGTATTGCAGAAAGGGATTTGGAGAATCATAGTGGATCACATGGTGGATCATACAGGATCACAAGCTAAATATGAGTCAACAGTGTAACACCGATGCAAAAAATGCAAACATCATTCTGAAATGTATTAGCAGAAGTGTTGTAAGCAAGACACGAGAAGTCATTATTTTGCTTTACTTCATGCTGATAAGGCCTCAGCTGGAGTATTGTGTCCAGTTCTTGGCTCCACATTTCAGGAAAGATGTGGACAAATTGGAGAAAGTCCAGAGGAGAGCAACAAAAATGATTAAAAAAAAAGAAAACATGACCTCTGAGGAAAGATTGAAAAAACTGGGTTTGTTTAGTCTGGAGAAGAGACAACTGAGAGGGGACATGATAACAGTTTTCAAGTACATAAACAGTTGTTACAAGGAGGACGGAGAATAGCCTCAGAGAATAGGAGAAAAAGCAATGGGCTTAAATTGCAGCAAGGGAGGTTTAGGTTGGACATTAGGAAAAACTTCCTAACCATGAGGGTAGTTGAGCAGTGGAATAAATTTCCAAGAGAGGCTGTGGAATCACCATCATTGGAGGTTTCTAAGAGCAGGTTAGGCAAGCACCTGTCAGGAATGGTCTAGATCAGGGATTGGCAACTTTTGGCCTGCCACCCGCCAGGGTAAGCACCCTGGTGGGCCGGGTCGGTTTGTTTACCTGTCACGTCCGCAGCTTCGGCTGATGGCAGCTCCCACTGACCGCAGTTCCCTGCTCCAGGCCAATGGGGGAGGCAAGAAGTGGCAGCCAGCACATCCTTCGACCCGCGCTGCTTCCTCCAGCCCTCATTGGCCTGGAGAGGTGAACCGCGGCCAGTGGGAGTCGCCATCGGCCGAACCTGCGGACACGGCAGGTAAACAAACCAGCCCGGCCCGCCAGGGTGCTTACCCTGGTGGGCCGTGTGCCAAAGGTTGCCATTCCCTGGTCTAGATAATACTTAGTCCTGCCTTCAGTGCAGGAGACTGGATTAGATGATCTCTTGAGGTCTCTTCCAGTCCTTTCTGTGATTCTGTGTCCATTGTGCTAAGTTTTCCTTCACTTAAACCAACATAATTTCATGCTACATGCAATTAAAAAGTCATCTTTAACTGCGCCTCACCATTGTCTGAATGATTGGCTTTTCCTAGGACTATGCTGGCAATCATTGCATCACCTGCCATCCAGCACCAGTGTTCATGCTAAATTCTGTTTATTTTGGACAGATGTGGCCAGTTATTGAAGATTCAAGGTCAGTGCCACAGGCTAGAGAAAGGGCTTGTTCTAACTTCTGGAAACTCTGTCTTTTTCTCTGTCTCTGTTTTCTTTCAGAAAAATACACACCTATTTAAAAACTTTTGTGCAAGCAAAACACCCAGTGAGATTTAAGAACATTCTTCACAATATTCCAGAACTGCAGCCTCCTGGACAGTAGTGCCCTTGTAATATTAAGGCCCAATTCAATTATAAAATGTAAGCATCTATATTTATGGTGTACACAGGAACTGGACATTGGAATCCTTATAAATATACGTATCTATTACACATGAGTGTTGGTATCATGGTGGATGGGCCACATAATCCCCTCTACTCCTAACCCTTGGGCAGGGCTCATTTGCAGAAGCAATGCCCTCCCTGTTTCTGCCCACAAGCCAAGTTCAGAGACATTGATGTAGACACAGCAGCAAAATGAGGACAGATGCATGGAATTAAGTGTCAGGATGCAACTTATATAAAACTTTAACACAAGGGAGGGGTGCTACCTGCCCATCACCCATGCTCTCCTATACCAGGCATTTAATTGGCTTCAGTGCAGGGGCTACAGAGCTCCTTACCATGTAACCCATAATGCAGGGTGGCTCTCCTCAGTGTACCCCCCAGGACTCAGCTCTTTAATTCTTAGCACCCTCCTCACTGTAAGGAGGACAGAGAGGATGGGGACCTCAGCCTGTGAGGGCCAAAAGGTCTGATCTCAGTCTGCAAAGGTCACAGGGTATCACCCTATCACATGAACCCAAGGTCAATCATCAAAATCCCAAGTCTTTTACCTCTGGGAACATCATGTCTCCTGATATTGGGGGCCACAGGACCCTGTAAAGGGAAGGACACGTGACAGCCCCACGTTCTCCTCTGGGAGGAACTTCCAGCCCCACCTCCCTGAGCCAGGGCAGCCAATCCCACTGGCTCCTGGGGGGTCTGGGGTCACAGGAGCAGGCAGCCTGTCTCTCTGGGCCCAGCTAGGGCCAGCTCCAGCCCCAACTGAGCAGAGGCCAGGTTTCCTGCTCCCTGCACCTTCCCCAGCGACCCTCCACTGTGTGCCCAGCTCGGGGACCGCTGCGCTCTGCCCACCTGTTTCCTGTGAGGATCGGGGATCTGTCCTTCTTCTGCCCTGCCTCCCTCCTCCACCACATTTGGCCCCATTCCTGTTAGCTGGGCCTGGACAGGGAGTGGGATGACGCCGCTTATCACATGGCTGAAGGTGCCTGCTCAGGGTAGCTGCTCTGGCCTGAGAGACCCCGGTTGGGGAGGCGGCAGCTTATGCTACCCTCCCGGGCCTGGCAGCTGGGGACAGGGGCTGAACAAGCCGGAATCGTGCCGGGGGAGAGAAAAAGAGGCGACTTGCTCAGCCCCTGTCCCTGGCAGCCAGACCCGGGGCGGGGAGCAGAAGCCGCTGGCTCCCCAGCCAGGTTCTCTCAGGCAGCTGCCACGCCGCACAGAGCAGCAACCTGGAGCAGCCCCTTCCACTCCCCTCCTGGGCCTGGCTTCCAGGGACAGGGCCAAATGTGCTGGGGGACAGGCACAGTGGAGAAGGACAGAGCCCTTCTCCCACCCTCCCCCAGCAGGCCAAGCAGAAATCAGAGGGAGGGGGGCACTTGACCCCGCATGCCCTCCAACACATCACCTATGTCTGGGAACCATTCCGTTTATTCTCTTAACCACACTGGAAACCAGCCACAAGTTGCGATGAATAAACAACACACTCCCAGTACCTCAGTTAGGTAATAAGAGTGTTCCTACTTAACCCACTGTGGCTTGAAGGTGCTGTGAGGAAGGCAAAAAACTCCCTGGTCCTCTGCCAGTTGGCCAATGGGAGAAAAAAATTCTTCCTGATCTCCTAAACAGGCAATCAGCTAAACCAGCAGCCTCTGTCGGGCCGGGTTCCCATAGGTAGGATAGGCTGCTGGAACAGAACCAAAAGTGGCTCCACATAGCTTCTGCACTGGGCTAACTTCTGGGAGCTGGGGAATGCTGGCCAATCAGCACCCCTCTCTGCCAGCTGGGTGCCAGAGACTCACAGGGAGAGGAGCTACCTATTGTCTTTTGACAAGTGTCTCCCTCCCTTGCTATTAGGACTGTCTCCCTTTCACCGCCAGCCCCTTCAATTTCCCTCACCCATTGATACAGGCGGGTAGCATTTTAAAATCAACTTGGGCTTTTAAGTTAACATTCCATTGAGCTACATGGGTCAGTTCATACCTCTGATGTTTAACTGGTCACACTTGGTCCATGTTTAGAAGGTTTTCTCTGCAACCATGAGCACTAGAAACTTATTTCTAATGAAATGTGAGATTCTGCAGAGCAAGATGACAACCTTTTAAAATGTGCTGAGTCATGGAATCCAATTCAAGCTGTGACCAGGGTGATGCCTGCAGTAGCACTGAATTTCCTTGGGGGTGGAGCAGAGAACACAATGTCATTTGGGGGTTACTCTGCATCCCACATCTCAAAGGCAAGCACTGTAGGAGCTATAGCAGTAAATCCCACACAGACCTCCACCCAGCGGTAATGTCCAGCACTCACAGCCTGCTCTGCACCTGTTCCTGCCTCCAGCTTCTCTACAGGCGGCTGCTTCCACTTCCAAACAGAGCCAGGCACTTCCTTGTTCAGGATCTTTCCCCTTACTTGGCCAGGGGAAAAAGAGGGGCTGTAGGAAAGTGGTTGACTAGGGTTGCCAATTTTGGTTGGATGTATTCCTGGAGGTTTCATTACATGACACAATCTTTAATTAAAGATTAATCTTTAACTCTTGGACAACCCTGGAGGGTTGGCAACCTTAGAGCTGATGGGCATTGTTGACTCCTACTTCGCAGATCCATCACACAAGATCTAACCAAGACTATACTTTAAATTCTTGTATTCTAACTACCCTGGTGATTGATGTTCTATAAATACATCAAAAGACAAAGAGATAGATATCACAGTGTCCTCTCCTGGGGCCTCATTCCAACTCCTACCAATGGAAAGACTTCCACTGATTTCCATAAGAGATGGATCAGTCCTTTTGTGTCTAGTACCGCACCTTCTCTGGTGTGGGAATGTGAACACGAAGTACTACATTGCCTAAAAGGCTAACGCAGCCGTAGGTCAGATAGGAAGCTCAGGAGCTGAATTCTCCCATGATGTCATTTGTTTATTTATTCTTTCTCACAAAGTCTTATAGGAATCACTACTTGTTTTGATGGTTGGTTTCATGTTTGTGCTTATATTTTTGCCTTTGTTTCATGTCTCTTTTCCTGTATACAAGTCATTATTTACATTCTTGCCACAAAAGGTCTGCTACAACTGCTGCTATTAGTATGGTATGTGGAGAAGAGAAAAAAGCAGACAAGGGTAACCCAACTAGCACTTGGTGGGAGTCATGGCAACAAGAACTTGTATACAACAATCATATTGCTTTTATTCCAGTATTTTACATGATACAGAAGCCAGAGCCTGCCCTCTGCTGCAGACTGTCACTCTCTGCTCTGACCCCATAGTCCAGAACCCCACCTATTCTAAGATGGAGGATGGCCTGGTGTCTCTACATCCATATTCCACATCCTTAGACGACAATGGCAGCTGCTCCAAGCAGGGCTACGGGTGGCCATGGCGGTTTGTTTTGTTTTGGGAAACGCCCTTTTCCCTTTAAAAATGAGGCAATTAGCACTCACAAGATAATAAAAACACATGAGCATCCAAAGACATCTTGGACAGTTTACATGTTATAAATCCATATAAATAAATACATTTGCTTCTGTTTATTTCCAGCCCAAAATAATAGTTCTGTTTCTAATATCACAATTGGTTCTTAGCTGCTGGTGATTACGACCCAAAGAAGATGGTTAGTTCAGATGGCCAAATAAGCAGCAGGAGGAGATGAATTTATAAGAAACAATTCTTCAGTTTTCATATAAACAGTCCAAGTAATAAAACATTATGGAACAATCCCCAGAAAATATACGATGCATGCAGGACTGTACTTGTTATTCTACTTAAGCTATGGCATGTTTATGGCATTTTCATGGCTTTTGTAACTTTCAAATAGTTTGTGTTTTTTGTTTTGTTTAGGAGGGGGGGTTGTTTCTCTCCCCCTCCCCACCCCGGAAGATAAAGGATATTAGTTTACATCAGGAAAAATGCAGGAGTTTTTATACTAGGAAAACAGCTGTTGAAGTTAACGGCAGTTTTGCCTGAATGCAGTCTGTTGAAAGGTTGCAGGATTTAGTTCACTGTGAACTAAAAACTTTTGCCTTTTTATTTATTTATTTATTTATTTTGCATTAGGTCATTTACTCACAGCCACATGAGAAGCAGTTCCATCCTGCTCGCCCCCTGGGCCCGGCTGCCAGGGAAAGCAGTGGAACATGCCAGGGAAGGGAGGCGCAGCAGTACGACAGTACCTTTGCCCAAAAGGTAACTCTGGTGAGGTGGGGAAGAGTGTGGTGGCCCCAGGCTGGGCACAGAGCAGGGTGGTCTTGCACAGGGAACCCTTGAAGAGGCCACAGCTGCAATGGTGCCTCCCCCAGCTGCTGTGAGATGAGGGAGCAATCAGGCTGGAGGCACTCCTACAAAATCTGAACCCTAGGCAGCTACCTACAAGTACTATGCAAAAATAAAGAGCTTGATTATGACTGGGTCTAACACAGCTATGCAGGGCAGCGGGGGAAGGAAAACCCTGACCTCCAAGGCCCCTGAACAACTGCATTACACCTGCCCAGTGAGACAGGGGCTGTGTGCCCAATGCTCCCCCCATAAGTGAGTGGGTGAGGAGCAGGAACATAAGAACGGCCACAGTGGGTCAGACCAAAGGTCCCAGTATCCTGTTGTGAAAGTAGAATGAATTATATTGTAAAAATAAGAATGGATTAAAGAAATGTTGTATGTACCTTTAAGCAGAAATAAGAAATGTTGAAATACAGGTGCCAGGAAAAGAAATATTAGGCATAAACAATGGTGCTAATGGCGAAACATTAACAGAAGATGGGTAATAGTTAGTAAGGAAATAAGATATGCATGCCTAGCCCAGGTAAACTTATCTGATTCTGCTTCCTTTGTTATCTTGTTAAGTTCTCACCCTTTTATCTGTATAAATAAGATAGTTTGTGTCTTGCATGGTGCTCACATTATCTGGGTGTTATTAGCAGAGCGCTGTGCTAATAAAACAGAGTGGTCTGACAAACTGTGAGTCCTGAGTCTAACTTTGACACTGTCTTCTGACAGTGGCCAATGCCAGGTGCCCCAGAGGGAATGAACAGAACAGGTAATCATCAAGTGATCCATCCTGTTGCCCATTCCCAGCTTCTGGCAAACAGAGCCTAGGGACACCATCCCTGTTCATCCTGGCTAATAGACATTGATGTACCTATCCTCCATGAGCTTATCTAGTTCTTTTTTGAACCATGATTCTGCCCTCTCTACCCAATCTGCCATCTAGACATGCAGCTTATGCACTGCCCCTTACTCTGTGCTGTGCCATAGTCGCACTCAAGCCCAAAGTGGTTAAGTTATTCCAGTTATAACTGCAGTTGCTGCACATCTACAGAAACAACCAGTCATAACAAATTCTTTCAGGTTTTTGTTACTCTGTGCAGTTAGAGCAAATAGTACTGTCCAAGTCATTAATTCACTTATTATGAAGTTTCCCAGTAGCCTTGACATATTAAGACCATAATGGCTCCTTCATTTCAATAATTCACAAATTATATCAATGCAGCATGTCTACCGACCCTACCAGATGTATGTAGTAAGTTTATGTGCCAGAGTTGAGAAGGAAGTGCTTGCCAGAATTTACATTTCTAGTATGTAACTGTAGTTTGGAATTATCCTCATACTAGTCAATTGCTGCTCTGTAGATTAACACAAAATAGGATTTTTATTGGTTTATTGTCTAACTGACCTTCATCCCAGACAGACTGAATACAAGCATAACACTAACACTTACAACATTCACATGTAGAATCATTCTGGTAAATGGAAAACCATTCAAAGGTTAAAAAACCCACACACAGATATCTTAATGGTTGTTAAAAAACCTTCAACCATTGTCTTCTTTTATAAACAGAATATTGCTTTGAATATTTTACCTGGTTTCAGACAGTCCCTGCATATGCACAACAAACAACTAACTAGAGCCATGGGGAAATGCTCACAGTTATCAAACAGAGAGATGCAGGCTAAATATATATGATAAATATTTAGGTACAGTATGCATATTTTATGTGCATTTAGATATCTAGAGCTGTAAGTTCATTGTATATGCATCACAGACATCTATAAATCTAAATATGTATAAATATATGTATATCTAAATGCATATCCACCCACTTATAGTAAAGCATATTAAAGAATCATTAGTTCAATGCCAGACAAACTTCTTGGGATTTATTCTTTTGCTAATGTGTTTCCTATGGTACCGACCTCTGTTTTTCAATATTATAAACTAAGAAACAAATGATTCTGAAAACACACACATGCTTATCTTTATGCATGCAAGTAGCAGTGTTGCCAACTCTCATGATTTTATCATGAATCGTGGCTATTAGAAAGTCCTGGGCCCCATCACAATCTTCTTATCACCTGTTCCACTCTCTGCCCTATAATCCTTCCCTTTCAATCCATTGCTCTATGCCCCTTTTGCTTTCCCACTGCTTTTCATAGACTCATAGAATATCAGGGTTGAAAGGGACGCAGGAGGTCATCTAGTCCAACCCCCTGCTCAAAGCACAACCAATCCCCAACTAAATCATCCCAGCCAGGACTTTGTCAAGCCTGACCTTAAAAACCTCTAAGGAAGGAGATTCCACCACCTCCCTAGGTAACCCATTCCAGTGCTTCACCACCCTCCTAGCAAAAATTTTTTTTCTAATATCCAACCTAAACCTCCCTCACTGCAACTTGAGACCATTACTCCTTGTTCTGTCATCTGCTATCACTGGGAACAGTCTACATCCATCCTCTTTGGAACCCCCTTTGATAGTTGAAAGCAGCTATCAAATCCCCCCTCATTCTTCTCTACCGCAGCCTAAACAATCCCAGTTCTCTCAGCCTCTCCTCATGAGTCATGTGATCCAGCCCCCTAATCATTTTTGTTGCCCTCCGCTGGACTCTTTCCAATTTTTCCACATCCTTCTTGTAATGTGGGACCCAGAACTGGACACAGTACTCCAGATGAGATCTCACCAACGTCGAACAGAGGGGAACAATCATGTCCCTCGATCTGCTGGCAATGCCCCTACTTATACAGCCCAAAATGCCATTAGCCTTCTTGGCAACAAGGGAACACTGTTGACTCCTATCCAGCTTCTCGTCCACTGTAATCTTTAGGTCCTTTTCTGCTGCCTAGCCATTCGGTCCCTAGTCTGTAGCAGTGCATGGGATTCTTCCGTCCTAAGTGCAGGACTCTGTGTTTGTCCTTGTTGAACCTCATCAGATTTCTTTTGGCTCAATCTCCTAATTTCTCTAGGTCCCTCTGTATCCTATCCCTACCCTCCAGCCAGGGGCGGCTCTAGGCACCAGCGGGCCAAGCGCCCGCTTGGGGCGGCATCCTGGGGAGGGCGTCATTTGGCCCCGGTGGAGCTCCCGCCGGCATGCCTGCGGCAGGTCCACCGGAGCCCGGGACGAGCGGACCTGCCGCAGTCATGCCTGCGGCGGGTCCCGTCTTCCCGCGGCTCCGGTTGAGCTCCCGCAGGCATGACTGCGGCAGGTCCGCTCGTCCCGGTCTCCGGTGGACCTGCCGCAGGCATGCCGGCGGGAGCTCCACCGGGGCCAAATGCCGCCCTCCCCAGGATGCCGGAGCCGCGGGAAGAGGGGACCCGCCGCGGGACTGGGGAAGGGCGGCGCAGCGCTCCGCGCTGCTTGGGGCAGCGTGATTTGTAGAGCCGCCCCTGCCTCCAGCGTATCTACCACTCCTCCCACTTTAGTGTCATCTGCAAACTTGCTGAGGGTGCAGTCCACACCATCCTCCAGATCATTAATGAAAATATTGAACAAAACCGGCCCCTTGGGGCACTCCACTTGATACCGGCTGCCAACTAGACATAGAACCATTGATCACTACCCATTAAGCCCGACGATCTAGCCAGCTTTCTATCCACCTTATAGTCCATTCATCTATCCCATACTTCTTTAACTTGCTGGCAAGAATACATCTCATCCCTCCTAGAATAAACCTTGCTGGGGGAAAAAAAAACCCAAGAAGGATAACTTCTGTGATTGTCTTGAACTGAGTAGCAAGCTGTCCTTGACCGCTCACTAGTCACCTCTCACTTACTGCATTGTTGGGAGCACTAGTCATCTGCCTTGAATGACTCAGGCCCTTAAGATTTTATTTCTATTAAAGAATTCCTTAGAGTTGGAGCCAAAGGGCTGAAATGGCTGGTTGTTAATATCTTAGGGACCTCGTAGGAAGACTCTCTGAAGGTGGGTGTGTGAAGATCCCCTTTCCCTCTAAATCACAGATGGGACAGAGTGAAAATGTGGGCGTTGTCAGAAAATTAGACCTGGAGCTTTCATCCTAGTTGATGGATTTGTTTTCTTTCAGGGAGATGAAAGAGCTAACTGCCTTTCCAAAGTAGAGTCTTCCAGCTTCATCCACGGTTTTCATTACAAATGACTACAAGATCATTTTTCAGAGGATGATTAGTTTGTTCGTTGTTTCTTTTAGGGGATGGGGGAGGAGCTTTTTGTAGTTCTTCCTAAAGGTAGCAGACATGATCTAGTTCTTCCAAGAGATCCTCCCACCCCATCTTTATCAGCTCAGGGAATGTTCTAGTCCTCAGTGTGGAACTCTTTCCAAGTTTAATGTAAATAAGAAGAACGAATGGAATTATTATAAACCTTTTGATGGGCTCTATTTGAGGCAAATTCAAACCTCATGTGCTCCTCTGACATCTAATCCTATATAAATGGCACCACCCACTGTGAGGAGACAGGATACTGGGCTAGATGGACCACTGGTCTGATCAAGTATGGCCATTCTTATGTTCTTGTGTATAATCAATGTGCCCATTACTATAATAACTAAGAAAGGGGGGTGTACTAACTATGCCATGTCTGAAATGTAATAGCTGGCTCTGGGTTAGATTCTGTTCTCATTTCCAACAGCATAAAGCCTGCATAATTCCATTTACCATCCGTAGAGCCAAGATTAGACGCCAGCCTGCTGAGTATCTGCTTTTTATATTCTTGGGGGGAGTTCTGAGGGACGGATTTTCCATTCACTTACCGTACACCAGTTTGACATCAGTGTAACTCTGCTGAAGGCAGTGGAGTTATTCCTGATTTACAGTGGTGCAAGGAAGAGAGAATGAGGTGATGAGTGTATTTTGTACAGCAATACCTTTCAGGGGTTGGGAATATTTAATGTTATCCTTTAAGACTTAAATGGGGGCGGGGGAAAACCAGTTGCAGTAGCTGTAAAGATTAATTCTTTTCCTTTGTGGCAAAAATCAGTTGCGAATTAGAAAGTAAGCCAGGGCGTTAGTTATACAATTTACATATTTTAATTGAAAATAAAGTTTAAAGCCAAGGTAACAATAGAATGTGCTAGTTTCATTTACATTAAATTGGTTTACAGTAGGTCCTACCACATCACTCCTGGCCACCACAAGTACCTCTGCTTTGTGCTAGTTCTCTTTGCCTTCAGAGTGAACAACTGGGGAAAAAATCATGTTTCCAGCGAACTGTTCTACTGAGATTAAAACAAAAAACATTGTATTACACCAAGACTCCTAAATAATCAAGTTCAACTACATAAAAACAATGATAGGCATTGTTTAGTTCTTCTCATTCACGCATCCGTATTGTATTTATGGAAGAACTGCAGTTTCTTGTGTGTATTCTATTTCACTATTTTGGCACTCTGTATTTTTATTTTTCATTCAGAAGTTACTGAGTGCTGTCAAATATGTTTCGTAATGCAGTTATTTACAAAGTCTAAATAAGCTTCTCCATCAACTATTAATTTAATTAACTGGAACTATATCCCATTAAGAGGAAGATCAGCTGTTTACTATGGAGGGTGAGCTGTGAGAGGAAAGCAAGTAGGTGTGTAAGTTCTCTGGAACAATTAGAGGCAGCTGAGGTTATCTTAATCTTGAAGGGAGGAAAGATAAAATGCTATAAAATAGTAGGTATCTCCTGTTCTTGTTTAATGGGAGACCTGGTGTGAATGTCAGAATTGGATTGTCAGGGGATCTTAGAGGTCTGAGAAGATGATGCCTGCAGTATGCCTGGCTTCAACCGGTGTCATGTCTAGTTCTCACCTTCACCAGCACTAAAGCTCATTACAGTTCCACCAAATACAACTGCAAAAGAGGGGGAAAAAAACTACGAGCCTGATTCTGCCATCCATATGTTGAGTAGTACTCGATTCTGAGTGTTATCCCATTGTTTTCAAGGAGCAAGGTATTAATTCAAGGGGGCGGGCAGAACCTAATCCCAAGTGAACTAAAAGAAAAGCCTCGAAAGGAAGCATGGACTTTGAAGCTATGCAAAATTCAAGTACCTCTGAGTCTCCCAGTGTGTTGTCTGTCTTATGGGCCCAGCCATCTTTACAACTTTTAACCAAGCATACAAGCACTTAGTGGCATAGCTGACTTTAACCATGGTTTGCATCTGCATGCAACCTGATAAGCAGTCAGTAACTATGACAGCTAACATATTTTGTTCTTGCAAAATTCCCATATTCATTAGACTTATTTTGCAGTATAGATGGAGCCCCATAAACATTCCTGCTTCACCTTTCTCCCAGTTCACTTTGTAGTAGGTCATCCCAGTGCATTGCTCCACATACTGTCAATCCTATTGTGCACATGTGTAGTTGGTATTCTATCCTCTGCTGAGATGGATGGAACACCTACACCAGTGGTTCTCAACCTATGTATCATTTTGGGCAGCATATACGGTCCACAGTGTGTTATCTGGGCTGCAGGTTGAGAAACACAGCATCCTCCAGACTCCTATACCCAATGCCCCCTCCCAGAGACCCCTCCACAGAGTGGAGCCAGGAGCGGAGCCCTGGGTGCGGGTCCTGGCTGCAGCCCTAACCTCAACGCATGGGGCCAGATGGCAGCCCGACCCTGTAGAGCTGGCCAGCAGCCTGGACCCTAGCCCTGCAGGGCCAGCCAGCAGCCCCAATCCTGCATGGCCGGCTGGCAGCCCTGACCCCAGACTCTGATCCCTCCGGGCTGGGCAGCAGTCCCAACCCCAGATCCCCATCCCGCCAGGATGGGCAGCCTGGCAGACCGGACCCTGCCACCTTAGGTGGCCAGGAACCCATACCTCACTGCGCCAGGCAGTTGAGCTGCTGGGAACCCAGACCCCATCGCGCAGGCCAAGCAGCCTTTAGCACACAGCTGAGCCACAAGGGCCGCTGGTTTAGAACCACTGATCTATGCAAATCTTCCCAGACTGGACAGATACAAACATAATTAGGCAGCACGGTGGATGTGGATGCACAAGCTTGGCTGGCAAATGACTGTATTGCAAAACAACACTGTGCACGAGCATGATACAGCTCAACTGTGATTATTGTAACCAAGACAGATGAAACTGGCTACAAAATCAAAGTTGTATTCACAGCACAGCTGGCCCCTTAGATCAGAGGTGGGCAAACTACAGCCTGGCCCCTGAACTCCTGCCCTGGGAGGCTAGCCCCCCGCCTCTCCCTGCAGCCTCAGCTCACTGCACCGCTGGTGCAATGCTCTGGGCGGCGGAGCTGTGAGTTCCCTGGGTAGCGCAACTGCAGAGCCCAGCCTGACCCAGTGCTTTGTGCTGCGTGGTGGCGTGGCTGGCTCCAGCCGAGCGGCGTGGCTGCCTGTCCTGGTGCTCTGGGTGGCGCGGCTGTAGTGTCGCCAGCCACCGGTGCTCCAGGCAGTGCGGTAAGGGGGCAGGGAACGGGGGGTTGGAGAGAGGGCAGAGGAGTTCGGGATGGTGGTCAGGGTATGGATGGGGTCAGGGCAGTCAGAGGGTGGGGACCACAGGGCTTGAATGGGGGCAGGGGTCCCAGGGGGAGCAGTCAGGAAGGAGAGGAAGGGTTGGATGGGGCAGCGGGGGGCAGGGCTTCTGGGGGTGGTCAGGGGACAGGGAGCTGGGGGTGGATGGAGCAGCAGGGGCAGCAGTTCAGGGCAGAGGACAGGGAGACAGGGAGACGGAGTGGTTGGATTGGCAGGGGTCCTGGGGTGGGGCAGTCAGGAATGAGAGGAGGGGTTCGATGGGGCAGCAGGGGGCAGTCAGGGGCAGGGGTTCTGGGGGTGGTCAGGGACGGGGTGGATGGAGCAGGGGTTCTGGGGGGCTGTCAGGGAACGGGGGGGTTGGATGGGGCAGGATTCTGGTGGGGGGGGGCACATCAGAAGGCAAGAAGCAGGAGGAGTCAGATAGGGGGCAGGGCCAGGCCACACCTGGCTGTTTGGGGAGGCACAGCCTCCCCTAACCAGCCCTCCATACAAGTTCCCAAACCTGATGCGGCCCTCAAGCCAAAAAGTTTGCCCGCCCTGCCTTAGATTAGAAACCATGCAAGGCAAGAATTGTGCCTTTTTTTATATCCACTTCTATAGCTCATTGAAATCAATAGCAAAACTCCCATTGAATTACACAGGGGTAGAGTGGTCCCTTTGGCTCTGATTCATCCCTGCACTGGGGTAGAAAGGCCTCTGGGTAGAAATATAAATCCCTCCCTTTTAGTCTTGCACAGCACCAAGTATAGTGTCAGCATGTGACTATGAAATGTGCCATCTCTCCAGGAATAAAAAAGGGAAAATGTGACAGGAGTTAAAGAGTACTTACCAGCTGGAAGAGATGGAGGCACAGCAAGCCTCAGTCAGTTGCAAAATGGCTGCTGCTACCGCTCTGTTATATTTAAAGGACCCGCTCCCAGAAAGGCATGCTGGGAAAAATTTCCTACACTAAAGAGGATTATAGGGACGAGGAAGGTACTCCTGAAGAAAGGACTGCTTCTATGTTTTTGAGTAACACCCCTAACAGCTAAAGCTAATGAATAACATGAACAGTGAGAATAGTTGAAATGACTCAGAAATCTGCCAGAATTTATCAACAAAATCTGCCTTTATTTAACATTAATCTTCTGCAGAAAGTTTATTTGTGACAAGCTCCAGACATTGTATGTGAGTCATAAAGGAAGTGCAGTGGCTGACACTTACCATATGCGTCTGGGGCGGAACAATGAAATGCCAAAAGCTAAGTACAGATTAAAGATTTAGACGTGGGGATTCCCACTTCTAGGATCAAGTTTGACCCAGAGCATAATGACTTATGAGCTGCATTAGTACAATGTTTTGGTATGAGCATTAAAAGGAACAAGGACTTAGGTCCAGTAGAAGTTAGGAACCTAACAATCTTTGAGGATCTAGGCCTCAGGGTCTGATTTTAAGAGATGTCAAACACCTGCACCTCTCCCTGACATCAGTAGGAATTGCAGGTTCTCAGCACCTCTCCAGATCGGGTCCTTAAGCATTCAAGACATTTTCCAAGGAGGTAAGAGAACATGGAGATGATGACCAGTGACATCTCTAATCTTTGCAGAGAAAATATTTGGTGCCCAAGTATATTTGAATTCCAAAATGACCAACTGATTAATTAGCAGAAATGTTCCTGTGTCCTTATTACTTCATGGCATAGATTCAGAGAGTATAAAGCAGAAAGGACCATTGTGATCGTTTAATATGACCTCCTGTATAACACTGGCCACAGAACGTTCCTGAAATAATTCCTGTTTGAAGTAGATCATGCAGGGCCAAACGTGTATAGCAAGGTCTCAGCTGGAGTACAGATGCCAAGAACTGGCTGAGAGCCAAGAGCCATGTGCTTTTGGAGTCCGTCTCTGGAGAATGGGAAGCAGGAGAGGTTTTTCCAAGCTGAATTCTCTCTCCTGCCATCCTCATTCCAGTACTGATGAAGTTTGAATTTGGGACTGAGTACACCTGCTTTAGGTACCTGAGTCTCTTCCAGTACACAAAGGGTGGGAGAAAGAAAATACTACTGTCCCCATTTTGCAGCTGAGGAAATAAGCCAGGAAGAGATTAAAGAAAAGATTATTAAAAATGACTAGTGGTTTTGGATGCTGCCATTTTTGGGTGCCCAGCTTGTAACATTATAAAAGGCTCTGATTCTCACTGGGCAGATACCAAGCACTCTGTAAACCAGGCTGTGTTAGTGTGTTTCCATTTGGGCACCCAAAATCACTAGTCACTTTTGAAAATGTTGGTCTCAGTGACTTGCCTGCCCAAGGTCACCCAGCAAGAGCTAAGAATTTAACCTGGGTCTCTTGTGTTTCAGTTCATGCCATAATCACAAAACCATCATCCCTCTCTTCCTCTAGTTACATGCATGAGTGCTTGTGTGGAGATGAAGCTACCTATTTGGTGTTTGCAAATGTGGGATTTCATGAGTACCGTTGGTACAGCAGGGATTTTTATATCTATTCTAGAGCTGGATAAACCAAGGCACCTAGAGAATCTAATTTTTTTACAGAGCCTGTAGATTTCCCCAGATCTCGTCTTCCTCATTTCTATTGTGCTTGGAGTAGATTGCTTTATTTGTCCTTTGAATTGTTTGATCTCTCACTGCACACACTGTCCTTTTTAGCCTTTCAAATACATGCCTCAGAAAGATTACAGAGATAGTTAATTGGTGCCTGCTTGTTAATTTAAGTTTAGAAAGACTCTATTTCTTTAAATCAAGACTGGATGTCTTTCTAAAAGTTGTGCTCTAGCTCAACCAGAAGTTATGGGTATGATGCAGGAATCACTTGGTGAAACTTTATGGCATGTGTTATACAAGAGATCAGACTAGATCTTCACTGTGGTCCTTTCCGGCCCTGAAGTCTATGAATATATATGGGAATAAAGATGGGCAGCTTCTTTTTTAAGACCTGTGTCAGTGATGCATAGTAGAGCATAAAATATAGTTGTGTAGGTTATTAGTAAAATTTCATGCACCACCACCTCTTTCCCTAGTGATATCATCTATGTATTCTAAAGAATTTTATTTTGAATTCACACCAGTTTTACCCCCATGTTACTCAGTTGACTTCATTTGTTTCTTCTAATTTGCATTGTTGTATTTGAGAGCAGAATCAGATCCAATGACATGTAAGCATTTTCTAATAACCATTTTTGGGCCCAATGTTGTGTTGCAATTCACCACAGTGGCTATAAAGACAGCAAATCTCTCCATCGGGGAATACCTCCATCTCTGTTTCTATGCCAAGCAAATCTCAGGCATGATGGAGAACCAGGGTTTCTAACTGCCCTGTATCTCATTATCCTCCCTAGCTTTTCTGATTTGACACATGAGTGAGAAATGTTGGGAATATTGGACAAAATATATTCCGGAAATAAACACAACCTTTAATTTTTTTTTCTGAAAGAAATAGAAAAGATAAGGATGAGACAGAAAAAAAATCCTTCTGGGAATGTGAGACCGCTCGCTGGCTTTAGAACTGATTTGACTTGATAGCTGACTTTCCAACGAATGTATTTGCAGATTTATAGGCACTATAACAATACCGTCAAAGAATAGCCCCTTGATAATTGGTTGAAAGACCTTTTCCGTGATTTACTGAAGTCCCGAATGGATCTAACCAGGAGCAGTACATTATTATGATTCTTTTCAAAAAGGACTCTGACAGTTTGGGTTGTCACATGTATATAATGGTTTTAGTGCAGGGGTGGGCAAACCTTTTGGCCCAAGGGCCACATCTGGATATGGAAATTGTATGGCTGGCCATGAACACTCATGAAATTGGGGTTGGGGTGCAGGAGGGGGTGAGGGCTCTGGCTGTGGGTACAGGCTCTGGGATGGGGCCAGAAATGAGAAGTTCAGGGTGCAAGAGGGGGCTCCAGGCTATGGCAGGGGGTTAGGATGCAGGGGGGGTGAGGGCTCCGGCTACGGTTGTGGGCTCTGGGGTGGGGCTGGGGACAAGGGGCTTGGGGTGCAGGAGGGTGTTTCAGGTTGGGACCAAGCTGCCCTGTCCGTAAGCACCACCCCTGCAGCTCCCATTGGCCACGGTTCCTGGCCAATGGAAGTTGCGGTGCTGTACTTGGGTCGGGGGCAGCATGCGGAGCCCCCTGGCTGCCCCTACGCCTATGAGTCAGAGGTGGGACATCCCACTGCTTCTGGGAGCCACGTGGAGCCACAGCACACATGGAGCAGGGCAAGCCCCCGACCCTGCTCCCCAGCTGGTGCACCGGAGTGGGGCAAGCCCCAGACCCTACTCCCTAGTGGGAGCTCAAGGGCCAGATTAAAATGTCTGACAGGCTGGATGTGGCCCGCGGGCCACAGTTTGCCCACCCCTATTTTAGCATCACAGTAACTCAAGTCAGGCAGCCCATTTTTAGCCTAAATTTAACTTTACTTTACAATCGATAGATAGCAATGTCCTCTAGGACCCTTACAAGTAAGGTTGAGTGAGGAGTTTCACTGTAATGACTTAAAGGGACACAGGGTGAAATTTTCAAAAGCACCTAAGTGATTTAGGAGTTGAGCTGCGTGGAATTTTTCTGAAGGAACAGTTTTCTATTGGAAAGTGCGGGTTTGATGGAACTGAAATGTTCCATGAGAATGTGTCCGTTCTGTCAAAACTTTCAGTGGAACCAGGTGGCTAGCCAGCCTAGTTCTTCTAGGCTCCCAACTGGCCAGCTCCCAGACTATCCAGCTTCCCAGGCTTCCAGCTGCACTGTTCCTTGGCTACACAGCCCCTTGGTTGCCTGGATCCCTGCCTGGAATTTTTCAAAAATGGAAATGTATTTCTGACTTTTCAGATACTGCGTATGAAAAAAGCCATATTCTATAAAGGCATTATTACACTGAGAAAACGTATCTGCTTTTGCCATAACAACAGTTAGATATAATGATGAACCTTGTTCCTGCAATCAGCCCCACGCAGGCAAGCACCTGTGGAGCCCTACTGACATTGGTGGCTCTCTCAATGGGCACAATGTCACTGCCCTAACTAATCCAACCACAGGATCAGGGCCATGGGGGGTCTATCAAAATCTCTCTACTTAATCAAAAGTAGATGTTCTATCCACAGCATTTTTTTCATAGCTCATGATTTGGTATTAACTAATTCTATCAATAAAATACAATAGGGGAAATGGTTTCTGGCTCATATGTTTTGTGAGTCTTTGAAGTTGACTAACGATTGGTTTTGGTTTTCATTACTAACATCCTGCTGCAATAAAGCATCAGATATATGGGACTATCATGTATTGTTCTCTTCACTGGCCAAACACTGCAAGTTATTTGGTATTCGGCTGTTTAGTTAAAAACATAACAAATGTATTTTGTAGAAAATGTTTCTCCTGTACAGTGGGTTTTCAATTTCTTTTATCAAGATCCATGATATTACTGAGGTGCAGTGACCGAGTGGTTAAGGTGCTCACCTACACTCCTGGAAGTTGTGGGTTCAAGTCTCACTCAATCTTACACTGAAAGTCTGCCTTTAGTTCACCCAGCTGCAAAATACCTGATCCATAGAGTTATGGATGTCAAAGGTGGTTACATGTGATACAGCCACATCATTCCCTGGTGTACCATTGGCTATGAAAACTGATGTTCCTTTGCCTGTGTGTCTGATTAGCCATCTGTAAGATGGGGCAGACTCCCTTTTTATTGATGAGTGATATGGTTCTGCCCATTTTAGACACAGAGCAGCTTTCTCACACTAGTAGAACCTTCCAAAATCAAAGAAACCTTCTAACCACTGTATTTCCTTACTTCTGTATTATTCCAGTGCCTCATCAGAGTATTTCATCTACTTACTACCATTACTGGGGTATCTGAGCACCTCGCAATCTTTACTCTCCTAACACCCCTGTGGGGTAGGGCAATGCTGTTATCCCCATATTACAGATGGCGCACCAGGTAAAGAGAGAGATGTTGTATCAGCCAGGCAAGTTACTAACAACTTCAACAGGACTTTATTTTTACAGTGGAAATTTCTGTACCAAGCTGCTGCTGCACCCTCTGTAACTCTCACTCAGCCTCCTCAACTCCTCCTCCCTCCTTCCTGTTACCTGTCCTTTCAGACTCCCAACAGCCAGTGCTCCCAGTTCTAATAATTACAAGCAACATCTAAACACCACATTCCCTCCTCTCTTAAGAAACTCTCCCAATTAAAATAAACATTGTTGTTCTAACCACAGGAACAAATAGGAAACAAGACACTATACTACTGGCAGAAATATTACACTGGAAACACTGTAGATACTACATGACATAGTCTTTAGTCCAGACAGGTGGTCGTCTGGGTCTGACAGGCCATCTCTCAAGCCCCGGTTCCAGTGCAATGTCTTTTTTGTGTTGGTTTTATGGTGAAGTCATCCAATGCAGACTGGGTGTTGGCATAATCTCCTCTTGGTGCATAGGCAGGTGCAAGATAAGAAGCATTCCATACCCGCTCATCAGAAAGTCAATAGGTGTAAGGCCCCTTCTTCTCTATGATTTTAAGAGGAACTGTGTATTTATGGTCCCCTTTGCATAAAATTCCAGGTTTTCGTATTCTAACGAAGGAACCACACTCAAACTTTGGTTCCTTAGCACCCTGCCGCTTGTCTGTGAAAGCCTTATACTTTGCTTGGTTCTGTTCAACTGTTTTTCTCAATGAGCTGGTCTCTAATCATCTCATTTGCCAAGTTCCCAAAGTCACAAGTTACAATCAGACTCCTCAGGGAAGCAATATACTACATTATAGTCTCCCCTGGTTTCTGCTCACGCTGGCGAAATATGTAGCGATTAGCTACTACATTCACTTTTGGCAAAAAAAAGTTCTTTAATGCAGTGAGTGCAGTCTCATATTTATCATCTGCAAGAGGAAAAGTGTAAAATATACGCTGCCCTTCTGCTCCAAGGCAGTGGATTAGCAGAGCATGCTTTCTTACTTCAGAAATCTCTGTAGCACTGATTGCAAGCAGGTAAGTCTCAAACATATGGATCCAGACAGTAAAAGCAATTGGAGGCTCACCTGGGCTTTGCAGAAAGGGTGCAGGTGGGTTCAGAGGCAGAAGATCCATCCTCGTCACCAAAATGTTGCATCAACCAGGCAAGTTACTAACAACTACAATAGGACTTTATTTTTACAGTGGAAATCTCTGTACCAAGCTGCTGCTGCACCCTCTGTAACTCTCACTCGGCCTCCTCAACTCCTCCCCATTTCCTGTCTTTTCAGACTCCCAACAGCCAGTGCTCCCAGTTCTAATAATTACAAGCAACATCTAAACACCACAAGAGATTAAGTGACTCCTTCCAGATCATTCTGGATGCCTGTGGGAGAGCAGGGATTTGAACACACACCTCTCAAGTCCTAACACATGGACCATCCTTCCTCTCTTGGCACATCTGATCCACAGATGTCAAAGTGGCAGTAATCCTATATGACAGTCTCACTTTGAAATCTTCAGTAATAAATTAGCTTATCAGTGAAGAGCCATTTACCTTCTATTTCACCTGCTTCTAGCTATACCTATTAATAAACATATGGTGAATTTCTGGTCATGAAAAAGGTAGGACTGACAAGCCTAGCAAATACATCAGTTATGTTCTGTTTCAAGGTAATCTAGGTTTAATTATAAACTGATCAAACTCTGGTTTCTGGAGCACGGGTCGTTAACTGTGATTTTTCTGAACAGCCAGTCAGCCTTACTTAGTACTGCATTACACAGAAAGGTAACTTTTTAAAATGGATTGCTGCTATTGTAAATAGAGAACCCTTTGGTATGTTTACACTGCAGCCAGAGGTGTAATTTCCAGTTTGGGCAGATGTGCACACAGTAGCTTTGATCAAGTTAGCACGCAAAAAACAGCAGTTTAGCCATGATGGTGTGGCTGGCAGCACTGTCTAATGCCCAAATACAATCCTGTCTGAGGCCCTAGGTATGTACCCAGGTGGCTAACCCAATCCATTGTCCATACCGCCTCAGCTGCACTGCTGTTTTTAGTGCACTAGCTTGATCAAAGTTAGTACAGGTGGCTCTGCTTGAGCTGGAAATTACACTTCCATCTGCAAAGTCAACATACCCTTTCATTTAGGGTTTGAGATAGATGTAGTTCTCTCAGAAGTGCTGAGAAGCATTGGGAACATCCATGGCCTGATTGTCTTCTCATTTACGCCAGCTTAAATCAGGAGTAAGTTATCTAAAGTTAATAGAATTGCACGGATAAGAGGGCCTGATCCAAATGCCATTGAAACCAGTAGGAGTCTTCCTGTTGATTTCAATATGCTTTGGATTGGGCACTGAGCGAGGTGAGAGTCAGGTCCCCAGTTTGTTAGAGTCAATCCCTTTGCCTCAGGCTGTTATCTAGAATGCAAGCCATTACTTGTTGCTAATGATTGATTTCTATGCAACCTTTCCTTAATTAAAACTTCAGTTTCTGAGTGACTCAAACAGTGGGGCCCTGTTCACTGACTAGAAAAATGTGGCCAGTGGCCCTTTCAAGTTGCAGGAGGGTATTTATTTCCATCTGCTTCTAAGGTCAGTAAAAACTAGAAAATCAAAAAGAAATTTCAACAAATAAAACAGACCCAAAGAAAAAAGTAATAAATTACCTCAAACATAGGTTAAATGAGAAAAAATAAACACTTGAAAATTTATTGCTGTGCTTAAAGGGACACAATCTTATTAAAAATGGCCTCCAAGTGTCTCATGTCCATGTGGACAGCTCCTGTTTCTGTGTCTATGGACATTCCCAGTCCTGCAATTCCTGGGGACCTTCAGAGTTTTAGGAGCTTTACTTCTTGTGGAAAGCAAAGTCCTTTTAATCTGTCTGCTTGGATGGACGGCTGCCTCTTCATAGGGGCAGCCATGCATCTGATGGTGTATTTCTAATATCCAACACATCTAGCTATGACAATAATTGTTGTCATTATAATTGTATGTACTACAGTAGAGCCTAAAGAAGATTGTACAAAAAAAGAGAAAAAAGACTGTTTCTGTCCTGAGGACTTTATAATCCAAATTATGTTTAGCATCATTCATGTGGGTTTTTCACTATATGAATAGGTTTCTCAAAATATCTTGCTAACCTACGTGTAAAGTATAGGGGCTCAGACTGGTAGATCTTAGCAAATTATTAAAATTCTAGGGTCAATTTTCAGCAACCAGAACCTCTGGTATTCCATTCCTTGCATATTGTGAGTTAATTTAATACAGATAATCACTGTATTTTGTTGGCTTTGAAATTTCCATTAAATGGCAGTAGTAACCAGTAAATACCAGTAGGTTTCTTCATCAAATTCAAATCCCTTCCCCTTTCTATCTTTTGCAATGATCTGTCTGGGAATTAACAATCTCACATTGGTTCTTGAGTTTGCTTTTGAGAAGTGATCATATGTATCACACTGACTTATGTCTAATATCTGAATACTCCTCTCAGGCTGGAAACAAAAACTCTCTTGCCCTTTCTTTACATGTTGTAACATCTAGCTGAGTACTATGTATTATAACAATTGTTTCTTTTCTCAGTGTTGCTGGAACAATTAGTTTCTCTCCTGCTCTTTTGCAAAACTTGCCTAAGTCCTTTACTGTGTTCTTTAAAATCCCTAACCCAAATGAAAACATCATCCATTATACCTTCAGCACCTTATAATCTAAGATCTTTGGAAGTAGTCTTCTAAATATTTTGGAACTGAGCTAATACAAAGGAGCATTCTTTTAGGATGAAATCCTAGCCCATTGAAACAATGGGAGTTTTTACGGATCGGATTCTAACATCTTTGACACTAGTTTTATACCAATTTGATTACACTAATTTTAATTGAGTTCTCCTTATTTATTCTGGTGGAAGAGGAGAATCAGGCCAATAACCTCCCACTGGTGTATTAAATGAAACACTAGTAGCTGAAAGCCCATGTTGTTGCATGGGTGTGACAGTGGGGCCAACTAATCGCCATCTGTGCAGTCTCCATCTAAAACCAATGAATTTGTTGAATGCAAATTAGCTGTAGAGTAAGTAAGGTTGGTGACTGGTTGAGTTACCTTTGTTATCACAATGGTGTTGGCATGGCATGGATACATGCCTTACTTTAGCTGTACACATGGGTGTAATTTGTAAAGTCAAAATGGCTGAGAACTTAAAAATTGGATGATAACACACTATGAATCACTGTGATAAATCAACCCTCATGATATTTTATACACAAAGAGCTCTCAACTATGCTTAGAGCTGTTCCCAACTCTTCACATTGACTCAACAAACATTCTATGCTTCAGTGTGACACACAGACAGAGTTACAATCTTATTATGTAGATTGAGTTTAATATTAAAAGAATGTCATATAGCAAACTGGTAAAACAGGCATTTTAGACAACAATGTTTGGCAAGCAAGTTTGAAAATTTAGGTCCAGATCCTCACAGGTTTTTAGGTACCTAACTCCCATTAGAATCAGTGAGACATAGATGCCTAAATACTTTTGAGGATGTGGGTCTTAGTCCTTAAATTCTTCTTCTCCCTCTATAAAAATGGAGCTATCATTAATAACCTGCAAAAAATAGAAATATATTGATAGTACCTGCTCACACACATTGTGAGATGTGAGGATGAATTACAGTAATTAATGTAAGTATAGGGCTTTGAAATAAAACACACTTATACAGAAGTTAGTGCTCATATTTATATGTAAGTGTTGGTACTTATAAGTTCCAAATATTATGACAATAAAAAGGCCTGAAAACTGTAGAGCTTTGTGTAGGAATTTTATAAGAATCCCACTGAGATTAATTCATAATAACCTCATAAGTGTGTTCTGGTAAGGGAAAAAAACTGGACCAGATCTGCTCAAGTTATTGGGCTCAATACAGAGGTAACTGGATGAAATGTTATGGCTTGTATTATGGAGGAGGTCAGATGAGATGATCTAATAATCCTTCTGGCCTTAAGATCTCTGAATCTATAGACATGCAAATGGAGAATGCAGTGTCTACAAAAACAAACAAAGGGAAAAGCAATTACCTGTAAGACAAGCCACCCAGCTGTGGGGAATTCTCCCCACAACAGTCCTCGGCTGTTTTTAATCTATATAAATGACTGAGACTGATTGAAAACTGTATGCTGGTATTCACTGATTAATGAAATGAGGGAGCAAGAAATGGAGCTGGGTCTGCTCTGTAACTGGGCTGCCATGTGGCAAATAAAATTTAACATTGACAAAAGTAAATGAACATACACTTGGCTCAAGCCTAACAAATGAAGGAAACTAAATGAAAGCAGAAGGATTTGAAAGGGACCTTTGAGAAACAGTAGACTTGAAATGTCTTTATGATACTGAGAATTGACTCTTTTCAAAGCTGGTGTATAGTGACAGCCTAAAAACATATGTCTAGAAAGTTTGGGTGGGGCTACATCTGTCTACGAGAAATCCACTGTATATTCAGTTATGGTCACTGCACCATTAAATAATATATAAACTCAGTGTAGTGCAACAGTTCATATCTTATAAAATGTCTACAGTGCATGCATGCATAAGCACCATTTCTGGATTAATGAGTAACTCAGCAATGCACACCTGCAATCTGCAGTCAGGATTGGGCCCAGCAAGTAAAATGGAAAAGAAAACGGCCAAAGGAGGCCATCAATTTAATTTCATGTATTGAAGGTACCAACCTAAGTTGTAAGAGGAGCTAAGTAGCATTTCACTGTATGGATTTCCTAATAAGAGGCTAGTTGCATAGGTTTTTAGTATAGTGATAGAATATTAATGTAGCTCAGTTACCCACATTACTGGAGTCCACCTAATACAGAGAGCATAAATAGAAAAGGGTACCAAGGATGGCTTTAAAAAGTGTCAACATTCAAAACCAAACACGAACCATTTATAATTTTCGGAGTTTACAGTGGTTATAGCTTATGATGCAGGAGGTCATTCACACTAAAGCTATCATCCAGATACTGGGGTAAGGAGCACAAGAGAATCTCTAGGTACTGAATGACCTTAGATGTTGTACATAAGAAGTATTATATTAATGCAAACCTATCTTTCTTGGGGTGGGGGTGGGGTGGAGGTTGTTGTCACCTATCACCATGGTATCTGAGCATCTTTCATGTAAAGTAGTTTGGTAATAGCAAAGTTCTCAGTGAACTTCTTAGAGACTCTGGTTCTTCTTACATTTTCATGTATAAAACTGCTTGTGGTAGAGTTACTCTTTTTGTTTGCTTGGATCCTATGTTAGTTTTAGCTGTTTGGTTGTGAGTGGGTTTGGGAGGCATGGGTCTTATGAATGTCATTCTTGTTAGGATGGGAAAGCTTTCTCAGAGAAGGTTTCAATAAAACCACCCTGTAGCTATTGTAACCTGTTATTTCCAAAGTGTAAATAGTGAAGGGCTCACGAGGCAACATTCAGGTCCTGAGTTCAGGGCAAATCACAAACGTTGGATTCAGATCTGAGGACCAGGTTGTGCCATTCTGATCCATGAGTGGAGAACACCTTCTGAGTGATGGTATCTCCTTGTCCATGCAAAATGACTAGGTGGCTAGCTAGGTCCTTGGCAGCACTCTCTTTTTCTTTGGAGGATTCTCCATGAGGATAGGCTCTATAAGGATGGAGGAGGGCATGGACTGGTTAGGCTAGGGGTCAGGACTATGCATTTCTCTATTGGTTACGGGGTCAAATTGGTGGGGTGAGTACAATCCTCCCTCTAGCCTCACAGAGATTACCTGGGAAAGATAACACACCTTTAGAGTCAGGTGGATCGGGGAGCATGGAAGGGGGATAGGTACACCAGAACTCAAGAGCTGGTCTGAAGGCACAAGGCCTCTGTATGCATGGCACTGATCTCATGCAGCTGCCTGGATACATGCCTCATTCTGCAGAAAGACAAACCTCACACTCAGTGGAATAATGAGAAAGAAACTCCATAAGGCCATTCTTCCTCACTAATATCTCTATTAGGGAGGTGCTGGCAGGGATGAGGATGGGTGATGTAGTCCTGAGTATGACCTTTGCACCCTCTCCTTTCCCATCTAGGGTTGCCAATTTTGGTTGGAGGTATTCCTGGAAGTTTCATCACATGACATGATCTTTCATCAAAGATTAATCTTTAATTCCTGGAGACTCCAGGACAACCCTAGAGTGTTGGAAACCCTATTCCCTTCAGTGTTTGGGGTGCTCAGATCTGTGGTTTTGATTTTACACCCATCTGAGTCTTTCATCACCTCATGTTCCTATTTCGCCTCTGGCATTTAGGGCAGTAACGAAGCTCCTCTACTCTTGTCTGTTTCTGGCAAGTCTTTCAATGGTTCCCCAGCTGTGCCCCAGGTTTTTCAGCTCGGTTATCACAACTCTTCACCGTGTTGTTTTCAGGTGGCCTCGTTTTTGCTTGCTGTCAGGTGTCCATCTTATTGCTACTCTGGTGATGGAATCAGTTTCCATCCAAAGCACATGACCGATCCATCTCCAATGCCTCCTGGCAATGATGGTGCTCAGTTCCTCTTGGCTGCACTGTGTCAATAGATTTTGGTTTGAGATTGTTCCAGGCCAAAAGATATGGAGGATTTTTCTGAGGCAGGTTGTATGAAATGAAGACAGTTTGGACATGTCATATTTTCTTATTCCCCAGCATTCTGCACTATAAATTAGTGTTGAAAGTATGCAGCTCTGATAAATCTTGAGTTTGGTTTTGGTGTTGTATTTTGATGATTTTCAGACTGTATCTAAGCTCCTGAAGGTGTTCCCGGTTTTGTTCTGGATGTCCTGGCTTGTTCTACCGTCCTGGCTGATGCTGCTGCCCAAGTATGTGAATGTTTCTACACTGGTGAGAACATAATACTCTATCTGTACTGGTGATGGTGAGGCAATATTAAAGGTGATGATACCTGTCTTATTACAGTTGATTTTCAGTCCAATTTGCTGGCATTGAGATGAATTGTTTTTTCTTGTATATGGTGTTGAGTATGTGATAGGAGAGCGACATCATCTGCGAAGTCCAGGTCTTCAAGGGATGAAATGAGTGTCCATTTTATGCCTCTTGGCATCTCTTCTGTTGTACGCTGCATTACCTAGTCAATGGTGATGTTGAAGAGGATTGGAGACATGACACACATCCTGTTTTGACTTCAAAATTGAGCTCACTGTGATCAACACTACATGTAAAGTTGAAGTAGAAGCTTTTGATGATGTTGATTATACGGAAAGGAATTCCATATGCCCGCAGAATGCGCCATAGGCTGGTCCTGTGAATGCTATCAAAAGCTTCTCAAAGTCTATGAAATTTATGTAGAGTTGCCATTGCCATTCTAAGCACTGTTCTATTGTGTTTCGTACGGTGAAGATCTGGTCTGTGCATCCACGCTCTTTCCGAAAACCAGCTTACTCTTTTCTGAGAACTCTATCAACTGCCTCTGATATACTCTAGATTATGATCTTACACAATACTTTGCTTGGCACGGATAAAAGTGTGATACCACGCCAGTTATTACAATCACAGAGAGTTCCTTTCTTTGGTATCTTCACTATAACTCCATTGGTCCACTCATCTGGCACTTTTTCCCTTTCCCAGACTGATGTAAATAGAGGGGCCAAGATAGATGCTGATAATCAGTCCCTGCTACAGGCTGGGGACTGACTGGCTAAGCAGCAGTTCTGCAGAAAAGGACCTGGGGATTACAGTGGACAAAAAGCTGGATGTGAGTCAGAAGTGTTCCCTTGTTGCCAAGAAGGCTAATGGCATATTGGGCTGCATTAGTAGGAGCATTTCCAGCAGATCGAGGGAAGTGATTATTCCCCTCTATTCGGCACTGGTGAGGCCACAACTGGAGTACTGTGTCCAGTTTTGAGCCCCTCACTACAGAAAAGATGTGGACAAATTTGAGAGAGTCCAGTGGAGGGCAACGAAAATGATCAGGGGGCTGGAGCACATCACTTACAAGGAGAGGCTGAGGGAACTGGGCTTGTTTAGTCTCCAGAAGAGAAGAGTGAGGGGGATTTGATAGCATACTTCAACTACCTTAAGGGGGGTTCCAATGAGGATGGAGCTTGGCTGTTCTCAGTGGTGGCAGATGACAGAACAAGGAGCAATGGTCTCAAGTTGCAGTGGGGGAGGTCTAGGTTGGATATTAGAAAACATTATTTCACTAGGAGGGTGGAGAAGCACTGGAATGGGTTACCTAGGGAGGGGTGGAATCGCCATCCTTAGAGGTTTTTAAGGCTCGGCTTGACAAAGCCCCGGCTGGGATGATTTAATTGGTGTTGGTCCTGCTTTGAGCAGGGGATTGGACTAGATGACATCCTGAGGTCTCTTCCAACCCTAATCTTGTATGATTCTATGAATTTAGGATTTACCTTAAACAATTCTGCATTCAAGTTATCCTTGCCTTTTTTTAAGGATTTGATGGCTTGAATGATCTCTTTATTAGTTGGGGTGTCTGTGTTGATATCAAGATCTTCTTCTGCCTCCTTGCTTCTTCTTTAGGTTGCTCCCTGTTCAGCAATTCTTTGAAATGCTCTGTCCAGTTCATTTCTTGTTCTTTTTCGGTTGTTAGTAGGTGTCTGTTTTTGTTCCTGATGAGATTGTTCGTTGGTGTCTGCCGTTTACCACTGATAAGCCGCATAATTTTGTAGACAGTTCCTTGTTCACCATGAGCATCTGAGTGTACTGATGCAATAAATCTCCCTGAAACAGCAAGGCCATTTCATTAGAGTGCTAATTAAAAGGGTTTGGGATTTGTAGTTCATAACCACTGATACTGGCTGTGCTGGTAAGGACAATTGTTTATTTTAAACTCGTTGAAGTGCAACCAACTCCTTCGTGCCTTTTGGACCTGTTAAACACACTGTAGATTGTCCATAATGCTGTCTAAAGACACAGCACAAGTTTTATAAAACCACATGACATTCTGTTAAAGAAGGAGATTGCTTTTCCTGTGAGCTAGCCCTGTTTGGGATTATACACAAGGAAGCTGCATTGCCCCAGATCCTTACACAGGCATGCAGGGCTGGTGTGGGAACAAGGAGCCTCTGCCAACACTACCCTCCCCATGTCAGCACTAGGGATAATAGAGTCATGACTCTTGGGGGAGTGCAGGACACCAAGCTGCTGCCTTGGGGGTGCATCTCCCCCAAAGGGGGAAGGGAGGAGACAGATGCATAGTCCTGCACGCTCCCCCCTCACCCCACCCTTGCATTAATCCACTTTGCTGGCCTGACACAGAGAGGCGAGAAGGTAAATAGTCCTGTATTAACATCAGCCCATATTACTCTGTTCAGACCAGCACAGATGAGAGATCTGTGGGGAGGGGGAGGGGAGTTAAAGGAAATTAAAGGAAAACAAACACAGAACAGATGTTGGAAAGCACATTTTCATTCAGAGAATAATAAATGTGTGCAGTGGCCTGCCAGACAGGGTTACACCAAGGTCATTTAATAAACAATTAGATGCTCTTTAGGGTGAAATCAAATGCTAACGAGACAAACCTGTATGGCTGACATTCGACTGAAATAACATCATCCCGTTCCTAGGTATGTTCATTTTTATTCCTTAATTCCTCATGAGAGTTGCCTATTACTCCCCAGCATCCCTCTGCTAAGGCTGTCAGTAAGGAAGCCCCTTAGGGCCAGTTCCAATGGGGATGTGCAGACAGTGTTTGTATGTGTGTGACGTGAACACTTTCTCATTGGCAACTGGACCAAGACCACCAACATGTCTGACATACTGTAGGTCAATAAACAGCTGTCAGTTGGTAAGCACTCTAAGTCACCTTCACGCCTGGGCTAGAGTTGAATGAGTACGCATGAGCTGAAAGGCTCTTTAACCCATTACTCCCCAGACCGTTCCTCTAGAACAGGTCCTTAAAATACATTATTTGTGAACTTAATAATGCCTTTAGAAAAATGCCCAGAATTACGCCTAACTATGGTTTTAGGGGCCTGAAAATCTACCTGTTTCACTTTCAAATTGTCATTCTATCACGTGCAAGGCTTTTTGGAAGTCACTTTTACATGTAGCCAGGGCTGCCCACAGGGGGGGCAAGTGGGGCTTTTCGGGGCCTCTGGAGCAGGGTCCTTCACTCACTCTGGGGGCCCCGGAAAACTCTCACGGGGCCCGGGCCCCTGGATCTTCTTCCACTCCGGGTCTTGGGCAGCAATTTGGTGGCGGGGGGTCCTTCTGCTCCGGGACCTGCCCCAAAGTGCCCCAAAGACCTGAGGTGGGGGGTCCTTCCGCCCCGGGACCTGTCGCTGAAGTGCCAGCTCTTCAGCGGCAATTTGGTGGCGGGGGGTCCTTCCACTCCAAGACCTGCCCCCGAAGTGCCCCAAAGACCCGCGGTGGGGGGTCCTTCCGCCCCGGGACCCGTCACCGAAGTGCAGGATCTTTGGCGGCAATTTGCCAGTGGGGGGTCCTTCCGCTCCGGGACCTGCCGCCGAAGTGCCGGGTCTTCGACAGCAATTCAGCGGCAGCGGGTCCTTCTGCCGCCGAAGACCCCAGGCCCCCTGAATCCTCTGAGCGACCCTGCATGTGGCTCTGCACTGTCGCTTTCATCCTATAATTGACACAGATCACTGCCTAAATATTGCTTTCATTTATCACACAGAGCTAGCTCAGACAGGAAGGTGGAATGTCAAATTACAAATCAGCAGCTACAATATTCAGACACTGTGGCGTTCATTTTTTGAGGACGTCACTGGAGTATTCTTAAGCACTCTCAATTATTATTACAGCTGAGGAAGATTGGGGAAAGCAGCTTGTTATGCAAGATCACGTTAAAACAAAAAATGGTTTTTCAAATGTGCTGTGCTCACAAGCCTTCAGCAAGTTTAAACAAAGTTTACAAAGTGTGTGTGGGGAGGGACAAAAAATAGGACACCAGCTTGGCTATTTACAAAAGAAAATCTGAATAGATTAAACAGGAAATATTCAGGGTCCAATTGTGATATTCTTACTCCCATTCTGGCACATAGGTAGCAGTAGGAGCAGTGAAGCAGTCAGGGCTGCCCTCCCCTTCACACACAGGGAATGGGCTAAGCAGGTGTGGGGAGCGGGTGCGGGCACTGTTTTGCCCCTGAACAAACCGTGCGGCACACTGCGGGAAGTTATCTGAACCAGCTATAGGGATGGAGCCAGTTGCTTTTGGACCAGGCCCTAATATAAAGGGCTTTTGATGTGAGTGGTAATTAGATGCTGAGTGGATGAATGGCAGTAAAGCCCAGATACGCAAAAGTACTTAGTTGCTTAACTCCCATGGGAGTAAGGCACCTAAAACCATTTCAGGCCCTGGGTCTAAATGACTAAGAGCCCACTGCTGGGTGTTTAGAATGCTTAGCAGCTCATGGGATAACAGAGGGTAAAAACAATACAGCAAAATTCACAACCGATTGAAAAAAGGTAATTACGTTTTGTGACAAATTTTTTTAAAAGATTTTTAATTTTGATAGATGTTTTTCACTACATTTTCCATTTCATTTTGATGAGAAAAATCCCACTCTATTATTTTATTTTATTTCTTTTCCCCCCCACTGAAAAAAGAGACGGGGGGGGAGAAAGAAAGTGGGGAGCAAAACTTGCTTTTGAAATTTATTTGGAAAAGGAATACATTAGGCCAGTGGTCCCCAACCTTTTTCGTCTGGCGGGCGCCAGACGACGAGTCACAGAGGACCGTGGCGGCAGATGAGCATCCGCCAAAATTCCTCCAACAAGTGGCAACGTCAATAGGCATCGCCGCTGAAATGCCACCGACAAGTAGCGTCATCCAGAGGTGTCGCCACCAAAATACCGCCGAAAATCGGCGGCATTTCAGCGGCGACACCTCTGGATGATGCAGCTTGTCAGTGGCATTTCGGCAGATGCTCGTCCGCTGGCCAGTACGCGGGCGCATTTAGACGCTCCAGCGGGCGTCATGGCGCCCACGGGCACCACGTTGGACAAAAACAACATTTTTCAACAAAATTTTTTGGCAGTTGGAAATTTTGACCAGCTCTAAGCAAAACATTTAGGTGACCTTAGCAGCCAGCCAGAAGGCAGCAAAGAGGTGAGTTATTATTAAGAGTGTTCTTAGGCAAGCTCAGATTTTACGCTTTCAGATGTAGTGTTACAGAAAATATAGTGCTAGTTTGGCTAAGAATTTTTAAAGTAGTTACTGACTTGTTTAACAGAGTTTAGAAGCCCTGTATGGGAGCTGAGAGGGCAACTTGGCTTGTGATAGACTGAAAATAATGAGGCAGAACTCACCTAGGTATTAGAAAAAGGGCCAAATGAGCTCAGGGGGCTGAGCTAGTCAAATCATTTGTAACTAATACATCATCGGATTAATTTAATCCTTTTTTCTCTTTGCAAAACATTTGCCAACCAAAGTCTACTTTTTACAAATGTATTTATTATTCACAGATATTTTCCGAATAATATATGCAAATATGCCTCAGTCCCTGGAGTATCTTTATCCTATTTGCTTTGAATATTCATCCTTCATTATCCAAGGGGTATAGTTGGTCATCCAAGTTACATAGTATTGTTTCTGCTTCCTGACTGGAAGACTAAAAAATTGTAAACAGAATACCAATTACATGTGACAGTTAGCTGTAAATGAATAGTTAAACTTTACTCCCATAAAAGAAAATTTTGATAATGAGGAAAAAAAGTTTTGTTTTGGGGCCATTTTTCAATGAAAAAACTTGTCATTTGAAATTTTTCAACCAGCTACAGTGAATAACAGATTATGAATGTGGTTTCAAATAGCTATTACAAATGATGCTTTTGCACTTCTAGACCAGCCCTACTAAGGCACAACAAAAATGAAGGTGGGAAACAACAAACCAGTTCTTCCTACTGAGGCTTTTACTTTGCAGTTTTCTATGCCACTTTCTACAACTAATTAAATACTTTTACATATCTATCAAATTAAAAGTGCTCAGTTTGTAAATGTTTGCTTGTTTGTGAGGTATCATGTTATGGGATGTTTTCCTTTCAGCAAGTTAAAATTTCAATAGAGAAGAATAAAATACTTTTTTAAAAACATTGGATACTTACTATAAAATGTTCATTTTACCACGTAATCGCAGATGAGAAAAATAATATTCCTTCTGTCAAGTACAGATAATGTATGTATATATTTTATGTATGATCAATGGGCTTGCACTATATTCACCTAAAATACTCTATTGTGTTAGAAGTTTTTATCCTGCTGGGGAATGTTAAGTGGGTTCTGCTCATCCAGTGAGTCTGAAATCTAAAGACATAGTCAGAGGATCAAGGATGTAGGCTGAGCAGTCTAGAGGGAGGAAGCCTGGAAGCAGCCAAGCTTGGAGAACAACTTTATCGTATTGTTAATTTCTATGTTAACAAAACTAAACCCAAGGAAGGGGGTGAACTTGAACTGTTCATAATTTCTCAACTGTGTTTGAGAACAGGTTGGGAAACATCTGCTCACTTAAATATATATATTTTTTATAAATCAATAAACCTTTCAAAATAAATATCCTGGCCATTTACATCTCCTAAGGACAGAAAAACACCAAATCAGAACCCACTCTGGCAGGGCCAGTGCAAGGATGTTTCGTGCCCTAGGTGAAACTTCCACCTTGCGCCCCCCCAGCCGCGTCCCCACCCTGAGGCACCCCTCCCACCCCAGCTCACCCCTGCTCCGTGCACGAGCACCCCGAGCACGCCATCGCTGCTTCACTTCTCCCACCTCCCAGGCTTGCGGCGCCTAAGCTGATTGGCGCTGCAAACCTGGGAGGCAGGAGAAATGAAGAAGCCATGGCCTCCTTGGGGAGGAGGCAGGGCAGGGGTGAGCTGGGGCGGGGAGTTCCCCTGCATGCCCCCCCCACTTGCTGCAGGCGGTCCTCCCCGCGATCCCCTGCCCCAGCTCCCTCCACCTAAATGCCGGTGGCGACCGGGGCGGCCGAAGATCCAGCCGCCGCAGTCGCTGCTGAAGAAAATGGCGCCCCCCAAATCCAGGCGGTCGCCTAAATGGTTGCACCGGACCTGCACTCTGGCAGTGAGAAAGCCGAGCTTGCTAGGACTGAGCAAAAATAAAGAGGAGAATAAGAGCAAATCCTGGCATTTACCTCCTGGTAAATCTAACTTCAGTCCTTATTAAATAATGGAACAACTATTACAAGTAGACCTGTGCAAATAACAGATTTGTTTTGGTTCGCTGACTATTCTGAAAAATCTAAACAAAATAATTTTGGGGTGAACAAATAACTGAAATTTTCAATAAATCAAAAAGCCAATAAATTTCATTTCAGGTTGAACTAAACTTTTCAGTTAACCTGGATTGAAATGTTTTGTTTCATTTGTGAGATTTTTTTTGTGTTTTTTAAAAATAAAAATTAAAGGACATTTTGACACTAAGTCATTTTGAACTGAAATTGAAACATTCCATCTGAGAAACATTCCAGCTGAAATTGTCAAAATGAATCATTTTGTGTTTTTTGAATATTTGGGTTAGTTGTTTATTTTTTTCCTCCAGAATGAACAAGTCACTAAAACTGACACTAATTCAATAAATGTTTTGATGTTGCCGAATCTGCATTTTTTGCACCCAAAAATTGGTCAAAGATTCTCACTCAGCTTCCATCACAAGTAAAGTACCTTGTTTTTCAAATATGCCTAGGCATCTAGCTCTTATTGAAATCAATTGAAGTTAGGCAGCTAGACACTTTTGTAAATATTGTGAGGTCCCTATCTGTATCTTCAGGCACCTAAATGCCTTTAAAAAATCTGGCCCCTAGTGTATGATCCTGGAAGATGCTGAGCACCCTTCAGTTCCAATGAAGTTTTTGAAAGGTACCTAGAACCACACAGAACCAGGGCCTAGAGGATAACAGAACCCTAACAAATTTGGCCCAAATTCCATGCTGATTTACACCCCTTGTAACTATATTGTCTGTGGTGGGGTTACACAAGTTCTGAATCAATGTAGTATTTGGCCCTAAATGTTTACAAAGAATAAAATGTACCAAAAAACCCTAATATATTTCAACTGAGTTTCAAAATTCTTTGCCAGCACTGATGTTAGGCCAGTTTCATTTAACATTTTTAATAATGGCATAGAGGAATTGCAGCGCATTGATTTTATTTGCAGACGGTTAAATTTTGTAAACACCAGTGCAGGCCGAGAAATAATAAAGGAACCTAAGGAGGTTAGAAATTATGGCTAGCTGGCACCAACAATTGTTTCGTGAAAAAAACTGAGGTTTCAAAATTTGGTGTTTATTTTTTCTGATGTGGAACAAAACTGAGACCTTTAAAAATTTTTCACAAAAGCAAGGCCAAGTAAGACCCCAGAGTAGCCTGATGGTTAAGGCACTCTTCAGGGAGACTACGTTCTAATCCCTGCGCTGTCTAAATAAGTGCCTTAGGTGAATATCCTAACTAGCAGGTTATTTTAGTTTGTATAGACACATAGCCATACTCTTCCTCCCTATCCTGGGCCTGTGAAACCTTCCTGTCAAAATTGTCAGTGAAATCAATACTTTGATGGGAAAAGTTTCATTCAGCTCTATTAGAAGTATCAATAAAGAAAAAAAAAGATTTTCATCGGGATAAATGCATGCTAATACATCTGGTGAAAAATAATCGAAGACACAGATATTCAAAAAGTTTTAGGGTCAGGGAGGATAGTATACAGTAAAGGAGATCGGAACATACAGTGTGATTTCATAGCCAAAACAACCAGTGTGATGTGTGGCTTTTGACACAGGGGCATCTTATCACAAACCACTGTTGAAAGAAACTAACTGTGGAATATTGTACTCATTTTGGGGCTTGTCAAGGCTAGAAGTATGCTAACCAACTGCAGGGAAGTCAGAAAAGAGAAACAAAACTGATGGAAGGATTTATGCTTTGCTAATTGACAACCCAGAAGACTATAAGATTGTGCAAGGACAGTATTTCAAGGCATTAATATCAACATATGAGAGGCAATGCTGAGGATCGTATAGGTGAGAGTAATGGGATGTGACTGAACAAAGGAAAGTGTAGAAAGATTTTGCTTTGCATTCTATGAGAAATGGTTCTGAGGGAAATGATGGATGGCTTCAGTCATATGAAATTAGAATGGACAAAGATTTTAAATATATACTCTAGATTACAATCTTGATTAGGCATAAGAATGAAGGAAATTATCTAACAGGATAAGAACTGTCTAATTTCAATGATTTATGAATATGTTCAGTCTCACAGGTAAAGGCTTGTCTTTATTAGAATATTGCAATGTGTTAGAGCACAGCCCTGAGGAGTTGTTTTAACTAACACAATGTTGTCCAGAACGTTGCAGTTGGTGTAGACAAGGACAAGTTGTATTCATTATTGTGTCAGCTGGTTATGGGAAAACTCTGATCTCAATAAGCTTTACTCACAAACAGATACCCTGATGCGGAACATGGCTTATCCTAGTTTATGCTGACTGCAGAGTTGTGGTCAACATGGTGTTAGCTAACCCCACTCCTCAGAGAAAAGAACAGGCGTACTTGTGGCACCTGAGAGACTAACAAATTTATTTGAGCATAAGCTTTTGTGGGCTACAGCCCACTTCATCGGATGCATGTAGCCCATGAAAGCTTATGCTCAAATAAATGTGTTAGTCTCTAAGGTGCCACAAGTACTCCTGTTCTTTTTGCAGATACAGACTAACACGGCTGCTACTCTGAAACTCCTCAGAGATGCATTCTAAGTTGATGTATTTTTCTAGTCAAGACAAGTCCAAAGTGAAGAATGAAACATGCTGAAGGGGAGTAAACACAGGAGTAAAAGTTCCTGAAAAATAAGAGGATTGTTTCCCACAATGTTTATTTCTGATGAACACTGTGTGTTCATGTGACTTCACACTAATAGCAGCTGTAAATTTGCAAACAGAAATAATTTCGATATAGAATATCTTTAATTTATGCCAAATGGTGTTTCAAATTCAAATATGTATCTAACTTGGCATGCTATTTGATGAAGGATACAAAGATCTTGAAGAGAAATTCTTATAGCAGCTACAAATATTTGTGTAGAGACAAAATGTTGGATACATGATTCATCTATTAGGTACTGGAGTATTTTTTTCATAGTCCTAAACACTGTACAGTAACTCCTCTCTTAACGTCGTAGTTATGTTCCTGAAAAATGTGACTTTAAGCGAAACCATGTTAAGCAAAATCAATTTCCCCATAAGAATTAATGTAAATGAGGGGGTTAGGTTCCAGGGAAATTTTTTTCACCAGACAAAAGACTATATTATGTATATATACACACACACAGAGTATACATTTTAAACAAACAATGTAACACTGGTACACAATGATGATGATTGTGAAGCTTGGTTGAGGTGGAGGAGTCAGAAGGTGGGATATTTCCCTTATTGCTGAATGATGAACTAGCAATTGGCTGAGCCCTCAAGGGTTAACCCTCTCACTCTGCAAAGCAGCAGGAATGGAGGGAGATATGCGCATTTCCCTTAAGTACACTGCCTTGTTAATTAGTTCACCTTGCTGAGACCGCAGCTACTGCAAGCTCCCTCTGTCCTGAGCGCTGCTCTATGGAAGATGGGGTAAGCAGGGTGCAGGAGCAGGGGGTGAGGGAGACACCCTGACATTAGCCCCCCTCTTCCTTCCCTCCCACCCAGCACAGCAAGCAGTCTGGAGGCTCTGGGAGCAGCTCCAAGGCAGAGGGCAGGAACAGCACATGGCAGTGGAGGGGGAGGGACACAGCTGAACTGCAGGCAGCTGCTGCACAGAGAACTTAGGGGAGCAGGGAGCTGATAGGGGGCTGCTGGTCGACCCTGGTCCAAGCCCCCACTAGCTAACTGCAAGGGGCTGCTCTTCCTGCAATCAGTAGACAAAGCAGGCGGCTGCCAAACAGACATTAGAAGGGAGCATAACACAACTTTAAACGGGCATGTTCCCTAATTGATCAGCAACGTAATAACGAAACAACGTTAACCGGGATGATTTTAAGTGAGGAGTTACTGTACACCTAACTGTAATTTATTCACTTATTTTTTTTACTTTTCTTTTCAGTCATCAGGGGTTGGAATAACAATTAAAAACATCTGTTACTTGCTTGAGAAAAGAAAATTGTAATTTCACATACGTTTTCCATACAATTTCATTCATCTCCAAGGACATTTTAAATCTATGCAATATCTGTGTTGGCCACATCAATGTTTGAATTTTATCCTCCTTAATCCCTGTTCTCTTCTCCTCATTATATTCTCATTGTATAGAAAAATTCTCTTTAAACTCTGAGGCCACAAAAATATGCAACCTAAAAGGTCTGACTGCTGCATCTTTTCCTAAATGGAGAAAAACCCACCATGAACTGCAATTGTAGATAGGGATGGATCTAGTATTGTTTACAATCCACTTTTCATTTTAGCTTTGACATGTAGCTACAGAAACTATGAACAAAAAATTAAAATATTTACTCTGTTATGTCATATTACTTGATTTATTACAACAGCAAAGTCAATAACAGGTTTATATTAGTTTTTAGTGAGCTAGTGATGAGTGAAGCTAAAAGTGTCTGGAGTGTGGGTTTGGATATCTAAATGTACCAAAGTCTGCTCCAAACGATCTCAATTGTTTTAGCTTATAAAATTGGTAAATGTTTTTTTTTGCATTATGGACAGAAATATTGTGGAAACAGCCTTTCCTGAAGTATTTTGGTGCTTACAATTCTGATCGTTTAAAAACAGAAAGTGCAAAAAATGTATCTAATTCTTTCAGAACTTTATAAAAAAGGGTTGCTTTCAAAAATGGGTTAAAGTTGATGGGGAAAATGAGAGGTTTTGTTTTTTCTGACCTTGTTCCTCCATCCCCTACTGTAATTCTAAACTCATTTTTAGTTATATGGATATTGGAGAACAGTGACAGCATGTGGTTTTATATATGTGGTTATAACAGAGTGGTTCAAATAGAGCTCCATGTCTAGTAGCTTGACATCAGCTTTCTGCAATGTTCCCTAAAACACAGGAAGTGGGTTAGGAAGGAGTTTAAATCTTTACCTTCCCTAATCTTTACTTCTCTAAACTGACCTGACAAAGTTGTCCCCTCTTATTATGATTTCCCTGGAGCTTTCAGCCAGAAACATTCACTTCTTTTCCCAGCTCCATTACAGTGAATGGATGGGAACAAGCCATTTCTAAAACATGCAAGTTTAACTTCATTGACTCTTACTCTTATTTTTCAAAGGTGTAAATGGCTACACCAGGTGCAAGGCAGTGGCAAATCAGGCCCAATATTACTCTGGGGGAATTCTGCATCAAAAAAATTAAAAATTCTGTGCACAATATTTTAAAATTCTGCAAATTTTATTTGTCAAAATAACACTACATAATCATGGTAGTTTCAATTATTTTGGTAATTTATTTCAAAATACTTGTCAGCAAGTATGCCTGTAACAATATAGACACACAAAAATTCCTCCAGGAGTAGAGAGTTAAAGAAACTCCTACGACAACCCAGTTCTTGTTTCTCTGTCCCCTCCCCCACAGAACCCAGCCGAGGGGGGGGGGCAGAAACTCACATTCTCTTCCCCCCCCCCGAGCCCTGCTGTGGGGCCCTGCCTGGCCCAAACACTCACACCCCTCCCACTCAGAGCCCAGCCGTGCCCCCCACCCCCAGCCCAAACACTCACACCCCCTACCCCCCAGAGGTCAGCTATGGGTCCCCCCGGCACAGACACTCACACCCCCTACACACCAGAGCACAGCTATGCTCCCCCACCCCCAAACTAGACACTCACACACTCTATCACCCAGGGGTCCAGAGGGAGAAACAGCATGATGCTGGGTTCCGGGCTTGCATGGAGTTTCCTGCACGCTGCTGCCTATCTTCCTTCATGGTGTGCTGGGAACTGCAGCTGCTGGAAACCCTCCAGTTCCTTCCACTCTCCCCAGCCTTGTCTTCTATTTGAGAAATGGGCTCTGCCAGGTGCAGTGGCCTCTAGTGGCAGACAGTAGCTCTGCAGCCTATATCGGGGGGGGGAGGAAATTCTGCATGCACAGTATTAGTTTCTGCAAAATTCTGCATTGCGCAGTGGCGCAGAATTCCCCCAGGAGTACAACATGGACAGAATAATGGGTTTTTTATTGGTTATGAACATTAAGATGTATTAGATTAAATTAGTTGAATAATAAAAATAATAATTGAACAATAAATGTTACAAAATGAAATAGCCACTTCAACCCAAGTAACCTCTTCCAGGGTTTACAAACTATGGCTCAGATTGTGCTCAGTCTCTGTGCAGGGCACAAATCACTGCAGTGCCGTCAAATATTAATTTGGTCCCTGGAATCAGGCATCTTCAAGCTAAAGAAGAAAAATGGGGAATGCCAAGAAGTTGAAAAATCATTCATTTTTAAATTAAGAATTTGACTTAGTTTTTCATAATCTTTGAAATGCTGTATTACATAAAGAAATCTCAGAAAAACTTTTCTTTTTTTTAAGTCAGAAACACAAAGATACCGTTATAAAAGATCTTGCATAGATAATGCTGGCGACAAGACATCCAAGTGTCTCCAAACACTTAAAATTTGAGGATCTACATGTGTCATTGTTTAAAATACTGTCACTGAGATGAAAAATAAAAATTATTATTTGAAACAGTACAATTGCATGAAAACTTAGTACAGGTTCCAGTGGATCCGATTGTGGACGTTCTTTGGCACCTAAATTTGTGGGGAGATAAAATTTCCATTATTTAATATCTAAATATTTTATATTAAAACAGTTATTGGTTCTGTCATGTTGCTATGTCCAAATCTAAAGAAAAGAATGCTATGAGTTCCAAATGTCTGATCCTAAACAATGTATTTAGGGACTGATTCTGTTCCATTGAAATGTTACCAATTTGATCAGGATGTTCAACTATTTAATTTCAGAAATATCTCTAGTCTGGCAGTGACTTGAAAGGAATATTTCAGTCAAAATATAGGGAATAGCAACTGGTGCCAAGTAGGCTCCAGTACCATTGAAATTAAATCAGTACCTCTTACCAGTCTAATGCTATATGACAATAAGATACAAAATACATTTTCAAATTCCCCAAGATTTATGTACCAAGTATAATTCTTATCAGACAGCAACATCTCAACCATCATAATAGTAATGGCAAGTAAAATGTTGCACATTTCTACAGCTGCAGCAAATTTTAACTACTTTACATGCTGAAAATTAGCATCCTCATACCTATAGCTAATTTTTTTCTATACCTCTGTTCCACGTGCACTCTATGTATGCAGATAACTCTCAATTTCTTTTTTATCCAGTGACTCTTATGCAGCCCGCAAGCAGTGGACTCTTCATGTATACAGAATGGAATTTAAACTGACTTTAATAGCCTCATTAATGTCCAATTGAAACTGGACTAAAAACTACAAAATAGAATATACTGAACAGGTAAATGACCTAGGTGACAGTTTTCCATCTCTAGCTTACATGGTTTTATGACAAATTCAGTCTTTTCACAAGTATTTAATTTTAAAGCATGACTATATATTTCTATGAATGGAACCCTTAATAATATGTCACATGTTTATCTGTTCAAGCTTACCAAAATTGTTCGTTGCAAGAAGCAAAAGTTGCATCATTTAGGGCATGTCTACAGATATCCTAAATGGTTGGCCCAGGTAAGCTGACTTAGGCTCACAGGGCTGAAAAATTGCTGTATAGACGTTTGGGATCAGGCTGAAGTCTGAGCTCTAGGACCCTGCAAGGGAGCAGGGTCTGAGAGCTCAGGCTCCAGCCGGAGCCCAAATGTCTACACAGCAATTTTTAACCCTGCAGTCCAAGCCCGAGTCAGCTGACCCAAGTCAGCCACAGCCGTTCCACGGGTCTTTTATCCCTGTGTAGATGTACCCTTAGAGACAAAGATTGAAAGGCTGGCCCCATTGAAGTCTATGGGAGTTTTGCCATTGAGCCAAGATTTCACCCCAAGAATGGACTTTTCACGAAGCCCAGATCTACACTAGAAACTTTTGCTGGTATAACACCACCAGTGTCGTTCTGTTTTTGTTGTTGTTGTTGTGATTGTTTATGCTAGCAAAAGCCCTAGTGCAGCTGCAGTTATACTGATAAAAAAGCCTTTCTGCTGGTATAGAACGTTTGTGTGAGTAGAAGCAGGGTCTACACTCGGAAGTACCAGTATAGCTCTACTGGCAATACTTTTCTAGGGTAGAGTAGGTCTGACAGACTCAGAATTCTTGCACCTACCCCTGTTTTAACACTTGTATTGTATCCTGGTAATGAGTGGAGCTCAGTGTTGTCCAGTGCTAACTGAATAGATCAGAGGGGACATAATTAAATTGGTGGCACCTTGGTCTTTTCTGTTCTGTCTGTGGCACAAAATAGTTTAGTCTCCTGAGAACTGAAATTCCTTGGTCCAATTAAAATCATTGGGGTCAATATAGGGGTATCTGGGAGAAATTTAAAGGCCTGTCTTATACAGGAGGTCAGGCTAGACGATCTAAGGATCCCCTCTAAACATAAACTCTAAAAAAAAAAATCTATGGATGGTCCCACAATATATTTGCATAGTCACACCCATACTTGTAACCTGATACCCATTCTTAGATCCCCTTTTCTCAATGTTCTTATATGTGGTTTTTTCCCCCTTTTTCCCCATTGCCATCAGTGGCTTAGTCCCCTCAGTCCAAACAACCTAAGCAGTTCCTGCCCTTCTGTTCTGGCCATACACTCTCAGTACTGATGCCCTTTCAGACCTAGTGTATGGTATTATTTCTGCCCTAGTGAAGATTTTATCAGCTGGGTACTTTATTTTAACTATAATTTGCTGTTTCTCTGATAGAAGAATCAAAGCTGCAACACAAAGTGATAATCTTTCAGTACTGTTTGTACAGTCCATAATCAGCAATAAAACTGTCAGACTCATAATTCCTCTAGTGCTGACCCGAGACTGTGTGACTATATCTCAGTCTTAATGGGGAAAGCTGTTAAGTGCCAGGTCTGTGGCCTGCATTCTCATAGGTATACAGTTTCAGAGAAAGGACCGGGCTCTCTTTCCTTCCAACCTTTGTTGTTTAGAGAAACAGACCATATTGGATTTACATGCTTGGTGACATGACGGTATAGCATAAAATGGAGCTGACTTTAACTATTCTGGTACAATATTTATGGAGCAGTAATGTCATCTCAGAAGGCTCACTCCTCCCACCCCATGTGCTTCTTAGAGGTGAAAGCTTTTCCCAGTGAGCAGAAAAATGGGAAAACAGCATATTGTTACAGCAGGAGGTGATCATGTGTGTGCGTACCGGATCTTCACCAGCTGTTGAGTGATTAACATTATTGTAAATACCTGAACTTATTTTTCAGGTGACCCTAAACAGTGAAACAGTAGAGCTCTGTTGCTTTTTAAAATTTCTGGACAGCTCCTAAAGAGAAAGGAATAGTTCACAAAGAGCTTGTGAGATAATGACCAGCCCTGAATAAGAGGAAGGATCTTGTAATGGTGACTCTGGAGCAGCCGGGGAATCAGTCTCCCTCCTAATCTTTCCATTGTTTGAGAGATGGTATAAACTATATCCAGAATGAAATCCTGGCCCCATTGAAGACAATGGCAAAAACTTCAATGGGACCAAGATTTCACCCCAGTTCATAAGAACGTCCATATTGAGTCAGACCAAAGGTCCATCTATCTCAGTATCCTGTCTTCTGACAGTGGCCAATGCCAGGTGCTTCAGAGGGAATGAACAGAACAGGTTATCATCAAGTGATCCATCCCCTGTTGTCCATTTCAGCTTCTGGCAAACAGGCTAGGGACACCATCCCTGCCCATCCTGGCTAATTGCCATTGATGGACCGATCCCCCTTTAACTTATCTAGTTCTTTTTTGAACCCTGTTATAGTCTTGACCTTCACAATAACCTCTGGAAAGAGTTCCACAGGTTGACTGTGGGTTGTGTGAAGAAATACCTCCTTTTGTTTGCTTTAAACCTGCTGTCCTTACCCAGTATATCATACCATCATGTTGGCATATCTATGCCACTCGCTGCATTGGGTACGAGCATGGGGTCAAGGCCCTGCCCATTTTCCACTCCTTCCTGGTGCCTCCCATCCAGGCATGTGGAGAGGGGGCCTAGGAGGGGGCTCAGTGGCAGGGAGGTACATAGGGTCTCAATGACTTTCTTCTCTTCCTATACTGTGAGCTGCAGTACAGATAACTGGATCAAGGTTGTAATGGAGCATGTTGCACTCCTTTCTTGCCTAGTGCAGCTACGCAAGTCAGACACAATCTGGCCCAAAGGGAGTCATTGGGTGTTTTTGTTTATTTAAGTCTATCTTGCCATTTTTTTCCTTTTCTAACCAGTTTCCCCCACACTAATAAAACATACCTTTATGTGAAGTAAACATTCTGAAAGCCCAAATATTGGCAGAAAACTTGCAAAATGAGCTGTTTGGAATTTTGCAAAACATGTTCAGTTTCATGACCCAAAATTGCAACTTTTTGACACTCCCAAATTCGATCTCATGCAATAATTCAGACATTTTGGCATCAAAAACAAGTGGAAAAAAGTACAAGTTCCTGCCTGCCTACAACGTAAGGCAATGTTTGCCCTCATGTAGTCTCATTGTTACTCAGAAACATGATAAAACATTGTGACAGATGGCATAGAATCATGCCTATTTCCAAGCTAATAATAAAATGTGATTGTGACAAGTTCCCCTTGGGTGCCACCTGGAACTGGGGCACTACGGAGCCCTCTAACCCACCAGCCTGGGCTCTCTCACACTGTGCTGCTGTGACAAGCTCCAGACACGCTCCTGGTCTTAAACTTCCACCAACATACACACAAGTAGTGACATCCCCAGCTGCAGTTACATGCAGGCTCTGACTAGCCACTGCATGTGAACCAACAACAGAGAGGCTACAGCCAAAATAACCACCAGCTTCCCAGCCTAGGACCCCAGAGTGGTACCATCCTGCACTGGTCCAAACCTCAACCAGTGTGAATTTATTATCCAGTTCACCTCCCCATCAATGTGGAGAGGAACATGCAACAGCCTTTAGCTACGATTTCCCATGCATTTCACTCAAACTCACTAGTTTAGATAAAGCAAAACAAGTTTATTAACTACAAAAGATAGATTAAGTGAGAGAAAATAAATCAAAACAGATTACCTAGCAAAAAAACAAAAACACAGACTAATTCCAAGATACTAGAAAGATGAGAATTTGTTAATTCATATCCTGCCCTGGCTAATGATACAAGCAGGCTACAGATTCTTAAGGGACAAGCTGCACTCTGGGGGTGAGAACACAAACAATGATGTCAATCCCTGCCTTATATAGCTTTAGCATATGGCAGGAACCCTTTGTCCCAAACTCAGTGTGTGGAAAAACACTGACATCCCAAGATGGAGTCCAGAATCATGTGGCCTGGTCTCATGACCTTGTGGAGTTATAGCAACCATTACTTATAGGCCGTCTGGAGCATTCTCAGGAGGGCTCACCAGGTGGGGAATAAGCTTCTCCTAAGGCTTATTGTTTTTCTAATGGCCCATTACCCTCACTAGGTCCTTCTCCACCCACTATCTAGACTAAAAGCATCTGGTCTAGCGGGCATCACCCAGGTGTAACAACATTTGAAACATAGATACATAGTCAATATTCATAACTTCAGATACAAAAATACATGCATACAAATAGGATAACTGTAATCAGCAAATCAACTTTTCCAATGACGTCTTGCATGACCTGTTTTGCCTGAAATGCATCATAATTATTCCATAATCATACCATAATAATATCACTATGAAGAATATGGGGTGCAGTGTCACAGTGATCAATCCTTATTTTAGAGTCTCCCTACATTTTGTTATATTCTGCACCTTTCGACTATAATAACTCAGCACAGTCAACCAATGAGAACCACGATAAAGGATGAGGAGTCTTTAAGGTGCCACTGGACTAACAGATTTATTTGGGCATAAGCTTTCATGGGTAAAATACCACAAAGTGGTGTAAGGTGCCACCAGACTCCTTGTTTTTGTGGATACGGACTAACACGGCTACCCCTCTGATACATCATAAAGGATGCAGCTCTACACTAAGCTTTTCAATAGGCTTCCTCCTGTGGTATAGGACTTGACCAGTTTATTCACATATTGGAGAGGGGGCCAAAAAGTATTCAATATGTCTCACGAATGTTCTCATCAAAATTAAATATTTTAAGCCATGCGACTTTCAAGGCAACCTGAACATCCCTGATTCAATAGATCCTGGGAATTTGCCAGACCTATGAACAGATTAAAATGTCCAATGATTTTATGAACTGCAAGAGCCTAATTAGAGCTGTGCAAATGAGCTTTTAAATAAAGCTTTTACCATCTTAGCACGTGGCTTGTCCTTGCCTCATGTAACTTTTTGGACATGTTCAGTAGAGCTCCCTGATGCTACAGAAAGGGATTTTTTTATTTGATATGGTAATAGAGAGAAGTGAATCTATGGGAAAGAGAGGCCAGCTGGAAGGGAGGGGATGACAAACATTCCCAGCAGTTCATTGGAACGAGACAATTCTGTCAACTGAATCTAAAGATTCAACTCTTCAGCTCAGGAGCCCTGTTTATTTATATTTTTCATTAAATATAGCCTCTAATAGGCTTTTTGACCACGCTGTAGTGCAAAGGTCATCATTATCTTATGTGCATGTGTAATGCACACACAAGTATATGTATGTATTTCTGCCTCCTCTATTTTCTTGGACCCATTCCTCCCACTTACCGATTTATTGAGCATAGCTTACAAAATAACAGTAAACTCAGTATTCATTAAAGATTCTGGACTCCCAAAGAATTAAGGCCTAGATTTTGAAAGTATTAGGTAGGTGTTGGTCTTCTCAGTGTTGACAAGCCCTGAATGACTTAGGAGCCTAAGTTTCATTGTGAAAAGTGACTTAAGCAGTTAGGCACCTAAACCTCATTGACTTTCAATGAGACTTGGTGTCGGTCCCGTCCGAGGCGTGCGATTTCTGAGCATTTTGCACTGTGGTGCTACTGTAGCTATCCCATCATAGTTCCCCCAGCCCCCCCCCTTTGAATTTCGGGTTGAGATCCCAGTGCCTGATGCAAAAAAAAAATCATTCGCGGGGGGTTTCTGGGTAAATGTCGTCAGTCACTCCTTCCGCTGTGCCTGGAAAGATGCATAGCATGGCAAATCATGGAGCCTGTTTAGCCTTTGTGACTGTCACCGTATGTGTACTAGTCCTTTTGCACTGTTCCATTTGGTCAATCCCCTTTTTTATTATAAAAAAAGAATCAGTCCCCTCTAGAATAGAATGGGCAAGTGTACTAGAGAACCACTGTATCATAGAACCAAAGAGCACAGCTGCTCTGTGTCATCTGCAGAAATTATGAGCTGTATTCTATTTCACAGGGTGCTCCTGCAACAACCCCACCTGTTGATTCCGTTCTTCCCTCAGCCTTCCTGGGCTACCGTAGCATTGTCCCCCCTTGTGTGTGATGAGTAAAAAGAATGCAGAATAAAGACACAGTGATTTGTAGTGAGATATGAGATGATAGGAGGAGACAGTAAGGTGTGGAGGGGAGAGAGCCAGCATCCCCCTCTGCTCCTCTCTTCTTTCTTCTTTTCTTTCACTCTTGGGGGGGGGGGGGGGCTCTCAGCCCCTGTTGCTGTGGCGGCGATGATCAGCCATATTAGCATTACCACACAATCTACCAGGAAAAATTAGGCAGGCAGACTTTGACCTAACAGATGCTGGTCATTCATGTTGGTTAGTCCTTGTTTTTGCCCCCCCTGCCAAATAGGCTGATGATGAGGACCACAGATACCAGTCCACCAGTCATCACAGCCATGGCGTGGGGAGGCAGGATGTGTTGGTGAGTGCTGCACCATCGCGTCTATCTGCAGCATTGAGTCAGAGAAGATGTTTTTTTTTTCACTTCTGGGGGGGGGGGGGGGGGTGTAAATTGCGAGCTATGCTATGCCACCACCCACTTTTTTTGACTAGAGAAGAAGCATTTGGAGCTCAGCCAATGCAAATGCTTTTCAGCAGAGACTGGACTGGGGTGTGGGATAGTCCAGTCCTCAGTCCATGGCGTCCATTGATTCTTTGCTTTTCCATTACGCTGTCACGCAGCAGTGCGCTGAGTCCCTGCTAGATTAAAAAAAATTTTTTTGAATGTCGTCTTCTGTCTGGGCTGATAGATAGAACATGCCTGCCTGCCCAGCCGATATCACTGATTAACTGCATCACCACCCGTGCTGATCAGAGCTCCACGCTGTAAACAGGAAATATTCAAAAAGTTCGCGGGCTTTGGTAATACGATACTAGCGTACTCCTCTCGTTAGGGAGGAGTATAAACACTTAGGGACAGATTTATAAAGGCTTGTAGGGACTTAACTCCCAGTAGAGTTACGCCCCTGAATGCCTTTAAAAATCTGTCCCTAAGTGCCTACCTCACATCTGAAGATAAGACCAACGCTACTAAATCACCTGGGCCTTGTAACAATAAGCAGAGCAACACCTAAATACCTTTAAGAATCTAGGCCTTTGCTATTCCTTCACAAAACAAGTACAGCACAGGCAGTGGTAGTTCAAACTTCACATTATCTAACTGTTATACCTGAAAGTTGGAATGAAGGGATGACCATTAGAGAAAACAAGATTTTTGGTCCATTCTTTGTGGCCCATTCAGTTTTCAGCTGTCTCATGAGACTGCTATCAAATGCTAATTGTTTTTCTGCAATAATTGGGCTGAGACCAGGCACCCATTTCCCATAAGCCTCCTAGTAGGTCTCAGATTAGTAAGGACTTTCAGTCACTCCCAGTCTGGGCTGGATTTGAAATAGTGACCACAAGTAAATACCTCCATATTGCATTAGCAAACCCCTAAATCCAGCCACTCTTCCAGGCTTTTTGATAGAATATTTTTAAAGTGAAATTATGAGTTTCAAATCCACAGCTTAATTTTAGCCACAGTATAATATTATTAAACTATGAAATAATAGTACATTGGATGGGATGAAGTATCAATAGCTGCAAGCCAACTCTACAGTATGAATTTTCACACCTGGATATTTTCCCTGTCCCTTCTCCCTCATTTAATAGCACTGACCTGGACAAAGCTCATTTATGGTTGAAAAGTATCAGCAGTTGGCCAAATTATAATTATTCCAGTTGGCTATAAATAGGGGCGGCTCTAGGTATTTTGCCGCCCCAAGCACTGCAGGCAGGCTGCCTTCGGCAGCTTGCCTGCAGGAGGTCCCCGGTCCCACGGATTCGATGGCACGTCTGCGAGAGGTCTGCCAAAGCCGTGGGACCAGCGGACCCTCCGCAGGTATGCCACCGAAGGCAACCTGCCTGCCACCCTCGTGGCGACCGGCAGAGCGCCCCCCGTGGCTTGCCGCCCCAGGCACGTGCTTGGCATGCTGGTGCCTGGAGCCAACCCTGGCTATAAAGATAGGTAATTTACATCTCCTTGTATATGTTGCACAGGATGGCTGCAGTGTTTATGCTTGCAGTGTTTATTGACACCCTGTGGTAGCTCATAATTGGATGGCCAAATTAAGAATAATGAAGCTCATTAAAAAAAATTATTTGGTCAGAAAGGTTTTTTTTGGCATCTTACAAAAGAGTTTTAGGCCTGGAGGTAGAGTTTGTCCCCTGGAAATTCTACTCGGTCTTAGAAGTGCCTGCCAAGTTACTTCACGTGACTTTCCAATAAAACATTCCTCATGATACAAGAACTAGGGCAACCCATTGAAGATGGACAAGAAGTTGAAGAAGAAACAAGACTCAATCATGGGCAGTTTTTGTAACAATTTACTAATGTGGTCAAAAACTATTTCACACATTTCTTTCGTTTAAGTGGGAGTCAGACATTTTTCACTGAGAACTGCCAGGCAGGAAGGATGACTTGTTATCTATAAACCGTGAAATGGTATTTCTAAGCCTCCTGATGGCAGCTATAATCTGGATGACAACGTATAGCCTTTGTAGCATTAAGCAGTTCAAGATCCAGGTGTCGGAAAATGTCAGCCAGTTTCCATTGTGTTTTAATAATGTAATAAAGAAAAACTCCACCCATCTTGTTCGGCTCAGCATTTGGAGGTTCAGAAGGTGAAATGCAATTCTCATTGTGTGGAAACCGTGAAATATACTTGTATTACAATAGGTTTTTGACTGCTGGAGGCACCAATGTTGATACAAGAATGCGACAGCAGCTGCAATCCTAGCAACAGAGAAGCCTAACAAAATAACTGTAAAATAATCTTTAAACCCCTCCCTGCCCCGATCTTGTCTCAATAAAATTAATGGAACACTCCCAAGGACATCCATCAGACCAGGATTTGGTCCACTGACTGTGATGAGAGTTTGGCCCAAGGGACTGAGTAAAAAGAAGTAGGATTAGGCCCAATAAGAATAATTTATAATGAATGAAACAATTTATGGAAAAATGTGTTAAAAACATGAAAAAAAAAGAAAAAGAAAAAATCCATTTACGATACTCAGCATTTGTGAACAGTTACCATTTACTGGCATTTGCATTTACAAGTTTCTCTCATTCACTATCAAGCTGTTAATGCTTGTCCTGATCAGCCCATGATGCAACCTCCATCATCCACTTGTTAAGTTTCCAAACAAGCACCTTCATGCTTTCTCTCATACTGCCCCTCAAAGCTACCTCATTAACCACCTTCAATTCCCTCCTCAAAATTCTCCTTTGCTGTGATGCCTACAAAACACTTGACAACAGTCAGGCTCCTGATATGCTGTGACTGCCCTCTATCACCACTATTGTCCATTGTTTCCTTGTACCTGCCGCCCCCCCCCCCATGCCCCATCTGTCTGTGGCCACCTGCTATCTCTTACAATCTAAATATAAGATAAGGTCCATGGGGAAGGATCGACTTTTTATTCTGTGCTTGTACAGCACCTAGGACAATGGGGTCTTGGTCAGTGACTGGTGCTCTTAGGTGCTACAATAAAACAAATAAATAATAATAACCAGAATTTCCCCCAAAACTTAAAATGGGAGATATCAGTGGTAACAGTAAACAGAAGCTGATGTTGATGTCTTAATGTCTATCATACCTGATCTGCTATGGGTCAGCTTCACACTCCAGCCGAACGCAGCAGTAGCTGCGATGTCTTGCCATGAGGCATAGGGAGAACAACCTGTCTGTGACATTGGGTAGATCTTTTGGTGTAGCGATGCAGCCATATATGGATGTTAACGCCAGACTCTACTGCTGTGGGGACCCCCTGACAATACCACCCTACAGAGTACTCTGTTTATGGCAGGAAGAGAAGAGGAGAGTGAGCTTGTGCCCCACCCTGCAAAATAAATACACCACGGGTGAGGTAAGAACTGGGGGAACCCTGGATACCACCCCTGCCTCTGTAGGCAGGAAAGAGGCCTTCTGCTTCTCCAGAGAGGAAGCAGGGCCAAGTCACTCCTGGTGGAGGAAAAGGAGGCCTATTCCACTGCCCTCACTTTTCTGGGAGGGAGTCCCCTGCCACTTCATGTGAGGGGGTGGGGCCACAATGCAGGGACAGGGCTGTGAAGGTGGAGCCACAGGGAGCCATATATCATGGTGAAACAAGGGCCCCTCATTGCCTTAATGAAGCACTGGGTTTGGGAGGCCCAGTGGATGGTGAGCCCTTGGAACTGAAAGCAGGTTTGTACGGAAAACTTCATTCATCCCACCAGTAAATTTTTCCATGATATAAAAATCTTTGAGCTGGGAGCATAAAGTTTCAACAGTGCAAGACTATCAGAGGGAAAACTTCCCACTCACCACATCATGTTTCCAGTGTAAGTGCATAATATCTTCCATGGGCACTGTCCCTGTCGATCACAATCTACGTTACTACATAAAGTACTTATTCAAGATTTTCCAAAGTGACCAGTGATTCTGGGTCCCTCCATTTTCAGGTGCCCATCCTGAGAGACCTTAAAGGGCCTGATTTTGAGAAGGTGGATGCCCAGCACATTGTGAAAAATCAGACCGCTTTAAAGGTGCTCCAAGTTGGGCACCCAAAAAAATGCGGCATCCAAAAGTCACTAGTCACTTTTCACAATCTTGACCTTTATTTTTAACCTGATTTGTTCTTTATGTATAATATCTTGTGTCTATGTATGGACAAGTTTAAATTCTGTTTCTGCATTTCACTACATGTCAGTATCTTTGGTCAAACTTAGGTGTTTTCTCTTTTTTGGAATAAAAGATCCTTAAACTGGAACCAAAACCAATGACTTATTTTCTTCCCCACAAAAATCAGTGTTCTTTTGTTGTGGAGAAAAGCTGTGGTCTCATTTGAAATAGGATGCTAGGATACTGATACCTCCTCTTAATCCACTGTTAAACAATGAGTTGTAGCTTTGGTTTCAAAGTTTCAGGGCTTGGTTGCTGTTAATTGTCTGACAGAGGTTACGATAATACACAGCCAAAGCAAGAAATGGTGGGAAACATATTATGTGTCTCATAATTGCACACACAAGTTTTATTATACTCATCACAGAGACAGGCATTATTTTTGGAATGAATTACTTGAGGAGCTGTGCAGCATCTTATCCCTGACTCCAATCTAAAATGATTTTAATGGTCAGAAGTCCAAACACTTAACTAGAAAAACAAACTTTGAGGTAGAACATTGCGAAGTTCCTAGAGTAATTTAAAGATTAAACAAACTGGCCACCACTGCCTTAGCCTCTCTTGGATGAAACTTGTTTTAATTTTGATGTAATAAAGTCAAAACAACAGAGTGTGGAAATTTGCTGGGAAATGGGAGTGAGCCTCACATCATGTACTGATTTTGTTTCTAGTTTAACTATTTTACCATTGAATAGTCAGGGGATCTATGATTCTTCTCACATGGGCTTCAAAGAGTACACATTGTGGCTTGTGGTCATCACTGTCCCAGGGCTTTGAAATCCTATATATGAATCTGGTAGGACACTCTGATGCCATGAGGATGAATGTGGAATAAATGTAGGAAGAATGGATTGATGGATGGATAGCTATTGCTTTGCCATAATACCCAGCACACTATTTATTCTTTTTATAGAATCCTTGCACAACAGAAATGATGACTCAGAGGTTAGAGTGCTAGCCTTGGATTTGGAAGACCAGCCTTCAATTCCCAGCTCTACCACAGATTTCCTGTCTGTCCTTGGACAAGTCACTTTGTCTTTATGCCTCAGCTATTGGGGGTTATAGAGGTATTGTGAGGATAATTACTATGTTAAGATAATGAGGTGCTCAACTACTGCTGTAACGGGGGTCATATAAGGGCCATAACAATCAAAAATCAAAATGAGTGCCAAATAAATAGCATCACAATTCCCTACATGGAGACAGACAATGTCCTTCATTTTCTGAAGGATCACTCAATCCACTCACCTATTGAAAAAGTGTTATTAAAAGCCAGCCATATCTTATGCTTTAAGACTTGACTTATGAAAGATAAAAATAATTAAATATGTATCACTTGCTTAAAGGTTAGCTATGCCGAGGTATTTGAAAGGGTCAAAGTAGAGATTGTCAACATTTTTCTAACAAAAGGATTTTTTGTTGTTGAAAAATGGCTTTTTTGAAAACAAGAAATTTGGTGAAAAACTTGAAATATCAGTTTTTTTCAAAAACATTTTACAACATTTTTATTGAAACCATTATCAAAACTCAGTACGATGGATTTGGAACTTCTTTGTCATAATTCATTAATTCTGTATGTGATCTGGTTATTGGGAAAATGTATTTACTGTGTGAATATGTTGGTGTGGTTTGATAGGCTGTTGGAAGAAAAGCAGAAAGCATAACAGTAGGTCAGAAAAGCCACAGTCTGATAAACCCCACAGGGTGGATAAGAGAAAATGCCTTTGAATATCCTACCTCCCGGTTTTAGCCAAATTACAAAGCTTGTTTTGCCAATGCTGGGGGGCCAGCAGATCAAAAGCAATTAAAGACAGTCTCTGTCCAGAGTTCGAGAAGCTGTTGCTGCGAAGCTGTTCAGTCTGACACACACACACACATACACACTCAGCTAGGCCAACCAGTTAGGCCCACTATCCCAGAATGGATAAGACTTTAGATAAGATAGATATGTTTATAGACTGTTGTTTTAAAATCTCTTTTGTTATGCTTTGTTCTTACTGTTCAGATTAAACAATACTTTGTGTTTAAAAAGGCTGTCTGGTCATCCTATTCATCCCTGGTCACAGACTCTCAAATTGAGGACCCAAAGGGGCTGAACCCAGTTGGACTTCTTAGGTAAACAAACATGTTCATACAGTAAACATCCCAATGACCAGGTCACATAGAGAAGTCATAAATTATGATAGAGCAGCTTCAAATGCATCATGCTGAGCTTAGAGAATTGTGTGATTCCATCCCAGGAGAGGTAAAGACACAAGGCCCAACTCCTGAAGGGATTCACTCAGAGAAAGCACAGAGAGGGAACAGAGGTGCCACTAGCTGTGCAATCAGCGTTTCCAATTTGTTAAACAAAAAATTCTCACAAAAATAGACTCCTTAAAAAACCCTACGTTTATCTCTTGAATGAGGAGTCATTTTGCCAAATGTCACACTCAAATATCAAAATCCTGAGAGTGACAAAGAGCTAGCTCAATTCAAATTAAGAGCAGAAGTGCAAGCTTTTTCTGAATGATCAGCAATCTCCCCTACTGAGACCTTCAATTATCCATCTTTGGTGGTGCACAAAACCTATCTTTGAACAGCTACTAGCTGGGCTGTTTTCTCCATGGGCAGTTCGATGGGTTCTCACCAAGTACAACAAGGTAGAAGCACCAAGCAGAAAGCATTGAAATTGGTGTTTGCTTATGCAAAGATGAAACATAGAGTAATTTCCTCTTGTTTCAAACTGAGGAACATAGGAATTGCCATAGCAGATCAAATTAGTGATCTCTGTAGCCCAGAGTAACAACATGGCAACTCCTAAATTCCATTGAGTGGAGACCCTGGTCAGATCAGTGGTGAGTTCTTCCTATTTGCTAGAAGATAATACCAAAATCATATGACTCAAGTCTGGAGCCAGATAAGAGGATCTGTAATCCTCAAGATGAGCTCTTTTAAAATGCGTTACATACTATGAGCCAAATCTTCTCTCTACTGACTTTACAAAGCCTTTCAAAATGATGCATCTAACTGGCCTTTCATAGTAATTGGACTCATAGTCAGTACATGCAGCCTTCAAAAGTTTACCAATAAGAAACTCTCGTAATATACTGCTGTACTGAATATTGTTCTTCTGTAACAAAAACCTATTTAACATTGCTGTGATTACATAAATGTTAGATGCTTTTGTTAAGAAAAACCTCTAAACAGGATCCTAGCCTTTTGGCCTTAGTAAATCCAGAAATCCCACAACTGCATTAAGCACAATTGCATTTTGCATCAAACAAATAAGTAGTACTGTGAAACTGGAACTCCAGATGTCAGGTGGTGAAATTCATCCCAAACTGACTGAATGGTCTTCCAGAAAAATCACCATTAAAGAAACCATGAGATAAAGAGTGAAAAATACTTGTAAAGTGGATCTTTAAAAGCACTTTTACTAGTTAGCTAAAAAAAGAGAGAATCCCCATTAGCCCATCAGAGATTTTAAGTCCTTATTATATAATCTCCCAAATTCAGATCTCTGCTCCATCACTGCTTTTAAAGCAGAGAGCAATATGTTTTTAAATTCTCCCCTCCTGAGCTAAAAGACACACAGCAAAAACACTGATTCTGATGTCTAGCCAGGAAAATGTCTCATCAGTGGATCAATAAATAGTTACAGGATACATTCAATCCCTCTGAGAAGCTGCTTTCATCACGATTCATCACAGAATGGCAGCACTGTGAGCATGATGAGATATCCTTGTGGTTGAAACCAACGCGACCATAAATTGATGAGATGTTATAGTCAAGAAAAAAATCAGTAAACTTTTTTTTATTGACTGCTCCTATAAGAACCAATAATGCTGCAAAGTGAAGACACTATTTACACAGCCTTTACATTTGTTTTTAATGGGAGTGGTAAGTTGTCTATACCCTTAAACCAAACACACCTTGGAGTGCACATGCTTTCAAAGCAGAAGTAAAGTTGAAAACAGTGGGCCAGATCCTAAGCTGGTGTTAACTGGTGTAGCTCCACTAAAGTCAATAGAAGTTATGCTGATTTTATACCACGTAAGAATCTAGCCCACTAATCGAATAACCTTGACTGAAAAGAGAGGGAGGGAAGGCGAATTAGGTTTTTGTACCATTTCTTACCACAATCTGCAGATTTACTCGGTTTCTCTGGGAGGTCAAAGAACTCAGGAGTGAGCTAAAAGAGAAGAAAGCATGGAAATCTCAGTTTTTGGCTGACTTTAATATAAGAAATACCTCTATTATTACTCTAATTTTCAAAACAGGTCTCCATTTTTGCATGTGGACACATGGCATGTGGACCCGCAATGACTGTTCCTACCATTTAACATCACTAATCTTGAGCATGTCCTCCATTGTGGGTGCAAAATTTCTCTCCAAAAAAGGAAGCCTGATTTGAAAATTAGATCTTATAATTCTTTAATACATCCATTTAGGGCATGATCCAAATTCATTGGAAGTAAATGGAAAGGATGTTATTGACTTCAATGGGCTTTGGATTAGGCCCTTATTTAGGTGTAAACCTATGATTTATAGGTTTGTCTTATCTTCTGAATCGCTAATCACACTCTTTTCAGAACAAATTATTAGAGGTTAAATATAAATCACATTAATTCACTCACTCTATTTTTTAAAAAAATAGCTAAATACATTAAACAGATGAAAGCAATGGCAAAACCTATTACCTGATTGTACAAACTATGGTCTAAACCAGTAGTGGACAACCTGCGGCCCGTCAGAGTAATTTCTTGGCGGGCCATGAGACAGTTTGTTTACGTTGACCATCCACAGGCATGGCTGCCCACAGCTCCCAGTGGCCACAGTTTGCTATTCTGGGCCAACGGGAGCTGTGGGAAGCGGCGCGGGCCACAGGGATTTGCTGGCCACCACTTTCTGCAGCTCCCATTGGCTGGGAATGGCGAACCGGGGCCACTGGGAGCTGCGGGCAGCTGTGCCTGTGGACGGTCAATGTAAACAAACTGTCTCGTGGCCCGTCAGCAGCTTACCCTGACAAGTTGCGTGCAGCCCACGGGCCGCAGGTTGCCCACTGCTTGCCTAAACAGAACTGAGGGAACTCTGTGCTACTATGTGAGTAAATGAATAGCTCTGTTCCTGGAACCACTGACCAGAAAAGAGCAGACACAGCTAGAGTATCTGCCTATCTATGAACTCACCTAGTATTGAGAGTTTACACAAGCCTGTAATGGTCCTCTCCCGGGGAGCATGGCCAGTGGTCATGACTGCAATTCCTGACTGCCAAGCAGATTGTGGAGAGAGGAGCCTGGGCCCTCCCATTCCACGAGGCTCTAACCCAGGTCCCTTTGGGCTCCCAGTTGTCTGGAAACCAAGGCTACTTAAAACTGTCTTCCCTAGGCCTCTTCCTCTCCTTACATAATTGTTTTGTGTGAAGTTTATTATTTAAAGTACAGATAAAAGTGTTCGTAGCACTTTACATTCATACAATAGGTTAGATCACTCCCTAAAGAACTTCTAATCTAAACAGACGACACAAATAAAAGAGGGTGGGAAAAGCATGTTGCACAAAATGTCTATTTGATTTGGTTAGGTTGGTTTCACCCTTGAACACCCGACCTTATTATATTACAGAACATCCCTCAGCCATTATTCTTTGTACCTAATGGTTTAGCTTTATAATATGTATTTAGTTTTCCTCTTTGTAATAAACTTCCTTCCTTCCACCCTTCCCCATTCCTTTACCTAAAGCTGGTTGGAAAATGAGGATTTCATCCATGAGTAATTTTGATAAACATGAAAAAAAAATTCTGTCAAAATTATCCACGGTTTTGATAGAAATTTGTCAACCAGCCCTACTTGTAACTTATTCCTACATTAAAACTCTATCTACAATTAGACTTTCTCCCTTTTCTCCCTCCTAGGAAAAGAACTGATGGATTCTCTGATTAACTAACAGTAAGGGAAACAAAAGCCATACTTCATACATTTACTGGATATCTTTGCATTCCTATCTGGAACAATAAAAACCTCACATTATATGTAATTAAAGATTTAATCCTATGACCCCTCTCCAAACTAAAGCACATTAAAGTAAGTTCTAGAAGGCTGTCTGTACAAGGAATATAGAATCAGACCATATATGTAGATATTTCAGAGAAAGAGGACTAATCATTGCAAATAACCATAGAGTCATAGAAACTGGAGATGGAAAAAATCTCTTAAATCATCCCCCTCCCATGAAAGGCTTCTCCTTGGAGCACATTCTCAAGGGCTTTCTCCAGTCTCATTGTAAGTGACTCAAACAGTGCAGTCCACCACTTCCTTTGGATGATTATTGTACACTCTGAATGAACCTACTCTAAAGAATGTTCCCTTTCAAGCACGTTCAATTTTCCTTTGTTCCATTTAATCCCTTTATTTCTAGGTGTACTGCAACATAGCATCCTAAATAATTATTTTCCTTCTTTGTGGTTTTATTCTTCAAATACTTACAAACAATTGTCAAAGCTGCTTTAGTAGCCATTTGGCCAAACTCTGTATATTCACGTCTCTTAATCTTTGCTCATAAATCAAATCCCTTAAAACAAGAACAGCTAATGAAGGCTGTCGTGAGGGCTCTTTAACTAATGTCTGTGAAGATGAAGATTGTTCTATAGGTCCTAAGTACTATTTTTATATGGACTATCTCAAATAAGTAATTCTCTTACACAGAGAATTACTGCATTTGTTTAGGTAGCCAGTAAATACATTTGATAGTTTAAAATAAGACACTTGCAGAAATAAGGCTTAAATGTTAAGCCACCAGAGTCAGTCTTTTCTGTTCTCATGGTTTCCTGATGTTTGATATTTCACCTTGATTTTGAGCTGCACATTACTATATCTATTATCCTCTACTCTAGCACCTTAATCCATGAGAAACTCCACAGCAGTGAATGGAACTTTTTGTGGAGAAGGTTCTACTCATTGTAAATAAAGGTATCACAATCTGGCTCTATCCTGTTTAACAATTTGGGATCTGGCACTAAAGGTAACCATTATTTATTCATGACCCCAAGATGGTTAGTAAGAAGATCTCTCTCTCTCTCTCTCTATTGCCCAGTGCATATGGCAGATGCAGATGATATTGACCTCCTTTCTAAAGGACTTTGAGACTACTGATGAAAAGCTCTATATAAGAAGTAGGTATCAATAAAAGGCAGAAGTATCATTTACAGTAATTATTTAGAATCATAGAAATGTAGGGCTCGAAGGGACCTTGAGAGGTCATCTGGTCAAGCGCCCTGTGCTGAGGCTGAGGACCAAGTAAATGTAGATCTAATGTTTTCCCAAACTGTTCTTAAAAACCCCAAGGATGGGGATTCAACAACCTCCCTTGGAAGCCTATTCCTGTGCTTAACTATCCTGATAGTTAGAAAGTTTCTCCTAATATCTAATCTTTGCTTTAGACTAAGTCCATTACTTCTTGCCCTATTTCAATGGACATGGAGAACAATTAATCACTGACAACTGATCACGGTCCTCTTTCTTTAAATACTCCATATCTCAAGCACAAATTATCGCCCTCTTCCTCCAGCACTTTAACTATAGCAGGGGTTCTCAAAGTTCATTGTACCACGACCTCTTCTGCCACAAAAAATTATTACATGACCCCAGAGTGGGGGATCGAAGCCTGAGCCCGTCCGATGCCTGCCACCCCCTGTCTACTCAAGCTGGGAATCACCCCACCCCCAGCTCCAAGCATAGACGTAGCCGCAGTGCTCTCTTTCTCCTGGAGGTGGGGCTCTGCAGGGCCCCCACTGTCTGTCATGAACCATCTGGCCCTAAAAATGTGCAACGAGTGAGGAGGTCTACACAAATTTGAAGGGTGCAGGTCTGAAAGATTCACATCAAGGGTAGAGAGGAATTATATAGTGTGGTGCTTGGGTTATCAGTAGGAATAACTGGATGAGATCAATGGGGTGTGAGGGGAGGGGAACTTGGACTAAATATCAGTGGAAAACTCCCTGACAATGAGATTTGGTTTAGGCAGTTCTGGGGAAGAGTTGGAAGCCTTGGTTGCTTGGGATTTTTAAAATTAGGTTGGCCAAAACACTAAAAATATCTACTATAGGGAACAAGCATATAATGACAGGGCAACAGATGTTCCATCTCAAACCCATGTGATTCCACGATTAATTACTTTCTGCCTGTTTAAACCCCTTTGTAGTTTTATTTAGATTACAATGTTTACTCCTTGTCCTTGAGTGATGTGCATTGTTGCTGAATTGTTAAACATTTGCTGCATTTCACCCCAGAAGTGGCTGTTCTACTGTAGGGGAATAGTGACTCTTCCATAGATAGGGGGAGATTTTCAAAAACACAAATGACCATTAGGCATCCAACTTAAATGATTTCCCTTAGGAACTGGGTGACTAACTGCACTTTGTGCCTTTGAGAATCTCCCCCATAGTTTAGAGAAATTCACTTTGGCATAAAAGACACTGTATACAATTACACTGTCAGAGTATTATTATTATTGTGTTTTCCCATTTTAGGAAGCTTGTAGAGACATCAGATACATTGGCCTTCTTAGACTTTAGCAGACATTCATTTATGTTTGTACTGCACCTAGCATTGTGGGGTCCTGATCCCGTTTCACCCATCTGGTCACAACTGTAATATAAATACATATATAGCGGTAATGAAAATCAGGTTACCTGATCACCAGACCAAAGATGACCAGAGAGCACATCAGAGGTCAGAATGTTTGCTTTGAATTCAATGATACCCAATAGCAGCAATTCCAGTAATCAATGGCTCTAGAAAGATCTTTATTCAAACTTAACTGCTAGATGGCTGAGGCTCTAGACTAGACATCAAGCCAGATTTTCTCTTGAGAGAAACATGCAAACTGCCCAAATTTTTATCTGCTGGTGACAACTATTTGCTTCCATAAGTGTCCATTCATGACCATCGTACACAGTGTTCAGATGAGAATGTCCATGTCACTTGTTCAGGGGGTGCATGTGATTCACCTCTTCTATGCAGGTTTCTTTATATTAATATTCAGCAAATTGTTCTCCTGGGAAATATGGACAGTGTAGACTGGGGATTCACAAGTCCAGTAAAGCCCCTTCGGTGTGAATAAGTTTAACCAGGTGATAAACTCAGCACTTTTACAGTGTCCTAAAATGTAAGATTCGTAAAGAAAAATAATAAACAATATCTAACATTTAAAACACCTTTCATCTCAAAAGATCTCTCAAAGTGCTATGTCCACTTCACATACTGATTATTTGCTCGGATTTGGTTCAAACTGTATCTACACCAGCAGATCCTTGTGTCTCATTTTTGGGTGCCCAAATTTAGGCACTAAGCAGCTGATTTTTAGAAGTGCTGAAAACCTACAACTCAGATTGAAGCTAATAGGAGGTACAAGTGCTCATGACCTTTGAAATTCAGGCAATATATTACTCAAGTTGGGCATCCAGAATTATTGGAAACTTTTGAGAGTTTTGTCTTAGTGTCTTCTCTGCTTGAGTATACACTGGTGTCTCACTCTTTGAGGTTCTGAGAGTGGTAATATTGTGCTGCTATGTTCTGGAAAATGTTGCCATATTAATGGAGAACATTAATTCTCATCATTCTGGGTTACAAGGAAACAGAATCCAAAGTACCTCAAGACTCACTTTTGAAAGCCACTGCAGAGAACTAATAATATCTGATGAATGCCTATATTTGAAATCCACACCTTAGTGATATTACAGGTGACCAAGACCCAAATACCCCTACACAGTTGCTATACCTACATCTTCGGGGAGAGTTTCAGAAGCTCCCAGGGGAGTTAGATGCACAAGTCACACTGAAAGCCTGTTGAAAAATCTCTTCCCTTGTTGTTAATGTACAGACAATCCACTTTTTTAGTTTAAAGAAATTATGTTAGGTGGCATCCATAATTATAGAGTTCCAGGGAACAAACTCTTGCTGACTAATTATAATTGTATATTGCAAATACCATGTTAAATACAACTAATTTGAACATGCAATGCCTCTAACAATTCTTCAGCCCTTCATTCCATCAAAATCTGCTCTCTGAAAGGAACCTGTTTGACCATTCTGTAAAGGAGAAGGCAGACTTTCTTTTTCCCCTTGGCATATAATTGCACATACTGGATACACAATTACCTGGAGCCAGGCAACAGAAAATGGAAATGGTACAAAGAGGACATACTGCCAAGTACTGTTTCATTTCCTTTCTCTACTAACTTTTCATAACACTGTTCTTTTTTTTTTCTTTCTTGTGTTCATTGGCTACGATTTGATTTATGGGGAGAAAAACATTTATATAATATCATTGGAAAATCAGTTTGACAAGTACCTTCCATACATGTCTTTGTCTACAGTACAAGAACATGTAGGAGATGTATTGGGTATTACAGTGTTTGAAAGAAGGATAAATGCATACTGGCAGATGAAAGTCTAGGATAAATTATTGATTTATTTCACTGTAGTTGCAATTAAATTCCAATGAAACAGTTAATACATCAAACATTTTGACATAAGTTCTTTATTATTTTAAATAGTGGACAAACAGGACAGTTTTAACCGTTTCTAGAAGTAAGCAGCATGTATGGCTTCATAGATATCACCTGTGTAATGGAGGATCAGTAATATGTGTATTCAACGTCAAGTGTTTTGACACTTAAATCCTTCTAAGGGTGACAGTACTATTGAGCAATGCACACCTCTCCTCAGGTTTGAATGAAGGACTTACAGATCCAAAGGCTGTAACTGTAGCATCTCACTTAAGGCATGTCTTGCATGCTAGTCACCTTCCACTTCCAACCCTCTATAATTGGAACATGAGCACACTTTGCCACCGGTGAAGAGTTTATTCTTCATTAGCTTGTCCACTGTTATTGTGTATCATTATTAATATAGTTCACCCTTACCATGAGGCACTCTACAAATCTCCTCCAGCCTCTACCTCTGATCATGCTACATCCAGGGGAGGCTCTAGATATTTCTCCGCCCCAAGCATGGCGGCATGTCGGGGGGGGGCGCTCTGCCGGTCGCCGGTCCCGCGGCTCCGGTGGATCTCCCGCAGGCGTACCTGCGGAGGGTCCGCTGGTCCCGCGGTTCCATCGAAGCCACGGGACCAGCAGACCCTCCGCAGGCACGCCTGCAGGAGGTCCACCGGAGCCGCGGGACCAGCAAACCCTCCGCAGGCACGCCGCCGAAGGCGGCCTGCCTGCCGCCCTCCCGGCGATGGGCAGAGCACCCCCCGCGGCATGCCGCCCCAGGCACACGCTTGGCATGCTGGGGCCTGGAGCCACCCCTGACTACATCCCAGCCCAAACTGTGCCCCATCTTTGGCTCAAGATTTTACCTCACTGCCCCCTTTGTCTCCTTCCCCTCTCAAATCCATGCCCTCATTTATGCTGCCTCTTGTGCTTTGAATAGCCCTTACTAATCTAGGACAAGCGCCTTCCCTCTGTTTCTTTCAAACATTTCTAAACCCCTAACTGGTTTGTGAACCCAACCTGTGTTAATGTATACCTCACCTGTTGTGGATTCTTTATACTGGACCTACTTTGCCTTTTTTCTGTATTTTGGTTTGTATTCTTTAGCTGCTATAATGCTCTATGTGTGTCTACATTACTATATTCATCATAGCGGAAGATGGGAATGATAGGCCCTATAATTAAAGAAGAGAGCACTCATTATTTCATCTTCTGTTGGCTCTTTATCTATAATTTACCTTACTCCATAATTTAAATATATCATGTCATATCACATCTTTGGCCATACCTGGGCCACTTTGAAAGCATATCTACATTTGAAGGATGACATTCACAACACATTCAAAATCAGTGCAAACTGCAGTGATTTTGATATTTCTGGGTGTCTGTTAGCATGCGGGATGGCTAGCATCATTACTCTGAGATGATGGAGGTCATGCCGGGTGACTGTGGTAGCTGCTAAGAAAATCATGCAATGTAATGAACACTTTGTAGTTGTTTTATAAGAGGAAAATACAATTTACTTGTCCCTGCTGTATATTTCTAATTCTTTGTGCATGAGAATCTGATAATTAGCAAGTCCATGCTGAAAACTAGAGCAAGGGCTTGCAAAATTCCGTTCTTTGAAACAAAAGGCAGTGTGGCCTGGGGGACAAACACTAGGCTGGGACTCAGGAGACTTGGGTTCTATTTGCAGCTTTGCGGTGACTTTGGACAAGTCATGTCACCTCTCTGTGCCTCAGTTTCACCATCTGTAAAAGGGGGATAATGGTACTTATTTCCTTTGTAAAAGTGCCTTGAGGTTTACTGATGGGGACTCTATCCTGGGGAGCACTGACTCTGAAAAATATTTGAGAGTTGTGTGGATAATCGGCTGAATGTGAGCTCCCAGTGTGGCACTGTGGCCAAAAGAGCTAATGTCATCCTTGGATGCATAAACAAGGGAATTTCCTTTAGGAGTACAGAGATCATTTAACCTCTCTATTTGACACTGGATTGACTGCTGTAATGTTGTGTCCAGTTCTGGTGTCTACAATTCAAGAAGGATGTCAATAAATTAGAGAGGGTTCAGAGGAGAGCCATGAGAATGATTAAAGGATTAGAAAACATGCCTTATAATGATAGACTCAAGGTGCTGAATGTATTCAATTTACAAAAGAAAAGGTTAAGGTGGTGACTTAACTGCTGCCTATAATTACCTATATGGGGAACATATTTAATAATGGTCTCTTCAATCTAGTAGAGAAAGGTATAACATGATCCAACGGCTGGAAGTTGCAGCTAGACAAATTCATAGTAGAAATAAGATGTAAATTTTTACAAATGAGGATAATTAACCCTTGGAACAATTTTACAAGGGTCATGGTGGATTCTCCATAACTGACAATTTTTAAATCAATAGGAGATGTTTTTTCAAAAAAATATGTTCTAGGATTTATTTTGGGGCTTGTCTATGGACTGTGCTATACAGGAGGTCAGACTAGATGATCACAATGGTCCCTTCTGGCCTTGGACTCTATGAATCTATGAATAAGACATAGCTAATATTATAACCAGGAAATGCCAAAAAGAAACATCTGAAATTGCTAAAAAGAACATTTCTATAGTACTTAAAACTGGGCATAGTAGTAAGGAATATACTGGAGGAAAAAATTCTGCTTTGGCAGAGTAATAGATAAGATGATTCTACAGATCTTTTCCATTACCTGACTTCAGTGAGTTCCACCTGTATTGAAAATTACCATTGTGAATCTCAGTTTGACGAGATTTAAAATTAATCCATCTTCGAGAGGCTGGATTTATCATAATAACACTAACTGAATCTTTATTACCGCAATTCTTAGGCGTTGGTGAAGTACAAATGCACTCGGGAAACATATAAACCTATAAATGGATTGGGGTGATGTTAAGGGAAAAAATCATGAACCTGCAAATGAACAAATTAAGTCCAGTCATTCAAATCCTACCGAACAGATATGTGGACAGGAGCAAGGAACTCAGGTGGTGTTGTGGCGGTATAAGATTAGGGGTATTAACCTTGGTGTCCTCACCAAATTCCATCTTGGTTGGAATAGCACTCAGCCAGTTTGCATCCCACTATTTCAGTAGTAGCTGAGTCAAGTATTCTTCACTCCCTCTAGGCTAACTGTGCACAGTTAAGCAGCCAATATATTTCAGCACACCGGTCCCCGCGTTTCAGTGGTGTTCGCAGTGACTTTGACTTTGGCTCCTCCACCACTGAGCTAGCACATCAAAAATAGCTGTGCAATCATGGTAGCAGCAAGTGGCAGCATGGGATAGCTGCCCCCAAGCGCAAATCGACAGGGACGCTGTGGGTACATACTTGGGGTGGCTCAACTATGTCCCCACCACCACCGCTTCCCATGCAACTGCAGCTACCCTATTGTCTTTAGCATGCTCGCTACTGGAACTGGGAATCACACCCCCAAACTCTGAGTGTAGATGAAGCCCTGGAGCTCAGATTGATGCAGGGGATTGTGCATCATGGTCCTTTCATGCAGATCTGGGATGAAATCCTGACCCCACTGAAGTCAATGTCAAAACTCCCAGATCTTCTGGCTGGTGCTCAAGGGGAGTAGGAGCAGGGCCAATTCCTTTCAGTACCTGCTTCAAAGGGATGCTGTGATAATTAAATAGTTATTGTTTCAAACCTATATTGAATATAGAAAGGCCTATACTATTACATCATCTGTAGTACAGCTACAGAGAAGATGTATGATTCATTTGGGAGCTAGGAGCCTAAGTGCCTTTGAAAATCTCAACAGGTGCTGTTGTATCCATTAAGCTGGAATAAATAGGCCAAGAGTATTAACATAATCCAATCACTGTCCAACATTAAACAGTGTTAAACAAGATTTGGCATTTGGTACACAGAGACGTTAGCTTGTTTAGTGTCAGGGCAAACACACCATTAAAATCAATTTAATCTTTTATTAAAGATAAAGAAAAGTATTATATAAATATAAAGTATTAAGTCGGGCTTTCATTTTAACAACATCCCTTGTTTCCTATCCCTTTAGCTGGAGAGAGTTGTAGACAATCTGTTAGATGGTATTAAAGATGATAATGATCCTCTTTGGGAAAAGAGAAGTTAGCTGAGATAGGTTGGACCTGTTGTCAAAGGCCAATCCTATTTCATTCCAGGTGGTGTTTGGGATTCAGCTAGAGCCAGTGGAGATGGTTATGTCAACCAGATCCCTCTCTCTCTGGCCAAGTCTGACCAGAACATCTCTCTGGGCATGTCTACACTTACCTCCGGAGTGATCGATCCAGCGGGGGTCGATTTATCATATCTAGTGAAGACATGATAAAACAACCACCGAGCACTCTCCCGTCGACTCCGGTACTCCACCGGAGTGAGAAGCGTAGGCAGAGTCAATGGGGGTGCGTCAGCAGTCGACCAACTGCAGTGAAGACACCACAGTAAGTAGATCTAATCAATCGGCATAAATGGGCTATAGACTTTCTGCTCTCTCCTAATCTCACCTTGGTCATCAAGATGGAGGCCAAAGAATCTTCCGCTGGCAACCCCTCAAACAATGTTGTATGCAGTAAAATGGAATTCATTAAGTGGGCTGTCCAAGTGATCTGGAGCATATTAGGATAAAAAGAAATGATGTTATGCAGTGAATTTTCATCCACTGAAATGTGCTCTAACGCTTATCAGCTATTTGGATAAGTCAGCCCTGCAAGTAATATGAAGCTCGCAGCAATTTGTGGCTCCATGAACCTCTGCCACCCTTAGAGAGAACAAGAATGGGCATACTGCAAAGAAGCAATCACACAAGAAAGAGGAATTCCTGGCTTAACGAGCCTAATTCCAGATTAAATAACTAATTTCTGTTTTGAGTAGTTTTTTAGTGAATGTAGCACTATCAAAAGCAGCTGAATAGACAGCTCTGGATCCTGTAGTCCTCTTATTATTGTCAGACAATGACCTGTGTGGTGTTTCCTAGTGAAGGAAATAGAGAGGCCTCTCTTGCCATAAATTTGACATCTCTCTTCCTGTATAAGGGGCTAACCACCACCTATTATTTTTATTTTTTATGACCTCACAGTCCCAAAAGTGCTTCCAGGGCCTCACAGTACAGAAAAATCGCACATGATCCCTCTCCCGAAGAGCTAACAATCTGATTTCACCCAGAACACAATGAAAGGGCAAACAAAATAATGAGGTAAGGATGGAGAGGAAAGAAAAGGCATGGGAGCAGGATCACATGGTTAATCAGCAAAGACATCTTCACAACATGACTGAAGAAGTTTGATTGGTTTGTTATAGATTATGTTAAAACACTGTAGATAAAATGTGTCTTAAAAATGTCTTGGTCAAATCACTTCTTGAGGACATTGTGGCAGAACAGGATCTAAAACGAGGATCTGAATGTGGGGAGGGGTGGGGAACAGAGTGGAGAACAAGCTTGGGAGTACTTTCTATGAATAAGGTATGGCACAGAAAAAAGTATGTAGTTAGTTATGGGGGAGCAAATGAAAAGAGGTAAGAGGATTTGGCTGCCATGACTAGCTGAGTGGAAAGCTCAGGGGGTGACATAAATGACATAAGAGATTGAGACAGATAAATAGATGGATGTAAAGTTAAGTAAAACAAGGACAAGTTGCCTGAACTTGGTGCAGTGGGGCAAGGAAAGCTACTGGAGAGATGAAAGAGAGAGTGCCGTGGTCAGAATGATCACTTAGGAAGAAGATTTTAGCAGCTGCACTTACATGGGTTGGAAAGGAGCAATGTGGGAGGCCTGCTGCTGATTTTTTTCACCCGACTCCTGAACTGCCCACGTGGCACATCAACATTAGACTAAATCAAAGGTAGCATCATTCAACAACTTCTTCTGCAGCCTCTGATATGGTTACTAAACTGACATGATGATAACCCCACACAGCTTTGTCACAGATCACTTGGATCCAGGAACACCCACTTTCTTTAAAAGGATATCAATAAAGTGTAGTTAGATTTTCTCAATTTTAACCCTGCCCTGTAAGTCCCCTGGATGCCCCCATGCAGGAACAGAGAGATTTATCTTCAGGCAAATGAATGTCAATCAACTGGATACAAATGTCACAGGCCAACCCAGGAGAGCTATTTATGACAAGCATTTGTCTTCCACCTCTCCTTGAAACGTAAGAACTTCCACATCAGGACGGGCTTTCTGCAAAACAGGTCAGACAAGACTCCAACAGATTCAAATTTCTATAATTTCCAATGACTGCTGAATAGATTCCAAGGTTCCTTTAATGGAATCAATATGCAAAATATGGAGCTTGTCATAGATGTGTTTTGAAAATAATCACATTTTATATGTTTAATGTACATACAGTAGCTACTATATATTCTATTATATGATGAACAATATTTTAAACATCAGAGGGGTAGCCGTGTTAGTCTGGTTCTGTAAAAGCAACAAAGAATCCTGTGGCACCTTATAGACTAACAGACGTTTTGCAGCATGAGCTTTCGTGGGTGAATACCCACTTCTTCGGATGCAAGTTTTAAATATTTTAAATATCCAGTATATAACTATAGGGTATTCTCCTTGTTAAATATTTCTTATTGAGCAGTGGTTAGGCAGCTGTATGTATATCTTCCTCCAGCTTTGCAAAGTTGCCTCCTTCACACTCACTGGATTTGAAAATGACCCTTGCAAAAAGAGGCAAAACCTGCTTTAAACATTAGCAGGCCTAATATTCTTAATGAAAAATATATATGGAGACAGGAGAGATTTCCAATCTGACTATTACATTCAAAGGCGCAAAAGTCATTACCGTGCATGTCATTGCCTTTAAACAAGTCACAGCTTTTGGTTAGTCCAGGCAACAGTTACGCATACAAAGCTGATGAATTTAAACTGCCTGCTTCATTCCATGTTATGTCAAGTTATTTTTCTGCTGAAGTTCAGCCAGGATTCCCTCTAACTTTCCTTCAGTACATACTTGGCTCAGGCTCTTACACTTTCTCTTACAGAAATGATTCAGTACCCAGTAAGCATGAAAAAATGTTGGATTGTTGCTAAATGGGCAGAAGCACCAAAACATTCTTGACTTGTGCCTCCGGATTTCAGACATACTGTGGGTTCTTAAGGCATTTTGATTTTCAGCAGAAAGGTTTTGGTCTGGATGATGGGATCTGAGGAGAAATTTCCTGGCACAGGGAGGAACTTGAATCAGCCACCAAATCTAGGCAGCATGGATTAGCCAAACTGTCCACAGGTTGAAAAAGATCCATTGAATGAGTGGATGCTAAGCTTTTCTTTGCCTCCTGCACAGCCACAGGTTCAGAATTTTTAAAAATTGCTGATGCAGCCAGTCAGATTCAGCAAGAGACTTCTGCCACCAGCTAGCATTCTTACCATCTATGCTAATTATTATTGATTTGTATCATGGCAACACCCTAGGAGCCCCAGTCGTGAACCAGGACCCCACTGTGCTAGGTGCTGTACAAACACAGGTTAAAAACATCTTCCCTCCATATTCATCTGACACAGATAACCTGTAAACTAAGGTGAGTTGTGAGGACAAATCCAGACAAGAGGACATATAGGGGTCATCCCATCAATGGTTAAGAATGAAAGTTTATAAGATCCCACCAAGCCTCAGGGCTTTCCAAAATGTTCTGGTTCCATATTCCCTTAACAGTGGATTGTCAGAATGGCACCTCACTGACTGTTTAGTTGTGTTCCACCATCAAATGATAGGAAGCAATGATTGGTTCGTGACACAGGCAACATTTCTAACTGTTTCAACTGCAATATCAGCTTAAACATTAGATCAAGAGCTGTCAGTCAACCTAAAATAGTCCTCTGGCCATCGAGGTAGCCATAAAATCCTAAACTGCTCCAGAGGATTCATCAGCCACATGGATGTCAAAGTCACCAAACATTATCAACCATGGTGCCTCCAACGCCACTGTGGGGAAAAACCTCAGCAGCTCACAAAGGAACTTTACAGTATAGGGCAAGGAGTGATTTGAATAGCAGAACTACCCTCAACATTATGATACTATTACAGAATGAGTTGCCCAGCTTCATTATATTTCTTTAGATGTTACCTTAACAAAATTAACTAATTATCCTTCCAGCCCCTAACACATAGCTCCACAAGGAGAGTAGATGGAACTCAAGGAAGCAATTGATTCTATTTTTCTGTGTTTCAGAAAGATCTAATATTTATTTATTTCTGGTGCATCTCATACTTGGTTGGAGTCCAAAGGCTCATTAATGCTAACTCATCCTCACTGGTTTAATAGCATAATAGCAGCGTGCCCTTTAAAAAAAGCATACCAAATATTTATCTTTTCTGTTGATGGAAGTGGGACAAGAAAGAAAAGCGGTAAGAAGAAGAGACACTCCCTATCCCTGTCAGAGAGATGGAGAGAGAGACAATAGATGTCAGAAAGACTATGCCTATTTTTGAAGTGATGCTAACATTAAATGGATATGCTGAACATATGGATGCCATAGGAAGAGGTTTCCCAAATATTGTGATTGTAACAAACATCATGAAAACATTCCAAAGTTCTTCCCTGTCTCAGAGTGCAGGAAAAATAAGTTGGCACCATAACCGTCTCCATGATCAGTTCTGCAGTGAAGCAGCAGCACATTAACCTTCAGGTAGTGGACCCCTTACTGGTGAATACAGACCCACAAGAGTACTCCCAGAGATGCCACTGTAAGAGGCCAAATCCTCTAGATGTTGGTGTGAGTTTCATCTTAGTAAGGACTGAGTAAATGCTAAGAAGGGCCCTCAGGGTCTGGCAGAAATTTAGAGCACTCGACATAATTCAGAGCAGTGAGGTCTGAGTGGGAAACAGCAGCTGAGAGATGGGATTCATAATTGTCCTGGATACTGGACAAATCTGGAATTATGTAAACCCTGATTAGCCTCTATGGATGTCCCCCTCTATTGGGGGATTTTAAATTACACTACGTTTTATATGTAAGCCCAGTACTTTTTGGCTTGGTTATACAACACTGAACAGGATAGAGCAGGGCAGGTTCTCTCTGATTTTTAGGTGATGATAAAGTGAGGATATGATTCTGGACCCCTCTCTGGGCTGAATACACCACTCTGGTGACACGTAGGGTGGTAAATGATCTCCAAAGGGCTGATGGAGAATTCCCCCAGTATAAGAACAGCACAGGGCTGATATAAGCTGTCTTATGCAGACTGCCCTCACATACCCCGCTGTAGGAGGTTGTCATTAGCAGGGCTGGGAGGGGGCATATCAGAGGTGGGGGAAAGTAATCATAATATTCAGCATTACAAAGATTCAGCCCACAGGTACCTGTGGAGACACCTCCATGAGTCACAGCAGGCTCCGGGATTGCTTCACATTAGCCAAAGTCCCTGCAGCAGTTCAGAAACAAGGTGGCACAAAAGTGAAACACCTTAGAGTCTGCACATCTGCTGGGTGGCCTCTGAGGTGAGTCAGGGGCTGGAGGTGGCACTCCTTTCTGTGCCCCATGATACCAGTCAGCTTTGTGTTCTCGGGGAACCAGGGAGCAGTATCTAGCCTGTCTGACTCATGAAAGACCATCCTACCAGTCTCTGCTTGAACCAAAACCAATCCAAGAAAAGAATTGCAGAAAGCAGTGAAGGGTGTTGGGAGACACACCTAGACCCCTCCTGACAAGGGTGACAAGATTAAGGCATCTTCATTAGCATACAGAATGGAGAACAGAGACCATTCCCCTAGCCTCATCTGCATGAACAGGGCCGGCTCCAGACCCCAGCGTGCCAAGCGCGCGCTTGGGGCGGTGTCCCAGCAGGAGAGCGGCAGGCGGCTCCGGCGGACCTCCCACAGGCATGCCTGCGGAAGGTCCGCTGGGACCGCGGCTCTGGTAGACCTCCCGCAGATGTGCCTGCGGAGGGGCCACTGGTCCCGCGGCTCAGGTGGAGCATCCGCAGGCTTGCCTGTAGGAGGTCCACCGGAGCCACGGGGCCAGCAGACCCTCCACAGGCACGTCTGTAGGAGGTCCACCGTAGCCGCGGGACTGGCGACTGCTAGAGCGCCCCCCGCGGCGTGCCATCCTGCTTGGGGCGGCGGAAATCCTAGAGCCGTCCCTGTGCATAAAAGATGGGACAGAGAGACATCTCCATTAGCATACAGAATGGAAAATAGAGAACTGCACTGAACTTTGGGACCAGAAAAGCAGGGAAGCACTGCATCATGGGGGATCTCTGCTCCAGATGTTAATGAACCTATGCCTGCACACAACCAGCTCAGCAGTTATCAGACCAATTCTAGTAATGAATCCTTGATTGATATCCAAAATACTGAAGCTGCCTAATTGCATGGTGAGATCCCTGGAAGAAAACACCACCCATAGCCAAGAGTGATCAGCTCTTATTGTCTAGTCTAAAGAAAACCCTTGAGTCATCAGTTTACCCATAAACAAATCTAGTGTTCTCCCTTGAACCACTGTTGTTTCTCTGCAAAACCCCCTACCTATGCCCAAGTAAGTGTTCTGATGCATGGACCCAAACTCTGTATCAGTTCCACTGGGACTCTATCTCCTGACTGATTATGCTGGGGGCTCTACTTCTCTCCAGCACTCAGGACCCTGAGCTACCACCATCACCTGGGAACCCCAACCAGTTCAAGCCTCATGGAGTGGGTGAGATCCCTCCCTTTCTCTCTCTCTCATTGTTTTCTGTTATACCTCAGGTATTATTCTTTAATAATGTATGTTATGTTGGTTTAGGCTCTCCTTGTGTAGTTATCACTATTATACAATAAGTAACTTTTATGATTAAGCTGGTTGCTTCTCTCTCTCTCTCTCTCTGAACTTTACTCTTTTAGCTTCCCCATTTACTCTGCAGCAATGCTTCTTTTACCTAAGGACTTAAATTTGCTTACAGCTGCAGCAGGGTGTGCAAAACTGCAGCGCTGCGCTGCAGCGCTGCTGCAGTGCCACAAAGTAGCAGCCCCAGCCAGCCAGCGCGCGGAGCCGCGCGCTGCGCGCTGTCTGTTATTCCAGGAGGGGAGGGGAGACGGGAGGGGGAGTTTTCTCCCCAGCGCTGGCGCTGACACTACCTGGCGCAAGCTGCGCTGCGGCAGCTTTTTGATGCAAAAGTAGCCAAAGCCTTAGCTAAAGATCCTTGGAGTGCCCCAAAACACTGTGAGGTTTACTCATTAAGTGGGTTACTACCAGTACAATTGTAATGTGAAAGTGGGGATAGGGATGTGCTGAACCAGTGGTATGTAAGGGTGGCAGCTTGAAAGTGCTGCTTGACCCGGTCCACACAGACTTGCTCTGTTAGTGTGTGTGTGTGTGTGTGTGTGTGTGTGTGTTCATCTGATTCTGGGGCTGGAGGAACCCAGCCCTGGGGAACATAGGTCCTGCAGGCTAGCTCCATTGGAAGGGGACTTGCAGAAGGAAGCAGTAGACCTCCATATGAACACACAAGTGACACAAGCAGCACATTAATAGAATTACAGAACTCACCCCCCACCCCCAAAGAATGACCCTAATAAATGATCATACCCCAAAGTAACAGGCACATCTGGTAACACCCACCACATGGGGCCACCTGAGCTGCCTGCTGTCTCGCTCCCCCCTGACCCCCCGAACATTCCTCCAGGCCCCCCATGGGCTCAGGAAGGGAGCACCAGAGGTTTTCAAACTAGGGTCGGGGGTGCAACCTAAAATTGCAGCGTCACTGCAGAAGAGAAATCTTCCCCTGTCATCAGAAGGGGTTGCCTTACCGCTATTGACTCCACAAGCAGGCAGCAGCTAGCCAAGGAGACACACCACTTCATGAAGCAGGGCCAAATGGAGGGCAGAAATTGGAGGGGAGGGGGAGGCAAGTGACCCTGCATGTCCCCCTCTCCGTGTGTCACCTCTACACACCAAGAATAGATAGACTGCAGTAAGAAGCAGGCACACCAATCTCACTGATAGCTGTAAGTACTCTTACATACTTTTTCTTAAAGCATTACTTACAGCTCGTGTTGATATGAGGTATACATATACATTTGCCAATCAGTTTCTCAGTTGGGGATCCATGATTAACATTGCATTTTAAAAGGTCTCCATCAACAAAGAAAGTTTGAGACCTCTGTCGTAGGAGGCACAGCACAGGACCTAGCCTGGAGATTATTATTTATGTTACAATAGTGTTTAGGAGCCCCATGGATTAGGACCCCATAGGAATTATTCTGGGGCCGTTGTATGGCCTGTGCTATATAGGAGGTCAGACTAGATGATAACAGTGGTCCCTTCTGGCCTTTGAATCTATGAATTGTGCCAGATATTGTACAAACAGAACAAAAAGACAGCCCCTGTCCCCAAACAGCTTACAATGTAACATACACCCAGTCACTCATAATACAGCCCCTATATGTATACCTCAAAATAGAGGCTACATAAAGTTTTACATACTATGAAGTTTTGATTCAAACAAAACCATGCTTTTTTGACATAACTTTACAGTTGTTCTTATTTTGCCAAATTTTATAGTAGAGGCTATAAATATAGATTTGTGTTTTTAATGCTTACAAGTGAATACTTTGAGTTAGGAGGCACTAGTGAACATCAGGCATATTTTGGAGCTGTCATTGTTTATGCCAAGCTTATGTACAATAATGTAAATTTAATAGCTATTCCCAGAAGTTACACTTTAGTTCCTTGAGTACCATTTATAATGCGGTATCCAGATGTATATAAGAATCGTGTCATGGATTATGTGTATGCCTTTCATAAGGAGGAGATATTAAAGAGCACAGTCGTGTATGTGTGTTTTGTTATAAACAAGCAAAAGCGAGGAAATTCAAAGTTAAGAATGACAATCTGTCCTTAGGATAAACATGCCATTTTGCTTAGCTATCAGAGCACATGCTGTATGCTAAAAGACATCACTCCATTTGGGGAAGCCCCTACAACCTCTCAGACAAAGTTACTTTGAAAAGAAATATTAGCAGAGCTGTTCAAAATTTTCCATTTTGTATTACATTTTTAGTGATTAGTAAAGGAGCGTTTGAACCAGTCACATAAATGTACCATAAATACGAGAGGCAAACTTACTCCATGTCCCATCATTTATTAATGACTGGCATTGTGTTCAGAGTTGTGCCAGACACAAAGGAAGATAATGCCTTGCCTCAAAGAGCTCACAATTTAAATAGATACCTGAGCTGATCAAAAATTTGTGTCTGAAACTTTTTTCCAGTGAAAAATAGCCATCCTATGGATATCAGCATTTACAGACATACAGATAGCATGTGCCATTCAACAAATCCCACACACAAAGTGGGGAGAATGGAGGGCTTTTGCCTTAACAGAAACAGAGTGAGCTGGCTGTATCTGGGCCTACTGATTTTTGTCTGTTTCTATGGTTACAGCAAGATAACCTACACACACTGTCTTGAATCTTTTTTGGCAGAAGAGAAATACCTTAATAGCTCTCCACCCCCACTGCCTTCCACTGACTGAAGGATTTAAGAAGGAAAATCCAGTCACTAGAAAAGGCCCCATCGCCCCCCACATGAAAGGGCACTAACAGGAAAGGAAGTGCTTTAAGAGTACTTTTATCTCGAGTATGGTTGTGTTTCATGAAGAGTGTGTGTGTACAGAAGCTTGTAACTAAGGATTAGGAGATAGCAGTCTGGAATACTGGCCAAAGTGCTTAAAGATGTGAATGTTTTGTGGATTGCTGTGTAGGAGGGGATGATTTGGCTGGCCTGGGAGAAACATGTTCATATGGGAGGGGAAGGTGAAGGAGATAAATCTGCAAAAAGAGATGGTGCAACCTTTTTTTAAAAGTTATTGTTCACACAGGAGCATGAAGAATTATATCGCTACAAGCAAAAGACCATGGGTGAAAGCCTGGCCCCACTGAAGTCAATGGGAGTTTTGCCTTTTCATTACATTTATTCATATTTTTTCTTAGGGTGACGTACGTGTGTGTGTGAGTGTGTGTAGTTGGTTCAAAACAACTGTAAGAGCTCTAGATTTTGATGCCAACCTCCCGTTTTCTCCAGCACAGCATACTCATCATCCCATGTAGGCTTCCCTCTGCCAACATACTTCCCCCTCACACACAAAACTAAAGTGTTTCTAGCTCCAGGGAAGTCTCTGGCATCCCTACAGAGATTGTCAATCAGAGTGCCAATTCGTGGTGGCGGTTTTATGATGCCAACTGTTTTTAACTTGGAATACGCACTGAATGAGGCAGGGGTCCTGTGGAAAAAAATAGTACGGGATCACATAATTAAAGATTGTGTCATAATGTATACACACAAAGAGCCAAATTAAGGTTTCACAGGCCGCCTTAATTCTGGCATCTCCTCACTTTGCAACTTTAATAGTGTTCTTTTAATGCGGGGTTTTTTTGTGAGCAATTTCTTTGATTGTTTAAAAAAAACAAACTGAAAAAACAAATTTCATCACGTGGAATCATATTGACACCAACATGGGTCATCAGCAGGTTTGGAACCTTTTCCACAGCACTTTATTCCTCTTTTATGTTTTCATCTTAATATGTATTTATGTGGGACATGTTTCCATTTTTACTGGTGGAAGTAATGCATTAAACAGTTTTAAAGAGATTTTAGCTAATGAGCCAAATCTATTTGTCAAGAATAAAAAAAAGAGTAAGGAAAAGTTTTGTTAAAGCTAGTATGGCTGAAGGTTCTGCGTCAGCATAAGTTATTACTTCCTATGCTACCCAAAATAATCTACTAGGGTTTTTTTCCTGTCTGGCCATTGCTGGGAACAATGATGCCAAAAGATATAGTTCAAACTCTATCACAGCTTCAAGTCATGAAAGAAGAAAGTTTAGGAAATGCAGAGCTAAATCAAGAAAGGATTTTTGTGGTATTTATTCTCTCTTTCTCTCTCATATGGATGAAGGTAGATACACACACACACACACACACACACACACACACACACACACACACACTATTCCAGTCTCTGGTCACTTTAATCATAAATCATACAATAAAAAAGATAAATCCATCTTTTCTAATCCAACTAAAAAAGCATAAAAAAATTACTTTCAAAGGTTCCAACCCACTATAGCTCCCATCCTCTCCAAGGAAATGACTGGGTCTTTCTTGAAGCATCTCTTAATGGCTAACAAGTTCAGGCTTCTTGGATCAAGGAGTTCCAGAGTCTAAGTCTTTCACAGAAAATGCCCTATTGCTTTTAGAAAACAGAGGTTCTAGCTTGATTTCAGAATGGAATAGGGGAAAGAAGCTCCCAGATCTCATAGGGAATTAGTTTCAAAAGAAGACTTAATTGGCAACTCTGCATTGCAGCCTAATTAAAAGAAATTGGAAGAGACTTTTGGAGTATTGTCTTTAAAGACAGAAAGACCCAGTAAGTGCCTGTCATTGCAAAGGCATGATATAAAAAATGGGCTGGATTTTTAAAGTGGCCTCAGCCTGGATTTCATATGTGCTGTACAACTTGAGTATGTAATCACTCATTTACACAAGTGTTTTTATACAATCACTGGGGAATGTGTGTGGACAGATGGATTCTATGCATGTAAAGTCTGCCATTGCTGTGTACAAGGGATTGTGAGCAAAAAGTCTGCGGGAATATTATTTGTTTGCACCACAATGTGCTATGCTTGGAAAAAAGTTGGCCCTGTGAGTTTTGCTCTACAGAAATCTTCATAGAAGACAGAGATAAAACAAACAAACAGAAATGATTGATAGTCCCAGGACTAATGGTGTTACCAGAAAGGAGTTTTTATTTCTTTTTCGGTCATAGGCCTGGTCCACACTAGGACTTTAATTCGAATTTAGCAGCGTTAATTCGAATTAACCGTGCACCCGTCCACACCAGGAAGCCATTTAATTCGACATAGAGGGCTCTTTAGTTCGAATTCTGTACTCCTCCCCGACAAGGGGAGTAGCGCTAAATTCGACATGGCCATGTCGAATTAGGCTAGGTGTGGATGCAAATCGACCTTAGTAGCTCCGGGAGCTATCCCACAGTGCACCACTCTGTTGACGCTCTGGACAGCAGTCCAAGCTTGGATGCTCTGACCAGCCACACAGGAAAAGCCCCGTGGAAATTTGAATTCCTTTTCCTGTCTGGCCAGTTTGAATCTCATTTCCTGTGTGGACGTCGTGGCGAGCTCAGCAGCACTGGCAGCGATGCAGAGCTCTCCAGCAGAGGTGTCCATGACTAGACGTGTCTCAGACTAGAAAGAGGGCCCCAGCATGGACTGACCAGGAAGTCTTGGATCTGATCGCTGCGTGGGGCGATGAGTCTGTGCTTTCAGAGCTGCGCTCCAACAAACGGAATGCAAAGACCTACGAGAAGGTCTCCAAAGCCATGGCACTCAGAGGAAACAGCCAGGATAAAATGCAGTGCCGCATGAAAGTCAAGGAGCTGAGACAAGGCTACCAAAAAATCAGAGCGGCAAACGGACGCTCCGGAGCCCAGCCCCAGACATGCCGGTTCTACGAGGCACTGCATGCCATTCTCGGTGGGTCTGTCACCACTGCCCCACCAGTGTGCGTGGACTCTGAGGATGGGATACTGTCGACGGACTGTTCCTCGGAGATGTTCGTGGATGGGGAAGATGAGGAGGACGAGGCAGTCGACAGCGCTTACAACGCTGATTTCCCCGACAGCCAGGATCTCTTCATCACCCTCACTGAGATCCCCTACCAACCCTCCCCAGCCGTTACCCCGGACCCTGAATCAGGGGAAGGATCAGTCGGTAAGTGCTTTAAACATGCAAACATTTTTTCTAACAGAACAGGAATATTAACTATGCGAAAAGAAGGTCAATATATATGGGGATGGAACAGAAATCCTCTTGGGAGATTTCCGAGAAGCTCTCCTGCAGGTAATCGAAAAGCCTCCGCATGAGGTTCCTGGGGAGAGCTGCCTTATTGGGTGCTCCGTGGTAGCACACTTTTCCGCGCCAGGCTATCATCAGGTACTCCAGGAGCATTGTCTCCACGAGCATGGCCGCATAGGCCCCTGGTTTGTGCTGGCTTTCACGCAGCGCTCGGAGACTCCTGCATTTAATTACAGTAATTTGTGTACTATTAGTATTGGGAGTGCTTCACTGTTCCTTTGCATAACAATGAGCGTCACTTTACAGCCACGTGGTGGAGGCTGCAGAGTGGCATTATACAGGGATCTTTCCCAGGGAACAGATGCGAGAGGGTGCAACAGGGGCAGAGTTTATGCTTTCAGGATTGCCTGTAGCAAGAGGACAGTGGTATACATTGACTTTTAAGCAGCCAAAAGTTTTTGGCTTACCATGCCTGGCTGCTCCACGGATTCTGCTGTTCCGCCCCGCTTGTCTGGTCTGCAGTGCAATCCCCCAGGCAATGAAAGCGAATTCCGAAAATTAGAACTTTCCCTGAGTGAGTGCTGTGCATGGTCTTGTTCACAGAGACTGACTAGACTATGTTTCCTCTTTGCGGAAATGTATCTTTATAAGGAAGTCAATCCCTTTTTCCCATCACACAGCTGCACCTGTATCCCGACCTGCTCCAGCATGCCCCTTAGAGAGGCTGGCGCAGATTAGGCGGTGCAAGAAAAAGACACGGGACGAGATGTTCGCAGAACTTATGGGCTGCTCCCGAGCTGAGGCGGCCCAGCAGAGCCAGTGGAGGGAGAACCTCTCCCAGCAGCAGCACTCACACAGCGAACGGGAGGACAGATGGCATCTGGAGGACCAGCAGGTGACTCAAACACTGCTTGGACTAATGAGGGAGCAAACGGACACGCTCAGGCGCCTTGTGGATGTTCTGCAGGACCGCAGGCAGGAGGACAGAGACCCCTGCAGTGTATCTGCAACCGCCCTCCCCCGCCACAAAGTCCCATACCCCCTCACCCAAAATAACAAGAAGGAGATGCGCCAGGGGCCATGAAAACTGTCACTCCACCCCAGCAGAGTGCTCAAGTACCAAAAAGCTCTCATTCGCTAAATTTTGAGAAGTCCTTCCCTTCCTGGATCACCCAAGCCCAAATCCCAGTTTCGTTCCCTCACTGTGTAGCTGATTATTAAAAATAGTTTGCTGTTCATTACTGTTTCCGTCATGTTTCTTTACAGAAGACTTTGTGTGAAGGGGGGGGAGGGGTTTGGTAATTGCAGAGGACGGTCACCATTACCTGGATACATACACGGGGGCAGGATCTACAGCAGGTCACACACAAATAGTGCAGTCACTAGGCACCCTGGTCAGTCTGGGAGGTGTTTTTCATGTTCTGTGCATAGGCGGAAGGTGCCCTGCTCCAGCTATATTTGGAGCTGGGTCTCTCCCCCGCTACTGCCTGGATCGGGCCCTGGCCCCCACGGGTCTCCCCGCCGCCCCGCCGCGCTCCGTACCTGCCTGACAGTAGAGCGGCTCCCCGCAGAAATGCTGTCTGGTGCCCCAGAGTCCTAGCGCCTGCCATACAAAAATGGCAAGGCAGGCTGCCCTTACCCTGCCCTTCCACCATAGCCCTGAGCCTCTCCAATGCCCCAAACCCTCAGCCCCAGCCAGAGCCCTCATCCCCCTACACCTCCGCCCCCGTCCCACCCACCCCGCCCCCCTTCCGACGCCCCCACCCACAGCCCCGAGCCTGCACCCCCACCCCTTCCTTCACACCCACCTGTAAACGTCCTGCCCCCAGTCCTCCCCCGCCACAAGGCCACATAGCCCCCGCACACAGAGTCCCGAAAAGGAGGGATGGCAGTCTCTGTTGAAACAACCGGTCCGGCAGTGCAGACCGCTCTAGGGCAGGAGCCTGTCATTCCTCGAGTGTAGAAGCGGTCTGTACATCACTGCACACCCTACCCACCACAGTCTGCGTCCCTGTTTCAACCCTTTAACGCGAATTCATTAGTAAAGAAAACGTTGCTAATTAAAAATATTCTATTAACTTTATTTTTAAACGTGTGTTGGAAGGGGGGAAACCTGGTGAACGGGGTATGTCACCGCAGAAGAAAGTCAACAGTAACTGAAGCAGGGGCAGGTTCAGCTTCTCTGTAAAAAAACTGAACAGTCACAGGTTACCCCGCTCGCTGAGGAACCTAGCTTTCAAAGCCTCCCGGATGCACAGTGCTTCCCGCTGGGCTCTTCTAATTGCACGGGTGTCTGGCTGAGCGTAATCAGCAGCCAGGCGATTTGCCTCAACCTCCCATCCCGCCATAAAGGTCTCCCCCTTGCTCTCACAGACATTGTGGAGCACACAGCAAGCAGCAATAACAATGGGGATATTGCTTTCGCTGAGATCCGAGCGAGTCAGTAAGCTTCGCCATCTCCCCTTGAGACGTCCGAAAGCACACTCCACCACCATTCTGCACTTGCTCAGCCGGTAGTTGAAGAGCTCCTTGTCACTGTCCAAGGCACCTGTATAGGGCTTCATGAGCCAGGGCATTAGCGGGTAGGCTGGGTCCCCGAGGATCACTATAGGCATCTCCACATCCCCAACACTTATTTTGTGGTCCGGGAAGAAACTACCTTCCTGCAGGCGTCTAAAGAGACCAGAGTTCCTGAAAACACGCGCGTCATGAACCTTGCCTGGCCACCCGACGTTGATGTTAGTAAAACGTCCCCTATGGTCCACCAGTGCTTGCAGCACCATTGAAAAGTAGCCCTTTCGGTTAATATACTGGCTGGCCTGCTGGGCCGGTCCCAGGATAGGGATGTGAGTCCCATCTATAGCCCCACCGCAGTTTGGGAATCCCATCGCGGCGAAGCCAGCTATGATGACCTGGACGTTTCCCAGGGTCACTACCTTTGAGAGCAGTAGCTCAACGATTGCGTTGGCTACTTGCATCACAGCAACCCCCACGGTAGATTTGCCCACGCCAAAGTGGTTCACTACTGACCGGTAGCTGTCTGGCGTGGCAAGTTTCCAGAGGGCTATGGCCACTCGCTTCTGCACAGTCAGGGCTGCTCGCATGTGGGTGTCCTTGCGCTTCAGGGCAGGGGACAGCAAGTCACACAGTTCAAGGAAAGTGCCCTTACACATCCTGAAGTTTCGCAGCCACTCTGTGTCATCCCAGACCTGCAGCACTATGCGGTCCCACCAGTCCGTGCTTGTTTCCCGGGCCCAGAATCGCCGTCCCATAGCATGAACATGACCCATTGCCACCATGATCTCCATGGCACGGCGTACCGTACTTTCTGAGAGGTCTGTGCCACTCTGAGACTTCATGTCCTCACCGCACTGCCGGAGCCTCCTCGCCCGATTTCTCAGCATCTGACTGTTGAAGAGGTGGACGATAAGGTGCGAGGAGTTGACAACGGCCATAAGTGCAGTGATGATCGCAGCAGGCTCCATGATCGCAGTGGAGTGCTGTGGCGTCCGCGCTGTCACTAACAGGAAAAGTGCGTGAACTGATTTCCCGCCGGCGGGAGTGACGGTTGAATGCTGACAGTTACCCAAGACCACCCTCGACACAGCTTTCCCCCCAGCATGCATTGGGGGGGAAATCCCAGAATTCCAATGGGCAGCGGGAGTGCGAGAACTGTGGGATAGCTTCCCACAGTGCACCGCTTCCAAAGTTGACACTGGCCCCGTTAGTGTGGAATCACAAAGTCGAATTAGTGTCCTTAGTGTGGATACACAAATTCGACTTCGTAAGGTCGATTCCACAAATTCGAATTAAGTTGAATCGAACTACTCTTGTAGTGTAGACATACCCATAGTGTTACCTGTGCACTATGACATCCCTTCCTTCAGCACACTCCCCTGCCATGCTCCTGGCATCTATGTGCTGCTAGCAAAGTGAAACTTAGCTAGAATGCTGATCTCTGAAGGGCTGCTCAGCAGACCAACATAGAGATTAGCATTCCAACTGGTCTCACTCTGTTGCCAGCAAAGAAAACAACACACAAGGGAGCAGGGTGGCACAAACAGGGAGACCAACACAGGACTGGAAAGGGCTCAAGGATCAGTGAAACAAAGGCAACAAAGAGCCAAACAGGGAACAGAAGAAAACACAAGACCTCCTTGCATTTGTATACACACACATCAAAGATATTTTACAGACAACAAATCCTGCATCTTGACAGGGGGTTAGACTGGATGGCCCTTGCGGTCCCATCTAACCTGATGATTCTATGATTCTAAGGCAATACCTATGTCTGATTTTTTTCCAGCCCTTGAGCAGCAGCTATTTTCTCTGCATTCTAGCTAGTTATTTATGTAGGCAGCAATCTCTCTCTTCTCACTTTTCTATATGTTACGGATGTATTAAAGCATCAAGTGCAAGAATTTCCATTGGGCTGACTCAAGCTATGTTTTCCTTTCACCTATTTCTGTCAATTCTTTTCAATCTAAATAATCACCAGCACATATAATGGCATTTATTAGATAAAGATGGCACTGTATTCGAAGCTTGAGCCTCGTTGCAGAACTAAAGTAGGTCCTGTGTATCTTGCTAGCAATTGTGCAATTTGTTTTTCAAACCATGGTCCATTTGCATTCGATATATCATTGTCATGGGCTAACAGAAAAGGGGCAGACATAAACACAGTAAAACTCATGTTTTCTTGAATTATTGCCCAAGTCAGTGCAGATTTCAGTTAAATTCTTTATGAACTGGCACTTTAGTCAAATAGTCTCTAAAGAGGTATCTGGCTGAGATAATGGATTGAAATATTGCCATATGGAGCAGAATATCTCCTCTGGCCACGGGAGAGGGATAATAAATTAATCTCTTTTTGGAAGCAATACATTCAATACAACAGGCTTGGATATCAAAGTGTAAGTATATTGGTGAACCAGGAGATAGTGTTTGTTAAAAGGACAAAACTATAAACTGCAGTTACTACTTTTTTCCCACAAGGTTATCCCACTCAGGAGCTACAGCTAACATAGCAGTGATTCTAATGTCACAGTAAAAGCTGGAATCCTGTATAGAAAGAGGCAATGTGGTCTAGTGGATAAGGCACTGGACTCAGACTCAGGAAGATGGGGTCTACTCCCAATTCTGGTACTCTCCTGCTGGGTGACCTTGGTCAACTCACTTCATCCCTCTGTTCCCCTCCCACCTTTTGTCTGTCTTGCTTATTTAGACTTTTTAAGACAGGTTGTGTGTGTGTGTGTGTTTGTGTGTACCATACCAAGCTCAGTGAGCCTTGTCTGGGGCCTCAAGGCATTGCTGTAATACAACAGGAAAAGGAGTCGAGATACATAGACCTGATGTACGTTTATAGGTTTACTGAGGTCAATTGAGTTGTATCTACTTACACGTGGAACTTGTCCTTCTATATAAACAGACATTTTGTACATTGTGAGTAAATACGTATGGTATAATAGTTCTAATGTAGTAACTCCAATCCAGCAGTTCACAAAATCCAAACCAGAATTTGTTTGCAGCTAGCCCTTTGGAATTCGCTACCCACCTTGGTCTATAATAACCCAAGTTTGTTAGCCCTCGGGACACCTGCAGATCCGTCTTTGGCCTCTCCCTGGTCAGGAGATGGGTGATGGGTAGAGCTAGGTAGCAGTGATATGTGACCATATTCCAGGGGAGTACCCATACAGCCAGTGACAGGCTTTATTTCTGTTTTGCATCACCAGAGTGGTGCACTGCAAAGTAGATGTGAAAGCCAGTGAAATGGGCCCACAGACTGGCAACGTCTGCTGTATCTATTAGCCCAGTATTATTTCTGAACCAACAGTTTTCACACAGTTTTGATATTTGGTTGTTCACATACCTTGCAAGTAAAACCACAGGCACAAACCCAGTTAGAAGTGGGTCCCTTTTCCAAAGACTGGATGTCAATCTACTCAACCTTCCACAGAATTCCACAGCTGTGGGTATGAAAGGAGACATCCCGGAAGAGTTTACTGGAGTTTCTTACTGGTATCTGTTTATCCTGACTATACGCTATGACTACAACACCACCATGGGCCAAATGTAAATCATAATGATAAATAATAAATAACGTTATTTTTAAAATATTCTGTTTATTTATTTGGGGTTTTTAAATACTGTATAATACATCCAACCCATGACAATCTTTTCAAAGTCTGCGTATAAATACAGAGACCTGTCAATTAACCCTAGATTAAATCAAATAACCACACAGAAACAAGAAAAACAATTATTGATTAACCTCCCCACAAAATCCCCACGTGACATTTAACAGATTTGCTTCCAGCTGAAAGTGGACAGTTTCTCTATTAGTTATTCTCCATGGCTGTGTACTATTGAAATATTTGTTCACTGTAATCAGTAGCATCTCCGAGGGAAAGGCTGAGCTAAGCTGGACAGTATGGAGTTCAATGGCCTAGGACCTTGTGCTTGTCTCTCTGTCTCAAAGCAGAATTAAATAGCTCTTCAGGCCAGTGGAGTGTTTCCTTAGTGTCAGAAGAATCCTCACTTGTCAAAGGGCTGCTGAATTAGCTCCTTCATGATGCCTCACTGAAACCAGGGGGCATTTTCAGGGCAAAGGGGCATGATGGGAACATGGGTGCTCCTTCTGTTCATCAATCCTCAGATGTTGGAAACACCCGGAGGGGAGCCAGCCTGCTCTAAACTGTGCTAGGGACCGCACCAGCATAGAACCAGCCCCAAGCTCAGAGGGTCATAAATGGCTCCTTTGTATCACCCATCCTCAAGCTACACCCAGAGCTCACTGGATTGTATGCCTTCATAGCAATCCTGTACTTTGAACTGATATACTGTACTGTATGCTGTATGGTAGCACCTTTCAGGGTTTCATGGGCCCTTAGTAAAGTCACAGAGTTTAAGGGCGGAAGGACCCACAAGATCACCTCATCTGACTTCCTGAATATCACAGGCCACTAAACACCACCCAGCACTCTCACACTGAGCCCTACAACCAGAATTAGTTTGAATTATTACAGTCTTCTGATGTGCGGAGAAGATAAGGCCCACATTTTCAAAAGTAGCCTTAGGGCTCTTCAGCGCTTCAATGTCCACCTTATGCACCTTGGTCCCAATTTTCAGAGATGCCAAGCTCCCACAGCTACAATTAATCAAGGTCCCCCAAAATCCAAGGCACCAAAAATTTGTGGATAACCTGAACTAGTGGATTAGAGTTTGAAAGCGTTGGCTGTAATGGCTTGCCTAAAGTCACCTAGCAAGGCATGCAAGAGCTAGGAGCAGAACCCAGGAGTACTTACCTCTAGCCACTAAGTACATACCCTGCAAATGTCAGCAGAACACCAAAGTATGTAAAGAACCCATAAACAAAAGAATAAAATAAAGTTAGCAACAACACTGACTTTTACCATGAAATATTGCCTCTTAGTATTTTTAAATATAAATACACAGAAGGACTAAAGGATCTCACCAAGTCCTGTTGAAAGTTTTGCATATTTAATATTTTCAATTCTAGTCCAATAGGTTTGTATTCTCTTCTCATAACATAGCAAAGCACTACCAACGAGAAACTGCTTCTGTCTGCTGCCTTAAGAACATACAATATAGAAGCTGAAGTGCTCAGTAGTGTTAGTGAAGTAAGCGGGGGAAGTAATGGATGGAAACTTGTAGCTGGTATCTCTGAATGGGTAGAAACAAAGCTGCAGACAGAGTGCTAGGTGATATGGAGAATGGGAATCACAAGAGACCCGTCAGACTGCCTCCTCTGATGTGTCACAAGGGGCTAGATCAGACCGGAATGAAGTGGTGACACAAGATAACACCATTCCATAAAGGCCAAACTTGCACTGAAAACTGACAGTATGGAACAGTGATCATGGAAACTATTAACTCGTTCTTGTGAGTTTTTCCCAGCCCCTTATGCATATGGATTGGCAAATTATTCAAAGCAAAACATTTATCTGATGAAGTTAGCCCTTTTATCTGAGCATGAACTATGTGGGTAAAGACCTGGACTTGTACAAATTTATTCATTGGATGTATCCATTATTTGTAATTATTTATTGAACTCTTTATTTCTGCAAACATATTTTGTCCCAGGGGCTATTTGCAAACTATCCACTTGACCATAGCTTGGCCGCCATCTTTGGCCAGTACACCAGAGATTGAACCAGGTACCTTCAAAGCTAGAAAGTGTGAGCTGCTACAGCTTGAGCAAAAGAGCCAACCCCGGTAGCTGGGACTGTAACAGATTTATATCCTCTGCAGAGGAGGCACAGAGAGAGATGAGTAACACACATACCCCAGTGCATTAATACTCTTCATTATCATTAATTGTGGTGTACCGAAGCCACATGGCATTGTTTCTGTTCCCTGATTGGTTGACTGGACATCTATAAATTAGGAAGAAGCATTTAAGGTGTAAAACAGTGACTGATCCTGAATCACTCAAGTCACTGGGCGTTTTAATACTGATTTTAAAGGGAGTAAAACAAACGCATGGGATGAAATTTTCCTCTGTGAAGGAGGGCACACATATTATATAAATCCCACTTAAGCCTTATTATGTGGGTTAAGCAGGTTTTCTTGATGGACAGACACTATTATTGTTATTGATTATTTAATTTTTTTTATTACATTGGCATGTAGATGACAGGGCCCCAACAGATGCTGTGCTAATATAAAACAAAAAGATAGATGGTAAGCTTTCCTGGGCTGGGACTAATTCTCTGCACAGGAATACATTTCACCAATAGGGAATACTTGTAGTACTTATTCTTATTTATGTAGTATTTATTTATTGTATTATGATAGTGCCTATTGGCCCCAATTTGGGGCCTGGATCTCATGCAAACATGAGTATTTGCACAACGAATAGCCATTCCCCAAAATTCTGTGCAAACAAACTCCATTTGCATGAAAGTTCAAAGTGAACAAGAATGACCATTAACATAGTGACACTGAACAGATAGTCAGAATTTGAATAGATGTCTATGAACATTGTTTCATTGCCATATTTTGTCTAGCACTATACAGAACAATCACTGAAGTTGTGCTACTATTTTCCTATGGGTCTCCTTCCAGAGGGGTTTATAAATAGGCTTTACAAATTCACTTGGGTTTGAAATTAATGTGTGTGTTCTCAGCGCCCCAACAGCTTTTCTGTACTGAATGGAAGAAAAATAGATCTAGCGACTCTTAGGCAGTAGAACGAAAATAAATATGACACTACAGTGGCCCTCATCAGAAGCTTTTTGAGCTTCACTTACTGAAAACAGCTTTATTATATTCCAAAAGAGTTACATTTTGTATCAATGTCCACACCGCTGCGTTAGTGAGTGTTTAAAATGGGAAAAATGAAGCTTTTTCATAAAGAGAATAGTCATAAAAATTACTGAATACATAAATTGTGTCTCCTGTAAGGATAATTCATGAAGTGCTATGATTTCACTTATCAGAGGGGTAGCCGTGTTAGTCTGGATCTGTAAATTATATTTTGCATATGTGGCACCTTATAGACTAACAGACGTATTGGAGCATGAGCTTTCATGGGTGAATATCCACTTCGTCGGATGCATGGCATGATTTCACTGTAGTTGTAGATAGTATCATCCTAAAGACTATTACTCTTTGTACACACTGGGTAAAATGTTTCAGAGTGGTAGCCGTGTTAGTCAATGCTGGCCTCATGAAAGTCAATGCCAATGGCAGTGCAAAGGTATTTACATGACTTTTGCATCATTAGTCCGTAGAGTAAGTGACCATACATTGCAAACTATGACAAATCACATAAACAATGTTGACACTAAGAGAGAAGACAAATTCCGTACTGTGGTATTGACTTTACCTTGGCAATTCCTATATTTATAATGTACCCCTTAGGGGGGTATTTTTGCAGTCCATGGTAAATATTTACTGCTTAAGGCCCAGATTGTTCTTGGAGCTTGCATGGATGTGCAAGAGAGGAGAGACCATCAGGAGGTTTTCGCCTCTCTATGCATGCCCTATGCAAAAGCCAGGGACAATTGCAATGTCTGTTCTTGAGGGAGTACAGTGGAGTCGCATCTTACGCAGGGGTTAGGTTCTAAACTCAGCGCATAAGGCGAAAATCGTGTATAGTCAAAATTACCCTTGAAAATCCCTTAAATCGCCCATAAACTGCAGTATACTGTACATGGTTTTGTGTATACAACCCTGTACAGTAATATGTATAAATGTATAATGTATACAGTAATGTACAGCATATAATGAAGAGTACATATGCAAAATATAATTTTACAGTACTGTATTTTTAATTACAGGGGGTAATTACAGGGGGTCATCAGGGCTTGATGTATATCCAGGAGATGGAGGTGACAGAGAGCTTGGGTGATGGAGAGCGAGTCATAGACGAAGTGGTTCGCTCTAGTTCAGTTCCAGAAGTTGACTGCGTAGGATCATCTGCTGCTGGTTGTTTTTCCTTGAAAAACATGGTGATTGGCAACTGTCGCTGTTGTCTCTTGAGCTGCTCAAACATTTCTTGATACGGTCCGTAATACTATGTGTGATTTTGAGGCTTCATTCCATAGAGGGATCGTATTCAGAAATTAAATCATTCAAATGTTTCACTGCTTGGAACACTTCAGCAAATTTATGAAGATTCCAACTTGCTGGCTCTTCCTGTTCGTCATCATCACCTTCATCTTCTGTAGACGATTTTATCAGTTCCTCTAACTCTTTGTTAGTCAGTGTTTCTCTATGGCTCTCAATTAATTCTTCAATTTCTTCCTCAAGGATGTCGATGAAGCCATCACCACCCACTTGCCTGGCCACCTGAGCAATGCATTTCACTTCTTTTTCAATGGTCAGGAAACCCTTAAAATCATTCACACATTCTTTCCATAGGTTTCGCCAACATGCATTGACTGTTTCAGGCTTGATTGCATCCATTGCCTGTTTAACATAAGTAATGCAATTGGCAATGTTGAAGGACTTCCAACATTCCATCACATTAAGATTGGGATCAGCATCCATAGCGCTACATATCCATGAGAATGTAAGCCTTGTGTACGTGGCCTTGAAACAGCGAATCATGCCTTGGTTGGAGGATGGAGGTGGTATTGCGGGGGGAGAAAGAGGACTTCAACATTGTTATGTGAAAACCGGAGTGCTGCAGGGTGGCCAAGAGCATTGTCTATGATCAGCAACACTTTAAAGTCAAGTCCTTTCTCTTCGAGGTACCACTTGACCTCTGGAATGAAACACTTGTGGAACCAATCCAGAAATAATGCTGCCATCACCCAAGCCTTTTCATTTGATTGCCAGAACACAGGCAGGAGATTTCTGTTCTTGCCTTTTAGGGCATGGGGATTTGCAGCCCTGTAGAGCAAGCCAGGCTTTATTATATGCCCAGCTGCATTGCCACAAAACAACACAGGCACGCAGTCTTCCGCGGCTTTGAAGCCAGGGGCTTGTCTTTCTGATTTTGAAATGTAAGTGCAGTTGGGCATTTTTTTTCCAGAAGACCCCAGTCTCGTCAGCATTAAAAACTTGTTCCACAAGATAGCCCTTTTCTTCTATGATTTTCTTTAATTGTTCGGGGTAGGCTTTTGCTGCCTCTTCATTGGCAGATGCAGATTCACCAGTAGTCTGCACATTTTTTAGGTTGAAGTGGTTCCTAAAACTGTTAAGCCAACCTTGGCTGGCTTTGAATTCCTTCTCATCAGAAGGCTGTCCTTCTTCAGCAGGAGGTTTGAACAGTGCGTAGAGGCTAAGATCCTTTTCTCGCAACATGTTGCCATTGATAGGCACACATTTACAGTTCATGTCTTCCAGCCATAAGTTCAATGCCTTTTCAGTCTTCACTAAAGTCTTATCATGCATCTGGCTTGTCACCTTAGCAGTTATTGGAGTACTTGATGCCACGGCTTGACAAATTTCTCTCTCTTGAATCTTAATGGCCCAGATGCTAGATTCGTTGCGGCCATATTTATATGCCACATTGGAAACCGACATACTGTCTCTCAACAAGTCCAACACAGCCAGTTTTTCCTCCAGCATTGGAACAGATCGCTGTTTTCTTCGGTTGAGCACCAGATGAAGTAGTTGGCTTGCGTTTAGGGGCCATGTTGTGCGAAAAATACGTATCTTTAAACACTAGAATCACACTCAGAGCGGCGAGATGCTCACACTATGAGAGGCATGTGGGAACTGAGAATGACTGAGGGAACAACAGATTCATGTTTCCCATCTCACGCTCATTCCAGGGCATACAGTCGTTGGGTGGAATCGCCCACACTATTTACGGGTATCTTGTTGTTTTTCTTTTTTTTGCCAAGCGCGTATAGTTGAATTCACGTAAGTTAAATGCGCATATGATGCAACTCGCCTGTACAAGGACTGCTCCCTCCATACATCCATAGGGATAAGGATGGGTGGGATCATATTCCCACCTTCTCTCCACACCAGCCCACAGAGCAGGCAGGATAACGACAGAATCACACACACTCTTACCATGTCCCCATCTCCATGCACTGGAGAGATTCAGAAGCTCTCCCAACACCTCGAGCACCTCCTATTCAGGGCTGTGCATAAATGTCACAATTAAGCCCTCAGGGCACCCACCCTGAAGGAGGAGTGTCCTGGTATCTCTCCCAGCTTCAGAAGTGTCATAGAGTCACACCCACACATTGCAGAGGAAGGCGGAAACCCCCCAAGGTCCCTGCCAATCTGCCCTTGGGGAAAATTCCTTCTCAACCCCACACATGGTGATCAGTTAGACCCTGAGCATGTGAGCAATAACCAGCAAGCCAAGCACCTGAGAGAAAAAGAAAATGCTCAGGGCCACCTCAGAGCCCTGCCCCCCATCCATTGATCCATCTCTGGCTGTGGCCACCCTTCAGAGGAAGCAGGAAAAAACAAATAAAAACCCACAGAATACACTGGCGGGAGGGTGTGGGGAAGCTCCCTTCCTGATCCCTGCAGGTGACTGGTGGAAGCCCATGAAGCATTAGATTTTAGGGAAACTGGACATGAATTAGAATGGACTCCAAGGGCTGCCAAGCCGTGCCTTGAACCATCACAAGTGACCCATCGTACAATCCCACTCATAAATTTGCACAGCTCTCTCTTAAAACTAATTAAGTTAGTTGCCCCCACAACTCCTACTGGAAGGCTGTTCCAGAACCTCACTCCCTTGATGGTTAGAAACCTTCTAATTTCCAGTCTGAATTTGTTCATAGTTTATGCCATTTGTTCTTGTGTCAACATTATCCATTAGCTTAAATAGCTCTTCACCATCTGTGGTGTTTACCTCCCTGATATATTTATAGAAAACAGTCATGTCCCCTCTCAGCCTTCTTTTTGCTAGGATAGACAAACCAAACTCTTTCAGTCTCCTCTCATGAGATAAGTCCTCCATTTCTCTGATCATCCTAGAAGCTTTTCTCTGCACTTGTTCCAGTTTGAACTGCTCTTTCCTGAGCCAGGTGACCAGAACTGTATACTGTGTTTCAAATGAGGTCTTCCAGGTGCCTAGTACTATGGCATTAAGATGTCTCTGTCTCTACTGGCAATGCCTCACCTGATATGTCTAGGATTGCACTGACCTTTTTTGCAACACAGTGCATTTGGGGATCATAGTCATCCTTCGATCAACCAACTCAGCCAGCTCTAGCTCCTCCTCTTTTGCTTCCAAATACTGAGCCCCTAGCTTATAGAAGAAATTCTTATGATTAGATCCTAAGTGAATGACCTTGCACTCAGTACTATTTAATTTCATCCCGTTCCTGTTACTCCAGCCTTCAGATCTTCCTGTATAATATTCTGATCCTACTCTGTATTGACAATGGCTCACAGCTTTATGCCATCAGCGAATTTCATTAACACGTTCCTACTTTTTGTGCCCGTCATTAAATCAAACATTGAATAAGATTTGTCTTTCCTTGAGGAATTCCGCTAGTAACTTTCCTCCAGTGTGATCGTTCACCTTTCAGCACAACTCATTGCTTTCTCCCCTTTAGCCAGTTTCTTACCCCCCTTACAATACAATACTAATCCCCATCGTCTCTAATTTAACTAATAATTTCTCATGTAATACCATGGCAAATACTTTAATGAAATCCAAGTATATTAGATATACTGCATTTCCCTTATCTGAAAAATCAATTATCTCCTAATGGAACAATATACCTTTGTTCTATGTTGCATTACATCCCCTTTTCTGTTTATCTCCATGAATTTAATTATTCTTTCCTTCACAATTTATTCTAAAGCCTTCCATTACTGAGGTCAGGCTAACCGGTCCATAATTGCCTGGATCACTTTTTTCCCCTTTCTTAAATATAAGTTTGACATTAGCTCTTCTCCAGTCATATGGTGCTACGCTCAAATAGATTGATGTATTAAAAATCATTGCTACTGGGCTAGCGATCTCATATGCCAGTTATTTCAGTAATCTGGGATGGAAATTATCTGGTCCCCTCAATTTGAGCGCATTAAGCTCTTTTAAGTTTTTCTTCCACCTCAGATGTGTTGATTTTCATTTACATACACTCATTTCTATCAGCCGTCCTGCCCTCATACCCATGTTCAATATTATCATCCTTACTGAAAAACGAGGCAAAGTATTCTTTTAGTGTTGGGGCCATACCTAGATTATCTTTAAGTGCTCTCTCCCTTCAGCATCATGGCCACTGGATCTTTTCAAAGGCTCATGACTGCAGGCCTATACAATGGGAACGAGTTGACCAAAATTGCACCCAGAACATAGAGGTAGTAATTAAACTAAAAATGAGTAATCAGGCAAGGAGGGAAGGATTAAAAAGGGCAACTCACAAGATGTTAATGGCAAAAATTTTCAAAAGCAAGTAGTGACTTTTGGTGCCAGACTTGAGCCACAGGTCTAATTTTCAAAGGGCGGATGCTCAACACTTTCTGAAAGTCAAGCCCTTTTGAGGTATCTCAAGCTGAGCACCCAGAAATGGAGGTACCCAAAATCATTAAATCTTTTTTAAAAGCTTGCCCATTTACTTTACCTTCAGACATCTGGCTTGGATGTCTTCTGGTCTGTCTGCTGTATCTTCTTAGACTGCAAGCTCTTTGAGGCAGACAATGTCTGTTCATACGCAGGGTGACCAGATGTAATGTTTTTAAAGGGACAGTCCCGTTTTTTGGGACTTTTTCTTATATAGGCGCCTATTACTTCCCATCCCCATCCCGTTTTTTGACAGTTGCTCTCTGGTCACCCTATTCATACATGTTTGGAAAGCACCTAGCACATTGCAGATGCAACTGTAGTACAACTAAATATTAGTAATAATAATACCAATAATAACAACAACCACAGCCAGGCTTCTATTACACATCAGCTGGCTCAGTTTTTGTTGGATGCCAGCCCACTGTGCTGCATTTGTTAGTTTCCCATAGCACCGTGCCAAAGAAAAAGAACGTTGAAACATGACGCACTGCCATTGTTCTCTGGCTTTTCCAGCATACTAGGGGTGTGGGCTCAACGCAAATGGTGTGATCAGGTTGCCTCATGAGGATAAGAAGATTTCCATGAATCAGTTACATATCATGAAGCTGACAGACATGTGCACATAACATGATTGTGTGTGTGTGTGTGTGTGTGTGTGTGTGTGTGTGTGTGTGTGTGTGTGTGGTGTAAAGATTTCAGTGGCATGAATTTGCAATGGTCTTGTTATTCAAAAATAAGGAATCTACCTATGAGTTATGCAGATAACCCAGAATGTGTATTGATAAAATGTTATGTCATCCACATGATTATGTACATAGCAAATATGTTATAAAACTATTTTAAGAATGTTTTAGAGTTTTAGAACATTTTATTAAGATCATTTTATGTAACCTTCCACTTATTAGCCAAATGCATGGATCCAACGGTGCGGGAACATGATATATTGTGCTTAAAGCTATAACATTTTTATATATTAAAGGACCTATTGCTCGCCCAGGAGTAATATTTTGGCCTAAAACTGATGTAACACAATGGTGATTTAGGCCTTTTCTCTTTTGTTTATTTTTGTTAAAACCTTTAACTTCAATGACTAATTACCACTTTGGATAAAAGGTGTCTTTGAGAAAGATTTAACAGCCTAGTTGCATCAATTAATGTGTACGCACAATAACCACATTCTGAGACATCCAGAAGTCTCACCAAGAAATCCAGAGAAGATCAGCTCAACATGATGTTTTTATGATAAAACACGTGCCTTCTCTATACAGCACAATGGACATGAGCTTCACTGTTTGAAAATACCCATCAGGTCAACATTTTCAAACTCAGGTCCTTAAAAGCAGGTATCCTCATCAATGTTTAATAAATGAGTTTAAATAAGTGGGCTGAGTTTCAGATGCGATGCGTACCCTTAGCTCCCACTGCAACGAGGAAAAAGAGAGAGATTCTGAAAGAGAAAAGAAGACTTCTCCGTCAGGATTAGGTTCCAGGGACCAGATCTTTGGCTGTTAGTGGCAAGCCAATGACCATTCCTAGGCTGATTTTATTCTGGGCTGAATTCTCTCCTAACTTGTGCCTGATGTCAATATCTCCAATAGGATGCATTGAATCACAGCCATACTCCCTTTCCCCTGGCCTTATCATGTATACCAGCAATGAGGAGGTGCTATGCCTAATCTGCACCATCAGATGATCCTTCTGAAGGGGTGTGATCCTTCCAAGGTTGGTGTGATGGGGTGTACACCCCACACAGGATTGGAAGGGGTTAAGATGGCCAGGTGGGCCAATTAACTCCCCAGGAGCTAGGGAGCAGGGGTTGATTATATGAGGCCCAGCTGGCAGGAACAGGAGGGGCCTGTATAAAGTCCAGGAGTTGAGAGCAGAAGGGGGCTGCACTCCCTGAGAGGAGGGAGGTGTGTTGGGACTATAAAGGGTAATCCACAGTTGCTTCCTGGGGGAGGAGGGAGGCTGGCAAACCCAAAGTGGGAGGAAGCCAGGAAGGTAGGAGAAGGCTCAGTGGAATAGCAGCAAGGAATAGCAGTGTAGTCCATGGCTGCTCACTAGAGGATACCTGAGCTGGAGCCCAGAGTGAAGGGTAAGTCTGGGTTCACCTACTAGCCACTGGGGATGTGGCAAATACCAGGCAGAGGACAGTGGACAGACTTCGGATGATTTTCTCTGGGAAAGACTTTGACAGAACGGGGAACCATGTAATGACCTGGCCAGATGCCTGAGTCATGAAAAGGAGGCTTCAGTTCCAAGAGCGAGAGGGATAGCAGGATGAAAGGATGGTGGGAGAGACACCGCCAGAGGAGGGTGCAATGTCTGGCAGAGCTAATCCCCAGGATGGCCAGGAGGAGGTGCTGCCAGCAGTGAGTGGATCCCGTAACAGCTGGGTATGCTGAGTTTAGAACCTCTTTCCATCAGCAGCGTGGTGCAAAGTGGCTGCAAAGCCATGATAAATCTGGCTCAAGTGTACAGAACTACTAAGGGCAAAGTGTAAACTTTTCAAAAGCATCCAAGTGACATAAAAGCCTAAATCTTAGTCTCATTGATTTTCATAGTTCCTAGGCCCAAATCCTCAAAATTATTAGGCACTTAAAATCTACTGATTTCAGTGGGAGTTAGGCGCTTAAATACCTTTGAGTATCTGGGCCTTAAGCTGCTTTTCAAAATTTACCCAAAGTGTCTCTGAGCCACAGTCTTCACCCATAAAAAACAAAATTCAGTGGAATTGTCCCCTTACTCTATATGGACTGTGTTTTAGACTATGTATTGAGCCAATGGATCATGAACTACATGACACTGAAAATTCACTTCCTGTTGTGGCAGAGCTCTGACCTTGCTCCTGTGGGTCCTGCGCTTCTAGGCGGTTTATGCTTAGCCTCAGTGGCTCACTGTGACCCTCCATGTAGCCCTTCTCTCTCTAGGGCCAGGGTTACAGTCTACTGAGCCCTTTTCATCATAGGCTGCAAGGAGGTTGGTGAGAGAACTCCCACAGTCTCTGTTGAGCCTCCTGTCCTGACAGGGACCTGACTTCCCCTTCCAGGAGCTGTTCCTATAGTGGTGGGTTGGGGGGAACCCGGGCCTGCCCTCTACTCCGGGTTCCAGCCCAGGGACCCTAACGGTAGCAGTTGTTGGCAGCCAACCTTTCACTGCCAGAGTTGCTACATTTCCCTGGGCCACTTCCCCACAGCTCTCCTGCTTCTCCCTTCTTCACCCTTACCTTAGGGCTCCTTTAACGATGTTTTAGGGTGTCTTCAGTAACCAGCCCTTCAGCTGCACTTCCTCTCCTCTGGCTCCCTGGCTCCTCTGCCTGACTGGAGTGAGCTCTTTTTATAGTAACAGCAGGGCCTTAATTAGAGTCAGGTGGTCACATTAACTGAATGGCCTCACCTGACTCTTTACAGGTTAATTAGAGTCAGGTGTTCTCATTAGCCTGGAGCAGCCCCTGCTCTGGTCAGTCAGGGAACAGAAAACTGTTAATCCAGTGGCCAGTATATCTGGCTTCAGCTATTCTGCTGTACCCAACTGGCCTGAGTCTATCACACTATATTTGATACAATGGTCACAATTCAAGGAGAACAACCAGACAATAGTAACTCAGATTCCCTTCAGTAGAATAACTAGACTCAGTAATACATTTAGTTCCTACAAATTTTTATCACAAGCAGCAGGTGAAAGACCTGGAGCAGCAGAAATAACTGAGGCCTTGTCTACACCATGGGGGAAGATCGATCCAAGTTACGCAACTGAATTTGACGCACTTAGATCTACTTACTGCGGTGTCCACACTATGCTATGTCAACAGAAGATGCTCTCCCATCGACTGCCCCTGCACTTCTTGTTCAGGTGGAGTTCAGGAGTCGATGGGATAGCGATCTGTGGTCAATTTAGTGGGTCTTCACTAGACCCACTAAATCCACCACCAATGCATTGATTGCCAGGCACCGATCCCCGGTAAGTGTAGACCAGCCCTACTACTGAATACAAAATACAGTAATAATTATTCTAATCCAACATAAGCAACTTTTCTTATTATTCTATTAACCTCTGTTTCAACCAGGCACTATGTAAACAATTACAGTAATACTTTGTACCTACCAATCTGCCCATTGTATTTATGCTTAAGTCAACACAATGTATCAATACTCCAGCTGTTCCATTAATCACTACCATGCTATTAATAAAGGACCACTTCCCTTTTCTTAGAATGAGTGCACAGAAAGAGTTTCAATATGTAAAAGCAACACGACTTATCCATCTTCTGCTCCCTATTCAAATCCTACGTGAATATTCTGGTGAATAGAATAAAATTCCTGTTGCTTCCACTATCAATTGAAATAACTATATAGAAATAAATAGCTGAAGATAATGAACTTAGCCCAGAGACTCATGACCTCACATTTTAGGATTAAAAAAGTTGTAATTTTATTATTATAAAGGTTGCTAATGATCTGTATTCCACAGAAATATTTCTATTTTATTTACTTTGAAAGCCACCTGTAATTTAAATAAATTGATTCAAGCATATAAGGCCTAATTTTCCAAATTGCTCTGAACCTGCAACTCCATTTGAATTCAATCAGTGCTGTGAGTGACCAGCACCTCTCAAAATGAGGCCAATATTGCTTATTCCACTATCTGTTACCAATCACTCCTGCAAAGTCAATTTCCATGTTACCCTAGCTTTAAAAGAAGTAATGAACTGATCAATCTGATTGCTATTTTATCCCACAACCTCTGGATCTCATATCACTGCTGTGGTTGACGTAACAAACAAGTCGGAATTGTGATAAAGGCAATGAGGTATAAAAGAAAGACAATGTTACGGTTTAGCTGCCTGTTAAAGCAGAAATGCTGAAAGGGTTTGGAGAAATACTAGTCTGCCAGCTTTATGATTCAGGAAGGTTTAGGGGAAAAAAAGAAAGGTTAGATACTAACATATCCTTTCAAAATGTCAAACAAATACTCAAAAACAAGGTAAACAGGAAAACTGCAGAAAATAATTATTCCCCATATGTCCCATTTTCTTTAATGCTTCATCAGCAAAGTAATTCAGTTGTCAACAGTTTAGTAGTATTGCTCATAGGCTTACCAGTGTTCCCTCTGAACCACCTCCCTAAATGTTCAACACCACCCATTTTCAGCCCAGGGGACTTAGCTTTTAACTGCAAGCAGACATGGAAAATCATCTTTCAAACTCATGTTAACTACTAAGTGTTTCCCCTGATATCTTCTGTCCATGATGGCCATAATGCCACAAAAGTAAAAATATCAAGCAGATCCATCCTTCTGTTTTTAATACTGATATAAAGTGCTAGTAAGTGAAGCAGCATGAAGGATTTACAGAGTCAATACACAAGCTTGAAAAATTCAGTACAGAGTCATCAGTCTAAGAGATAACTATGCTGTAAAGAATTTGGATCCTTAGTTAAGCTGGCAATTCTGAAAAGTATTTAAGCACAAGCTTAAATCCAGCCTTACTCAGCAAAGCATTTAAACAGACGCTAAACTTTAGGCATATGCCTAAGTTTTATTACTTCACTAGAACTTATGCATGCAGCTAAAGTTAAGCGCTGGAGGATAGGTCCATCAATGGCTATTAGCCAAGATGGTCAGGGATGGAATCCCATGCTCTGGGTGTCCCTAGCCTCGGATTGCCAGAAGGTAAGAGTGGATGACAGGGGATAAATCACCTGATAATTGCCCTGTTCTGATCATTCCCTTTGAAACACCTGGCACTGGCCACTGTCAGCAGACAGGATACTGGGCTAGATTGGCCATTGATCTGAACCAGTATATGTTTTCGCATGTTCTTATCGCCTTAAGTGCTCTGCTCAGTAGAGATGGACCTCTGAATCAAGGGCTAAGATGTTTGGCACTTACTTAAAAGCCATGTGGCTGATATTTACCACCTATGGGTCCTAAGAACATATGCAACTCTTACTCCCATGAGTCATTTAAATGTGACCCACAATGGGATTTATATGAGTAAGGATTGCAGGATTGGGCCTCTTTCCATGTTGCAATTGCCTCTTTTTGACTGCAACAAACAAATGAAATTGTCAGAATGAATAATACTGCTGCAGCACCTAAGGCTATGTTTAGCCATGTACATTTAAAAAAAAACATTTTATACTTAATGAGATTCACTCAACTGTCATACATTTTGCACATTTATGCCCATTTTGCTTTAAATATCCTTGGGTTTTGAGTCCTGAGATGTTTTAAGCATATTTTTGTTTGGATTTGTTATCATTAAAAGGCATTGGATTGACAGCCCTGATGCCTGATGTTTTCTGTTCATCCACTGAACAGCTACAGCAAGGCTTTCTCATGCTGCCTCCCAATGTAGCCAACCCCTGACTTGCAGTAAACATTTCTAGGGGCAAGCAGGTAACTTACATCACTTCCCCATTCATTTGCTGGCTTCCTGAGGAGAGACTGGCCAACAAGGTATTAATTATCGGGGCCAAATTACCCATGTGCTGCCTTTCTGCTAGGAACTAGATTGACAGTGGTGCCTCGCTCTGAAACCATAGCAACAGTCTCTTGATTTTAACAGGAGCACCAGACCAATTTGCAGCTGTGGGAAAAGTGCAAACTGAACTGGTGCAGACAGCATTAGGGTTAGAACAAACTTCCTCCGTGGCAGCTGCCTGTAGCTGAGTTAGCTCCTCTTCTGGGCAGCTATTGGGACCTCTGGCCAGTATCAAGGGAGATACAAAAGCCTCTAATCTTGGCTCTGACACTGATTGTTTCTGTGGTTTTAGGGCTTGTCTACACTGCTCCAGAGTGTAGGCTATGGGGATGTGCATTGCAGAGTGAACCAAAGTGTTGCAATCTGACTGCCCCATGTTGGCGCTGCTGCCGTGAACTAAAAGGTATCTAGTTCATGTTAACATAGTCCTCATTCAAACAGGATGTTAAAGCAAACTAGATGCCTTTTTGTTCACACGGGGCAGTTAGATCTCAGTGCTGGATGATTTTCTAAAAGATTCGCTCTAGGAATTATTTGGGGGAAGTTCTATGGCCTGTGTTATACAGGTCGGATTAAAATGATCACAGTGAACTCATATGGCCTTGGAATCTATGAACAGACAAAGAGGTTAAAATCACAGAATACATTTTTAGCTTAGCACTAGAGTTCAGTTTTCTAAATGCCAGACTGTGTAATACTCTCTTTTAGAATGTCAAGAAGCTCCCAGCAGTAAGCTGACCAATGTTACTGCTAAAAACAGCTAATAAAAGACTCAAAGCTTCCCATCTGAAAGCTCCATCTAGTTAATTGTGCTGCGTGGTGGAGAAATACTTCCGTTTTGGAATTAACATCAGAAGCAAATCCAATAGTAGTTACAGATCCCAGATTGAGGCTTTTTTCTGATACACTTTACCCAAGAGAAATTATATAGCTCTCAGGCTAAACCCAGATTTCAGGAAAGCATGTCTATTGAGGACAGTGCTTAAGCACACGCTTAACTTCAAGCTTCAGTGGGATTTAAGCACATGTCCAAAGGCCTTCTTGACTCAGGGCCTATATGTGGATAATATAAAGCATTATATTTTTTATTATATATCTGAACAAGAGGGAAACCTGAATTCTGGCCTCCCTGTTACACTGAACAGTTCCTAAAGGAGTCAAAGCAAATGTTACAGTTGCACATCTGAAAAGAGTTAAATTGTTAGCACAATTTAAAATAGTTGAAAGGATCTACTGTAATTTGTACTTGCTTTGGAAAATGTAGCAGCTATCATGCATTAACAAGCAGTTCAGTGGTCACATGTAGCAGAGTTCACCTGTATTTTATATTGCTCCTTTTACTGTGAAGCTGTGTTGTGTTTTAGATTGAAATTTCCTATTTATCCTAAACAGATGCAGAAAATCCCTACTTTTAATCAGGAAAAAACAAGAACCCAGAGGTAGAACGGCACACAGCAAGGAGACGCTTAAGGGATGTAATATCCACCTTCTATATTTTTAGGTGTTGTATCCCATGCTTAATGTTGCAGCATCATTTTGGTTTTCATTGTCAAATGCAGTAACCAGCATGGATGTTGATGCTTGAAGATGTTTGGCTCCACTGTGAGGACAGTTGAAGTAGCTTCACAATGTTTCTGTTACTCAAACCAGTTAAAGAACAAAAGCAGTTGATCACAAAGGGTGGGTTAGAGACAAATATCGGAGCAGTGGGAAAAGCAATGGGGGAATTACATCATTTATAATTAACTGGCACAGTAATTTAAAATCTGGTGCACTTCTCATTTCTCTTTCCTTTTTCCTTTCAGTGACCTTAATCCTTATCATCTGGGCTTTATCTGCTGGTGCCCATAGTGACACTCTCAGTTCCAGAAGATTTTGCAAAACACAAGCCTTGTTTTGCTGATGCAAATGTTCGACATTGTTCCAGTGACAGGAACAGGCCTGCTGATGCAAAACTGCTCTATTTATTTCAGGAAGGTCATTGTTTCAATGAGCAACTTTCTCTCTCGTCTAGCCATTCTGCTCCTTGTTTCAGGATGTCAATCAGTGTCAAAGAGTTGGCATGACCATGAAGATAAGACAACTGATGTGGTCACCACATCGCATTGGATACCAGTAACTATTGTAGTTCCCCACACTGGGCAAATGATAAATAGAAACTAATTAACTGATGTTTACCCATGCAACACATTTAGACCCCGGTCCAACTCTCCCTTACTAAGACAAAATTCCTGTTCATTTTAGAATTGTAGGGGCTGACCCTTAATTTGTAAACTACTCATTACAGGGGCAATGCTAGTCCTCAAGTTTCTAAAAAAAATCACATAAGTGGAGGCCAGATTTTCAAGTATTCAGCACCCAAAATCAAGGTTAGATTGTCAAGAGGGCTCATCTTCCATTTAGGGTGTGTCACCATGCATTCAGAGGTGTGATTGCTGCTGGGATAGACATACCCATGCTAGCTTTAATCTAGCTAGCACAGCTAGAAATAGCAGGGAAGACGTACTGGTATGGGCTTCAGTGCAGGCTGTAAAAGCCTCCCCAGAACTCTGGCTACCCCGTCACATTGCTAGTCCATACCAGGGTCCATGCTACTGCAACTTCACTGCTGTTTCTAACTGTGCTAACTAGATCGAAACCAGTGCCGGTATGCTTACCCCAGCTGCAATTATTCCTTCGATTGCAGTGTAAACATAGCCTTAGGTGCCTAATTAAGGGCCTGATTTCCAAATGGGCTCAGCATGCCACAGTCCCTATTGTGACACTTATGAACAGATTTTCACAACAGCTTTTGAAAACCTGACTCCCATCTTTTGGTGTCTCAAGGGGAGTTGAGCTCTTTTGTGAATCTAGCTCTGTTGAGCTATTTTAAAAGAAATCTGACCATCTGACTTGATTGCATGTCCTTACTAATGGACAAAACGACTAGACACAACATTTGCTTATACATGCAAATTTCTTACATTTATTAAGTACTTTATCTGGCAGACTCCAGCCCCATTAAGTATGATGTGAGTGGTTATATGCTTTCTCTGCCATTTAGTTTAGATGGGAAATTGTGCGTGCACATCTGACTTTGCTGCATTCTCCAGTCTTATTCAATTTCTCTACGTGTATTTGATTCTGCTTTCTGGTGCGCTGGTGTCTGGAAATTACACCCTGGAGGCATCAGCAAAGCCAGGGTTTGATTCAGATATCATTTTCAATCACTATGGTCCAGAAATCAAATCTTTGCCTTCTGAGGGGCTATTCTGCCCCTTTTACTCACAGAGAATAATCGTGGCGTAAGGTACTACTTATTGTAGAAAAAGCAGCCCTATAGCAATTAGGAATGGGCTCCAGGTGCAAAATTCAGATCCAGAACATGAACACCTCAAAGTTCAGGAGCATTTGGATCAGGGAATTTGGCTCAGATATTTGAAAGGTAAGGGTCATGTGCAAAACTGGAATCAGTTTCTGGGTTCCTTTTGAGATGTCCCCAAATTTGGGAAGCCACAGGTGCGCAGCACCTCTAGAAACCAAGCCACCTCTCTTGAGCTACTTAAATACAGATTGGGGTGTATAATTGTAGTCATCTACATTTGAAAATTATAGCCTGAGGACCCTATCCAATACTCACTGAAGTCAGTGGGAGTCTTTCCCATTGATTTTAATGACCATTGAATCAGGCCCTAAGTGACATTGACTAAGGCCACAGGAGAAGTCAGTATCAGAGCCAGGATTAAAACGCAGGAGTCCCTTATTCTCCATCTTGTGCTTAGTTCACATAGCCTTCCATGCTATTAATCCATTTTTCCTTTTGTGGACAAAGGCAAAGAAGCCCAGGCAGCTGTCTAAGAGGGAGCTTCTTATAGCCCTGGCCCCAGCAGAAGCAACCTGGGTTGCACCTACCCCCTCAGCTACAAAATGGCCTGGGATCTCCTAAAAAACCAAGGGACTGTGGGCTTCGGAGGTCCCAAATGCCAGTCCCAGGGGGCTGAAATGGTAGGAGGCATTCATATTTTTTTGGAACAATGATAGTGACGGACGTCCAGCCCTAGGGAGCTGCTTACAGTCACAAGATTAGAAACCCTTAAATGAATACTGAGAGCTTCCTTATAACACGCATAGGGAAACCATACAGTTCAGGCAGTTTGCTGCCCCTAAGGGCAGCATCTGTCCTGCAAACTGACAGTAATAGAATACCAGTACCTAGAGGAAAGGGCAAGCAGTAATCTAAAAGCTCAAGTAGCATTAAAATGATGGGTGACTGGGGAAGCATTTACCAATGTGTATTTACATAGAACAGGGAGATACTTAAATGGAAGGCTACAACAAAAGCAGTTTGATTTCCGAAGAGGATGTGGGCATGGGGAATCATTTTGGGACATGCTGAGAGCATGGGAAAGAGCTCCGGGTTTGGTTTAGTTGTTGAAACAAATCTATGATTCAGTGGTGTTAGATGGTATGGTATTTGAGTGCAGTTGAAACTCTGGAATGTACCTAGGGTGACCAGACAGCACGTGTGAAAAATCTAGGAACCTAGATAAGAAAAAGACCCAAAAATCGGGACTGTCCCTATAAAATCAGGACATCTGGTCACCCTAAATGTACCTACACATTATTAATAGACCAGTAAGGGAGATACACAAGGCAAGCAATCTTTGAATGAGTGTACGAGATGGTGGAAGAATACAATTGGTCAGGAATTTTGATTTAAAAATAGTTTAATTGAAAAAAATGCTGAATCATCAAAACCAAAAGTTTGCATGAAAACAAGCCACCTTGACAAAACTTCCATGGGGAAGGTTTCTCAGAGCCAGCATAGACGAGCCAATAGCTCAGAGGTCGCAGCACTCTCCTGCTATGTAGGCGATGCAGGTGTGTTTCAGAGGAGGGACTTGAAGCTAGGTCTCCCACACGCCAGGCCAGGCCCTTAACCTCTGTCTCATTTAGTCCCAAAAATTTTCAAAAGATTTTCAGCAAACAAATTCTGAAACCGCAAATTTTCATGAAACTGAATTCTTGTTTTCTGGCCAGCCCTTGCGTGAGTGTTAGAAAATGAAGGGCAAAGTGTTGTAGGGTGCATTTCCCCTGCACTGTTGCTGAAGATGGCAGCAGTGGAAAATGGGGTAGTCAGCACAGTAGAATGGTCATACGCTTACCTGATAGAGAACAGTTGAGTATATAGGGAATACTCCCTTTCCTATCTTAAGCTCTGTCTACACATAAGTTTCCACTGGTTTAATTAAACTGGTTTAGCTAAACTGATGCAATCCCCTGCGTGGATACTCCTATTTTGGTTTAAGACTGGCTCCCTCAAATCTCTTCCTAATAGATTTAAGCTAAACCAAAATAAGCCTGGTTTAGTGTACATGCAGACTTTTGCACTAGTTTAAATAAATCAGTTTAAATCAGTTCAAATAAACCATTTTAAAATCCCACTTTAAATTCAGCTGGTGCAACTCTGCATGTAGATAAGCCCTGAGCTTTAACTGTTTGTGTCAGTTTGTAGATAGATATATTTGGGCTAGAAATAAGGTGCAGAATTTTAACTGTGAGTACAGTAACTCCTCGCTTAACGTTGTAGTTATGTTCCTGAAAAATGTGACTTTAAGCAAAACGATGTTAAGTAAATCCAATTTCCCCATAAGAATTAATGTAAATAGAGGGGGTTAGGTTCCAGGGAAATTTTTTTCACCAGACAAAAGACTATATTTTATATATATACACAGTATACGTTTTAAACAAACAACAATGATGATTCTGAAGCTTGATTGAGGTGGTGGAGTCAGAGGGTGGAAGAGGGTGGGATATTTCCCAGGGAATGCCTTACTGCTAAATGATGAACTAGCACTCGGCTGAGCCCTCAAGGGTTAACATAAGAACATAACATAAGAACATAAGAAGTCAGACCAAGGTCATCTAGGCCAGTATCTCTCTTCACCGACAGTGGCCAATGCCAGGTGCCCCTGAGGAGTGAACCTAACAGGCAATGATCAAATGATCTCTCTCCTGCCATCCATCTCCATCCTCTAGGAGGACAGAGGACAGGGACACCCACTCATCCCACCCTGCCACCATATGGACTTAGCCACCCCCCCCCCAAATTTATCAGTTTTTTTTTAAACATTTTTATAGTCCCCTCCCTCCACCCCCTCCCAGGAGGAGAGTTCCAAGTTGACTGTGCGAGCTGCGTGAAGAAGAACTTCCTTTATTTGTTTTAAACCTGCTGCCTATTAATTTCATTGGTGACCCCTAGTTCTTGTATTATGTAAAATAAAGTAAATTTTTTTCTCCATCACTTTTCTCAACATCACTTTGATTTATATACCTCTCATCCCCCCCCCCTCTTCTCTTCTTTTCCACTGAAGAGTCCTAGCCTCTTTAATCTTTCCTCATATGGGACCTTCTCTACCCCTAATCATTTTAGTTTTCTTTTTTTTTTCTTTTTTTCTAGTGCTAGAATATCTTTTTTGAGGTGAGGAGACCACATCTGTACACAGTATTCGAGATGCGGGCGTACCATGGATTTATATAAGGGCAATAATATATTCTCAGTCTTATTCTCTATCCCCTAACATGTTGTTAATGTAGCCTCAGACTCTACAAGGCAGCACAAATGGAGGGAAAGGAGACAGCATGGCAGACAGAGACAGAGACACATGCCCTCTGTGAGAGAGAGATGTGCATTGCTCCTTTAAGTAACCTAACCCACTCTAAGTACATTGCCTTTTTAAGTAGATCAGCAAGTTGAGACAGCAGCTGCTGCCAGCAAGCTCCCTCACGTGTACCCTCTCCGCTCTATGGAGATGGGGTAAGTGGGGGGCAGGAGCAGGGGGGAGGGGGACATCCTGACATTAGCCCCCTTTCCACCCCCACCCATCCCCGCACAGCAAGAAGGAGGCTCCCAGGAGCAGCTCCAAGGCAGAGGGCAGGAGCAGCACATCGCAGTGCGGGGAGGGACTGCTGAACTTCCGGCAATTGATAGCCTGCTGGGCGGCTGCCGCACAGGGAACTTAAGGGAGTGGGGAGCTGATAGGTGGGCTGCCAGTCCACCCTGGTTCCAAGCCCCCACCAGCTAGCTCCAATGGGCAGCTCTTTCTGCAAGCAGTGGACAAAGCAGGTGGCTGCCAAACAACGTTATAAGGGAGCATTACGCAACTTTAAATGAGCATGTTCCCTAATTGATCAGCAATGTAACAATGAAACAACATTAACCAGGATGACTTTAAGTGAGGAGTTACTAACTGGTGGAACAACTTACCTAGCTTTCTTGTGGACTCTCCATTACTGTCAACTATCAGAGGGGTAGCCGTCTTAATCTGGATCTGTAAAAGCAGCAAAGAGTCCTGTGGCACCTTATAGACTAACAGACGTATTGGAGCATGAGCTTTCGTGGGTGAATACCCACTTCGTCGGATGCATCCACCCATGAAAGCTCATGCTCCAATACGTCTGTTAGTCTATAAGGTGCCACAGGACTCTTTGCTGCTTCTCCATTACTGGCAATTTGAAAACCAAGGTTGGATGTTTTTCTAAAAATAAGCTGCAGTTCAAACAGGAATTAATTCATGAAATACCTATGGCCCAGAGGTCACACTATATGATCACAACGGTCCCTTCTGGCTTCATAGTTTATGAATCTGATAACAGAACTAGAAAGGTAATAAGTTTATATGCTGTACATTTTGAACTGTCCATTTCCTGAGCCATTAGTACCTATCAGTCCTGTAATTTGTTGTTGTTTAACAGCATTTAATCTACCAAATTCCAATCAACTAGGTTTTATTCATATGTAGTTATATCTACTAGGTTTGTTTTAACAAATGTACAATCAATGTATCATTTAACAATGATAAGCAGCTCCCTAAACCTAATGCCTGATCAATGTTGTCCCCCTACTAGTTGTTACATTATGCTTAAAAGAATAATATGTAGCAATGATCTTCAAGCAGTAATTAATTCTTACATCATGCTGCATGGTAGTTATTATTATTCCAGCTTTAGAAGGGGATATGGAGGCTGAGAGCACCATAAGAACATAAGAATGGCCATACTGGGTCAGACCAAAGGTCTATCCAGCCCAGTATCCTGTCTACCGACAGTGGCCAGGTGCCCCAGAGGGAGTGAACCTAACAGGTAATGATCAAGTGATCTCTCTCCTGCCATCCATCACTACCCTCTGACAAACAGAGGCTAGGGACACCATTCCTTACCCATCCTGGCTAATAGCCATTAATGGACTTAACCTCCATGAATTTATCCAGTTCTCTTTTAAATCCTGTTATAGTTCTAGCCTTCACAACCTCCTCAGGCAAGGAGTTCCACAAGTTGACTGTGTTCTGTGTGAAGAAGAACTTCCTTTTATTTGTTTTAAACCTGCTGCCCATTAATTTCATTTGGTGGCCTCTAGTTCTTATATTATGAGAACAAGTAAATAACTTTCCCTTATTCACTTTCTCCACATCACTCATGATTTTAAATACCTCTGTCATATCCCCCCTTAGTCTCCTCTTTTCCAAGCTGAAAAGTACTAGCCTCTTTAATCTCTCCTCATAATCTCACCAGGTCATGCATAGTAAGTCAGCAGCAGAACAAGGGTTAGAACTCAGGAGTTCCTGGCTCCCACTCAGGTGCTCATTATCTCTGGTGTAAGCTTTTAACACAGTACTTGTTTCTCTTGATTCCTCTGGGTTTTGATTTACACTCCACTGCAGCTTCCATCTGAAGCCAGGGATATAGCTCTTTGTATGTATTAATACTATTTTATATTTATATATGTTATTCTGTAGGATCACTTCATTAATTATATAGAGAACAAGTCACACCAGTGAGTTATATTATTATTTATTTGTATTGTGATAGCCCCTAGAAGCCCCAGTCATGGACCAGGACCCCATTGTGTTTTGTGCTGTCCAAACACATAATTGCACATACCTGAAAGGTAACAACCTCTAGCACAGAGAATGGCAACTAACCAGCATGATTGCACAACAATGGGAAGAGGGGAAATATAGGTTAAAGGCCAACACTCTTACCAAAAATATAACGTAGTTTGGGGCAAATAACTCAAACAGTTGCATGTGCAAATGACCAGTTACATATGTAACTTGCCATTTGTTTGTGGAATTATACAGGTCATGCAAGCTGTCATGGTAACCATGCATGCAGACATAATCTTGTTTTTTAATAAGTCCGCTATTAAACCAACACAGCATGGTATTCAGTTCAGTTCAATGGGACTTTATTGGCATGACAAGCTATACAAGCGTTGCCAATGTGTAAGTCAAAGGGGTCTGTCTTTTCACAACACTCTGGTATGTGGTATTCAGTTTATCTACGAGACCTCAATAGCAGGAAGGGCTGAGTCAGGATACGAGCATATAGTTCTCGGAAGTCTATATGTTTCACACCCAACTCTTTCACACCCGCTCCATCTTAAAAGAGTTGTGATTAGTTTCATGACTCATTGGAAACTGCCTTCAGATGCAAAATGCAGAAGAGTAGGAGTTTTACACAAAGCCAGGCTACTAATGCACAATTTTCCCCAGGCCCCAGCATAGTGCATGCCATACTTCTTAGTGGTTGGTGTTTTCTGACATATTTGTTTTTTATTACTATAAAATAGGACAATTAATTATTTGTATGAAAACGTTTACTGGAAAGTTAGTAATTGAAGCATACAAATTAAATCCAGATGAAAGGACATTTTCTCAGTGTCTTTTTACCGCTAAAATCTGAGCTTATAAAGATTTTATTATTATTTTTATTGTTATTTTTTTCAACAGCAGGAACATTAAGATTTCCAGTCAAAACAGGTTTAGTAGGTTCACCAAAAATATGAATAGGCACCATTGTTCAGAGCTAATTTAAACCATCCTGTGCAGTTTGAGCAATTTAAATATCACTGGAGCATAGGCAAAGAAGATCTGCTTGCTGGTCCCTGAATTACATGAGAGTCAGGGAAAGTTTAGGTTAACAAACATGCTTGAAAGTTTCCAAAATATCCATTCCTATATCTCTAGTCAGAAAGAAACATCAAGTTCATATTGTGCTGTTCTTCAATCTTTGGATCTATTCAGACTTCTGAATCTGTAGCTGAGAACACATTGCTACAAGAGAGAAATGCAGAAATGCATCTTTACCAAAATAGTTATTCATATAGATCCCAGCCCAGCAAAGATCTTCTCATGGGCAGATCCTTGAATTCATATGGAGATCCACTGACTACAAAGGGTCTCTGTCTGAGCACAGAGTTCCACCAGCTTAGAATTTCTTGCATGACTGGGGTGATGCAGCTAAACCCTGAAGACTTAACTCAAATTAGCAAATCCCCTCTAATGTCAACAGGCACTTGTCTGACTAAAAACTGAGGTACTAGTCAGGAAGGCACTTAAGCATATGTTTAGTCCACCCCTATTCAAGACAGCATTTAAGCATGTACTCAAGTGATGCCCTGAATAGGAATGATTTCCTGAGTCAGGGCCTGAAAAAGACCCTCATTTTGGCCCATAAATGAGAGGACGTGGTGATGTATATTGGGCCCATGTGACCCAGTTTAACATTTGTTGAGGAGTGCCCCTGACTTCTGAATATTTATCTATATGGTTTTGTGGTCATGTGTGACATTTGAAAGGAAAAGCAAGATAAACAGGAAGTAAACAAGTTGGTGGCATTTGAGAGACAACGGGACGGATGAGAGGATAAGTGGAACTCAGTGTTTCCCAGATGGAAGGCTCTACTTGCAGGAGAGAAGGTGCTTTGAGGACCTGATACCTCAGATGTCCATGCATCTATGAGTCACCATCTCCCACTAGAGTCCCAAGACTCCCTGACACAGTGGATGGTTAAAGATCTGATTCTCCTTTGGCTAAATCCTTAGGTCCTTGCTCGGATTTTACCAAGCCCCTTCTTAGGAGACCATCAACAAGAGTTTTCCTGAACAAGGTACTGAGTGAGGACCTCGGGATGGATGCAGCCTTTTAAATGCAGCATGCGGAGATACCAGCATGACATGAACTGGCTCCATTCTTTAGTGGTGATTTTCTGGTTCAAAGTAGACAGTAGGCAGTGAGGCTGGTTCAACTTGTGGTTAGATCAGTTTAACATTATGGACCATTAGCCAGTTCAGGGACTTTAGAACATTGTGTTATGTGATGAATTTGCTTTCATCTTAACACATCAGGAGTGTAACAAATTCGAGTACAGGCCTAATCTACAAGTGTCTTCTCATAGAATTCAGATGGAGTTTTGTCTTAGTAAGGTCTAAGCAAACACTATACAAAGACTTTGGGATTTAATTTATCTGAAAAGCCCACATCCCATCTCTTCTCCACTCAAGTATTGTCACAAGTATAAACCTGCCAGATATCTCCTCAAAGCCAATAGGAGGAAGTATTTGAGATCACTGACTGGAAGGCTTGAATTAAGACCTTTCGGCCTTCGCAGACTCAGGTCTGATTGAGTCTCAGTTGAGCTGAATTAGTCACCTTCATGTTCATGTACACAAAACTCAGAGGAAAGAGAAGTGATGCATAATGATGTAATGCTGATGCATTAGCTAATAAGCCTTGATGAACTTAAGTTTTCTAAAACCAGATTTAAAGATGTATAGCAATGTATATTTTCAATTTTCCAGATAATCTTCCAGCTCAACAAAAAGCGAAGTAAACTAACAGTGGTTCTCAAATCTTTTCACTTAAGATCCTCTCTCAGGATACCTCCTCTTCCAATGCTCCAATCTTCTGCTGTATGCTTCCTGAATGATTTCATTTTTCCAGCCACCGAGAAGGGCTCCATAGAATCCTGTGACCCACCGATTGCAATTTCATAACCATTAAAACATACTTGGGCACTATTAGCCATATTGTGCCACCAAATCACTGGGTTGCGTTAATCAGTAGTGCAGAGCAACACTGCCCCAGCAAGAGCTCCAAGAGAGGATGTGTGTCAAAAAGCACATTGCTGTTATTTCTTCTTCCTCTGCCTGCAGGCTCACTCCCACCCAAGGTACAGCTGGTCAAAAAGCGGTAAGTATCTTTTGTGAACATTTTCAAAATTTTTCAGTTTTACTATGACAAAACCCAAAACATTTTTCTCATTCAATTCGTTTTGTTTCTTCTTTACTTTTCAGTGGCAAAATGGAAAAAGGAGGAAATGAGAAAAAATGATGGAAGAAAAAAGGGAAAGCAGAGTGAGTAAGAAATATTTTTTGGTCAAAATCACCAGAACCCTTCCGCCCCCCTAAAAAGAAGAAATTTCCATAAAGGGTCATTTTTTCATCAGTCAAAAGTCTTGAACAACATTTTTTCATGACAAATGTATGCCTTCCACCAGCTCTGCTATTCAAATTCTGCAGGAACCCAAACAAAGCCAAACTTTGAGTTATGGGAAAACCCAAACAAACAAGTATTTGGATTTTATATTTTTCACTGGCTTTTTTAATGCCTCAGAGAGCCATTTATGGGTCAAAGCACCATAAGTTCTGATATTCTCCCAGTATTTCCACCATCCAGGAATCAAAAGAGGATAAAGCCAGACTTTTCACAGGCTTTCCATAAGAAAGCCTCTGAGGTATTAAAAGCCTGTGAAAAATATACAAACAAATCTTCAGCTTCAAATACTACACCCCATACTTCACCCTACTTGTCTTAAAAGGAGAAAAGAAACTTCCTTGTTCATTTCTTATAGAAAGCTAAGATCTACGTATTTTATTGTCTGCAGGCATTATGTTTTAGCAGATCTTTGCTTACTGTTAATTTGTCATGATTCGTGGCTGTGGCCAAAGATCATACCAAGTAAGTTGGTGTAGGACTAAAGGCGGCTTTAAGGCACTTTTGCATTGCCCTGATCTTGAGCCAGGTGCTCAGACCAATTTGTAAGTTAGAAAACCCTGATGCTGGTTGTCCAGGGAATTAGCTTTGTCCAGCTCCAGAGCGCCCTCTGGTGGCCAATGTCCCACTTGCCGCTGGCCCCCATTTCCCTCCTGGACCCTGGTGCTCCTTTACATTGGGTGCTGCCCCTTGGCAGTACCCCCACAGATCTGGGTCTCCTCTCCCCAGGAAACCCCCTATCCCCACCTTGCCTCAGTGGCTACTGCCAGTCACCATCTAGCCCCCGTTCACTGGGGCAGACAGCAGTCTGTAAAGGCCACTCATCATTGGCAAGGGGGGTGGACCTGCTGCCTCTGCCTACCCTGGTCTGCACCTCTGCAACCCCAGTACCCTTCTCAGCCTTTAACAAGGCCTGCAGCCTGGGGGGTTTCCAGGCTGGAGCTCCCCAGCTCCTTTGGCCTTCCCCCAGCCCTGTTCCACACTACGTACCCTATTCTAAGCTCTCCAGCAGCCAGGCCCATCTCCCTCCACAGCTAGAGAGAGACTGCCTGAGCTCCTGGCTCACAGCCTCTTATAGGGGCCAGCTGGGCCTGATTGGGGCATGGCCACCGCTGTTACTGCCTTCCCCAATCAGCCTAGGAATTGGCTCCCCAGGGCAGCCTTTTTCCCCGGACTGCTTTAAGCCCTTTCAGGGCTGGAGTGGGTGACCACCCCGCTACACTGCTCTAAAGTTGGCTGAGTGTCAGTGTCATCTGTGGGTAAATACTTTTCACAAAGCCATCTCACATAGCTAATCTGTCAGACCCATCCTCAAAGGAAACCTGCAAAACACCTTCAAAAGATGAGCCTTGGAACTTAAATTCATCACTGATAGACACTAAAAGTCATGGTCTCAACAGAGACACTGGTTTTATGGCTCAGTACAACAATCTGTGACCTACTATCCCTCCTTTGTCCCATGACTGCAGAAGTGTTAATAATCCAGGTAGGAGCGCATGGCCATCCCCAGGGGCAGCTCTAGGATTTGCGCTGCCCCAAGCAGGGTGGCACGCCGTGGGGGGCGCTCTGGCAGTCGCCGGTCCCGCGGCTCCGGTGGACCTCCCACAGGCATGCCTGTGGATGCTCCACCGAAGCCGCGGGACCAGCGGACCCTCCGCAGGCATGTCTGTGGGAGGTCCACCGGAGCCGCCTGCCGCCCTCCCGCGGGACGCCGCCCCAAGCGCACGCTTGGCGCGCTGGGGTCTGGAGCCGGCCCTGGCCATCCCTCTCTGTCAGTCTCAGAGGGGGCCACACCCTCTCGGGTCCCTATCAAGGCAAGGGTTATTGGAGAATTAGTAGTCTCTAAAGCCCTCCCCTCTAGGCAGGGCCAGCCAGCAAGTAGTCTGGGCTCTGGCCTCAGGCAGGGCCGAGCAACAGTCTAGTGAGCTCAGGCCTGCAGGCAGGGAGGAGGCTCAAACAGTCTAGCAGCTCAGACCTACAGACAAGGAGGAGCGATAGGCACTGGCTCCTCCCCAATAGTCTTGGAGGCAGGCCCTTCCCCCTCACTACAGTCCACTTCAATTTAAGGGGTTTCTTGCAACACATGTTAACCCCTTAGATTTACCAATGTGTCCCATCTTCTATTTAGCTGTGATACTCTGGTTATCTTTCCCAGACCCGAAGAAGAGTTCTGCACAGCTCTAAAGCTTATCTCTTCCACCAAAAGAAGTTGGCCTAACAAAAGGCATTACCTCACCCAAGCATGTCCTGGGACCAGCCCAGCTACAACAATACTGAAAACAATGGCCACTAAGGGCCATTACAGCAACTGGGATTGCTGGGGCAGAGGGAAGTCTTGGCCATGTTCCCTTTTCCCCAGACATGCCTACTACACAAGTTGCAAGGAATGTGGTGGCAGAGGAGCCTCAAGCTAGTTCTTTGCCACGGGAAGATGATTCTAGAATCTACCTTGATTAGACTATTCACAGTCACTTGCTGTGCCAACAAATCTTTTACATGAACAGAATATTTACAGGCATAAATCAAGTAGCTCTCTATCTAAGTCACCAGTTTTTACCAGCAGTTTGTTTGCACATGGAAATTCTTATTTGTATTGAAAATGGTTTGTCCATACAATACTGCACTTCTCCCAGCTGTTTAACATTTGGGCCAAGACTTTCAAAAACAGGTGCCTAATGTTAGTTTCCTAAATGGCTTATATTGTCCAAAGCAAGAAGACTCCAGCAACCGCCTTGTGCTCAGAACCTCTGAAAGCCCTAACTATGGACTTTCAGTCCTAACTTTAGGCACTCATTTTTTCAAATCTTGCCTTTGCTTTTTTCCACAATTTTCATTGGAACAAGAGCATTTCACTTTCAAGTCAGAACAGGAATTTATCATATTCTAAACCTTTGAGAGCAATTGGTGTCTTAGGCTCCCTCTGAGAGGCACAGAAAGTCATTTTTTCTTCACTTCCCACAGAAACCCCCCCCCAAGTAACAGGTGTTCTGCTCCTGGCACATCTCAGCATCACATCCTGTTACAGTTGAAATGAGCTTTAAAATAATGTTGATTTTGAAACTGCGTCAACTTCTTTAGTTTAAAAAAGAAAATAATCTTATTTTAGAACCCCACAGAATTTTAAATTTGGAGCTATCTGATTGGCTGATTGTCAGCGGTTTGGAAAGCACACTTAAAATGAGTTACATTCATTTTTTGAGCAGAGTAATAGCCATTGTAAATCCATTTGCATTAAGGTGCTTTTGTCACTCCTGGATTTATGCAGGAGCATCTGATAGTGTTGGCAATGTTCAAGTGGTTTCTGAAATCCCCTTTCCTCTTCTCTTTAAAAAAAAAAACCAACAGATAATCTTATCCAAATTCTGAAACCACTCCAGGAAACTAAAATAAGACATAAAAATCTCCTTAAATTTACCAGAAGGGTAGGAAGCGGGGGAGTGAGAGAAAGGGGGGTGGTTCCGAGAGAACAAACAAATTCCATTTTCTTCCAAGGAGATGGGATCAGAATCTTCCAGTAAGCTTTGCTATTTTGAATAGAAACAGCCATGCAATTTGAACAGCTGGAAAGGAAACGTCACAAGCTTACAGGGATTCCTGGACTCTGCTGACATACTGTGATTCTTCCAGTCTTTCCCATAGCTGATGCACTGTGTTTTAAGGGTTTGAAAATTAAAGTGGGCCTGATCCTGCATTTCTTGTGCATCCTGAATTTCCAGCTAAGGTTGCAGGCCATGTCTACACTACAAAGTTTTACTGGCATAGCTATATCAGCTGGGAACATGAAAAGATCACAACTCCCCCAATATGACCTAGCTGGGCCAGCAAAACGCAACTACGGCAGCAGAAGAGTTCTTCTGTCAGCATAATTAATGCTATTCAGGAAGTAGTTTAGCTATGCCAGCAGAAGAACTTCAACCGTCAGTTTATTCTATGCTCCAGTAGAGGGCTCTGCCAACATAGCAGTGAGCAATGAGGGATTGGGGGGCAGAGGCGCGAATGGGGAGCAGGGCCTGCAGGAAGAGGCAGAGCAGGGGTGGAGCCTTGGGTGGAGAGGCAAGTGGGTGGGAGGAAAGTGGGAAGAGGAAATGGGGTGGGAGGTTCCAGCGCTCCTGCTGTAGTGTCCAGTTTTCAGAAATTAGAAAGCTGGCAACCCTAATCGCAAAGTGTTCTCCAGTATCATTCTCTTTGCTCTTGCTTGGAATTGAAGGGGTCTCTGTTAAGATAGATATCAGTCCTGCCTTCAGCTTGCTGTCTTGGCTGACATCAGTGGTTTTTATTTGAAAGCAGGGGCGGCTCTACCTTTTTGGCCGCCCCAAGCAGTCATGCGCGGGAGGCGCCCCGGAGCCGCGGGAGCAGCGGACCTCCCGCGGGCATGACTGCAGAGGGACCGCTGGTCCCGCGCGGCTCGGCTGGACCTCCCGCGGCTGCGGACAGTTCGCAGGTCCGGCGGCTCCGCTTGAGCTGCCGCAGTCATGGCTGCGGGAGGTCCACTGGAGCCGCGGAACGAGCGCCCCCTCCGCAGTCATGCCTGCGGCAGGTCCGGTCGTCCCGGGGCTCCGGTGGACCTCCCGCAGGCATGACTGCGGCAGGTCCGCCGGCCCAGCCTGCCGCCCCCCCGGGAAAGGGCCGCCCCACGCGCGTGCTTGCCGCGCTGGGGTCTGGAGCCGGCCCTGTTTGAAAGTGATATTTTTCTTCTTAGAAGATGCAAAGTAAAACTGGAGAGGGAACCTATGCCCCTTAAATATAACATGGAAGGCCAAATCCTGCTCTCATACCCCCCAGAATTAATCCAGAATAGTTCCTCTCACTTTAGTAGATTTACACCAGTGTAACTGAGATCACATTTCAGTCCAGAATCTTTTACAAACATCTGGAGATAGATAGGTCTTTAAATTTTGTGCTTGTGAAAAATGCCACACTGTCAGCATTGGCAAATGAAGTCCCCTATTGATATCCACACACCAGATACAACACAGGCAGCAGCACAAGCGTCCTCATTCTGCCTTGCCAGTATGCGGGAGAGGGTAGGAGTGAAAAGGTAATTCAGCCATGCTAGTCAATTTGACCCTTCACCTCTCTGCTGAGGCTGCCAAAGTGGGTTCCAAGAAGTACCAACTGCAGTGATGGCTTAAGGCAGAATATGTACATCCAGTGGGCCTGGACTGAGGCCCTGAAACTGGTAGATAATTATCTTCCAAACACAGGGACATTGTTTATTCTGTAAACCACAATATGAACCGTTAAGGGGGTAGAGTCATGGAGAGTGTGTTTGTTTATTCATACTTGTAAAAAGCACATGTACACATTAGTTTAAAAAGATATACACAATGAGCATGTCAACAGCTCTTCCTCCCTTCCCCACCTCCACAGCCCCAAACTGCCCCTCACCAAGGAAGTCTGGCAAAATAGTTAAACAGATATGCTTTAAACTGAGCTGTTTTCCTTGTATTTTCTATGCATAATCAAAAACCAAAAATTCTATCTGCACAGTAAATGTGCACTTTAAAAAATCTTTAACAGTTTGGAGGGAGAAAATGATAAATAAGCCTCTTAACTCTTCAGCTGCTTCCAAACCATATCAACTTGCCTCATTGATTAAGTCCAGCTGCGGAGTTTTTGTTTGGATTGGAGTGAATTGGAGGGACTTTCTCACTGCAATGCAAAGTCATTCATGTATCTCCGCTGAAGGTCAGCCTTCCCAAATGTCCCATTGTTGACGGGGGTTTCCTTGCAAGCCCTTTACATCAGAGGGATTTCCTTTGACTCAGCTTTCTAGGTCCCCTTTTTTAATTCATTCCACATCTTTGGGGAGCGTCCAAACATCAACAGCTCAACCTGGCAGAGGAAGGAGGTAGATTCTCTCTCGCTGGGGAGATTCCCTTTGTGCAAATCCACATTGCTGCAGAAAGCTCCGCTCCTGAAAATTCCCCATCTCTGAGGGAATCTGCTGCAGCTGTGACTGGGCATGTGGTTTCCTCCTGCTCTTGGTGCACCGATTTCATTCGATGAGATACTGGACTGGGCATTATTGAAGTATGTTCGGTCCCACATACAAAATGCAGGAAGATAAATCCTGACCGCAAGGAGCTATGTTCCACAGTTATACATCCAGTGATTTCAAAACCAGGGCAGGCAGTTGCCATTCTTCTGTACTGCTCAAGTTCAAGCACTCTCTAATTCCTATATATCACATCACCGACATTTGGTGATTGACACTGAATGGTTATTACTAGAGTGCAATGATCCCTATGAAATTCTAACTCAGATGTGCCAGAGCTGAAACTTAACCTGGGATAAGGAGGTTGGGAGAGGGGGCTTGTCATTTCATTTAATTGAAACAGTCCTTTAGATGCTTTAGAAGGTGTAAAATCCCACCCTGAAAGGTTAGCTGCGACTCAGGAGGTCAGGCAGAAACAAGCCGTTGCTTTGTTTTTCAGCGTTCCCAAACCAAACACTGAGATATTTCTAGTCTCTTAGGAAAACTTGTAATTCCTGAATACGTGCTAGATATTCCTTCAGATAGCTGTCAGCTTCCAGTTATCTCCTTGTCCATTTTGACTCTACCAGCTTTGTAGATTTTTAGACCACCCACGTATACAGCACTTAACTGTAGTTCCTGCATTTAAAGAAGCCGCCACTTCTTCTGTACCTCTGTGGGCCCTTAAATTGGTCTAGCTATAAATATTGTAAAACAGAAAAGTGAGTGTCTCAGCTACTCATTATTTACAGAGCCATTAAATTGTGTTTGTTTTTTAGGCCCAGACCCTCAAAGGTGTTTAAGCACCTAAGGCCCACTGAAATCAATGGGCATTAGGCACAAATACCTTTGAGGATTTGGACCTTAACGTCTAAAATAGACATATATCTTCAGCATGCTCTCAAATATATTTTAATGTCTGTCATTTATTTTGACACATATATGGCCTGTTGTCGGAAATATATGGTTTCTCTTTCATTCTGGATTTACGGCAGAAGAGTGATTATTCATAATACATAGCACCATTGTACCTGATCCCTTGATGTCAGTGAGAGTTTTGGGTATGCAGGATCAGGCCCAGTGTTTTGTTTATCTATTCCCTTCAGTTTTAGTTCTTTTCAGTGTTGTTGTAGTCATGTTGTTCTCAGGATATGAGAGAGACAAGGAGTGTGAGGTAATATCTTTTATTGGACCAACTTCTTTTGATGAAAGAGACAAGCTTTTGAACTTACACAGAGCTCTTCTTCAGGGAAATGTACTCAGATTACCCAGACCCAAAGGGGAGCTCTGTGTAAGCTCGAAAGCTTGTCTTTCTCACCAGTAGAAGTTGGTCCTATAAAAGATATTTACCTCATCTACTTGGTCTCTCTAGTTTTAGTTCTAATTTTTAAAGCAAAAAGTCCACTGAGTCAAAGCTAGAGCTCTTTAGAAGATTAGTCTGTCCGTGATTGTCAGACACTTCCTTTAAATATTCATGACTTCAACATCAGCTAACCTATTTTCTTCAAACTTGGCTTACTATGTAGATCTCATTGAGACTTAAGAATCAAACTGAGTTTGAAAGATGCATCTTCTTGTACATAAGGCTGCACACACATATAGAAAGGATCGTAATTTATCTCTAAAAAAAAATTTGCAGTTAAGATACCCTCTGCATTTGTAGCATTCATGGTATTTACTACAGAATATTAAAGCACAAAGGAATGCTATTGATAATGAATGCCTCAAATGCTCAGGTGTTTGATGTAAGGAGGACTTTAAAACAGCTCTGAGGTTCTCAGAGTAAAGTAAATTTGTATAGTTGTTCAAGTTAATGTAGTATAGTAAAAGGTAAATTTGATTAGTTGTTCAATACTAAAGTGTTGTTGCTGAACATGCATTTTAGCAATTATTGTATGAATAATAGCAACATAATCAAAAACAAGGCAGCTTCTATACATCTTGAACATAAATATGGCTATATTTATAATGACCTAGTCTCAAAAGAATACTTGCAAACTGTTCTATCATGGTTTGTTTAACTGCACAAATCAGACTGGTATGTAGGGCAAAGAAACTGTAACATCATAAAGTATGCTACGCTGAAGCCTCTAGGAGGCTGTCATCACTTTAATTGCATATTTAGGAAAACATTTTTCAAACTCACATTTTGCAAATTCTCAATATAATTCCAGAAAAATATCAGGGCTAACCAGTTCACTCTGCATGTGTCACCTATAGGGTTTGTTGATAATTTTATTCTTTCCAGATAAGGTAGTACAGACAAAGGGCCCCTTCTGAGACATGCTCTGTGCCCTGCCCTCAGATCCTGATAAAATACAGTCCCATTAAAGTTAAAGGGCTACAATGGAAACAGAAGTGAGACTGGAAAAGCCACCAATAGCCAGCAGCTGAAAGTGCAATAGATATAAATTAGATGATTTATCAGATTTCAGCTTCTGGTTGGCCAATTAGCTCTACAAGTGCTGGTTTCAAAAAACATAAACCCAAAAAACCAAAACATACAGGGGGCACGTTCTTAGCTGGCATCAACTGGTTTTGTTCCTTTCACTTCAATGGAGCTATGAATAATCATGCCTTCTAAGAATCTGGCCCAGAGGCTTTAAGGATTTTCCTTACTAAAGGCTATAATGCCTCCAACTGAAGAGAACATTTTTTATATTTAAAAAAATGCTAGAGACATAACTTTTCTAGCCCCCAAATTATCTGTTCTCGTGCTCTAACCATGCATAACATCTTAGCCCGGATGAATACTTCTCCCCTGTTTTTTCTATTAATATCATCATTTGCTAAGTCTAGTCCAACACATCTTCGACTCCAGTTCACAGCTTTGTGTGGTTTCATCTCTCTAGTATTTAACAAATAAATAATTGGGTAACCCAGATTTTTTCCTCCTTCAGCCCAGATACCATTTCTGTCTGATCCTTTCAGTCACTCTCTTTTTAGGGCTCTTTCCCTTTTAATAAAATATGATCTTAAAGTCAGATTTATGAAAAGTGAGAGGACTAACAAGAGGTATCTGACGTCTTGTGAAAAGGGGTTGTGGGGCAACCTCTGTAAAGGTTTGACCTCTGTAAAGACTGCTGGATTAGTCCCACTGCATCTGCAGGGGCTGCCTGAGCATAAGTGGGGCTCATGGAATGTCTAGAATATTGCATTACAGGTGACATCATGGGCCAAATTTTGCTGTCACCTGCACAGGTGCAAAACCATATGGCCAAGATTTTCAAAGGGGAATAGTAATTTTGGGTCCCCCACTGAAGACACCTTGGAGATCCTTGAATTTCAGAGACGGGTGCTCAGCATCCAGGTGTCTCAGGGTGAGCACTCAAAAATCCAGACACCTAAAATCAGGAGGCACTTTAGAGAATCTTGCTTATTGTCTTCAACTTTATGACTGTACTTTCAACCATGTAACTGAGAGCAAACTTTTGCTAGTCTCTCAGAGACACAGCCCTCAGTCAGCACAAACAGAGGAAAACAAAATACACAAGTGTCTGATTTTTAATTATAAGGACCTGGTGAACAAGAGAAGATGTTTTAGAGCAGCAGGTGTTAGTGGGGGTTTACTCTGGGGCTTTGTGGCTCATTGGCTTATTCAAGGCATTATTATTATTATAAGGCAGAGAAGCTGCTTAAGTTACCAACATAAACATATCATTGCCCACAAAATTAATTCCACATCGCTTTAATAAAGAGCAGGTTTTCCTCTTCATCACTGCATGACAATAATGGGTCTTCCCTGTCCTGTCCACAGCCTGGCTTAGACAAGGTGGTAGGGATGAGAAAGTTGTTGAGATGAGTTCCTGTCTGCATCCTGTAGAACTTGCCATACCAGTATTGCCCTGGCCTCTTCTTTTGTCATTCAGTGTTGTACGCATTCTAAAACAATATGCATTTCCTCACCTTTTGGGGGCGAAGCCAGACTTTAAGGCACCTGCTCCCCTACATGGTGTAAACTTTGCTTGTGCCAATCAGAAACGAACACAAACAGGTTTTGGGCCCCGTCCCCTATGACACTTCTATGATGTCATAGTGGGTACTTTATGGCCTGCCTGCCATGTGCAGGCAAGGAGAGGAGAAAGAAAAACGAATCCTGTGTATACCCGTGTATCCTGTGTATACCCGTGTATCCTGTGTATGCCCGTAACCGAGCCTGATCACCTCGAAGCCTCTCTCTCAGCTCATGTGTTTCAAACAGAGCTTCTACGTTTGCCGGTCGTTATGCGTTGGTTTGTATTTGTAAGTATCAGTTATTACTAAATGCTGCATCTTTGTTTATAAATATTGTTAGTAGATATTTTAGTCATTGTGTGTTTTAAGTTTCATTAACTCTATTAGCTAATCATACACTGCTCCCTTACCCCTTGTAATTATCCCCAATAAAACTTTTCAATTGATTAAGTTTAGTGTGTGTGTGTGTGTGTCTGCAGTTTGCACCGTGACCCACACTCTCCTTGCATCCCTTACCAATATAGTCTGTGGCCACGTGCAGCCTGGTAAATAACAGGCCTGCATTTTCTTTCGCCCCTGCGAGTCCGTGGCAATCCACATGGCGTCACGAACAGGATGCAAGGAAGTTGGGCCATGCCCGTGGCACGCTGCAGACCACGCAGATGATGAAACTGAACAGTTCCAACATTTGCAGTTTCACCTTTTTACTAGCCAAAATTCGACCAATCCAAAAATAGAATGGATCTGTTCCCTTGGCTCGGGCAAAACTCTAAAAGGCTATACTGTGCCATTAACCCTGGCAGATACTCTGAGGATGTTTCCACCGTCCTGTTTAGCATGATATGCAAGGCCCTTGATCTGTGCTCTGTCCTCCACGGGGGCACAATGTTTGCAGCTAAACAGGCAGCCCCAGGCTCTCCTAAAGATGATAATGAGGAGAAGACAGAAAAGGTAGAGCCCATCACTATCCCCCCCTCAAGTCCCTCTCAGAAAATTTTGCCACCCCCATATGAAGCTCCTAAAACTCCTCTGTATCCAGCTCTGCCAACAGCCCCAGAATTTACTGAATCTAAAACTGTAGCAGAAGCTTTGCCTATTGTGATAACTAACCTTGATGAAGTTAATCTTTCTTGGCTCAGGTCTCGCTACCTTCCTAGGTTGCTCTTCACCCCCCCCCCCCTTCCCCTCCTCCACCTCTCCTCACTTCGGCTCTCTCTTTTTGTTTTAAAAATTAAAAGCTATAGTTTTTACAGAAACCTCCAAAAAATAAAGCAATTGAAAACAGAACAAAACAAGAAACAAAAAGAAAACAAGGTAAAAACTTTAAATACGGTAAATTAATTATTTTAACCCTTCAGGAATGCAACAGCTGGAATTATTCCTAACTTTCTTGAAGATATGGTTGCCAAGCAACAGAAGTGCACTCTTTGCTTCTTATTCTAACCACTAACTAATATTTGTAACATGGGCTTTTCTTATTTCCATATAGCAGAGTTTTAAAATAATGTTAAATATAAAGTAATGCAAAATTCCTTGTTACCGAATTAATACAATACATTTGGCAAATACTAATATATTTTTATCAAATTTATGCTACAAGTTTTAAATAAGGTAATAATTTATTTATTCAAATGTTTAACCCTTTTACTTTTTATTTTTGGTTGTGTTATTTTGTATAAATATGAATAGAATTTTGGTGCCATTTGTTTTTAATTGTAAGTTTGTCCTGTATGTTGTGTGTGTCACGTGACTATTTTTTTTTCAAAAAAAAAATATTTTTATTTTGTTGCAACAAAAGTCAATTTTATACCCTTTTAAAAATATATATATATAAGATGTGGTACCACACTATTTTAAAATCATGGTTGGGGTGTAATCATAGTATATTAACACCAATTTTTTGTGCAAAGTTCAAAAAGGTTTCAGTTACAAATATATGTACATATATTTCTGCCTCAACAAATAATGCAATAATTGCAAACAAAGAAATTCTCTTTTATCAATCACAGTTTTGTTTTTTAAGTTTTTTTTTAATTTGTTATTAAAAAAAAATGTAAGGGGAAACCTCAACATTAAGGTAAAGATAATATTAACAAATGTCAATTTCTTGTTTGGGCTTTTTATAAACTTGTTTGCACTTTTAATTATAGTTATAAGAATGTCATAACCAAAATGTTTTAAAATAACAATTTATGCATAAAGCTAACCAAACAATTTCAACAGGTTTCCACCTTTGGCTCCCAAACATAACAAAAAAGCATCATAAAAGTATACCCTCAAATACCCTCAAAGTATTTGCATGTATCTATATTTAAAATTTATTTTGGTTTAATTTTATAGTTGGTTTGTATTTGTTATACTGCTCTCCCTCACAACATCTTTGCCCACGGAGCCCTTAGGAGAGGGTGGACTACAAACTTGGTTTGCCGCCTACTGGGTGCAGGAGGTCAGCGGAAACCAGTCCCTGTCAGCGCTGAGTCCAGAAGATTGTCTTGTTTGCTCCACTCAGTTCTCACCTAAATATCCATTACCCTTTCAATTTGTACCAATAGTTTATAATTTTTCTTCATTTAATATATCAAGTGTAAAATGTTCTTCCCCCTATGTGCAGTGGGCTGCTTTTACTGTTTGTAATAATTGTTCTTCACAATTTAATTCTTATATGTTTCCAGTTCTTAATGCTTCAGGTCGAAGTGATCATAGCTTTCCTTTAATTGAGAGTATTAAAGTTCCAGCATCTCATTGTTGGGTTTTTGTTGGTAATAGTTTAACCCCAGCCCCTACTTGGGTTGGTACTTATTCTAATTGTTCTATGTGGAGTTTCTCTAACATAAACATATCATGGCCCACAAAATTAATTCCACATCGCTTTAATAAAGAGCAGGTTTTCCTCTTCATCACTGCATGACAATAATGGGTCTTCCTTGTCCTGTCCACAGCCTGGCTTAGACAAGGTGGTAGGGATGAGAAAGTAACAGTTTCAAAGTGGTTAGCAGCATAGTTTGTCTTCACACTGTCCACAACTTTCTCCTACATTCCAACACCATACCCTAGATGTGGCTTTATCACTATTGGTACGTAATTGATTGTGCTCATTAAATAGCTGGCATGCCCAGAGGTCTAAATTGTACAGTTTAGGCACTGCCCAGCATAATCAGTAGTAGAAAGCCATATCATTCCAGTGGGAGCTATTTCCCAAGCAACACCATAGACCAGGGAAGTGCCTCCTACCCACCTCATCCCTGTTGAGATGACATGCACACAGAGGAAGCAGCTCTTATGCTCCATGATCCTTGACCATGACACAGAGTTTGGAAAGGGAGGGAGGATCCTTTCATCCTCCTACCCTGCTGCTCCCAGATTCCATGTGATGCACAATAACACAGAGAAAGCCCACACGTATATATGCACACGGTAAGTATGCATTCTTCATTCCGCATATTCCACATTTACCGTCAAACTTCTCGTTGTCAAAAATGTAGCTCAGTGGCACTGTGAACCCTTTCACCTTTGTAAATAAACCCACATCTCCCAGAGATTTGCAAGTCAGACTCTGTAGAGGCTACACTACTGGAGATGGACAGCAAAACTCTTGGTGTTTATTTATTACAACCGGTTGAAATATTTCAAAATTCAGAATTTGGGGGTAATTTTTTGTCAAAATTTTGAATTTCAAGGTAAAAACAGGACTTCCCCCCACTTTTTTCTTTTCTTGTATTGGCTCTAGTAGTTGGTGGGTTTTGCCTTCTGCCCCTTTAAGTGATAACCCTCCAACTTCTCCTGTAACTCTACCCAACAGAATAAATGCAAGACATGTTATGTGGCTGTAGAAATGGCTGCAAAGCTGAGCACGCCCCAGTGTATGAGTCTCTTATCAGATCCAGGGCCACCCAGAGGGGGGGGCAAAGGGGGCAATTTGCCCCGGGCCCCGGGCTCCGCAGGGGCCCCCAAGAGAAGAGCGGAGGCTCCCGCCTCCGCCCTTCTCCTAGAGCCTCAGCGCATCAAGCGCCGAGACTCCGGCCGAGCCCCTGAGCCCCGCCCCGATCCGAGCCGCGTGGTGAGGGGGCGGGGCTGGGAGTTCCAATGGGGCCTGAGCCCCGTCCCGCTCAGAGCGGCGTGGGGAGGGGGCGGGGCAGCTGCCCCCGCTCGGCGTGGAGCTCCCAGCCCGCCCCTCACCACGCGGCTCTGAGCGGGACGGAGCTCAGGCCCTGCCAGCGACGCGCTCGGTAAGAGGCCGAGGCCGGGGAGAAGCCGGGGCTGAGGTCGGGGCTGGGGGGGAGAAGCGGGGGCCGGGGGGGGAAGAGGCCGAGGCCGGGGCCGGGGGGGGGAAGAGGCCGAGGCCGAGGCCGGGCCGGGGAAGAAGCGGAGGCCGAGGCCTGGGCCAGGGCCGGGGAAGAAGCGGAGGCCGGGCCGGGCCAGGCGGGGGCAGGCGGGGCGGAAGCGGGACCCGCCACCGTCGTCGTCGCCGAGCGCAGCCCGGTCTTGGCGGCGGGGACTTCTGTTCGGGACCCGCCGCCCAAGGCGCCCGCGGTGGGGACCACCCCCCCCACCACCGAATTACCGCTGAAGACACGGGAATTCGGCAGCGGGGGGCTCCCGCCGCGGGTCTTCGGGGCACTTCGGTGGCGGGTCCCGGAACGGAAGGGCCCCCCGCCGCCGAAGACCCCGGGCCCCCGGAATCCTCTGGGCGGCCCTGATCAGATCTATGTCCTCTTTGAAACACAGATTTCCATGAGGGCTGGCAGCTTTCTAAGAATTTGAACCTACTTATTCCATGTCTATGTAGCATGCCTGAACTTCAGGAGAATGCAAGAAAGCTGTTTATGAGGATCTCAGGAAATGGCGATTCTGTGTAACCTTTGCCTTGTATAAGTTATCAGCAAGGGTAACAGTAATTTTTTTATATTTTGTCAGCAAGGCAAGTTCTGTGGGCCAGTTTAAATTTGGAGGCATTAATTTCAAATGCAATCATTAGAAATACAGGCTAGCTGCAGCTTCAAAACCACAGTTTCTGTAAAATGATGGGGTTAGTTTATATTGGAATTGGTGACTTATTTTTGGGAAGACACTCCACATGCTGAAGGGACTCTCCATGCAAGTAACATAACTGTGTCCCAAAAAAAGGAAAGTTGATTTTACCCCTTCTAGCTATCAAAGAGGTAACCAGCATGAGCTCAGAGCCTCACTGCACTGATATTTTTAATGTGCAGCTCTCAAGGTCAATTGCTTTGGTGAGATGCCGAGCGAGCAGATGTTTGCAGTCAACCAGTGTCAATAGGAGACACATTTGTTTTGTGGCACTGAATGTGAGGTAGCAAGAACACTGTGTGAAAGAGACAACAAGGTCACTCCTGAACATGCTGATTACAGTAACACTCATGCGCAAACAAGATTCCTAATACAACCTTAATCGTTGTCATTAATCCCTTTATCAGTGTAGAAACAGCAACCTCTTTGACACTAAATAGATTGCCCAGCTGCACTTACTTCTAGCCCATTGTCACCGCGACTCCAGCAGCCCCTTCCCGCGGTACTGAAGGAGGAAGAAATACTCCTAAGGACAGGGCTGCCTGGTGGGAGCCAGAAACTGCACTTTCAGCAATCGGAGCTGCTGCACCAAGACTCCCGCTGTAGCCTCTGGAACCAGATCTATTACTGCCTGGTCCTGATTACCTGAACACCCCCACCCTGTTCTGACAGAGGAACGAAGTAGACCTTTCCTGCCACAGAAACACTGCCAGTTATCTGATCAGCAGCAGCAGGCAGCTGTCAGGGATGGATGGAAAGTTAGAGGAGATGTGGAAGGTTCATAGGATGATATACACGATCTTGCCAGATGGAGGGAAACAAAAGGTGGCTGGATGGTAAGTGGTTGGATAGAGAGGTAGGATGAGAGGTGAGGCAAAGGGACACTTTGCTCTAGGGATGCGGTTATTGAGCATATGGGGGTGAGGCGAGTTTTGTACATATTGAGGACTATATTTTGGAATCAGATGTGTGCAAAGATACTATGACACCATATGGCATTATTTCTGTAACCCTCACCTGCCAATCACATATTTCCTCTCCTATTATTTCTAATTTTACTTACTGCATTATACATACTGTTGGACTGTAAGCAAATCAAGGCAAGGAGCATGTGTATCTCTCTTCCATAAGGTGGTCAGCACCCAGTGATCATTAAAAATAAATACTATATAATGAATAGTGCTGTGATTGTGTAAAGCATTGTATAAGTGTTAGGTATTACTGGCTACTATTAAAAAGTCAACATTTCCCATAGACATGCCACAGCTACAACAGTTATTTCCTGTTATAAAGATATTGGGGAAGCTTAATACTTCAGTGAGTCAACTGTTGGCAAGGGCCGACTTTTTTATGGCAAACACTGCCCGAGACTTACTACTACATGGAAAGATGTACTTCGATGCTCTCTCATGCCATCAGATCTGGTGAAATGAATAAAATACAGAACGCAAAGCAGTTATTGTAATACAGCTACATCTGGCATGTTCAGATAGAGATTAGCTTGCACAGTATCACTGTGATAACAAAACGAATCCAATTCCTGAACTGTTTCCCAGAAAATAGACATAGTCACCATAATTCATATGTAGCCACATACCTTCCATTAACATTACATAACCAATCCGCAACAATAATGGAAGATGTATTGCCAATCCTGTGCACTCCTCTGAACATTTCAATTTATGATGCCCCCTTAGAGGGCAGGGGCCATTAACATCTTGGATTTGAGAAAGCTGGTAATCTGGTGAGATTCCACACCAGAATTCCTTGTCATGTGCTTAAGGGAAATCATAGTAGAAGGAGTTAGTAAAACTGCCCAAAGTGCTTGAGACTTGTACAGAGCGATTATGTCATACTGTCTGAGCTTAAAACACTTGTTCACTCCAAACTGACCTTCTGTGAGATTTAGGCTCTTAAATAACTAGGTCCCTTTCGATAATGGGACTCAGGCTCTTAAGTCATTTAGGAACTTTTGAAACTTCCACCCTACAATTACTAAGAGTATTGTTGTTCATATTTATTTGTATTCCCATAGTGCCTAGGAGCCCAAGTCATGGACCAGGAGCCTGTTGTGCCAGGTGCTGTACCCAAGTACTGTAGAAGCTGAGCTCTGAGAATGTGCCATCCCCTCAGGAATGAAAAGGAGAAGACATACAAGGAGTTGAGAACACTCATCAGCTGGAAGAGATGAAGTTACAGCAAGCAGCAGCTGGCCACAAAATGGCTCTTTCAAGGCTGTTGCTGCCTGTCTCTGCTATATTTAAAGGGTTGGCTCCCAGAAAGGCATGCTGGGAAAGGCTCCTGTAAAAGGACAAACCTGGCTCCTGAATAAACAAAAAATGTTAGGTTCCCGCCAACTCTCTGTTGGGGCTTGTTTAGGGAAGGTTACCCCTGAGGGTTGGCCTAGCTTGCTCTTTGACTGTCATCATCCCTATGGGCCTTGCAGCAGCCAGGGAAGAATCTGGGCACAGGGAACCCTTCCCCAGGACTCATCATTATAGTATCTGAGAACCCCACAAGCACTATTAATTGAAATCTCACAATACTGCTGTGAGCCAATACTGGCATGCTTAAAATTAAGCTTGTGCATAAGTGTTTGTAGGATTGGTGCCAATGGCTGCAGCAACACCCAGAGGAATACCTACTGATCCCCTTTAGGGCATGAATATTTTGTTTGTAAAATGATATTTTATCTTTCAGAGGTCATGGACTATGCAGTGGTAACATGACCTTTAACTTCTCCAGACCAAATGTTTATACAGGTGCAGTTATTTCCTAAATAACGAGCAGAGGTTTGAATATTATACAAACACTATTAATTTAAATATTTTTCTCAATGGCTGTGTTTTTCCACCGGAAATATAAAAACTAATATTTTGTTCAGACTATTAATTTAAGGCTTTGATAATGTGCCATCATCCACCAGCCAAGTCACTGGGAAGTCATACATGTATGGAAAGGCATCTCAGTTGCTATCATGTTAGAATACTACACTCAGATATTTTGGAGGGAAAGGCTCCCAAATTTCCCCTAAAACTTATAGGGTAATCAAGACACTTTGGCAGCTACAGTTTGAGTGACCAAAAATCCCTGGGGTCTGATTCGTGTGGCCCTGGGGTCAGTAGCATGGAGGTGTGAAACTGAAAGCAAGGAGATTTTCCTTGCCCCATGTAAGTATCATTTCACAGTCGGAACAGGAAGTAAGTCTAAGGCAAAGAATACAGTCTTTCCATAGGAAATGTCTCAGCTACACAATCTTTAAATTGCTCCCTATTTTCTTATGCTTGGAGTTCATATAAGCTCTAGTTTTCATGTCTGTTGGCTATGATCTGCTTTTCCACTAGTCTGGGATAACCCAATATCCTAGCCAACATTCTTCCTCTGAATCAATAAATACCAGCAAGGATTAGCTGGAAACGTTGCATATGTTCATGGCTTCGGACTTTATGTGGGATTTTTCTGACTTCATATTAGCTGCCACATTTGCTTTTTCTATAGAGCCAGTTAACTCAAGTCTGTAAAACACACAGACTATGAAAAATGCTACATATGTATGATTTAATGCAACACCCAGTCACTACAAGCCAATTAATTTCTTAGTGGCAATGTTTATTACCATTTTGTCATGTCTTTACTGTGTCTTACAGATGCAAATAAGTAATTTAAAACAGGTGCTTAGAAAGGGATTGTGCTTGTTGTCTGAGAGATTGCTGCAATTCATTCTCCTGGTTGAAAGCTAAACAGCAATCAGGTTGTGTTGAAGACTTGATTAGAATTGGCAGCACTCTTTTGCATCCAGGTGATCAGCAAGAAATAGGACTCCCAACAGCAGCAAGGGTTCTGAGAATCTGTTCTTTCATTTACATTTCCCTCTAGATCAGTTTTCTGTGTCTCTTCCTGGATTTGTAAATTCTGCCCTTGGATGCATGCATTGAGATTATACTCCTTGACATGATGGCGAGGTATGCACATGAAGACAGGCCTGAACACTATGCTTGAGTCTCCTCTGCCTTGGACTTGTGTAGTCATTTACACCTCTGCAGAGTGGATGTAAACTCAGATGCCTGATCATGCTTCAGATGAAAATAATGGATGAACTTTCCTTGACTCCAATATGAGCAGTGATGGTTCACAACCAAATGACCAGACCACATGCAGGCAGTGGACAATAAGGCCTACAGTGTCTACCTAATATCTTGTGATGGGCCTACCTGACAGTAATAAAGCTCAGGCTTTAACAATGAATTCCCAATATTCTTTATCTGGGTGACTTTCTGTGTTGAGCAGATCAGGAGTAAGGAAAGAAGCGCAGTGAAGGCAAGGAGGCAGCTATCAGAACAACCTGTGCCATGAGGCTTTAGTGTGATGCTCAGCCCTTCAACTGCAACTTTTAGCTAAGGATCTCAAAACATTTTACAAATAATGGATTAATTAAGCTTCAAAACACCACTGAAAGGCAGGGATATAGTATCCCATTTTCCAGATAAGTAAACTGAGGCACAGAGAGATTTATGTGAGTGGCGCAAAGTTACCTGGTGAATCAGCAGTGGAGTCAGGAATAGAAACCACATCCTTCCTGTAACTTCTGGACACATGGCCTCAGAACACACTGACCTTTGTTAAAGTTGAAAAGGCACCTACTGTTCTAACCCCCTCCTTCTAGTCCCTTGTAATAGTAAGGTAATGACTAGAGTGTAAGCAGTTAACATCACTAATGTGGCCTTCTTTTGATTACAACGAAGGCTATTGCCTTTTGGGTGGAACTGTCTCGTTTCTTTAACAAGGTCAATCCTGAGCAAGTGCATTATCCATCCCTCTATCTTCAGCAAACACAAAAGGGTGCCACACTTCGACTGCATGATCAGTTGATAAACTTCCTGTTCTTTTGTGACCCAGGAACCTCTTGATGCCAACTGGAAGAGGGCACAGGTCATGCACAGCATTTTACAAGGATTCCCCTGGACCAGTCATATAATGTTAATACTAATAATAGCATAATAATTCCATAAAAGATGGAGTGTGAAGTATCTGCTGAGAGCCAGTAACACCGTGGTCATCATAACCATTGCAAAATATATGAAAGGAGAATATTTAAGAAGTTATGTACTTACACTAGAAATTATGTTCTTCGGGTCTGCGTGTTAGAGAAGGTCCCCAGGAGGTGACAAACATGTTCCTTTCAGACAGGCATGAGTCACTTAACTGTCTGTCGGGTTTGAGGACTGTATACTTCACAATGGATACCTATGTGCATACTAAGACACCAGCTAATCAAAATTAAAAAATTCACATGAGAGCACAAAATCTACAGGAAACAAACACACAGCAGATGCGTGTCTGTCCAGTTTATGACTAAAGATCCACAGATTGTTTTGATGTATCTGGGGTTTCAAAGGGATATCCTGCCATCTTTCACCTAGCAAGTAAGCTGACAGTGGGCTTGCTTTATGAACGGAAGATCACAGCCATGCCTGGTGATAATACACTGGAAGCATTTTGAGTGAGCTTTTGCTCTTATGACATAATAATGTCCTATTACTTAAGTTTAGGCTCTTATTTGTGTTATTCTTTTATTTTATATGTAATCCTTTGTTTCCAATGTTACTGCTCACTATCATTTCAATCTCTGTTCTTGTTAAATAAGCTTACATTTGCTTTCTCGATAAACAAATCTAAGTGCAGTGCGCTAAGCAGAGCTGTGTTCTAAGGTATAACAGGTAAGCTGCCGTGTACTGTTCCTTTGGGAACAGCGGGCCTGGGAAGTCTGTGTGAATAAGGTGCAGGACATTCCAGGGAGACTCTTGGAGGACACGGGGGATGCAGTGTGTCTCTTGCTAACCTGGAGAGGCACAGCAGAGCCTGTATGGGCTGAGTGGGGAGTGCTCGAGCTGCCTGTGGCTGGTGGTGTCAGGGAGATGTCCTCTGGCAGGTGTAGATAAGGTTTCTCTGTGCTAAGGGTAAATGGTAGTCAGGTGCCTCAGAACCTGTCACACCTTTCATTCAAATGTCACACCTTTCATTCAAAGACCTCAATAAGCAAGAACATTAAAGTCTTCTTATACTGCAAGCCTACACTACACAACTTTGTAAAGGGCTTGATTACATGGCAAGCCGGGATGTGAATCTCTTATCCACTCATATTGATCTCTGTTACGTAGTCTACACTTGTTCTGTGCACAGAGCTACGGTATGGAAGCTCCACAAGCATAATGAGCCTTGAAGATACAACAGAGATCAGCTGTGCGGATCAGAGAGAATTTTGCACTTAAGATGCCTTAAGTGGCTAGAATATTATCATGCTATACATTACTTAGAGCTGGCTGCAAAGCAGAAAAAAGTATTTGCCAGGACTATTATTCAACACATTTCACAGGTTTTCGACTTACAGCACAGTACGTGACTACATGCCACAAAAGTACCTAGTGAACAAATTATTCCATGGGAAATGGTGAACTTGTCTCATAACATATTCAAGGAATGCTGTTTTACCAGCTCTAAAGCAATGTTACCCTCACTTCTTCCCCCTTTCATAACTAGAGAGGATAATGAATCAGACCTTAGACAGGGAACATTTTTTGGAGGGGCTGATTATTACATTACTTGGTTTTGATGACTGAGAGCAATGGGAGGGCAACTATTTCCAAAAGCAGCTCCTCATTCTGGATATCTTCATTTTTGCATGCCCAGCTTCAGCCATCAAGGCCTCTCGTGCACAACATGGATGCAGGCATGGCTGGGGCGAGCATGTGTTGCTCCTTACACCGTACTGCGGCAGGCTCAGCTCTGTTCAGTATCCTTCCCCATTTCAGTGTGCCTCAGGGATTCTGCCTTCATCTATCATGTGAATGCAGAATGCTTCATAGCACCTCCACTCACATGCGACACTGCCACACATGTGCAGCACCTGCATGTCTCCCAGGAGTCCATGGTATATGCCTATGTCCAAGCAGCAGCAGCCGCGCTGTATGTTTATGTTTGCCACGGCAGGCCTTCCTTTCAAAAGTAGCACGTTTTAATTCTTTTGAATGGAATGGGTCCATTTATTCAGAAATCCTCAGGAATACAGGAGCCTCTCTCTTTGCTGCTGTTGTTTTGATCAGCCTAATCACCTCTGGTTCCCCACCCTCCTGCAAACTTTGGGCTAGAAAGGAAATGTTCCAGAGAGGCACTGCCCACCTCCCCCATAGCCTCCCACGAAGTATGTGTCACCCATCCCGCCCTGTCTTTTTACAGTCGCTGCCATTTGTGCTAAGAAAAACGATGCGCTGCTTTAAACTATCAACAACTCATTGTTAGCCATGCCAAAGGATCATGCAATTGCTGTTTTTTCTGAGCTCAAATGTGTACTGGAAGTTGTTTCCTTTCTGCAGTTGGCAGACATGGGAGGAGAGTCACTGCACATCTGTTTCACATTTAACCTGAAACCAAACTTTTTCATACTACTTTTCTATCCTCAGCTGTATATTGATTCAATTACCAGGCTCTGCTAGTGCAAGAGATTTATATTAAACCTCATACAAAGCTATTGTGTTTTGTCACACAACAGTACTGAATCAATTACAAACATCCTCAACACAACCCTCTTCAATCAGAAGTTAGCTCCCAAAAAACGTTCTACAGGGGATACTGGGCATGTACCATCTCTGAAGGCATAACATCCTTACCTTTTCATTTCTCATCTGCAGTTTGGATGGCCAAGCTGTCTTGTGAGTGCTGCTCATGTGAACATTGCCTCATTGAGAGTTCAGGGGGAACTAAAACATACTTGGCTCAGATTTCACCAGTTGGCTTTGGGTAAAGGTCCTTAAAGGCATGCAGCAGCAGCAGCACAGATCCTGTTATTCCTTCCACATGCATTTAGCCATCTCTCCATCACTGGTGAAAGCTGCCTTTCCATCTTCCAACCAGTGAGACAGAGGAGGCGGCTGGCTTTTGGAGACACTATCTTCCTTTTTTAAAGAATGAGAGGGAGACAGGGTAATCTGCTATTTAGAGCAGTGGGGTCTGTAGAGGAGCGGACTCACCTCTGCGGCACCTCCTGTTGGTGACTTCCAGGAATTAGCCCATTCCAGCTCTGGAGCGCCCTCTGCAGGCCGGTGATCCACCTGTCCTCTGGCCCTGTGTCCCTCCCAGGACCCCAGTGCCCTGTTAGCTGGGGTGCTGCCCCCAGGCAGTAACCCCTCAGTCTTAGGGTCTCCCCTCCCTGGGGAACCCCCACCCACTATCCCCACCTCACCTCAGTATAAGGCTACTGCCAGTCATCGTCTAGCCCCACGCCCTGGGGCAACTGCAGTATAAGCCACTCATCACAGGCAAAGGGGTTTGGACCTGCTGCCTTAGCTTACCCCTGGGCTGCCCTCTGCAACCCCCAGTACCTGTTAGCTCAATGCTAGGCCACAGCCTGGGGCTTTCCCAGGCTGGAGCTCCCCAACTCCTCAGCCTGTCCCCAGCCCTGCTCCGTCAGGTACCCTGTCTCCAGCTCCCTGCAGCCAGGCCCTTCTTCCTCTACAGTCTCCCAGCCTCTTTATACAGGACAGCTGTGGCCTGATTGGGGCATGGTCCAGCTGCAGCCACTTCCCAATCAGCCCAGCTTAGCAGCTCCCAGCCACAACCTTCCCCCAGGGCTGTTTTAAGCCCTTCAGGGCAGGAGCAGGGTAACCACCCTGCTACAGGGTCTCCTAGGTTGAATTCCTGTCTCTGACACTGTTTTTATGCGTAACCTTGGGCAAGACACTGCCAGTCCCACATTTTCAAAATTGCTCCCAATTTTGTAGGCATATATTTTTGTGTCTCCACCTTAAGTCACCTTAAGAAGCTAAAATGAGCAACCAAAAGATGAGGCAGTCCAAACTAGAGGCCATTTTCAAAAATGTAGGACTCAACGTTGTTGTCTGAGACAAATATCCTGAACACATGGACTATCCACAGACTATTCTACCAACTTTATAAATGTTACATGCATCTTATGGGCTAGGGATTGTATTCTAGATCTATGGGGGAGTTGCAGGAGTTTCCTGCAGGAACTAAAATTACTGAGGGAGGGTTGGTAACTAATGCAAATCCCTAGGCAGGCAACAAGTCTGGAGAACTCTCACCTCCTGTTCTGCTTTCACCTGGTTCAGGAGGCCTAGAAACCACAGGACTGAAACCGGGGGAGGGGGAGGGTCACATACTCTCTCTTCAAGAACTGACTGATGTGTGTCTTTGACCAGAGGGACAGGCTCTGTGAGAGGACATGAAGTAGATCCTGCTAGTCTTCATGTGGACAATGGTTGACATCTGGTAAGCTAAGACCTGCATAGAAGCTGTTTATTATCTTTAAGATACTCTTTCTCTGCCACACGCTTTTGTTCTCAATCTTTATGAAGACTGGCTGTCACTGGTAAACCTTGTCATTGCCCCTGAGAGAACAGGACAGTAGCTGTTGAACGAAAGTCAGACCTGCTAAGGTGATAACAGTGAATTGCAGGACGAATTGCAGCCTAAATCCCCAGTCTAGAGGGAGAGAGTCAAGGCTTTCCACCCCAAGAAAGGTGACAGCTAGATGCCTGAGATCCAAGTGGGATGCCCTTAAGAAGGCCACAGAGAGACCAGAGGTGAAATTACCTCAGGAAATGTGACAGTGTCTGTTAACCCTTTTACAAAATATCCAATAATCCATCAAACATCTTATGAAATATCCTGTTTACTTAGCTATAAATGACCTATTGATAAAATTAGTATAACAGTACTTCCTTCCAAAGCCTTGAAGTGCTTTGAGAGCTTTCTATGGAAACCACTATCCTAAGTGCAAAATACTATTACCATCACAAATGTTCACCCTCGTGAAATAATCACTTTCTACATTTCACCACCATCAGAAGTGTTTAAAAAGTAGTAGTTCTCTGGGTAGCCCAGGTATTTCAGATATAGAAAAGTTAATAATTTAGTTGTATAGCTCTTAGCAGCAAAAACTTCTTCTGTTATGATACCATCCTTTCAAAATCTTTGGGAAAAGGGGATTCCTTTCTTCCAATCCTTGTCTGTCTAATTGCCAGGCCTGTACAGTGACAGGGCAGACGTAGCAGTCTGCCCACATGCATCATAATGCAGGAGTCGGGGGGTTAGATTGTAAGATCCATGGGGCAGGGGCTGTCTTTTACTATGCTGATATAATGCCTGGCACAATGGGGCCCAGATCGGTTGGGGCCTCTAGGTACTTACGGTAATAATAACAATACACCACACATGAAGAGAAATCTAGCCAAAGGGAGACACTCTAATTTATTCTGGTTCAGTTAGTATTTATACTCCTTTGCACGAAACAGAGAAGTTGCAAGGAAAGAGCACAGGCCTGATGGGATCCTAGCTATGGGATCCTAGCTATGCCTCTGGCTCACCATGTCGCCTTGGGCAAATCATTTACCCATTCTGTGTCTCAATTTAACAAATAAGAGATGAACAAATCCTGCTCCACTGTCTTCTTCCCACAATGCTAGTGGAAATGGTCAAAATGCCATGGAAACGGTGCATCTCCACCGCATGGGGGATGCCAGGTCACCGACAACTCACTCCCAGGGACTCCACCCCTCTTTATACACTGTGTATCTAATGGCCCATGGACCTATGCAGGAAAGAAGCAGTAGCCCATGGTCATGATTCATGCTCATCACTTGTAACTGCATTGACTTAGCAGATGAATGCCAGAGTCCTTGAGCTGTGCTTCTCCCCAGAGAAAATTAAAATGGAGGCTACATGAGGGTGGAATGTGGTTGGATGAAGTAAAGCTAACAATGAGGTATTCTTGCACACTGAGGGTATGTCTACACTACGGGATTATTCCGATTTTACAGACACTGTTTTTTTAAAACAGATTGTATAAAGTCGAGTGCACGCAGCCACACTAAGTACATTAATTCGGCAGTGTGCATCCATGTACCAAGGCTAGCGTCGATTTCTGGAGTGTTGCACTGTGGGTAGCTATCCCATAGCTATCCCATAGTTCCCGCAGTCTCCCCCGCCCATTGGAATTCTGAGTTGAGATCCCAATGCATGATGGGGCAAAAACAGTGTCGCGGGTGATTCTTGGTAGATGTCGCCACTCAATCCTTCCTCCATGAAAGCAATGGCAGACAATCATTTCGCGCCCTTTTTCACCTGGATTGCCCTGGCAGACGCCATAGCATGGCAACCATGGAGCCTGTTTTGCCTTTTGTCACTGTCACCATATGTGTACTGGATGCTGCTGACAGAGGCGGTACTGCAGTGCTACACAGCAGCATTCATTTGCCTTTGCAAGGTAGCAGAGATGATTACCATCTCTATTGCACCGTCTGCCATTGTAAATTGGCAATGAGATGATGGTTATCAGTCATTTTGCACCGTTTGCATTTGGAAATTGGCAATGACAGTTATCAATCCTTTTGTACCATCTGCTGCTGTCATGGGTGCTCCTGGCTGGCCTCGCTGAGGTCAGCCAGGGGCGCATGGACAAAAATAGGAATGACTCCCTGGGTCATTCCCTTCTTTATGTTTTGTCTAAAAATAGAGTCAGTCCTGCCTAGAATATGGGGCAAGTGTACTAGAGAACCAGAGAGCACAGCCACTGCGTATCACAGCCTCAGAGATCCCGCAGAAATGATGAGCTGCATGCCATTCTAGGGGGTGCCCCTGCAACAACCCCACCCATTGCTTCCCTCCTCCCCCAACCCTCCTGGGCTACCGTGGCAGTGTCCCCCATTTGTGTGCTGAAGTAATAAAGAATGCAGGAATAAGAAACACTGACTTTTAGTGAGATAAAATGAGGGGGAGGCAGCCTCCAGCTGCTATGATAGTCCAGGCAGGACATTAAAGAGGCGGGGAGAGGAGCTCAGCCCCCAGTTGCTATGATGAGGACGGTTACCAATCCTTTTGTACCATCTGCTGGGAATGACCAGGAGTCATTCCTATTTTTACCCAGGCGCCCCCGGCCGACCTCACCGAGGCCAGCCAGGAGCACTCACAGGCTGATGATGATAATGGATAGCAGTCATATTGTACCATCTGCCACCGGGAAGGGGATGCTGATGTTCAGCGCTGCAAGACCCCGTCTACCAGCAGCATGCAGTAGACATAGGGTGACACTGAAAAAAGGCGAGAAACGATTTTTTTCCCTTTTCTTTCGGGAGGGGGGAAGGGTGTAAATTGACGACATACACCCTGAAACACCCGGGAAAATGTTTTTGACCCTTCAGGCATTTGGAGCTCAGCCAAGAATGCAAATGTTTTTTGGAGACTGCGGGGACTGTGGGATAGCTGGAGTCCTCAGTACCCCCTCCCTCCCTCCATGAGCATCCATTTGATTCTTTGGCTTTCCATTAGGCTTCTCATGCAGCACTATGCTGAGTCCCTGCTGTGGCCTCTGTCTATCATAGCCTGGAGATATTTTCAAATGCTTTGTCATTTCGTCTTCTGTAATGGAGCTCTGATAGAACAGATTTGTCTCCCCATACAAGTGATCAGATCCAGTATCTCCCATACGGTCCATGCTGGAGGTCTTTTTTGGATTTGGGACTGCATCGCCACCCGTGCTGATCAGAGCTCCATAATGGGCAAACAGGAAATGAAATTCAAAAGTTCGCGGGGCTTTTCCTGTCTACCTGGCCAGTGCATCCGAGTTCAGATTGCTTTCCAGAGCGATCACAATGGTGCACTGTGGGATACCGCCCGGAGGCCAATACCGTCGATTTGCGGCCACACTAACCCTAATCCGACATGGCAATACCGATTTCAGCGCTACTCCTCTTGTCGGGGAGGAGTACAGAAATCGGTTTAAAGAGCCCTTTATATCGATATAAAGGGCCTCATTGTGTGGCTGGGTGCAGGGTTAACTCGGTTTAACACTGCTAAATTCGGTATAAACGTGTAGTGTAGACCAGGCCTGAGTGGTAGTAAATCTCAAGAGCCCTGCACAGCCGATCCCTAACTAACAAACAGGCATGGCTGAAGAAGGGGATTATATGTTAGGCCTGTATATATTATTAACAATGTACTCTGGCCATTATGATTGGGGCTGGCTGGGAAAGAAAAATTCCATTTCCTTAAACAAACGGAGGTTTCAAAATTGGCTTTCATTCTCATGCTAAATGAAAATGAGCTCTTCTTTTTTTTTTTTTTTTTTAGGGCTGTCAAGCAATGTAAAAAAGATTATTGCAATTAATCCCAAGGTTACAAAATATAGTCGCAATTAATCACAGTTTTAATTGCACTGTTAAACAATAATACAATATCAATTTAAATTTATTATAAATATTTTAGATGTTTTTCTACATTTTCAAAAATATTGATTTCAATTACAACACAGAATACAAAGTGTACAGTATTTTCACTGTACAAAAGATAAACAAAAGAAATAGTATTTTTCAATTCACCTCATACAAGTGTTGTAGTGCAATCTCTTTGTCATGAAAGTGCAAGTAACAAATGTAGAATTATATATATATTTTACATAACTGCAATAAAAAAAAACAATGTAAAACTTTAGTGCCTACAAGCTGAAGCATGAAGGGGCATAGGAACGTTTAGCATGCCTGCCACGTAAATGCCTTGCAACGCCGGCTACACCAGTGCCATACAAACGCCTGTTCTCACTTTCAGGCGATATTGTAAATAAGAAACGGGCAGCATTATCTCCGGTAAATGTAAACAAACTTGTTTGTCTTAGTGATTGGCTGAACAAGAAGTTGGACCGAATGGACTTATATAAGATGAATTGAAAACTACTATTACTTTTGTTTATCTTTTTTGCAGTGCAAATATTTGTAATAAAAGAAATCATATAAAATGAGCACTGTACACTTTGTATTCTGTGCTGTAATTGAAAGCAATACACTTGAAAATGTAGAAAAACATCCAAAAATATTTACTACATTTAAATTGATATTATATTATTGTTTAACAGTGCAATTAAAACTGTGATTAATCATGACTATTTTTAATCTAGTTAATTTGTTTTGCATTGATCACATGCATTGCTATTAATTGATCACATGCATTGCTATTAATTGACCCTAATTTTTTTGTTTAAAAAAAAAAGAGAGAGACCACAGCCAATTTCTTCAAAGTGTATCTACTTCCCCCACTAGGAGAAGGAAGAGCTTATTGGGTGTATGTGTTATTTTCTATGGTGCCACATATAAAACACATTATGCATGGAGATGATTCTGGCAAACTGAGCAGGATTCTGTGAGCTGCTGAAAACCTCATGCCTAGGATGTTCACACCTGCCTATCTGAAAAGATTTCCAAAGCAGAGTAGCCCTGGGGAAAAGCTGTCACAAGGAGATGTAAGGCAAACAACCATTTTCCATTCCATTTATGAATTCCTTTCAATAGGACTTCAGCTCCTGCATCATGAAGATGCTTCTGGAAATGTTTTGACGCAATTAGGCAGATACTGGATCAAATTCACCCCCACCGCTGAAGGTTTCACCCCCATCATCAACAGTGAAGCTAATGGTGTAACTGAAGTCAGAATTTGGCTCACAGTCTTTGTATGTGCAGACTGTTTCCATAATTAAGAAATAAAGGTTCCTTTAACAGTCAGGAATTCTAGGAAACATGGTTCAAAGTATAACAGCCAAGCTCCTCTGGCTTCTGATTGCAGGGGTGTGAAGAAGCTGTGGCTTATGGAGAGCTGAAATAAGAGTCAGACTTATGAGTTAGTGAAGGATTTTTGAAAGGCAGTTGTTATACTGCTCAAATGAGCAGCAGGCAGCATTTTGCCTACTCCTATGACCAAAGCCAGTGAGTTTATTTTTCATTTGTTTCTGTACATCTGTTTAAAATAAAGAGCCTTTGTTGGAAAACCATGTGTTGTAAGTTGACATCTTAACACCATGGAGACCACCCCTCTTCAAATCAAATCATTTAAAAATACCTATGAGTTTATACCCTCTAAAAGAACTAACACTGAGATGATAGAAACGTGAATATTACACTATGCAGTAACTTCATTAGACTTAATGCACTGGGTTAACATAGGTTGCAAGGCACCTTCACCCTTCCACATCGTGGTTTTGTGTTGATTAATGTTTCAAACATGCTGCTTTCTCTTCTACCTAAGGCATTTGATTTTTCTGTATGAGCATTTGTTAATACAGTACTTTTGAATACATTTTATTGCATTTGCTACATATCAGATAAAAGAATCAAACTTTATTTGTAATGGAAGTTCACCTTGTCCGTATGTAAGGTACTGCTTGATATGAATATGGGTGGCAGAATTTTGAACCATGGTGTACTTTATTTTTTTTTATTAGAGAGAGAGATTTACTCACATCAGGTGGATATTGCAGGCTTTGTTTCTAAAAGCCAATTTTTGCAGCCCTTATTCAAGTTAATTAACTCCACTGAAGCTCTGGGGGGACTACTTGTGTGAGCAAGTGCTACTCAGCATGAGCAAAGTGTACAGAATCCAGCCCTCTATGATCAGCATTCAGAGACCAGACATCAGGGAGATGAGTACAGCACAAAAGCCTAGAAAGAAAAGGTATTTTGATAATTATTATTATTTTGAATGCCCAAAGATCTACTATGCAGATAGATAGAATTACTAGATAAAAAGAACCATGTGAATCTATTCTCATATGTTGCAGTAGCTCTTAGAAGTTCCAGTTTTGAAGACTCCACTGTGCAAGGAGCTGTACATACATTTACAGTCCTGGGCCCCAATTCAGGAAAGCAACGCTATTCAGTAAAGCACTTAGGCAGGTGCTTAATTCCAGGACATACGTACCAAAAGAGATGGACTTAATCTTGGAGATATGCTTAAGCGTTTTCCAGAATCAAGGCCCCAAAGAATATAAAATATCCCTATAGTTAATATTCTGTTTTCACTGTTTTCTCAGTGTTTTATGCCTAGCAAACACTGGAGACTATTTATACAAGGAAAACTAATAAGCATCAAAACCTTTCCACTGACAATATCCCAGCAACTTTTTTTCTTTTGGAACTGGACTGTTGTGCGTTATATTTATGTGAGGTAGATCATAAACTCCTTTGGGCAGGGATGCTGTCTTTCTGCTGGTTTTGTAAAGTGATGGGTACACATACAGCAAATAAAACCCAATAATCTGAATGTTATTAAAAAAATCAGGCCTCATTACACTTTGGCAAAATTCAGCTTTCAAAAGGGTGATCCCAATGTTAAAAAATGCTTTTTGGAAAAAAAGATCTAACATTAACTGCTGTTGGGTTGGGGTGGGAGAAAAGATCTGATAAGACAATGTCTAAATCTGATGTTAAAAACCCTGAAATTCTTATGGTAGTTTTAAAAATATCAGAGAGGAGAAAGACCATCTTTACTGTAGCAAGCTGTATATAATATATTGTGCTGAACATTTTCAAAAGTAAGTACATTGAACTCTGTGCTATTTCTTAAGTAACTTTTGGCACAAGGACAGGGTAATACTGTGCTATACTGTGTTAGGGAGCTGAGCTATCAAATTGAAATATCTGGTATTGTATATTCAGTTTTGAAATACTAGTAATTCAGTACTAGACAGGGCTACTTTTCTCTGTGCTGGGTATAGTTTGATATATAGTACTGTATGTGTTTGACCATTTCTTCCATTCAACTAACTTCTGGGAATGAGCAAGGCAACCGTCCAGCTAAAATCCTGATCATTGCATACCCCCCAGAGTTGGCCACTTAAGCAACATTTTCCAGTGAGTCAGCTCTGGAACAGTTCTCCACATGCTGCACAGGGCTTCTCAGGACACGCTCACCCCACACCTATCCCTTATCAAATCCATGGCTGGTGTGAGAAAAGGTGCGGTGGGTGGAGGATGTTTGGGGAGAAGGGAGGGCATTCCAGGACCCAGCCCCACTTACTCTGGTTGCTGTCAGTGACCTAGAGAGCTCGTTTTAGGTCTCACTGCACTCAGAAGCAGTGCTGACTATCTGGTTTGTTACTAATAAAGCACTTATCTTGGTTACATCTACACCTGCCTCTCCTTGCTCCGAGACTTGGGCCTGCATCACAATATGACATTCTGCATGGAATATGCTCAGAGGAGAAAGTCCCGGAGATACCCCTCAAGACACTCGAAACCACCTTCACCAAATAAGGACACTCCACCAGAGAAGTAGATCACATAACAGAATGGGCCACCCAAATACCCCAAGAGAACCTGACTCAATACAGAAATAAGACCCCCTCCGAGCACACATCCTTGGTTGTCAACTACCTCCCCAGACTGGAACCCATACAGGATATCAAACTACAATCCATACTCCATGGGGACCCCAGTCTGAAAGAAATCTTTCCTGAACCCTCTTTTCCGGCCTTCAAACAACCCCCCAAGCTCTCCAAGCTCATCATCTGAAGCAAGCTCCCCACTCACCAGGACACAGCAACTCAAAATTGCACCAGACCCTGCCAGAACAACAGATGCAAAACCTACAGACATATCTGCACTGCTACAATGAACAATATCCCCACACAATACACCTTTCAAGATCCATGGGTCCTACACTTGCCTATCATAACATGTGGTGTACTTCATCCTGTCTACTAAATGCCCCATAACAACTATGCAGGTGAAACCAGACAATCACCACAGTCTCGAATGAACTCACACAGGAAAATGATAAACAACAAAAAAACACTCTAGCACCTGTTCTCACAAAACAGTCACTCTATATCTGACCTATTAGGCCTCATCTTCAAAGGCAACCTGCACAACACTTTCAGAAGATGAACCTGGGAGCTTAATTTCATAATTTTGTTAAACACTAAAAATCATGGTCTTAATAAAGACACTGGATTTATGGCTTATTACAACAATCTGTATCCCACTAACCTCTGCCCCATTTTTTTGGTCCTGTGACTGCAGGGGTGTTAATGGGCCACTTCACCTTGAATGGCTCATTAGAATACATGCTAGCTACTTATGCTAACCTATCTGTTCGATCTCGTATGCAGCTGTGACACTCTGAGTACCTTTCCCATTCCTGAAGAAGAGCCCTGGCTTGAAAGATTGTCTCTCTCACCAACAGCAGTTGATCCAATAAAAGATATTACCTCAGCCATCTTGGCATTCTGCGTGGCAGATATGCAAGTCACACATGTCCACTTACCTCACCTCTGAGACCAAGAATGAATGCTGTTGGTCAGTGCTATTTCTGATGGGTTGCTAAAACGGGGCAGCGGGGGGATGATGACCCTAAATATGTATATGTAAAAGTGTGTACAAGTACCCTGCAGATGCAGACTTAGCAGCCCAGCCTGACTAGCTGTGGCATGAAGTCTGTATAAGTCTTCCAACTGTTCTTTTACTTTAGGCTTGTCACTGTTATATGCTGCTGGTTTCCTTTCAAGCAGCTGGTATCAGTGACTATAGCAGTCCCCAGCTGTGACATGCCCATGGTACAATCTGGACCGATGAATAGCTGTGTCCCATAAACTCTCTAACCTGGGGTGCTTTTTACACTGCTTTGCTGTGAGAACTACCACTCCTAGTCAGCTCTCACACACCCTCCAGCATGTAAATTATTCCCAGTTATATTATCTGAGTGTTGCAGCCAGCTACTCTTGAATTACACTACAGAACAACATCAACAAACTTCCAGTCCCAGGCTTCCCCCAGAAATGTACATCTTGTACTGCCGAGCTCTCTCCTGGACAACACATGCTTATATAAAGTTCATCATTTCATTAATAGAAAATGATTTGCACAAATCCTGTTAACCGAAGTGGAGTTTCCCAAACCCTGTAATTCAAACACACTGCTTTAGATAAAACAAGCTTATTAACTACAAAAGGAAAGATTTTAAGTAAATACAAATAATGAGGCATAACAGTCAGAGCTGGTTAAAACACAAGAGTAAAACGCAACGCATGCCTAATTTAAACTAGAGTGAATTCAAAGCAAAGGTCTCTCTCACCACATTTCAGCAGTCCTACTAGTTCAACTTCTTTCATTCAGGATCCCTCCCCCAGTCCAATGTTGCTTCCTTTGTTCTTCAGGTGTTGTGGGTGGGCAGAGAGAAAGGGAGGAATGTTTTGGGGCATCTCCAAGCTGCTCCTTTTTAAGATGGAGATTTTTCGCCCATGTCCCTTTTCCTGTCACTGAGTAGCCATTTAGCACCTGATGGCCCATTTGGCCTGTTTACACCTGGCTGAGGTGTTTGTCTTCTGTCTCTGAGGAACTGGTTTGGCCACTCCCCAGACTCAGAGTATGTCTTAGCAACACCACATAGTGGAATCTTATAACTTTACATACAATGTTGCCAAATATATTTTATTGGGACAATATTGACCAGCGAGTTATGAGTTTTCAAACAATACCTCACAAGGCATACTGGTACAAAGGTTATTGGAATAGCGTGTAAGGGGTGAATACAGGGGTACAAACTGTCACACCAGCCTCCTCGCCAACACAGGCTGGCTATATAGGTGGTGACGAGAGAGGAAGCCAGGCCCTGGGAGTAGCAAAGATTTCTCCAGCAATGACTGTGAGAAGCAGCAGGACAGGGCAGGGAGACCCACCCAGGGTGTTCATCCCCTCTCCCCGCATTGGCCTTTACAACCACTGGACACCAGTGTTGTTAGCAAACTAACAACTTGACCACTAGACATGATCTTCTCTCTGCCAGCAGAGTGGTTGCCTCTACTTCCTCTCTTCCTGTTTCCTTACAGTCCCTCCATTGCCGGCTCCACCCTCTTCTCCCCTCCCTTGTCTCGTTTTTTTTCTCCGAATTTTCTCCTCCTTTTCACCTCCCCTTCCTCTCTCCACTCCTTGCTCATTTCTCTTGCCATTCTCCTCATACCACTACTGCCCCAACAGCAAACACATCCAGAAAATGAATAAAGAAGAAAATTAAATGGAATGACCAAAGACAGGCACCCCTAATCATGACCTGCCTTCACTTGCCTGTTTTGGTCCTTTGGCTCACCCTTTGTCTATGGTACTTTTAGACGGTAAGCTCGCTGGGGCAAGGACTGCGACTTCCAGTGGGTTTGTACAGAGTGTAGGGCACTGTGGATATATAAATAACTAATCGTGTTACAAGCTGGTGGGGGGGGGAAATCCCACCTTTAAACATTAAACAAAAACTTCACATGTGTAAAATTCACATTGTGTACATGCGCTGCTCATTTATCAGCCACACAAAGGGTATATCTATACCGTAGTCTTAGCCCATGCTCCTGCATGTGTTTTGTCCAACCCTTCTAACACACACACACACACACACACACACACACACACACACACACACACACACACAAAACTCTCCAGTATGTGCTAAGTTGTTGCACAGCTGGGGGTATAGGCTAGAGCACAAGCTACGCTTTAGTTCAGGCTGGAACCTGCTCAACTACGCAGTGAGGATGCAGGCAAGATCACTTGGGCACTGATGGTCCTCCTGTGCCCTTCCCAAAATTCTCCCCAAGGCTCAGACAAGTTGTCCACAATTGACAGGGAAAGAATCTTAGAATATCTCAACACACAGAACCATGGAAGATACCCCCACATAAACACAGGCAAGTGTAGAAACAGTGAAGGCACAGTAATGCGGGTAAAGCTTTGCTGCAGGAACACTCTTACTCAGGCAAGGTTACCCAGGTGCTGCGACCTGGCTGCCAATCATGCAGGGTAACTGTGCAGTGTAGACATACCCAAAGAGGTTATTGACCAGTGCAAACTGTGCCATATGTAAGTACAACTAGGGAAGACCTCCCACAGCCCTTCTCCACTCCTTCCCATAGTCAGGTTCACTAACGCATGCTGGGCATTTTGAAATTCCAGGCTGTGATGAGTCAGATCAGGGTTCAGATTCCCACGTAATATGCTTCCATACATAGAACTAATCCTGGCCATTACAGAAACATGCCAGACCAGTGAAAAGGTTAACATGGTCGAGCAGACCTCTATTGTTAGTACCATATGTGAAACATTAATATTTCTGTCCATTAGACTGCAACAAAGGCTGGAACGAGTATGTATTTAACTAATTTCATTATAATTTTAGCATTCATTTGTTTCAAAGGTCAATTGGAAAAACAATTTGTTCTGCTACCGATTTGGATGTGTCATCTTTTGTTGGCTACTAACAACAGCATGTCTGTCCTTACAGGAGCATGAGGGCTTTAAAGAGGGACTGAACAAGAGAGGAAAAGATCAGCTTACCAAACCTGCAGTGACTGTAAGACTCAGAAACATGAAGATTCTTTCATTTTTTTCTAACTCGTTTCTGCACTAAATGTAAATAAGGCATATCTGACATTAAAGAGACACCACATATAAGAGCCCATTGGTATGAAAGTGTCAGACCTTCTACTGACAAATAATGCCTTAAATAACTAACTTAAAGGAACTACTCCCTGAAAAAAAGATTCTCTTTATTTAAATGTGTGGATTTTAGCAACCCTTCTGCAGCACTTTGCATGTGGTGGCTCTGACATTACACTGACTGCATTCAGGACACTTGATTTCTAATTCTGGCTTTCCACAGACATTTCATCTGTGTCTGTGACTTTGTTTCTCCATCTGTAGAATGTGAGGGGTCATGGCATGTGCATGGCCCTTGGGCTTGAGAACTACTCATGTGCTGTATCCATATAAGAGCTACTCAGTTCCCTGGTGTTATATCCTTGGGGGCAGCCGGTTTAGGAAGAAATCACTTGAGGCCAGACAGCAGACAGCTAACAAAACTACCATTTTATTTACAAGTATCAGAGAGGTAGCCGTGTTAGTCTGGTTCTGTAAAAGCAGCAAAGAATCCTGTGGCACCTTATAGACTAACAGACGTTTTGCAGCATGAGCTTTCGTGAGTGAATGCCCACTTCGTCGGATGCAAGAGACAGACACAGAGCTCACCCAACCGGCCGAAACCGGCTGGGCTATCCCCTAATAATCTAACTCAGTTGCCATAGGAACAAAAACCATGACAACCAAATACACAACACCTGGCTGAAGAGACGTCTGAACTTCATGAAGAGAGAAGGAAAACCTTTATACCAGTTTTTAAAGTGAAAATAGTCAATTTCAAAAGAAAATTAGTGTTGATGTTCCATTAAAATAACATTTATGTATTGTGTTGCATGCCCGTACACTTTCACTGCTTGAAGCCTCTGTACCGAAATTCACCTGGGCAGCAAATGAGCCCATAAACATACATTAATAATTTTCAGGCTAGTTTTACTATTTAGGAAATCAGCTTTATGCCCTAATAACTTACTCTACTAAGCCGATTCAGTATAATTGCCATGTTTACAGCATGTGTACCCCATATGTGAAGGCAGAATGGAGGATCCATCCTCTCTTTCCACTACAGTAAGTAATAATATGTCAAGATGATGTAAACATAATGCCTATATTAATCAGCATTGTTGCACCATCCAAGGGCTTTATTGGAAGTAAAACAGACTTTCCACATTTACCTGCTGTATTTAATCACACTTTATAGTCAATGTTATGAAGCAATTTAGTGTTCATGCAAAAATATGGTTTGAGTTGGGTCCAAAAATGCAAGTTCTCTGCCTCCCAGCCATAGTAGAACCATGACTGAGCTTCTGCTGCCTAATCATGTTTGTACCAGTGTATCCTGGGAACATTTTAGCCGCTTTGCCATAGTGCCTAAGCAGAGACTAGGGTGCCAAGACAAGAAGTGCTCAGAAGTTTCAGCAGCATGTGGAGCAATGCATTCTGGGACATCCTGTCACATGGAGCACAGAGAGGCCTCCAAACCATGCAGACATGCTTAACATATACTGTACACATAACCAAAGATAGCATGTCACACTAGTTACAGTAAACCAATCACTTACCAGGATAGGCTTCTGATAAGGGGAACACTGCTATCCGCGAAGATTCCTAACTGAGAGTATGTCTACACTGCATTCAGGAGATGTGACTGCAGCTCAAGTAGCATATCCAAGCTAGAGGAAAGCCAGTTCAAGTAACAATCGCAGCATAGTTGCGCCAGCAGGGCTGGCAGCCTAGGATAGCCCCTGGAGCATGTACCCAGGGTCTTTGGCAGGGTTGTACTCAGAAGCCTAGTCCATGTCGCCGCCCCTGAGGCCATGGTTATGCTACTATTGTTACTCCAGCTAGCTAAATCAAAGTGAGCTCTGGGTATGCCTATACAAGCTGCAATCGTACCTCCTGACTGCAATGTAAACAATTGCAACATTAACTATGTTGCATGCGGAGACAACCCATAGTCAGAGCTCGTCTTGGCAGTAACTAATTACAAGCTTGAAGCATTACAGTCAGATCAACTCTTACAAAAAAGTTGCATTGAAACCAGTGCAGCTCCACCCAAGCACAGGGTTTCACCTGTGTGGATCAAATGGTAGGATGGGGGACTTAATTAAAGGTTGTAATGTGGACAAGAGTTAACAGGCAGCTGTTAATAGAAATTCATAGCCACTTTGGGCTAGATGAACTGACATACCTCATTGAATAAACACCAGATTTTATCAAAGAGTCTCTAATGCCAAGTAATTTTATCCATTAGTGATTATATACAAGGGCCTATTTAGAAAAGACATCCTAACATCGCCGAAGCTAACCCATTTGCTACATGGAAAATCTATGCTTGTATTTCACTGAAGCCATCAGTTTGAATTAAAATCACAGATGTAATGGAGGAAAAATCAGTGTCTGATCAAGGGGAGGAAAGGAACTTTGTATAATCTATTAAGCATAGACTAATTGAAATGGAACCTCAAAGGATAGACTTGGCATGTATAGAGAGGTTATTGCCTTGCTCTCCAGTAGATCGCACTGCCCAAAAGAGATGATGTCATAGTTTCTACTAAAACTGATAGAACACCAACATATATTTTCTGGAACACAAATTCAGAGATATACATTCTTGATACTTACAACATAATTTTCCCACGGAACTGACATGAACTGCACAGTGAACCTCTGTAGTCCCCAAGCGGGACAAATGTATTTTTTAATTATTTTGTAAAAATCTTCCAGTTCCTTATGTTAATATTCTTCACTATTTCTCTTAACTTTACATCTGAAATACATTAAAGAGCAGTTCAGATTTGGACAGACAAATGCAACAGAACCATTGGATTTCAACATTTTCATCTCAAAAGCTTTCACAAGCAAACATTATACATTTACATACCAGACAGATTTACATACCGGAGAATTTTTCCCCTTCGGTCTGTTTGTGAACGTTATCATGCGAAGGGTTCTTATACAGTTTAGATTCACACTTGACTTGCTACTTAGCAATGTTTATTGGGGGGGTGCTTTCTCTGATTTGAAATGGAAACAAGGATGTGCGTGACATTGTTCAATATACAAACAATTATGCAAAAAGACATCCATAAGATAACACAACTGGGAAAAAGTCAACAAGGATAATAGTTATTTCCCTATACCCAATTAAACTACACATCCCACAAAAATAAGTCTTAAATTCCCTTTCCAAAGAATCTCAACCTCCCATATAGAATTCTTTAATTTTATTAAATAGCTTTTTTCTTTTTTCACTCAGGGACCAATTCACTCTATGAGCAATTATGTGTCTTGCCCAAAACATAATCAAAAGCTATGTGGTTGCTGATTGGTTGTTATGCAACAGTGATCTGGCACGATGCATGATGAGATTTTTGCCATAGATGCCATCATGAGATTTAAAGAAAAAAAATTAAAGGAGTTTAGTGGACAGCAAAGCAGGAAGTGTGTATGTTTTACATGATAAAAGTTCCAAAAAGTTTTTCCTTTTAAGAAAACTTGGAATTCAAGTAAGCTATGCACTTCAGAAGGGTAAGACCATAAACAGTATGATGAGATATAGTCATTAGAAATGGTACCATAAAAGGATACTTGCAGCTGGATCAGAAAAGTAAAGTGGAGTTTTATTTATCCATAAACATACAGGGCAAGTAAACAATTTTTTCAGACTCCAAAGGTAAGCCAAAAAAAGGCTTAGGTCCTGGATGAGAGAGACAGTGCAGCCAGTGCTACCTCAGCTGACTGAAGACAGAAGCAGAAGCAGTTTTACAGCTGAACACAGAACCTACCCTAGGATCCAGCAACAAGAGCTGGCAGAAACTTCCCTTTTCCTGGAAACTGCAGATTTGTGACACTGAAATATTTTGCAAATTTGCAAAATTTTTGTCCCAAAAAGGGGTAAATAAATTAATTAAACATTGAAAAGTTGAAATTTTTGTTTTGACATATTTTTAAACAAAATGTTTGGATTTTTTCAATTCAAAATAACTTTTCAGTTTGAAATTTCCTTCAATTTTACTTTTCATTTTTTTAAATGCTCACAGTTGAAACAAAATGTTTTGTTTGACCCAAAATGAATGTTTTTTTCCAATTTTTTGGAACTGCCAGCAAACTCCAAAAAATCAGCTATTCCAACAACTTTGCTACTGACTGCATAAATCACAGGGTCATTTTGTCAGCAGCAGCAACTGTGTAACTTTGGGTGTCCTCATTGAGAATGTCCTTAGTGGCTCACTATTCAAGATGCCATTCCCTACCCCTGCTTCCTTGCCTGAGATTTGAGCCATTATGATGTAACCAAATGAGCCAATTACAGAAATAAATGAGCCTTAGGCTTGGCAAGTTGGGTGTCTCAGAGCAAATTCCAAGACCCTAGGGTGAGATTCTGGCTCCACTGAAGTCAGTGGTAAAATTCCCATTGACTTCATAGAGCTACGATTTCACCCCTCAGTTGGGAAGCAGTGGAGATCAGAAGTGTGAAATAGTTAAGACTAACCAGAAGAGTTCAGGACACATTATCGCTCTGTTCCATGGCTTAATAGAGAGTGAAAAGGAATAGCAGTGAATTCTGTCTCCTAGGATTTGCAAGCCTCAGAAAGGACAGCAGTCTGGCTCAGTCTGGTAGAATTAAACCTTTATTTTAAAAGTAAGGAACACCAGATGACTGTCATTATTATTAATGTACTAATTATAGAGACCTGAACAAATCCTCAACAATAGTGCTAGACACCAAATAGTATCTATGGACTGAATTTGCCATCTTGTTCTATATAGAAATAAGCAAATTACAACAAGCCACTAGTCAGATTCTTCCTGACCTCTGCATTTTTCAGTCCACAGAACACTCAGTTATTAGGCATGTTACTGCTACATACGCCAAAAATCTCATTAGTTTCCTAATCCCCTTTTAAATCTCCTTCCTGCCCAGATTTTTAGAAGTGCACATACACTTTTGGAAGCATAACTGTACATTGGCTTTGAGGGATTTGCATGTCTAAATCAGGTGAGAACCTGTTTGACCATTTGGGTCAATAATTTGTCTAGGCACCTAATGTACTTTTGTGCACTGTAATAAAATATAAATAGCCATAACAGAATATCCTTAGTTTAGGAGAACTACAGAAGATTGTAATAGTAGGAAATGAGATTTATGAGTTATGCCCATCCAATCTTAATGGATGGTCCTCTCCATTTTCGGAGGGAAATTAAAACTCATCAGTAAAGCCCAGAAAGAAAATTCCTCCCTATGCAAATTTAGACACCTATTTAATTCTATGCATGTGAACAAGGGTCATCATAGCAAAGCACCTAATCCCAGTTATAGCCCCAAGGAATGAGAACCCACTGAATAATCAAGTGTCCTGTTTTACATCACATCCTAGATGGGGATGTCAAATTAAAAGTATAGAATTTGACTGGCACTTTCAGGCTGTTAGATAAGTCAAAAGAAGAAAAGAGGCAAGCTCTGAAGTCAACATTTGGATAGTGATAAGAAGTTGGGTACTTCAAAGCTCACACAGCTGTAGAAAGGATGTTTACAAATTAAGGTTGAAAAGGTCAAGGACACCTACTAGGAAAAAATGTGTAGGTTTTGTTATTAGCCAAATAAGAGAATCTAGTGAAGTATTCCTGCTGTGCTTACGAAGACACACAATGTTCCTCGTTCTGAGCATTCATGTAAAATTAACTTAGTTCTGCTCAGCTTCAACCGTCTCATGATATGTCATAAGAAATTTACTACATTTATTTAAGAAACCCATTTTTTCTGAGCAATGATTAAAACATTGTTTACCCTCTGTAACTGCAGAGGTGTTTTAGCTGGATTTGGATAAGTGTTTATTTGCAACATGAGTGACTCCACTGGAGGAAGCCGGTTTGGAAAATGGACTAATTAGATATTTTTCTCCATGTCACATACCATTGATGGTGCTTTTATGTGGCTTTTCCACTTGGCATTATCACTCCAGTGGCAAAGTTTTCAAAAATGTTTACATCTATAAACAAATAAAATATGACTAGATGCAAAAATACCTGGCTTATTATAGTATATTTGTGTTTTCTCATCACCAGTTTTAAAGGTGTTAATACATTAGTTTCTAAATTGTTTCTTACATACACAGTATGTAAAACTATTGATTTTTTCAAGGGCAGAAGCAATCATTGTATCGTCTGGTCTAACATTATATACAACATAAGCCAGATGACTTTCTGAATTAATTCCTGCTTCAATTCTAATAGCCGTACTTAAACCTCAATGTATCTTTTAGAAAAACACCCAATCTTGATTTTAAAATTTACAGTACTGGAGAATTCACCACAAACCTTGGTAATTTGTTCCAATGATTAAACTTACCTATTCCTCCTTAAGAGTCCCCTATTTATACATCCAAGGATCACATTTGACCTTTTAAACATAACACCACACTTGGAGCTCATGTTCAGCTGATTATCCACCATGACTCCCAAGTCTTTTTCACAGTCACTGCTTTCCAGGATAGAGTCCCCCATCCTGTAAGCATGGCCAGCATTCTTTGTTCCTAGCTTTAAGAGCATGCATTTGACCGTATTGAAACACATACTTGTTTGACTGTGCTCAACTTACCAAGCATTCCAGATTGCCCTGTGTCAGTGTCCTGTCCTCTTCATTATTTATCACTCCTCCAATCTTTGTGCCATCTGCAAACTTTATTAGTAATGATTTTAGGTTTTGTTCCTGGTCATTGATAAAAATATTAAATATTGTAGGCCCAAGAACCATTCCCTGAAGGACCCCAGTAGAAACACACCCGTTTGATGATGATTCCCCATTTAAAATTGCATTGAAGACCTACCAGTTAGCCATGCTTTGATCCATTTAATATGTCATGTTGATTTTCTACCATTCTAGTTTCTCAATCAAAATCTTGTGCAATATAAAGTCAAATGCCTAACAGAAGTCTAAGTATGTTATGTCAAAACTGCCAAACTTGTAGACTCATAAAAAAAAATCAAGTTAGTTTGACAAGATCTATTTTCCATAAACTCACGTTGATTGCCATTCTTGTATTGCTCTCCTTTGAGTCTTTATTAATGGAGAGTCATAACAACCATTCCATTATTTTGCATGGAATTTATGTCAGACTGACAGACAGACCTATACTACTCAGATAAAGTTTAGGATGACTGCATGGAAACACAGAGACAGAAGAGAATGAGAATTTGATTTATCTAGTGCCTTTCCCACAGAGCATTTTCCAAACTGCTCTCAGTATTCCAAATAGAAGCGAGAAACATAGGCCCAATTTTGCAATGTTACTAGTGATTTTGGGGGTCTCCATACTGCTGTGCCCAGCTTGTGATGGAGTCTCAGAAAGTCCTGAGCACCTGTCCACTAAAAATGAGGCCACTGTAAAGTGTCTCAGACTGAACACCCAAAAACTGAGACACCCCAAATTACTAGCCACTTTGGAAAATTTAGGCCTTGCTTCTCCTTCCACATACACCAATGCAGATTATAAGTAACTCCATTTAAGTCAAGTAAGTTAATTAAAAGAAGAACCAGGCCCTTCGAGTCTAGTCTTGCATACCAAAGACTCCCACTGATTTCAAGGAATTCACACCCTCATGGGTTAAAATAAGTAGGAGCAAAGCAGAGAGAGTGCTTCCCCACCGCTCCTGTTTCAATTTACTTTAACCAGTGACTATACTTGCAAATAAAAGAAATGGGAAGCAAATACAAATATTCGGTTCCCCCAAACTAATATTATGTTTTTATTCATTCACAGTGAAAGCTGACAACATTGCAATAAGGTTTTTCCATTTTGTTCTAATTTTGCTAAATTAGATAAATGTTGTGGGTAAAACATCCCTCAAAGTTCGGGATGTATTTGCTTGTCCCAGTCATCAGCTTGGAGTCTTGTAGAATGGGACATCTGCAGTGAAAACTGATGGCTGGGCTGACATAGAGATTATGCATAAGAGGGGAGGCAGAAGAAGAGTGTGCACATGCTTTGCAGGTGTACTTAGGCATTCTGGGCCAGATCTTTTACACCAGCTGAGCATCTGGCCCAAGGCTTGCCCCAGGGTAACCAACTGCAGCAATTGCCATCTATACATTTATTTAAATGTAACAATTAAAAAATACTCATACAGATGTGTTGAGCACCCTACCCATAATTAAATTAAATCAGACAGCAAGGCCGGCTCCAGTTACCAGTGTACACTAGGTCCATAGTGTGTGCCATTTTTCAGAGCCCTTCAAAATATGTAGACCTTAAAGCAGGAGTAGCTTTCCTGTTCTTGCCGAGGGTGAAATAGGCCCTGTTTCAATGTTAGTGGAGGCCTTTATAACACCTCCAGGTGTCAGCTCACAAATATGATGTCTCTTACTACCTGGATAAGTTTTTTGTTTCTTTAGACTCTTACCTTGTCAGAACAGGAGCCAGTTGATCACCAAAAGTTTAAAGGGTGTCTCCTGTTGCAAATTAATAAATTCCAGGTGATCTATATTTAGAGTGGTAAGTCATTGCTGTGTTCACGAAGTATCAGCATGTCAGAAAAAAAACAAACAGGCTTTTTTTTTACTCAGTTACACCTTTGGGAATTCAAATCTAACCTGATCTTGGAGAGACTGAATTGAAAAACAAATAGAAGCCAATCAACTGTGGCCTTGCATTGCCTTGGAAACTGCAGAGGTTTGAGAACAGCTGGGCTTCTTGTTGCAGAGCTTTCTAATATGCTGCAGCAAGGAGGAAGGCTCCATTATGTGAATCTGGGTAACTTTCACAAATCATAGAATATCAGGGTTGGAAGGGACCTCAGGAGGTCATCAAGTCCAACCCCCTGCTCAAAGCAGGACCAATCCCCAGCTATAGTTTTTGTGCCCCCAGATCTCTAGATGGCCCCCTCAAGGAGTGAGCTCACAACCCTGGGTTTAGCAGACCAATGCTCAAAGCACTGAGCTATCCCTCCCCCTCACTTTGTACACAGTTCAATAAAACTGGAAATTTAAAGGATCGCTAACAGAACACATGCACCTGCCTATCTGCATTTTCAACGTGACCTTTAAATCTATACAGTTGTTTTTCTCCTTTGGTTTCTCTTGCAAAGAACCAGCATCTGGGGAAATTATTATCCTACAGCTGCCTAAGGCAGCAGCCCTCTGAAACCTTTCCAATCTATCAGCCTCCATTTTGAATTGTGGGCACCACTACTAGACATAGTATTCCAGCAGTGGTTGCACCACTGCCAAATACAGAGGTAAAAAAATCTTTCTACTTCTACCCAACATTCCCCTATTTATGCATCGAAAGATTTTGTTAGCCGTTTTGGCCACAGCATTGCTCTGGGAGCTCATGTTCAGCTGATTATCCACCACAACCCCTGTGACGGGTTCCCCCTGGGGTGCCACCTGGAAATGGGGTACCACTGAGCCCCCTGACCCACCAGCCCAGAGTATAAACCCAAAATTATACCATCTTGTGCTGCATAGGGAACTGTACCAAGTAAGCTCATAAATTTCACCCCCTCCCTCAATGTGGAGAGGAACATGAAACAGCCTTTTGCCCCTGAGTTATGATTCCCACACACTTCACTCCAACGCACTGGTTTAGTTAAAGCAAAAAGAAGTTTATTAAAGATAGATTTTAAGTGATTATAAGCGATAGCAAACAGATCAAAGCAGATCACCTAGCAAATAAACAAAAAAATGCAAACTAAACCTACTATACAAAATAGATTGGATATGAATAACAGATTCTTATCCTATGAAATGATACAAACAGGCTGAAGGTTCTTAAGGGGCAAGCTGCACTTGGTTTACAGCTTGGAATCCCCAGGTATTTCATTCACAGGCTAGAAATCACTCTAGCCTGGGTCCAGCACTTGCCCCAGTTCAGTCTTTGTTCCTCAGGTGTTTACAGAAGTCTCTTGTGTGGGAAATGAAGAACATTAGATGATGTCACTGTGATGTTACATCTCGTATTCTTCATAGAAATACGGTTATGATATGAATACAGCATAACTAAGATATGTTTTATGGAAGAGGGGTCATGTGAGGTATCATTGAAAAGGTTATGAGCTACTGAATTTGTTTATCCAATTTGTATGCATGTATCATTTTTGTATCTGAAGCTAGGAATATTGAACATATATTTGTATTTCAAATGTGCTACTTTGGGTGACACCCACAACTAGCCCTTCAGGTACAACAATAAAAAAGTCAGACCGGGCTGATGGCCCATCAGCAGAGACAATGGACTGTGAAGGAGCTTAATCTTCCTGTGAACACTCCAAACAGCCTGTGAGTAATGGCTGCTATGACCCTGAAGAGACATGTGACTGAGTCACCTGGTACCGGATCCAACCTTGGAAGTCAGTGTTTTTCCACTGGAAGATAAAGGGTTCCCGACATATACAAAAGCTATATAAAGCAGAGGAGAGAAATCATTGAGGCTCTCCTCTGCCTCCCCACCCAAAGAGATGGGGAAAACATCTGGAAACAAGAACTGAACTGGAGGAAGAAGAGCTGAGCCCAGGCTGAAAAGGTGTCCAGCCTGTGAATGAAAATACCTGAAGTTTCAAGCTTCAGGCCCATTCAGCTGGCTTTCAAGAATCTCTGTAATCTGCCTGCGACAACCTTTAGGATGAGAAATTACTATTTGTAGCCAATTGTGTATTAAATTTAGTCTGCGTGTTTTGTTTTATTTGCTCAGTAATTGCTTTGTTCTGTTTGCTATCTCTTATAATTACTTACAATCTACTCGTTCTAGTTAAGACATGTGTTTTTGTGTATTCTGAAACCCGGTTTGTGCAATTCATAATTTCAGGGGGTAGAGGGGGGAGAAGAGGCTGTGCATACCCTCCTCCACATTGAGGGAGGGGGTGGATTTCACAATATACCTTTGGGTCTGCACTCCAAGGGAGGTGGGCACCTGAGTACTGGGACAAGTCCCTTAAGCTGAGTCTTCCCAGAGCTGATCTCAGTGTCTTTGTCTTTCTGCAGCTGGCTATAGCCTTGCCTGTGTGTGTGCTAGTGAAGACTTAAAAGCCTGGCTCAGCAAGACAAGGTAAAAGAGGGCCCAGGCTGGCAGAACAGGCGGGCTCAGTAGTATCCCAGTACATCAGGTGGCACCTTAAGGTGGGGAGGGGGGCAACCTGTCACAGTCACTCCCTGCCCTCATATAGCTTTTGCATATGGCAGGAACCCTCTCTTCCCAAAGCTTGGTTCCCAGACTAGGCTGTGGAAAAATACTGACATCCCAAGATGGAGTCTAGAGACATGTGGTCTCATTACATGTCCTTGTACTGTCATAGTTGTCTGTAGCATTTTCAGGAAGGCATATCACCAGGTGGGAGATAAGCTTCTCCTAAGGCCTACTGTTTTTTCCTAATGGCCCATTGCCCTGAATAGGTCCTACCCCACCCACTATCTAGACTGAAAGCATCTTATCTAGTGGGCATTACCCAGGCGTAACTACATTTGAAATACCTTTCTGCATTATTATTAATAACACTGCTCTACAGGCAAAATGCTTCTGAAATAAATGTAGTCAAACTTTACTAATTCTGGGTCACTGAGAACGAAAATGATGCTTAAAATTGTTGATTGGCTCTAGAATAGCGGAGGATAAGTGAGTTATAAAGGGAAAGGATCTCAATTTAAACCAGAAATGACTAAAATACATCTTTGACTGGATCTATGAATAAATCTATGACGGGGTTTGGACAGTACTTGCTTTTCAGGCAAAACAATGAATGATGCAATCTGAAGCTGGTATTGCGTCATACATGATATGAATTGCATCATGTTATTCCTAGAAGTCATGGATGATGCAATCATAACGAAGCTTACATCACTCTGCTGAACAAATTGCCCTATATCAGCTCTAGAAATCATACAGTGTCGTGCTCTCTTATTTGTCAGTGTTTGATTTTGCAAAGGGATACATTTCTGTTTAGCCAAAGTGAGCAGAGATGCCTCGTACTTGTGTGAACAGTGCAGATAACTTCTGCTATGTTTGTGGTGAAGTGACTTTTGCATCACAAAAGCGCAGTATAACCACTATGGTTAAGAAAGCCTATCGCCTTTATTTTGGCTGCAAAATTGGAGATCAGGACAAGAGGTGGGCCCCACACATATGCTGCAACACTTGTGCAACAAATCTTCGCCAGTGGTTGAACAGGAAATGGAAATCTATGCCTTTTGCAGTGCCAATGATTTGGAGAGAGCCAACAGATCATACCAGCAATTGTTACTTCTGCATGGTGCCTCCAGTTGGGAAAGGTGTGTCAAAGAAGAAAAAGTGGACTGTGCATTATCCAAACATTCCATCAGCTATACACCCAGTACCCCACGGAGAAGGACTGCCGGTTCCTGATGCACCAGAATCATTCTCACTTGAGTCAGATGAGGAAGAGGAAGAGGATGAAACTTCTGGTCCTGAACCATCAATGTCACAGGACCCACATTTTCTCCCATCCTCCTCCTCTGAACCACACCTCATAACACAAGGTGAACTGAATGACCTTGTCAGGGATTTGGAACTACCCAAGAGTAAGGCAGAGCTGTTGGGCTCCAGACTACAGCAGTGGAATCTCCTGGCAGGTGATGTTAGGGTTTCCATGTTCCGTGACCGTCAAAAGGATCTTGTCCCATTCTTCTTCATGGAAGGTGATCTTGTAGCCTGCAACAACATCGATGGTGTGATGGCAGCCCTCAACATCGTTCACGATCCAGATGAGTGGAGACTGTTCATTGATTCATCGAAGACGAGTCTTAAAGCTGTTTTACTGCATAATGGCAATGTTTTGCCATCAATTCCAGTTGGTCATGCAGTCCATATGAAGGAAACCTATGACAACATGAAACAACTTTTGAGGTGCATAAACTATGACCAACTTCAGTGGCAGCTTTGTGGCAATTTGAAGGTTGTTGCTCTCTTGCTTGGTCTGCAGACTGGATACACAAAGTACTGCTGTTTTCTCTCCGAATGGGATAGTCGTGCAAGAGATTCCCACTACATCAAGAAAGATTGGCCACTCTGACAGTCATTGGAGCCTGGGAGGAAAAGTGTTCAGCATCCACCACTTGTTGAATCAAGGAAGATTTTGTTACCACCCTTACACATCAAGCTGGGTCTGATGAAGAACTTTGTCAAGGCCATTGACAAAACACAAGCAGCTTTCAAGTAACTCCGTGGAAAATTTTCAAGGTTAACTGAAGCTAAGATAAAGGAAGGTGTCTTTGTTGGTCCTCAGATTCATAAACTTCTTTGAGATGATGCATTTGACCATACACTGCGTGGCAAGGAAAAAACGGCATGGAAAGCCTTCCAGTTAGTGGCAATAAATTTTCTCGGAAACAACAAGGCAGACAACTACAGGTTGTTGGTGGAAAACCTCCTCAAGGCATACAAAAGCCTTGGTTGCAACATGTCACTAAAGATACATTTTTTGCACTCTCATCTAGATTTTTTTCCAACAAACTGCGGAGCAGTGAGCGACGAGCACGGCGAGCGATTTCACCAGGACATTGCAACAATGGAGAAACGCTATCAGGGCAAATGGAGCCCATCAATGCTTGCAGACTATTGCTGGACAGTGACAAGAGATGCTCCATTTAATGAATACAAGAGACAAGCCAAGAAGTGCTGAGTAGTCACTGAATAGGACTAAACTATGTACATAATAGTCTTTTGCCTTTTGTTTCATAATAAATTTTAGTTATATAACCCTTTTGCTGATTTTAAAGTGTTACATAAACAGGACAGGTGAAATATTATCATGTAAAGCAACCATAAACACATGAAAAGACCTAGGTTTACAATTTATGATTAAAACTCTACTATCTACACAATATACATAGACATAAAATGTAAAAACTTAAATATCTTAGAAACAGTAGCCAATCAGTTGTTTTAATTGTCATATTTGAATTCAGCACATCAAAATACATAATAAATATTACATTTTATCGCTGAAGCAGACGACTTCTCAAAAATTGTAGACCACTGTAATTCTACCACTTCCATCTAGTAATGGACCGATACATTTATTATGATTATTTTTGTTTCTAATTTACTTAATAAAAACCTCCTTACTATTGTCCTTAACTGAGTATGCTCTGAGTGGCAGGAGACACTCAACATTCCACAGTATTGGTCCATAGTCATATGTATTCCCCCAGTCACATGAATGAGTCATATAGCTAACTCTCTATCTTGCTTCACACAGTTACTCCTAACCAGCTTGTCTATATTTGGGCCTGATCCAAAGCTCATGAAATCAACTAATACATTCCCATTGTCTGCAATGGGCTTTGGATCTGACCCATTATGCATATATTTCATTCTAGTAATGTTAATTGCAGTTATATGCACTAATCAAGGAAAGAAAACCTCTGAAAATTTAAGACCATACTCATACAAATAAATCAAAAGAAAAGACCTTGGGTAATCTTTTCAATGTCACTGTAGACGTGTGGACTCACCCCTGCAGCGCCTCCTGCTGGTTGTCCTTGGGAATTAGCTCACTGCCAGCCAGGAGCACCCTGTGTGGGCCAGTTATCCACCTGTCCTCTGGCCCTGTGTCCCTCCCTGGACCTCAGTGCCCTTTTAACTGGGGTGCTGCCCCCTGGCAGTCCCCCACCAATCTGGATCTCCCCTCCCTGGGGGAACCCTCAACCCACTATCCCCACTTTACCTCAGTTTTGGCTACTGCCCAGTCTCCATCTAGCCCCCATTCACTGGGGCAGATAGCAGTATCAGACACTCGTCACAGGCAAAAGGGGTTGGACCTGCTGCCTTTGCCTACCCCTGGGCTGCCCCCTGCAACCCCCAGTACCTCTTGGCCTTACCCTAGGCCACAACCTGGGGCTTTCCAGGCAGAAGCTCCTCTGCCTTTCCCCAGCCCTGCTCCACCCTGGTACCCTATGTCTAGCTCCCTGCAGCCAGGCCCTTCTCCCTGTACAGACAGAGGGAGACTGTTTGCGCCTCGCTTCCCTGGCCTTTTTATACAGGCCAGCTGTGGCCTGATTAGGGTGTGGCCCAGCTGCAGCCACTTCCCCAATCAGCCCAGCTTTTAGAGTTGCAGCTTTTAAGCCCTGCCAGGCCACTTTTTAAACCCCTAAGGGCAGGAGAGGGTAACCAACCTGCTACAGTCACCTAAGTGACTTAGGAGCTTTCAAAAATGAAAGGTACTTAGGATGCTAAATCTCTCTTGAAAATAGGACATAGGTGCACTTGAAAATATTTTTCCTGATGCTTAACCCTCTAAAAACAAAGTTTCATTTGGTATGTTATTCAAACCTAGTATATTAGTAATAACATGACCCATACAAAGACCAATGGGAAGATTCAAAATACAGTAAATAATTGTTTTAGTAAATTAATAAATTGATATTACATTATATCAAAATGGTCAAAATCCTGCAGAGCTGACCCCAGTTGAGTGAATGAGAGTTTAACATGGGTAAACAATGAGCGAGCACCACAATACTGATTCCAAAGATTATCTCCATCAATGTCATGTTTGGGTTTTGAAAGTAGCAGCCAACATACTAGAATTAAAACCTTGCTAAGAACTTCCCACCGTGTGATGTAGACTGCAGACCTCACAGCAAGTGACTTCCTGACTTCATCACTTTTTCATTTATCGTTTGCTGAGTAGGCTTCCAAGATTACCCTGGTTTACTGAGGCCGCATGAAAGGGTCGCAAGAGCACTTGGTCTCAGCCCGGGGACTGTGTTTATGTAGTAATTATAGCCAGGCTAGTTCATTGAGTTTTTCCAATCAATCACGTAGGAAGGTTGTTTGTTTTCTTCTGTTAGGGAATAGGAAGGTTTGCCCTTTCCCAAACAGCGAGGAAGTAAAGAGGACAGGTATTCTTCAGACACAAGCTGAAAATTATTATTTTTGTAAGGAGGCTTTAAATGGTAGGGGGGGAAGAATCCCTGCTATACAATAAAAAGTGACGTTTTTCATTTACTAATACCTAGCTGTTATCTAGAGTTTTCCATCAGTAGATCTCAAAGCACTTTACAAAGAAGGTCAGTATCGTTATCCCCATTTTATTTAAGGGGAAAGTGACTCACCTAAGGTCACTCAGCATGCCACTGGCAAAAAAATAAAACTCAAGTCCCGTGCGCTACTCACTAGGTCATTCTGCCTCCTGGTATTAGACAACGATTGAAAAGTTGTAATAGAGCTATATCTAGTCCTGGCTGCCACAGGAATCCAATCAGCAAGGGCAAGATTCCAGGAGATGGGCTAAGGAATTGTTTGTTGTTGTTCCTCTGAGCCTCTGCCAGGCTAGCTGGTGCAGCTGATAGCAATGTAAGCGGTTGCCAGTTTAGGGGCTGGACATTCCCTAAATGCATAGGTCACATCCTTTTGCAGGTGTTGCATGAGTCAAAGGGTTGTCCAGCACTCTCTCTCTGTCTCTTAGTGCTCTGTGTGGTGCAATGGTGAAATTCTGGCCTGCAGCTTGTGGGAAGGAAACCACTTCCTATACCCTCTTCTCCCCATCCCCAATTCTTTGGCACAGATCAAGGCATGATTAGCCCGTAGTCTCATATATAGTAATGTTAGTATTTTTTTCTTGTGCATTCATTCAGTGCCACATTTTTGTCCAGTACTGAATTCAATTTGTTTTTTATGTAAGCAGGATCTGAATGAATGCTTCCCTGACAGCTAGCTGGGACGGGGGAGAGACTTCATGTGTTTATGTAAATACAGTTTGCTCCTGCTCTGCTTAGATATTCAGCACATAGGGCAGTGTAAAAGTAATCAATTTTGGGTGGTGTTGCGGACAAATCACTTTAGTATTGAATGCAGGGGTAGTGAAATGCTGTTACCAAAATGTAATTATTGTAGGAATACAGGGAAGCAGGAGTGTGCTTAGCCTGTCCCAAATGAGGGGGGTCACCTTCAGATGAAAGGACATCGTTAAGCCAGGGGCTCAAATGACAGAGCTATGTGACAGTAAGAGGGGTAGGAAGAGCATTCCTAGCTCGGGGCTGAAGCCATGACCAATGATTGGGAAAAAGCACTAGGGCAAGCATTGGGAAAGGTTGTGTTGTCCCAGCCTATGTCAAGGGCCTATTGTAAGGTAAAGTTATTTGCTGAGGGTTCCATCCAAATACCTGAGTAAGAGGAGTTTGAACCCTGGTTAAAACACACCAGGGAAATGAGTGGGCTGTACCAGATGTAGAAAAGCAAAGATGTCTAGCAGAGAGCCTCATGGCCCAGCATTAGATGTGATTCACACCTTGAGACTCACTAACCCTGGGGTCAGTGTGAAGGACTGCCTAGAGGCCCTCAAGCACACCTTTGGGAGCATAGAGGGCTGTGAAGACAGCTATTGTAAGTTCCTTAATTCCCAACAGCATAAGGACGAGAAGGTTTCAGCCTGGAGAGACTGCTTCAGAGAGCTGTCAAGAGGGGAGCAATGACTGCTGAGCAGATGGATCAGACCAGACTGGCTTAAATTGTAAGAGGAACACAATATCAGAACCCAATTCTACTTCATCTCCAGTTAAGAGAACAACAGGAACATCCCCTAAGTTACTCCTAGCTGATAAAAGAGGTCAGACAGGAGGAAGAAAGGCAGGCTGCCACTGAGTTTTGGGAAGCCCAACTCTCTGAACCAGCCAGTGCACAAACAGCCAGTGCACTGATGGTAAGCACCAGAGAGGAGCAGGCCCAAGAAATGCAGGCCCTGACAGAACAGATAGCTGAGCTGCAAAGTACCATTGACCGAGCTAAGACTTCCAGAAATCAGGAGCCTCTGGCTGTGGCAATGGAGAAGTCAACATTTAGAGCCACCATCCCACCCAGGCAAAGGAACAATTCTTCTGCTACTGGTGTGGTCAGGATGAACACAGTGCTGCCAAGTGTCATAATGAAGAAAATCCCTCCTTAGTGTATGTATGGAAAGCTGAGGATCAGTTGGGAGGGGTTGAGGAACTGCCAAGGGGTCAGAGAAAGGGGGACACCCAGACCCACCAGACTTGAAGGCTCCCCTAGCAAAGACAGTCCAGCTAGGATCCCTTCAGGGCTGATAGGGCCTCAAGTAGAGGTGACTGTGAAGATCGAAGGGGCAGAATGTAAAGCAGTGCTTGACACTGGGTCTCAAGTGCCGATTATATTTCAATCATTCTACCAACAGATGCTTAGGCACTCACTTGTAACACTGACAGATCCCGGTCATCAGTGGGTGGGATCGAACCAGGGACCTCTGGAGTTAAATGCATGAGCTCTACTGCATGGGCTAAAAGCCAACGGCCTCTTAGCTAAGTTTGTAGAGAAGACTCATTAATTTCTTTCTCTCTCTCTTTTTTCCTCTCTCTCTCATCGCCCCCCCTCCCACTAGATGGGACAGAACATCACACCTAGGAGGTGTGTTGGTTACATACTTCCGCTAGCTGAGGAAGTGCATCACAAGCTTCAGAGACTTCCAACTTGAAATCTTGTACAAGCCTCCACTTGTGTAATCCTTCTGCCAGGTGCAGTCAGATGCAACCAGGTCCAGGTTCAATATCTAGGGGTTCCTTTCCATCAATACAACACAGAACCAGCTCAGGCCCCCACCCAGTAACCTGGTAAATTTACACACCACCCCTGGGTGCCTATGAGAGGCAATACTTCCCCATGCGCAAGCACAGAGTCTGAGTGTAGAAAAGAAACTGTTAATAAAAGGAGGGAAGGAACATAGCATTAATTTGGGAAAACACCACAAACAGGGTTAATAAACACAAACCATGAGTAAAAGACCCACCCACAACTATGTTGGGCAGTGTCCTTTTCCCCTCAGGTTCTTAAGTCCAGCAACCCAAAAGTCCCTTTGATGTGTCTGGTCCTTCTCTGCACCCCACTCACAGTTGCTGTCCTTGGTCAGTGCAGACTCAGAGTTCAGAGGTGTATCTGCAGAGTTCACCTCCCACCCTGGGGAGGGGGGTAAAGAGGTACCTTACTTGCTTTGCTGCTCGGGCACTCTCTTGCCACCCCTCTCTGCCAGCCATCCTGTTGGCCACTCACCAGCCACCTGCTCACTGATTCCATCAGCTGCCTGCTCACCAGCCACCTTGCTGGATGCTCATTGTGCTTCTCTGCTGCACCAGCCACTTGTTCACTAGCTGACTATCAGTTGCCTCTCTGCTGTGACCTCTGCACATCAGTCTCTTAGTAATTGTCAGCTCTTTGCAGGCTGGGCAGAAACACAGCCCCATCTCAAGTTATTTTACCTCTCAGTGATTTTTAGCTCTTATCTCATTGACCAGTGGGGAGGACCCTTGAAAGTGTCCAGCCTCCTAGCTAGGGATACCTGTTCCTACCCTTCTTTCACAGAGCTCTGGCATTCAAGCCCCTGGCTTAACAACATCCTTTCAGCTGAAGGTGACCCCCCACCTCATTTGAGACAGGTTAAGTCCTGCTTCCCTGTATTCCCACAATCATTAGTAACAGCATTTCACTACCCCTGCATTCAGCACTAAAGTGATTTGTACCTAACACTAGCCAAAATTGATTACTTTGACACTGCTTTATGTACTGAATATCTAAGCAGAGCAGGAGCAAACTGTATTTACATAAACACACCCAAATCTCTCTCCCTCCCAGCGAGATGTCAGAAGCTTTCATTCAGACCCTGCCTATATTTAAATGAGGGCGAAAGCTTCTTTCAGCATTTATGACACTTGATTTTGTATAGTAATACTAAGGCACACATTCTAAAAACAGCGGCATTCAGGAGTTGTGTGTGCAAAACACCTATCTGGCGCACTCAAGTCTGGGGTGCATGAACATAAGTGCTTGCATGCAGAAAGCTCCAACTTGCAGATATGCATCAGATATTCTGTGTGCTTGGGGTGATGGCTGTAATGTGAGGACCTAGACACAAAGAGCCATGCTTTAAACAGCAACTAGCCAACTCCCTAACCAGGAATTCCTATGTTTATTAAGCTCCCTACTGCAACACATCCTGGTCCTCTCTGGTAACTGTGGAAGACCAAGAACTCTCCACATTAACTAGAGCAGCTCTTTAACTGTTGGGCTCAATCTGAATTTCAGGACAAAGAAGGAAAAGCTCTGCATTGTGATTGCTCCAAAGAATGGTGCAAAAGAAACACTTTCCCTGGTGTCCCCTATATAAAATGAATCATTCTTCATCAAATAAACAGCCACATTCCATTGGCTCTCAGTCCCAACCTAACCATGTCTTTGTTTTGGGACATTTCTTTTAACAGCTCCACTTATCCAGCCCTTGTCATTGTGAAAGAGTAAAAGAAAGATGAAAGGATGCAACACTGACTCCATTTCCCTTCAAACCTAAGTGCCTTATTATTTCATAATAGATGTATAAACACAAGGCAGTAGGTGCTACTGATGAGGTTAACAACTGACCTGTAACAGCCGAGTGTGGAGGCTGGTGAGGAGTGGAGAGACCAGTGAATTAGCTCACAAATAAGATGACTTCATCCTATTTGAACTGGTTGCTATGTCTTCTAACCAATCCAACAGTAGGCATCAACGGACACCGGCCCCACAAGCTTATGACGGACTCAGACTTCGCTTCTTATCAGTATGGCTCAATGGACAAGGATGCTGAATGTTTTCCACCATAGGAAAGCTGAGAGGAAATGCAGGAATCAGGATTTAACAACACATGGAAAATAACAGCTGCATATTTATCTTGTTCCTTGTGATGGGTGAAACTTACCCCATGAGCCACCTAAATCTCACTTAAACTACCAAAATAGGGAGTAAGTGGAGCATATCTGGTGCATAGGACTTGTGCTGGCCCTTTGCAGGGGGGCAAATTTCACCCATAATGTGTGAGGAAGACTGGATCACAGGCCCTAATTCTGCTACTGCTGACATTCTTGTTCACATAAATTTTCCACCAAAATCATTGTTTAATGCAAAGTTTTCTCTGTGTGTGCAATATGCCCACCAATAAGAGACACAAACACACACTACTTTAACAGACTTCCAATAAAGATCTATAGAAGAGCCTGAACCAAAAACCTACATCTAAACTGTGTTAAAATCCAAGTTCACCAGGTGAATCTACCAAAATCCAACACCCTGAAACTTGGAAAAAGTTCAATTTGGATCCAGTTTTTGAACCTTCATTTAGCAGACCTCCAATAGAATAGTTAGGCTGAAAGCCTGATCATGGGACTAAGGCAGAGTATAGTATGAAAGGAAAGTTATAAATCAACAGCATACGACAAGGCCTAATGGTCTAAAGTCACTAGGAATAAAAGGTGGGTTCTTAACCTGAGATAGTTAATTTGAGGCAAAATCCCAGTGAAGATAAGGCAGTTTGTAGCTTTCACATAAGTTAGCAGGTCCCTGTACACCTTAGGTTGCCCCATAGTCTAACACAACCTGCTAACTCATATTAGAGCTACAAACTGTCTTGTCTTCCCTAGGAGTTTACTTCATGTTAGTTAATTTGTGTTAGCTAACTTGACTTAAGACACTCTTTCTTTTCCTGTTGAAGAGACCATCTTAGAGGGAACAGGGAGAAGAGTTTCAATGATAGTTACTCAGGAGAGTAAGGGATTTATAACAAAGATGGAGATACATGTTTAGCAATATCTGAGAAAGTCAAAAGGTTAGTCCATCTTTAGTGTTTTGTGTAGTGTCCCCTATCACCATAGTATCCAAATACTCCCCAAGTAAATCTGATCTATATGACAAGATCTCTAGAGGACTTCATGGAAACCTCTGCTCTTCTCCCTTCCTGGCTATAGAAGAGCCTGCTTGGGTTGAACAAAATTTGCAGATGATACAAAACTACTCAAGGTAGTTAAGTCCCAGGCAGACTGCGAAGACTACAAAAGGATCTCACAAAACTGGGTGTGACTGGGCAACAAAATGGCAGATGAAATTCAACGTTGATAAATGCAAAGTAATGCACATTGGAAAACATAATCCCAACTACACATATAAAATGATAGGGTCTAAATTAGCTGTTAGCACTCAAGAAAAAGATCTTGGAGTCATTGTGGATAGTTCTCTGAAAACATCCACTCAATGGATATTGGGAACAATTAAGAAAGGGATAGATAATAAGACAGAAAATATCATATTGCCTCTATATAAATCCATGTTATGCCCACATCTTGAATACTGCATGCAGATGTGGTCATCCCATCTCAAAAAAGATATATTGGAATGGAAAAGGTTCAGAAAAGGGCAACAAAAATTATTAGGCTTCCATATGAGGAGTGATTAATAAGACGGGGACTTTTCAGCTTGGAAAAAAGACGACTAAGGGGGAATATGGATAGTCTATAAAATCATGACTGGTGTGGAGAAAGTAAATAAGGAAGTGTTATTTACTCCTTCTCATAACACACCAACCAGGGGTCACCAAATGAAATTAATAGACAGCAGGTTTAAAACAAACAAAAGGAAGTATTTTTTCACACAACACACAGTCTACCTGTGGGACTCCTTGTCAGAGGATGTTGTGAAGGCCAAGGCTATAACAGGGTTCAAAAAAGAACTAGATACGTTCATGGAGGATAGGTCCATCAATGGCTATTAGCCAGGATGGGCAGGGATGGTGTCCCTAGCCTCTGTTTGCCAGAAGCTGGGAATGGGCAACAGGAAATGGATCACTTGATGATTACCTGTTCTGTTCATTCACTCTGGGGCACTTGGCATTGGCCACTGTCAGAAGACAGGATACTGGGTTAGATGGACCTTCGGTCTAACAGTATGGCTATTCTTTTGTTCTTATAAATTTTAGGAGATCATTTATGTATTTGTTTTTTGGGAGAAGCTGTTTGTTGTTTGATCATCTTGGTTTTTTTTAATCTATCCACCTGGTACAGTTTTCTCAGAAGGGTCTTGAAGCATGTTCTAGTGGTGGTGAAGCTCCTGATTAATCTGAGTTCCTCTGAGAGCTCGTTCCACAGCCAGATGCCTTTGAATGAAAATAAATAAAAGACTTAATTTTTTAATTCTGACAAGCTGGCATTTTTATGAGCAAACTTTTTATAAAAATAAATCAGTTAATCTTTTAAAATATATGTAATAGGGATATTTTAAGATGTTCAAAAGCATAAAATTGCCAATAGGATAAAGAAAAGGAGAGGGATGCCACAGTAACCCTTTCTCACTTATATCTGCTTTTCTGCCCTTGTCCATTAATATTCTGTTGTTTACAGACTGATTCACTCAATTTTTTGTCAGAATTCTGAGGAAGTGAAGTATGAACTCTGGAATCTCCATATGCTCTTAGCTGATGCACCACCAAAGAGTATCATTACATTCAGAATAGAACTGAAGTTCTTCAGATACTCTGAATGTTAGGACATGCCTGGTACATATAACCACACAGCCAGTAGGCTCTGCCTGGAGAAGCTTAGGAGATTCAGCAGCAGACAGGTTCATAGAGAGGAAAGGCTCCTCCTTGCATCACTACACAAATGTGAGGACCAACCACAACCTGGTCCTAGGGAAACAATTTGGATATTGCACTTTTAGGCTCCTTGAGATACCTCTATGGCATATTCTCCCACTGAGTGATAATGATGGTTACTTACATACAAGTTTGGCATAGGAAATTAGCCTCTTGTGTTCATAGAACTATAGTTATTACTAGGTAAGGTGCACTCTTTGAAGAAGCTGTAAAGTTGCCAGACTGACTTACTCAGTTTGAATCAGAAATCGAGGGAAGTAAAGTATCAGCTCTGGAATCTCCAGCTGCTCTTTGCCTGCTGCACCTCTGAAGTGCATCAGGTAATTCCAATAATCGCCTTGAATGGGAATGACATTCTGCAAATACCCTGAAAGGGAAATTACAAGTTCTGGATTATTTACAGAAGAGACATTTACATGGTAAAAGTACTAAATATTTGAAGAATGATCATTCATTACTAATAGCTAAATATTGCAGTGCAGGATCCAAAGTTACCATGATACTTCTATCTTAAGATGTAGTGCAATGATATATACTGTTTGACTCAGGAAAGTAACGAATGCTCTATTAAGGCGTAAGGGGAGAAGGAAAAACTAGTATGTTGAATACTTCAACAAACCTAAATCTTTCACCACCTTTTTTAAAGTTGAAGAAGCTTCATTCATGGCTTGATTTTTTGTTCTGGATATACTCCTCTAGATCTGTACAACGTCAAATCTATTGTCAAACTAAAATCTCCCTCTGTGATAACACCGTTGACACTCATGTCTTATATTTGCTAAGACAGCATATGGAAAAAATTGAGAGCATCCACAACTGGAGCATATATATTAGCAATGTTTAAATCTGCCTCATGTATATTAGCTTTAATGATTGCCAGCCTTCATACTTTTCTTGTCTGAAGTCCAATAGCTTAAACTGTAAATTTTTCCCTACAAGAATGGAGACTGCTCTTGATTTTTTGGAATAACATGAAGAAAATTCATGGTCCATTCAACCACCTTTGAGTTTTTCAGCCTTCTCAGTTATGAAATGTGTTTCTTGGAGTAAGGCAGTGTCACATTTGGATCTGTTTAATAGGGTTAAATCCGTTTTCCTCTTCACTGGTTGATTTAAGCCTCAAACTCCAGGAACACCATCTGACTCCCTTTACATACTTGTTCAAAAAGCTATGCCACAACATAGTCTTTCCCATTAAATGTAAACTGATAGGTTTGAAAAGGGGACCAGCTCTTTGTCATGGGATGCGCATATAATGATTCAAGTTAGGCCCACCTGTCATTTACATATAGTGAAAGAAAAGGAGCAAGTTAAAGAACAAGGATGAGCAAAAAAAGTAGATCACAACCAACAGAAATAAACTGATATCCAATATAGTTGTATTTGGCTATTCCAGACCATTGTGAGACTGAAATTTTCAGTTGGCACATCCAGAGAAAAGTTACAATAAACTGTTAAAAATATAAACCTCAGTAATAATTAGAGATAGAACAAGGAAAATAAAACAAATGTAATTAATATTCCAACCTATCATGGGCTAGATCCTGCAAAAAGCTATAGAGCCTCATCTTCCACTGTCTAGCACAGGGGTCTCAAACATGCGGCCCGCGGAGCTCTTCCCTGCGGCCCGCGGAGCTCCCCAGGGCCGCCCAGAGGGGGGGGCAAAGGGGGCAATTTGCCCCGGGCCCCGGGCTCCGCAGGAGCCCCCAAGAGAAAAGCGGAGGCTCCCGCCTCCGCCCCTCTCCTGGAGCCTCGGCGTAGAGCGCCGAGTCTCCGTCCGAGCGCCTGAGCCCCGCCCCGATCTGAGCCGCGTGGGGAGGGGGCGGGGCTGGGAGCTCTGGGCTGAGCGCTGTGCTCGGCGTGGAGCTCCCAGCCCCGCCTCACCATGCGGCTCTGAGCGGACGAAGCTCAGGCCTCGCCGAGACGCGCCGGGTAAGGGGGAAGGGAGCCGCCGGCCGGGCCGGGCTGTGGGGAAGGAAGCGAGACCCGCTGGGCCGGGCCGGGCCGGGCCGGGGGGGGGGGAAGAGAAGCGAGACCCGCCGGGCCGGGCCTGGGGGGGGGGAAGGGCAGCGAGACCCGCCGGGCCGGGGGGGGGGAAGGGAAGCGAGACCCGCCCTGGCCGGGCCGGGCCGGGGGGGGGAAGGGAAGCGAGACCGCCGGGCCGGGCCGGGTGGGGAAGGGAAGCGAGACCGCCGGGCCGGGCCGGGCCGGGGGTGGGGAGGGAAGCGGACCGGCCGGGCCGGGTGGGAAGCGGACCGGCCGGGTGGGGAAAGAGGACCCGCCGCCGGGCGCAGCCCGGTCTTCGGTGGTGGGGGGCCCCTTCTGTTCCGGGACCCGCCGCCTAAGTGCCCCACCGCCAAGCCACCAAACAGCTGTTGGTGGCGCTTAGCACTTTCCAGGAGGGAGGGGGGAGGAGCGGGGAGCCGCGCGCTTAGGGGAGGAGGTGGAGAAGAGACAGGGCAGGGGCGGGGCCTCATGGAAGGGGTGGATTGGGGGTGGGGCCAGGGGCAGCAAGGGGGCGTGTCAGTGATGCGGCCCTCGGGCCAATGCACTAGTCCTCATGCGGCCCTCGGGGTCATTTGAGTTTGAGACCCCTGGTCTAGCACATTTCTACATGAGACCTAGTGCATAGTGATATTATACATATGCACAAAACCACTGTGTACCCTTTGCACAGGGAATCCAGTTCCTGACCCAGTCTCTGCACACCCACAGTTTGAACACTAGCATGTACATTGAAAATTTGTGCAGGGAGTGGATGGGGAGTACATTTGACCAGGGGCAGTTCCACATACACCCCAAACCTGGAGACAAAACTTCTTCATGCAGCAGCCATTTTGTAAGAAAATCATTACTCCTAATGTGGAACCTGCATGAGTAACAGAAGATACACAATAAAGGCAGCTGTTGGTAAGCCACATGTCCAGAACCTCAAGCAGTGCTACTACATGCTGAGAAACAAGCCTTGCTATGCATGCAGGTATATCTTTCTTCCCTGTTAAGGTCTACACTGAATTGAACCTTTCAGTAATATGTAACAAAAGTTAAACATCTATTTACTGGGCAGTGTCTGAAACAGTTTAACCACTGATACTTCCTGGATAGGCCCTGAGATTGTAAGATCTTTAGTTCATGGACTTTCTCCATCTGTCTATAAATCATCCAACGTACTTGCTGCTACACAAATAAAGCAATGCTAATTATAGTTAGCCACACAGAAGGGTAGGGTGTCCTTTTTTGTTTCATTTTCTTTAACAGTCAGATAGTAGAATGGTTGTGACTAGTGACAAGCACTGAATAAGGTTTTTGTTTGTTTCGTTGTTTGTTTATTTTTGCAAAGAACAGCTATAATGAAAAGTTACATTTTTCTATCTGATCTATCAGCTTAAGTATTTGTAGAATAGCCATCACCATTGTATGTAGGTGCCATGCTAATGAACCCCTCTGCTGAGAAGTGAATTAATGTCAAGTCTTGAGGTCTCAGAGATGCAGTATACAGTTATACATCTGGAAAGTGTCAGATCTGTCTTACCACCCGTAACTCACAATTGCCTTGTGCCGGAGAATCCCATACCTACTATGCTTGGACAATATGCCTCTGAGAAAAATGTTTGTTTTTTATCCACATGGAATACATACAGTGCTGAGTTAATTTAAAAAATGCTACATAAATTGATCAAAAAGCTGAAAAACATTAACAGTAATTTGTTCATTTCAACATAAATAAGCTTATTAGCATTTTTGCTTTTGATGGTTTCTATTAGCCATCTTGTACCAGTAAACAGGGTCCTTCGGCCAAGTCTTTCCCCTTCATGTAGGAAATACTTCTTTTCTTGTGATGCCTGAAATAGACAATGGAAGAGTATCTGGCTGGTTTCCAAGTTCTCTAAGCAAGAAAAAGAGGAGAGTGAGAAAAGAGCAATTGGTTCTGATGTGCTTCATTACTCATGAGAATAATTGTCCCATTGACAACCCAGGAAGAAAGTATCCTGGATAGGAACCATTGTCTTCAAAACAAGAAAACAAGGCAATATGATTTCATACATCTTTAAGCCACATAAAAATTAAGGGGTAGACCATCAATTCTTATGCCATAAATTCTTCTTGGATTTCTGTAATCACTTGATGCCAGGAGAATATAATTACCTATGTTGGAAGGTAGCTAGCCCAATAGGGTAACACTTCTGCAACTGGAAAAATGTGCTATAGGATATTTTAATGACCAGAAGTGCTCAGGATCTTGGTTCTGCCTCTCATCCAAAAGACATACCTCTAAGAGCACAATGCTTTCTAATACCACTCTGAGAAATTATTTCATTAGTGATTAGAGAAAAGAATACCATCTACTGAATCAGCAACACCATTTCCTCCTATGTGTGTTTCCTTGGAGAGCTCTCATCTAAATACTGGCCAGGTTCAACCCTGCTTAGCTTACAAAACCTGACACAATCCTTGTCTACCATGAAACATCTGCAGAGGATATTACTTCCTTGTGTCTGATTGTTTGTTACTTTGTTTATGGATTTTAGAAGTTTGATTTTACAAAGAAAAGTGATCAATTTAAATGAACATTTCTACTGTGGTTGCAATTATTATAATCGCCCTCTGGAACAGAGTTACTGTTGTTATGAAACTTCCTTCTGTTTTATAAATCAATTGATTATTTGCATGAGAGATCACTGGAAACTGATAGTATTTGTTAGAATGCCAGAAGCACATTAAAAGGTTAACAAACAACCTGAATACTCCTTTAATCTATGCTCCTTTATTAATGGCATTGGTAAAATTGTACCATTTCCATCAAATATTTATGCCTGAATAAATATAATCCTTCATTTAAATCAGCATGAAAGACAACTATAACCATCTGAGAATGGCTGGGGAGACAAGCTGTAGGCATTCCATACACTTGTTGACAGAATAGTTTTTAATATGTCTAAGAGGTTGCAAAATCTTTAGTGTCCCATGCAGAATATAAAGAACTCCCTAAAGCATCTATTGTAACAATTAATGCGAGTAAATATTAAATGTTTACATCTCTGTTAAATAAGGGCAATAAAACTGTTTTTTTGTTTTCACACAGTTTCAGAAGCTAAAATCATGCTTTCAGTTCAAATGACTGGATGAACAAGCCAGGAAAGAAACAATAGATTCCAAAAACAAAACAGGATTTTCACTAGCCACTTTTATCTTTTCATCTTACCAGGCCTTTGAAAAATAGTGGGCCAAATTCTGCTCTCAGTTACTCCTGTAAACCTAGTCATCTTATTCATAAATGATCTGGAGAAAGGAGTAAAAAGTGAGGTGGCAAAATTTGCTTTAGTTTGTGCCTTAGTATTACTATACAAAATCAAAGTTTGCAGATGATACTAAACTGCTCAAGATAGTTAGGACCAAGGCAGACTGTGAAGAACTTCAAAAAGATCTCACAAAACTAAGTGATTGGGCAACAAAATGGCAAATGAAATTTAATGTAGATAAATGCAAAGTAATGCACATTGGAAAAAATAACCCCAACTATCCATACAATATGATGGGGGCTAATTTAGCTACAACAAATCAGGAAAAAGATCTTGGAGTGGATAGTTCTCTGAAGACATCCATGTAGTATGCAGAGGCGGTCAAAAAAGCAAACAGGATGTTAGGAATCATTAAAAAGGGGATAGAGAATAAGATGGAGAATATATTATTGCCCTTATATAAATCCATGGTACGCCCACATCTTGAATACTGTGTACGGATGTGGTCTCCTCATCTCAGAAAAGATATACTGGCACTAGAAAAGGTTCAGAGAAAGGCAACTAAAATGATTAGAGGTTTGGAACGGGTCCCATATGAGGAGAGATTAAAGAGGCTAGGACTTTTCAGCTTGGAAAAGAGGAGACTAAGGGGGGATATGATAGAGGTATATAAAATCATGAGTGATGTGGAGAAAGTAGATAAGGAAAAGTTATTTACTTATTCCCATAATACAAGAACTAGAGGCCACCAAATGAAATTAATGGGCAGCAGGTTTAAAACAAATAAAAGGAAGCTGTTCTTCACACAGCGCACAGTCAACTTGTGGAACTCCTTGCCTGAGGAGGTTGTGAAGGCTAGGACTATAGTAACGTTTAAAAGAGAACTGGATAAATTCATAGAGGTTAAGTCCATTAATGGCTATTAGCCAGGATGGGTAAGGAATGGTGTCCCTAGCCTCTGTTGTCAGAGGGTGGAGATAGATGGCAGGAGAGAGATCACTTGATCATTACCTGTTAGGTTCACTCCCTCTGGGGCACCTGGCATTGGCCACTGTCGGTAGACAGGATACTGGGCTAGATGGACCATTGATCTGACCCAGTATGGCCGTTCTTATGTTCTTATGCTGCATGGTCACAAGTGGCGCTGTGATTTCAGATCAGTTCCTAATGGGCGAGTATTCCCATCAGAACAGGCACCTTGAAGAAGTTTCAGTAGAGAGGATAAGGACTGAATGAGAACGGAGGCTTTCAATTTGAGAAAGGCCCACCCAGATGAGGCACATTAGTGGGCACTGTGAGCGGATAGTTCTGCTGTGCACAGGTCACCCTCCACCAGGACACATTTCATGAGCACTGCATTTGCTAATCTAATACCAGGAGGTAATCCAGTTCCTCTGAGTAACCAAACATATGTTCTCTTCTATTCTGATATCTATAGGCTCTTCAATTCATCACTGTAGTATCTGTGTGCCTTCCAGTAGTGTATTAAGCGATGTCACGAACATCTGGCACATGTGATTCCTCCTTCCTCTTGCAGTGTTTTGGATTGGTAGAGGGTTTTTTAATTTATAAACATCTGCTCTGTTTTTTAGAAAAGGCAAGTGCATGTTGCACTGGGAGCTGAAGGTAATGAGATTTGTGATTGTCTCCCCAAAATGGATCCTCCTAAAGTGAGTACTGCAATTGACATGTGAAGTGCATGGCAAATGGAGCAGCCATGACAAACATGCAGCTGTGCACATCTGACACACAGGTGTTCCAGCTTGTATTTGCTAAGCAATATCCTGCCAGCAGCCAGATATCTTGGGTGGATCCTTCCTATTTGTTTTAAATTTAAAGAGAGGCAAAAGAGGAAAAAATCATCCACAAGGAAACTCTATTATGTCAGCAGAATTACATCAGGGGTGAATTTGGACCAAATGTTTGAGTCACGGCATTATTCCCAACTGCGCGCCTAAGTCACTGCCTCAAACTCCATTACAGGGAAGAAGATTGCTTAGGATGCAATTAAATGTGTGCTGGAGAGCTTTAGTCTTCAAAGGGTTAGTGCAATGAAGGAACAAGGGATGGCAGCCCCTTGCAGTTACTCTAGACTATCACTTTGAGTTCAATACTAAGATTAAGCTACTTACACTTACTAAGACATTTCCTCTCTTTATGGGAGGTGCACTAGTCATTATGCTAGTGGCATATTAGTGATATCTACACTGGCCTCATTTGACGATAGGATAGAAGACTGTGATTCACTGTAGCCCTGTATCTTTGTTACCAAATATGATCTTTTATCACCCCCTCCCTACTCCTAAACCATGATTGTTGTCTGCTGTTATGTACACATGTGACACTTTGGGGGTCAGTCTAGACCAATGAGGGGTTGTGTCACCACCTGCCCTGCAATTCTGAGTGCCTGAAACAGTGAAGTTATTAAGTTTGCTGTTCCTTTAAAGGGACAGAAACAGCAGTTTAGTATCAGAGGGGTAGCCGTCTTAGTCTGGATCTGTAAAAGCAGCAAAGAGCCTTGTGGCACCTTATAGACTAACAGACGTTTTGGAGCATGAGCTTTCGTGGGTGAATACCCACTTTGTCGGATGCAGCAGTTTGTTATCTTGACTAGCATTAAACAGCAACTTCAATTCAGTCAAAGCATGGGGTTGGTTTAGATAAAAAGTAAAACAAGCTTATTCAATCAAAAAAGAGAAGTTTTAAGTGAGTTCAAATATAAGAGATAAAGATAGATGGGGTTACAAACAAAAGTGAAAAAAAAAACTTTTCAGACTAAAACATAATTTCAGCAAGTTACAGTCTTTGCCGAAGCAGGTTTCTCACCTACATTCAGTTCCCGGACCCAGAGACTTCAGCCCCCTTGACTGAAGGATCCACTTTTCTCAAATATACAAAAGCCCTGGCCCAGTAATCAATAACTATGGGCTTCTTTCCATTTCGCTTTATAGTCCAGTAAACCTTTGAAATGTATTCTTTGAAAAATAAGCCCAGACAAAACTCCTTTTCCCTGCTGGGTGGGGATGCCATGCTGTCTGGTGTAGACTCCTTGCTGTCTTCTACTTGCTGGTGATTTTTTACAATGCAAATGATTTCTTCCGATAACCTCTGATGCAAATGAATAGCCCACTGAATTTGGCCACACTTGGTTTGAGTTGGTGGCCTCTTTCCTTTGACTGTAAAAAATTTATCAACTCCCCCGATATACCTGGTTTAAGCACATTTTAGTAATAATTCTGCATATCTGAATAATCCTTTGTGGGTTGACCATACATACGTGACACAAGAATATTAACCATCAGGGAGTTATTAGTTTTATAATGGCCTCTTACCTGACACTTTTTAGATACAGTTTATAACAATAGTGAGTGGGGGTACATTGAGCCGTTCAGGCCAGGTGAAACTCATTGCAAACACCAAGGAGCCGCTGGCCTTCTGTTATAGGGATGCTCTTAGGGTCACAACATGAACTGAAACCTAATTTGTGTGGCTATTACAACTGCTAAAGCAGAATGAGTAGATGAAATGGGGTTACAAAGCTGGTAATGTTTGGCTATGAAGGCAGCAGACTGTGTTTGTGTTTGTGTGTTATGTTTGTGACTGACCCAAATATGCTAAATACTAGTTGGACAGCTGATTACCTATTGCAATCCCATCCTCATGCTTTCTACTATACTGAAACATGCAATATACTTTTGTGTTTCCTCCGGTGCACTGTGTCAGAACAGCTTGAAAAGACATGAGTGCATTTGTGTAGTCAGTCAGTCAGCCACTTTAAATGTTAGTCTACTATAAGGCTTAACAGCCTGATCCTCACCTCATTTACTATGCACCAGTTTCATCCCTGTGTAGCCCCTCTGGATCCTCTTGATTTACACTGGTGTGAGTGAGATGAGAATCGGGCCCTAAATGTTGCATGCACTAATATAAACAGGAAAAAAAAGTCATAGCAAATACTGATTTGTGGCTGTAAAACTTCTAACTAAGGCTGATTTATTCAATATGAAATGAAAAAATACCCAGATGTCTTGTATGTTCTGTCTAGATGTAAATTAATTAGAGCCAGGCAGAGTTCAAGTAGGTGCTATGCAAGCTTTCCATGCTGCTTTGCCATTGCACCTCATGCACGATAGGCAATATCCTTCCCTCACCTCCTCTGCTCACTGACCTGCAGAACTGACAAATTGCCAAATTCTGCTGAATTACTAGGAAGTTCACATGTGAACAAATGTCCATTAGGAGCTCAACTGACATGCCAAAATTGACTTTTCTTATGACTGAAGCCAGATGTGAACACAGCCCCCCCGCCGAGGTGAAAGGCCATTCCATGAACCCATTGTGCCACCTAGACCTCCTACTGCTTTTTTTTCAGGAAAACATGTCCTTTCAAACTTCTCCATCTGATACATGATATTATGATACATCGCATCCATTTGTGTACATGTCAGGTTTTACCGCATCATGTACTATAATGTGAAATTACTGATTCAGGTTGTGTTCACTATCAAAGTCCAGTCAGAGCAATGAGCAAGACATGAAAGAAAATACCCAGAATGCTCCTGGATCAGTTTTACATGTGATGAAATCAAGCAGTTGATCCTTAAGGACAGGAGGGGTATGAATAGATAGTCTAGTCTAGTCCATCTTTCTCAATCTGTGTGGCTGGCCTCCCTGGGGAAAGCTTTCATCTTTTCTAAGCAAGGTACATGCATGTAACCCTGGGGCACATGAGAAATGGAATGTGTTATTGTTTAGTACTTTGCAAAACCACAGAACCCAGCACTGACTACTCAGTAATGAATATATAGCCACTATTTTCAATTGAATTGATTGATAGCTCTGTGTTACCTCACCATGAATTTGGCTCCTGTGCAGACACATTTTTTCAGTTTAAAGGGTGAAAGTTTCCCTTTATTATTCTCTTAGATTGGGAGACTCTTAGAGCACATGAAGAATTAATATGGTGACTATAAACACAGTTACAAGTAAACACTCTTGTTTGTATAACAACTATTACAGTAATCTTGTGGTCTTATTGGCATAGGGTCAGTCTTAGGTCACCCACTCATGTCAAGTCTCCTTACGCCTTCAGTCTAGTGTGGCTAAACTGAAATCCTATAGGCCTTAGCCTGTAGGCTGTGTATTACAGCCTTATTTTATTTATATCCTTAATACATACTTGTCACTACTAAATACTTGTCAGTCTTCTACTCCTACAATTGTGTCCTACTTACCTATTCATCACACGCTGATTACATATGAAATCATCTGAGTTAACTACAACAATAACAATTAAATGATAAAATGAACTAAATTGGCTACAAATGCTTATTATTAAAAAAAAACCCTCCACATTAAAGGCCCAGCCCCACTGGGAGTCTTTCCATTCACTTCAGTGTGCTTTTCTTCATTCTTCATGCCTTTTACACCCACTCAACTTAGTGGGAATTCTGAAGGTGCAATGAATGTACATTTGGTCCCTAGATTAATCCAAAAATTAATATAAAGCAGCTAATAAATAAAATGAATAGCCTGCTCCAGTCCCCATATTTAAAATATGCTTCGCCATTACTCCACTGTTTTTTAACTCCAGGCTCTTTCTCTCAGTGGAGACCTGGGTAATTTTCTTTTGATGAAGCAAAGTTTGTAATGACTGTTTTGGAAAAAAGTGCAGTGGTGAATACTCTAATACTGTTTTATTGTTTTCCTGTTCATCTTCTATATATAGCATTGCCTTGTGTTTTACATGTAAAATAACCATTTTAATCTTACAAGATAACTCCTCTCTTTCTGCCACCTAGTGACAAAAACAACCGTTTTGCAGAAATGAAAGTATATGGCACTTGTTTCCTGGATCACTTTACTTTATTTAGTCAGATAAAAGTAACGAAATACTACTTTTACTGTGTTAGTAAAATGTCTATTTTCATATTCAGCTGATCTAAATATGGGGAAAAATTACTAAGCTTTTGATTGTTTCTCTGAAGATACTCACATTTAGCATCTTGTGCCTTCAGCGCACATCAAGCCACTAGCCGGTCTTGTAGTGGAGACCCAAGATCCCAAGAGAAGGAATCTATTGTAAATGGTGCCTTTGGAGAAATCCACTCAGGTCCTAAACTAGTGCAGCATTTATCACAGGCTTAATTTTAAGCACATGAGAAATCAGTGGGACTCACATGCTTAAACAAAAGCAAATGCTTAAATGCTTTGCTCGATCAGGCTCTTTGCCAGTTGTGCAATAATATACCTGTCGTGGGGTTTCTGCCTTGAAACATGAGTTTCGATAGCCCTTCTCTTAACATTATATATGACACCATGATCTCCAGGAAACTGCAGTCAGCAAGAGGGAAGCATGGAGAAGGAAATGGCTTTTGCAGCAGCAGGAGGAATCCCCCTGCCAGAGACCCCCCAGCTCCGTGGAGCAAGCCCAGCAAGGAGAGACTGATCTGGCTACCTGGCCAGAAGGACTCCAGTAAAGTTGCTACACAGGCGCTCTGAAGTAAAACAGTGCTGCTGACCTTCTCTCTTTCAATTAACCCTGGGAGGGGTTTGTTCTTTGAGTTTGAATGTTGGCTTTCCCCACCTGTAAACCTAATAAGAGGGCCAACTGCAAGGACTAAGAGGCTGGGGCCTGGACTGGGCTGACTGGGGGCGGTACCTGAGTGTGACAAGTTGCTGTTACCCCACTGCAGAGGCATCCCAGAAAGACTCTTTTACAGCATCACTTTGAATTTGTAAGAAGGAAGGAGAGAGATCCCCGTGCCGTGAATGAAAAATCAAAGCCAGTAACGTTTTCATAGTTTCATAGCCAACAGACCCCAGTCATCGGCTTCTTGCTGTAATCTCTGACTGAGTAAAAATTCACTATAAGTTTCAACCCACTCATTTGGTAATGAAATCCTATTTAAGAATTCAGGACCCCATTTCTTTGTACAGTCTTCTACAAGATGTTTCAGCACATTTGTGCCTATTATCGCTGACACTTGTTGATTCATATGTTGGTCTGAACAAACCAAGATGAGTACCTCATGTTGTTTGTTAGTTCATCTGTGAAAGTTTGGCAATTGTATCTTCAAGGTTATATATCCCAGGTATAGAACCATTTGCCCTCCAGCCATGGGCAGCAGGTGAACCCCGCCCCCTTCGGGGAGGCTAGCCCCCTGGCCCCGTCCCTTGCACTCAAGACATCCCCCCTCCCATGACTGGAGGAGCCCCTGAGCCGCCCACTGGCCCGTGCTGTCCAGCCCAACCTCCATGCCATCCAAAGGTGCCCTGGGCCACCAGCCCAAGCCCTGAACTCCAGGCTGCCAGCTGAAGCTGAGTTCTCACCAGCTTCAGGGGAGATGGGGAGCAAGGGTGGGGCCTTGGGGCAGAGCATGGGTGGGGCCACGGCCTGAGATGTTTGGCCTCCCCTGGCCTTTGATACTCGCTGGCCATGCCTCCAGCCCATTCCATCTGAAGTATATCACGAAAGCTCATGCTTAAATAAATTTGTTAGTCTTTAAGGTGCCACAAGTACTCCTGTTTTTTTTGCGGATACAGACTAACACGGCTGCTACTCTGAAACCTACCAATAGACTGTAACTTTCAATAAGATAAATGCTCATAATAGAAAGTTTCACATGTGCAGGTCACTTGAAAAACAGTATTGACTAGGCAGGTACTCTTTACCCACATAGGTAAACATAGCCATGACAAACAGGTCCCACTAACTGCTGAGTGGCCTCACTGACTCCCATTTAAGTAGTGTCTGTCTCCTGAATCCATTGAGTTGCAACCTTGCTCTGAGAATTGTTAGTTTCTTTTCTTTCTGGCTCAAACTTGCTCTGATATGTCTGTCTACCTGCCAATTGCTGATGTACTAGGTTGCGGTTAGGGGAATTCTCACAATCATTTTGAAAATATCCTATTTGCCCACAGTTAAAGCAAAAGATTTCTTTTGTTAAATCTTAGTATCGCTTGTTTATTACATTCTTTGGATCTTTGAGGGGTGAATGGTGTATCTGAAGCGGATGTTTCAGAACTTGGCTGGGTCATCTGCAGTCCCGCCAGCTGCTGTTCAGCCTGCAGATATTTCTCCTTATAGTATATTGGAGTGGCTTCTTCATGGACACTGGAAGTATTTTCAGATGCCCTTATCAACTGAAAACTACTCCTACTCAATGGCCTTCCTTTTTTCCTTCTAGTTCTTGCCCAGTTTTTCTCTTTTGTTTATTGCAGTGTTCCATTTCAATGGATCTCACCACAAAAAGGAATGTAGCATAAGAGATGCTTCTACCACTGCAGTTAATCCCTTTTATTAAGAGTATTTAATAAGGATTCATGCCAGCAACCATGGAAAAATTGATCTTATATATAAAAGAGTCCAATTCAGTATCTTTTATCCCACCAACCTCCAAAACCTCTTGGGCTAATGCGTGTAATCTAGTCATGTTCACAGAAGGTGGTTCTCTAGTGTGTTGATTCTCTAGTGTGTCTCAGTCTTGAACCCCCTGTCAGAATATACAAAATCTCTGATCCCTGCACTGAGGTACTCTGGGCACAGAATCAGTTGATATTAAAAAGAAACCTAACTGGCTTCAAGAGTGAGCTACATAAATTTATGGAGGGGATGACTGGCTGCATTTTATTGTAGGCAGTCTCATCCTATCTGCAACTGCTAACAGCAAATATCTCCAATGGCTGGAGACAGGACACTAGATGAGGAGGGTTCTGAGTTACTTGCCCAGGTGTCTGGCTGGTGGGTCTTGCCCACATGCTCAGGGTTTAACTGATTGCCATATTTGGGGTCAGGAAGGAATTTCCCCCCAGGTCATGGTGGCAGAGAACCTAGGGGTTTTCACCTTCCTCTGCACCATGGGGCACAAGTCACTTAGATTTAAACTAGTTTAAATGGTGGATTCTCTGTAACTTGAGGTCTTTACATCATTATTTGAGGACTTCAGTAACTCAGCCAGAGGTTAGGGGTCTATTAGAGGAGTGGATGGGTGAGGTTCGGTGGGTTGATCCACAACTCTGCATTTTCAGTTAGCTGTGTTTTTTTTTCCTTTTATCACATGCTAGAGGGGTCCTGAAACCTGTTGTATCAACCAGGCAGGGTACTAACAAACTTCAACAGGACTTTATTTTTACAGTGGAAACCTCTTTACCAAGCTGCTGCTGCACCCTCTGTAACTCTCACTCAGCCTCCTCAACTCCTCCCCCTCCTTCCTGTTTCCTGTCCTTTCAGACTCCCACCAGCCAGTGCTTCCAGTTCTAATAATTACAAGCACATCTAAACACCACAAAACCTTAGGTAGGTCTGAAGTTTGTTATGTGCGCCTATCTCCCCCATTGGAACTGAAAAAGGCCACTACAAAATTAGTTCATTTCCTCAGTGATAAAACTTCCCATGCTGCAGGACAGACATCAAACCAGAAGTCTCAGGGGTGGTAATAAATGGCACAGCTAACTGGGCAAAAAGCCAGTACTGCTGACTGCCAGCTTTGTTCCACACAGGCCAAAGATCAAATCTATCTAGATACACATCTACAGCTAGCCACTTGCAATTTAAAAAACCCACAAATATCAAAGAACATTTAGCTGAACAGAAAAAAAATCTTCCCTTGGTGTATCTGCTGATGAGAATAATTTTAGCAAAATTCTGTACAATTAAGAGAACTGACAACTAGGTATTGAATGCTCCACTTTCCCAAATGAGATCGTTTGCTGTTTAACTTCATGCAGCAGATACCCCATGTGTAAATGCTGCTGCCACCATCACTGGTGTGCTTAATAAGTGAGCAGCGAAGTGATTGGTGTAAATTTATCCAAATCAAAAGTAATAGACACTATTATTGGTAACAGGACTGGAGATTTGCCATTATTCACATAATTCATTTGGCACCATGTAAAATTGTATAAACCTTGTATAATTAATTGATGGTTCAGGCAGAGCATGAACTTGGAATTTGAGAAGTCAGCTGTCTCTACAGCTCTCACCATGAGGCCTCAAACAACCACATGCCCCTTAAAAATAGGCCAATTAAAGCCATCTTCAGCATAAAAAAGAAAAGAGATTCATGGAAAGCTATTAAATCTTCAGTGCATAGCAGGCTATGAGTAATGAAAAGAATCTGAATAAATAAGGCCCAGATTTTCCAGTGTGCATTAGCCTGACTTGCACACACAAAGCCATGAATGCAGTACACAAGTCAGGGTTTGCACAAAGCCATAAGCACAGAGCCCTACACTCACATGCAAGTTAGGTCCTGCCCAAGTCTTTTGAAAATTTGGGCCAAACTCCGCATGTGAATACACATAGATATGACTCCAATGAAGCTATGTTGATTTGCACTAGCTGAAGAGGTGACCCTTTGTTCGTTACAATTTCTGAATGGAATATCAAGGATGACTTCTTGTGCTTTGATAACAGAGAGCCACTTTCTAAAAGTAGACTACCAATTAACAGTGAGTGGATTGCTTGCTGAAAATTCTGAAGTCACCAGAGTTCACCTAGGTTTGAGTGTATCCCCAGAATCTCTTAGAGATGTGACGTCATCTTCAGCCACCATTCTGTTTACAAATGCCATTTAAAATGAATGGCAGCTCAGCTCACACAGCAGAAGATGGCTTCCTCTGGAAAAGTCAGACTTGAACTTTATTTTTTCCCCCGTTCTGAGTCAGAAAATCCAAACCTGCTGTTCCTTTTTCTCCAAATAGTCCACAAAATTGTTCACCTGGCACTAATGACTATTCAGAATTGTGACCTACATAACTAAAATCCAGTAACTATACAAGTATAAATATGCACAGAATGCCCCTAATAACCAGGCTCAGAGGAATATTTAGCACATTTTATACATAGGAGGCAAAGAGGTTAAGTGACTTGGTGAAGGTCACATAGCGAGTCAGTAACAGACAGTGATTTATAGGAGAGGAAGCATTATTATTACTTATTTGTATCGACTTAGTAGCCTAGTCATGCACCAGGACCCCATTGTTCTAAGCACTGCACAAACACTGAACAAGAAAAGACATTCCCTGCCCCAAAGAATTTACCATCTAAGTTTAAGACAAGAGACAACATATGGATACAGAAAGATGGGGGAATACAAAGAAACAATGAGACTATATTGGTCAGCATGATAGGCAGTGGTCTCAAGCACCAGCAGCACAGTTGTCAAGTTTCTGTAGGAATTGGGAAAAGGAAAGTTTTAAGGTTTTTTTTGGTTTCGGTTTTTTTTGGGGGGTGGACTGGAGGGGAAGGGGGGAATATGACAAGGCCAAAGTTACCTTTGTCAAGGCCAGAGAGAAGAACGTTGCAGTTATCAAGACATGAGATGAGATGAGAGCCTGAACAAGAATTTTAGCTGTATGGGTGAATAGGAGAGGCTGTATCTCAAAGAACTGGCAAACTTTAGATATCAGCTGGACGTGAGGACCTAGAGAGATATTTGAGTTGAAGATGACATCCAGGTTAAAGGCCTGAGAGGCAGGCAGGCTGGCTGGAGGTGTTGTCCACTATGATTGAGAAAAGAATGGGGGGCGGGGGGAGGAATTTGAAAGGGAAGCCACACTGAGCTTGAGCTGATGACTAGACATCCAAAAGGAGATGTTAGAGAGAGGACACAAGATTTTAGTTTGGTGAGAAGGAGGCAGGTCTGGAGCAGAGAGGTAGATCTGAGATTCACCAGCAGAGATGGTTTGGAATGTATGTTTGCAGATGAGATTACTCAGTGACAAGGTGTAGAAGGGGAAGAGAAGGGGAACAAGAAGACAGCCGTGGAACCACCACGGGAAGTTGGAGAGGATCCAGGTTGAGGAGGATCCTCTGAAGAAGCAATTAGAGAGGTAGAAGAAGAACCAAGAGAGGACAGTGTCACAAAGCCCAGGGAGGGCAAAATTTCAAGAAAAGCATGGCTGATGGTTTCCAAGGCAGGTGAGGATGGAGTACTGGTTCTGATCTTTGCCTAGAAATAGGTCATTATAGATTTTTGCAAGAGTGGTTTCAGTGGAGTGCAAGGGACAGAAGCCAAATTGGAGGGGGTCTAGAATGGAATTGGAGGAGAGAAACTCCAGACAGTTCATACAATGATCTTAGAGACAGAAAGGAGCTGGGGAGTTGCTGGAGAGGAAGTGAGATCAAGGAAAGGATTTTGTTTTAAATTTTGTTTCTATTGTATATGGAAGAGACTAGAGCATGCTTGTATTGTGAGGGGGAAAGAGCCAGAGGAGAGTGAAAGGCTAGGAATGAGAGTAAGGTAGGGGAAAAGCATGGGTGTGAGGTACTTCAGGAGATGGGATAGATTTTGTTGCAAAAAAAGCAAACATCATTCTGGGATCTATCATCAGGAGTGTTGTAAGCAAGACACATAGTAATTCTTCCACTCTACTTAGCACTGATGAGGCCTCAACTGGAGCACTATGCCCAGCTCTGGGCACCACACTTCAGGAAAGATGTGGACAAACTGGAGACAGTCCAGAGTGGAAAAACAAAAAATGATTAAAGATCTAGAAAACATGACCTATGAGGAAAGATTGAAAAAACTAGGTTTGTTTAGTCTGCAGAAGAGAAGACTGATTGGAGACATGATATCAATCTTACATAAAAGTATATACAATTTTGTTATAAAGAGGAGAGTTAAAAATTGTTTGCTTGATCCACTGAGGACAGGACAAGTAGTAGTGGCTTAAATTGCAGAAAAGATTATTTAAGTTAGACATTAGGAAAAGCTTCTTAATGGTAATGGTAGTTAAGCACCGGAACAAATTGACAAAGGAGATTGTGGAGTCTCTGTCATGGGAGGTTTTTAAGAATAGGTTAGACAAATACCTGCCTGGGATGGTCTAGATAATGCTTAGTCCTGCCTCAGTGCAGGGGACTGGACTAGATGACCTCTAACTCCCTTCCAGTCCTGCATTCTACAGGGTCACTGGGGCAAGCATGACAGCAGGAGCAGAGGAAATGGATGTTAGGGGTGAGCCACAGTGGGGGTTAGCAGGGTGGACTTTCTATAGGAGAGAGGAGCAAAACAGTCAAGGGTGGAGGAGAGTGAAGGATGGATTCAACAGTCATATCAGTGGAAGAAAGGGAAAGGAGGGCAGGGAAGAGAGGGCTGAGAGCAGATGACAAGTCATCACCGCTGACAGATTGAAGTCAGAGAAAGGCACGGTGACTAGACATGGGCCGGGGAGGGGGACTGATGGGTGATGCCAAAAGAGACCAGGTGATGGTTGGAGAAGGAATGCAGCAGCAGAGAGATCAGAGCATGGCAAAGACCAAGTCAAGTGAACAGCTCTCTTGGTGAGTTGAACCAGTGTTGCAGGTCATGTGAGGAGGGAGGGGAGAGGGATCAATGCAACTAAAGGGTTGGATGAGTCATTAACATGGAAGTTGAAGTCACTGTGGATGAGTGAGAGAAACTGTGAGGAGATGAAGAGAGACAGCCAGGATTCAATGTCAGATAGGAAGGCTGATGGGGAGGAATTGAGTGAACAGTGGATGATGCAACATGGAGGGGGAGAGGAGAGAACAGTTGGATGCTGAGCAGTCAAAGAAGAGAGAGTAGGAAGGAGGAATGGTTGGAAGAACCAGGAATGAAAGGAGAAGCCCAACATGGTATATTCCATTTCCTATCCATTTTCCCACCACTACCACTCTTTTTAACCAACATCCATTAGAAGTAATGGCCTGACATTAACAACCTGTTACTGCCACTACAGTTGGTCAAATCATTTTGCCAAATATGAGATATGGTGTTTCATTTGTAATCACTGGTGTTGCTCAGTGCTGGAAACCCTTAGCATGCCAGTCGCAAGCCAGATGCACAGTAGCATGGCTAAAGGAAAGGTTTTCACTGGGGTTGGCAGGGAAGGGAAAGGTTACAGATACCCTAGGTTCAGAGGCTTAAACAGTTACAGTTCAAAGCAAACAATAGCGATAAATGTTGTGTCCCTGGCAGTCCTAGTGTGAGTCAGGGCTTTTCAGCCCTAGTGCCAGGGGTGCCATCTTCAGTCCAGTCTCTATTCAAAGCAAACAGGAGCTTGCAAGGTTCAGGCCAGCCTCACTTAGTGTTTCTCATTGGGGCCCTTCTGCACTGGCTCCCTGCCCAGCTGCAGCTGATTCCCCATATGTACAACACAGACCTGCACCCAGCTGTAATGTCCAGGACTCACAGCCTGCTCTGCACATGGCTCTGCATCCATTCCAGCCTCCAACTTCTCTCCAGCAACCATCTGCCATGCAGCTGCTGCTTCAGCTTCCAAACAGAGCCAGCCATTTCCTCCTTCAGGACATTTCCCCTTACCTCGCCAGAGAAAGAGGTGCTGTAGGGAGGGAGCTGATGGGAGTTTTAGTTCCCTGCTTTGCCCGATCACACATCTAAGCTGAAACCTTTAGCCAAGACATTAGTTTCTTTGACATTTTAATTGGGAAGGCTTTCGGACTGAAGGAGCAAGAGAGTGACACTCTGGAGGTTTGCGTACTAGCATGGGAGGTGGGAGACTCAGGTTCAAATACCAGCTCTGTCTGAGTCAGTAGGCTGGAAAGAAAAACTCTGCTCTGAATTAGGAAGCACAGGGACTTGAACCTGAGTTTCCTAGGTCAGTGTCCTAACCACCCAACTATGGACTGTATGACACACATGCCCTTCCATTTTTGTGTAAACATTCACAATGTTTTGTTTTCATTCCAGAGTAGATTGAAAACAAAATTTCACAGCCTCAAAAGTTGCCACAAAATGGAATCATCCTCTGGTCAGCTCTAATGCCAACCCTAAATTCATACATTTGTGAATTTTATTTAGGTATAACCTATGGATCAGAGAGTTAGATACGTTCTTAATACACAGCCAAATATTTACCTGTTCACCATTAGCCATTGTCACTTGCATTTCATTCTCCCATTTAGATTTAACATTAGTGGTTGACCAATGCATGAGAGGACTTGGCCATCCCTGTATTTCCTTTGCCAGATATATTCTTGGTAATAGATTAAAAAAAGACATTTTTCAAAGGCAACGTCGCTGTCATATTCTACACGTGGCAGAAAATATAAAAGTGCTCAGAATTTAGCATGGAAAGGAAGTTGGTTCAACCCATATTTCATATTCTACAATGGTTCTCTAGACACTTCTGTTTGTTACTGATGATGACAAGAGGACTCAAAGTATGTTATTGCTTTTCTATTCCAAACAATCTTCTTCCTGAGGACAATTTAGGCTATGTCTACACTACCGCAGCAAGTAAACCTATGCTACACAACTCCAGCTATGTGAATAACGTAGCTGGAGTTGACATACCTTAGGTCAAGTTACCAGGGTCTACACGAGAAAATCTCCCATCAACTTACCTTACTCTTCTCTCTGGAGATAGAGTACAGGGATTGACTGGAGAATGATCTGCGGTCAATTTGGCAGGTCTTTACTAGACCCGTTAAATTGACCATCTGTGGATTGATCCCAGAGCGACGATCCCAGCTCTAGTGTAGACCTGCCCTTATTTCAGGTCAAGGTATTGGGGGAATTCTGTAGTCAAATCTATAAAGAGACAGATATTTTTTAAAAGAATTCACTAAACTCTGTTAAATACAGGATTCTTTGGAAGCCAAAATTGCATTTTTTAAACTATAATAAACACTGAAGCAAGTCCAGGATTAGTGCCACATTCTTCATTAATGTAAACCCAGAGGGAATTTTACCCTCTTGAGAAGGTCAGAACTAGTTCACCTGTGGATGAAATAGAGAGAGTAGTGTAAGAAAGTGCCACCATCTGAGCAAAAGGGAAAACAACAAATTCTTACCAGCTTGAAGAGAGAGATGCTGCTAGTTACAAAACAACCCCATTACAGGTGCCCCTGTTGGGTTTTTCCAGACTTAAAGGGCCATTGCCAGGAAGGCAAGCTGGAAAACAAGATCCTATAAAAAGGACATTCTGCACTAAGAAGTATTACTGAGAACCAGGAAGTTAAGTCACCAGAGAAGGTTCTACCACCGCTATATCACATATAGTTAATAAACAGGACAATTCCATCTCCCAGCCACTCATTTTTGCTCATCAGTCTTTTAAGACAATAAAATCAGTAAAGGGAATGCCAAGTTTTTAAAGAGGCCTTAATCTGGCTAAGAGAACTGTACCTGCCAACTTCCAGATCTTTATGTTCCCGACCTCAATATTAAGCACTTTTAACCTGATTCCCCATTCCAGTTTTCAGCCATACCCATATTCTCCAAAGATAAATCATCTCAAAGTCATTCTACTGCAGCGTTAAAGGCTGTTTTTCTCTCTCTCATATTTAATATGTTCCTGTGTTTCCCCAGGTACAGTTGAAGGCATAATTATTGTAGCTCATCCACTGCATAATAGATATTTATTTATTAAATAAGTGACCAAAGAGATACTGGGACAGTCTCTGATCCCAATTGCTCCAGTATAAAACTGGAACAACTTCACTGACTTCTAAAGAATTTACTCCAGATTTAGACTCACGTAACTGAAGTCATGACCTGGACTTGTATTTCCAATCACCAGGAGGCTTATTAAATAGTCCTATTAGAGTTGTGAAGTTTAAATGCTAAATTTTAAAAGCTTAGATACCACTCCAAGAGAGGGTCATTCAGGTACTAGCACATTCATATTGTTTATACATTGGTATAATGTCCATAACTAGGTATCTGAACCCAGTACAAAAGTTAAATGATTAGTACTGGATGCAGCCATCTAGAAAAAGCCACCCTGCCAAAAAAACTATGGATCAACACACGCTCATGCTGCAGGGGTGCAAGTGACCAAATTTTGGCCCTCCAGCATCAACTACAGCTGACCATCAAATGCTGAAAAATTTCCATCCCCAGCCATTTCTCTGTGGAAGACCAAAGTGCTTTATGTAATTGGGATGGGGACACAACATATCACAGACTGGGGGAATGGAAGGAGTGGGTTTAGAAAGGTCCCCGTTCGGGATGGGACAGTCATAGAAAACTTTATAGCTGTTTGTCTAAAGTTAGTGGCAGCTGTCTTTTGTCCCTTGGAAGATTACATAGTTTCAGTGCTTCTTCCCATTCCCCGATCTTCTCATCCCCTTGCAAACAGGAGCCGCATGGAATGGGAGGGTTGCGGAGGTTGAGGTGGAGGGAGGGTTAGGTCCAGGAAGGGGAAGGGAACACTATGGTTGTCTGAGGAAAAGTTAGTCACAACAGTCTTTTTCTCCCTTGAAAGATTACAAAATTTTTACCATCCCTGTCCCTGGTGCATGGCCTCATCCTGCTCTGAGCCATTCTGCACATGCTGGGGAGGGGGGAGCAGGGGAACAGGTGGTAGAACAATCCAGTCTGGCGGTTGGATAAACAGAGTGTGATGTCCCTTTGCTGTAGAGAGCTGAGGGGCTTGTGGTGCCGATCTGAAACTTCAGGGAACCCAATGAAGTTGTTTTGTCTCTCTATGATGTGGACTAATTGGTAGAAGTGTTAAATGATTTTTTGTTTCATTTTTCACCAAGAAGGTTGGTGGTAATTGGATGTCTAACATAGTGACTGACAGTAAAAATGAATTAGCATCCAGGCTAAAACAGTGAAAGAACAAGTTAACAACTACTTAGACAAGTTAGATGTCTTCAAGTCACCAGGCCCTGATGAAATGCACCCTAGAATATTCATGGCCCAGATACCTCTTCAGTCATCTCCTTTAGTGATTATCTTCAAAAAGTCATGGAAGATAGGAGATATTCCAGAGGACTGGAAAAGGGCAATATAATGTCCATCTATAAAAGGAAAAAAGGACAATCTGGGGAACTACAGACAAGTCTGCTTAACTTCAGTACCTGAAAAGATAATGGAGCAAATAATTAAGCAATCAATTTGCAAACACCTAGAAGATAATAAGGTGATAATTAACAGTCAGCATGAATTTGTCAAGACCAACCTTATAGCTTTCCTTGACAGGCTAACAAGCCTTGGGGATAGGGGGAAGTGATACTTGTGGTATATCTTGACTTTAGTAAGGGTTTTGATACTGTTTCTCATGACCTTCTCATAAACAAACTAGGGAAATACATCCTAGATGGAGCTACTATAAGGTGGGTGCATAACAGGTTGGAAAACTGTTCCCAGAGAGTAGTTATCGGTGGTTCACAGTCAAGCTGGAAGGGCAGATAGAGTGGGGTCCCACAAGCATCAGTTCTGGGTCCAGTTCTGTTTAATATCGTGATCAATGTTTTAGATAATGGCATAGAGAGAGTACACTTATAAAGTTTGCGGGTGATCAAAGCACTTGCAACGGCTTCAAGCTTGGTAAGGATAGGATTAAAATTCAAAATGATCTGGACAAACTGGAGAAATGGTCTGAAGTAAATAGGGTGAAATTCAATAAGAACAAATGCAAAGTACTCCATTTAGGAAGGAACAATCAGTTGCACACATACAAAATAGAAAATGAATGCCTAGGAAGGAGTACTGCAGAAAGGGATCTGAGGGTCATAGTGGATCACAAGCTAAATATGAGTCAACAGTGTAACAGTGTTGCAAAGAAAGCAAACATCATTCTGTGATGTATTAGCAGGAGTATTCTTCCACTCTACTCCAGGCTGATTAGGCCTCAACTGGATTAGTGTGGCACTCAGAACTGGACACATTTCAGGAAATATATGGACAAATTGGAGAAAGTCCAGAGAAGAGCAATAAAAATGATAAAAGGTCTAGAAAACATGACCTATGGGGGAAAATTTTAAAAAGTGGGTATGTTTAGTATGGAGAAAAGACTGAGAGGGGACATGATAATAGGTTTCAAGTACATAGAAGGCGGTTAAAAGGAGGAGGGAGAAAAATTGTTCTTCTTAACCTCTGAGGCTAGCACAAGAAGCAATGGTCTTAAATTGCAGCAAGGTGATTTAGGTTGGACATTAGGAAAACTTCCTGTCAAGGTGGTTAAGCACTGGAATAAATTGCCTAGGGAGGTTGTGGAATCGTCATCACTGGAGATCTTTCAGAGCAGATTAGACAAAGACCTGTCAGGGATGGTCTACTTAGTCCTGCCATGAGTGCAGGGGATTGGACTAGATGACCTCTTGAGGTCCCTTCCAGTCCTACATTTCTGTGACTATGACTCTATGACTTAGCCTAATAGTGCTCAGTCTAGGGTTCACCTCTACCAGGCAAATGTGTGTTAAAATACAACTTGTCCTGAATACACTATAGAGTTTTAAACATGTTAGGCAAATGTTTAAAAAAAAATCACTCAATTTTTATCCCAGTCTAGACAGGCCCATTGGGAAGGTTTCTGGAAGGACAGCTTGTTCCCTGGATAAAAATCAGCAAAATCTAAAGAGCTCTTTAACTGTGTCTAAATTCTAAGATATACTTTGTTATAGCAATTCAAGCTATTGGATGCATTCTGCAACAGTAAACTTAGTGGGTGGTCCTTTTTTGTGTCTCTTTGACAAACCATAAAATCTTGATGGCCCACTGGAGCTACTCTTTTGTGTGTTTTCTGCAAACTTAAATTATTCTGTAACCTATAACAGATAGTGAGTGTGTTTGCTGTTGATATTAAGGTATGCAAAGGCTGGATTCACAAATGCACACAGGTATATTATGTTTATAATCTGATTTTTAAAAAATAATTACGATCCCCCTCTCACATATTTCAGTTAAAGGCACATATTCCACTCCTAGTATGACTTCTTTGACTGTACTCAGTTTTCCACTGGATTTCTTTGATTTCATCTTAACACAGCTTCTTATTCACCACTCTGTTCTCAGCAACTGCTCTCTAAGTAAGCAGTGAATCCAAATCATTCAATTTGAGGTTTCTGTGGTTTTGGTTCAAAGGACACAAACCTACTTTTATAATTTTTGATATTACAGAGAAGCCACAAGGCCTAGCCAGATCCTTAATGGATATAAATCGGCATAGCTCCACAGAAATCAATAGAGTTATTCCACTGTACACTAATTGACAATCTACTCCACAGGTCTTTCTGAAAGCCTACTGCTATGTATTGAACTCTTAAGATGCAAATGATAGTCATGGGTTTTGGATTTGTGCAACCAAGAGTCAAGATCTTTGTATACTTGTGAAAGGTGCCTAGCACTCGTAGGCACTTCCAGAAATTACATGCATATATTAATAATATTAGAATACTAAATAAGGGAAGGAACATATTTAGAACATGGCTTTTTCTGGCCACTCTATCTACCTGATGCTTCCCCTTTCTGAGTTGTGCCAGGCTAGGATCAGAATCTTTAATGGATTCTTGATGAATTGACCATCCATTCTTCCTCATTATGGAACCAGAAACTCTCTGGACCCAGAAACTTCAAGCTCTCTATGGCTGATATGCCCTAGAGTGCAATGGGGTATTTGCAAATCTCCAATTTCACATGCTACCCAAAGATTTTGAATAAGCCCAAGTTGTAAAAGGTCATTGACCCAGTCACCCCTAGGAGCAAGGTTGTTCAGGGTCTAAGAAAACAGTGTGTTCTTTAGGTTGTATTTCTTTGCTAATTTAAGATCTTTTCCACTTATGACATGGCATCCCGAAGGAAGTTTCCTGCTCGTTATTCAATTGGTATTTTTCCAAAAGATGCTGGGCCTTGATTCTGTTTTCACTTAACTGGTGAGAATCAGGAATAACTGCTGGAGTCAATAGAATTACGCCATCATGAATGAGATAAGAATGAAGCCTAAATTTGTTCATTATCTGACATGAAGCAATGCAAGAGAAGCTTTTGAAAAAAAAACCTGACTTTCATCTGATTGTAAAAATTTCTCCTACCATAAAAATATTGAAACAAGATCTCACAGAGGATTAGTCTGGGAAATGTCAGGGAAAACAGTCAATTACTTTCAAAACTTTGGGACCTTCCAAGCCTAGGAATTCATGTAAGATGTTTCCAAGATCATATCAAATGTGCCACAAGAAGAACAGGTAACACATCGTAAGAGAAGAAACAAAGACCGAGAGGTCAGTAAAATTATTGTTGATATTGTAGAACACAGGCAAGTTCTTACATTTCATACAGAAATGTCATGCAAGTTTCTAGTTAGCTGTATTTTCTGAACACTAAAATAGAAAAGTCAGCTTACCAGTACTCCAGTGTATTGAAAGGTCTGTGGATTCAGCTGAAGAAATTGTGAGTATTTGAGGCATGTAAAGCCAGAGAAAAGAACAGCAAGATCAATATAGAATATTTTCTGATCTCAGTCCTGAGCTTCCCTCTTCTCCGTTTGTGAGATGGAAAGCAGTTAGATCATTCGCCTGGCATGAGAGACCATAGAAGTTGTCTCCAAGCCCCCTGCTTGGGACATACCAGAGACAAGAGTTGGCTTTGACAGAGCATTTATATTGTCTGCAAGCTGGGGATTGCTGGATAACTCCCTGGTGCCAAATGGGTCTCCCCATCAGCTGTGCCGAGCAGATATTGAGTGCAGCTGAGAACTGAAGCCTCTGTGAAGGGCCTTAGGCCCTGAAGACTATGGATCTACTCATAGTGTGCAAAGTTAAGCATGTACATAATTCTTTGCATGATCAGCACCAGAGGAGGAACTGTGTCCATTGTACAATGTTATTCATACACAATGTCTGATCTAATGTATTGTTTCTGCTTTTGACTTGACCAGATAGCCAATATTTAGGGTCTTGAGGCTTGTTTCTGTTATGAGGAGAACCTGATGGAGTTGGGTGTTTGTTTGATGTAAACCTGTTTATTTGCAAAGAATGTAAAAAAAATAAATCTTGTTTCTCTGAATACAGAGGAATCCAGCAGCAGGAGACAGTTTCTCTACTCACAAGTCTCAGCCTCTTTCAGCCAGCACTCTACCCAAAACAAGCTCTCTAGATTTTTTTCTCAGGGTCATGCTTCCAATCCTTGTTCTGGAGGTCTTTGGCTTTCTTCTGCTTCTCCGTTGTGTAGGAAGAGAATCAACAGAAACACACAGTTTGAACAAAATACCCATTTCCTCCCACCCCCAGCTTCTCTTGAAATCCCTTTGCCCAAATAGCTCAGATTCTCACCCGCATCGATGTAGCCTATGTTTTGGGTGGTGTCTCCTATTCTTTTAGCTATCTCATTCCATAAAGGAGCTTAATTCTTTCTTACATTTACCCTGAATGAAAGGCCGCTGCCAGCTTCAAGGAGATTTTACCCAACTCAACTAACTGGCTATGTTCAAGGTTTCTAAGGCAAATATATAAATATTTAACAAGAACAACCACCACATTCATTAACATACCCATAGATTTCCTAGTTTCATTTACAACCTATTAGTTTGGAATATCCCAGATTTTCACTTGTCCATTGTGTAGCATCTCCATGGATTTGTTTTCTGTGTCACAAGCTTTTCAAACTTATGTTAAGACAATTCCCCTTCTCTTGATCCCACTGTTTCCCCATTTTCTCACAATCCTGTGCACATGCTTACCTCTTCTCAGCCAATATCTACTTTACTCTATAAAACTTAAATCCTGTTGTCCAACTTCTTCACTCACACAAAGTGCTGCTGACCTTTATGACCTCTGTCAAAAATTGTTTATTGCACCATTTTGTTAGGCAGTCCCTTTGGTGGATACATACCTTGGATTTATTACTTCAAAACCTGCCCATGCTTCCTGACAGGCAGAGGAAAACTTGGTTTATTTTTATAGTCTTCTTCCTCAGTTAAATGCACACATTTCCCTGTACTTGTTTTAATTCATGCAATAGCTTAGTTTTTCCCTCTCCCTTGCTTAATGAGAGAATTCGTTTGCCTGTGAGAACCTACAAATAAATATCAATATTGTTTAGAAATTATAGGGTCATTTATAACACTCTGGAATAACATAAACCTAAAGTACATTAAATCATTATAGGTTTGAAAACCAGTCTTGGGTCAATAGAGACAAAAATAAGATCATCTCATGACTGAGTCAATAGCCCAGAAATGAACTGGTGGACTCAATGACTTCATAAAAAAAAGTCATCCCCATATTTGGCAACAAATGGCTCCCTTGTCAGCAATCTTACCCAAAGTCCAGATCCTGCAAACGCATATGCTTAACTTTGAGCATGTCATTAGTCCTGTTTCAGTGATGGCCAAAGGATCGGAACCAGAGAGGCTCTCTCTTGACTTCAGTGGGCACAGGATCAGACTCTTAGAGTATGTCTACATTTGAGCTGGCAGGTGTGATTCACAGCTTGTGTAGACATACCTGTGCTAGTTCTTATGGAGATGGCATGCTAAAAAGGGCAGCATAGCCAGAGTGGCGGGGTGGTGGCTCTGGCTAGACACCAGTGTACATAGCTGGGGAGGTATGAGGAGGTATCTATTCTGGCAGCAAGCCCAAGCTCTACCCCACCCCCACCCCCATTGCTAACCTGGGTACACTACTATTTTTAGAATGCTAACTTGAGCAGAGCTAACGCAGGTATGTCTATGTGAGCTGAGAATCACACCTACCAGCTCAAAGGCAGACATACCCATAGGGTGAAATTCTGGCCCCACTGAAGTCAATGGGAGTTCTGGCACTGAACTCAGTGAACCAGGATTTCAGCCTTAATAGTCATATAGATTCAATTCCCATTGAAATCAATGACTTGTGGTCATTACAAGTATATTGGGCCAAATTGTGTTCTCAGTGACACCAGTGTATATCCAGATGTTACTCTGAATCCCATCAGCATAACTGAAAACAGAATTTGGCCCTTTGGGGCTAACACATGCCTCCACTCATTTGCCCAGCTCTTCCCCAGTCATTTCTAACACAGAATTGGATAGCAAGAGTTGATATTTGTTTTCAAAACAGAAGTACAATGCACAAGCATTTTCCAGAGCCAAGTATATGAGCTTGAGTCTTAGGCTAATATAAGCCATATTTAGAGTATTATGTTCTCTACTTCAACTCCCTCTTTTGTTTTCAGTTACTGTTTACAAAGTAGTACGTTCTGCATCAAATCTGAAATAACAAGGAAATGTATGTTTGTGGTGACAAACCTTGAACAGGGCCTCATTCTTACACAAAGTCTTTTATTATACCAAGAAAAATCATCATAGGTTAGGAAGAGTAATTCATTTAGATGTGCTGACAACTTTGAATGAATAGCTTTCTTCCTCTGGGTCTCGCTATAGTGGGCCAAATGCATGCAAAGATTAGTCACTGACAGGAATCCCAGAACATCAGTCACTTCCAAAAAAACTCCATGGATCTCCTGGAAATTATTTGAACAAAACTACTTTTAAGAAGTCTTTCAATTATTTACATGGTGTACAGATTTTCTAGGAAAAAGGATTATGTCTTCAGGCTCCAGGTTTTAATAAGTGTCTAATTTCTGTGTCTACAATAGCCTCCTGGTTCTTACTATGTTCAGTTTAATGGGCCATCATGTTATAGCAGCCAAAGGGTTCTAAAGCCTATCTGAGGCATACGTGGGCTCTAACACCTCAGCAGGAAAAGAAGATTACCTTTAAATGAAGTTTTCTTCAGCCTTTATATTTCTTTTTCCTCACAATTTTATAGGTCATCAAATGAAAGATGAATTGTAAAATATAAGGACTCTATTCTGCTCTGTTACTCAGGTGTAAATCCTGAGTAAGTCCTCTGGCCCCAATTCTGATCTCACTCTCAATGGTTTTATGATGTTATAACTCCATTGGATTAAATGCAATTATTCCTGATTCATTCTGGCGTCACTGAGAACTGACTATGCCCCTTAGTAAATATTTAATAACAAGGTTAATGTATTTCTGCTCTCTTATTCCTTCCTATCTCTGCAAACAATGACATTTAACGTTATATTAGATAAGGTTTTTCCACTAGACACAATGAAATTTACAGTATCAGCTACTCCTCTTGTCCCTTCACACCAGCCCTGCCCAAAAAATAAAACCTACTCAGAGCAAAGCTTTCTATAGGCTGAAAAGGGTAAAAAGCCAGACACTCAATAAGGTGCACTAGGAACTTCATTATAACCAATCTATTTTACATAGAAGGCACCCATGGACAGCTTTCCAAAGGTTTAAAAAGGCATCTAAGGATGCAAATAAGTGCTTACTGGGATTTACATAATTTTCTAAACAGGTTAGGCCCTAACTCCCATTCTGTATCTTACTATACCTGTAGTTCCATGCTCTCCAAGTTTCTTTAATTAGGTGTTTGTGTGAGTAAGGCACCACTCAATGCAAATAAGAATGGCCAAGTCAGGCCAGATATGATTCATTGTTATGATTCAAGATTACTTCTGTTCTTGGTTAACTTCTTTTTTTACCGCTTTGTTAAAAATGAGTTTCCCTGCATAATTTACATTGGTGTAATTAAAGGCTTCTATATACTAGTGTTTTTTCCTCTAGTGGAAAAATCCTCAGTTTAGAACAAGGCATGAAAGCAGAATCTGACCCAATTCCTCTTTCTTGACCCAGCAAAGGGTTTGCCTCTATTTATATGGTAGTAATGACTATAAACAACACTTGTAAAAATTCATAAACACCACTGAGGCATGATTAACAACTACGGGCTAAACTGCGTGCCAAGGACACAGCTCATAGGGAAGGGTGGCGAGTTTCTGTGCGACCTCTGAATCATCCCTGGAACAAGAACCAGAGTTACTTTCCCATGTGTAGAAGTTTCTGGTTATCATGGGAATAATGTACAAATTATCAAGGGGTGCAAAGTTCGGTTTAAGATCGGATGGCATCAGGAATACATAATCTGCAATATCCTCGATTGGTGGTAAAAGTTTAACGGGTCAAAGTACAGACATTGAGATATGAGGGTATGTTGTTCATATAATGGCTATATTCCGGTGCGGAGTATAATGAGTGGATACAATAATGAGGATGGATTGACCCTCATTTGGTGAGTTTATGGTTCAGTGAGTTTATGGTTCCAGTTCATATGGTCCAATGGAAAAAGTCTCTCAGCCCCTTTCTCATAGTCGAGGCACGATGTTGCTCCGGCTCATGCCTCTACTGCATTGCCCCTAAACCCTCGACCAGCTTAGTTCTACTGGACATAGTGTTTAGGGGAGAAAGGCAAGGTTCTACCATTCAATACCCCTCTGCATCACCTCCACTTGGTGGGAGAGGGTAGGGCAAGTGGGCCTGCAGTACCCTGTACATCCAACCCAAAGTGAGGGCCTTTTCTGTGCAGGGGCATTAGCAGGTAGTCTACTCTCATTCACATCCCTTCATGGGCAGGCAGTCCAACTCAAACTCTTGCCAGAAGAATATTGCCTAATATTCATGCTTGTTTAGAAATATTAACTAGCTGGAACTGATATTTGAAATTCAGTGTGTTTCATCTGATTGCTGATGAGCAGACATCTGAAAGGATCACAAAGGAAATAACCATCTTGTTCTGGATCAAGGTACAAGATAATCCCCAAGTGCTAACTGAGACTCAACACTTCAGTTTACAGACTATATTTACGGGGTCTCTAATTACACTGGGACACTGACACTGGGAAAACAAGAAGCTAACATCGAGGGGCAGCTTTAAAAATGATCTGCAAAAACTTTTGTGTGGCAGGTTGGGTTTTGTTCTGCTGTTGTTGCTTTTGGAAAACTACAGCAGCTTCTCCTAACTCAGCCAGTTACACTGTGACAGGTCCAAGTATAATAAGTAATTGATTTGAAAATCATCTGTACTTTTGTGTAAAATTAAAAATACTGTTAGAATCTAGCGACTGCTTTCTTCAGTGACTTACATCTCATGGATTCTTTGGTGTTCTAAACTCAGCAAAGAATCCAGTAACACAATGTAGGAACATATTTGTCCTGGTTTGTAATAGTGAATGTCCTTATCCTATACACATGATTATTATTTTTATAATTGGTTTCATGGTAAATTTAGCACACGTCCTTCCAACTGCTTGGTAATTTTGTGATTAGAAATTCTCTTAGGACCAAAATGTTTCTTCTCTCTTAAGGATCCACTCATTGCAATGTGAAATTTTGACAGAAGAAGATCATCTTGACTAATTTAATTGTGGCCCAATTTATGACTGAATTAACGTTATCACGTGAAGCTTACAAAAGAGCCCTTGTTTGATTCATGTTATAGTGGATCATAACTCTGCATCTCTTGGAGTTTCTTTGGAAGCCTTTGCCCATGTGTGCTGGTTTGAAGAACAGAAAGACACATTTGATATAGAAGTAGATCAGGTCTTTTGGGATGAGATTCTATGCTATGCCTCTAAGGTGTAATGCAGAACTCACAGCTCAGGAGCCAGGTTTTGCAGGGCTATGGTGCTTTAAACCACCTTTGTGCCTTCCTGATCCTGGGCTGCTCCAGGGGCTGGAGGGGCCCATGGCGGAACAGACTGCCATGGGGCTTGCTTAAGTTATGGCAGAATTTCTATAGAACTTCATGCTATGGCCCTGCTGACAACACACCGCTCCTGCCCCCAGTCTTGCCCTCAGCACCCTCCTGCACCAGGCGTGTCTCCCACAGTGCCTGTCCTGAGGGAACCGCTTCAAGCCAGATACAAGGTTTTTAGGAGCAACAAAGAATCCTGTGGCACCTTATAGACTAACATGCATCTGCAGCAGTGCTTGTGGGTGAATACCCCCACTTCTCAGATGCAAGTGTTCCATTTTCCAGGGCAGGTTATATATAGCAAGCAAAAAAAAAGCTAGAGATAACGAGGTTAGTTCAATCAGGAGGATGAGGCCCTGTTCTAGCCAGTCTTTGTTTAATCCTGAGCTGATGGTGTCAAATTTGCAGATGAACTGGAGCTCAGCAGTTTCTAGGTTTTTGTATATTGCCATTCCTAATATCTGATTTGTGTCCATTTATCTGATGGTGTGGCTGATCTGGTTAGGTCCTGTGATGGTGTTAGGTTCCTGCTAGAGAGTTACTGGTGTGCTGTGTGCAGTTACAGGTGAGAATATGCTTCAGGTTGGCAGGTTGTCTGTGGGGACCACTGATCTGGATATATATTGTCATCAAATTTGAAATAGTTGTGTCTGAGGGATAAAGCACAGAGCTCAGCAACCAGTTGTGCTGTGGCATCAGAGATGGGGCATCCAGGATTTTCAGGTTTGTGGATTTTGGACAACAGCACCTCCTTTATCAGCCTCTTTGATTATAATGTCAGAGTTTTGTAGAGGTGAAGTGAGGAGTGAGTGATTCTGTCTTATTTTTAGTTTTGTATGTTTGTTTGGTTTTTTGGAAGTTGAGAGAGAGTCCAGGTTGGGAGCTTTTTTTTTTTTTTTTTGTGTTTTGTGTGGGAGAGGCTGATCAGGGGGTTCCTCAGTTTCTTTGATTGAGTATGGCAATCTCTCTCTGTGGTGTGTGTAGTATGTAGATAGCAGTGATTTTTTTTTTTAGTTAGTTTGGTTATTGATGTCCCATCGTTTGCATTTTGGAAGGAAAGATGTGTCTGTCTGTATTTGTGCAAGTTTCTTCATGAGGTTGATGGATTTCCTGAACCCACTTTCTTCAGATGCAAGTGGTGGAAAAATCAGGGCAGGTTTATATATGCAAGCAAGAAGCAAGCTAGAGATAAACGAGTTAGTTCAATCAGGGAGGATGAGGCCCTGTTCTCTGTATTGGCAAGCCATTCACAGTCTTTGTTTAATCCTGAGCTGATGGTGTCAAATTTGCAGATGAACTAAGGTTTTTAGAGCCCCTTTATGCTGTATCGGCCTTTTCATTCAACATAAAGGAACCAGAGAGAGGCGAGGATCTCACCCTTTGTTTTTATTCTAGTCCTTATCTACAGTGGATATTAAGGCTTAGCTGATCAGGGAATAATAATAAACAGAGACTAAGAAGTGACAACACTGGTCTAGATTCTACTGCTCTCGTGTACATCAGTGTAATTCCATAGATTGTGTCTTTTTCAGCTATTACGACTTGATACAAAGTCCACAGAGTCTTTCCAATCCAGGGACTTTGCATCAGGCCCCTAGGCACTATGCGCTTATTAGACAGCAGCATTGTCATTAAGCTTGTTTCCATTAAAGGTATTTTATAGGTAGCGTGTAGTTATTATTTAATCTCTTGGCAGTGCAATATATAACCTACAGCACCACTCTACTTAGCATCTCATTTTTCACCTCTCCTCTAACCCCCCTGAAAGCCTTTTCTGCAAGTTTACCTCATGTTAATTTACAAGTACCTAATCTATACCTCTATCCTACAAAGGTTTCACTGTTGTGATCTGTTGGCCACATCATTTACATAATACAATAACATTAAAATCTGTCTTCATATATTTTGATTAATGCCTTTTTGGGTAAAATCCCACGGCATTTTTTCAATTAGAATGGGTTCTTGTTGCATCTATTCTCAAAGAGCTGTTATCACAAAACATCTGTACTGAATGTAAGAACATCTGTTTCCCAAACTCTTTCCAGGTCCCTAGATGACTCATTTATTTGATGTTTTTTTCTTCATAATGGCAGTCAAAAAAACCCTTCACTTGTAAGTTCTCATCTTCATTTTATAAGGTAAACTATTGCTCCCGATATTAGCTGGAGCCATTCTAGGAGCTTTGTGTTATGCTTTCAATATTATCACGTTCACCATGAAATACCATTACTTCAGCTGCTCTTAGCACAACTGTTCTTACATCACTTTTTAAGTGTTCCCAGACTACTGATGTGAAGTGTTGAACTGACCCCAGATATCAACATCCCTGAAGCACTTAGGTTAGGCTTTTCTAGAGCCTTTAAAGAAGTTAGGCACCCAAATGACATTGAAGTTCATTAGGAGTCAGGCACCTAACTCCCATAGTCTCCTTTGATGATCACACCCTTAGACATTTAACATGAATATAACTTGTCAAAAAATTCAATACAGGCCTTTGTAATTTTACTCATACAATGCCCACTTCAGCCAACCATCCCTATTCAGCAAAACAATAAGCACAAGCTGAAGTGCTTGGCTGAACTGAAGCCACAGACAGGGTCCGAGCTAACTCCTGCTGAAGTCAAGGGGAGTCTTTCAATTGACTTCTGTGGGAGCCAGACCAGGCCTTACTGATTAACCACACAAGTGCCACCATGTCATTTCCTCTCTCCTCTGACCTACCACCTTCATTTCTCCATCAGGACATAATTATCCCTGAATGCACAGAATTACCTGAAATGATTTTTAATGTTTATGATTAAATGAACAAGTGAAATATAGTAAACTACCTCACCCAATGCCATGGAGGCAGTGCTGCAGACAGACTGGGTCACCTACTGATGCAGCAGTATCACTTCTTACAGCACTGTGACAGATTGCTCTACTCACCACTGGATGGCATCACCTCCTGGCAGCGCTGGGGATTAGCTCGGTCAGGCCAACGCTCCTTCCAGCAGCTACACCCCATCAGTGTCTCCTCTGCAGCCCCTCTTTTGCCCTCAGGAGCCACAGCTGTCCTCTTCATCACTCAGCCCTCCAGCCAGTTCCTTATTGTGGTTCCCCTGCCGAGCTAAGGGGGAGGGAAAATAGAAGTGTATCAAAATTCTCCAGTAGTTTCAGGCAGTCTTCTGCTTCCCAGTGCCACTCCTGCAGTGACTGGCAGGACAACTCGGGCCAATGCTCTACTCTGGGTTCCCTCTACCCAACAGCCAAGGTCTGTTCCCTGCTCCTTGCTGCCTTTCCCTGGGCCATTTCCATAGCTCCTGGCCCTCCCCACTCCTATGGATTTGCCAGTCTCTTCACTACCTCCTCCCAGGAAGTAACTTTAGGCAACTCATAGTTGCAGCCCCTCAAACAGGTGTAAAGCAGCACAGCTATATTGACTTTAGTTGAGCTACACTGATTTACACCAATGGGCCAGTTCTCAGCTGATCAGACAAAAATGTTTTCACTCGTACAAAAGTCTTGGGTTCCGATCCTGGAATCTGTTCCATATTAACAGACCCCTATGCCTGCCCAGAGCCCCACTGACTTTAATGGGACCCTGCATGAATCCCCCTGCATGAAGTAGCTTGCAGGATCAGGGCCTTGGTCGTTTATTATTAACAACTATTAACAAACCCAAAGTTTAAGAAAAGAGAAATGGACTTGTCCTCTGAGGTTTCTGGGACAGATATGTGGAGCATTAGTGAGTTGGGATAACTGGGGGTTAAAACAGGTTTAGACTTTCACTTCACCAGTTTTAAGGACCCAATCCTCCACCACCTAAGTAAATAGGAGTGAAAGCATTGATTTCAATGGGAGCTGGAGCAGGATCTAAATCACAGGGGGGAATTAATAACTGGAAAGGATCCTATGTTAGAAATGGTTGTCTGAGTCTTGCTTTAAGTAAATGCACCCTTGTCACATTCTGAGATACAAGTCAGACCGGTTAGAGATTCTGTCACCATTGGTATTATAACCTCCCTCAGGGGTCTGTCTAGGATACGGACACACACAGCCAGCATGCACTCCGTGTTCTGTATATTATACTGCTCTGACTCAACCACTTTGAATCCAACAGCCAGCCAGCAGTTGACATGGACACACTCTTGTCTTTATCAGACTTGATGACCCAACATACCCCCAGTCTTATACTTTCCCACACCTAGGTACTTTGCAATGTCCAGCTCTCTCCTGCAAAATTCATAAGAATAATACGGTCCATTTGCTCCTCTAACAAGACAAAATACATAGCCTATCACTTTAACTGGAATTAACTAAAACTTTAATTCAAACACAGCACTTTAATTCAAAACAAAAGGCAAACTCCTTCAAATATTTAATTCACATACAAATATACAGCAATAGTATATTACATCAATACACAGGCCAAGATTTTTTAAAAAGAGTGCCTAAAGTTATTCTTAAATTCATATTTATGCACCTAGTGTATTGATGGAGCTTATGGGTGCTCAGCATTTTTTGAAATCGGGCACTTAAAGATGGACATAGGGGCCTAATTTTAGACGTCCATTTTTAAAAAAAACTTGGCCATACTGTATATTAGATACAGAGTTGTAAGGTACCAATATATATAAGCTATGCAATGGTTTAATTGTAAACTCCAGTGTATAGGCTTAGAAAAATAAAGCACTCTGCTCCTCTCAATTGGTGTCCGGAGGAAAGAAAGAATAAACTAGCTTCATTTGCATTTTTGTTACCCATAATTCCACCATGAAAGTTTTGTAGCTTGAATTAAAGTTTAACTAAGTTTTGAGCTTTGAGGTAATAATTGTCCTTATTGTATAAGGAAAGGGCATAAGAATTGTGCTAAATATATCCAGGGGTCACCCTAACCTAATCCCAATCTTGCACAGTTGTCTAGTGGAGTTTGAACACAAAGGAGAAAAATTAGAAGAAAGGGCTCTCTCTTCTCTTCCTGATGAGGAGTCTGTCTAGGGATCTCCTATTGCTTTCGCTTCCCAAGCTGGAAAGCCAGCAGTTTGAAGAAAATCCAGTTATGCAGATTCTAGCAGCAGTAGTAGCTGCTGATGTGGCCCAACCAGACCTGCAGAGTAGAGACAGTTCTTCAAAAAAGGCAATGTGGACTGGTAGTGACATGTTGAACTCTGGACCAGTGATGGTGGAAAGGACTCATAGTGAGGAGTGGCAGAGGGTCAATTAAGCCACCTTTACAGGGCCCTGACCCACTCAGAGATTGGGGCAAACTGAACCAGAGAGCTGAACCAGCTGGCCATAGCACATAGCATAGCATAGCACAGGGTAGGAAAGGGTAGGACCATGACCAGGCAGCTGTGACAGGAGAAGATGGGACCCACAGATGACCTGGGCTACCCTGAGACTGACTGACATATCATGACTCGGGTACCAGATTGGGGAAGACTTGAATAAATTCTCTGTAAATTACAGTGGGTTCTCTTAATCTTTAATTTGAAGATATCTATAGGTTGTGTGTCCCATGTTCCATTGTTTTCAGTCCCTGTCCTTTCAATGCAAGTTCTCTGTTCCAAAATAGTCAAGAGTGCTTGAGAGTGAAGAAGTGCTTCCCAATAAGGGCAACCAGGGAAAATGAAGTAAAACGAGATAAACAGCAGAGCTATAAATGAGACTCTGGGTGGTAACTCAGGCCATATTTTTGTTATTTTCAAAAAAAAGCAACCCCCTAAATATCATGAACCCCGCCCTTGTTGTTGTCACCAACCCCAGCATAAGAATTATAGGTTTCTTAGACAATTTAATGCAGGAAACAATTCAACGGATTTTATTTATTGTTCTGATGCAAATAATCTTTCAAATTAAAAAATTCAGGAGGATTGGACCTAGGTGATGTTTAACATGTAATTTGGATAAGTCTTCTCAGTAATGGAAAATAATCTGAACGACAGCTGTATTTAAAATGGCTATGAGGGATTTTTTCTGCTTCTCTAATCATTTTTAAGACATTAGCATTGCTACTTAGGCTGTGACAGTGTTTTTTGGAGTTATGGTCTGCCATGCACAAATCAGAGAGCAGAAACAGCATTATGTATTTAATCCCTGCCCTGTGGACAGAAGATTGCTAAAGCCAACAACTCAGAGTGAAAATTAGTAATAAAAAAAATAGATCTAATTTTGGGCCATTTTGCAATGATTTACAAGCAAAAATTTGAAAAAGCTCACGTTATTCTGTTCAAACAAATGCTATTTGACCAGCTCTAGTCATTACCAAAGCTCTTTTTGTTCATTATCATGTGCTCCCTTTAACAGTTGAAATGATATGCAGTAAAGTAGGAATTGCAATGCTGTCTATCGGACACTCTGGGTCGAAAGTGAAAAAGAAAAAAGCTGCTGTAGATAGTGATTGCAAAGGCTCCCTCAGACCAAAAAAAAAAAATTGCTCTGTTAATGCACTTCTTATCTTTGCTTTTTGGCCAAGTTTTCATTATACCTCAGTTCAGTTCACCCTGCAGCTTTTGTCTAATGCTGTGTGTAAGCCTCCAGTTGTGATCAGGTTTTAGAAAAAGAGAAGACCATGAAAACATCAGCATGTTGCCTTTAGCCTCCTTGTTTCAATACAACCCTTGATTTTTGAAGCTTTAGTTCCTCTGAAATCTCCTAAAGAAAGTTTTTAGAAATAGATCCAAACCAAAATCCTTTGTGCAAACACACTCCACTTTGGAAAAGTGGATCCAGATCTGAACTGTTCAGCTTGTCCCTGTTTCATTATTGGGCCAAACCACAGCCACAGATAAAGAGATTTTTGGGGATGTTCACATTCAAACAATGCCTTTCATCCTCAGCTCTAGTGATTATTTCTCTCTACAGGTAGAGTACAGCAGTATTTCTCAGCGTATAACTTGGTCCGTGGGATGGCCAGCTATCACTTGCAAACATCTGTACAAGAGCTTGATCACGGATAAAAGATATTTTACAGCATAAGCACAAAAATATTATTCTCTGAAATATGCATAACCAAAAATCTTGGGTATTTTATTCATTCCATTGGTATAGATTATTGAATAAAAATTATGTTAAATCACTCACGAGAATCCACTTCCATAGCAAATTATACATATTGGTGTTATTACATAATATGGATCAAACTTCACCTTAGGTTATCTCCATAAAATGCAGTGAAGTCTGTAGTGTTATATAGGGGTAAGAGAGCAGAATTTAGTCCCTGGTCTTAACTGTCTCTTATGCCATACAAAATAGCTACTGTCAGCTTATGGTGATATAATGATTAGCTCTGCCTCTTTCCCCCCAAAAACCAGCCCAGTGCATGTTGACTGGCCTGCGATTCACTATGTCTAGCCATCATAACCATACCAGTGCTGTTATTATTAAAAAATTAATTAGCACCAATCATGGGACCTATGAAAACAGAAAAAGAAATCAAAGTCTGAGCTGCCTGAGGCCATGTCTACGCTAGCACTTATGTCGGCAAAACTTCTGTCACTCAGGGGTGTGAAAAAACAGCCCTGAGCGACAGAAGTTTTGCCGGTGTAAGCACTCATGTGCATAGCGCTTTGTCAGCAGGAGACACTCTCCCACCAACATAGCTACTGCTCTGTCATTGAGTTGGTTTTATTATGTCGACGGGAGAGAGCACAATGTGGCTACACAAGCAATCTTACAGCAGCACAGCTGTATTGGTACAGCAATGCCACTGTAAGCTTGTAAGCGTAGACATGGCTTTAGTCTGAACTTTCTCCATAATTCTCTCATATACACAAAGGCAAGCTGTACTGTACCTACAGAAGCGTGGGTGTTGAATGAACATAGGAACAGCCATGCTGGGTCAGAACAATGGTCCAGTTAGCCCAGTATCCTGTATTCCGACAGTGGCCAATGCCCAGATGCTTCAGAGGGAATGAACAGAACAAGGCAATTTCAAGTGATCCACCCCCAGTTGTCCAGTTCCAACTCCTGGCATTTGGAGGCTTAGGGACACCCAGAGCATGGAGTTGAGTTCCTGGCCATCTTGGCCAATAGCCATCGATGGACTATCCTCCATGAACTCATCTGATGAATAAAAGGCACTTCTGTGGGTCCCATACACCTTGCCTTTGTGCACTGCCTGCCCACATTAGGGACAACCTTGCAGTGCACTGAGTAAGGAGATAACTCTGCTCCCCATTTGGGATGTTTTGTGCTGTTTTTCAAACTGGTTATTGGACTTTGGAGTCTATTCTTCAGCCTGGAGGAGACAATTGTGCCCAAGAATCCCATGTGAGTAGTGTCTGCATGCTACCATTATATGCATATTACAGGCCTAATCTGGAATGTTTTATTCACGTAAATAGTCCATGAAGACCCAACTATTCTATTTGTTAAATTAATAATATTAAACACATTTTAAACACAAACATTGAACGCACTCATACATAGATGTTTAGGGAACTTACTGAGGCAAAGAGGGCTGATTGTAATTAATGTTAAGTAATCAAAGCACTCTGAAGTAGCTAAATTAGAGTTAGATAAGAGATTATATTAGAGAGGATTCTACACTCTTCATTTTGCTCTGGAACTCACAACACATGTAATAATTATTCTGTAGCTGTAAAAAGAAACTACTTTCAAATCATAATCCCTGGAATACAAATCTATGGTGGGAGGTAGATCTTGAGTAAATTTGTATTATGAAATGTTTGGCTTGAAACATAGTTTCTTGAAATGATCATTTTATAGTTGAATAATTTGTCAGAGACATTACTTGTGGATTTTTTTGCTGTGTAATAGGACAAAAATCAGTTCCGCATGTTATCCATAGACTCTGATTTATGGTTTCTGAAAATTACTATTCTGTTCTACCAAAAATACTCTCAAATGATACACTGCAATATGTATTTTTTTCTACAACCATACATTCATATGTTTAATAAGTTCTAGTACTGTTCTGGCTGCCAGTCATATAGAATCCACAAGAAACATATATATAAAAGTACATATTAAACTGTTCTTACACAACTTTCAATAAAATATAACACAGTAATAGTGAAAACTACTATGCATGAATCAGTCACATATTTTCAGTTAAGTTCGCTTCATATTTAACTGCCTTGTAGCCTGAATTGCACCTAAGGCCAGCTGTGGTGCAAAGAAAATGTGTATGTAAGGATGTGATGTCTCACTTACGGGGTCTCCATTCCTTGTATAAGGCTTAGGAGTGACCCTCTGGGGATCCTTCCACAAAGAGAATTTTGGTTGAAGGGAGTCTCTGGAATGGCAAGGGTTATGGATCTGCAGCTATGTAGATGCACTGATTAAACTCCCAAATGGAAGAGAAAGTAGGCATAGCAGGGAAGACCTGAGGCTCAAGTATCATTAGTAGAAGGGCAACACTTATTGCAGTTAGATACATGGAGAGTTGGATGTGCAAGTTAAAATAATTCTTGTGGATGAACAAAACTTAACTGGAGATCAAATCAGTGAAGAATATAGATGTTCCACAAAAAACCTTGGGAACAGACCTGTCCGCCTGGCAATAGGAATGAGTAATTTTTCCTAACAAAATCATATGACCCAGAATACCACATGCAACACTGTGATTAATTACACAAAATGTCCCAGGAAGGCCTGGTATATGTCAAGAGATAAGCCCAGTCAATGGACTACAGTTTAACTCAAACCTTAACTCAACCTTCAGCTATGGAGCTCTGACTGGCGCCTCCATTGTAAGTGAATAATTCCACAAGAGCTGAAATTCAAACGTGCTTTTGTATATCACTTAGATATCCACAACCAAACGGTTTGGACAGAAAGCCACTGAAGACTGTTAAAAGACTACTAAAGAAAGCAACAGCTGGCAAAGATTATAGATTCACAGGTTTTAGAAGTATGGAGGATTATTATAACCATCCAGTCTGATTTACATAGCAAAGGGCATAGAATTTCACCAGGTGATTCCTGCATCAGGCCCCAAATTTCTGGGTGAGCACTAAGTTTAGAAACACATCCCATCTTGATATAAAGGCTTCAGGTGATGGAAAATGAACTATACTCCTAACTATATTGCTCCTATGGTTAATTGCCATTGGTTTAAATGGTTAAAGGCCACCATAAGTTAATGCTGGTCAAACACACAAGAAGGAAGATGGGCTGGTCTTTAAGGCATAAGCCTGGGACTTCAGAGCTTTGTGTTCAAGTCCTAGCTTTGCCACATATTTTCTATGTAACCTTGGGAATGTCATAAGAACGACCATACTGGGTAAGACCAAAGATCCATCTAGCCCAGTATCCTGTCTTCCGACAGTGGCCAATGCCAGGCGCCCCAGAGGGAATGAACAGAACAGACAATCATCAAGTGATCCATCCCCTTCATCCATTTCCAACATCTGGCAAAGAGAGGCTAGGGACACCATCCTGGCTAATAGCATAAAAGCCATCCAAGCATAAAATCCAGTTAGTCTTCGCCTCACTTCCCCATCTATAAGAGGAGGATAGTAGTACTTCCCTTCCTCACAGGGTTGTTATAAGGATAAATACATTAAACTCTGAGATATTCAGAGGCTGGTGCCAACCTAAGATCAACTGTATAAATTTTGCACCTTATTTCTAGTGCAAATGTATCTACCTTCAGCTTTCAGCCATTGGATCTTGTTATGCCTTTGTCTGTTAAATTAAAGAGCCATCTACTATCAGAAATCTCCTCCTTACATAGGTACTTTTAGACTGTAATAAAATCACCTCCTGACCTTCTCTAGGATAAACAGAGGGTAGGTCTACACTTACCTGCCGGGTCGACGCGTAGAGTTCGACTTCTCGGAGTTCGAACTATCGCGTCTAATCTAGACGCGATAGTTCGAACTCCGAACGCGCTCCCGTCGCCTCCGGAACTCCACCACCGCGAACGGCGGTGGCGGAGTCGACGGGGGAGCCACAGACTTCGATCCCGCGGCGTCTGGACGGGTGAGTAGTTCGAACTAAGGTAGTTCGAGTTCAGCTACGCTATTCGCGTAGCTGAACTTGCATACCTTAGTTCAACACACCCCCCCCCGCCCAGTGTAGACCAGGCCTAAGTAGAGTGAGCTTCTTTCTTCTCACGGTAAGACCTCAAATCGTTCTTGTAGAGATTTTTCCTAAACCTTTTCCAATTTGTCAACATCCTTTTTCAAGTGTTGACACCACAACTGGACACAGTACTCCAGTCATGGGCTTTTGTCATGTTTTTGTACCTTCGGGTACTATTCTCATGCTTTCGATACAAGTAATTCCCACTGAATTCGTATTCTGTGACAGGTGAATAGGACCTTTCAAATACAGAAATAGTTTTACAGATGAAGGTGGCCTACTAGCTTACATGATTGATAATGATAAAAAACACTCAAACCTAACTTCAGAAAAGCTACTAATGTCAATACATTCCATTGGCATAACAGGCTTGAGTCTCTGTGCACCCTCACAGAATGAGATACCATTGCTGAATCACAGGTAGAATTGGTGAGTATAGTGCTTTGTTACTTGTGACACAAGAAAGCAAAGGAATCTAAGAGGAGAGTGTAATGCAGGCCAGTGGTCTCACATGCAAACTTTGCCCAGTACACTAGAGCTGACTGAGAATTTTATATAAAAAAAATTGTTGAAGAATGCAAATTTGTCAAAGGGAAGACATTTCGCGGGAAAATATTGTTTTTAATTAATTTCTCAACTGAAAGAGTTTTTGAAAAAAGTTTAAAGATTGTCAGCATCCCATTTTGATGTTTTTGAAACAAAAATTTCTAGCTTTCTGATTCAAAATAACTTTGTTTTGAAATTTAAGCTCTAGTAAAAAAATGCAAGTGTTTGAAATTTGAAAAAAAATTGACATTTGAAAAAATTAACATCACTAAATTAACAAAACTAATCAGAGATGGTAGACACACACTTGGGCAGCTAGCCTCTGCTGCTCCTCGTGGCACAACAGCTGTGCAATATTTTTAGCCCACTAGTTAGATCAGAGCTAGCACAGGTATGTCTCCTCACATCCCTAGCTTGAAATGCAGGCATGCCTTTGTCAGCAGCTGGACCTTTAGACTGTCCTTGTTCATACTTTTTTCTAGGTGCAGTTCTAGGTGCCGTGAATAATCCACCATTCCTGGTTGGTCACAGCAGTAATTAAAGATACTTAAAATATTTTGCACATCAGTAGCATTCACTGCATTCCATTTACGCATACCGTATCTCTGCCCTGCCCCCTTTCATGCCCACTCATGTTCAGCCCAGTGATGAAACAGAGGTTTGCTTACATTAATGTGGCTTCTCTTTGCAGGAACTGAGCAGACACTGACTGCGGAATGCTACGGCTTTGGTTCTGCACTTCTCGGCTCATAATACCTACTGTGGCATAATGGAACAGTGTCTGGCGTGCTGTGGTATGTATAACCACAACAGGCAGAGAAAGCATAGAAAGGTAAGGTGATCAGGGAGCTACTTTGTGTTGAAGAGAGGCCAAAGGCTTCTATTTTAAACTGACAGAACAATGTTTTTGAGTCCACTTTTGCTTATTCCTCTTAGCAGATGCTGGTGGCTCCTTTATTATATGCTCAAATGCATTCACTGAGCTTTATTGCGTGCAAGACCAATCATCCAAGGAAGTTCCAGAGCTGGATGGGGCCAGGATGTTCCTCATCTCGTGCCAGATATCCAAAATGAGACTACTGAAAGCTAAAAGGAGACTCTGCCCCAGACATATGATTGGAGCTAAACGATGTGGTAAACAGCAAGAACTTCACAACAAGCTCCCTCAATAATTTGAACAGCAGCCCTGAAGCTGCCTATTTGAATGATCCCCAAATTAATTGGCTGAAAGATCACATGTTCATCAATGCTTACAAACTGGAAATCATATGGGAGAAATCAAGAAGCATAATTTTCTATGTAATGAGCTCTTGGCTACACCCTTCTAGCTATTATTGTGCATTCCCAGGGCTCGGAATGTAAGCACAAAACATTGCCCACTGGAAATGTCCGTGATAAATGTAAGCTCACTGCCGGATGCAAACTGCAACTGCCAAATGCCAGAGCCAGTGCCATGTAACATAAACTCTGCTCATGCACCCAAATGGCTCTGCCTTTTATCTGGCTTTAATAACAATGATGCAAGAGCCAACTCCATGCCAAATGCCATGGCAAACCTCGACCCGCAGACATTCCTCTGGTTGCATTGTGATTATTAAAGTAGTACCTCAAGGTGCTCAACAAAAAAATCAAGCCCCATTGACCTAGGAATTGTACAAACGCATATGAGAGAGTCTCTGTCCCAAAGAGCTTTCAAGTTAAATAGGCAAGACAGGAAGAAGAGAGGGAAAGCAAAGAGGCAGGGAGTAAAGGTCACACAACAGGTCAATGACAGAGCCAGGAATAAGAACAGGAGTCCTTGTGGCACCTTAGAGACTAACAAATGTATTTGAGCATAAGCTTTCGTGGGCTACAGCCCACTTCATCAGATGCATAGACTGGAACACACAGACAGGAGATATTTATACATACAGAGAACATGAAAAGGTGGAAGTACCCATACCAACTGTAAGAGGCCAATCAATTGAGATGAGCTATTATCAGCAGGAGGAAAAAAGCTTTGAAGTGATAATCGAGATGACTCCTAGAAGGTGTGAGGAAACTTAACATGGGGAAATAGTTTCAATTAGTGTAATGGCCCAACCATTCCCAGGCTCTGTTCAAACCTAAATTAATTGTATCTAATTTGCATATTAATTCAAGTTCAGCAGTCTCTCTAAATCTCTCAGGTCTCCTAAATCCCAATCCAGTGTCCTAGCCAGTGGCCTATGCTGCCTTTCTGGCAGCACACCACTGCAATGGGGAATTCAAGAGATCAGCCTCAAGTGGTATCAGTTTAAATGTCACCCTAGCTATTGCTATCTATATTAGCTTCCCAATACTTGGAATAGAGCCTGTTTCAAGAAGGGGGCACCAATCTGCTACAACATATATAATTTTTATAAGATTAAGAAATATTTTTCTTTAAAGCATGTCTGGGTTTCTTCAGCATGGAAAAGAAAATGAACTCACCCAAAGATTGCCAGATAGGGTACATGGTAATTCCCTGATCCTTGGAAGGAGTAACAGTAGGAAATGTTTAACCCTCTGTTACCCATGGATAATGGACACTTAAGACATGCATGTGCAGTATTACTAGATTCTCTCTAATCTCCAATCATATTGAGCATGATTAATTACAGTGGCAGGGACAGCAGACCATCTTCACCAGATCTGCATACCAACATCTTGTTGCTGCTGTGAGAGTACAGTCAAGTACTAACTACTGATACAACAGGGACGGGTTTTGTGCACATATTCCCGCTGCAAACAAGTTATGAAGCGATAATACTCAAATAGTCTTATTTTGTCTATTCCTACATATGTTGCTATATGGAATTTCATTCAGCATGTATTTTTTTAATCCCACTTATTCTCTGCACAGAGCTGCATGACAGAGTAATGACACAAGTTAGTGAAGATTGCTACTGCACTTCCTTTATGTATTTCCCTTAGCTGTGACCCGAAGTGAATAGGAAAATGATCTATTTAGACATGAGTCTCATATAAACTGTTTTAGTCACTGAATCTTCACAAGGCTTTCAGGGAGGCAGGGAGAGCTAGAGACCAGAGTTTTAACTCCAGCTCTGCCATGGGTCTTGAATGTGAGCTTGGGCAAGTCACTTCACCTTTCTGTGCATCTATGTCCCTTCCCACTGTCTGTCTTCTCTACTCAGACCATGAACTCTTTGGGGCAGGAGCTAACAATGAGTTTGGACAGCACGATGGGGCCCCAAGCTTGGTTGGGGCTTCTAGGCACAATGGAATCCAAACAACAATGCCACAACAACTCTGTGTGCCTCAGGTACCCTCAATGTTTCTTTATCACTCCCACACTGCCTGGACTGCACTTTGAAAATGCGAGCCTCAGACTAAATTCCACCAACTTCCTGTGGCTCAAAAAGTGTCACGCCCACCACGTCCACAAACAGAATGTGTCCCACACTGCCTTATACCGCCTGAGCATACTCAGAGTAACCCACCATCCTGACACATGGGGAGTGCTTTAAGTAGCAGACTGCTCTCACCCTGGCACAAGAATGGCATTAATCACAAAGCTGACATTCATTTTGACTGTGGAGGGTGTAAATATGCAGATGAATCCAACATAAACAGAAGCGGAATTGCATAAAGAGAACTTATCTTCCCTGTCTTAGTTATAGAACCTGATCCAAAGCCCACTGAAGCCAGTGAAAAGATTATCCTTGATTTGAGCAGACTTTGGATGAGGCACACTCTGAGCTTCAGAATATAACTACTGCTATCCCACATGCACTTCACTGATAAACCACAACTGAACACAAGTTGTAGGCAGATGACTCAGCTACTTAGTAGCTCTTTACAGAACATACCAGAGAACCTCACTAACCCACATTCCAGTAATCTGCAAATCTACATTGAGAGTGGATTCTGAGATTAATAGTTACTTTATTAGGGCACAGAATAGTGAGGTTCACCTTCTGGTCTAGATCCAGGATAGGGGACACTGCCACTGCCTTGAGGAGTCACCGTACTCCCTATGTGTCACTACATGGCATCACTAAGGACAATGCTTAGGTTATAATCTTGCAGGCTTGCAATGAGAAAAGCAAAGAAACGGCTGACAGCAGAGTCAAGAAGAGAGTTTGTGCCCATGTCTGTCATGATAACAGAGTCTGCTTATCAAAGCAGAACTGAATCAGTGGGTGGTCCTTGTACATTGTATTTGTCTCCCTAATGATTTTTGATCACCAACATCTTTCCTCTTTTCAGTAATAAAATCATCTCTAAGCAGCAGTCTGGAATTTTAGCACATACTTAATGGGTTCCTGAAGTTGGCTTTACAAATCTGTAACTTCTTCATCTTTGGCTCTCATTAATGGTAGAAAGATTTAATTGATAGATTTCCTTTGAGCACATTAAAGTAAGTCTAGCATTAACTGGATTTTATTCCAATAGAAGTGCAGGTAGATCTGAAGTCCACTTTAGCTGCTTTTTTCTCTGTTCTTGACCTACCGTAGTCATTTTTCATGGGTGGCAATTGCAAGCCCATCAGCTATTTAAAGACTCTGCAATGTCCATTTTGTACAGTCTAGGCCAATGCAAAGTGCTGCTGCTTCTATCATAGTTGGCTTTCTGCAACCAAGGCTGGCTGGAGCACTCTACAATGCCCCAAGATGCCCTTTTTTTCACTTTACATGAAAACTGAGGGGATTTCTTGAACAAGTTTTGTGGAATTGCCACTTCAGTCTGGCATTGTCAAGGCTCTTCCTCTCGTAAAACAATAAACACAACTCGTGTGCACTTGAGGCCTTGTATCTGATCACAACATGCCGGAGAAAGAAACAAAGAAACAGACATGGGCTGATTTTAAAGCAAGTTTAAACTTTAAAAGGGTGGGGAGAGAGTAAACTGCCCTCCCAAAAATACTAGTGAGGAGGAACAAGGGCACACATGGAGGGTACCAGCCAACTACCGGGGCTCTTGCTCCTGTGCATCTCTGGGAGCTGGCCCCTTTGAGCCTCTCACCCATAAGTTGCAACAAAAATACAAACTCCACTTATAAGCCTACATCTGTTCAATTCTCTCCTAATGCCTGTGAACCTAAAATCAAGCCCCCAGGATACCTCAAGGAAGACCAAAAAAAACCCCCACCCAACACTTCTCAATATCACCTCTAGGGAAAAAGTCCTTCTTGATACCAAAAACTGGTGACCAGTGAGCTACAGCATCTTGGGAACACAGTTCAAACTGTACTGCTACAGTAGGGTGGTGATGGCAGGGCAGAGGAATAGCCGTTGCATGCTTTGAGGGCTTCACATACAGGAACGAGGAAATGACAGATATTCTCCTCCTCCCCGACCCTCATAGAATCATAGAACTGGAAGGGATCTTAAGAGGTCATCTAGTCCAGTCCCCTGCACTCATCTCCTAGCTCCAAGCTGGATCTCCACATAATATTCTGGATGGGGAGCAGAGTGAGCAACCAAGCTTGACCCTCCTTCTCCAGAACCTCAGAGATTGTCCTTCTCCTGCTGATCTGATCAAATATCCCCCTCCTCACTGAGATCAGGAGAGGCATTCTTAAAACACAAGAAATGTATTTTCCCCACTCTCACTGAAATGTGTTTTGAAAAGGGAGGAATTTAGCTGATACCATCTAAACAAATTCACATTTGACCAGAGATCATTCATGCAAAATTTGAGCCCAAACCTGGAAATTTTTGTGAAGTTATGAGTTTATGAAAGCGGTGGTTATAATGTTCAACCTTGCTTTTAGCAAGTACCACCTATAATGTGCAGCTAAATCTACACCGATCCTATTAGCTCAGTCCCTTCTGAGAAGTAAATCGCATTCATAGTCTGCTGGCCTGGCCTTGGTGCAGCAGTAATTGTGTTTTCAAGTAAACATGCTTAAAGCAACAGGAGCTGGGTGGGAAATGGTTTTCCCATCTCATGAGAGTTTGAGATGTAAAGAGTTTGTCCCATTTCAGGACACGAGAGGTGGGGAGGGGTTTTTGAAGTCTTGAACATTTCCATTACTCAGTAATCCAAAACAAATTCAGATTGGGTCAAAGTGGTTTGTTTTAATAATTTTGAAATGTTTTTTTGATTTTTCACTTCTTTTAAAGTATAGATTTACATTTCAAATTAGTCATTTTGAACTGATTTTTTTTCAAAACTATTGAAATATCCTCTTTTGGCATTTTTTTAAACTTTATTTCAAATAAATGTAGACATCAAAACCAACCTCTTCAGTTTTAAGGAACTGACATTTTCTGATGAAAAATGTTTTGTCGGAAAATTCCCAACCAGCTCTAAAAGCAACACTCCATGAAATTAGCTACATGTAAATGGTTACAAAACATAGTTAATATGACCATCGGGAAGTGTTATTATATGATGCTCAGTCAGTGCATGGTCCAGATCATATGATGTTAACACACAGCTCGTTCCAAATGGTGATGTCTCATGCACACAGCATGAAACCACACTTTCCCAGAGACGATTTAGTGAAATTTGGTGTGCATATTATAAAAATAATCAAATTGTATAGCACTGTGACTCTGGATGGCTGCAGTTGAAGTGCAATTAAACAGTGGATGGCTTTTGTCAGACAATGCTTGATGTTTTGCTTTCCATGGTCACATCTCTGTGAGGAAACTTATTGCACAAGTATCAGCTTGCTCCTTCAGACTGAGACGGTTCTTCTGTGAAAGTTGCTATTTCTTATATCTTGTCCCAAAAGTATTTGACCCAAAAGGGCTACTCATGTGAGTAAGGCAAGAAGGATCTGGCCGTTTGCCTCATTGTCTAAAAGAAGAATGAAAGTTATCCACAAAAAAACCTTAATGATTCGATGGATGGTTCACTGAGATCGCTACCTATCAGACTGGCCAATACTGTTTCATTGTTTCCCTGTGCTTCCCTTGACTGGTGGTCTGAATCCACCTGTTGTTTCTTGTCTTATACTTAGACTGGAAGTTCTTTGGGGCAAGGACCATCTTTTTGTTCTTTGTTTGTGCAGCGCTTAGCACTGGTCCATGACAGGAGCTTCTAGGTGCTGCCACAATATAAATAGTGGATACAATATATGTGGCCAGAATTATCCTCCACTGTAAACTTTGTATCATAAGAGGTCTTGCTGTCAATATACATCAGATGCACAGCCTATGTACTAGTGAAAAATACAGGTACACTCCTCAGTTGGTGCAAGTCAGTGTTGCTCCATTGACTTCAATGAACTATGTACACTTACATCAGTCCCCACCTGTATAACTGGGATCAGATACAATCAGGCCTTATTTGTATAGCAAGTGTGATGGGGCCTTTCTGCCCCATACTGGCAACAAGAGGGTTATGGAGACTGAGAGACTCTCCAGTGGCAACAAGACGGATAAGGAGAGCCTGCTGAACCCATCCCACTACAGCTGTTTCAATGCCAGGCACGGAGAGAGAAGCTAAAAGAGGGAGACTTAGCCCAGTCCAGGGCTGACCAAGAAGGAGAGCCGAAGTCTCTCAGGAGGGAAGCCTGGTTCCAGCCAAGAGCCTAAGGCAGCTTGCCACCTGTGTGAGCTATTTGGAGGATGGTACAAGTAGGCCCAGGAGGACTGACTGAAAGGGACTAGCTTCCCAGAAACATGCAAGGATCCTTCTGACGAACGTGTAGACATTGATTCCGATATTGCTGTTTTCCTTTTTTGTTTGGACTCTGGCACCCCCAGAAGGGAGTATCTGGAAGGTTGAGGCACCACTACCTCAAATCTATGAGGGGCAACACCCAGGAATCTGCAGCAGGGTGAGGAGTGCCATCACAGGCCACAATGGGGTGCTGCTCAGACGACCTGGTTCAGTGGGTTTCAACCTGGCGTCTGCAGCCTATGCCTAAGATTTCCAAAGGGGTCTGCATGTTCATTTGAAAATTTTAGGGGTCCACAAATGCAAAAAAGTTGAAAACCACTGGCCTAGTTACACAGGGATACTGAAAAGAGAAAAGGACCATTACAAAAATAAACTCAGCGTATGACACATAATAAGGAATCAAATCAAAAAGCTAACATAACCATGTCTGTTGATTGAGGTAAGCCTTTTTAGACAAGATCCTCAAATCATACAATCTTCATGAAATAAAAACCTCTAGCAAAGAATAAAATAGCCAAAGTAGAAGGTAATCTAGCTTTTAAAAATTATTAGTATTTGACAGGATTATAAATGAATGTATGCTATTTAGCTATAGTTCTGTCAGTGACCAGGAGATGGGCAGTCGTGCCTCGTAGTCAGAGCAGGCATCAGTAGCCAGGAATCAGAGCCAGAGTCAAATGTCAGAGCCAGAATCAGGAGCAAGGAGTCAGAGTCTAGAGTGAGGCAAGGCAGGCAAAGGGCTGGGTCCAAAGCCGGCACTATTTTAGACATGGGCTAATGGTTTGAGCACTGCTGAACACCCGGAGCTGGGCTTAAGAGTCTGTCTGCTGATCCTTCCAACCAATCGGACAGACTGTTACAAGCCAGCTGCGCTTCTTACGTTGCCCAGAGACTGGCCCTGTTGCAGGTCCTGCTTCCAGCCTAATTCTGCTGCAGGCCCTGCTTCTTGTCAAGTTCCCTATGGGCTTGATCAAAACCTCACTGGAATCTTTGGGAGTCTTTCCATTGACTTCAGTGGGGTTGGATCAGCCCCTTAGACTAGTAGTGTCTCTTCATGAGTGGTATATGTGCCATAAGATTAATAAAGGGAAAATATCCAAATTTATTAGAGATGAATGTTACTTGAACACCAAAGAAGAAGAAATACCCCTGAATGGCCTTGAGCAAAATTATAAACAATGGGATGAAATAAAAGACAAGGAAAATTTAGGCTGAATATCAGGATAAAGCATCCAACAGCAATGTGTGTTATACTGTGAACTAGCCTCCCTAGGAAAGTGAGAGACATTTCTCAAGGCAGTTGAAATTGAATTGGACAAGGAACTTGAGAGTATATTGTAGAGAGAACCCTGCATAGAGGCGTGGAGAACATGACCTAAATAGGTACTTCCCATCTCAAGACTTCTTTGTTGTGTCTGATGCTGGCATCCAGCCATCCCTCAGAGTTGGACTGATGACAATCCACAAAGCCACATGTGGCACCTATAACCATAGAGAGAAGGACTAAGTGTACTAACTGATTTCTGTGCTGGACTTCACTGAAAGTCAGAGAGCTGGGGAAAAGCCTTTCTACAGGAGAAAACTGGTTTTCTTCTCAAATAAATTTGTTAGTCTCTAAGGTGCCACAAGTACTCCTGTTCTTTCTAAGACAAAGTTATCCAAGCTCAAAAATCAATAGCAATGTGCTTTCATGAGACTTCAGAGGCTTTCTATCAGCCATCAATGGCATGTCACTGGGACTCTTCAGGTGTATCCACCTACTAAAAGCACAGCATAGTAAGAGCGGATATATGGTCCACAAGTTCTGTGGGCTTTGGATCAGGTCCATACCTTGCAGCTTTGTGTTACTGGCGGAAGTACCCAAATTTCTGTTGCCCCAAGTACTGTTACAGTGGCCATCACATTGCTTTGTCTCCTTAGTACAGCCATAATCAAAATTAGGATTTCACTGGAAGTCTTCCTCTTCATTTTCAGGAGAGTGTGTGTCAGCTACCGGAAATCTAATATCCTTAAGTTAGTGAGACTTTTTCAGAAAACAAAAAAATAGGATGTTTCTTAGGTGAGATAGCCACACACCAAAAAAAGAATCATAGAATCACAGAATATCAGGGTTGGAAGGGAACTCAGGAGGTCATCTAGTCCAACCCCCTGCTCAAAGCAGGACCTATTCCCAACTAAATCATCCCAGCCAGGGCTTTGTCAAGCCTGGCCTTAAAAACCTCTGAGGAAGAGATTCCACCACCTCTCTAGGTAACCCATTCCAGTACTTCACCACTCTCTGAGTGAAAAAGTTTTTCCTAATATCCAACCTAAAGCTCCCCCACTGCAACTTGAGACCATTACTCCTTGTTCTTTCATCTGCTACCACTGAGAACAGTCTAGATCCATCCTCTTTGGAACCCCATTTCAGGTAGTTGAAAGCAGCTATCAAATCCCCCCTCATTCTTCTCTTCCGCAGACTAAAAGAGTAACTGAGTTACACTGGTTTTACTTTCAGAATCACTATCTTCCTGTGAAGGAGGACAAGTGGCAAGAGAAAGAAAAAATAAAAGCAGCAATGTTTTGCTTATGCTGAGGGTATGTCTACACTACGAAATTAGGTCAATTTTATAGAAGTTGATTTTTTAGAAATCAATTTTATACAGTCGATTGTGTGTGTCCCCACTAAGCACATTAAGTTGGCAGAGTGCATCCACAGTACCTAGGCTAGCATTGGCTTTCGGAGCATTGCACTGTGGGTAGCTATCCCACAGTTCCCACAGTCTCTGCCGCCCATTGGAATTCTGGGTTGAGCTCCCAATGCCTGATGGGGCAAAAACATTGTCATGGGTAGGTTTGGGTACATGTCGTCGGGCTCCCCTCCCTCCATGAAAGCAATGGCAAACAATCGTTTCTCGCCTTTTTTCCTGGGTAACCCCTGTAGATGACATACCATGGCAAGCCTGGAGCCCGCTCAGCTCACCGTCACCATACATCTCCTGGGTGCTGCTGGCAGACGCAGTACTGCAGTGCTACACAGCAGCAGCTCCTTTCCTTCGCGGCAGCAGACGGTGCAGTATGACTGCTAGCCATCATCGTCGTCTCCTGGGTGCTCCTCGGTAAGGTCAGTCAGGGGCGCCTGGACATAAATTGGAATGTCTCCAGGTCATTCTCTTCTTTAAGTTTCATCTCATGGAGATTCAGTCCTGCCTGGAATACCATGCGAGCTGGAGGCTTCTGCTTCAGGCTGCTCACCCAGCCGGCAGTACCATGCAGTTGCACCTACCCCAGCCTACCCCTTGCTCCCATGGCTCATGAAGCCTGGACAATAGTAAGAAGCAGTTCAACTATAGGCTGAGCAAGTGCAGAATGGTGGTAGAATGTGCATTTGGACATTTAAAAGTGCACTAGCACAGTTTACTGACTCAGTTAGACCTCAGTGAAACCAATATTCCCATCGTTATTACTGCTTGCTGTGTGCTCCACAATATCTGTGAGAGTAAGGGGGAGACGTTTATGGCGGAGTGGGAGGTTGAGGCAAATCACCTGATTACATGCAGCCAGACAACAGGGCAATTAGAAGAGCACAGCAGGGCACGCTGCACATCAGAGAAGCTTTGAAAACCAGTTTCATGACTGGACAGGCTACGGTGTGAAAATTCTGTTTGTTTCTCCTTGATGAAAACCCACTCCCTTGGTTCACTGTACTTCCCTGTAAGCCAACCGTCCTCCCCTCCTCCCTTTGATCACCACTTGCAGAGGCAATAAAGTCATTGTTGTTTCAAATTCATGCATTCTTTATTAATTCATCACACAAATGGGGGGATAATTGCCAAGGTGTCGCAGGAGGGGTGGGGGAGGAGGGGAGGAGGGAAAGACAAGGCCACACTGCACTTCAAAACTTATTGAATGCCAGCTTTCTGTAGCTTGGGAAGTCCTCTGGGGTGGAGTAGAGTTCTGATAGCATGGATTCCTCTCCCCATACAGCGATCAGATCCAGTACTTCCCATTTGGTCCATGCTGGAGCTCTTTTGTGATTCTGGGACTCCATGGTCACCTCTACTGATAAGAGGTGCATGGTCACCTCTGAGCTCGCCATGCTGGCCAAACAGGAAATGAAATTCAAAAGTTCACAGGGCTTTTCCTGTCTACCTGGCCAGTGCATCTGAGTTGAGAGTGCTGTCCAGAGAGGTCACAATGGAGCATTCTGAGATAGCTCCGGGAGGCCAATACCGTCGAACTGCGTCCACACTACCCCAAATTTGACCCAGCAAGTCGATTTCAGCACTAATCCTCTCGTGGGGGAGGAGTACAGAAATCGATTTTAAGAGCCCTTTAAGTTGACAAAAAAAGACTTTGTTGTGTGGACAGGTACAGGGTTAAATTGATCTAATGCTGCTAAATTTGACCTAAACTCATAGTGTAGACCAGGGCTGAGTCTGTGCACTTCCTAACAGATTCCCCACCAACTCATTCCAAGTATAGGAACTGGCTAGTGCTGCAGATGAGTTAGCAATAGGTAATCACAGCATTACGTAGAGGTATTTCATTTTGCATGTGTTCATTCAACAATGGCAGTAAAGTTTCATTGTGAGGTGAAGGTGAAAGGATTATGACTCACACAGAAAGAGGCATTCCACCAGCTCTAATCACTTTCCTTAATAGGCTCAACACCTGAATCACAACCATTCAAATGATTTTCCGTTCTCATTGTTGATATGACTCATACAAGTTAGGGATGGAAAATAACTATTTGATCATCCAGTCTGTGTGAATTGCTCCCTCAGTCCCTAAAGTACACTGGAATTATGTAGATATAGTAGCTCAAATCTTGTGCAGAGTGGGTGGAAAGGGACAATGGTTATTACTCCAGTCGTGCAGAGGGTGACCAGACAGCAAGTGTGAAAAATCAGGACACAGGGGGTGACGGGTAATAGGACCCTATATAAGAAAAAGCCCCAAATATCGGGACTGTCCCTATAAAATCGGGACATCTGGTCACCTTAGTCATGGAGAAATTGAGCACCTGCCTCATGGCCTGCCTGCATGTGATTTGTAGTAGTGATTCCATCCTCAGAACCCCCATTTAGATCTTTGCACAGAGCCCAATTACTCTGGCTTTGTGTAGCAATTTCACTCAAAGCCATAACAAACACTGTTGGAAAAGAAAATACCATGGGTCTGAGTCTCTACTCACTTACACCAGCAGAAATCAGGACTAACTCCATTGAAATTATTGAAGCTATGCTGACATATGAGCAGCATCAGTGGCAAATCAGCTTATGTGGGGTTAAGGTACAGCTGCAGTGCGAATGAGTATTTAAAGCACCATGATCTGTATCATAATCTCTCGTCCTCAACATTCTATTAGCAGGGGCTTCTGCTTTAAACAGACAGCTTGCTCCACATCTTCTGCAGAAGTGCAGTAGGTGCAATCCCTCTCAGGAACTGGGACTGTGAGTATTTGAGAGTGTGGCAGGCTCGGTCTCCAGAGCACCCCCTTGTGGCCCACCAGGGCACTAGTCACCCTGCCTCAGTTTCCCTCCAGGTCTTCAGTGATCAGCAGCCATAGCCGGAAACAGTCCAGTGCTATGGTAACTTAGCCATCCAGCTAAGTCAGCCAAAGTTCCACCCCTTCCAAGCTTCAAAAACAATATACAAAATCAAAAGGGAGGGTCAACCAGCCCAATCAATGGGAGTACCCAGCCCTCCTCCTCAGAGTCTGCCTTTTCTAATTAGCACTCATCTGGGCTTCCTGCCTCAAGTCTTCCTTCCCCCAGGGAGGTTCTAACAGCCAGCAATCTGACTCAGTTTCCTCAGCCAGGTTTCCCCCCCAGTTAGAGCCGAAGATCTACGTCCCTCCCCAGTCAACCACCAGCTAAGCTGGATTCTCCCATTTTAGCTCCAGGTCTGACGCCTTCTGTCAGCATAGTGGGGTGGGACTGATTAAGCCCACGGGCTCTCATTAACCCATTCTTAACGAGCATGGGGCTTGTACACCCAATCAGAGACAGTCTTATACCAATAACTTGTCAATAAAATTCAATATCACATAATAGTAAATCATATAACAAACAATTGTTTAAAAGACATAGAAAGGTCAGAGATCAAGCTCATTGCATTGGGTGGTAGTTAATTCAAAGTGACATAAGCAATAAACATGTGGTATCATTCTAATAAATACCAAGGCTAATGACCATAAAGCCAGGCCAATGCAATAAAAGTGATTGTTCCAGAGAACTCTTATGTGGTAACCAAGACCCTGCACTTGATGTTACATTATAACTTGTTGTCATTACTTTGTGTTCCTGTTAGTCTGAGCTCTTCTGCATCTATCCACTGTTTCTCCAAAACAGCGTGAATCTATCTTCCATTCTGCAGGTCAAAGCAAAGTGTGAGGGATCATTACGCTCCGCATGGAATTTTGGTAGCAGATGTGTGATTTTTCCTACCAAATAGCACAATGTTTCCTCCCAAATAGCACTCTTGTGAGCTCAGTGTTTTTCATAGAGGAAGAATTTAAACAAACCATATTCTTGTCTGCTTGGCTGTACTGATGCTTAGATGGCAGATATCACTGTACGGCACCAGAAGAGTAAGTCAACATTTTTAGAATCTTTTAAAAGAGTAATTGGAATCCCTGCAGCTTCAGTGTAAAGATTTATGGAAAACATCCAACCCTTTCAATCCTATCCTTAACTTTTAAGGACAGCCGCAAATGTCCCAGTTACCCAGTGAAACTATTTAAATATTCAAAGTTTGCTCTTATTTCTAAGGCATATCCATTCAAGTTATTAGAACATTTGGACATATATCCAGCTGAGGAAAGATGGTCCAGAAGTTCAAGCACTAGTGTGGAACTTGAGAGACATCAGTTCAATTCCCCACTTTGCCACAGATTTGTTGGGTTATGTTGGGCAAATCAATGGGAGGTAGGCACCTCAATACCTTTAAAGATTGGTGTCTTAGGCCTGGTCTACATTGGGGTGGGGGGGATCAATCTAAGATATGCAACGTCAGCTATGAGAATAGCGTAGCTGAAGTCGACGTGACTTAGATTGACTTACTTCGTGTCCTTGCGGCGCAAGATCAACGGCTGCCGCTCCCCAGTCGACTCCGCTTCTGGCTCTCGCAACAGTAGAGTTCCGGAGTCGATGGGGAGTGCATTCAGGGATTGATTTATCGCGTCTAGATGAGACACAATAAATCGATCCCCGATAGATCGATCACTACCCGCTGATCCGGCGGGTAGTGTAGACGTACCTTTAGTCTCTGTGCATTAATTCCCCATCTGTGAAATGCAGATAATAGCACTTCCCTTCCTCACAGACATGTTGTGAGAGTGAAATATATTAAAGATTGTGAGGTGTTCAGATACTACAGAAAACAGTAGAGACACATAAGGACATATAGCAAAGTTGTTGGTGCAGATGGAATGCACACAGCAGTATTGATGTGCAATGGAAATTAGTTTTAACTTTTCAATGGTGAGATGGTAGTTCTGGGCAGCCTCACAGGATTGGTAATGGATGTAGATACTGAAGTCCATGGGAGTCTTTCCATTGACTTCAGTGGGCTTTGGATCCTACCCTTGAGGGACCAATCCTGCAAGTTGTGATCCTGCTTGGAATCTTAAATACCAGCTAGTCCAAATATTTTACAGTTTTAAAATAACTGTCCGTAGGTGTCTGTACAAAAATTTTGGCTGATCTTCTTTTCAATGGTCTCATGGTTTTACCCACACATTATAATATTAATCATGCTGTGCCGACAGTTTAGCTAAGATGCCACAAAGTCTGTGCTGCACAGGATAGAATGCTGAATCTGAAATTCCTTCCCAGTTGTGGGGAAGAAAAGAAGGACTTTGCCCTATTAGTGTGGTGGCCTTGGACATATAATGAAGTTAGTTATGCTGGTTCAGCACATTTCCTTTTGTTTCATTGATGCCATTTAAAAATAGTTTTCTAAGATTCTGGTAGCCTCTAAATACTTGCTATTTAAAACTGATTCTTCTTTACAGAGGCTTTAGTGAGAGCTATTTATTGAGGACACTGAGACTGCTTTATTGTCTATGTATATAATTTGGGCTTTCTGCTTAAACATATATACCCACAGGAAGGGTCAGAAATACCCCCCAATTCTGTTTTGGTGTTATAGAATGAATGGATGTTCACAGTTAAGCCAAGACAAAGGCTTGTCTCTCCACTTAAGTTACAAAAGCATTTATTTTATACCATGTATTCAAAGGCTTGCTCAAATCCAAGGATTGGGATTATGGAGGTTTGTAATAAAATACATGTTCCACAAGTGGCTTATATTTTACTCTCTCTGTCAGAAGGATCCTCCTCATTCTATTAGTGGTGTTTCATTGGCTTCCCTTGATCAGATTCTATGGCATGGATGGACTGAAACACCAGGTTTAATTTTAGTTGGGCAAACCTGCACATACTGAATATCAGATTCCAGAGGTTGAAACCCCCATGTAGGTCATCGTGAAGAAAAGTTGTTGGATAAGATCTTTGTTCCCCACTTGTCCATGAAATTGCTTCCCCAAAACAGCATGTGAATAGGCATCTCTCAGCCTGTTCCCAACTTAGTCTTGTGTAATCTGCTACCCATAATAATAATAATTATTAATAATAATAATAATACTTCCTTTCTCCCACCCTTTGCCGTTATTTAGACTTTTAGCTGCCTGACAGAACAGAGACTGTATTCTACTACATTTATATACTGTGCCTAGCACAATGGGGCTCTTATCTCATAACCCAATTACTACTATTGGTCATTTATATGGGTGTAAGTGAAAATAGAATCAAGACCTGAATTTTCAAATGCAAATGGAATCCTGCAGATGGTCAGTAGCTGCTGTTAAATCTTAACAAAGCATCCCTGTGAATCTACTTGAAACAATAAAAAATATCCAGAGGAAGCAAGCCACATTATGGAATATTAGCTAGCAATATTTCATTTAAATCCAAGCGTTTTAACAGCTGGAACCACAGAACTCCTCTTCTGGTTTAGAATGGAAACATTGACACCCCTCTCCCCACAGTTGCTCTTGCGGGCGCCACTATAATAAACACCTGAATATTTGCAATAAGCAATCTAACCCCCTTGCACAGAGGTTACTGCTGTACAAGTCACAAGAGAAGCGGGAAGCAAATAATCTAAACAAACTGTATTTAGTTTTATAACTCCCAAGTGATGTGTATATTTGGGGTCCAAGTCCATTTTCCTTCCAGGTGCATTCTGTCTCCAAAACCCAACGGACTGTTTGATGCAAGTGAAGCCCTTACCTTTTCCTCATTTTTCCTTTCCCTTATTTCTGTCTGTTAAGTATTACCCCATGACCTTTCACTGATTGGCTTCAATTAAGACCCTGGATTTCCTCTTCCTGAACCAAAGTCAGGTTACAGTGCAAGAAAAATAAAGGCAAAATCAATGTGGCGCAGTCATCCAGATACAGTCCCTGAATGTCAGCGTTTAGAATCAAACGTTACTTGGAGCTCCCACCCACTGGGAGCCCTGATGGTATACATTTGCTGGCAGCCTTTTGAAGCCTCCAGTAGTTCTACCTCCAGTAATCATTTTTTTTCCTCATGAAAAAACTATCCAGTTTTCAAACACATATAAAATTCGAAAGGAATGAATCCAAATTTAATAAAAAGTACAAGCCTTTTCAGTACCCTTTATCTTTACATTTATATGGTTTCTTTGTAGAGCTAAAGGAAGGAGTATTTTATTGCCTTGTCCACACAGAGGTACTAGACAGACGTTCCTGCTTACTGGAGAATGGGTATTTTTAAAAAACAGAACATTCTGCAGAATTATTTTTGACGTGACAAAATGCCTACTCTTCCCATATACTCAGTACATTAGTAATGTTTTGTATTCCAGTAGTGCTTAGAGGTTCCAGCCGAGTTCAGGGCTCTGTTGTGCCACGCGCTGTACAAACACATAGTAAGAAAAAGTTCCTGCCCCAAAAAGGTTAAAGCCTAAATAAACAAGACAGCAATAATAAGATTACCCTCGATTCCACAGTGTGTATTATGGGCTACATTTTTGGAAGTGTGAATTTGTGTCTCCATTCACAATCTGTGTTGGCAGCGTTGTCACCATAATGTAATTATTTTAAAGGAGAGTGCCTGGGGAGTGCTATCTACCTAAGGTTTGCTATAGCACCACCCACCTTGGTATATAAGTAGTAGAATCAGTACAGTGGGATCCTTTCACTCACATGGAGCCCTACTGACTTCAGTGGGATTCCACGTGGGCAGACGCTATGCCCATGGGAAGTCCCATTGAGAGCAGTCAAGGTCTGCGTGCACAGATCCAGTTGCAGGACCAAGACCTAAGCACTAAGGCCCATATCCTCAATTAGGTTACATACTTTTGAGGACCTGGGCCTCAATGACTATAACTCAAAGCACCCTTATGAAGTAGGGAAGCACTATTAGCCCCATTTCCAGATAGCAAACCAAGACACAGAGAGACTAAGGTCCAGATCTTCAAAGGGATCTAGGCTCCTAAATTGGTTTCAATGGGATTCAGGCACCTAGATCCCTTTGAGGATCTGAACCTAAGTGACTTGCCCCTGGTCACAGAGGAACTCTGTGGCAGAGCCAGGAATCAAACCTAGATTTCCCGAGTCCCACTCTACCACCTTAACTGCAAACCATTCTTCCTTTCCAAGGAGAGGACTCCTGCCAGAGTTAATGGAATTTAGCAAAGTTCACCGCAGAGGTAGCAGGCAGGTAGAGGTGGCAGGCCCCTTCTGATGTATTCCAGCGCCAGAATTGTGCTCCCTGGGTGTATCTCCCCTGGGTATAGTACCGAATAAGGGGAAGAGGGAATACAGGCTGATCCATCACCTGTCCTATCCCTGAGGCTCATCGGAAAATGAGCATATTGACTCCTCCACTGAGTCCAGTGAGATATTCCTCATTTGATGCTGCAGTAGCCATGGTTAGGGAGTGTGACCCTGGGGTGCTGTTACCAAAATGTGACATAAGGTCTGCATTCTGGTTGCTTTCAGTGTATTCAGTGCATCAGCTCAGGGGAGGGCTAGCTCAGTGGTTTGAGCACTGGCCTGCTAAACCCAGGGTTGTGAGCTTAATCCTTGAAAGGGACGTTTAGGGATCTGGAGCAAAAATCTGTCAGGGATGATACTTAGTCCTGTAGTAAAGGCAGGGGCCTGGACTTAATGACCTTTCAAGGTCCCTTCTGGTTCTCTAAGATAGGTATATCTCCATATTATTTATTATCCCAGTGGCTTTAACCTGCTTGGGTTTCTGTTTGAGGGCCATTACCATTTTGATAAAGCCGCTGGGGTGCTCAGTGTCGTGTACTCCTTTTGAAAGATGCAGCTCCATGCTGGAGTGAGCAATTGTGTGGGAGACTGGCCTGCCTAACACAGTGATGACTTCTTATCTGCAGGAAGGTTAGGGACAGACAACTGTGAGTACATGCTTCAGGTGTTTCAGAACCTAGCTAAGTGCCTCAGGGTCCCCCTTGGTATGAATAAAAAAAGAGGGCCCAACCAGAAGTTTGATGTTCCTGGGCATCAAACTGGACACAGTTCAAGGTGTTTCTAGGTTTCCTACAGAGAAGTTGGAATCGGTCAGTGCACTAATGCAGGCTCTCAAAGAAAATTATTCTGAGGGAACTAGACGGGGTCCTGGGACACCTAAACTTTGCATGCTGCTGTCGGTTACCCAATAGGGCATTTTGTGCTTGTCTGGCGTCAGCCTCTGCCTTGTCTGGAGTGCAAAAACCCACCACTTTATCAAAGTAAAAGTGAGAGTGAAACAAGAAGAATGAAAGAAGACTTAGATGTGTGGGAAAGATTCCTGGAAGAGTTTAGTGGTCTTTCATTATGGCATTTGGACTGGCAGCTCAGAACTGAGCTGCAGGTACCATCTGATGCCTAAGGAGGCGTGAGTTTTGGGGGTTTACTTTCAGGGAGCGTAGTGTGTTGGGTGGCTCACGGTATTACAGGGGACCTCATCTTCCTTGAGGTTTTTTCCTATACTGGTGGCAGTCATGGTTGGGGAGCAACCTTTCAGAACAAAAAAGTCTGTTTCTGGTGCAACAACAAATCTGTGGCCCATATTGTAAATAGATAGTCATCTAAGACAGCTCAGGTAATAAGGCTGGTGGGGGCTTCATCTTACACTACCTGTGGTTTAACATCCTTTTTCATGCAGTGCGCGTCCCGGGAATGGATAATGGTGTTGCCGATGCTCTATCTTGATTTCAGGATGACAGATTCTGGGAACTCAGCCCACCAGCCAGCAAGGATCCGCAGGTGATGCCCCAAGAACTCTAGAGCCTTGGCTCAAGACAGCTGTGGGACTAGTAGAGGACTCTGAGAGCCTATAAGGAGAGTCTTTCATAATTCACAAAATTTAGGTCACAGGAAGGGCTTTACTATTGGTGACCCAGACCTATGCAACAGGTGGTTCAAAATGTGGTGTGTTTCACCCACCACAGTTTGACTCTCTCCCCTATCTCTGCCCTCCTGGAGTAGGTTGGTGGGTTTCCCAGACCCATTTCATAGTATGGAAACTCTTAGAAGGGTGACCCAGGAGCAGCAGACACCAGAGGGACAACAGGGTATCCATAACATTGGAAACCCTGACAGGATTAGTACAGGCTCTGCTGTGGGTTGGCAGCTGTGGGAGGGAGGCCATTTTATTTAAGGCGGCATTTATTGTTGCCTTCTCTAGTGCCATTAGAGTGAGTGAACGAGTGAACGTATGGCAGCAGTGTACAGGTCCTAGTTAGGGTTGTCAACTTTCTGACTTCAGAAAACTGAACACCCTTGCCCCGCTCCCACCCCCAAGGCGCCACTCCTGCCCCACGACCTCTCCAAGGCCCTGCCCCCACTCACTCCATCCCCCCTTCCTCCCTTGCTTGCTCTCCTCCAACCCCACTCACTCATTTTCACTGAGCTGGGGCAAAAGGTTGGGGTGTGGTGGGGGGCTTCAGGCTCCAGCTGGAGGTGCAGGCTCTGGGGTGGGGCTGGGGATGAAGGGTGTGGGGTGCAAGAGGGGGCTTCGGGCTGGGGGATTGGGGCTGAGGGATTCAGAGTGTGGGAGAGGGCTTTGGGCTGGGGCAGGGAGTGGGTGTGGGAGGGGGTGAGGGCTCTGGTTAGGGGTATGGGCTCTGGGGTGCTACTGGGGATGAGGCGTTTGGGGTGCAGGAGGGGGCTCTGGGCTAGGGTTGAGGGGTTCGGAATGCAGGAGACGGTGTGGGGTGCAGGCTCTGAGAGGGAGTTAGGTTTGCGGGCAGGAGCTCAGGGATGGGGAAGGAGTTGGGATGCAGGCTCCAGGAAGCACTTACCTTAGGCGGCTCCCAGAGGTGGCCAGCATGTCTCTGCGGCCCCTAGGCAGGGGCATGGTCAGGCGGTTCTGCACCCTGCTCCTGCAGCTCTCATTGGCCATGGTTCCCGGTCTATGGGAGCTGCGGAACCAGTGCTCGGGGCGGGGGCAGTGCGCAGAGCCTCCCTGGCCAACCCCGCACCTAGGGGATGCAGAGACATGCTGGCCACTTCCAGGAGCCATGCAGAGCCAGGGCAGGCAGAGAGCCTGCCGATCTTAGCCCTGCTGCACTGCCTCCAGGGCTCCTTTTCGACCAGGCGTTCTGGCAACCCCAGTCCTAGCATTCATTAAATGTAACAGGCATACAATTATCAGCAGGAGCACTGTCCCTGCACTTAAGGTACTCAAAAACAGACCAGAAGGGAAAGCAGAGGCACCATTTAGAGAGGGTGCGGGGGGGAGCTTCTTCCCCCCCGACTCCCGCCACAAGTTTCCTACCACAGTGCAGTGCAAATAGGAAAATGAACTGTTGCTCGTGCTCTCATTGGAGGAACTTGAAGCCCTTAGCTGTGATCTGAGTAAGAAGTTGCTGTTGGCTCACGGGCTGTCCCTAAGGAGCTGTATCAGCAGCTCCCTTCTACCCCTGGGCTCTGGACTGTGTGGGCTGCTCCTGCTGTCTGTATTGCTCTGTCCACCCCCACCCCTTCTCAGAGCCAGTCTAATGAGGTTCCCAAATGCTCCCTCTGGCTGGGTGGCTGAGAGCCTGTGTGCACATTAGAAACCCTGCCTGCTAGCTTCCTCAGCCAGCAGCAGCACTAGCAGGCCTGAGGCCACAGGGATGTGCAAAGCACTTCACATGGGTAAATAGCTCCCTGTCACCCAGCTGATAGGATGAGACTCGGGAAAGAGCAGTTTCTGGATAACCTAGGCTGAGAGAAAAGACCTGATGAGTGCTGATCTCCTTAAGGCTCTCCCACAAAGCTGATCAGTTTTATTTTCAGTGTAACAGTCAGTGCTTCTCTTATACATTTCAGCTGCTCCTGATGGACCTCAAAGGAAGTTATTGTACATACCTATACTTCTCAATCAGAAAAAAAATGTTTTCTTTCTTGAATTAGTCTTTGGACCCCTGGGCCTTTTTTTTTTTTTTTTAAACAATTCCTGGAGTGCTCTTAATCCTACCAGGTTGTTACAGCCTTAGAACAGGTCTCTTTACTAACTTCCTTAATAGTTGACTATGACCTAGAAAATTACATTGTTTAGAGGGCAACTTCTCTTAATAACATTTAAGACGTATAGTGTAATATTATATTTTCATTAAGGCACGGCTGAGAATCATCCAGTTGTGTCACCGTAGATACATGCTCAGGATTTCCATATTACATTATAAAACTGAACTGTTTCCAGAGGCTAAAACAGGCTTTTAGGTCAGTCATTTGTAATTGAAATTTCAATTTTTAATTTCTTTTAATTTTGAATCTTTACACCTTTAGTACCTTGAACTAGTCGCCCCATCTCAAAAAAGATATATTGGAATTGGAAAAGGTACAGAGAAGGGGCATGGAACAGTTTCTGTATGAGGAGAGATTAAAAACACTTGGACTGTTCAGCTTGGAAAAGAGACCACTGAGTGGGGATCTGATAGAGGTCTATAAAATGTTGACAGGTGTGCAGACAGTAAATAAAGATGTGTTATTTACTCCTTCTCATAATGCAAGAACTAGGGGGTAACCCAGTGAAATTAATAGGCAGCAGGTTTTAAATAAACAAAAGAAAGTGCTTCTTCACACAGTCAACCTGTGGAACTTGATGCCAGGGATGTTGTGAAGGCCTAAACTCTAATAGGGTTAAAAAAGAACTAGATAAATTCATGGAGAATCAGTCCATCAATGGCTAATAGCCAGGATGGGCAGGGATGCAACCCAGTGCTCTGGGTGTGACGGTGTCTCTGGCCTCTGTTTTCCAGAAGCTAGGAGTAGACGACAGGGGATGGATCACTTGATGATTGCCTGGTCTGTACATTCTCTCTGAAGCTCCTAGTATTGGCTACTGTCGGAAGATAGGATACTGGCCTAGATGGAACATTGGTCTGACCCAGTACAGCTGTTCTTATGATACCTTAAGGACTCAGATTGGGAATATCTTGCTGTATTATCAACTGATTGTTCTAAATTTACATACAGAATTAAAATATGGCTTTAACTGGTGTTTGTATATATATATAGATATATATTTTCCTTTCTATATAGGAATTAGACACAGTGCTCCTGTTAGCTAATTTCTAAGTTATTATCTGCAAAAAAATCCAGAATTTTCAGGTGCCTAAGTAGCTCCTGGTATCACAGTTAAAGTTGCCCCCCTTCAAAAAAAAATCTGGTGTGGCGCCCCTGAGGGAAAGGGGGATAATGTGTCGAATGACCATGCAGATGGGCACTTGTGCCCTGTAAAGGCAATAAGACCCACACCAAAAATCCAAGGCCTTCAGCCAGGACTGCTGTTCATAAATGGTGATAGTAGCTACTTGACAAGTTCAGTGAGGTGTTGAGAAACACCTGGTGCTGCTGAAGTCTTGACTTCCTCCCAAAACTACGGTTCTCATTCTTTCAGGATTGGGGTAGTGACATCAGTGGCTGCAGGGATTCTGGCCCATGGCAGGTGCAGGCAATAGGGTGCAGGAAATCAAGGTGTTACAGACCTTATGTCCTCACAAAGGGAAAAGATGGCAGGGAACCACAAAACATATCTAACCCAATGTCATAGGTGCCGTGTTCCTGTGTTCCCAGGGGGTGCTCAACTCCCCGCTCCACCCCAGGCCCCACCCCCACTCCACCCCTTCCACTAAACCCCCACCCCGCCTCTTCCCACCCCTGCCCCGAGTCTGCCCCACCCTCACTCCTATCCCCGGCACCTTCTGCATGCTGCTAAACAGCTGATTCATGGCAGACATGAGGCAGTGGGAGGGATGGGGAGGAGTTGATCAGTGGGGCCAGCGGTGGGCAGGAGTGGCTGAGAGGGAAGGGAGCTTGGCTGCCGGTGGGTCCTGAGCACCCACTATTTATTTTCCATGAGTGCTCCAGGCTGCAAATTCCACATGACTTGGGATACCAATCCAGGGATCACATTTCAGGTTTGGGACCTAAAGTATTTCATTCATTTTGAAGAGATCACTGCTTCTCTTTAAGTGTTTTCGTGCTGAAGCACTGAAAAGTTCATGTGGATTTTAGAGTAAAATAGAATGGGAAATCATAAATGCCAGAACACATCTGACATAACTACTGATGTAACCGAAAGCCCTTGTAAAGGCAAGTCAAACAAATGATGGTTAGTTGGAAAAGTAATTTAATTAGAACTTGCACCACTGCGCAATGTTCTGTAGCATCAACGCTGCTAAGGCTACAGTCCATTTTTTATGAGGCATGATCAACTTACCAAAGACGATCCTGCCTAATTCTCTATAATGCTGGCTTTCAGATGAGTGTTAGCTTTCTTTGGGTTTGAGACCCAGCCAACCACTATATTGTTTTCCTCTATCATTGTGCTTCCTCCACAGTGCGGATTTCACATACTCTTTAATGAAGAGGAAAGAACAGTTTTTCATGAAATCAGGAAAGACCAATGTGTTTAATTTAAATGTTTAGCCCAGCAAAATTTATAATCTGTCATGAAATTTACGATGTACTGTAGGGCAAATGTTTTCCCACACTTCATGGGGTGCTGGCTACTGTAGTGTAGCAAAGTGGAAATTGCTTTCTAGGGAAAACATGTAAGGATTCCTCTCACATACCTCATTCCATCACATGGGTTACATGTAGTCTTTAGGTTTTCTTAATTATTATAACAATGGTTAGCGTTTTTTATTAAAGATTTTTGGCATCAAAGCATTTGTATCATAAAAGTAACAGGAAATTACAAAAGTATAAATACCAGCCATGGGTACATACTGTGAGAGTTATGGGTGCTTGGAGAGGGAAATGGCAGTGAAGTGTTTGGAAGGCCCGAGGCTGAGGAGTTTGCTGTTTTTATGAGGATGTACAACTTTGGAGAAGCCCACAATTGCAGCCTATTGACTCTTCTTTCAGCTACGCAGTTGGCTTGATCACCTGGTAGTTAGCACAACAGATTAGGAAATCCAAGATGCCCTTAATTCTTTCAAAAATTAGCATTCCTTCCCAAAAAGGGTGGTGCAATTACACACTGTTCCTTACTTCTGGCTTTGGGCAAAAGACACATCTTGCCTAATGATTTTAATCAAAATGAGCTTCTCCCCCCCAAAAAAATTCTGCATCTGCCTGAGAGCCAGTATAGATAAAGTACTTAACTAGAACCAGAGACTTCAGTTCTATTCCCAGATCTGCTACTAATCTGTTGGATCACTTTGGGGAAGTCACTTGTCTCCCTGTGCCTCATCTGGAAATAATGATACTGACTTTCTTTGTCAATTTGAGATCTACTGATGAAAAGCACTGCATAAGAGTTAGGTGTTAGTAGTAGTATTCCAACTTGCAATGCAATAGGTATTAACAAAACGAAACAGAAAACGAGTTTTAAACACTCAATAAAAATTGCTTCCCCTCCCAATCTATTTGTACTTCTTCCAGTCATCCATAGAAACTTCCAGCAAAAACAAGACAGGCATGACCCAATCTCTAATATGAAAAAGAAGCAAAAGAATAAGTTTTAAAAAAAAAAAAAGTCTAGGCCTTCCCCTGGATTTCATAAAAAAATAAAAAAGTCACAAATCCATTTTTTTGAGTCACCTTTAAGTAAAAAGCAATAGTGGCTCTATGCAGAGAAGCACGTTTGTAGAAACACACAATAGAGGTTTTCTTTTGCTGTGAACTCTTTAGGAAACATATTATCAGGAGTACTGTCTCCTATCAACAGTATGTAATCATCCCCCAAGTAGTTCACCAACCAATTAAGACTCCAGCAATTTATAGTTAATGTAATGTAAGTGGTATGTACCACACACAGTGCCCAAAAGAATGGGAAAAATGCCCCACAGCAGAAGATGAGCAGCAATAAACCAAAGGCAATCCATACGAACATTTCTTGGAAGACACCCTTCATTTTCCTGTCACTGCTCTGGGGTACAAGACAAATGTAAAACAACATGTATAATTTTAATTGTCTACACTCCGTTAGATCTGCAATCATGTTATGCCAACACCAAGGCCTCCTCAGTAATTTTTTTATTACCTTCTGTATAACAATCGGTATTCTGGTTAACAAGTTTTTCTATTTTCCTTTCCCCAAGCTGTACATGGAGAATGCATCACAAGGGCCTGAAGTTCACTTCTTTTAAATAAGTGCTGCGTTCTGATTTCAGGTTTTTGGCCAACTGGCAAAGCCCGCTATGGTTCACATGAACCCACTCACTGAATCTCTCTGCTGTGCCTGTTTGTCAGTGACGAGGAATGGCAAAAGAGAGGAACAATAGACTTCTGGTTAAGGTGCTCGTTTACCCGTCTTGAATTCTAGCTTCAAGTCCCAGTTTTGCCACAGGTTAGTCCTGTGTGACCTTGGGCAAGTCTCTTCATCTCTCTGTGCCTCAGTTACCGATCTGTAAAATGGTGACAATATTTCCTTTGTCGGTCTTGTCTCTTTAGATTCTAAAGTTCTCAGGGCAGGGACTGTCTCTTACCACATGTATGTCCTAGAAAAATAGAACTGCAATCTCTGTTGGCACCTATAGACACAGCTGGAATGCAAATAATAATAAAAGATTTTTTGCTCCAAACCAGCATGCTTGAGCAGTCAGATTTATTTACAAAACCCACGAGTCATAAAATGAAACCAACTACACTCACCAGTTGTCATCCTGCATTTCGGGGATTTGGGCCAACTCAGAATGGAATTTGGAGGCATGAAGCTAAGCCAACCAAACCTGTTAAAGAGGTTCATTAAAAAAATCACATGACCCACATGCAGGGGCTTTTGCACAGTCCTGTGTTAGAGATGTTTCACAAGCTATTATGTGCTAAATGAAGGAGAAACACTGTACCTCTGTCCTTGGCTGACTCTTCCTTATATCTGGAGCGTCTGTTGAACGAGACATACTTATTAATTATGAAGCTCATTCCAGCGTCAAATGACCATGGCAATCTTAAAAAATACTGGAGTCTTCACTAAAGGCCCAGTCCTGCCAGGTGCTGAGAGCCTTCATCTCTCTTTGACTTCAGTGCGAGCTATAGATGCACTGCAGCTCTATAAATCGGACCTCGTTGTGGATTTAGATGCCCAGCTTTAAGCCCCTTTACAAAACAAGTTGAGACTTAGTTCTTGCCCAGAAGAGCATATACATTATGTTCAACTTGAGAGAAGCAAAGTTGAAAACAGACAATGCTGGAGAGGGAGCAGAAGGGTGACTGATAATACCACACAGTTACTCAGTAAGGCATTTTCTCAACACTGATATAAAGTTACTTCTATTCTTTTAAGGCTTGATGCAAAAAGCCCACTGAAATCAGTTGAAAGGTTCCTATTGATTTCAGTGGACTTTGGATCAGGCCCTCAATATGTATCAGTTTAGCATATACAACCTGCTGATATTACAGGTGCCTTAATTTTTAAAGATAATGTATGAGCCGTTCATTTGGACATAAATCTTGACTGTCTGCTCTAGACCAAGCTCTGCAGCATCCTTGATCTCTAAGCAACCAAGCCTTTAGCTCTAGGCAAGATCGCCCCTCCTCCCTGTTGCCTTCCTAGACCTTCTCTTTCTACCCTCATTCCCACTTGACCATTCTCCCGAGTGCCAATTCTCAGGGCAAGGCAGACCTGTCTCACCCAATCACAGTCTTGCACTTTGAGAGCTCCATACTGAGACACAAGTACAGAGATTTCTCATTAGTCGCCCATCTTTAGTTAGTTGCTTCTTATGTGTTTCATCATGTGAGAGCAGTACAGCAATATACACCTCAGTATAGCAATGTACAAATACTGGACAGTGTAAATACTAGCTCTCTAAGGATATGTCTACATTGAAAAAAAAAGTGTGTTCTTTACTCAGGGTAGCTAGCTCAGGTTAAAATAGCAGTGAAAACACGGGAATTCAGCTTTTAATTTGGCTTAGCAGCTCTAGTTAAAGCCCATGTGGCAGCCTGGGGTTGAACAGCTATTTTAACCCATATTAAGCTAACCCAAGCTAAGCATGCTGCTTTTTTGGGGTGCAGACACACCTTAATAGGTTTTGAGCATGTATCTCTATGTTTTTATATTGAAGCCAACTATGCAAACGCTAGCCCAGCTAGAGAAGTGCTGGGGTTATTGAAAACCTCAGAGTATTTCACTGAGTAGCCTTGTACTGAGTGCCTCAGTACAAGGCTATTCAGCACAAATCTTACTGTAATCTGACACAGTGTAAATAGTCAGTGTTCGGTGGCCTCCACTCACTCACATTTCCACCTGTGTGGTGGGGAGCACTAGCCTGCTGGTCTGTAATATGAAACATGTGGGAATACCAAACATCTTGAGAGGCCTGTCTCACACTTCCTGGTCTTTGTTTACTTTGCTGTGTTCAGTTTGTTTCTTCACTTATATTTAGCACGTATGACAGAAGGGCAAATAAGCTCAGATGTTTTAACGGAATAATTGAGAGCTCACAATACAGAAGCCACCAAAAGACAGGATGCAACACCTCCAGCATGCAAACCAAGAACAAAAACATAAAGCTAGCTTTGAACCAGAACGCCTGCAACCAAGTGTTTTGCCTGAAGCCCACAGGAATACCTCACATAAGCAGGTGAATCTCTCTCACACATTCACTGCCCTTGTACTGAATGGGCTCATTATTTTCGGTAGAAGTGTTGGAGAATGGCATGATTAGAAGACTACTTTGATCATGCTGAGCAAAATCCTGCTCCTGGAGAAAGGCAATTACACACTGCCTCTTACCTGGGGCTTGTGCCAAAGCTACAATTCAGCCCTGAAATAAATTCATTCAGAGCTGGTACCATGACAAGCTATAGTTTGCACATGTTCAGATGGATTTTGACAGGACTGTTAAAGGGGCTTTGTCTGTGTTCACACTCCGTGTTCCTTTTTCAGGAATCTGTCTTCATCTTTCTTTCCTCCAGGTGTGGTAGCTTGTACACTAGCAATACCAATCCCAGATGGCAAAGAGACTTGAGATGAAAATCCTTGGTGCTTCAGTGAACAAGACAACAAAGCACTCAGAGTGGGATTTTCAAAAGCACTTAAGCAACCTAGCAGCAAAGAGTCCTGTGGCACCTTATAGACTAACAGACGTATTGGAGCATGAGCTTTCGTGGGTGAATACCCACTTCGTCGGATGCGGAAGTGGGTATTCACCCACGAAAGCTCATGCTCCAATACTTCTGTTAGTCTATAAGGTGCCACAGGACTCTTTGCTGCTTTTACAGATCCAGACTAACATGGCTACCCCTCTGATACTAAGCAACCTAGGCATCTAATTACCTTTGAAAGCCATTAGGAGTTAGGCATATAACTCACTTTGGCACATTTGAAAATCCCACATGCAAGGTAAGTCTACACTGCCAATGAAAGGTGTGGTTGCAGCACATGTAGACGCACCTGAGCTAACTTTGAACTAGCTAAATCAAAGCTAGCTTGAATACCAATAGCAGTGAAGCCACAGCAACACAGGTGATGGCATGGGCTAGCCCTCTCCACCTGGGACTCTGGGCACCTACTTGATCAGTCACTGCCTATGTTGCCATGGCTTCACTGTAATTGGTACTTGTACTAGCTAGATTAAAGCTAGCGTGGGTATGTCTATACATGCTCCAATCACACCTCCCCATTACAGTATAAACATACCCTGAGAGTTGATGAAGACAATGCAAAAAAATTAACTAACAATTAATTCTTTACCTGAATTTTGAAAACATTGGAATAGCAGCCAGAAATAAAGCAATGGCAGAAAAAGGAAATGTGTATATCCACCCAGAATAAAATAACCTATAAATAATGCCTTCGCTTTCACATTAATTATCGAGCAAACAAATAAGCCAATAAGACAATGTTTGATTTAGTCCCATTGTTAAGATAATGGAGCTTTGAAGCCATGTGTTCATCATCCAGAAACAAGGATTGTGTTTTGGATTGATGGAACCATAAATGTTAATGTAAACACATATTTTCCTTAAGAATGGTAAGATAAGAAGTATTTATTTCAGGAAGCTAATGTGTGAGCATTTATTAGTAGTTTGCATGATTTCGTTACAACATAGCTCTTTCTTACAAATTTATGAAACATTAGTCAATAGATTAGCCAAATAACCTAGTGGGATGCTAATCTAGGCTGCATAGTGGAAATCCGTATTCCATCCTTATCTGAGGTGGGAGTATCTCAGTGTGCCTAGAACTACCAGGAGCAAGTTGGTCCATCTGTGCATCCGTTTTATGAACAAACAGCCTGTATCTTGGCTTGGGACTTAAAGTCAAGGGGAGTTCTGCAGCTGGTCAAGGCCAGTGTATGGCCCATAACTCTTGAGCTCTTTATTTTATTTTGTTAATTATTACTACTCATTGGCATTATAGTAGCTCCAAAAGACTTCAGTTGCAACTGGGACTAGGCACTATACAAAACACAGTAAGAGACAATCCCTGCCCCCAAAATGTTACAGCCTCATTTAAGAAAAGACACAAAAAGTATGTCAACAGTCAATCAGAAGTACTAGGGAAAAGGAGGGGAACAGTGATATTACAGTAATGAACTATATGCCTGCCTAGATAGTTGCAAGTATGTTCAGTTTTTAGAAATGAAATTAACCTACCAAGAGGTTGGTAATTTAGGAGAAACACCCTCAGAATTCATACCTTCGTATGTGGACCCCTCTAAGGCCCTTCTTAAGCTGTTTGTTTAGAAACAAGGGTCAAAAAGAGGGAATAGACCCCAGATAAGATGATGGCCAAGTGCCCATAAGAAGGGAGATGCCTGCCGCTAAGTAGGTTTATCCAGAGGAGATGAGGCCTTGTGCAGATGTAGAGGTTTGTGAAAAATTGCAATGAACTACCTAAAACCTTGGCTGCAGAGAGGAGACAGTCTATAACAGCAACAGCTAAATCAGAAATTCTGCATCCCCTTAGCAGGTTCCTCTTCCTGCATCCATCAGTTAAGGTCTATGTATATTGTGGCCAGACTATTTTGAGACAGCTTAGATTACCTTTGTTTTATTTGGATTTTTCTTCCTTGAAAACATTCACCCTTCCTGGCTTTGATGATTGTTTCATCCAAGGGCATGACCCATTTGCAGTGTCATGACGGTCTCCTATCTAAATACTGACTTTGGGTCTCAGACTCGGCCTGATCCAGCTTCCATTTGAAATCAGTGGGACTTTTACTGTGATTTCATTGGGAGCAGAATCAAGCACTCTATAAGGTGTGCTAGGATCAGCACCCAAGTTGGTAAGGCTACAGGGCCCTATTCTGTTCTTCAGCAGTCTTTTATTAGGAAAGGAAACAATTGTTCCACGCATTGTAAGCTACAATAAATTAAGGGCTTGACTGAGCCTTGTAGGCAAATCCTTGTGTTGAGAGTAGTTTGCAGCAGACTAGAGGCACACAGAGGCATACATCCACTGCTACACACCTATATGGCTGGTCAGCTCTGCAAGGACTGAAATTCTGTCTGACCCTTACACTGGCTAACAATGGAGGAGGCTCTTTGCTCTCACACATACACACTGCACAGTCAAAGCTTTGTCTACACGGCAGCTGGGAGCGTGCAGCCCAACCTTGGTAGAGAGACCCGCGCTAGCTCGGCTCAAGCTAGCATACTAAAAATAGAAATGTGGATGTTGTGGGACCAAAAGAGGCTGGAGCTAGCCACCCAAACTGGGATCCTCTTAATCCCTTGGGTCTGAGCTCAGGTCGCTAGTCCAAGCCTCTGACAGTCCCACAACATCCACACTGCTATTTTTAGCTTGCTAGCTTCCAGGCCCTATCATAACTTTTCAAGCTAAACAGTTCTTATTCTAGATTTGACTACCTAGTAAAATAACAAACCATATGGCCAAAGTCTGCCCTCATTTGTCCCTGTATCCAGCACCATAATTTGACCCATTGTATTTAAGCATGGAGCCAAACTGTGTATGTTTTACTCATGTTCATGAGCAATTATTCACTTGAATAGTCCATTTGGAGTCAATGGAACTACATGGATAAGTAACATTTCACCAGTTGTGTGCAATGGGGCCAATCAAAATTAATTCACTACTCAGAATGAACCACTCAGGAAAATGTATAGACCAAAAGTGATGTATACAAATTCTTTGGTGAATAATTTGAATCATGGATGCATTTGAGAAAAGCATAAATTGCTCATGGACAATTCATGAACCAAAAGGGAAAAAAGGCTCAATTCTTAAAATAAATTTTGCTCTGTGAATTATTCACTCAGCGATATTTTCAGAAGTTTTGTTTACACACAGGTGAAAATATACAGCTACTGAAGCAGTTGATTAGTCAACCTGTGCCCAAGTTTGAGTTTGCATACCAAATCAGAAATTGAAATTCTTCCTGACCGGCATGAAAGTTTCACAAACAGCCAATAAAAGGATCCCATATATCTTTTATTTAGGTAATAAGTACTTTGGGGTAGGGGAGGTCTTGTCATTATGGGTGGACCATGCCTAGTACAATGGCCTCTAGACGTCACCGCAATACAAAAGTTGACTGTGACAAAAGAGTTCACAGAGTTACATGGTACCAGCATATTTTGACATCCCAGTTATAAGGCAAGTTAATGAAGGAAAGACCATTTTAAATAATCTTCACAGCTACAGTGTGTTTGCGTGCTGGCTGTGTTGCTTACCTCACTTACTGTACCACAGTATGTAGGTGAGAAAAGTTACTCTGAACAAAGGCTGCCTCTTTTACTGCATTTCAAAGAGAACATGTCAAGTATATTTTACTCCCAAATTTAGGCAATTGTCCTCTAAGTCAGTGATTCACGTTGTTTTCCCCATCATAACCCCATATTCAGCCACTTTTTTCTCTGGCCATCTCACATCCCAGTTAATGCACCAACTTCAAAGCATTCATTGCATGAATGGAGCTCCATTCTACAACTATTATTTCTCTGCCTTCCCAGCTCCTCTCCCAGCCCCCTCAGCTTATGGGGAAATAAGCAACCCAGCATAGTGTTCTCTCTTGTACCAACCATACCACTTCCAGATCTGCCTGATACTTACAAAGGACAGGCACACCACTCCTGTTATCAGCCTTTACTATAAGAAAAGTCTATGTGAATATCAGTCAGTAGGAATCAACAGATGATGTGGGAGAGACCAAAAATATCTGCTGGCCCACTAAGTCAACAGAAGGAGTTCCATTGGCTACAGTAGGCTTTTGATCAGACCCTATAAATAATCTTCTTTATTTCAATTTCTCCCATCCCAGATCTTCAATGTATCTTTTGCCATCAGTTAGCAAGGAAGAAATATGCTTCTTGTTTAAGTTAAAATCTACCTGCTAAAGATTGGCAGCATTAATCTCCACTTCTCCTTGGATCAGCCCAATTAGTCACTGCCTTATTAAAAAAGAAAAGAGGATTAATTTATTTCACTATTTTTATTATAAAATATACTATAATGTTTTTTAATTTAAGGCATTAAAATGCCAGAAGCACATAAAGCAAAGGGCATAAGGAAAAAGTGCTGATTGGAACCATATGAAGTGGGGGGATTACTTAACTTATTCAATTGCAAAACAAGATCTCTAATCAGTTATGCTTACTTCATATTATGCATGGGATGCTTTTTAACTCCTCTTTCATCTCCATATTGAAGAGTAATGGTACAGTTAGGACAGCAGGAATATTAATATTATAAACTTAAAGAAAGCCTGTGAGTATTGTCATGTCTGACTAATAGTAAACCAAGTAGTGACTATTTATACCCATTACAAATCTATTCCCTGGAGAGGGAATGTTAAGGATACTAGTTATGCACTCAGGGTTAAAGCCTTGCCTAATATAAAGTGGAATAGCTCTGATAAAGTCAATGGAACTATACTAAGAACATAAGAACGGCCGTACCGGGTCAGACCAAAGGTCCATCTAGCCCAGTATCTGTCTACCGACAGTGGCCAATGCCAGGTGCCCCAGAGGGAGTGAACCTAACAGGCAATGATCAAGTGATCACTCTCCTGCCATCCATCTCCATCCTCTGACAAACAGAGGCTAGGGACACCATTCTTTACCCATTCTGGCGAATAGCCATTTATGGACTTAACCACCATGAATGTATCCAGTTTTCTTTTAAACACTGTTATAGTCCTAGCCTTCACAACCTCCTCAGGTAAGGAGTTCCACAAGTTGACTGTGCGCTGCGTGAGAAGAACTTCCTTTTATTTGTTTTAAACCTGCTGCCTATTCATTTCATTTGGTGACCCCTAGTTCTTCTATTATGGGAATAAGTAAATAACTCTTCCTTATCCACTTTCTCAACATCATTCATGATTTTATATACCTCTATCATATCCCCCCTTAGTCTCCTCTTTTCCAAGCTGAAGAGCCCTAGCCTCTTTAATCTTTCCTCATATGGGACCCTCTCCGAACCCCTAATCATTTTAGCTGCCTTTTTCTGAACCTTTTCTAGTGCTAGAATATCTTTTTTGCGGTGAGGAGACCACATCTGTACACAGTATTCAAGATGTGGGCATACCATGGATTTATATAAGGGCAATAATATATTCTCAGTCTTATTCTCTATCCCCTTTTTAATGATTCCTAACATCCTGTTTGCTTTTTTGACCGCCTCTGCACACTGCGTGGACATCTTCAGAGAACTATCCACGATGACTCCAAGATCTTTTTCCTGACTCATTGTAGCTAAATTAGCCCCCATCATATTGAGCTTTATACCAGCTCAGGATCTGATCTTAAGTGCCAGAGTCAAGATTAGCAAAGAGTCCTGTGGCACCTTATAGACTAACAGACGTATTGGAGCATGAGCTTTCGTGGGTTAATACCCACTTCATTGGATCCATGTCAAGATTGTTACATATGTGTCCATATCTTCCATTTCCCTCTGCCGTCTACTCTTGAAGAAATGAAACCTCCCTTTTTGTGACTTATACTCTTCAGTTCCCAAGCTAATAGCAGAATCATGAGAACCCTGGCCACTTGCGTCCTACACCAGGCCCACTAGTTACTGTACTACACTATCATTCTCTTCTTGAAAGAATCTTGTTTTGCTACAACCCAAGTGTTTTCAGACATCTCAAGGAAGTGAAGCAACTTTCAGTGTCAAAGTAGCGGAGAAGGACAGGTGTTTGGAGCCTACCTAGCTAGGGCATTTCAATCTGAATGACATGGGCTACAGAGTCCTCTTCCATAAGGTAAAATGCTTTTTAGGGCTGCAGACCTCTGGATACACTTAATGGACATAGATCAGAGCTGAGTGCAAGAGGAGTGTGGTGACACTTACAGATATAAATTACAGTTTTCTATCTTCCTGGCCAACAAAAAGACATACCCTTAGCCTATGTCTACACTACAAGCTAGGCTACATACCCACCAGTTTCATGCATGTTTGTACTTGGCAGGGCTCAGCTATGCCACTGCTGCCACTACCAATGCTTCTGCTATTTATACTCATGCTGGCTCCATGAGAGCTCCATGAGTATGTGTACATGAGCAGGGAAATCATACCCTTAACTCATAGTGTAGATGTACCCTTAGTTACATATTCTTAATTTCTTACTATTACCATTTAGGCAATATTCCTTATTTATGTAAATCAAGGCCATCTTGGGTTAACAATTTTATAATTAAAACTTAAAATTTGCTATATGTAACTAGGATCAATTCAAAATGTACATCAGGATCTTCTTGAACATGCAGATCAGCCATCTTGCCCTTCCTTGGATCCATAGTGTTTGCTGGAGACCTGCCAAAGGACCATTCCCTTTCCTTAAGGAGATGTCTCAGTTTCTTCTCTAAAGCTGGGTTTTGTTGGGGCAGCATCCCAGTCCATGCGGTTTCCTTTCTGGAGGTCTTTTAAAACAATCCTTTAAAATCTTACTCTGTGGTTTCTTTACATTTGAGACAAGCACTATTTTAAAACCCACAAGTTAGAAATTGGAAATAAAAATAGCTGCCACAGACTGTTTTAAAGCATGAAATAGTCGTTCATAATATACAATAGGCACTATCACAGCCTCAGCCAGATTCTCAGTTGGTGTAAATCAGCAGAGCTCCCTTGAAAAGAATGGAACTATACCAACTTATACCCCTGCATAGGATCTGATTCCCTTTGTCTATTCTGATTTGATAGGTTTGCAAAATATAATGTGAGGTACAGTATAAGATTCAAAGTGGTATTCAGCCTTGACTACTACGGTGCATTTAGAAAACATAATAGAGCATTGTATTTAATAACCACTGACAGATTTAAGGTTATAATCCTAAAACCAACACTAAGATATGAACTTCTAATCTGATGCATAAACTGATACCACCATATATTTCACTTAGAAATGGCAATGCAAGACCACAGTGAAACAATGTAGAGTACCATTATATATTGAATAGTCCTACCAAATTTAGAGGGAGACGTGTGTAAAACTTTAAAATTTCTAAGTGCTGATATGACAGAGAACAGGGTTCCAACTTTATGTTAAGATATTGGCCTAGAATACTAGTTTGAGGCTGTAAATATACTTTTTGACAGTCCCCGAGCCTATACAGGCTTGTACAAGGGTTTCTGCTTGGAGGGTAAGGGAGAGAATCTCAAATCCTTTCACCATGATCTACTGTTCAAACCATTGCTCCACCTGATGAAATGCCCTCTGTGATCAGGGTTCTTCTTTCTGAGGTGTTTCAGCAGCGGTTAACCCCCAATTTATACTAACAGAAATGTAGGATGACAGAAATGTAGGATGGGATGGGACTTCAAGAGATCATCTAGTCCATCCCACAGGCCTGAATCTGTTGCCATGTGCCTGTGCAGAGTGAAAAGTAGGTGTAAAACACTGTCGAATCAGAACAACAGGATTTCACACTCATGTTGCACAAGATTCAGGGCAACGGAGAATCAGGTCCCCCACAACCAGTTCCAACTATCTCAAATGAAAGGCAAGACCAACATTTTCAAAAATAGGGACCTAAAGTTACGTTCTAAAGGCCTGATCCTCCAAAACAGGAGTTTTGTCACTGACTTCAATAAGCACAGGATCAAGCCCTAAGGCCCAGATCCTCAAAAGTATTTACACACCTAACTCGCAATGGGAAGATCTGGGCCTGAATCCATATTTTGGCATCTTAATAAGTGGCCCAGTTTTCAAACATGCTGAGCTCACTCTGAGATTTGATAAGTGCTGTTAGGAGTGGACCCATCTATGGGAAGAGCAGACTGCAGCAACTCAAAAGTGTGGAAATGGAACTGCTCACATTATCCCAAGATAAATTAATGAGTGGTGAGGCCTCAATATCTGACCGGTAGTGATATTCTCTACAATTCTCAACACTCAGAGCTCAACTGTAGCTCAACTCTGCACTTCTGGAGAGTGTGTACTGTTGCCTGTTTCACAGATATTTTGCAAGACTTTTTTATTAAGCCATGCAGAGGCTTTTGGGTATTGGGTACCAAAGATTCAACATTTATTACTAATTTAGGTGAGGACTGCAGACTCAGATTCTCTTTCACTTTATCCCCCTACTTGGGGTCAAATTTTGCTCTCAGATACATAAACACGGCTTCAAAAATGCAGACTTTAACAAACTCAGAGAACTGATAGGTAAGGTCCCTTGAGAAAAAAAAATCTATGGGATGAGTTCAGGAGAGCTGACTGTTTTTGAAGAAGTCAGTTCTGCTGTGAAGGAATGATTGGAAGAATAGTAAAAAGCATTCAAGGGAGATTTAAGTTAGATATAAGAAAAAACTTTCTAATTATAAGAGTAGTTAAGTTCTGGAATAGCTTTCAAGGGAGGTTGTGGAATCTCCATAAGTGGAGGTTCCTAAGAACAGGTTGGGCATACACCTGTCAGGGATAGCTTAGGTCTAGCTGGTCCTGCCTCAGCGCAGGGGGCTGGACTTGATGACTTCTCAAGCTCCTGGCAGCCCTCCATTTCTATGATTCTATTGCTATCAGTGGGAGCCATATATATGAATCCAAGGCCAGAATATGACCCTAATCAACTAGTCCATGTTTGCTGCATCTTTTGCTGTTGCCATTGCTATTACTTATTCTGAATACTGTTGCTAATCTTAGCTGCTCGTATTCATGATTCCTGAACAATATTACCTTCGGTTCTGGTCATCTGAGCCACTATTCCCTTTTCATTTACTGCACTGGTTTAAACAGCTACACAAGATGAAAGGCAGTGAGATTCAGGCCTTAAATAATTTAACTGCACCATCAGGCTGTACATATGCTACTGCATCTGATTCTCCTCTACATTACACCAGTTTTATTCCACTTTATTGATTTCAGCACGTTAATCCAGCACCAAATTAGTGTAACATGATAGAAAATCAAGCCAGTAACTTTGTGAACTTATTGATTAAACTATGATCTTCTTGTACTTCCACACGTCATCACCCATTTTATTGTTTATTACCCCAACTCACTGCATCACATCTAAAATTAGATTGTAAGCACTTCGGGGCAGGAACAGTGCTTAATTTGTACCAGGGCTTCCCAGCACTGAGCCCTGTAACTTCTAGGCTTGGCAGTTCATAGCCCTGCCATCTCTGGGCTTGCAGTGTCAGTTATGAAAGTAAAAAAAAAATGCTTGAATCCCAGCACCTAATTGCTTGAGCTCCGGCACCTCTTTTATTACAAATTAAGCACTGGGCAGGGACCAGGTCTTTTTGTCTATATTGTAAAGCACTTAGCACACTTGGGCACTGTAAAAATAAAACAACAATGGCATGATGATGCAGCAGGGGCATTTTTATTGTCACACAATGACCCTTGGCACGAAGAGGTGGGAGGTGACACATCTTTGATGGCCTGACACCTTATGACTCATAGAAGGACAAGAAAGAGACAGAAGGAGACACGAAAAAAAAGAAAAATCTTTTTAAATCTACTTTCTTGCAGTGAATCAAACCATAGAATCAGGACATCTTTGAGCATTGTCCTCCATGTTCAATCATGCTTAAAAACAAATGATCAGTTACAGCAGACATTCATAAGCAAAGATATAAAATTCAATATAATCTTCTTCAGTTGCAGTGACAATTTAATTACTGGGACATTTCCCTGTTGTTATGGATGTGACTAGTGCGCTGAATAGGATTGGGAGTGCTAGTGGAGGATTTGACAGATAGAAAAAGGAGATTGCAATGATTATTTTTCTATTATCATTACTCCAAAATAATTGGCCAGAAACAATCCACAAACTTCTCTCTTAGTTACACAGATATCGTGGTGAACAGCTATTTTATGCCCACTTATACCAGCTGAGGATCTGGCCCTTAGTCTTCTCTATGAAAAAGTGGCAAAATAAGTAAAGCCACGGCAGTGCCCTTTCATCCAGGACTTTTGAAAACATGTTTTAGCTGTTAGTGACATGAGGCAAAATCCTGGCCCCACTGAAATCAATAAAAAAACTCCCACTGAATTCATTGTCACCAAGATTTCACCCCTGCTGCCCACCTCAGAACGTACTAGTGTCCTTCAGTGAGAGAATCAGCCCCAAGGAGAACATCCTTAGAGCTAGACTAGTTTATAAGAATGGAACCAGGAAACCATTTCCTCCAGAAGACCAGAGGCACATGCAGGGTAACATGGGATTCATCAATGTAATTCATGGTAAGTAACAACTCCAGCAGTGTAGTGTCTGCCAAATTCCCATGGAATTCCACATGGCACTCAAACTATTGGTAGGCCTGAGCCTATGAGTTGTTGAGTCTCTCCTACATCATGCACAACTCCCATTGATTTCACTGGATTTGGCTCAGCATTGAATTACAATAGTATCATGATGGCAAACCCCAAAGAGACTTGGCCTCCTTGCAGCTCAAGCACCACATGGATAAATCTGTGCCTACGTCTTTAAGATGATCTGGCTGGATATTCACTTTATGTCCATCACTGGCAATCTTATCATGCCACTGGGGCTTTTGATGTCCATGTGATTGCTGGCCATGTAGCAGCATTCCTTGGTACACAAACACATGCTTCAGAATTTGTTGGTCTTACATTTTAATAATATGTCCATACCAAGAAACCGAACTGCTGCTGATGGAGGCTGGTGCTGGGTTCAGCTTTGAATATCCTCATTTCTGATCTTGTTCTGCCACATAATATGAGGCAGCTGATGAAAACAAGAATAAAAAACAACAATCTGGTGTTCTTCAGCTTTCCTCAGCACCCGCATTTCCCTTTCATACAATAAAGTTGGCATAACTGTAGTCCTATAGACCTGCAACTTTGTGGCAAGCTTGATGCACTGACATCCCAACACAGGCTACTGACAGACCCAAAACCTGACAGTAGCTGCTGATATATGAAGGCAGGTCTACATTTAAAACGCTGCTTTGGCGCAGCTGTACCGATGTAGCGCTTTAATGAAGATGCTCTGTGCCGACAGAAGAGAACTCTCCCATCAGCATAGTTAATCCACCTCTGCGAGAGGCGGTAGCCATGTCGGGGGCGTGGGAAGGGAGGATTTTTCACAACTCTGAGCAACATAGTTATACTGAAGTATTTCTGTAGTGTAGACCTGCCCAGAGGATACACATCTTTCAAGCATCCTCCAGTGCTGTGTATGATGCTGTCCAAATATTTGACAGTTGCTGCCTGATTGATATTCCATCTGGACAGGTTAATACTGAGCTGGTTGGCCCAGAAACTAATAAATGTGACTTTGTTGTCTTGTGACACACAGGTTAAAGTTCAACCCAATCAGCTTTTATGGCTCGATGCTGCAGAGTCTACAATACAGCAGTAGGAACACTGTAATAAGACCAAGTAAATGTCCGATCCCTGCAACCTCGCCTCAGTTAGATAATCTAAGATTAAACTAGAACACAGGCAGGACCCAATCCTACAGGTGTTACTCAGGTAAACTGAAGTCACACAATTTTGCCTATGTAAGGAGTGCAGGATCAGGCTGTTAATCAAGAGATTTCCCCCTTCTCAAACTCAAATAGCGCATGTTGTGTTTGTGAGCAATGCATTTCATTCATTCATTCATGTCCATTCATGAGCACAAGAAGGTAGGAAATGTCTCAAAGTAAGACAGTAATAATAAAACCGGACCTTGTTCCTTCAGTGTGGCTTCAGACTTGAAAAATTAAAGCTTCCCTTTGGGAAATTTTCACTGTGATTATTGTTATAATGAACTATTAACTGATTGTTGCAATAACATGATATGTATGGAGACAGAACCCATCTGTCAGAATATCTGCTAAAATGGTGGACATTTTACAAGTCTTTATGTGTCTTCATGGGCACTCAACTCCAATATCCCAGAGGTGCAATAGTTATATGATTTATGGCACCTTATGGCTGTTTGCTATGTAGATTTCATTAACATCAGAAATAAGCTGTATGAAGAGAAGTCCTTCTTACAAAAATGGAAACAAATCTATAAGAGTTATTCCAACTTTCCAGCCTGGTAGAAGATATTGTGACAAAGTTCCTCCTCTACCTTGGTGGGTCCTGCACTTATTGGCAGATTTGCTCTCCTCAGTGATCTTCCCCACAGTCTCGGTCAACTTCTCCTGTGTCTGATCAGGAGTGGGGAGGCTTTGGGGGAACCCGGGCCCGCCCTCTACTCCGGGTTCCAGTGGATTGCAGCTGTCTATAGTGCCTCCTGTAACAGCTGCATGACAGCTACAACTCCCTGGGCTACTTCCCCATAGCCTCCTCCAAACACCTTCTTTATCCTCACCACAGGACCTTCCTCCTGGTGTCTGATAACGCTTGTACTCCTTAGTCCTCCAGCAGCACAACCTCTCACTCTCAGCTCCTTGTGCCTCTTGCTCCCAACTCCTCACACACACTTCCTCTCCTCTGGCTCCCCCATCCCTGACTGGAGTGAGCTCCTTTTAAACCCAGGTGCCCTGATTAGCCTGCCTTGACTGGCTGCAGGTGATCTAATCAGCCTGTCTGCCTTAATTGGTTCTAGCAGGTTCCTGATTACTCTAGTGCAGCCCCTGCTCTGGTCACTCAGGGAACAGAAAACTACTCATCCAGTGACCAGTATATTTGCCCTCTACCAGACTCCTGTACCTTCCTGGTTTGGATCTGTCACAATATACATTTGCCTGATCTTTACTGTGTAGATGTGACCCTAACAATTTTGAGTGATTTCAAAGCAGTAGCTTGGTTTTGTTCTGCAACCATAACTTGTCCTGTGATCCCAGCATACCTCATGAATGTGAAACCTCCAAGGAACAGCAAAGTAGTATTGGTTGCCTCTTCCTTTAAGCTGTCAGCATGGTTTAGTAGGGGATGGGGATGGTAATCAGAGGACCTGGATTCTACCTGTATGGAAATGTCCCACCAAATTTTATAGAGATGAAAACAATAAGGAAGTCTGTAGAAATTATTCTAAAAATCTATAGAATGTAACAGAGATTGATACTCTTTCTTTAAGCCATCCTGTAAAATTCAATAGCGGGGAAATAATTCTCTCTTAAATTCTATACATTTTTAGAACCCTATAGAGAAGTCACAATCTCTCTCATTCAAATGAGCTTTTTCTTTCTCAGCTCTGCCACTGGCTCGTCATGTGATTTTGGACTATTCAGAATCACACACCCAAGATCAGGGAGGCATAAAGGGGACAAAGCTACCTTTGCTCTACCAGTTGCACCCAACCCTGAACGAATGGTGCAGGGATTTGGCTCGTTGTTGATTTTAGTACAAAAGATTTCTAGAATAAAAACGCTTTGGGGTGACCTTAATGCTCATGAAATGCAGAAACCAATGACACGATGCACTATACCATCTCCACCAAGCAGCATTGCTAGCACATCTCAGCCCTAGCAATGAGACAGCCCTGTTATTCAGATTCTGCTCCTGTACAGTAACAGGCAATCATATTAAGTGATTTTATGGAAATCACGTCTAGTAATCTTGTGATGATGTGACCAAATGTCTCACTAGAAAATACTGTACCTGAGACCAGACAATACATTTTCATTTGCTGCCTGTCAACTAGCTCACATACACTCATTTAAGACTAAACCATTGATTACCTTACTTGCTACTCACATTTCTCACCCTTTAGTCCAGTTTTAGAAGAGCTGACCAAGACACTCACTAAATGTTAATTTTCAATAGCTCTTGGAACACTGGGGAATTTTCAGAAGACTGGAAGAAAGCTAAATAGAAAGCTAATTGTTGGAAAAAACTTACCAAGAGTTGTGAAGAATTTTCTACCACTGGCAATTTTTTAAATCAAGATTGGATGTTTTTATAAAAGATATATTCCAGTTCAGACAAGAATTAATCCAGGGAAGTCCGATGGCCTGTGTTATAAAGGAAGCCAGACTAGATGATCACAGTGGTACGATTTTGCTTTATAAACTATGAAACTATGTAGAATGAAAAATCTCAAAGGCAAGGCTCATCTTTTTGATAAAATATTACAAGATAATGTTTCAGATGAAGTAAAGATAATTCCTGTCAGGTACAGAATAGCCTAATTCCCATCAGAAAATAAATTATTACAAATAAAGGACCTGATCCTGCCACTGGCTCCATTCTGGCCAAGCCGTGTGCCCATTAGATAGGACAACTCTCACCCTTTGGGTTCGCATTTGAGAAAATTGGTTTAAAATTTTAAAACGTTAATTATAAACTCCCCAAAAATAAAAGTTATAACCCAATAGGATTATTTATTAAACTGAGCACTGATTAGAGATGGGCTAGAACCATCACAGTGGATCCAAACACCCCTCCCCTTTGGGATGCTTGCATCTCTCTCCAGGACTGCTACATCTGCATTTTAGTGTTTGACCTTCCTGCTACTCTGTCCTAATGAAGCTTTCCGTTATCTGGGATCAGATGCAATATAGGATCCCTCCTATGGAGAGCAATACAAGGGCTATGCTGATTTCAGACTCCTGCTGCTGCCTGAAAAGGCTGAGATCAATGGGTTAGACTGAATCTAGTGCATGACAGCAGGGAAGTTGCTCCAAAACTTGCTCAGCATACACCTCTCCTCTAAGCATTTTTGGCCATCCTCATATAATTGTCTCTCTCTTCTGATGTAAAGCCAGTTCCTACCACCCCCTCATGAGCTCACCAGTCTCCCACTGAAGGAAAGCAGGCAGGACATCATGTATTTCTCGATAGCTGAAGATCAGCCAGGTCTCATTTCAGCTTGTCAGCATCAGCAAGTCCATCTATCTGGGTCTATTAAAGATCATTTCAAGGCTGTAAAATGGTGTATGCAGTGAACATTCCAAAGAGGACCTTTTAAAAAAAGTGTAGTAAAGCAGATTTTTATTGTGCTTCCACTTGTAATACCACCCCTCCCTGAGTATTTCACAAGGGAAAGCTAATCACCCCCATATTATCTGGAGGTATTCCTGGTTTTCTGATGCCATTTGTTGTTTCTTTTACCAGCAAGCGGACAGAAATCTATTGTTCTGAGCTGTGCCAATAAGTCCCAGGATGTGTGGGCTGCTGACTATTTTCTGGTTACTACAACAAAACCTTTAAAAGGTCTTCCTAGTGGAAGTCGAGAAAGTCACTGTGTGTACAGCATGATTCTGTTTCCTTAAAGAAACAAAACCACATTGTATGCTACGGGTCAAAAGAGTAGTTTTCACAGAAACCTTAAGGAAGCTTCACTAATAGGAAGCATTTGTTATATCATAATAAAATACTCAAATTGAGCAACACCCACCCCCCAGATTATTGAGTTAATTCTAGCAAGCTGCATGAGTACTGTCTGGGATGGGATGGATTCAATTCCCTTTCAGGGTTAATATTAAAAGGGGTGAAAAAGCCTCATAAAATTGGCAGGGATTGGGCTGAGAAAAAGGTATCTGACAAAAAATCAACAGTGATTTCAGCTGGAAGATTCAGCAACTAATTGCCATGACTCACAGTAGAGGGAACTAAAATGTATGGGTCACTGTGGATTTACGCCAGTGTAACTGGGTGCAGAATTGGGACCATTCTTGTGTATTCTCTTAACTGTTCTATTGTGAAAGCCTCAATGACCCTTTAAAAATAATTACTTATCAGGCGACATCTTTCAAACAGAAGAGTTTTTAATAATGATCAGCAGACCTGTTACAAGAAACGAATCAGGGAGAAAAACACCTAGACTGCAATGGGCTCGGTGTCTTAACTTGTAAACTACAACAAAAAGATGGGTGGATTTTAAATGAATCAACACCTCTCGCTCCAGAAAATTTTGGGGTGTTGAGTGCCTCTGAAAATCAGGCCAAGAGATTATTCATTATTATTATGCTGAAATCTAGTTCTAATTCAGATGGATTATAGAATCATAGGACTGGAAGGGACCGCAAGAGGTCATCTAGTCCAGTCTCCTGTACTCATGGCAGGACTAAGTATTATCTAGACCATCCCTGACAGGTGTTTGTCTAACCTGCTTGTAAAAATCTCCAGTGATAGAGATTCCACAAACTCTCTAGGCAATTTATTCCAGTGCTTAACCACCCTGACAGTTAGGAAGTTTTTCCTAACATAACATCCAACCTAAACAGCCCTTGCTGCAATTTAAGGCCAATGCATCTTGTCCTATCCTCAGAGGTTAATGAGAATGATTTTTCTCCCTCCTCTTTTATGTACTTGAAAACGGTTATCATGTCTCCTCTCAGTCTTTTCTTCTCCAAACTAAACAAACCCAATTTTTATAATCTTCCCTCATAGGGTATGTTTTATAGAACTTAAATCTTTTTTTTTTTTGCTCTTTTCTGGACTTTCTCCAATTTGTCCGCATCTTTCCCGAAATGTGGCGCCCAGAACTGGATGCAATACTCCAGCTGAGGCCTAATCAGCACATGCTAGGAAAGAGTCAGAGCCCTCCTTTATGAAGTATTTACATCCAGGGATGAGAACAAACCAAGCACTGGATATAAATACCCACAAACTCTAAGGAGGTTAGGAGGCTGTGGGAGCCCCTGCATCATTTCAGTGGGATTAGGATCAGACATATCATTGCCAAGAAGTCCCACTGATTTCTAAAGGACTGCTTGCTGAGTAAAGTAGTGCTCGACAGACCTGACTCCTCATTGCCTCACTGCCTGCGCAAAATAATACCAAATTCCAGTGGTAGCCTTTAACACTCATTTTGCTACCCAGTGGTAGCCTGCTTTGCAGAAACTTTGCACTGGTATAGAAGACTACACAAAGGCCACACTGTGCTCAAATTTTAGAATGCATTTTAAGTGCACAGCTTAGAGCCTTAGGCAAGCCAAACAGTACATGCAAAAACATAGATTGCTTATATTTCTGAAAACCAAAGTTCTTGGTGCAGTTGAAAACAATTTCTTGTGCACAGCAGAGTTCCTAAAGCAGTGCACTGTATGCACTCTAGGATAATCTTGCCCGAAGGGCTTTTCAATAATTCTTAATTTCCTAAATGTGCAAATCTCTCAGCTAAATGTAGGCGCATAATACATATATCGTAACTTGAAAATGTACTTATGTGGATTTAATAGAAGGCCACTCACTCAGGTCTACCCATTTAAGTTTGCTCTTTCCTCTATGCTTGTTTGGGCATACAATAGATTTTGCACTTTTAAGTGACAGCAGTGCTAGAACTTGAGAGGCAAGGGGGAAAGACATACTTTTTTTGCCTTCCCCAGCCCCAGACGACAATCCATTCAAAGAGTCTCCCCCTTCCCAAGGTTGAAGATGAATATCTCATTTTGTATTAGAGACCTACAATGGATCCGATCCTCTGATGGTGTAGATTGACATAAGAAATTCATAACATGTTTGTGACTTTTTTTGTGATTTGAAATTGCAAAATTGCATCAAAACTCCACAATTCTTTATTGTTTTTTGTTTTTATTCACCTACTTCATTGTTACCTTCTTGCCTTTTAGCATCAGATCTTTTGCTCTCTTTTACTTTCATGGCCTCTGCTATTTTTTTCTTTCCTGCCTTTCTCACATGCTTTCTTCTCTGTTTTCTCTACTATGCCCTAAATCACTTCCCTTGCCACTTCCCTGGACCTCACTTTTTCTAACAGCCTCCTTTAATCTCTTTCCTTTGTCTCTTTCCCAAAATTTCTTTTCCCTTGGCCAAAAAGTATATCCCACTATGCATGCCCCTTCTTTCTCCCAACTGCTTCCTTCTGCAAGTTTTTCTGGACACTCAGCTCTCAATGCTCAGATCCTCCTTAAAGCTTTCTTCCCTCTTCCACATGCCAACCAGACAACAAGGAAGCCACATATCACTGATTCCCTCACCCCTCCACTCTTCCTGCCTCTTGCCACTGCTTCTTCCCTGGCCTTCCTCCCTACATTGTGGCCCTCAGAGTTTCAATAGATCAAGAATAAAATATAGCTGGGATGGGGCTGTCACCAGAAGACCTTGATTCAAATTGTGGAAACCCTAATGTAGCTGACTGGGCAACTGTCCCCTGTGCCAGTGAGAGAAAAATTGTTCACTGTACTCTGTCTTCTAGTGCTTTGTTCCAGGGTCAGTCTAGTTGTAATTCATGTAATGAGGAGGGTGTCATCCAAAGCTCTGGTGGATGAATCTCTCAAGAAAATACATAGCATACAATCCTGCATTGGCAGTGATGTGACCAAGATGCTCTCTGATTCAGAATGCAACTTCATTGCCCTTTAGCTGTTAATGATGGGCAAGGCCATTGCATGTACTTTGTACTTGATTCTTAGCAGAAGGAAACATTAACCATGTAGCCATTGTATTGCACAATTTAAGTTATTAAATCACCATGCACACTTTTCATTCAAATTAGGCTTAGTTCCTGACATTTGCCTCTTCCCAGAAATGAGAATCCCTTAGACTCATGGAAAAAAGTCAGCATAGGATTAGTCGTACTCATAGTGTTCAGATTGATAATATGTTAACACTGCCTCATTGATTTGACTTGATTTGGCAGCTTTACAAGGAACTAAGAAATGCCAACTGTCTAAAAATGTGTTTTTTATTATCTCCCTTTGTATTGATTTTTTGACTGCAGTTATTTGCACATCCCAGGCACTTGGTTCTATTATTTTCTTAGCATTTCTGATTTTTATTTTCCATTTGAGGTTTTACTTTGACCAATACACACTGTGAAAGGTAAGGAGAAGCAACATTAGATTAGATACAGCATAAGGAAAAACAAAGGCACTATGAATGGAAATATCCAAAAGAAGGTACATACCAGAGAACAATATAGGAAATTTAGTAGATTGACCCACTGCTTATTAAAGACAAAAGAGAAATTCCCATTGAGTTTAATGGGATTTGGATCAGGCCTGAAGAGAGATCCAAGCTAGCCCTAACTGGAAATTCAGTGACTCAAAGGCATCCTCCCCATACAGGTAGGACTTGTTCTCCACTTACTATCTTTTCTTCCTAATCACCCTTTTTCTTGGGCTTTCCCTCTTTTACTGCCCTTCTCTTCTGTGCAGTTTGCTGTATTGTCTCATTCTTTTCCACTGTGGTCCTATTTCCTCCTCCAGCTCTTCAATTTACTAGCTTTGCCGCCTTTCCTCCCCACCTGTTGGACTGTGTTCTCATCTCTCTCTCCTCCATATCCCATGTTGCTCTCCTCCCATCCACCATTCTTTGTTGTCATTACTGTATCTCTATCCCCATCCTATTGCTCTCAGAGGACAACCAAGGCAAAACTTGCTGGACTCTTGATCTTTTAAGTGCTATCTGCCAGCATTGAATTGAACACTAAAAGATTTTTGCCTGTGTACAACAAAATAACACAGTATACCAGCCCATTCTGAGCTATGAACTAATCTGGCTCTACCTTTCTGGAAGTACCTATGAATGCCACCCGTGGTGGCAGATGAGTGAACAAAGAGCAATGGTTGCAAGTTGCAGTGGGGGAGGTCTCGGTTGGAAATTAGGAAACACTATTTCATTAAGAGGGTGGTGAAGCACTGGAATGCGTTACCTAGTAAGGTGGTGGAATCTCCATCCTTAGAGGTTTTTAAGGCCTGGCTTGACAAAGCCCTGGCTGGGATGATTCAGCAAGTATTGGTTCTGCTTTAAGCAGGGGATTGGACTAGATGACCTCTTGAAGTCCCTTCTAGCCCTAATCTTCTATGATTCTATGATTACCTCCAATATTTGTCTGCTGGCTACATTCATAGGACAAACTCCTCTTATTCCTCTCTCACTTCATTCCCATTAATTGCTCCTCTTCAGTCTATTGCCCTGGGGTAGAATGTTGGAGACCGCTAGAGTGCTCTCCCTGGCAGTCAGTCTCTCTAATTAGCCCAGGTATCTTACACCCAACCTGAATATTTTTGGGAGTAGCGATCAGGCCAAGTCTTGATTAGCCATAGGAACTGTGTGGTATTGAAGATGGATGAGCATTTAAATTCCTGCACATCACGACTCTTAATTCTGAAATGTATTTCTCTGGATACAGATACACACACTCCAATATATGTGGAAAAATCCTAGAGAATTTAAAAGCAAAGTTAATCTATATGATTCCATTTGAATTTAATAGGGTCCTATAGACTTTCTCCTAAAAGTTCATCAAATTTAATAGTGATTGATAACCTTTCCAAAGGATTTTTTGAACACTTATAGGATTCTGTAGCAGGGATTTAATTATCCATTAAATTATATAGAATGGTTCAAAAAAATATAGGAAAGTTATATCCTTGGCAAGAATCGTGTCTTCATATGTGTTTATACAGCCCATAGTGCAATGCAACCCTTTTCCTTACTGGAATCAATGGGCAGTTCTGAAATATAATAATAATATGGGATTTTTCTAAAAGGTATGACATACACAGATACAGCACACTCACACATGCATGAATATCCCATAGTTTACACAGTTATATCAGGAAACACAAACTATATTTTGGATGACTTTACGACCTGCTTTGTCATCATTTTTCTATACCATGACATCATCCAAACCAATAATAAGACAGTATTACAGCTCTGTAACACATCAAACATAAAACACAGTAATTTGCTAGGGCAGATCAAAAATAAAAATCTTGGTGAGTTTGGACACTGATGTAAAACAAATATGAGAAGTGTAATTTCCATAATACTTTTACCATCCTTCACACAAATGATAAATCCTCCAATGAATGGCCCAAGTCCATATTTTGACAATAGTTTCAACAGAGCAGCCTGATACAAAAAGCAATTTAAAGTGACGTTATCCAACTGTTGCTGATAAAATCCAACACTGCTTAATCCATGTTTTTAGCATACAATTCCCATGTAGCTGCCAATTTGTAAATAAAGAACTTCAGATAATATGATCTAACTTTTAAGCACTAGTGCTTTATATTTTTAAAGGGGTTGCAATAACCTTAATAATATTCTCTGAACAAATTAACATGGGGTGATAAGGATCTCCCCCTCTTGCATAATGCAGAAAACTTGAGATCTCTTCAGGATGCTGAGTTCACAATCTGGTTGTGATTTTGAGTCACTTCTTATGTTTAAATAAAACAGAAAAGTATACAGGGAACGGGAGACACCAATAAAATACACCTCTACCTCGATACAACGCTGTCCTCGGGAGCCAAAAAATCTTACCGCGTTATAAGTGAAACTGCGTTATATCGAACTTGATCTGATCCACTGGAGCACGCAGCCCCGCCCCCCCAGAGTACTGCTTTACTGTGTTATATCCGAATTTGTGTTATATCGGGTGGCGTTATAACAGGGTAGAGGTGTAATCTCAGGGCGTCTCACAAATGATTACCATGTGCATTTTAATGAACTTCTTTGTCTTCTCTTGAGCAACCTTCTTTCTTTTATATTTTCATATTCTGAACCAATGTGGCTGTAATGGAAGTAGGACAGAAGCATGATTTTTAAATCTGACCATTTCTTTAAAAGTGATTAGTGAAACTAAAGCTAAAGCCAGACATAATGCATGAAGGCACTGTGTGCAGACTGCCAGCATGGCTTGGCAATGCCAATGAATCATAGGCTTTGCACACAATGCTCCCTGCTGTCCTACCCCTTGAGTTTCTCTTGAGCAAGTAGTTCCCACCTTTCAGGCAGGCAAAATAACCCAGACCAGAGCCCCTCCCACCAAACCACACCCCATATGTCAAGCCAGTCCCTTTTCATCTCAACAGAGCCATAAAGGAAATCTCCTCCGGGTGCTGGCTCTCTGTCCTCCTCATGGTCTTCAACCAGCTGAAGGAAAGATTCCTCTCTTTGTCCTCCCCACTTCCATACAGCCAGACTACTTGTTCAAAGCCTTTTCTCAGCACTCAATTCCTCTTGAAGCAGGTGAGTAGGACATGTTGCTGAGCACAAGACAGAGGAGTGCACATGACCCACTCCAAAAGGCACATTTGAAAGAATCAAGAGGAAGGAGTGAAAAAAAAGGTATAATATTTCTACAGATGAGAGCTGGAGTGGATATGGATTTATTGCCCGACAGCTGGAAGGACAGGCCCAAGAGCAGATCTGGCAAACAGATAGTCATTATGCAGTACTCAGAACTGGACAACAACAAACCTCAGACTATTATTTATTTCAGGCTGGCTCTGCTTTTCACATTCAGTGCCAAATTTCCAAAGAGCCCACGGAGTGCACGCAGTAATGTCTATGGTCACTGCCTTTTCTGCAGCCTCAGAAAGACCTATAGGCATGTGCAGGGACGCTAAAAGTTTCAGCTGGCTAAAGTGGGCTCAAAGCCTGGGTGGTTTCAGCGTTTAAGGGGGTAGGAGGGGCTAAGTGTGCCAGGCCACTTCACTGAGCTGCTGTCTCTTGCACCCTTTTAGCACCCCAATACCTTTCCTTTCTCCTGTTCCCACCAGGACCCAGAGCAGCCTTGTCATTGCTCAGCTGGTTTTGGCCCTGCTGGAACATAATCTGAATGAACCTGCTGGACACCATGCATCTTAACAGCTCAGTGAAAACATAAAATAATTGCTGATCAAGTTTGCAGGCGACACAAAGATTGGGGGAATGATAAACAATGAAGAGGGAAGATACAGACACATCTAGATCACTTGTTAAGCTAGGATCAAGCAAACAAGTTTCACTATGGCCAAATGTAAAGGTCACACATCTAGGAACAAAGAACGTAGGCCATACTTATAGGTTGGGAGACTCTATGCTGGAAAACTGGGACACTGAAAAGGACTTGGGGGGGTCCTGGTGGATAAATCAACTCAACATGAGCTCCCAGTGACAGTATGGCCAAAAGAGCTAATGCAATCCTTGGCTGTGTAAACAGGAGACTACCAAAGAGAAATGACGAGATTTCATTACCTCTGTATTTGGCATTGGTGCGACTGCTACCAGTTCTGGTGTCCATAATTCAAGAAGGATGTCGGAAAAGTTGTAGAGGATTCAGAAAAGAGCGGCACAAATAATTAAAGGATTGAAAAACATGTCTTACAGTAATAGGCTCATGGAACTCAATCTGTTTAGTTTAACAAAGAGATGGTTAAGGAAAGACTTGATCACACTCTATGGGTACGTCTACACTACGAGATTATTCCGATTTTACAGAAACCGGTTTTTTAAAACAGATTGTATAAAGTCGAGTGCACGCGGTCATACTAAGCACATTAATTCGGCGGTGTGCGTCCATGTACCGAGGCTAGCATTGATTTCCGGAGCGTTGCACTGTGGGTAGCTATCCCATAGTTCCCACAGTCTCCCCCACCCATTGGAATTCTGGGTTGAGATCACAATGCATGATGGGGCAAAAACAGTGTCGCGAGTGATTCTGGGTAAATGTCGTCACTCAATCCTTCCTCCATGAAAGCAACGGCAGACAATCATTTCGCGCCCTTTTTCTCTGGATTGCCCTGGCAGACGCCATAGCATGGCAACCATGGAGCCCCTTTAGCCTTTTTTCACTGTCACTGTATGTGTACTGGATGCTGCTGACAGACACAGTACTGCAGTGCTACACAGCAGCATTCATTTGCCTTTGCAAGGTAGCAGAGATGTTTACCAGCCCTATTGCACCATCTGCTGTTTTGGAAATTGGCGATGACCGTTACCAGTCATATTGTACCGTCTGCTGCTGTCATGGGTGCTCCTGGCTGGCCTCGCTGAGGTTGGCCGGGGGCACATGGACAAAAATGGGAATGACTCCCTAGGTCATTCCCTTTTTTATGTTTTGTCTAAAAATAGAATCAGTCCTGCCTAGAATATGGGGCAAGTCTACTAGAGAACCAGAGAGCACAGCCGCTCCGGGTCAGAGCCCCAGATATCCCGCAGAAATGATGAGCTGCATGCCATTCTAGGGGGTGCCCCTGCAACAACCCCACCCGTTGCTTCCCTCCTCCCACACCCATCCTGGGCTACGGTGGCAGTTATCCCCCCATTTGTGTGATGAAGTAATGAAGACTGCAGGAATAAGAAACACTGACTTTTTAGTGATATAAAATGAGGGGGAGGCAGCCTCCAGCTGCTATGATATTCCATGCAGGACAGAATCTCCATTACTCATTAAAGGGTGAGGGGTGGAGGCGCGCAGCCTCCTGCTGCTATGATAGTCCAGAATCTCCATTAGACATGAAAGGGGTGGAGGGAGGAGCTCAGCCTCCAGCTGCTATGATGAGGACGGTTACCAGCCCTATTGCACCATCTGCCAGGACTGAATTTCCAGGAGACAAAGCTTAAAGAAGGGAATGACCGGGAGTCATTCCCATTTTTGCCCAGGCGCCCCCAGCCGACCTCACCGAGGCCAGCCAGGAGCACTCACGGGATGATGATGAGGACGGCTATCAGTCATATTGTACCATACCATCTGCTACCGGGGAGGGGAGGGGATGCTGCTGTTTAGCGCTGCAGCACCCCGTCTACCAGCAGCATCCAGTAGACATACGGTGACATTGAAAAGAGGCGAGAAATGATTTTTTTCCCTTTTCTTTGACAGGGGGGAAGGGGGTAAATTGATGACATATACCCTGAACCACAGGCAACAATGTTTTTGACCCTTCAGGCATTGGGAGCTCAGCCAGGAATGCAAATGCTTTTCAGAGACTGCAGGAACTGTGGGATAGCTCGAGTCCTCAGTCCCCCCTCCCTCCCTCCATGAGCGTTCATTTGATTCTTTGGCTTTCCGTTACGCTTGTCACGCAGCACTGTGTTGAGTCCCTGCTGTGGCCTCTGTCTATCATAGCCTGGAGATTTTTTCAAATGCTTTGGTATTTTGTCTTCTGGAACGGAGCTCTGATAGAACAGATTTGTCTCCCCATACAGCAATCAGATCCAGTATCTCCCATACGGTCCATGCTGGAGCTCTTTTTGGATTTGGGACTGCACGGCCACCCGTGCTGATCAGTGCTCAACGCTGGGCAAACAGGAAATGAAATTCAAAAATTTGCGGGGCTTTTTCTGTCTACCTGGCCACTGCATCCAACTCCAGATTGCTGTCCAGAGCGGTCACAATGGTGCACTGTGGGATAGCTCCCGGAGGCCAATACCATCGAATTGCGGCCACACTAACCATAATTCGACATGGCAATACCAATATGAGCGCTACTCCCCTCGTCGGGGAGGAGTACAGATATCGATATTAAGAGCCCTTTATATCGAAATAACGGGCCTCGTTGTGTGGATGGGTGCAGGGTTAATTCAGTTTAACGCTGCTAAATTCAGTATAAACGTGTAGTGTAGACCAGGCCTATAAGTACATAGATGGGGAACAGAAGTTCGATAAAAGAGGGCTTGTCAATATAGCTGGCAAAAATATAACAAGAACTAACAGCTGGAAGTTGAAGCTAGAGAAATACAAACTAAAAATAAGGCAACAATGAAACAAGGCAATAAACAAACAAATTTTTAACAGTGAAGGTAATTGTCCACTGGAACAACCTACCTAGGATTATGGTGGATGCTCCATCAATGGAAATTTTTAAATCAAGATTGGATGTTTTGCTAAAAGATATGCTCTCAAATGAAGTCATTCAAACAGACTGAATTCGAAAGCTCATGCTGAAATAAATTTGTTAGTCTCTAAGGTGCCACAAGTACTCCTGTTCTTTTTGCGGATACAGACTAACACGGCTACTACTCTGAAAACTGAATTCATGGAAGTTCTATGGCCCGTGTTAGGCAGGAGATCATACTGGAATAATCGCCATGGTCCCTTCTGGGTTTACAATTCATGAATCTATGAAAAAAAAAAAAATTCTAATAAACCTTAACAAAGCCTTAACTGTAAATAATAATCAACAACATATCCCAAACAAAAGAAGCCTAATGGTGCTCTCGGGTCCTGCAAACAGGGCCGGCTCCAGGTTTTTTGCTGCCCCAAGCAACAGAAACAATGACAACAAAAGCCAGAGTGCCATCACTGAAGCAAAAACAAAAAAAAAAAGCCAGAGTGCCACCACGGAAGCTGCAAAAGTCACACCAAGGGAAAGAGTCAGACTTTTTTCCCCCAATAAGTAAATACTTTTAGCAGTTAGTAGCCCTGAATGACTAACTTATTGTACTTTTCTCTACTGGGGCCTTGTGGAGGCATCAGCCTCCAGCAGCTGCCGAGACACCTTCTCTACAAGATGCCAGATCTCTACAAGAGAAAACACAAAGGGGAAAAACATTGTATTTAAAAATTACCCAGGAATTACGGGTATTGCTGACGTGCACCAAAAAGTGCCCAGTGCAAAGCTTGCCAGGCAAAAGGCATGTAAATGCAGCTATCTGGTTGACTACAGTTGTTTCCCATAGTCCTTTCTTTATCTACCTCTCCTTCCACAAACCACTTCCACCAAACGACTCACTTGTCCAGTCTTCCCCTCTTCCTCCTTGCCATTTAGCTACTGACAGTTTTGAAACAATGATGCCAAGGGAAGGCTGATTAGAAATATTCTCCACTGGTACTTATTGGTGGCACATCGCAGCACTCCTACGAGCCAAGCTGGTCTGATCACAACCTGTGAAATTCGGGAAATGTTCCCAACCCCATCCCCACTAGCCCACCCCTTTGAACTCACCAGTTCTTCAGAGCACACTCGCGTTCTACAAATGATCAGCCACTCCACTCCACTTTGAAAAATTCTAAGTTGGCACCATCTAGTTCTGGTGACCCAAATCACATAAGCATTTCAGCAGCCATACAAACCTTTGAAGATCTGACTCACTTCAGTGGCTGAAGTTATTAGAACGGGGGGGGAGGGGGGAAACAAGCCCACATGCAATAGCATTTAAAGTGCAGCAAATCTAATGGGCATTTGGGCAAAATAGAATCATGTGTTAGTACCTACAGCCTCCAGTTGCTATCTTGGTAGAACTCCCAAGCTAGGCAAAATTGGACCTGGTCAGCTGCAGGATAATGGAAGAACTTAAAGGGAAACTGAAGATACTGCAGGGTGTAAAGGCATTGGTTCAGTAGGAGGCACTGCTTCTGCTAGTCTAACCAGCTGCTTCTTTGAAGCCACACTCTTACTATCAACCTACAGTGCCCAAATCTTGTATAACACAGTTGTGGCAGAAATGAAAGAGAAAAAGAATAAAGGATGTAAAGAGGAGGAAAGAAAATGGGAGGGAAAAGATTATATGAAATGAGATGGGGAAAATCTACAGGAAGATTTCTTTTTCTCTCGTTTACTTTTTATTTCCTAAGCTTCCCCTTTTCTCCTTGTTGAATATCCTCCCTATACAGGTAACCTATCCTCCCGCATCTGACGAAAACCTACCGGTTTTCCAACAAGAAATTACAAAGTAGTAAGATTGAGTGATTAAACAGGCTGGACCTTTTCAGGCTACAAACACATGGCAATTCTATTTGTTCTCAGTGGAGATGCAGAACTTTTAATGATCAGCAAATGACTTCCAACAATGTTTTGGACAGATTCCTTTCTCTAATTGGCTTTTGCTCTTCTGTTTGATTCCCCTTGTGATCCCTACTGCGCTTGGATGTAACATCAGGCCATTATTCATTTTTAAAGCCAGTTCTCTTTGGCACTGACTACACTTCAGATGATTCCCACAAACAAACAAACCAAACATTTTAAAAAGTTTCTGAGAGTTTTGATAAGGTTTAAACTAGTCTCAGATCTTTCATGGTCTGAACTGTGAACACCATATTCATGTTATATTTTCTTCTGTCCTGCAAGCACAGACTTCATCTCCTTTGTAGCTGGCAGGGGCTTCTGACATGGCATCCTGTGGGTACATTGTCTTCCCAGGTTCTCAAATGATTGGATATTGTCCCAGCTTCTGAGTGGTCAGGAAGGTTTGGATTCCAGGAATGATTTACGTTCTTGTTGGGAAAGAAATGAGATGGCACAGACACAGGCCAAGATTTTAAAAAACGGGAGCTTAATGTTAGGCTTATTTTTTATTTAGGCTAATAAATAAGTAATCTAACTTTCAAAAATGCTGAGCTCCCAACAGCTCTGACTGGAGTCCATGCTGCTGGGTACTCAAAACCTTTGAGAACTAGACCATCTGACTTGAATGCACAGCTGTAGATGTAGAAGTCTGTTGTAGGCACTTATTTTTAAAAATCTTGGCCACAGAGTGCCTGTATCCTATATAGTCTAATAGGTAGGTGTATTTTTCAGTGGGGATGTTGGATACCAACGAGCTATTAGCAAATCACAACTGAAGCACGTCACTTCCTGAGCTTGCGCAACAATTCTGTGCTCACGTTCTCCATCTTTATAACACTCTAAATGTCCGTGTTTTCTATCATTTTAACCACAATAGCTTGCAATTAGGGAATACAATGAAGATTCTGGGTCCAGTCTAAATTGGAAGTGTGTTGTAAGCATTTCAGGAGACAACCATGTTCTAGCTGGGACCCTTTAATTTGTTGAAACTATAGTTTAGACCGGGGTGGGCAAACTTTTTGGCCCAAGGGCCACATCAGGGAATAGAAATTGTATGGCAGGCCATGAATGCTCACAAAATTGGGGTTGGGGTGGGGCGGTGGGCTCTGGAGTGAGGCTGGGGATGAGGAGTTTGGGGTGTAGGACGGTGCTCTGGGCTGGGACCGAGGGAATGGGAGGGTGGGAGGGAGATAAGGGCTGGGGCAGGGGTGCGGGAAGGGGTGCAGGTTCCAGCTGGAGGTGCAGGCTCTGGGGTGGGGCTGGGGATGAGAGGTTTGGGGTGCAGAAAGGTGCTCCAGTCTGGGACCGAGGGATTTGGAGAGCGGGAGGGGTATCAGGGCTGGGGCAGCGGGTTGGGGCGTGGGGAGAGGTTTAGGGGGTGCAGGCCCCAAGCAGCACTTACCTCAAACAGCTTCTGGAAGCAGTGGCATGTCCCTTCTCTGACTCCTACACAGAGGCATGGCCAAGCAGCTCTGCACGCTGTCCCATCCACAGGCACCCCCCTGCAGCTCCCATTGGAGTGTATGGGAGCCAGAGGGGGGCCATGCCGTGACTTCCAGGAGCTGTGTGGTGCGGCCCCTGCCCCTGCTGGAGTGGGGCCGAGCCATGTGGTGCGGGCCCGCCCCAGCGCCCCAGCCAGAGCAGGGCTGAGCCATATGTTGCAGCTTGTGGGCTGGCTTAAAACGGCTCGGCCCACCGGCCGTAGTTTGCCCACCCCTGGTTTAGACAGACTCTATGTGTGATTTTAGTGTAGCTAGGGTGGTTCTTCTCTTGATGCAAGTACATCCTGATGTTTCTGCTCAAAGATTAAAGCAGCAAATGTTCTATCCAAATCTCTAGGGCAAGAGAAGATGTTTGATTTAAAAGAAACATCTTAGAATGTAGCAGTAGATTTAAGAAAAAATGCAAAGACTTTAAAAAATCCTGTGTGATCAAAGAAAGTAGCTTGGATGTTCAGCTAGATTGTGTCTGGCTCATAAGAGGGTGTGCAAGGAGCCGCGCCTCCCCTCCCTTGCACAGCCTGCCCAACAGCAGAGAGAGGAGACCAGGGACTGTAGGTGCACAGCAGACACCACCAATTTGGTCAATTGAATGTACCCTCTCTACACACATGCACATCAGACATCATTTGAAAGCTTATTATGTCTACCTTAAGATGAGATATGCTATAGAGCTATCCAGTGGTGCCATTACCATAGAAACAGAGAGAAACAATGACACCATCAACACGTTAAAATGACCACTTTGGAAATATTTGCATTGATTTCTGTTAGTTTAATGATTTTGTGTATTTTTTCAAGACATAAATTTGGATTTCTTTGTTACCTCAAAACATCCCAACAATCTAATAATAAACTTGTACAGGTATCATTGAAATGTTACTGCTCTGGTGACATTTCTAGTCAACATGCTTATCATCAACTTGTTCATCATGATCTCTGTCGAGAGTGTGCTCGTCCATCAGTCCCCATTTGGCAAGGTCTCTGAAGTAGTAAGTTCCCTTTGTTTTGACAACATTAAACACAGATTTCTTCCCTCAATATATAGGGATAACACAGAGTCACATCCTGTTAACCACGTACAGCAGGAAGTATGTTGTAGAATTCAGGAGTGAGTGCCTCATAAATGATATGCGCAGGTATGAAGCGATGCTTGTCAGTTGTTCTGGTAACGGCGCCTGTTTCAATCTACATGTTATCTACATGTTTTGTTTTTGGAAAGTAGTGAACAGCAAGAACCAAAACATCTATATCAGGGGACCTAATTTCTATTGTTCTTTTGGTACCAATAGACCCAACAAGCCATATTGGCACATACAGCATGCACAAGCATCCTTATGTCTACTTCTTCTTGATTATTGTACAAATCTCAGACTTTAACACCCCTGCTGGTGATGGACTTTGCTACTTCACCATTGGAAAAATCTCCCTCATGTAGGAGGTTTGGGTTGGGTGATGCATTTTGAACTATATATTCATAGAGAAATTTTACAAGTCACTGCTTGTTGGATGCCACATTCAGAAACTTTTTCCAAGAAGGCACAGGGCATCAATCAATTATCTGGTATTTCTTGCATCCAAGCTTAGATCCTGTCTAGTGCTGTCTTTCTGCGGCTATCACAGAGTTAATGTTGTCGTTTTTGTCAAAGACTGATTACAGAATTAGCTTTGTCAAACCCATTTAAAACCTGTCTCAAGTACTCAGCAGCTAACTCACTGAATGTATGGAGTTTGTCTCCAGCCATCATTTGTATGACAGCCACAGCATCTCTGGTGTATACTGCAATTTCTTTCAGAGTGGTAGCCATATTAATCTGTATCAGCAAAAACAACGAGGAGTCCTTGTTTGTTGCTTTGTTATAGATTCTTTCAGTTTGAGCTTCTGGCTAATGTTCTAATTCAGCTTTGTCTACTCTTCTCATTGTTCCAACAGCACGGAAGAGGGGCATAGGCCCAGGTCCTATGGGTGACTAAGAACAGTTGCCACTGAAACGTCATCTCTTCATCTTGCTAAGGACAGGGATGTGCAAAAAAAACACTTTCTGGACTGATAGTTGCTGTGATGGTCTCTCCCTTGCCAGACTTACATTTGGTCTTGATGCCCGATTTCTTGACTGGACTGAAGAAGCTATGTGTCCCATCCAAATAAAGTGCACCTTTCACAAATTTCTCTACATTTGTTCCTCACCAACATCTATCATTTTCAACAGAGACTCTTGAACATCTGAAGTTACATGCAATCCAGCAGATATGTTGACAAGCACCTCTGGATGTCATTCAGAGTTAAATAGTTTTGTCACATTGTTGAGGACATGGTCAGTATGAGTTGTAACATGCTCTTCATCCCTCTTCAGTGCAGAGGCAAGGATTTGTTTGTGGACTTTGGTCTTCACTGTTTCTTGTTAGACCACTTCTTTCTCTCATAGCTTTTGCTGTGATAGAGCCAGGGCAGTTGGGAACAGCAGAGTAGTAGAAGGCAGATATACTGGCCACTGGATAAGCAGTTTTCTGCTCCCTGACTGACCAGAGCAGGGGCTGCTCCAGGCTAATGAGAACACCTGACTCCAATTAACTTGCAAAGAGTCAGGTGAGGCTGTTAAGCACCTGACTCTAATTAAGGCCCCTCTGATGCTATAAAAGGGCTCACTCTAGTCAGGCCAAAGAGAGCCAGGGAGCCAGAGGAGAGGAAATGCGGCTGAAGGGCTGGGTAATGAAGACACCCTGAAACCACTGGAAAGGGAGCCCTAAGGTAAAGGTGAAGAAGGCGTTGAGAGAGAGAAGCGGGGGAGCTGTGGGGAAGTGGCCCAGGGAAATGTAGCAACTCTGGCAGTGAAAGGTCGGCTGCCAACAGCTGCTGCCATTAGGGTCCCTGGGCCGGAACCTGGAATAGAGGTTCCCCTCTACCCGCCACTACAGAAACACCTCCTGGGAAGGGAAGACAGGCCCCTGTCAGGACGGGAGACTCAACTGTTCTTGAATAAACCCGTAGGGACAACAGAGACTGTGGGAGTTCTCTCACCAACCTCCTTGCTGGATTATGATGAAAAGGGCTCAGGAGACTGTACCCTGGCCCTAGAGAGAGAAGGGCTACGTGGAGAGTCGCAGCAAGCCTCTGAGGCTAGCATAAACCACCTGGAAGCGCGGGAGCCACGGGGACAAGGTCGGAGCTCTGCCACATTGCATATTCATAATATGAAGCTGTGTGTTGTCATCTCTAGCACTAATGCCAACCTGTGCTTAAGAGTCATTGAATTAAAAAGATAGTTTCTAAACTATTTCAAAGGCTAGTAATGCACGCATAGACCATTACAAATTAAAACCGCCTAACAGGCAAATTAGATGCTACATTGTATGTATAAATGCTTACAAAAGGAGAAGCATTATATTAGGAATCCATGTGCATTTAAATCTACCCACTATATAGTACAAACTATGGGAACACAATCTACTGTCACTGATGCACAACCTGCAGTGTGAGACTGACATAGAAAACTATAGCAAGATACTTTGACAATTAAGAATACACACTGAGAAAACATTTCATGTTAGTATTTTGCAAAATGTTGATACTTGCCATTTTTGCCGCATGCTAAACAGCATTGCCATTGCTATAACAAGAAACACTTGCCTATGCAAAACCAAAAAAAAATCATCTAATACATTCTCATTTGGCGGCTTTGGCCAATAAACGCCACATTAAGCTGTTGAAATTAACTTGAACAGTAAAAACCATATTCATAGCCATGTTGCAGTGATTCTAGAACTGTGCAAAAAAATTACTCACTCATTTTGGGTATCATTGTTTTACCTCACCTATAGGCTTATAGCACCACTTGACAGCCCCACATCATAACCCACCTAATCGTACATAAAATAAGCTTCCAAACGATATATGATGTGGATGTGTGTAGGATGGGTATATTAAACTCCAACAATATTCCTTTTCTGGAGAATTGACCTACACCTACTGCTCACACAGGTGCAAGGAGGGGGTAATTAATTTGTACAGGGGTCAGGAGTGAAAAGGAGGTTCGGGCTGTGCTATCCTAAAGGATAGTGCCGTCTGCAAACACCTGTTCCATGACAGCAGTCCCTGCATTAATGGGAGTGCAGGGACTGCTCTTTCCCCATGCCCAAAAGCAGGAGAGGAGGAAGTATCATAGCCCCACCCACCCTTCCGCACTGATCTGTGGAGTGAGCCTGATGTAAAAGGGAACTATCCTAACAGATGGTACAGTCTACATACCCTTCCCCTTACCCCCCCCCCCCCCGCTTCCTCTGTGTACATCAGGGAGCTTGAGAACGCCCTGAGGCACAGCCCCTTCCCAAACTCACCCTGAGGCAGCATGGAGCCCAACACAGGTCTATATATTAAAGGCATGATCTAGCTGCAGATCATTTAGTGGCATAAACAAGGGAGCTGGACAATAACCATGAGGAAATATTTTCTTCCCTGCAAACTGACAGTTCTTCTTCCTGTATAGAGCTACGCAAACATCCAGCAAAACCATGTGGCGCCTCTCCAGCTAATATACTTTTGCAGGTCATCAGACTACTCATAGATTCCAAGGCCAGCCAGGACCATTGTGATCATCTAGTCTGACCACCTGCATAACATGTGCCATAGAACTTCCCCCAAATAATTCCTGGAGCAGGTCATTTAGAACAACATCCCATCTTGATTTTAAATTTGTCAGTTTTAAATACCATTAAAAAAATTACACCTTATTTTAGGACATCATTCTTTTTCCCGTCCCTTCCATATATGCTCAGTATCAGGAATTTGTCGCCCAGCACATATGTAATAATTGCATATTCTCCATGTACCTTCAAATCTTTCCCTCCATAATCTAGTGGATCTATAAAATACACCCATACCCAATGCCAGCAGTTCTTCAGGGGTTCCCCCCCCCCCAGAATATGATGAGTTATGGTTATTAAAATAAGATATAGCTCTGCTTTGCAGGAGATCTCAGACTTCATTATTTCAGGCACTCAGCCAACAAAGGCAAGGCAGTGAGAGAAAGTGCAGAGCACAAGGTCTAACTTAAAGAACAATCATTATGTTTATGCTGGAGTAGAACAACAGCTGAAAGTGAGCTTCACCCCAAGAGCTTTTAATCACTGCACAGCATTTAGCAACAAGTCTTGGAAGAGAAAGATTGAGCAAAACTCTACGGATGATGAAGATTTGAAAGGAATACAGGCACAAGAAGAAGTGTTTCAGGATTTAAATTAGGTGCTAAATAGATCACTAAAGGCTACCAGGCAGCAACAAATAGTTGGACCATAGAATGAGAGTAATTATTGGGGTAATGTGGTCTAATAGTTACTAGTGAATTTTGGCAAGTCACTGAAGTTCCATTCAAGTCATTGGCAAAATTTCCCACTTATTTCAACTTCAACTCAACAGATTTGGGGCCTTTACCCTGTAACGTGGCCTTCAGTTTCCATGTTTGTAAAGTATCAGAGGGGTAGCCGTGTTAGTCTGGATCTGTAAAAGCAGCAAAAAGTCCTGTGGCACCTTATAGACTAACAGACGTATTGGAGCATGAGCTTTCATGGGTGAATACCCACTTTGTCGGATGCATGTGACGGATGCATCCGACGAAGTGGGTATTGACCTACGAAAGCTCATGCTCCAATACGTCTGTTAGTCTATAAGGTGCCACAGGAGTCTTTGCTGCTTTTACATGTTTGTAAAGTGAGGGCAATGGGTAAAGTTTCCCAAAACACATAAAGTCCTATGGATTTCAATGGGAGTTAGGCACCTAGTAGGATCTTCAGACGTGCCTAGGCACCTATCTGCATTGTTAGAGACTTACATACCTTTGAAAATCTGGCTCTTAAGTGCTTGAGTCACTTTTGAAAATGGAACTTAGGCTTCTGAGTGACTTTGGATAAAAATTTTAAAAACATCTGAAGTGACAGGAGCCTAAATTCCCTTTTCAAAAGGAACTTGGGTACTTAGATGTTTATATCACACTGTCTTTCAATAAGACATTGAAAAATGTATTTGATTTTTGTTGATTTTTGAAAACTTTATCCCGAGGTGTTTTCTAAAATTTTAAAAAACACCTTGAGGCCCTTTGATGAAAAGCACTCACTCGGTTCATTGCACATATTTTTTCACTTGGATTTATCAAACACTAATTAAGGTGCCTGTCCATATGAGATACCTAAAAATATAATGAAATTAATACCTAAACATAACTAAAGTGCAGCATTACAATGCAATATAACCCACTACAAGCAAACTAAGCAATGCTACAGCTAAAATCCCCCTCCACTGACCCAACAATCGCCGATCCTTATAATTCCTCCTGTCTTCAAATGCAAAAAGATGAGCTTGGCAGCATTCTCTGAAGGTCACTATATCAGACCTATTATTAGTTGCTATTTTAATAATAATTCTAAATTACAGAGCATATATAAAGGGACAGAGCAGTATAATAGCAAAATTTTACTCATAAGAATAAATTAACATAAAAAGATGTGCCGGTAACATTAACGTTTTATCTAAAACCACTGAAGCAAGAACGTTCAGAGTTAAGACTGACACAATTCAGATATTTGGAAGGGACGCGTGTAGCAATCGGCAGCTTTGGGTTAGACTCTAGACTTGTGGGAGTGTCAGTGAGCTTTGACATATCCTTGACACATGTCTACACATCCTCAAAGCACCTGGGCAGAAACAAACATATGGTTCCAAAATCTGCTGGCGACCTCATTATCCAAGGGTCACTGGCACAGGAGGCTCTAATGGCTTCTGTCTACCTAGGGAGGATTTAACCCATGACTACTCACACGCTTAGCAATTCTGCATAGTGAGATTTCCCCTCAGATGTTTAATCAAAAGCAGTTAAGGCAACAGCTCAGGGATTTTTTTTTAATGAAAGAACCTTTTAAAAGTGAATTCAATGCACATGGAAATTGCACCATTGGCTCTACTCCATGGGCAGCAGCAGTGCAAGATTTGCCCACACCACCACTTGACCAACAGGGTCAACAAGCCCCCTGACTTGGAAGGAAAACCTCTGGGGTGAAAGGGTAGTTCACTCTTCATGGCCATTTAATCTTTGGCCTTAAATCTCCCAAAGCCATTAATTACTGAGCTAGCAAGGGAGAGAATGAAATGGAGGAGAGACTACAAAACACACCATTACCAGTGAGTAATGGAACATTTGTGTCTACCCCATCCTGAAGGTAGTTGTTCATCTTGGGGAGTTGACAGCTGATAAGTAGTAAATGAGGAGGAGGAAGAGCAATCCCCACCCACCAGATGTTCCTCGTTTTTTTAACTAACAATACCTGACAGAAATCACTGAGATGGGAACAGAAATAGCCGGGTCTAACTCCTGTAGAGGCTGTTAGAAATTAAGGGTATAGTAAAATGGCACTACTGAGGCAGTGGACTCCACCTGAACAGCAGTGTGGCAAAGTTGCCAACCCAATACATCCTCTCCTGGCTGGCAGCAACTTTTGCCTGAGTTTCCCCCACTGTCCTTTAATCTCCAATATCCATAGAAGTGTTCTGATCCTCCGGTCAGACCATGGTGTGAAGTCCTGCCCCTTCTGGGGCCACAGAGTCCTTTACCAAAGTTCAACAGAAATGTATACAGAACCAAATCTTCAGCCCAGCTGAGCTCCGCTAGCAGCCACCTCACCTCAGGCATGCTTCTGCTGCTCTGGACTGTCTTCCCACTTAGCCACAAGCTTCTGTGCCCCAACCAACCACGTGGCCCGGAGGCTGTTACACTCCTCCCCTCACTCAGTCTTCAGCGCCTCCAGGCCCCTGTCTCCAGTCAGGCTTCCAGGTCACCCCTGGAGACATCTGTCTGCTTTTCTCTCCTTTTCAGGCTGCTTCCCAGAGAGAGGGAACTCTCCACCTCACCTCTCCGATTGGGCTCACCCAGCTCTTTATGGGGGAAAAAAAACCCTAGCTCCTGCCGACAACTGGGCTTTTTCTCTAATTAGGCCTAGCCCACACTCCAGTTGCACCCAGGCTGGTTAACTGACCTCTGAGGCCCATATTAACCCTCCCAAAGCAGATGTGGAGTACACACCCCATCACAAGCAGAGAGAGCCACAAACAGCTGGTGTGGCGACTCTGAAGTCAACTGATCCAGCAACAGCCTTGCAGTCACTGAATACCTCACAGGGGTTCAGTTCAGCACCTCACTTAAAGCATGTGCTTATGTGCTCTGCTGAATAGGGGCCTGAAATTGAAGCAGTGGATCCTGATCAGGCATATTTCCTTATTATCGCAAAGGAGAACTCTCACCCTGGATTATCAGATGTTGTCAGACTTCTTCATGTGACAGGCCACTGAATAAACCCAAGAGCAGTGCCTAGGCCAACTCTTCCTCCCAATCTTCCACTCCCAATTCTTCACCTTCCTTGGGGCAGCTATAATATTTGGTTACTCAGAAAAAGTAATATTAGAGAAAGCGTTAAGGAGATGAGAGGAAAATCAGTGCACTTTAACATGACATTAGTGCTTGCATAGTTATGTCCCCATTATTTTGTAACTGTGATGTTTATATCCTTCGTCTGAGCCATATTCTATACTCACTTGTGCTTTGTGTAATCCTACTCACTCCAATGGGATTGCACAAGATATAAATTAAGGCATAATTTGTCCTCTTCAGATAGGGCATTATAATTGTCGATACCAAAACATTCCTTATTACATGTACCTCCACTACACTAATATTTCTAGGTCACTTTGTAGTTTGGTGCTGTCTTCTTGTACGTTTGCTCTGATTTTGCTGTCGTTCTTAACCTGGACCGTGCTTGAATTCATACCAAAGAAACCATGGTAGAAATGTGAAGCAGCTTCACAGGGTGAGGAGAGATTCTCTTTTTCAGAAATATTCAGGACTGGACTACCACTGATAGGAAGTATCATTTTGTTTGAAGACCCATAGATGCTCCCCCATTCTGACAGACGCATACCTCCCAATAGTCACAGGTGTCTTGTAACTATCCCACTTTGACCCCAATTCCCTTGTCCCCACTGAAGGACAGTTTGACCTCGGCCTCCATCTGAGAGAGCCCCCAAACTGAGTGTTATTGCGACCTAGTACATGGGATCACAGCACCAAGAAGGTTTGGCCTGGCCAGCCCTCTGTCTCCATCTACAGAGAGGTAGCTGGGCCAAATTTGAAGGACATTGTTTCAATACCAATCAAATTTCACCAGTCCACCCCTCCATCTGCATCTACATCTACAGAGGGGCATTTAGGCCAAACTTGAGTGGTGCAATGTCCCGCTTTAGCGACTTGAAATGTTGAGATGTATTCAGAAGTCTGTGGGCCCCATGGACCTCAATTTGAAAAGGAGCATTTTAGATGAAGGAAAGGACCAAAGATAGAAAAGAGAGAGAGGTAAGGAGTACTGGACTCACCATAGAAGTCATACTTAAAATGCTTCTAGAAGAACAGGACAGAAAGGATTGTGGAGGATTTATTTTATATACCTGAATATGTCCAAGAGACGTCTTGGCCTCCTGCTTGTAATTAGTGAAGCCAATCCATGTGAGGATTTACTTTCTAGACAGTAACTATAGATATATTTAATCATATATGTTGTAGCAATGATGTCACCAAATGATAAACATGAAAATTTTCCCTAAAGCATCTTGCATCCATCAAAATATCTATCGAGTTACTTTGCTTTTTTACTACTTTTAAGTAAAATCCTGATCCCAGTGAAGTCAATGGGACTTTTGCCACTAACTTCAATGGGATCAGGATTTGACCCTATACTTTGATTATGAAACTCTCTTATTATACCCTTTTGGATATAATGTTACTTCATCTCGGTTTCTGAGCCCCACAAAATCCCATTTTAATCAGTCTTATTTTAATGATATCTCAATCTCAAAGGATGCTGTCATAATGACCATGAAATATAATTGACTCAATAGATTGCAAACTGTAGTAAATCATCAGCCACCACACAGAAGATCAAAGTAGACTAATTAAACTGCATCCTGAGCTGTCTGCTGCAGACATTTGAAACTGGTTTTGTTCCCAGCTGGAAATCAGTGTTTCACAAGACCTAAAGCAACTCTGAACAAAGACCAAGAAAAATATATACTGTACTTAAAACAGCTGTGAAGTCCATCAACCTACAATACAAGGATGAAAAGACAATCAGTTGGAGTGATAATACAGCCAAGAGCAGCCATACACATTATCAGGCAATTTCAAGTGAGGCATGATTGTGCATAGTGGATTTAATAGACTCCTGATCTCAATCCTGTAAGACAGTATCTTCTTAATTCAAAGATGTAATAGCTAAAAAAGCAGTTAGCAAACCTCAGTTAGCAATAGACATATTTGCTATATATGCTTATGAACACTGAAAACAACAGAATTGAGACTAAGGATGCAAACTTGCAAAGCAATATCCATGTGAGTAGTCACATCAATGTCAATGAGTAGGGACTAGTCATGTGTAAGTATTCATATAGGGAGCAGGTGAGTGTCTTTGCGTCTGTTGAGCAGGTGGCTGGAGGAGGAGAGGAGCGCGACGCAGGCTTGTTGAGGAGGTAACAGCGTCTCAGCCAGGCTGAAAGGGGGAGCTTTGAGAGGCGCTGAAGCCGGAGGGAGGAGAGCTGGCGTGGGGCCAGGCAGAGGCAGCAGCAGAGGAGCAGCCTACAGCTGCAGCCAGGGGGCTGGAGGGGAGGAGACAGGAGCAGGCCAGGCAGAGAGACAGCTGCGAGGGGCGGTAGGAACAGGGGAGTAGTGCTTTGGCGGGTGAGGAGTGTGGGAGGCCTGAGAGGAGGAGCAGGGGGCCAGCCAGCCTGAGGGCAGAGCCAGGAGAGGAGGGGCCTAGGTGAGGAGGGGGGAGTGCACTGCTGGAGGGCCTGAGAGCAGGCCGCCCAGCCAGGCAGCAGCACAGAGCCAGAGGGAGGCACAGGAGGCAGCAGCGCCAGCTGAGAACAGGGAGAGGAGGCGAGGAGTGGGTGTGGAGAGCAGTCTGGGGCTGCTGAGAGGGAGGAGGTGGGAGCTGAAGCGGCCGGCAGAGCAGGGGCTGGAGCTGCCTTCTCGAGGGAGGTGAGCCCGAGCTGGGAGGGCAGGAAGCCGGAGGGGCAGCCAGCAGAGGGCAGCGGGGAGCCAGGCAGCTAGGGCCGGCCACAAGCAGAGAGCAGCAGGCCAGGCAGCAGAGCAGCTGGACACGCCAGAGCAGCGAGAGGGCAGTGAGAGGGAGCCAGCAGGGAGAGCAGCCGGGGAGGCTTGGGCCGAGGAGCTGAGAGAGGAGGCAGCCAAGCGCAGCAGGAAGGAGGATGACCCTGGCCGGCAGAGAGCAGCTCAGAGAGGTGAGCTATATGCATGAGTGCTAAGGGGTAGAGCTATGGAGTGGGAGCCAGAGCTGGGCCTGAGGAGCAGCCGAGGAGCTAGAGCATATATAGGGAAAGCAGGAGGCAGCCCAGCAGCAATGAGAGCAGCTAGAAGAGACCGGGAGGCAGAGGGAGAGGGGGAGATAGAGGGCTGGGGAGGCAGCAGCAGCTGATGGAGGGAGGGGGAGCAGCAGTGGAGGGGAGCTGGCAGGGGAGCAACAAAGCAGAAGGGAGAGGCATGGAGGGAAGAGGGGCTGAGGAACAGGTTTGAGGGTTTGAAGGAGAGTGGAAGGGAGAGGAAGGGTGAAGGAAGGAGCAGTGAAAAAGGAAAGGAGAAGACAGGAGGGAGGAATGGGAGGCAGAGGAAGGAGGGATAGCAGGAAGTAGAAAGAGAGAGGAGTAGCAGGAAAAGAGAAGATAGGGCAGGGGTATAGAACCAGGGGGAGGGCCCAGGCCACAAGGGAGGATGTAGATGGAAGGACAAAGCCCCCAGGGGAGAGGGGGAGGAGGATTGGGAGGGATGGAAGGAGCAGTCAGATAGGAGGGTGACCAGGGGGAGTTAGAGAGGCAGAAGGTTGGGGAGAGGATTCCCAGGTGGTCCAGGAGGGGTGTGACAGGGAAGGTGACCAAGAGGAGAAGCGGAGAAGTAAAGGGGTTGCTGTCTACCGAGGTTGAAAGAGACAGAAGAGGCCCGAGATTGAAGGTGAAGGGAGAAGAAGAATAGGATGCCATTCTACAAGGAGAGTAAAACACAGGTAGATTCAGGGATTCTTCATCATGGGAGGTACCACAGAAGGGGGTAAGGAGCTCAGGGAAATTGAGGCTCAGCAGCTCAGGATGTCAGAAGAGTGGGAGTGGGGAAGGCTGGAGTGATAGTGGGGCCAGAGGGGTGTTAGGAGGATAGGGATTACAGGTTGGCTGATGGGGGAGGGATGGGGAGGAGGGAAAGGGGCTGGATGGGTAGGGAGGGGCTTTGGGCTGTTGTCATCTGAAGGAGGAAGTAGACTAAGAGGAGGGGAGGGAGGCGGGAGGCTAGAAAAGAGGGAAGGAAGATTAAATGGAGAGGGAGGCGGGAGCACTGGGGAGACGGTGGGGAGAAGACACCAAGCTCTCACCAGGGAGGAAGAGAGGACAACAGGATAACAGAAGAGAGGCACGGGGGATAACAGACATGAAGACATAGGGGTTGAGAGTGAAGGAGCCCAACAGGAAAGGAAGTCTGTATACTAAGGATGTTGAAAACTGGAGTGAGAATGAAAGACACAGAAGGAGGAGGAAAAGGTGAAACCAATGTGAGAAGGGGAAAGGCTAGGTAACCAAATGGAAATGGAGGTAGGGGAAACATGAGTCATGGAAACCGAAATATGAATTGAAAAGGAGGGATAAGGGAATAATGAATGAAGGTGGATAAGGGATGGGTAAGTGTGGGTAGAAAGAGGATAGAAATGAGGTAAAGTGATGGAAAATGCATGTGTATGAATGCAATGGTAAAATGTAATGATAACAATAATGGCAATGGATATGGAGAAATGTCTAAGTGAGTGATGAATGGGAGAAAACAATGGATGGGTCACCGGGATAAACTAGAGAGAGCTACACCGGGATAGGGATTGGGCTTGGATATAGGTAAGAGGATCTAAGATGGCTTAGGAGGAGAATAATTTAATGTTTTAGAATTGATCATGATAGACTTTAGGGGGACTAGCTTTTCATAATAGATAGCTAATGAATTTATAATAATCAGTTAATGCTAGTATAGGCTAGGAATTCTAGGGTTGATTTAGGTTATTGTTTGCTGAATTGGATCTTGTTTTTAGAATTTAGATTTGATTTTGATGGGGGACCTTGTTGAGGATTGATTTTTGAGTAGGGGACAACCTTTTTCCAAATGAGAGCATTGGAGGACAATAAAATAATGGGGAAATAAATCAATGGTGCATCAATACTGCGAGTGATTTCAAAAGGGCGGGCTAACATAATTTTGGGGCGACTAGTTAGGGGAGTGGAGGGTGCTAAATTACTAGTTGGGGCAGAGATCAGTTAGGCATGAGTTGGTTCAGAAGGCAGGAGTTGAGGCAAGTTGCAGGTATCATGCAGGGGAAGAAAAGGAGTAGAGAGCAAGCAAGTTCAGAAGAAAACAGGTGAAGACAGAAGGTGAGGGTCAGAGGAGGAAAGAGAAGATCAAAAAAAAAAAAAAAGGGGAGAGGGTGTAGGGAGCTGGAAGCTGAGGCAAGTGGTGGTGGAGAGGGAAGAGAGAAAGGGAAGAAAAGAAGAGGCAGGAAGACCTATAGCGAAGGGGGAAAAAGAGAATAAAAAAAGATTTTAGAAAATTTAATAAGAAAAACAAGAAAGAAGAAGTGGGAGCTTTAAGAAGATTAGAAGGAGATTTTAGGGATAATCTTGGAATTTAATGAGGAAAATTAGGGAATTTTGGTTAATCTTCTTAAATATGAGGGATCAAGGGAAGATAGATATGAATATAGGGCTATATGATATGAGGAATGAATGGGTAGCATTTAAGGTAGAAGAGTGAAACAGCGATTGAACAGAGTATAGAATATCGAGGGGTTAACGGATCCTAGAATATTAATTAGCGATAATTGGATATAAATCTCTAAATTAGGGATAATTAAATATTGCTAGGATTTGTAAATGTGAATTGTCTAATTGACTGGAGATTAGCTAATAACATCAGTTCTATAAGAAAAAAAATGAAAAAATCTGCCGCTAAGAAAGGGTAAAAAAAAGCTGTTAAGAACATAGAAAAAGAGCAAAAAAAAAGAAGAGGGTGGAAGCATGGATTTGATGAGGTCTGGGTCGGAGCAGAGATTACAGATTGGACTGAAGAGATTGCAAACAAACCACCAATTTGATCTAAGTAAGAACATTTTTTAGAGCTTTCTGACACGGTGGATCTAATATATCTGGATTTCAGTAAGGATGAATATAACTATGTGAATCAGAAGAATTACTGGTTAAATTGGAAAAGATGGGGAAAAAATGAAAATCCAGAAGGGGAGGAGAGAGAGGTGGATAAGACTGCAGAGGAGAGAGGGAGGGGGGTGTCCAGTCTGTCAGTAGGGGCTTATGGAGTTCAGGCTCGTGAGGTTTGGGTTTTATTTTTTCAATTTATTATTTATATATGAACCAAATAAGAGGAGAGGGCTGATAAAGTTGGGAGTTATGACCAAGTTGGGAGAGGACCATGATTGCCAAGAGGGAAGAGGATGGGATAGAGGGAGGGGAGTGGCAGTAAACTTGGTAATATAGTAACAGGTAACAAGATAATAGTGAACAGGATGAAACAAGGTTGTGAAAATGGTATGGTTTTGCAATTTTTAGTTATAAGCTGGAGGCGCATAAGTTGGAGGGGAGGGAGGAGAAGGACCTAGAGGAGAGAAGGACCGAGAGGATGATGTGATGTGGATGACTATGAGTAGGCATTAAAATGTGGCTATGGGGTCTTAAAGGTCTTTGGATGCATTAGGAGTAGGAGGATAAGGAGGTGCTAGTCCCGAGTAGAGACCTCAATTGGAGTATTGTGTGCAGTTTTTTTCTCCAGTGTTTGTTTAAGAATGATCAAGTTTAAGAAGGGTACAAAGAAGAACGTGATGATCCGAGGGAATGAAGGCAGGAGAGATGAAAAGAAGGAATGGAGAAAGGAGAATGAAAGGAGACTTGAAGAAAAGAGAAAGAAGAGAGGAGATAATATTACACTATTTAAATATATCAGGATATATCAGAGGAGGAAGAGAGGGGAAGGAGAGGAATTATTCCAGCTCAGTGCTAATGTGGAATAATACAAAAAAATTGTCAAAAAGGAAATTCAGGGAAGGAAGGTTTCTAGGTTTCAGTAACAATACTGGTGCAACCTACCGAGAAAACAGTGAGGGAAAGGGGAAGGACCGAAGGACCTCCATGACTTTAAGATTAAGAGGAGATGGTATATGATGATAATGATTAATAACAATAATAGGTCAAGTCAATGGCCCATACAACAAATAGTACAATACAACAATACAATGAATGATATGATTTCCAGGGTATGGCTGGAGAGTCTTGCCCGCATGCTCGGAGGAGTTGCCGGTTCGCCCATATTGGGAGTCGGGAAGGAATTTTCCTCCAGGGAGGGATTTGGCAGAATGGGCCTGGAGGTTTTCCTCCCTCATGGGGGGCAGGGGTCTCTTGCTAAGGAGTGGGTGGATCGGCTATGTGGCCTGCATCTTGCAGGAGGTCAGACTAGATGATCATAATGGTCCCTTCTGATCTTGAATTCTATGATTCTATGATATTTTCAGTATCAGGCCTCTAGTGAGAACAGGTATATTAATAATTTGACTAACACCTGACAGGACTAAGATTTAACAAGTGACTCTTCTGAGCTGCACTGTAAAATTTAATCTATGCTACCCACCGTGTAAAATCTATAGATTGTGACTGGACTTGGCTGAAATTGGGATCAATGAAATAAGATGGAATGTTACAAGAGGTCAAGTATCAGAGGGGTAGCCGTGTTAGTCTGGTTCTGTAGAAGTAGCAAAGAATCCTGTGGCACCTTATAGACTAACAGATGTTTTGCAGCATGAGCTTTCGTGGGTGAATACCCACTTCTTCGGATGCAAGAGGGTTCACCTTTTAGATCTCACAAACTGAGTTTGGTTGGCCCGGTACTTTATTTTGATGGGAGTCCTCCACAGACTATATAGGTATACAGTATAAAGGGAGGCAGTGAATCATAAGAGATTAAATCCAGCAGAGGAGCCCAATCCAGAGGAGAAAGGAAATGTGAGGCAGAAGGACCCCCCACCACAGGTCTTTGGAGCACTTCAGCAGCGGGTCCCAGAGTGGAAGGACCCCCCGCCTCTGAATTGCCGCCGAAGACCCGGCACTGCGGCGGGGGGGTCCTTCTGCCTCGGGACCCGCCACCGAAGTGCCGCGGAAGATGCTCCGGGGGCCCGGGCCCCGTGAGAGTTTTCCGGGGCCCCCAGAGCGAGTGAAGGACCCCACTCCAGGGGCCCCGAAAAACTGTCATGGGGGCCCCTGTGGGGCTCGGGGTCTGGGGCAAATTGCCCTACTTCCCCCCACCCCACCGGGGCAGCCCTGCATCCACAAATGTTATTAGATATACTGTATCTCCTCTTCGGGATGTAATATAAGAATCTCTCCCATTATTACTACTATTTAAGATGCACATCCTCTGTCATTCTCACACAGGTACCTTTTGTGAGCTCATGGCCTCTAGGCACAGCTTGACAGGTGTGGTTCTGGTGCACAAGATGACACAGACAGGATTCCTAGAGCCCATACATGACATGCAGCTGTGTTTTGTGGGAGTTCCCTGCTCCCCAACAGGCAGTGGGCTAAGCAGAATAGGGTCATTGGATCCACAACTAAGTGGATCCACCTGCTGTTCTCCCTTTCCCCAACAAAGGGAGCGTGTGACAGCAGGAAAGTTACTGTAGCTCTGACAATAGCGGCCATGGAGTCTGGAGAATTATTTCCCACTTCCCCCAAATCCTGCAGACCTCCCTACTGCAGAACCCCAGTTACTCCAGCCTTGCACCAGAGACAAGCTTTTGCCTTTAGTCATTGCTATGTCTTTGCTCCTCTCAACACAACGTTACTGGTATGAAGAAACCTCACAGCCACAATATACAAACACACAAGGCCTAGCAACATATATATACTGTTGTTCTCTTAGGATACGGTGGCATCTGCACTAGAAGACAGGGAAAGTCCCCTAGAGGGCTCCCAAACTATTGAATGATGTACTATCCAGTTCCTGTACACTATAATAATATAGTTTGAGCAGCCCACAAACAGAAGAACTATAGAAATGATAAGAGTTGGGCTAGTACAAGAGATAAACTCCATGTAGAATAACTCTTTTAAGATCAGAAAGATTCATTATAACAAGGACAGAGGAGTTGAGCAGTTTGACCATAATTTTACACAAAGTTGCTCAAGCTAATTTGTTGGCTTCCTTTTATCCAAATAGATTGCAGGGCGGACTCTTTGGAAGAGAACCATAAGTCTTCCTTCCTTCTGCCAGAAAATGAACAATCTGATTCCATTTTCATTGTCATAAATATTCTGTTCAGTGCACGATTTAACTCCTAAGCATTCAACTGTCGATGACAGCACATTAAATGAAGCATATGCACTGTGCTGGCTCTAGAAGAACAGTTCATTCGATTTTACTATCCAGTACCCATTCTTTTTGATAAATAAAGAAATAAAAAGCGCAGTGTAAATTGGGGATGGAGCGTCACCTTATTTGTGAGTCACATACAATCTTATAAACCTAGTTCACCAAGATCAGGTGTGAGAATTTGTAGGGTAGGAGGCTGGTTATGTCTGGTCCCAAATGGGTGTGTGGGTGACAAGGAACACATGGATACAAGGACCAAGCTCAATGTGGTCCTTGCTCTCACCTGAGCACAAGAATGATGCAAGGTTAGTGCTCCTGCTACCAATGGTTTCTCCAAAGTGGTAGAGAAGAGAACATTGACCCGCTCCCCTTCCACCCCCTTTACAGTGGCCATTAGAGCTTGCTGGGAAGTGGATGCTTCAGCCCCTTTCAAGGTGATACAGTGACTGCTCTTCCTCTGAGCTCCTGGAGCGCTGGGAGCTTGCCTGCCTGCTTCAGGAATAATACCTAGAAATGATTAGGAATTTTTTATGAAAACTGTCAATTTGTTGAAACTGAAACTTCTTGAGCAAAATGGTTAGATTCCATTAGTTTCTTGACTTGAAACATTTTTGAAAAAATAGGTTCTGAAGTTGTCATAACAATCCATTTCTACATTTTCAAAATGAAAAATTCCAGTTTTCCGGTTTTAAAGGACTCCGCCCCTATGGAGCTAAGGAGTCTCCTTCACTTGCACTATGTCCAGGTGTTTCCAAGGTGATATTATATGTACTAGCATCTATGAGGTCCTGAAGGATGCTCTTAACCTTCCAATGCCTCCCACCTTTGGAACGATGGATACATCAGGGAAGAGGCATCACGGCATACTGGCAATGGTCTTGAAGCATTGAAGCAGCTGACACATAGGATCCTGCAGAATGTCAGAGCCCCGACGGTACAAGCTGCTTAGGGGGAAAGAGCTTCAGAGTTCACAGAAGCACTAACATCTGTGGACTTTCCAGTATTAAAATATGTGGGTTCCCCAAGGAGCATAGTGTATATAGCAGTCACTTCCCCTCTGGCCAGACTAACCTTCTCTCCCTATTCTCATATAAAGCCCTGTCACATATTTCTCATGTGGAGGCTCAGTGGGAGCATGCAGCACTTCCCGTATTCTACTAATTCCAGGTCCTTCCTGCCAAGTCTCTGTTCCTCTGCTTCCGCACACGACTCAGAATAAGTCATCTGGTCCACTGTTTTTTTCTTTTTCCTCCTTGTGTCTCTATCAGAGCTTGACACTTACTTTATCTCTTTTTTCATGCATCATCAATGATGTCTGCAAAGGGCAGGTCCAACTATGAGAAATTCTATGTCCAGGGGACATTTGCATGTGACTTCTTAATCCATTCTAATCACTCCCATCTCCCAGTCCACATATCTAACATATACTAAAGCGGCCTGAGCCTCTGGGATGCCTTCTATGGATTTAGAGCCAGATTTTGCCACTTTACCCTGCTGAAATTAATGGGACTTTTCAAGGCAATGTTCAGCATGAGTAAGGGTGAGAGAATCTGATCCTTACTTAGGATCCTTGTCAAATGAAATCTATAAACACAGATTTGTGTGAAGATTTGACTGTCCCTTGTTTAATTCCCCTCTCCCCTGCCTGGAATAAATAAAACTCCCACAGAAAACTCAGATTCCTAGGTACCAAGGGGGAGATTCCCCTTAACCTATTAATGGACGTCATCCTGATGTCTGTCAGTAACATCACACACACTTCACCATTATCCACAGTGAGAGATCAAGTAGAGGGAAAAGGAGAGAAGATTGATTTCCTGTCCTTGGAGCGGCTGTTTGAACATAACTCAGCATTATCTGGAGCACTAAAGTGGATAGAGACACTTTAGGATAAAGGCTTAAGGCTTTATCCTCTCACATAAATGCTTGCAGATAAAAGAAATTAAGTTAAAAAAACATTCAAGTTGTGGTAAAAACTGACACAAAAGTCAGGGAATTCCCAAGATAAGGCCCTATCCTTTACTCTGTACAAAAAGGAAAGAAAGTTACAATGTAAGTTAAGAACGGAGCATCAACTTCATCTGTGAATTACTGATCTCCCTGTAAGCCTTGTGTCCAGGTCACCATGACCTTGTGAGTGCAGGAGATGCACTGAGGCAGGAACCAATTATGAAAGTAACATATTTCAACATCTCAGCACTTTCCCAAGGAGGTGGCTCTTGCTTTGAGAACCCTGATTTAGGCACCAGTTCAGCAAAGCATGTAAGCACACAGTTAAGCACTTTGCCTCAATTAACGTGTCTGTGCTCTCTTGGATTTCACAAATGGCATGGCTCCACTTTGTGTGATTTACTTCCTGGGTTGTTACTTTCATTTTAGGTTTGTGCTTCTCTGCCCTTTGCTAATTTCATTTGATCATTTCTGTGAGTGTCTCAATATCAATTTGTCATTTATTGAGAATTTGCAAAAAAAGCAAGTTAACAGTCAGAAGTGAATCCCTATAGAGAAATTTCTACCAAACAGAAATGGGAAAAAAGGAGAAATAGAAGGATTAGTTCCTTATCATAACAGCTTGGCCACTATATTAATCCATGGTACATCCACACTGACTACTGGGTGCAGTTCTGGTCATCCCATCTCAAAAAAGATATATTAGAATTGGAAAATGTACAGAGAAGGGCAACAAAAATAATTACAGGTATGGAGGAGAGATTAAATAGACTGGGACTTTTCATCTTAGAAAAGAGACAACTAAGGTGGGATATGATAGAGGTCTATAAAATCATGAATGGTGTGGAGAAAGTGAAAAGGGTTGTGTTATTTACTGCTTCACATAACAGAAGAACTAGGGGTCATAGGTTTAAAACAAACTAAAGGAAGTACTTCTTTACACAATGCACCTTCAACCTGTGGAACTCATTGCCAGGGGATTTTGTGAAGGCCAAAACTATAACAAAGTTCAAAGTTCATAGACGATAGGTCCATCAATGGCTATTAGCCAACATGGTCAGGGACGTAACCTCATGCTCTGAGTAGCCCTACATCTTTCACTGCCAGAAGCTGGGACTGGATGATAGGGATTGGATCACTCAATAAATTGCCCTGTTCTGTTCATTCCCTCTGAAGCATATGGCACTGGCCTCTGTTGGAAGAAAGGGTACTGGGCTAGATGAACCACTGGTCTGAACTAGTATAGCTGTTCTTATGTTTTTAATACAATACCAGGCCAATCTGGAACATATCAGACAAAAAAGTAGTATCTAGAAGTAGGATTGCATGGCTGAAAAGAATGGTAACTGGCTTAAATTTAGGTTTCAGTTTTCTGCTGCTTGGGAACAATGCACTGGGAGTTACTTGGGGGAGTCTATTTATTTTATTGTATATTTTAAATGAATGGCAAGAATGCCCCGAGCTTTCTTCTAATGTAGTATAAATCAAAATAAATAACAATATGGAGCCTATAGTACCCTAATCTGACTGTAGGCCATTTCAACAAATTGTTACCATCAGACAGCATTTCAGAAAACTATCCAGCATGTAAGCACATGCTTAACTTAAAACATGAGAGTGATCCTGTGATGGGTTGAGTCACTGAAACCCCCTTGGGACTGCCACCTGATGTGCTGAGACTACCTCTGAGCCCATTTTCCTTGCCAGGTTGGGACTTCAATACCCTGTCTTGTTGAGCCAGACACGCTAACCTGCTGCAAACACAGACCCAGGACTGAACAACATCCCCCAAAAGCTGCAGACATAACTGAAAACAGCTTAAGAAGTGCTCCTGTCTCTAGCAATCAGATACCCAGTTTCCAATAGGATCCAAACCCCAAATAAATCTGTTTTACTCTGTATAAAGCTTATACAGAGTAAACTCGTAAATTGTCCACCCTCTGTAACACTGATAGAGAGATATACACAGCTGTTTGCTCCCCCAGATATTAGTCACTAACTCTGGGTTCAGTTAATAAGCAAAAAGTGATTTTATTACATATAAAAATAGGATTTAAGTGGTTTCAAATAATAACAGACAGAACAAAGTAAGTTACCAAGCAAAATAAAATAAAATATGCAAGTCTAAGCCTAATACAGTAGGAAACTGAATACAGATGAAATCTCACCCTCAGTCCCTGGAAAAATCATGGAGCAGGTCCACAAGGAATCAGTTCTGAAGCACTTAGAGGAGAGGAAAGTGATCAGGAACAGTCAGCATGGATTCGCCAAGGGCAAGTCATGCCTGACTAACCTAATTGCCTTCTATGAGGAGATAACTGGCTCTATGGATGAGGGGAAAGCAGTGGGTGTGTTATTCCTTGACTTTAGCAAAGCTTTTGATACGGTTTCCCACAGTATTCTTGCCAGAAAGTTAAAGAAGTATGGGCTGGATGAATGGACTATAAGGTGGATAGAAAGCTGGCTAGATCGTCGGGCTCAATGGGTAGTGATCAATGGCTCCATGTCTAGTTGGGAGCCGGTATCAAGCGGAGTGCCCCAAGGGTTGGTCCTGGGGCCGATTTTGTTCAATATCTTCATTAATGATCTGGAGGATGGCATGGACTACACTCTCAGCAGGTTTGCAGATGACACTAAACTGGGAGGAGTGGTAGATATGCTGGAGGGTAGGGATAGGATACAGAGGGACTTAGACAAATTAGAGGATTGGGCCAAAAGAAATCTGATGAGGTTCAATGAGGACAAGTGCAGAGTCTTGCACTTAGGACAGAAGAATCCCATGCACTGCTACAGACTAGGGACCGAGTGGCTAGGCAGCAGTTCTGCAGAAAAGGACCTAGGGGTTACAGTGGACAAGAAGCTGGATATGAGTCCGTGTGCCCTTGTTGCCAAGAAGGCTAATGGCATTTTGGGCTGTATAAATAGGGGCATTGCTAGCAGATTGAGGGATGTGATCATTCCCCTCTATTTGACATTAGTGAGGCCTTATCTGGAGTACTGTGTCCAGTTTTGGGCCCCACACTACAAGAAGGATGTGGAAAAATTGGAAAGAGTCCAGCGGAGGGCAACAAAAATTATTAGGGGGCTGGAGCACATGACTTATGAGGAGAGGCTGAGGGAACTGGGATTGTTTAGTCTGCAGAAGAGAAGAATGAGGGGGGATTTGATAGCTGCTTTCAACTACCTGAAAGGAGGTTCCAAAGAGGATGGATCTAGACTGTTCTCAGCGGTAGCAGATGACAGAAGAAGGAATAATGGTCTCAAGTTGCAGTGGGGGAGGTTTAGGCTGGATATTAGGAAAAACTTTTTCACTAGGAGGGTGGTGAAGCACTGGAATGGGTTACCTAGGGAGGTGGTGGAATCTCCTTCCTTAGAGGTTTTTAAGGTCAGGTTTGACAAAGCCCTGGCTGGTACAATTTAGTTGGGAATTAGTCCTGCTTTGAGCAGGGGGTTGGACTAGATGACTTCCTTAGGTCCCTTCCAACCCTGATATTTTATTCTATGATTCTATGAGATGTACCAATAAGCTTCGTTTACAGACTAGACTCCTTTCTAGTCTGGGCCCAATCCTTTCCCCTGGTACAGTCCTTGTTCCAGCTCAGATGGTAGCTAGGGGATTTCTCATGACTGCAGTCCCCTTTGTTCTGTTCCACACCCTTTTATAGCTTTGGCCCAAGGCGGGAATCCTTTGTCTCTCTGGATCCCTACCCCTCCTTCTAAATGGAGAAGCACCATGTTTAAGATAGATTTCAGTAGTAGGTGACATGGTCACATGTCCTGGGAGACCCCAAGCCTTCCTGACCTGACTCACAGGAAGGCTTGCAAGTAAACAGAGACATTTACAACCAACTGTCCTAGTTGATGGGAGCCATCAAGATTCCAAACCACCATTAATGGCCCACACTTCGCATAATTACAATAGGACCTCAGAGTTATATTTCATATTTCTAGTTTCAAATACAAGAATGATAGATTTATACAAATTGGATGACCACACTCAGTAGATGATAAGCTTTGTAATAATACTTTACAAGAGACCTTTTGCATGAAGCATATTCCAGTTAGATTATATTCATACTCATTAGCATATTTTCATAAAATCAAATGAAGTAGGTGATTTTCAAGTGCTTTACTGAACTGGGGCTTCAGTGTCCTATGTGAAATGAATTGGTGAATCTAATAACCTGAGAGTGAAAGTCAGCATTGAAATCAAACCAGGTCATTTGTGATATTTTCCTGTTTTTAGAATGCAACAATTGAGACATGGGCAGAAATCGTCACTATAAGACAAACATTTCATGTTTAGGGCCTGTCCTACTACCATGGAAGTTAATGGGGGGGCGGGGGTTATACTGACTAAATGAAAGAAAAATTAGGCCCTTAATGTAGATCACCATATGCAGGCTCGTTGCAAAACCACGTCTACCTAATACACAGTGACATAGAGTCATTGATGTTTAACAACAACAGAGGATGTTTCATCCAAGGGTTTTTCTCTTACCAATAGAAGGGAGCCTAGCCAAATCTGTAAGATTATATTTGAAACAAAGAACCAAATAACCTGTTGATTTGTACTGGAACAACATGTCAGAAACAACCATATACAACTGAGAGATTGGCAAGCGCTTTAGTAGAGGGACTATAATTTAGTGTGTGTTTGTACAATGCCTAGCACAATTAGCTCATTACCTGCTTGAGGCTTCTAGGTGCAATTGTAATATAAATTATAAATATTAATAATAATAATAATAATATCAACACACATGACTGTCAGTCAGCCAGCTTACATCACTGTGCTGATAAACAGGTTGTGGATAATTTGTTATTGACTAGGTAAAGTAAACTTGTCTGCATTTCTTAATCTACAAACATTTTTATGTCTGTAACCCCTCTGCCAGGTGGAGCCGGCAGCAACCAGGGCTGGGTTCAATATCTAGGGGTTCCTTTTCAACAATAAAACACAGAACCAGCTCGAGCCCCCCACCCAGTAACCTGGGAAAATTACACACCACCCCTGGGCACCTCTGGAGGTAATACTTCCCCACTTGCAAACACGGAGTCTGAGTGTAGAAAAGAAACTTTTAATGAAAGGAAGGAAGTCGCCCAACATTAATTATGGAAAACGCCAAAAGCAGGATTCATAAACATAAAACTGTTAGCAGGACACCCACCCCGGAGTGCATGGGGCAGAGTCTTCTGCCTCATGTTCCTGAGTTCTACAACCAAAAGTTCCTTTTCTGTGCCCCTCTCTGTTCTCTCACCATACCCACTCACAGTGGTTGTCCTTTGTCAGTGAGACCCAGTAGCATAGCTAGGGGGTGCAGGGGAAGCAGCCGCTTCCCCTCAGCACATTTTCCAAAAGCAGCGCCTTAGTTAGGGGTTACCATGGCGCCAGAGGGCTGGGCCCACGTTCCGCTCTGAGGCTTGGCCTGCCGGGCCGGTGCTGGGCTCCTGCAGGCAAGGAGAGGCAGCACAGCTGGAGGAGCGATGGGTGGGGGGGCGGTGCAGCTGGAGGAGCCATGGGGGGGCGCGGGGGCGGCACGGCACAGTATGGCCGGAGGACCCATGGGGGTGCGGTGTGGCTGGAGGAGCGAGGGGAAGTGCAGCATGGCAGCCTGCAGCATGGCCGGAGGAGCCATGGGGGGGCAGCACGGCCAGAGGAGCCATGGGGGGGGCAGCACAGCCGGAGGAGCCATGGGGAGGGCAGCGGGGGTGGCACGGCACGGCTGGAGGAGCCATGGGGGGACGGCGTGGCTGGAGGAGTGGGGGGGGCGCAGCATGGCAGCCCGCAGCGCGGCCGGAGGAGCCACGGGGGGGCGGCACGGCCGGAGGAGCCAACCAAGGGGGGGGTGCGGAGCGGCCGGAGGAGGAGCCAAGGGGGGGCGCCTTTTTAATGGTTGCTCCCCCTGCTCTTAGAACCTGGCTATGCCACTGGTGAAACCCCAGGGTTCCAAGATGCATCTGTGTGAATTCACCTCCCACCCGGGGAAGAAGGCACCTTGCTTGTTCTGCCATCTGAGCACCTGGTCTGGCTGGCCACCCTGCCAGCCATGGTTCCTATCCACTGGCCACCTTGCCAGGCGCGGTTCCTCTCTGCTGGCCACCCTTCCAGATGTCATTCCACTCACTGGTCACCTTTGGCCACCTGCCTCTCTGCTGTGAACTCTGCAGGTCACTTCCTTGAGGTTCCATCCAGCTCTTAATGATTTTCAACTCTGAGGCTGGGTAGAGACACTGTCCCACCACAAGTGATTGTCAGCTCTTTTAAGCACTTAAAATAACAAAAAGGCTCCCAATGGAGCCCATTTAGCTTTATCGTTGAACAGTGGGGAGGAACAGATTAAACCAGACCGTGGACTCTTTGGGACAGTCCACATCTCCTGGCTGGGACACCTGTCCCCACCTCTCTTCTTTCTCAGAGCTCTGGCATTTGAGACCCTGGCTTAACGAGGTCCTTTCAGCTGCGGATGACCCCCTCATTTGGGACAAGGTAAGCACAGTTCTGCTCCCTCTTATTTATACAATACAGACGCTCCCTGGGTTACACAAACCTGATGTACGCAAACCCGCACTTACGGAAGAAGTTCGTAAATTCCGTAAGCAGGGTTTTTTGTTGTTGTTGTTGTTGTTGTTGTTTGCGTAATTGTTGGGTATACATCCCCAACTTACGCAAAATTCAACTTACACAAGGTGTTCCGGAATGGAATGCTTGCATAAGTCAGGGAGTGTCTGTAAAGACAACAGCATTTCACTACCCCTGCATTCAATGCTAAAGTGATTTTTAACCCAACACCAGCCAAAGTTGATCACTTTGAGATACACCGCTCTATCTGCTGGATATCTAAGCAAAGTAGGTGTGTTCATGTAAATACAGTAGCTCCTGAAGTCTCTCCCCCTCCCAGCTACCTGTTAGGGGAGAGTTCATTAAGACCCTGCTTACCTGTCCAAAGACCTTAAACTGCTGGGGAGCTTCATAGAAATATTGGCCTTTTACCTCTTAGGACCATGGGGTCTGGAGTGCCAAGAACTGGCCACAGTTCAGGGAATTTATTGAACCACATAGATCTAGATGGTGCAATTTGATATAAATACTTTGAAATTCGGTAGTACCTTTCAATCAATGATTTCAAAACACTTTACAAACATTCATTATTAATTTAACAAGTTATAACATGAGGGTAAGGGCCAAATTTTCAAAAGCTTGCACAGATGCCAATAGGCATTTGGATGACCTCCTATGTGATTCTCAAGGGGGGAATCTTGTCTATGCCCCAATAGTCTCAGCACCCTGGCATTAGTATGCTCTAAGTGGGCAAACTGGGAGCATGGTTTGGGTGATGATAATTCAAAGATCATTTTTAAAACCAAAGCTAAGTTATCACTGATCTGCCACCATGGTATTAATATGAGTCCATTAATATTATGAAAGTGTAAGTAATAGCAATCAAATGAGAAAGAACACATACTTAATAACCTGATAAGGCAAATTCTGACTTCAGATTCTCCTGAACAGTGACCTCTCAAAGCAGTAGGAAACCCCGGGTGGGTCTGTTATATGAATATTGAACTCAATGGCACAAAGAGTTAAAGGTATTTCTGAACTCTCTCACTGTCCAACATTAAACAGCAATAGATAGGTTCAGGGTTATTTTTAAACAGAGCCCTTGGTTTTACTTACTTACTAGGCAAACACCAAAAAGCATTCATTTAAATCAAAAGTTTATTGATTAAACACAAAAAAGAACAAGACATTAAAACAAGCATTTATACTAAACCTGTGGTTGAGTGATTATACAAACCAGACTTAGCCAGGCCTTATCAAGGTCTCTCTCCTTTGGGAGTCAAAATATCAGAGTCTCTTACTTTCAGAACAACCTTTCTTTGATGAGAAGGAAAAGGCTAATTTTACTCTCAGTCCTGATGTGAAGGGCATTCACTTATCCTGTTCTTCACAAACAGGCAGACACATGGTAGAGGAGAGACGGGATAGAAAGCATGGGTGACATATGGCTTTCTTTGATGTTTTGGGAACACTGGCCCTCTGGCAAATTACGAGGAGATGCTTTGGTTGGCAAGTCAGCCATGAGACCTACTGCTTGGACCCTGGTTAGTTACGAGCTGTTCGTGGCCATCATCTGGTTGGATCCTTTCTCCTTCAACAAGGCTGGTTTGCATGACTGCAGTATAGCTGACTTCAGAATTCAATGAAAAGCCAAGACAATGAGATAGGATAGGAGGAAAGAAACAGTGAGGCAGAAAAATAACACAACAAGAAAAGGGAATACAATGCAGGATCTTACATGCCTTTGCAGTGCTGCAAATTAGATATTCCCACTGTTGGGCTGAGGCCTGGATATCATGATAATGTGATGAATTTCAACACTGTTGTATTGATTTAGGTAGAAGGCATGGGCTAAAGGTGTTAACATAACCCAGTCACTGGCCAACAGTAAACAATGTTAAACAAGGTCCAGGGCTTGCTATACAGAGACTTCAGCCTGCTTAGTACCATGAAAAACACACCATTAAAAATCTTTTAAACCTTCTATTAAAGATACAGAAAAGAACAAAAAAGAGTTAAAGCATTTGAAATGTACAATATTAAATACAGCTTTCATTTTAACAACAGCCCTTATTCCCTTTCCCTTTAACTAGAGAGAGCTTTTAAAACGAAAGGACCCCTGTTATTTGACAGTCTTTTAGGTGGTATCAAATATGGTAATAGCTATCATCCCAGATGGTGTTTGGGTTTCAGCTGGTAGAATTGGCGATGTCATATGGATCCCCCTCTCTCTGGATCATTCTGGTCAGAACATCTCTCAAAATCAGGGTTATCCATCCCAGGCTGATGGTGAATTGGAACTGGACTCATATTAGAATTGGAAAAGGTACAAAGGGTAACAAAAATTACTAAGGGTATGGGACAGCTTCCAGATTAGGAGAGATTAAAAGACTGGGACTGTTCAGGTTGGAAAAGAGACAGCTAAGGTGGAACATGATAGAGGTCTATAAAATCTTGACTGGTGTGGAGAAAGTGAATAAGGAAGTGTTATTTACTCCTTCACATAACAAGAACTAGGGGTCACCCATTGGAATTTATAGACAGCAGGTTTAAAACAAACAAAAGGAAGTATTTCTTCATACAACACACAGTCAACCATGGAACTCATTGCCAGGGATGCTGGGAAGGCCAGAACTATAACAGGGTTCAAAAATGAACTAGGTTAGTTCATGGAGGATAGGTTCATCAACGGTTGTTAGCCAAGATGATCAGAGATGCAACCCCATGCTCTGGGTGTCCCTAACCTCTGTTTGCCAGAAGCTAGAAGTGGATGACAGAGGATGGATCATCTGATGATTGCCTGTTCTGTTCATTCCCTCTGAAGCACCTGGCATTGGCCACTGTCAGAAAACAGGATACTGAGTTAAATGGACCATTGGTCTGATCCAGTATGGCTGTTCTTATGTTCTTATGAAGCTCACTCCAGTAGCCTCTGTCATTTATTTCTATCTGTACTTGTTTTTGCCCTTTCATACTTTAACCACAAAGTCTCTTTCTGATCTAAAAGGGGATTGATGGATGGACTAGCTCATTCCCTCATTATTTTGTCCACCAATTAGGCCTAATATCCAGCATACCAATTTTGGCTCATTGACATCCAGCTCCATATCTCCTGCTTTTAAAAAGCATAATTTCAACACAGTCCTTGAATCATATCAACTTGGCCTTTTTGTTTAAACTAATTCAGTTATTTGTCTCCCTTTTGTACCATTTGTTATTATAGGTTATGATATCTGATGAACATTTACATAATTTTTACAGGTTTGTGCTCATGATTCCGATAAATTTGTAGGCCCCCTTGTCACAACAGGACTCACAGGTGAAAACAAAAAGTTTATTACACAAATGCAAGGCCAGCTGGCCTTCCTCTCAGAAAGAAAGTTCCTTAGCTGAATCAAGATGAATCAAGATGAGTTGCCGTGCTGGCAGTTCAGAGGATAAGATGGGGAGAGAAGAGAGAAGGTGAGCTCAATTGCAGATGTGATGGGAGATGGGAGGGAGAGCAGAACTGAACTGATAATTTTTTTCGAAGTCTCTTTTTAAGACACCCAAAAAGAGGAAAAGTTGGCAGCACAGTTCATCCCCGACATTATTTTATCCACCAATTAGGCCTAATGTGTGTCACAACAATTTTGGTCATTAACTTGTGGTTCCACATCTGTTTTTACCAAGTGTAATTTCAACAGTCCCTAGATTATCAACATGGCCTTTTGGTTTAGACTACTCTAGCTTCTTTGTCTGGTTCTCTTGCACTTGTTACCACATTCAATATCATAAACAGCTTGACCTATTTTTCATGGTTCTTGTAACATCTTGTGAACTTTCACATACTTTTTACATTTGAACCTACAATAGGGATACATTTTGTAGGCCCATTAGTCATAATGGGGCTAAGGCCAAAATCTGGCCTCTGATATGCAAGCAATTAAACAGCCATGAAAAATTAAAAAGCCATCTTTTCATAAAAGGAGGCAATGTTTTCCCTGTCTGTTGCAAAATCCTTATCAACAGATTCCAATAGGGCTAAGAATCTAAAAACAAGCAATTAGGTGTAGAAGTCCTTAATTAATCCTCATAATGGCCATGGTGAGGTAGATATTATCCCCATTTTACTGATGGGGAAATGCAGGCACAGAGAGGATAAGTGTCCAGCGTCACAAACTTTGTCAGTGGAAAAGCCACAATTCATGACTTCCTAAATCCCCGAGACAATGTAGCCTCTGTAACAGTGCATTCAGCCCTGATAATGCATTCCCACAAAAAACTGCATTAAGATCAGGAGGTAGCACACAAAACATCCCTGGGAGAATGTGATAGCTGGAGGAGCCTCATGACTCCTCCTCTCCTTCCAGTGTGTCAGCATCCCCACAATTCAAGGAGAGTTACACAAATAGATGACCCAATATTGCATACCTGGGTACAGCAAGCACGCAAGCCAAAGATGCCTACTGTAACACAGCACTTAATTGCCTTTTCTATCTAGTAACTTACACAGTTAGTGCAGTGTCTGAGTGTCTCAGAATCAGTCGATTTAATCTTCATAACAAGCCTATGAGGCCAGGAATATTCTCCATGGGGAACTCAGGCACAGAGTAGATTAAGTGACTTGACCAATGAAATACAAGGTGGGTGAGGTAATATCTTATATTGGACCAACTTTTGTCAGTGAGAAAGACAAACTTGTGATTTGACCAATGTCACATATGAAGTTCTGGCTAAACTGGGGATTGAATCCAGGTTCATTTGTCTATCCATTAGCACATCCTTTCAACTTTATCCACCGCGCCCTTCCTGCCACTTTGATGCTTTGTGCATTGATGCTTGCAAGGTCAAGGTAGCAAGGTTTTGGTATTTGGGGAAGTGGCAGTGATACTGGTGGGGAATGCCATAGATTATTCACTCTCTACAACCCTGTGTTAGGATGCCTGCAACCTAACCACCTTCATTTTGTTTCTATGATTCAAGACAATGAGAAACATAATTTGGCCTTTTATGTCTTCTAAAACAGGAGAGCAAGAACTCACATCCAAGGCAAAATTATTACAGTGCTCAGTGGCTCCTTTGATACTTTGCTCATCTCTTTCATACATTAAATAACTTTTCACAAGAGATTTCATTATTATTTATTAGAGTTTATATAGCATACTCCTGGGGGAATTCTGTGTCATTGCACGTGAGCAGAATTCATGTCCCCTGCAGATTTCTTTGCTTCCCCACAGAAAAATGACTTCTGATGAGGAAGCAAAAGGAAACTGCAAGAGTGGTCACATGCCCCTCTCTGGCAGCACAGGCAAGTTGGTTCAGGGTGGGCAAAGAAACAGGAATGGGGTTGTCATAGGGGTTTCTTTAACTCTCTATTCCTGGGGAAAATTTTGTGTGTCTGTATTGTTACAGAGATACTTGCTGGCAGGTATTTTGAAATAAATTATCAAAATAATTGAAACTGGCGTGATTATGTAGTGTTATTTTGACAAATAACATTTGCAGAATTTTAAAATATTGTGTGCAGAATTTTTTATTTTTTGGCACAGAATGTCCCCAGGAGTAATAGCACCATCCATCAGATGCTTTACAGCTACATAAAAACCATGGCCTCTACCTCAAGGATCTTACAATAAACTAAGTAAAGACACACTAAAAGTGGCAACAGATTATCGTCGGTAAGGAAACAGGAGACTGGGAGAGGCGGTACATGCTTTCCTACAGATTACAGACTGTGCATGTTTTACCTGTAGTATGTCCTAAATCTTGTTGGTTACATTGGACTGTGTTAGCTCTGAGGGCTTCTTTTTAAATAATGTGTAGTTTGCTAGCATTGCATTGTGGATATTATTTCTAATTAAATACCAATGTCCTCCTCCATGGTTGTATTGGGAGCCAAATATTTCAGGATCATACAAAATATGGGCAAAGTAAAAGATTTAATACTAAATTCTAATGTAAAGGATCAAGCCTTAATACAAGTTCTATAATCCAAGACAAAATCACTCAGCCTTTACCACAAAAGGCTTCTGGCACGCAGTCTTTCTTTAGCAGAGCTCTCGAGATTGCCACCTTTCATCACCTTTAAGTTCCTTGTTTGTTTTTATCAGTATCATTGATTATGGCTGCACATCTCCAGGGACAGAATATATTTGTTTTCTTTTACATCCACTGATGGCTGGTTAGCTGCCTTTGTAGAAGCAGCAGAGCATAAATAACTGAAAATATTATAGAGTCCTTTATAAACTATGGCAACTGTTGTTTTGTTTTAATTTTTCAGTGGCAAAGTATTGTATTTAAATAAAATGCTAAAATAAGATGATGATCATTGCCCACTGTATTCTGTCATCTTTAAAATAGGCCAAACTTTGGGCTTAAGCTATTTGACAGAGTCCATCTCAGATCCTTCATGTCATTGTTCCTGGTGAAGAGAAGTGGAGATAAAATTGATCCTATCAGACTCCAAATGCAAAAGTGTTTGAAGAAAAGGAGAAATTGCTTCTGATGAAATCTGTTTCAGAAGAATCAGAAAAAAAGGAATTTGTCCAAGAAATAAGTATGTTTTTTAAAAAGTGTATTAATCTTTAGTAATACTTAGCACACACACAATGACACTTAAATCACATTGAATACTATTATTTTCAGTTGAATTGAAAATGAGTGTGCTGTTAAATTTTGAAATTAAAATTGTTTCAGTGTACTGCAACTTTAAATCTTTAAGCGCTTGTTAAGAACCGATGTGTGATGCTGACGTCCCTGCAGATCTCTACTGAGATTGGCAGCCAATTTTTCTCATTTCTGTTCAGATTGTTACGAAGAGACACACACACACTCATACTGTGCTAATCTCTCATGGAGATTAACCTTTTTTCTTTATTGTTCCTTAATCGAAAGTAATTCAGACAGATTGAAAATCTATTCTCTCTTTTTGTATAGAGAAATTTATCAGCAAGACTCCTGTTCCACAGACATTGTCCATTCCTGGCATGACAAGAAATGGGAGCCAGCTGGGTACTGTAAAGAAAGGGACTGGAAAGCCATGGAATTTAATGTAACCACCAAGAAACACTGTTTATGCTCAAACATGTATCTACTATGTAATTCTATAGCATTATCCTCTGAACCACTTTCTGCTCCAGGCTTCTTGTCCCAACTGTGGCTTTCTGCTCCAGGCCCTTGGACTCAACTCCTTGTCTCTATTTAATCCAGACCCTGCAATTGTTTTTCTGTTTCACACTCGTCTCTTTTTGTGTCCAATCAAACCTCCCTCTCCTTCTCTTTGCCCAAGAAAAAGAATCAATTTAAAACTTTCCCCCTCTCTTCCCAGATTGCTACAGCTTCCTCTCCTCTCTAAAGGAGCAGATAATACACCATTACAACACACAAAAATACACTTTCTACTTCTGACAGCACAACGTTCCTTAAATATTAAGCCTAGAAAATCAATAATACGGACAAAGCAATTCTAGTGCTTAATCAGCCACCATATCACATTCAGAAATTATACAGCAACCTATGTCAGTATTATGAATAAAGTCTGAAGAGTCTAGAGTTTCCACACATCCTATAAACACGACACATGTATTCACTCTGGGCTAACCACCAGTAAGTTATGGAAGTAATTTGACATTTGGGGTTTTGCCACTGACTTCAATAGAACCAAGATTTGGCCCTGTATGAAAGAATGCATATGGCACTAAATAAAAAGATATTTTTAATATTCAGTGTGAGTTTCATTTATCAATGTTGAACTAATTCAGCCAGCCATTCAGTCCATGTGAGAGGAATATTGCAGTAGGACCCCGATTTTCAAAAGAACTCAGATTTCATTTAGACACCTCAATGTAGTGGCCAGATTTTCAAAAGTTCCCCACACTTAGCATCTCCCACAAATAATAATGATGCTTAAATGGGAGCTGAGCTCTTTTGAAAATCTGGCCCTATATCTGCATTTTTTTCAGTCAGAACCATCTGACTCGCCATAAGTTGTGCTAGTAGCCATTTCAAGAAGGATGTAGTGAACATCAGATATCCATTTAATGGCCCAAGCAAACATAGCCATGGAGAGGAAATTATCTGAGCTGACAGTCAGCTCATTTCTCAAAGTTTCCCACATCTATCATGTATAGTGATAAGTTGGCTCAGTGTTGATGACCTTTCCAGTACCTATCATGTCCAAATAGACCAGCTTTGAAAAATCAAGGATTAAGACTGTAAAAGGGTTTGACAGCATTAATCTGGCATTAATGTGTAGATATTTCTCTTCTACTCAGTCCCCAAATGTCACGGTTAAAAGCACGCAAAGGCATCCCACCTGCTGTTGGAAAAACACTGTTGACAAAGGATTTCCTCAGAAGAAATTGAGAGAAGGATTTGTACGTTGTATTATTCCCATATGGTTCACATGTAAAAGTAAAGTAATACAGGATGATAGTGGATGAAAGTGCGTCAAATAAACAAAATATTTACATACTCCTGTTTGATTAGTTTATGGTAGCACTGTACTACAGCAGATTAGTCTACTGGATCAAAAGAGTCCCTAGAGCCAGTCCTGATCCTATTTAAATTAATGGCTAAATTCCCTGGCATTGGCCCCAAATTTTTAGCTTTTGTTAAAACCGTGTCCTTCTTCACTCTCAGCTTACTATACTAAAGGTTAAAGAACAAAGACTCTGTCTGGAAGAAGGACCAAAAGGTGATTACAAAGGGAATTTCAACATCTCTTATTTTGCCAACGTCAAAATGAATACAATACACATTATTTCAGTGCTCCTTTTCATTCCTCTGTAAAATGTCATCTGGGCTATACAAGAACTTATCCAGTGAATAACTTTAGTTAGCTGATTAGTCTAATTTTGCAGAGATATTTTCATTGTATAAACATTTAATAAACTTTTTATTTTTTTACTTCTAAGACTGGAAGTTTCAAAGGAGTTTAAGGGAGTTTGCATGCAGTGTTGTTGTAGCCATGTCAGTCCAAGGATATTAGAGAGACAAGGTGGGTGAGGTAATTGTCTTTTCTAAATGGACAGACAACCTAATTCTCAATTACTGAGGGACAATCTCCACTCATTGATATATTTTGCTTTCCACAACCAAATCTCTGTACAATTTTTCATGAGTGATGTACCCGAGTATTCGGATTCTAATATCTAAACTGTATTGTGAAATCTATTCACCTAAATTTGGGTTATTGCTGATTATGTGCTCTACGTATCATATGACCTTTAAAAACTAACTTTGTATTTGTGGATAATCTAAGCACTGTACCCAGATGTACAGACACTCTTTTCCCAACCTATGTATTAGATGATTTTTTTAACGTTAGCTTTAATGAAATTTTAAAATCTTTTATTGGACCAACTTCTGTTGGTGAGAGAGAGACAAGCTTTCGAGCCATACAGAGCTCTTCTTCAGGTCTGGGAAAGGTTCTAAAAGTGTCACAACTAAATACAAGATCAAATAGATAGTTTAGCAATAGTAGTGACCACATAGTCTAAGCAACCATTCAAGGTAAAGTGGCTCATTAACACTCTTGAAGTCAGCGGACAAAAAGGGGAGTTAGTGGGTTACAGGTTGTTGTAATAAGTCATAAACCCAGTGTCTTTATTTAGACTGTGCTTTTTAGGGTCTAGCAAAGTTATGAATTTAAGCTCCCACAGTCATCTTTTGAAAGTGCTGTGCAGGTTTATTTTGAGAATGAGAACTGATAGGTCAGATATAGAGTGATTGTTTTGTGAAAAGTGTTCACCCACAGATGAACAGCCATGGGTACTAGGATGGCTCCTCAATATGCCAACCTCTTCATGGGCCATCTTGAAAAAGAATTTCTGGACGAATGCACCATGAAACCAATGATATACCTGAGATACATCAATGATATTTTCCTTCTCTGGACAAACAATTTAAACTCCCTCATAGATTTCCACCACAACTTCAGCAACCACCACCCATCCATTAAATTCTCTCTGGAACACTCTCACACTAGCATCAACTTCCTGAACACCATGATCAGCTTCAACAATGGAATCCTACAGTCAATTGTATACAAGAAACCTATGGATCACCCCATCTACCTTCACAGATCCAGTAACCACCCCATACACACCAAAAAAATCTGTTATCTATAGTCTGGCGCTCATATACCACAGAATACACTCCGAGGAGAAAAAACAAAGAGGAGTCCTTGTGGCACCTTAGAGCTAACAAATTTCTGACAGCCGGCATGCTTATCTGCTCTGGGACACAAAGCAAACCACTTATTGTGGAATGCTTCTGTTGCAGAGGCAGGTATTTGTGCGTGTGTGTGTAAGAGAGAGAGAGGCGGGGGTGGGGGCTGATGTCGGGGTTTCCCCCTTCCCCTTGCAGCGGTCTGAACTTACAAGATAGCTTGCTGACACACTCTGCCCCCCAAAACACTGCCTCTCTCCCCACATACACACAACACGCTCCCTGTCACACTCCTCACATCCCATTTGGAAAGCACGGCTGCCTGGCCTCTGCCCCACCAGCACCAGTGGGTGTCTTGGACTGCCGCGTCTCCGCCCCCCAGCAGAGGTGGAGTCCCGGGCTGCGCACCCCACACACCCGCCACACACCCCTTCCCCAGCAGCAGTGGGGGGTCCCAGGCTACGCACTGCTGCCCACTCCCCAGAGCACCCACAGTGCTGCTGGGCCGCCCCCCTGCCCCAGAGCACCCGCAGTACCCCCTGCCCCAGAGCACCCAAGGTTTAGTCAGGGATATTTAGTCAGGTCACATGCCATGAATTTTTGTTTACTGCCCATGACCTGTCCATAACTTTTACTAAAAATTTCCATGACTAAAATGTAGCCTTATTTATTATCCATAGCTATGCCTTTATTCTCTACCCCTTAATAAAATTCACAGTAAAATTTCCTTTAATATCAGCACCATTTCCTTTCATTTTTTTTTAAATTGTTGAGATCTCAGTCTCTCTCTACCCATCACTGAAACAATATTTCATCTAGAAAAATCTGTCTGCCTGTTTGTGCTTAATTTCACTGGGACTGCACATATGTGTAAAGTTAAGACTAAGCCTACATTTTTTCAGGATAGAACTCTTTGGCCTCCATCCTGCTTTGAGAACCCTGTTGCCACAGGACTGATTTTGGCCTTAATTTGTACAGCTCCACTTTACATTCAGAAAATGGAAATCTAATTCACTCCTCCTATGCACTGAATGCCTGGCTGAACTAATATAGCACAGATGAATAAAACTTCCAGGAATATGTCATACAAATTCTTTACAGTAAATACAGTATAATACTTGTTATAATAATATACTATTTCCTTGATAGACCATAATCCTTACTCTGAGTCATTATGGTTTATCACATCAATAGGTTTTTTAAAATGCTGGTAACTGAACAGATAAACCAAAATGGTTCTTTTGGAGCCATTCTACAGTATTGTGAAATGCAGCTGTTACCGAAGAGCAACTTAAGCCCAGCTACTATGAATCCTTATGAAATTTTCATTGGAAACAAATCATGGAGAAGATTCAATAACAACTTTTGTAAAAGAAACTCCCTCAGCCATTTTTATCTACAATACCTATCGGCGTCAGTCTATGACATGGAATAATGGCCTGTAGCATTTTAGAATCGAGAACTATAAATAGAGTTCATTTCTTAACACAGTCCTCCACTTTCTTGTTTCATTGGTGATAAACTGTCTAAGTAAACGTTCTCTTCTAAGGCAAAATCTTGTAGGTTAAATTTTATCCTTGGTAAATTTGTATGGGGCTAAGTTATCAAATGTTGTCACTGTTTATGCTAGAAATGTGACTACATCATGAAGGGGCATTGAGAGGTCAAAACTTGCCTAACATTCCAGTTTTGTAAAAATAAGTTTATACAGTTTATGTCTTTATCCCCAATCCTGCAAAGACATATATGTTTGATTAGTCCCATTGCGTCCAGTGAGACTACTCAATCTACTTGTGTATGTAAAACCATAGATTTTGTTACTGGCAGGGACAAACTTACAGCCGAAGGCCCCGATCCTAACCAACAACTTTTAGCCTGTGAGTGAAGTTATCCCCATGCGTTGTGTTTGCAGGATGGGAGCCTTAGGCTCTAGGTCATGGCCAAGACATCTGTGACAAAACCCAGTGCAGTTAGTTCCTTTTCCCCCAATAAAAGTCATTGTGGCTTTATTTTACAATTCTTGCCATGGTTACTCTTTGATTACTTGTTACTGAAGCTTGTGTTCCATCCCCCCAAGCAATGTGGTCGGCTTGTGTCTCCTAATCAGATGTATATATTCCTAATGATTGCACTTCTTACGGTCACACCAGCGGTGTTTCTTCCAATAATGCATCCTGCCCGAGGCTTTGTTTTGTCAAGAATATTCCTTTCCTTATTTTATAGCTATATACATAATTTTTCTTTTTACAAGTACAGCTGGGACCCTCATGAAAACAAGATGTGTATCTCATGAGGCTCTCCAAATGAGCAACATTTTTAGATAAATAAATCTGTTCTGGAGTTTCAAGTTTTATTTGTGCTTTACATACACACACACAGATACCAAGAAGTCTCATTTTCTAACTTTTTCTTTATTCTTCCTTTTTTTTCTGTCTATTGGCTCTGTTCAGCACATATACTCAGTTCCTACTCAGGCTAACCTCCCATTAAGTCACTGGGAATTCAAAGCCATTGATTTTTCTTTCCCTTTCATGGCCCCACAACACACACACATACACACACACACAATTTCTATTTTGCTTGTGTTGTAAACAATTGGTTTTCTGATTATTGATTTTCTGATTCACATTCAAAAGCTAAAGAATATTACAAAAAATATAAATCAAACAATAAGAAATTCTACATAACAGTTTGTTAACTTCCTTAATGCTGGGCACTAAAGGATTTCATTTACATATAAGACCGAATCCAGCTGCAATGGACTTTGTTCAGCCAATACTCTATATAAGAACACTGCTTCTAACTTATTATGCTGTTCTTACATATGTCTACCATTAACAAGACAGCTTTTACTGGTACCACACAGTGGCATCAGTGATACCATGAAAATCTTCTAAGCATATGAGGAGAAAATTGGCTATTTGAGGCAGGACTGTGATTTTTTTATTCTATGTTTGTACAGCACCTAGCACACTGGGGGTCCTGGTCTATGAGTGGGGATCCTAGTTGCTACCACCACACAAATATTCAAATTTTCAAAAGCACCTGTGTGCTTTCTCTCATGCTCCCCTCACACTTGGGAAGAACTCCACATAAATATCAACAACCCACCTCGTTGTTCCCCTTCAAATCCCTCCTCAACAATTCTCCTTTGCTCTGATGCCTATCTCACCATGCTTCAGTGGGTCAAGTGGAGAATGACAGATTCAAGTCAAACTGCTGAGAAATAGGGCAGACTCACCCAAACCGGTGGTTATTCTACCATAAGATTATACCACACCAATAACAAAAGTAGACTTCTGTTTCACCACACCGGTTAACAAGAAGTCAGAAATGCAGTCTTCTTAGGCATCCCAGCCTTTATCTCACCACCCAGACACTAGACTCTATGATAAGTACAGAAGTTACTGAAAACCAATTTTATTAAATATAGGGTCCTTTCCATCTCCAGAGATCAGTCACATAACCAGGTCAATATATATAACTCAGATCTTACCCAAGAATCACACTGCTGATAATACTTTAGTAACTAAAATCTAAAGGTTTATTAACAAAAGAAAAGCAGAAGAGAGTTAAAATAGTTAATAGATCATATACATTTAATAATTGCAATGCCCTTTAAGTGGCAGATTTGCCATTGGGCCAACGAGGCCCATGCCCAGGAAACCCAGGCAATTGGGGAGCCGTGGAAATATGGGCACCCCCGCATCCTGCTCCCGCTGCCCAGCAGGAGTTCCGGGCAGACAGAGCAGGGTGGGGCAAGACCCCATGCCCTGACCCTGCTCCCCAGCAGGAGCATCGAGCAGTGGGGGAAGCCCCAGCACCCCGACCCCAGCTGCAGTCCCAGGACTGGAGGAGCTCTAGCTCCCTGCTGTGACCTCAGGGCTGGGGGAGTTCTCACTCCCTGCTGCGGCCCTGGGGCCGTGGCCGGGGGAGAACAGAGCTTCTCCGATCTTGGGGCCACAGTGGGGGCAAAAAGGAGCAAATAGGTTGTGAGACTGCAGTGGGGGAGAGGAATGGGGCAGAATATGGGTGGAATGGGGAGGGCTGTGGGGGAAAGGGGCAGAATGGGGTGGAGCCATGGGTGGGGCCGCAGGTGGAAGGCGCAGAATGGGGGTGGAATTGCAGGCACAAGGGGTGGGGAGAGGCCCCCAATTGCTCTGGTTCAGGGCCCCACAAAAGCTTAATCTACTTCTGTGTCCTTAGATCAGGTTTGTAACAGTGATGTTATAGACTGTGGGCTTGGAAAGTCTCTCTGGTAACTTCCAAAAGATTGGAAAGTCTACAGTTCAATTTGCTCCTTTTAGTTGTAAATCCACAGTCCAGAGAATCAGGGCAGGAAAGAGGCAAAGTGGAGTCATTTCAGGGGTCTTGTATACCTTTTGCCATGTGCCGGGAAACTTTCTATTTCAAACAAAGCTCACAGCCCAGGCTGTGGAAAGTTACTGGCACAAGATGGAGTCCAGGGTCACATGAGCCTTTCCATGCCCTTATATGACTTGATGACTCCCAGGGGAAAGCCATTGGCCTCTTGGAGGCTGAGGCATCTGCAAGAAGAGCCATCTGGGCGGAATGGGTTTCTTCTATGGCCCATTGTGAGAGCTAAGTGTCTTTGATGGGCCATCAAACTTGAATAATCCATTCACAATGTGCTGGCAAGACTGGATGTAAGCTACCTTGTGGGTGTCACCCTAGGAACAAACACACTGTGATACTAGTATATAGACAATATTCATAATTTCAGATACAGTGATGATACATGGATTTAAAGACAATAATCTTATTTAGCAAATCTTAATTTTTCCATTGAGACTTTACATGACATATTTTGTACAAGATTTGTTGCAATTGTCTAACAGTGGCAATATCAATGATATACATGGTCATATTTCAATCATATAGCATCACAGCCTACAAAAAAAATTGACAGTGATTAGGCAGCTGATGTGCTGAAACCACTGCATATGATGCTGACCTGTATTTTCTCATTGTTTCCTTGTGCTCCCTAGTCAGTCTGTCTATATCCACCTGCTGTCTTTTGTCTTATACTTAGATTGTCAGCTCTTTGAGGCAGGGTCTGTCTTTTTGTTCTGTTTTTTGTACAGCAGCTAGCACAATGGGGTCCTGGTCCATGACTAGGGCTCCTAAATGCTACTGTAATACAAATAATAAACAATAATATAAATTACGAAGTTCCAGTGGTGTGAGTCCTGGAATGAGAACCATCAGCAGCTGACTATGGAGAGTTAAAATCTTAGAATTTCAACTTTAACTCTCAATCGTCTGTCTTCTAAGAGACTCTGCATTATTATAACACAGCTGTCTGTGGTAAAATGTACAAAATATTGTGGACTGTATTAAAGGTGAACTTAAAGGTTTTGCTTTTTTTAAATTAAAAAACATATAATGAAAAAAATGGAAATCCCCATTTTTTACCAGATACAGGTACAGACTTTGCAATGATAAATGATAAATATTTTTAAGAGAGACAAGGCGGGTAAGGTAATATCTTTTATTGGCCCAACTTCTGTTGGTGAAAGAGGTGAGCTTTTGAGCTCCATAGAGCTCTTCTTCAGGTCTTCTTCTTGACCTGAAGAAGAGTTCTATGGGCTCGAAAGCTCGTCTCTTTCACCAACAGAAGTTGGGCCAATAAAAGTGATTACCTAACCCACTTTATCACTCTCATATCCAGGAACCAACTCAGCTACAGCAACACTGCAAACAAATAATTTTAAGGTGAACTGAAAAGCTTTTTACCTGGTTCCTAGTACCACAGCTATTGACATCACCAGCACCTTACTAGTGGAGAGAGATGCATACCTTACATTGTTTAAGGCGATAATGATGCCAGTGAAAATACAAGACTCTGAACCCAGGACTTCGTGTAAATGAGGAACTAATCTTCCATTGCTTAGTTTTAAATTCCTGAAACAGTATATATTCTGCTAAGGATTAGAAATCTTTAAACACTAAATATTCAGTATATCATATATTAATATAAGTACATGAACTTACTTTTAATATATACATTTGCTTTTAGTCCAAAGTTCTTAGAGACAACATGTTCTTTTCCTAAATTATTTTTACTAGACAAGTACTGAAGATAAAGTGGACCAATACAAAATTAAAAACTACACAATCCTTGCAGTCAAAACATTCCCTTCTTCAAATGAACTTTTTGGCCCTGGAAGCTTGTGTGTTCTTTCTAATGTACTTGTTGGTCCAATAAAATTTTTCACACTAGCTACCTTGTCCACATTTTCTGATTTTTCTACTTTGGTTTATTTAATTTTCATGTGCTTGCAATGTTCTAAAACTTGAACAATGAGTGAAAAAGTAATGTTTTCATAGTACTGTGTATATTCTTCAAACCACAAAGAATAAAAATATCACTAAACAGAAGGCCTAACGGGTTCTGAAACTAGTTTAGTCATCCCATTATCACTGGAAATGGGCCCAAACCAAAACCATGGGTCCAAACAGCCTCAGACTTTGGGAAAGTTTTGATCCAGCGTCAAATGTTGCAGTTTGAGACCACTTCTAATTATAATAAACCAAACGTAAGAAACATATGTAGGATCTGTTCCTGCTCTTATTGAAGTCAGTGGCAAAGCTCCCATTGATTTTTTTAAAAAAGCAAAGATCAGGCTCCAAGTGTAAGTAAAGGGAATCTCTGAAGGAAATATATAGAAGAAAACCAGGGGGAAGGGGGGAATGGAGATTTCAACTACAAGCCCGAATTTTCTGTGGAAAACAAGCACTTTCTGTGACATTTTTTGTTAGTCGAAAAGCCAATTTTCTGTCAAAAAGAAATTTAGATGGGAAATCTTCAACCAGTCTCACCCATTATTATACATGGAAAAAGTGGTCTACATCCCCTATTTATTTCTTGCAGAGATGGAGAGTTTTTATAGTGTGTCCTTTAATTTTTAACCCACTGCCAGTTTAAATATTGTATCACTAACTATCACTCTTACTTTTTTTCTCTCTCTGGATTCTCATACAGCCCCTTGTATAGCATTTATTTTTAAGTTTCATGAGATCACCCTGGTGTTTATTCTTTCCAGTGAGAATAAGCCCAACTCTGTTAACCTTTCCTCAAACAATTAACTTTTCCTCTTAATTTATATTTTTGAGATGCCATCTTCTTTGCTGCTGTGACAGCGTGCAAGGGAGCAAATGCAATATCAGGCAAGCAGGGAATTAACCTCAGCTCAGCTCCCCCTTACAAGGGTTATGGGAAAAGATTATAAATTGTCTTTTGGGTACAGGTGGGCAGGGAATGGAAGGTCTTTGAGAAGGTCAGGTTGAACACCCAGGGAGTCCAAGGACTAAGTTATCCCCAACCAGGGGAGATTTCTGTTTTCGTTTTTAATGATGTTAATTTATTTTGCTTTCATTCTATGGTCATTATTCCTTAAGGAACAGACTTTGCTGACTGCCTCTGCTTTTATTTCCTCATGGGTGATTCCTCCAGTTTATAGTTGTCCTACCTCAGACCCTCTCCAAGCCAGGCATATCCTTCCAGTCGGATAATGACCAGCATTGCATGGAGATTGCCAGATGGAAATCTGAGATCTGACCTACACACACTTTTTGTACCAATGTAAGAACATCAGAACATAAGAACGGTCATACTGGGTCAGACCAATGGACCAGCTAGCCCAGTATCCTGTCTTCTGACAGTGACCAGTGCCAGATGCTTCAGAGGAAATGAACAGAACAGGGCAATTTATCAAGTGATCTATTCCCTGTTGTGCAGTCCCAGCTTCTGGTAGTAAGAAATTTAGGGACAGGGTTGCATATCTGACCATTTTGACTAATACTCATTGAAAGACCCATCCTCCATAAACGTATCTAATTCTCTTTTGAACTCAGTTATACTTTTGGCCTTCACAACATCCCCTGGCAAAAAGTTTCACAGGTTGTGCATTGTGTGAAGAAGCTCTTCCTTTTGTTTGTTTTAAACCTGCTGCCTATTAATTTCCTGGTTCTTGTGTTATTTGAAGGGGTAAATAATACTTCCTTATTTGCTTTCTCCAAGCCATTCACGACTGTGTAGACCTCTATCATATCCCCCCCAACCCATAATAGTCTCTTTTCTAAGATGAACAGTCCCACTCTTTTCTGGAAGCTGTTCCAAACCCCTAATCATTTTTGTTGCTCTTCTCTGTACCTTTTCCAATTCTAATATATCTTTTTTGAGATGGGGTGAACAGAACTGCACAGTATTCAAGGTATGGGTGTACCATGGATCTATATAGTGGCCTTATGATATTTTATGTCTTATCTATCCCTTTCCAAATGGTTCCTAACATTCTGTTAGCTTTTTTGACTGCCACTGCATATTGAGCTGGTATTTTCAAAGAACTATGCACAGTGACTCCAAGATCTCTTTCTTGAGTGGTAACAGCTCATTTAGATCCCATCATTTTTTGTATATATAGTTGGGATTATGTTTTCCAGTGTGCCTTACTTTCCATTTATCAACATTGAATTTCATCCGCCATTTTGTTGCCCAGTCACTCGGTATTGTGGGATCCCTTTGTAACTCTTCACAGTCAGCTTTGGACTTAACTTGAGTAATTTTGTATTATCTGAAGACTTTGCCACCTCACTGTTCACCCGTTTCCAGATAATTTATAAATATGTGGAACAGCAGCAGCCCCAATACAGATCCTTGGGAGACCCCCACTATTTACTTCTCTCCACTGTGAAAACTATTTATTCCTACCCTTTGATTCCTATCTTTTAACCAGTTCCTGATTCCATGAGAAAATCTTCCTTCTTATCCCATGACTGCCTATTTTGCTTAAGAGCCTTTGGTGAGGGATCTTGTCAAAGGCTCTCTGAAAGTCCAAGTATACTATATCCACCGGATCACCTTTGTGCACATATTTGTTGACCCCCTCAAAGAATTATAATAGATTGGTGAGATGATTTCCCTTTACAAAAGCCATGTTGACTCTTCCCCAATATATCATGTTTATCTATGTGTCTGATAATTCTATTCTTTACTATAATTTCCACCAGTTAGCCTGGTAGTGAAGTTAGGCTTACAGGCCTATAATTGCCAGGATCGCCACTGGAGCCTTTTTTTTAAAAATCCATGTTACAACATTAGCTATCCACCACTCAACTAGTATAGAGGCTGATTTAAGCAATAGGTTACATACAACAGTTAATAGTTCTGAAATTTCATATTTAAGTTCCTTCAGAATTGTTGGGTGAATATCATCTGGTCCCGGTGACTTAATTTATCAATTTGTTCCAAAATCTACTTTACTGAAATGTCAGTCTGGGACAGTTCATCAGATTTGTCACCTAAAAAGAATGGCTCCAGTGTGGGAATCCCCCTCACATCCTCTGCAGTGAAGACTGATGCAAGGAATTCATTTAGCTTCTCCGCAACTACCTTGTCTTCATTGAGTGCTCTTGAGCACCTTCATCATCCAGTGGCCCCACTGATTGTTTGTCAGGCTTCATGCTTCAGATGTATTTTTTTTAAAAATTGCTGTTAGTTTTTGTGTCTTTTGCTAGTTGCTCTTCAATTTCTTTTTTTGGCCTGCCCAATTACACTTTTACACCTGACTTGCCAGAGTTTATGTTCCTTTTATTTTCCTCAGTGGGGTTTGAGTTCCAATTTTTAAAAGATGTCTTTTTGTCTCTAACCACCTTTTAATCACCTGTTTAGAAATGGTGGTGTTTTTTTTTAAATCCCCTTACTGGTTGTTGTTTTTTTTGGTTTAGTTTGGGGGTTTTTTGGTCCTCTTACTGTATCACTATGTTGGTTGGGGTGTCACTTTATTGCCAGTAGAGTTACACCAGTATAAAGGTGCTTGTAGCAGTAGATCATATTACCTTTCCTGTAAAGGAATAAGCTGTAAGCATTAAGCATATTTATGTATCAGAGGGGAAGCCGTGTTAGTCTGGATCTGTAAAAGCAACAAAGAGTCCTGTGGCACCTTATAGACTAACAGACGTATTGGAGCATGAGCTTTCGTGGGTGAATACCCACTTCGCTGGATGCATGTGTTAAGCGTTAAGCATATTTATATGGGTACAGCTGTGTCCATATTAGGATTGTTGTACTATTTGAACTATACCTGTATTGTTAGAGTGGAACAACTTATATTTCTAGACAAAGCCATAGAAATTATTTTTTCTGTTAACTCTTTGTATTCCATCTCCCTAGCAATACATGTTACAACCTTGTATCTTTTGTATGGGGCTCTTTCAGTAGAAGTTAGAGCGTCCAGCGCAGATGATGAGCTGATTATTCCATTTTATTCATATTCTCTCTCTCTTGGATTCCCGTTCCTTATGTTATACCCCAAAACAGTTATTTCATCCAGGTCTTCTGTCCTAATCAGCTTGTACTGTACATGGAAGATAAACTGCATCATTTTCCAATATGGAAAAGTGCCTCTCCACAAGCCAGGAAATATACATCTTGAAGCCTTAAAGGATTAAATCTATTTTGGCAGTTAGTGTAAATACAAAAGAATGCCAACAAATGTATAACCACGGTGCAGTTTAACAAGCTTTCAGATTAATATCATGTTCCCTTCCTTTGATTCAGATTGTTTGATCCCCTCAAGAGGAATAAACTAGCCTAAGAAATTCTTTAGAAAAAAAACTACTGTTCATAAACCATATAACAAACATAACATTACTAATTCTCTGAAAGCCATCATTGGCATGTATAAGTGACTGTGTTTTCCCCCAGCTCCCAAAGCATAGTCATTGTATACTAAGAAAACATATTGCTTCCTCATAACAACGGCATGTATCTTATGGTGACAATACATATTGGTCCATAAATATTAGGGATGGGGGAAATATTTGTAACAAATGTTATTTTGGGTTGAGTTGTGGTGGGCAGAAGGAGGTGATAGAAATTTGTCTCATTTAAAATTTGTTTAAAACTTCTGTGAAATTGGAGCAATTTTACAAATATTTTTCACTATCTGGATGTTGCAAAAAAAACAATTTGATTGAAAATTCAAACTTATGAATTCTGAAAAAGCTGCCAGAGGAGAAGGTGGCCTGCAAAAGACACATGGTCTGTAGAAAAGTAAACTGCCAGGAATTAGGAAGTCCTGAGTTCTGCCCTTAATATTTTGGACCTCTAAAACACTCTGAAGCAGTATTGAGCAGGCAAATATTATTTACCGCCATATGAGTAACAGGGAAATGTTGGATCTAATTCTGCTCTTGTAACCCACACTCCTCTTGGGTGTGGTGCTCTGTCCCATCTAGTGGCACCAAGACGACTCTGAGATTAATGAGCCTGCTCTAGAGCCTTAACTAATGACTGTATGTTTTTTAGCTCATGCAATAGAGGCTCATGCACTAAATTCCAGAGGTCCAAGGTTCGATCCCGCCAATAGGCATCTGTCATTCACTCTCACATACTATCAATATAAATGAAGCGTTATTTCACTAGAGCCATTGGGGTTGCCTTCATGGAAAGCTGGTGTAAGTGAGATGAGAATGAGGTTCAGTATTTATAAAGTCAGTCAATGGCATTTCACAGTGGAAGTCCATACTTGCATATGCTTTTGACATTATGCTGCTGTGTCAATAGTGAGATTAGAATTTTAAGTCCAGTCAAGTGAGGTAGTTAAGTCTGTGGCTAATTTTAACCACGTGAGTAGTCCCATTGACTTCAATTGGAACTGTTCATGTACTTAATGTTAAGTATCACAGGGGTAGCCGTGTTAGTCTGGATCTGTAAAAGCAGCAAAGAATCCTGGGGCACCTTATAGACTAACTGACGTTTTGCAGCATGAGCTTTCGTGGGTGAATACCCACTTCTTCGGATGCAAGTCTTGCATCCGAAGAAGTGGGTATTCACCCACGAAAGCTCATGCTGCAAAACGTCAGTTAGTCTATAAGGTGCCCCAGGATTCTTTGCTGCTTGTACTTAATGTTATTCATGTGATTGCTTTCTGATTGCCAACCTCATTGCCTTCTGTGATGAGATAACTGGCTCTGTGGATATGGGGAAAGGATGTGCACAAATTGGAAAGAGTCCAGTGGAGGGCAACAAAAATGATTACGGGGTTGGGACACATGACTTTTGAGGAGAGGCTGAGGGAACTGGGCTTATTTAGTCTGCCTTCAACTCCCTGATGGGAAGGTTCCAAAGAGGATGTAGCTAGTATGTTCTCAGTGGTGGCAGATGACAGAACAAGGAGCAATGGTCTCAAACTGCAGTGGGGGAGATCTAGGTTGGATATTGGGAGAAACTATTTCACTAGGAGGGTGGAGAAACACTGGAATGGGTTACCTAGGGAGGTGGTGGAATCTCCATCCTTAGAGGTTTTGAAGGCCCAGCTTGACAAAGCCCTGGCTGGGATGATTTAGTTGGGGTTGGTCCTTCTTTGAGCAGGAGGTTAGACTAGATGACCTCCTGAGGTCTCTTCCAACCCTAATCTTCTATGATTTTATGATTAAGTACCTTGCTGAATCAAGATCCCCAAGGAGACCCTTAGCCAGAGAGATTTAAGAGGACCTTGTTAAACACGTTGGGCACTTTGAATCCTGAGCAGAGACCCAAGTGGACTCTGGATGTCTGCTTCCTAGTACATGTCTACAAATGCACAAGGCATGAATCCACTGGATATTCCTCATACGATCTGACATTTGGGAAAGAAACTAGACTGCCTGTGAGTTTGTGTTTTGGAGTATCTGCTAAGGGAGTTTACCCTAAAACCTCCTCCAGTATGTCACTCAGCTGACAGAGTAATTGAAAGAAGCCTTTAAAAATAGCAACAGAAGCCACAAGGAAGAGAGACGAGTCCAACAAAGCCAGATATGATACCCACATGAGGCATCAAGCCCTACAGCCCAGGAACTGGATCCTGATATGGAATTTTGGACTCCAGTGAAAACATAAGACTGTTAACCATTGGAAGGCTGAACCCTACATCACAGAAGACAAGTTGACATGCCTTCCTGTCTACAAAGTTCAGCCCATGAAGGGGAGAGGGCCTAGCAAGACTTTCCAAAGAGTTGCCAACTGAAGAACTAGTTGCTCATACTAACACTGCATTACCACCTCCTGTCCAAAGACCTTCCAGCACTAGGAGAAGGAAGAAAGATAAGAGAATCTTGTAGTCTCCAGTGCTCTCTCCTGATATAGCTCATTCAGCTACACACAAGGAGGAATCTCTTGCTTCTGATGACAACAATGAGTGCAGTTATTCACGTGGAGCATTAGTATAAGAGCACAGATGTTCTGGTGGGAGAAGCACCATGGAGAACCTGAAATCCCAGGTCCAGAAGAACCCCCTGTAACACACCAGGGTGTAGGCAGTGCAACTTAGTGGTCAGAACAATAGTCTTGCCTAGTGGTCAGAGTAGAACCAAAGGGCAGAACTGGAGTCATGGTCAGAAGACAAGCCAATGGTCAAAGCCAGGAGTCAAGGGCCAGAACAGAACAAAAGAGCAGAGCTGGAGTCATGGTCTGGAGACAAGCCAATGGTTGGAGTCATGTATTAGGAGTTCTGAGGCAGGTAGGGACTAGGGCTGGAATAGCAGCAGGCCTGGGTTGGAGCAATGGCTGATACAGGAAGTAGTTCTGTTGCATCTGCAGGCATGGAAGACATTGAGCAGCCATTGTGCTATCGTTGCTACAAGGCTTAAATGGTCATTTTTTGGCCCTTCTGTCCAATTAGGGAGCATGGACACTTAGTGAGAGTTTATTGGGCCCAGCAGAGCTCATTGAGTTGCTTGGCGACAGTGCCCAGAGTCAGCTGAGTTCCTGACATCCCCAATATCTGCCCAGTCCATTCTTGATGCATCTATGCATGAGCTGAACCATCTAGGCAAACTCTTCATACCCACCCAGGACTCTAGAAGGAGCAGCCACAGATAGAAGGGAAAGGCCTAGAAAGAGAGAAGTTGCAGAGCCAGGCCTGGAGCCTGAGGTAGGGAGTGCATACCTTACTGCCACCAAAGATCCACCGGTACCCAAGTGCACCGGTTGAGAGGAGATGCCCATCATCCAATTAACCTATGACTCCCCTGGTGTTTCTTCTAATGTGCCTCTCCTTGTGACCCATAAATGGGTGTCAGGAGTGTTCTGCCCACTGTTGGCATCCCCTCTACATTGTCCTCAAGTTTCATTAGGACACTGTATTGGAGTGCACTAGTGTTATTTGCATTATGTATTATTTTGTGGGTATAATGAAGTTCTTGACAGGGACATTAAGTTTTTTAGGCAGGGGAGGGTGTTTGTGGAGTTTGCCAGCTCCTGGAATTCTGGACTGACTATCTAGGAGGTTCTACCCCATAGACTACAACAATAGTGGCTACCAGAGCTCTTTGATACCATTTCCCAGCTGCTAGGAGTAAGCAATGGGGACAAAATGGAATAAAAACTCCTGCTGAGGCCAATAGAGAGACTGCAGTGTGGAGTAATATGGATAGGAAGGTTGCTGGGCCAATGATGAGCCAGGGCTGCTCCGCCCCTCAGTGGGTGAAGAATCCTGCCTCAGAGACAAAGACACTAGTTTTACTTTTGAACCTTGAGTTTGGGAGCTGAGAGAGAAGCAGAACAGCTCAGGGAGTCTCTGCTTAGGTCGCAGTGCCTACGCAAGGAATCTTTGAACTGCTGTGGGATCTAGTGCTTGGCACAGGCAGTTCCTGCTTGCAGAGACCAGCATCCAGAGTGGCAGAGATCTGACCCAGCATCAGCTACCAAGAGTCAGCCAATACCTCCACAGGACTCCAGACCAGGGAGCCAGGGGAAGGCCCTGCCCTACCCAGAGGTGAAGACACTGTAAGAGGACCCCAGTTTTGTTTAAGAAGGCCAACATTCACAGCTCCACAGCATTCATCTTAGGACTCATTTTCATCATACTATCTGCCTGGGAAGATGCCTGGGAAGAAGCTGAGGGCTGGGAAGAGTTGTAAGTGCTGGAAGGTGGGAAATTTGTTGATATTTTCATCCTTATTAATTAACTCTTAGCCCTTCCCGTCACATGGGTAGCATTATTCATTTTCCCCAAGGATAGCACCCTTTGTGCCTTGGGCACAGTGAGGAGTCTCCTTGGGTGGAGGCAGCAGATGTTACAAAAAAGAACCCAGGACCCAGCCCGCGTGAGAAGGGAGGAGAAGGGAGTCCAAGTGGCAAGCACCAGGGAGGAAGCTTGAAATACAACTTCAAAGAGGGACTACATTTTTTAACTTTAAAAACGGAAATTAAGATTTTGCATTTATGTTGAGCCTTATGTGTAGGTCTCAGATGTAAAGGTGTGTTCCTGCTGTTATGTTAAGATACTCTTGCTGGAAGGTTGTAACATAACACTACTTTATTTCTTAAAATTCAGAATGATAACACACAAGAACACAAAAATGGAGACAGAGACAAAGCAGGCTGCTCTCTAAAATAGAGAGGCACAACTCACCCCCATCATACTCTAGCCTGGCTCTCTGCAAATTGAATGCTGCCAGACCCAGATTGTACACTTCGCTAAAGAGCCCCCCACGCCTGCAAGCAGGACCAGAAAAAAACTCTAAGCATTTAAAGTCATAGCTTACAATTTTAATACACTTTTCAATACATCAAACTCCTTCTGAAGGCAAGGCAAAAATTCCTTTGATTTCAATAGAAGCAGGATTGGGATCTACACTACAGAGTCAAGAAATACAGCTAGTCTGCTCACACCGTGTATAACTAAATGCAAATATGTAGTATAACTGCAACATTGAAAGGTGAAAAAAGAAGCACTGAAAAGTCAGGAAGCAGTACCCTTTAAAGCTGAAATCCCAACTTTAATTTTGCCCTCAGTGCATATACCTCATAAAAGATGGTCTGTCTTTAGGTAATTGTAAATTAAATATCAAATAATGCAGTATGGAATTGCTTATACAAACTTACATACAGTATATGCTATACTACTGGCACTGTATGTGGTTAATAATTATATATAACAAGGTAGCTGGCCCCTTAATTGAAATCAGACCCAGCTTTCCTGTTCCAGGCCAGGTGTGCCCTAGTTTGGTGTAATGAGGACAACAGGACTAGCCCCAGAGTTATAAATGAGAGACAGCCCCAAGGCAAGCGAGAGTTCAGAGCCCAGAGCGAATCCAGAGCTCTGGAGAAGAACACAGCTGGTCTGAGAAGTTAATAGAGGAGATGGCCCTGAAGGAGGGAGCTGTGAGAATTCCCTGGTTGAGCAGTGGAGCCAGATCAGGCTGGTGAAATCAGAAGGAAGAAAGGCAGTCGGGGGGAAGGCCTGCCAACAGGGAGGGGCAAAGGGGGCAATTGCCCAGGGTCCCAGGCAATTTAAAAGGGCCTGGGGGCCCCTAGCCACTGCTGCCACTTGCAGCGCAGCAAGGCTAAGGCAAGCTTCCTGCCCGCCCTCACTCCGCGCCGCTCCCGGAAGCGGTCGGCACGTCCCTGCAGCCCATAGGGATGAGGTCTCCATGCTCTGCCTCCACCCCTGACTCTGCAGCTCCCATTGGCCAGGAACTGTGGCCAATGGGAGCTGCAGGGGTGGTGCCCTGGACCTTCCGCCTGGGAGCCACTGCCAGAAGGGTGAGCCAGTCGCTTTCAGGAGCCGCCCGAGGTAAGTGACAGCCCCCTGAATCTCTCCTGCACCTCAACCTAGAGCCTGCACCCTGCACCCAAACTCCCTCCCAGAGCCTGCACCCCCTCCGAACACCCCAACCCCCTGCCCCAGCCTGCTGAAAGGGAGGGAGGGAGGGGGAGAGCGAGTAACGGAGGGTGGGGGATGGAGTGAGCAGGGGCGGGGCCTCAGAGATGGGTCAGGACAGGGGCATGGCTTCAGGGAAGGGGTGGGGCATGGGCATGGCAAGGGTCTTTGGGTTTGCACGATTAGACAGTTGGCAACCCTACCGGGCGAGTATGTGGGAGACCTGGCCATGCCGGAAGAGCGCGCCCAGCGGTGCAGCCAACAGCTTGCTGGGCACCCACAGTGCAGCCGGCAGCTTGCTGGGCTTCAGCCAGCGCAGGCGCAGCACCACCCAAATGTCAGGTGGACCATGTCCGCATGGGCGTGGCTTGTGCATGCATGGCAGCCCATTGACTGTTCTGCCCTGGAGCCCAGAACTGCTGTCAGCAGGCTGTCATGGGGAGGTCACTTACAAACTTCTCCTGGTCAGAAAGCCAGGGCCGGGGAAGACTAAAAGCTGATAGCAGCAGATGGAGATGCCTGCTGGTTCTCTGAACTGAAGTGCTGAATTCAGAGGGCCAAAAAGGACTGAACACTGGGAAATGATGGAGAGGTGAGTCCGGTGATGTCTCCAGGCAAGCGCTGCAGTTATACCTACCTGAGAAGGAAACAGGACAAACCACCCCAGGTAAAAGGACTGGGGTGAGGTGTGGCGAAAGATGCAGGAGCTGTGGCTGAGAACCTAAGGGTGGTGAGAGATGCCAAAGCTGTATGGGGTATTGGACTGTTGGGACTTAAAAGACTAAAGGAGCACTCAAGGATGATAAGGCTATTGCGGAGAAGCTAAATGAATTCTTTGCATCGGTCTTCATTGCAGAGAATGTGAGGGAAATTCCCACACCTTAGCCATTCTTTTAGGTGACAAATCTAAAAAACTGTCCTAGATTGAGGTGTTAGTAGAGGAGGTTTTGGAACAGATTGATAAATAAAACAATAATAAGTCACCTGGACTAGATGGTTTTAACCCAAGAGTTCTGAAGGAATTTAACTATGAAATTTCAGAACTACTAATTGCTATATGTAACCTATCACTTAGATTAGCCTCTATATCTGTTGACTGTCAGTTAGGTAATGAAATACAATTTTTAAAAAAGGTGCCAGAGGTGATCCTGGCAATTATAGGCCAGTAAGCCTAACTTCAGTACCAGGTAAATTGGTTGAAACTCTAGTAAAGAACAGAATCATCAGACACATACATGAACACAATATGTTGGGAAGAGTCTACATGGCTTTTATAAAGGGAACTCATGCCTCACCAATCTATTATAATTCTGTGAGGGGGTCAACAAATATGTGCACAAAGATGAGCCGGTGGATATAGTGTACTTGGACTTTCAGAAAGCCTTTGACAAGATCCCTCACCAAAGGCTCCTAGGCAATCATAGGATAAGAGGGAAGGTCCTCTCATGGATCAGTAACTGGTTAAAAATAGGAAACAAAGGGTAGGAATAAATGGTCGTTTTTCAGAATGGAGAGAGATAAACAGCAGGATCCCCCAAGGATCTGTCCTGGGACTGTTTCTGTTCAACATATTCATAAATTTCTGGAAACGGGTAAACAGTGAGATGACAAAGTTGTCAGATGGCACAAATTATTACTAAAGATAGTTAAGTCCAAAGCAGACTGTGAAGAGTTACAAAGGGAAATCACAAAACTGGGTGACTGGGCAAGAAAATAGCAGATGAAATTCAATGCTGATAAATGCAAGGTAATGCACATTGGAAAACATAATCCCAACTATACATACAAAATGATAAATTAGCTGCTCACTGTACAATGGCAATCAAAAAGGCTAACAGAATGTTTGGAACCATTAGGAAAGGGATATATAATAACACAGAAAATATCCTAATGCCATATATAAATCCCTGGTGCTCCCACACCTTGAATACTGTGTGCAGTTCTGGTCGCCCCAGCTCAAAAAAGATATAGTAGAACTGGACAAAGTACAGAGAAGGGCAGTAAAAATGATTAGGGGTATGGAACTGCTTGCATATGAGGAGAGATTAAAAAGACAGGAATGTTCATTGTAGAAAAGAGATGACAAATGGGGGATATGATAAAGATCTATAAAATCATGAATGTTATAGAGAAAGTGAATAACGAAGTGTTATCTACCCCATCACACAACACACGAACCAGAGGTCACTCAATGAAATTAATAGGCAGCAGGTTTAAAACAAACATGAGGAAGTACTTCACACAACTGACAGTCAACCTGTAGAACTGGTTGCCAGGGTATGTCGTGAAGGTCAAAACTATAACTGAGCTCAAAAAACAATTAGATAAATTCATGGAGGATAGGTCCATCAGTGGCTGTTAGTCAAAATGGTCAGGGATGCAACTCTACTCTCTGGGTGTCCCTAAATCTCTGACTGCCAGAAGCTGGGACTGGACAACCAGGGGATGGATCACTCAACAAATTGCCCTGTTCTGTTCGTTCCCTCTGAACCACCTGGTACCGGCCACTGTCAGAAGACAGGATACTGGGCTAACTGAACCGTTGCTGTGACCCAGTGTGACTGTTCTTACTATTTGGATGTTTGGACTGTGTTGGGGAATTCTGGATTATGACTGTGGGACTTTTGTAATAAACTAGCCCAGCAAAGGGTTATGAATATGTGGAAAGCTCTGGTGTGGAGTTAGTGGGGACTCAGTCAAGAAAGGGGTAACTGAGGCAAGTGCACCAGTCATGGTGTGGCCTGCTATGGCGGGTGCCCCAGCAATGGGTCACCTTCTCGTTTTATTACATTTGTTAACAAATTAACACCACGCTAAAACTTTTAATTATCCAACTTTAATTCAGTTTGAAAAGTCACCAAAAGGCTTGATTTTTTTCTTGTTTTGTTTTTTGTTATTACTATACTGGCTTGAACGATTTTCTTCGAACTCAAGCCCTAATTCTGTAAACTCACACATGTAGTCCAACTGAAATCAGTAAGACTACACACATGAGTAAAGTTACTCACATGCAAATGTTTGCAAAATTGGCTTTGGCTTGTAACGCCGTTATTTTATGAATTAGTCCAATGCTAATGTTCTGTTTGGAATATACAGAAAAAATGTTATTTGAGCATGAAAGGCAAAATTCAAAACTGGCTGAACTAATTTACTCAAACTTGCTGAGATGAGACCAAGCATGGAATACATTACTGGCAGAGGAGCTAGTTTGAAAAGTTCTGAGCAACTGAAAGAGAGTGGAGGGGTTAGAATAAAATGTGTATGCCAACCTTAACTGTAGTGGCTGCTTCCTAATCCCAATGCCTAAGGATCTGACTCGACTACTTACATGAGTAAATGTTGCTCTTACTCTGGCATATCATCCCACTGATTACAATTGGACTTCCAGTAAGGAAATGCTCATGTTAGTATGAGCTGGAGGATAAGACATGTGGGCACTGAAACAGTTAATACTATATGAGATGGGTCCATAATATATTGATAATCATACACTTAATGCCAGACTCTCACTTTAAACATGAGAGGCATCCTTAAAAACATTTTGTTTAAAGGGTGAGAAAAGAACTTTGCAGCTTGAAAAATGAAACTGTTCATTAGAAATTAAGTCTGACTGGCTTCAGTAGACCTGATTCAGTTATTCTGAGTCATCAAGTGAAAACAAGCAATTTGCCATCTGGTAATTACCTTTGGGGCTGAGGTGTAAATCCCTGTTCCTTAATTTTACCCCCTTTAAGAAAACATTTTCTCATAGGTGGTCCAGATGGTGAGATGCCTTTAAACAATGAATAGAGGTGACCAGTGATATGAGGCCCCAGTGCAACAGGAAGTCACTATGGAAAATGCACTAAGGGAGGGATAGCTTTCATTTCTAAATGGCTCGTTAGACAGCTGACAAGTGGCTGCTGGAAGTGAAAGATCTATAACTGATGGCACAGTTATCCTGCACGGAGCATTCCCTTTCTTATTTTGTTGGAGGCAGTAAATAAGGATGGGAATAGGCATATACAAAAATGGTTGGCATTGTTGTCAAGGACGCTTATATAAATAATCAACACAACACACTTTAAATGTCACTGTAGACTGTGGTTCTGATTAAATGACAATCATTTACAGTTTTTCTCTCCCTTTGGTGCAGAGTGAAATTCCTGTTTACTTTAGTGATTTAAGTTAAAGAGTTTACTGGACATCAAAGCCAGTTAAATAGGAGTAAGAAATAATATTATTGCAGAGGCTATTTAGTCACTGTATCTGTAGTGCTTTACTATAAGAGGATGGTGTCTTCCGCTTACTCTCAACTTTAAATGTAGCCAGAGGCTAAATCAGGTTACTTGAGCAGGGAGACTGTTGTTTCTCAAACCATGTCACCACCACTTTGAGGAATTCTTGCAAGATGCCAAACAGCTCAACATGGCTTAATATTTTTTTTAATAGCAGCTCCCATACACTGACCTTGCACAGCTTTACCAAGATTAATGCATGACGTTTCATGACTTCCCAGTGAAGTAGGCAAGTATCATCTCCTTTTTTTCCATTGAGGGAAATCAAGCATGTGAGGTAGAGACAATTTTTTTTATTTGCTCTGCAGTTCACCTTTCTCATCACATAGGAGCTAGCTTACTAGATAATTGACTGATTTCTAGAAAACTACCACATCCCTATTTTCCTTACCATTCAGGAGGCTGATATACAAGCAGAAAAAGATGCAGCACTGGCTCGTCTTGATAAGTGAATTTCTATAATAGAGAGCCAAATAAATAATTTTAAAAATCTGCTCTCATAGGGTGTGAACTCCAAAGCTCAAGGCCCATTGAACTATATAAATGTTAGGACAATATGCAGGAGTTTTAAAAAATTGCTCAAAGGTGGCATGAGAATCCAGGATTGGTTGAAACTGACCACCTAGTTGTGATGTATCTACGTCTCCAGAGAGAGAAAGGGAAGAGTTCTGCCAAACTCACACTACCCATGCAGCCTTTACTCATCAACCAATTCAAGTACCATCAAAGACAACAAATTTAAAGGAAGAAACCATTATAATTCCCCCTCGCATTCACTGATAGTTGGCTTTCAAAGACAGGAAAGGTGATGTTAACAAAACTGCTTCTCGAGAAAGAAAATGTTTACATCCCTTTTTCTCTTATAGATAGCAGCAAAAATAAGCTAAATGCATCTGCAGTGAGTATATTTTAAAACAAACAGAGTAAACCAACTTCTATGAGAACTGGTAGTCGACATGGTTTGAAAGGAAAGGTCTCCATGGAGATTAATTTAACCCAAACTGAATATTTTATTTAAGGCCCCATTGTAAATATGGTCTCCTGCCCCCAAATTAAAGCCATGTGACGTTTAGGTGTCATTTTCCAAAATGCTAAACTCAAATAAAATGTACAGTTAGTTGCAAGTTTAATGCTTAAGTTGGCATTCATTCTGCTCCTAAACCATCTGCTAACTTTCTCTTTGTTGTTTGTAATAAATAGCAATATTTTCCCTTTATATTCAGGGAGTTTTTTAAAATAAACAACATCCACAAATGGAGGAAAACTGCATGAGTGCCAAATAGGATTGTAATCTTTTGAATTTGCAGTGCTCCATATAGATTAGCTGCAGCAAGTGCCATACCACATCACACTAATGGTCTTTTTAGTCCGGTATCTTGCCTCTGACTGATGCTTCAGAGAAGATGCAAGAAATTCTATAATAGAGGTTTCCTCTTAGTCCCCACCAATCAGTGGCTGGTTTGTACCCTTTACACCAGGGGTCCCCAATGCGGTGCCCGTGGGTGCCATGGCACCCACCGGGGCACCTAAGTGTGCCCACATACTGGCCGGCGGACGAGCATCCGCCAAAATGCCGCCGACAAGCTGCATCATCCAGAGGCATCACTGCCAAAATGCCGCCGATTTTCAATGGTATTTCAGCAGTGACGCCTCTGGATGACACTGCTTGTCGGCGGCATTTCGGCAGCAATGCCTATTGACATTGCCGCTTGTTGGTGGAATTTCGGCGGATGCTCGTCCACCGCCATGGTCCTCTGTGGTTCGTTGTCTGGCGCCCGCCAAATGAAAAAGGTTGGGGACCACTGCTTTACACATTTTATCCTCTCTCTCATAACTGTAGCTGTTCTTATTAGTAGAAAGGTCTCATCCTTTTTTCATCCCAAGATCTCAGCTTCTCTCAGCTTACGTCAGCGATCACTACAGGTTAATTATACACTGCTTAAAAGAAGTATCTCCTTCAATCTTAAAAGTGTTGCCCTTTAATTAAATATTATGTCTCCCTACACAGTACAACTCCAGTCAAGCAATGCTGCTTGTTAAATAGCATCTCTAGAACCCCAAACTGACAGAACAAGCCACATTTCTGTCTATTTAGCTGCCAGCTACATATGTGGCCTTCATCACCATGATATCTGATCTACCAGCCACTTCAACCTTTTCCTCTGTTGACGCAAAAACAAACCACTTTTTTCTGCCATAATGCACCCAATCCTATAATCCTTTGTGTCAGGGAAAAAATTGAGCATTGAGTGTCACAGTAAGAAGTTGCAGATGATTTGGGGTGGTGTGGAGGCGGGATCATCACCAGAGCAAACTGCTAATGCTGGAAATGCAACTATATTGCATACAAACATATCTGAAACGTAGCCCTGGGGACTGGTCACAATATATTATGATTTTGACTTGACAATTATGGCCAGGTGCTCAACTAGTGTAAATCAGCATCACTCCAGTTACTTCAGTGGAGCTATGCCATTTACCCCAGCTGAGGGTCTGCCCCTTAATATAGCACAGTAGAATCTTAACAGTGACCTTGGTGGTGTTAAGGCAGAATAACTTCCCATATGCATGGAATGTGTGACAGTGAGATGTGCCGATCTGTTGGGAGAGTGAATATCAAAACATATGAGGTCACTAAGGTGTTACATTGGATGCAAGTTTGGTGAAGGTAGGAGGATATATTGCTTTGGGGTATCTGTTGGAGATGGAAGTGTAAGCCTTATATGAAACGTTGAAGTGTGTTATCAACACCATTGCAGGCAATTCAAAGGTGGAAAGACATGCACAAGTCTTTCCCTTTAACTTCTTATTTCCATACTTTTAAAGTTTGAGGTAAATGGAGTGTGTCCATTGCAAACTTAACGGTCACTAATGTAGTTTGTGTTTGGTAATGTATACATACTTTATTTATTTAGGTCCAATTAAAATGTCCCAATAGAAGTCTTTGAAAGAAATTGGGACCCTGAGGGCAATATCTTCATTTGGCAAAATAAAACAATGCTGTAGAGTGTACACTGAAAGAAAGATCACTGATGATCATTGTTTGCCAATGAGAAATACTTTAGAGGCTTTCAGAAATGCAAGGATTATTCAGTCATCCAAAACAAATAATCATAAACCACATTTCTTTAAAACAAAACTGACAAAGTAAACAACAGAGAGTAATTTATCTAGTGTTGCATCATTTGACATTTCATTTTCCTCCTGTTTAAAGGAAAGTTGAAATGCAGGCTTTGTAGGTCACCTTCTCCTGGTTACAAAGCCCTTGCTTGTCTATAGTGAAGTCACAGTTCATAATCAATGGCCAACGTTCCCAAATCAGATACTGATATGACGTTACATTGTGTTTTCTGTTTTAGCCAGTACAATAATAGGAATAATTATTTTTTATATTGCAATGGTACCAAGAATGAGCTGGAGGTGTGGAGGCTTCCAGTCTTATAGGAACACACTAGTTCAGGGGTCGGAAACCTTTCAGAAGTGGTGTGCCGAGTCTTCATTTATTCACTCTAATTTAAGGTTTCATGTGCCAGTAATACATTTTAACGTTTTTAGAAGGTCTCTTTCTATATGTCTATAATATATAACTAAACTATTGTTGTATGTAAAGTAAATAAGGTTTTTTAAATGTTTAGGAAACGTCATTTAAAATTAAATTAAAATGCAGAGCCCCCTGGACCGGTGGCCAGGACCCAGGCAGTGTGAGTGCCACTGAAAATCAGCTTGCGTGCCGCCTTCAGCACTTGTGCCATAGGTTGCCTACCCTTGCACTAGTCCTTGACCTGAAAAGCTTACAATCTAATAAGACAAAATGTTTGCCTTCATTAGCACAATGTGTCAGCAGTGGGTGAAGTTGAAGCAATTCTGAATAGAGTTGATCTGTCAGCGTAGCCAAGGACAATCCGTGCCATTTCAGAAAATATAATTAAATGTAGGGCTGGCCAGAAAACAAGAATTCTGTTTAATGAAATGTTTTGAGGTTTCAGAATTTGTTTTCGTTCTACAGCAGAACAAACCCGAGATCTTTTTAAATATGTCATGAAAACAGCAACCAAATACTAGTCAATAGCCTGGCAGTTAGGGAACCCACCTGGGATGTGGAGAGCCAGATTCAGCTCCCTGCTCCAAACCAGAAGAGGGACTCAAACCTAGGTTTTCCATAGCCCAGGTGAGTGCCCTAACACCACAATAGTCTAATCTGGCTAGTGGCTATTCAGGGGTAAATGTCTCTCTCATACTCCATCCTGGATCAGAGAAACCTTCCTAATAAAATGTTCATCGAAACAGATCAGTATGTGCCCCTGAAATGTTTATTTTGACGAATCAGCAATTTCTGATGAAAAAAACATTTTGCCAAAAAATTCCTGACTAGTTCTGAGACGTCTAGAAGGACTTCAGCCAACTCTGCAAGCATTTTCAGGCCCTCCAGTGAATCTGTGGGTTAAACCTCATTTGATTTGCTGCCATTCCCTATGTTCTGGGGAAGGGCAGCCAATCAGAGCTGTTGCACATGCTGAGAAACAGCCAGCCCCCTGAGCATGTGGAACAGCCAGAGTTCCCTTTTTTCTCCTCACGCTAATGCACTGAGAATGCTACTGGAGTGCTCAGCCCAGGGCCGGCCTTAAGCCGATTTGCCCGATTCCCCCGAATTGGGCCCCGCGCCTGAAGGGGCCCCCGCACCGGCAGCGTCTCTCCCGGAAGCAAATGCTGCGTCTCCCGGAAGCAGCAGCTGTTGCTAGGCAACGAGAGACGCTGCAGAGGCAGCCCTGGCTGGCTGAACTTGCAGGTCATGAGGAGGAGGGGGTGGGGGGAGAAGGCACATGTGCCCCTCCCCACCCCAGCACTCACCTGGAGGAGACACCAAGGGAGCTTCTGGTCCGGTGGGAGACAGGAATCTCTGGAGTTGACCTCGATCAGCTGCTGAGGCTTCCAGGGGTGAGTGTTTGACCCTGCGATTCCCCCTAGGTCTGTAAGATTGGGTTGTTTTTGTGGTTTACGTGGTGTTGGTGCCTGCCTGTGTCTGTTTCAAAACTAAAGTCTTGGGATCCTGTAACACAGGAAAAAAGCCCCAAGCCGATACTTAGTGCTGTGAACTCCAGGTGAGAGAGAGGGAGGTTTGGAGGAGGAAACCAAATACATCAAGAGGGGAGAATGCAAAAGGTCTGCAACAGGGCAGACTTTTATCTCCCCCCTCCCCTCGCAGGAGGGGAAACTGAGGCACTGAGTGATCAAATTCCTCTCTCCAAATTATTTGCAAAGGAGGAGGACGGGGGCTCCTATCCAGACCTGTTCCCTTCCCATCAACTCTGCTTTCCCTGCTGCAAGACTGCTGTAGGGGCTGAATATTTCCATTAAATTATGGCTCCTTCGTTTGCCCTACAACAATGAAATAGACTGGCTTGATGGGGGGAATAGCCCCCCCCAAAGCTTTGTGGATATTAAGGGTTTGGGGGGGGGCATGATAATATTCTAGATCAATCAAATGCCCAGCTCAGCTTTCTAGCCATCCAGCAGCTTTAGGGCAGGGAAGGAAGGTGCTATTGTTGCAGAGTGGTCGCAAAATAAGGATGAATTTAGCGGGGGGTTGAGGGGTCTGCTTGAAATCCCACCCGATGCAGCCACACAGAATCATTGGCAGCGCTGGGAGAGGCCAGGAGTGGAAGCAGGTGGCCTGGGGGTTGGGGTACATTTGACCTCAGTCCTGGGCTCTGGGATGGACTAGGCTGGATGGTGGGTTCAGTCTAGTCTTCCAGCCTGTTGCTCTCACTGGGGTTTGTGGTTTTCATCTGGCTCCACCAAAAAGAACAAACAAGCCCAGTAGAAAAGGGGAGTGAGAGAGGTGGGAAGGAGTTTATAAGGGGTTTAAGTGACCCGTCAGCGAAAGAGTAAAACCAGAGTTTGACTGGGTTTCCCCCCCCCCAGCCACCACTCCTGCAAACACTGGGCAAGGGGCAGCTCCATCCCCCACTGAGGCTATGGTGAGGGGCAACAGGGGAGGAAGGAAGCCACATGGCAGTCCAGTCCCTTCCCCCCAGCACCTCCCTCCAGCCCCCAAACTCTGTCCCAAAGCCTGCACCCACCCCTCCGCACTCCGACCCACTCAGCCCTGGGCAAAACTCCTTGGTCTGGCTCCCAGCCCCTCTCCAAGATTTGCAGCTGTCTGGAGGTGCCTGCCTTCCACACCTTCCTCATTCACACCTCATTCAGTCAATGGGGCAATTGATTACAAAGTGGAGGGAAGATCTTATTCTACTTCTAGCAAAAAGACATTTTTCTTTTACCTTATGCTACCTTAGGGGCCCGCTATAACATATTACTAAGGTTCAATACAAAGTCATGTAAAGGTTATACAAAAATGCAGAATGCAGAGATTTATCTACAACTGCATTGATTGACTGCTGTGTGCAGTAATATAGTGACCCTGGCCATAGGTTTGTAATATTGTGTTGTTTTTGTGGTTTTCGTGGTGTTGGTGTTTGAGGGTGAGTTTGTGGCTGCCTGTGTCTGTTTCAAAACTAAAGTATCGGGATCCTGTAACCCAGGAAAAAAGCCCCGAGCCGGTACTTAGTGCTGTGAACTCCAGGTGAGAGAGAGGGAGGTTTGGAGGAGGAAATCAAATACATCAAGAGGGGAGAATGCAAAAGGTCTGCAACAGGGCAGGCTAAGACTTTTATCTCCTAGTTTTCTGGCATGATTTACTTTTTCAAGTGAATTTTGTGAGCAAAGAGCTGCAGAGTGATACAATGGATATTTCTGCAGGAATTTCTTCATTTGAAAAGCTTTGTAACTGGTTAAAAATGTACAGAGAGAAGGGTTTTCAAGAAGTGTTAACTGGTGCCAATGAACTTGCCAAAGATCTAGATGTGACTCCAGTATTCCAGACTAAACGTTTGCGCAAACGAAAAAAACAGTTTTAGTATGAGTCTGCAGATGAGCCTTTTTCTGACCCAAAGGAGTTTACAGAGTGCAGTGCTTCAGTCAAGTGTTAGACAAAGCTTTACAGTCACTTGAACCAAGGTTTGAACAGTTACAAAAGCATGAAAGTTTATTTGGATTTTTATGCAAATTCAAAAATCTTCCCAAGGACACCATACGAAAAGCTGCTGCAGATCTGGAACTTGCATTGACAGATGTGAAATTAGTGCAGGAAAACGAACAAGTTTCAACTGTAAAATCAGTTGACATAAATGGCTACATGCTTTGTGAAGAACTGGAAGCATTAAAGCCAATTATTTCATCTGATTGTAGAAACCCCCTAAAATCCTTCAATTTCTTGCATATAATAACCGATCAACAGGATTCCCAAATTTATTTATAGCAATTCGAATCTTCCTGACTATTCCAGTAACTGTAGCCTCAGGAGAGAGGAATTTCTCGAAGCTAAATCTAATTAAAACATATCTGCGATCAACGATGCAGGAAGACCGATTAAACAATTTGGCAATCATGTCAATTGAATGGGAAGTAATGAAGAGCTTAGAGTTAGGCAATTTACTGAAAGATTTTGTCAAACAAAAAGCGAGGAAGATAAAGTTTTAAAAACATAGGTGAGGTGTACAATAAATATTGATATTTATAATATGATGTAATGTATGTAATATATAATTTTGTTATTATGTATATAGTCGTGGAAAGTAAATAATACATGGAAGAAATGAAAGGGGGGGTTGTGGTTTTTTTTTTTTTTTAGTCATCCCTGCAGGGGCCCCGTCAAAACTGTTCGAATTGGGCCCCGCACTTCCTAAAGCCGGCCCTGGCTCAGCCCTCCCACATGAGAGTTTGCTGAGGATGTCCCTGGTCCTGCCCTTCTGGCCAAACTCTGAGGATGAGTGTGATGAAGAGCTGCCAGTGCTGGTCCCCTAACCCCAGGCCTGCGGAGGTTTGATGCCCAGAGTTATCTTAACTCAATAAGCAGTGACCAGTAAAGCTGAATTCCACTGTATTTATTTCCATAAGGCTAAATCCAACCCTGAGTTTTTCCACTGACTTCAATGGGCATTGTATCTTGCCCATACCAGCTTGAACCTAAAGCTAAACCTACATTTTTGGAGTAACGTTTTTATATGAGTGGTATTATATTAATATATTTTAATTTTTTTTAAATATTAGATTGCCAGGATTGGTGTTTGCAGGGTCTTAATAACACAATTCAAGAGTTTGGGTGTACTCCAGGAATGGTTGATTAGAGCCTAAATGTTGCATTATTTGTTTGTATTGCAAATGCAATGTGCAGAATACAGCTTAAGTACAACTTCCATGATCTGAACCTCAATTACCTGAAACATCTTGTTGTCCAAAGTAAGGTCAAGTCCTTCAATGTCTATTAATTACTCCGAAAATGCCCTCAGTTACCCCAGAAACAATGATCGTCTGAATTTATTTGGTGAATAGAAATTGCACTTTTATAATCATTGCATTTTTTCCACACTGAAAACACAGGGTGTGATTCGGTCATGAATCTTGGGCAAGTTTTTGTCTGGTGTTTCTTTTCCCCAGATACTTCACCCAGTCCTACCAAATGCAAATGGACGATATCATTCGTTACAGTAAATATGTGGTAACTTTATTGTCTTGGCCCTAGCAAGCAACTAGATGAATGGCAGTGGTGGATGATTCTATAACAGAAACGCCCATAAGGGGGTCTGTGATAAGCTAGCCAATGAAAACTGAGCACAGCACTGTTTAAAATCATCTAAACATTTTCCATTAACATGAAACGTTGGAAAATGTGGAACTCAGTGTTTGATGAAACACAGTGCCCTGTTGTCTGTAGCCCTGTTCTAGCCCCTTTTTTAAATGTAATCTTTTATCAAAGTCACATATGTTTTCCATAAATTCACATGTGGCTGCAGTTATACCAGGAAACTGATTCACAAGTACTTCAGAGGCTCCCCTATCTTTCGGGCCCACCTAAAGCTTCTTTCCATCATTTTTTTAGTAAGTGTACGGGGGGAAATAATCAGTTTCATTTGCTTACCACATAACCTCCCTGATCTGAATCATAAGTACGACATTGTTCAAAGGAACAGCTGGTACCTAGTCCAGAAGTGCAAGCGTCCCCTCCAAACAAAAAACTCTGTTAAATGTGTTAGTCATCAAGTCCCCCAGGTACTGATTCAAGGCTACAGTTCTGCCTATCCTTGCCCCGGCTAAAAAGATTAGCTGCAAGGTTTTCAGAAGAGAACAATTCCACGCACAAGCAAACATACCAATGTTTCTTTCTTGTCTTCTAATCTTCATGGTTATTGTATTTTTTTTTAATCGCACATGGGCCAATTGCACTTTAGCAGCAACAATGAAGCATTAAGAACCATTTTCTGCAGCAGTGGATTTACAAAGCCAGCTTTTGACCTCGGGAGCCTGAACTACATCAACAGCATTAAGGGCGTCTTTACTGGAAATACTGTTGAATTCAACTGACTTTTTCAACCAAGAAGGACATATTTAGTGATGGGCTCTATTTAAAAGATATTCGGGGACAGCAGGAATTGAACTCCAACTATACCAGACTTTCAAAGCAAACTAAATATGAATTAACTTCTTATTTCTGTGCTTCTAACTGTATTACCCTTCCAACCCAACCCAAAGGAACCGCTATGAAAAAACGCCTTAACCAACTTTGGGGATGTGCTTATTCAGTGCTTTTAAACTGACCTCATGCTAGTGACTTCATTGTACATTTTGAATCTATATCAAGGTGTTCTAGGATATTACACTGACAATGAGTGTTTATCATATGTTTTTCCTTCAATCACTTCTATTGCTTTAATCTTTAATCTGTAGCAGGGCCAATCTCAGGCTGGGATATAGGGAAATTTCCCAAGACCCTACCAAGCAGGGTAGTCTAAGCACAGATCCCTTTAATCAGTGGACTTGAGTTGTGGCAGATAAATTCAGGGGCCAAAATAACTTAGTCCCCTCCATCCATGTGAGGGATTGAACCACTGGAGGAGTCAAGCCAGGAGATGGGGCTTCAGGTGCCAGTGAGAGCTGGCTTTGGCTGCCCTCTGTTGCCTCTTATTTGAATTCAACAGGCTACTGTGTGAAGCATAAGGCCATGTTTTGGGACAGCCTATGAAGCACAGTGCAGGTGCGTGACAAATTCAAGCACAAGAGGCAGAAAATAGACGGAGGGCAGTGTGTGTGATAGGCCAAGCACTGAGAGTCACCCAAAGCCTAGGTGGAAATCACAAAGACTAGGCTACTCTTTCAACCTAAAAAGGTGATGATCCTTTCAGAATAAAGCTAAGGAACAATAGTGCAGAAGCTCCTCCCCTTGCAGTTCTATCCTGCTGTGCCTGGTTTGTGGCTCCAGGACTGTCAGCCCATTATTTTTCACTAGCTCTAACTTCATATTTTTAAAAAAAACAACTGTTTTATGGTGAATGACTCCGTAAGCTTCCTCTCTCAGTGTCATTCATTTCAGCTATTCAAGAAAGTGGGCTTTCCAGAAAAGGCTGAACACAGGAAAACAAACATAACAGCATATGAAAGCAGCACAGGTGATCTAAGGTTCTGATCCTGTAATGCTTAAGCAGGTAGGTAACTTTATTTATCCAAGTACTCCTACTGGAGCCAGTGAGACTACTCGTGCAAGTAAAATTCCACACATGCTTAAGTGTTTACGGTACTGAAGCCTTTCAATCACGAAATTTGGGTTCCATTCCCAGCTCTGACAGACTTCCTGTGTGACTGTGGTTATCCCGTCACCACTACCTTTCTCTATATCAGCTTCCTGTTTGTAAAATGGCGAGGATTTCCCTGCCTCACAAGGTTTTGTGAGGAATGGGTTGCCTATTTTCTAATGGCAGAAAACCAAACACCCTTCCATGCTCTCTCCCCCACCCTTGCTCATTTTTACTGAGCTGGGGCAAGGGATTGGGGTGAAGGAGAGGGTGAGGGCTCCAGCTGGGGGTACAGGCTCTGGACTGGGGGTGTGGGCTGTGGGGTGGGGCCAGAAATGAGGGGTTCAGGGTGTGGGAGGAGGCTCCTGGCTCGGGCAGGGGGTTGGGGTGTGGGAAGGGGTACGAGCTTTGGGCTGGGGGTGTGGGCTCAGGGTTGGGGCCAGAAATGAGGGTCTCTGAACGTCCTTTACCTCAGGCAGCTCCCAGGAAGCTGCCAGCATGTCCATCCGGCTCCTAGGAAGATAGCTATCCAGGGGACTCTGTGCACTATCCCTGCCCTCAGGCACCGCCCCTTCAGCTCCCATTGGCCGTGGTTCCCAGCCAATGGGAGCTGTGGAACCAGTGCTTGAGGCAGGGGCAGTGCCCAAAGCCCCCAGAGCTGCCCCCGAGCCAGTGGGACATGCAGGCTGCTTCCCAGGAGTCATGCAGAGCCGGGCAGGGAGGCTGCCTGCCCTTCTGCACTGCCATCTGGACTTTTAATAGCCTGGTCAACCGTGCTGACTGGAGCTGCCAGGGTCCCTTTTCGACTGGGTTATGAGTCATACAGGAACTCAAATTTGTTTCAGAGATCTTCTGAGGCGCAGAAGTGCCATAATTGCTCTGGGACTCAGTAGTACAGTCCGTTGTTATGTCTAGCCTCTGTTTTCTCCTTATTCAAGTAATGTCACACTCTGTACAAATGACATTATGGTTTCTATGTAATTGTATTTATTACCTGAAATGCAATGATCGGGTTATTGTTTTAAAAGATTATATAACTCAATCTGTTATGCTCAAAGGATGAGAAATTCTGTCTAAAAACAAACCAGAAATTTGAAACACAAATTCGCAAATTGTTTCACAAATCTTGCGCCCTCAGACACAGCTTCTGAAACTAAATTTAGTTTTCTTGGATTTTAAAAAGAGACAGAAAATCGTATTCCATTTTACAGCCAATACACTACGCTATGCAATAAGTCTTCGCAGAAAAGCAATTTGGGCCAAATTCTGCTTATTAGCTACTCCACTATAAATCCAGAATATCTCCATTGAACCAAAGATTCCAAGATAAACAGTAGAATTTCAATGGAGTTACTTTGGATTTAAACTGGAATAACTACAGAATTTGGCCTGGTGAATTCAGCTCTCCTGGAAATCTCCAGGACAAATTCAGCAGGGATGAATGTTATGTTTTAAGAGTAGGTTGGTCAAAAACGGTAAAGTAGTCGCTTGGACTCGTTTGGCATTCAGTGGGTGTGCAAAAAAAGAGCATAACTTACATGCTGAGGGAGCTTGTAGAAGCAACTAATAGGAGGGAGTAAGAAAAAGCAAGATATTTGTTTGCTCAGATGAGATTCTGCTCTTGGATATATAGATGTAAATCTGGAGTAACTATTGACTTCATTGCAGACACTAGGTCTGATCCTCCTCTCACACTGATGCAATTCAGCAATCCCATTGAAGTTAGTAGCGTTACATCAAGGGAAAAGTGGCATATATTAGATCAGAGTCAGCCCCACTTTTTAAGTGTATTTTTAATGTCCATGTAATTGAAACAATCAGTGACTAGGACTTTTTTGCAGTGTCTCAGCTGTGTGAGGACTACTTGTTCTCTACAAAAAGAGGGGGGAAAACGCTTTCTTAATTTTAAGTGCAGTGCTTCCGAAATGGGTGAAGAATTTAAGAATGTGAGCATCTCTCTTTGTAAATGGCGATCAGAAGGAGAGGGAATTGTGCGAAATTGTGTATGGTCCAACCAGTAATCTATTTGTAAAGGAGAAAGCCAAGGAAATTCTCCCCCTTTCCTTTTTCTTCTACATTGTCTGTTCTCTGGCTTTAAACATGCAATAACGTCGCAGACAGGGAATATAACATCCCTCTTCTTTATATGTTTCTCTGGTTTGCATTACCATGTGATAAATGTATTACAACATGTTATTTGCATCTGTCCACAGTTTTGAGATCTTTGAGTGTTTTCCTCTCCTCTTAAAAATTTCACAAATTAAATTACTGGATCCCACTAAATTCATGATTGCACCCTGGGAAAAAAATCATGCAACAGTGCTGCATCTGGCACTGAATGTTTATGTGTTCTAACCACACGTGCTATGTTTCTGCAAAACAGAGTTTCTTGAAAAGCACCGGTGTGGAGGAAATGGACCAGTTAACTGAAAGGACCTGTACTGTTCTCACAGTCAGCATGCCAGTCAACTCTCTGGTTGAGTGACTTTAATGTACACAAACGTGTTTCTGATTTGGTGACCCTCATATTCAGCAGGAATTTCTTCTGAAGTCCAAGAAGGTAAACGATCAGAATCCAGAATGAAACCTAAGAATTGTATGCTTTACTTGTGTCCAGGATCAATACTGAGTTCAAAGTGAACCAGTGAAAAAAAAGGTACAACAGATCAAAATGTATTGTAATGTTAACTCTATATTTCACAAAAAATCAATAACTATATTCTCAAAATTCAGCAAACATTTAGGAGCGGCATCAATTAATCATCTACAAACAGCACTAAGAACCTGATCCCCCAAAGCCTGTTTAAGTCAATGGAAAGATTCAATGGGCTTTAGATCAGGCCTTAGCTGGAAAAGCATGTCTATCCTCTACTCAGTTCATTATATTCCTATAGAAGGATTTCTTTGTTCTTTTTACTGGTTACCTAAAGCTTTCCTACCCTGCAATATGTCTCCCTGCATCTCCATACAAAGAATCACCTGAGTCAGTTCAGGAAAGATGCTAATTATATAATTATTGCCTATCAATAAATCAGAGAAACCTCAGGATCATGCTGATCTTCCAAATCTCCATGAGGTCTAAGAAATTAGTTGCATAATACCATGTACAGCATTGTTACCAGGAAGTAGCTAGCAGTTAGTAGCAGGTATGTGATGATTAATAGAGAGAGCCCTGAACCAAAACCACAGCTCCAAACACCCTTGAATCTTTGGGGGAGGTTGGATCCAAATCAACACTGCACAGCATCACCCTCTTTCCTCTCTTGGGCCAAATCAAATCCCAGATGGGAACATCGCTGAAGTTTGACAAAGTTCAAATGAGGATTCAAATTTTGCAGCTCAGTCCTATTATTTGAATTAATTAAATGATCAATTTAGAATGTAAAATTGAGCCCCTTTATTCTGCAGCATAAAGACACATCCCACAACTTGGTCTACAAGGGTAAACCCATTAACTCCAAGGAGGATCTGCACAGTTAATCACCAAAGTGGAACAAATCACAGGTGTATCAATTACAAAGATACTCAGGAGAGGAAAATTTAACTACACCTTTTTTACCTATTTTCCCCCTTTGATACCTATGCAGTTAACAAGTTCCCTATTGAGTGCTAGCTCATAACAGTATCAATTAATTATAATATTTAGAGAAACAACCATTTCTAATTCTTCCATAAAAGGTAGGGTTTACCCTTTCTACAATTCTTGTTGTAGCAATCTGATGGAAAGGCTACATAATAGCTATTTTGTCTGCTCCATTTAGCATTCATTTTCTTTTAATAATATGACCTATTTATTTTATAGACTTGTTAATATTAAAAAATATATATATTTATTGAGCAAAAACTAGAGACAGACCTGAGCCATAGAAGTGGCAATCCAGGTCTGAGTCCAGATTTCAAACCTCTTGCAAAGTCTGGGGGGTTTTTGGTTTCAGGTCCTCAGTTTGGTCCCACATCTTCTGCAAACCCTAGCCTAAACAATATGTGAAACCTAGTCCAAGCAACAGAATCCCAGACACAAACTACTGTTAATGTAACTGCAGCGTTCATGCAGTTCCAAGTGTGATGTTTCTCATGGGGTAAGAGAGACACTGTGTGTATAAGGCAGGGATGGGCAAACTTTTTGGCCTGAGGGCCACATCAGGGTTCCAAAACTGTATGGCACCTGGGTAGGGAAGGCTGTGCCTCCCCAAACAGCCTGGCCCCCAGCCCCTATCCACCGGCTCCCACTTCCCGCCCCCTGGCTTCCCCCCTCAGAACCGCTGACCCATCCAACCCCCCCTACTCCCTGTCCCCTGACTGCCCCAACCCCTATCCACACCCCCACCAACTGACAGGCCCCCCAGGACTCCCACACCTATCCAGCCATGCCCTGCTCCCTGTCCCCTGACTGCCCCCTGGAACCTTCTGCCCCTTATCCAACCCCGCTCCCCACCCTCTTACCGTGCCGCTCAGAGCACCAGGACTGGCAGCCATAAGTAGTACACCGTAAGTAGCACATTCCTACTGGGAGCAATTTAATACACTACACAGGTTGCATGAGTATTATGTAAGATGGATAATGTTTGGCCTCAAGTAACAATTGGGGTAACAAATTACGATATCCTAAAATCCCTATGTAATCCCCTCAATGAGACGTATCCTCCGAGGGAGGTAACTGTGTGAAGGGGAAAAGATCCCAATAAAGAACGGGGAAGCATAGCTGCTCTCCCTCTCTGCATGGCCCCCCTACAGCTTTCTCTGCGTATTTGCTCCCCTCTGTGCTGCACAGCAGGGGTCACATATGGCCTACAGAAGAATAAATACAGCCATAGGGTCTCCTCAGCAGCTTCTGCATCAGGAGCAACGCTGGCATCTGAGTCAGGGGCTCTAGTAAGGATTTCGAAGAACTTAGATTTGCAGCCTCATAAATTGCACAAAATACCTCCTGGGCATTGGAAGAAGCATGGGAAAACTGAATAAAATGGAAACAGCTGAAGTGGGGGAAGAGGGATAAGTGTCTAGGAAGTTCCAGCTGTGATGATTTATTCTCTTTTCTCTAGAAAGGACAACACGTCGAAGAACAGAGTGAACAAAGAACAAGCGCAAATCTATAGAAGCGCATAGAGTTTGGGGTGTTCCAGAGGAATCTGAACCTGGTGATTTGGTGGCTTATTTCCTGAGTGGTTTGCTGACTCTATGGGAACTTTATTGATGACTGATGTTTATCCTCAGATAACATTCGTATTCTTGGCCTGGGACTCAAATCAAAATTATGTAAAATAAGTGATGCATGTGTCTATTTCTCTGCCATCTCTGGCTACATGCAGCAATTCTACCCTTTTCCAATAGCATACTTCTAGGAAATAATTCCTTAAGTCCATTCAAGATGCAGCTGCTAATATCTCCCTAGATCATTGTTTTGGCCATCTCATCCCTCTCTCGGAGTCCTTCCACCGGCTTCTCTCATAATGGTTGGGCAGGGGGTGAGCTGTGGTCACTGCTGGTGACTGGTGAAGAACTGTGCACACCCTGTTAGATGTGTTGTCCTGTATCCCCCACTCCAGCCTGCTTGTTTCTGAACCACCTTTGTCTTCTCAGTCCCTGCCCCAAAGAACTTAGTCTATCATTTATTGTATTTGTACAATACAATGGGACCCAATTTGACTAAGACTGTTGGGCATTACTGCAATATAAATATCTAATAATAAATACTTTGCATTTACATAGGGGTTTAAATGGTAAAGACCCCAGCACGTTTAAATAAGAATCATGTAACCCACCACAGAAATGCAGTGATTGCCTCAGTGGAACTTGACACTATTTAATCATGTAGAACAACACTATGCAGCAGTTTAGGACAAGTGAAAAATCCTTTAACTACAATCTCAGTGGGAATTTAGATACACTCAGTATTTTTGGCAAATGGGGATAGCCACATTAAACTCTCATTTTTTTAAATCTTTGCCAAAATGAGGTATCTAAATCCATATTTAGGCACAAATTTTTTTTAAATAGAGCTAATTCTCAAATGTGACTAGCACTCAAGCACTTCCATGATATTGGGAGCTGTTGGGGGGGCTAAGCATGTTTGAAAAATCATGCCAATTTTTTTTAGGTTCTTAAAGTGAGGTGTTTAAATCGCTATTTAAGTTCCTGTTTTTAAAAAACTGTGACCTTTGTCAATCCCCAATCCTGAACACACTTATGCAGAACTTTGCACATGTAAGTAGCCTCCCTAAGTTCAATGGGCCTACTCACCAAAGCAAAATTAAGCATATATGTAATTGGTTGCTGGATCAGGGCCTAATTTCTCATCTGTCTTGCAAAAAGTATCACAAAATCTTTAATGCTGAGAAGTGATTAAGACCACAGTTCTGCATTGCCTCTAACGGATGGCACCCTTGCATCAGCACAATGCTCCTTACCCCCACACTGGGGTTTTAGTAGCAACCTGTATGGAATTTGGAGGGAGACGCACAGGTTGCTGGAAGGAACAGTTTGGCAAGACCCCAGGAAGCCAGTCTGTGGACACATGGCTGGAATGCTACCTTCAATTGCAGCACTTCTATAAATAGTTCTCTTAATAAAGAGCCAGTTTAATTTTAGACACATGGAATCCTTGCTTTTTCTTAACCAGCACCCAGTACGTGAAACAGTTCCTGTCCAGTGAGGACCTAGCAGAGTAGGGAGTTCTTTGTGCTGCTGTATAGTAAAAAGCTTACCCTCTAAATAAGATTTACAGAAGCTTACAAAGTTCCTTAACAACTACAAAAGTAGAAGGATAGGGATCCCCCTACTGGTAAACAAGCCCTGTCTCACCTCTACAGTATATTCGAAAGAACTACAAGAGTAATTTTTTTTATTTTTTATTTTTTTAGGGTTACTCAATCCTGTGGATTATATTTAATATTTCTGGCAAACTATTCCACTGTGATCGAACAGTCCAAAACAAGAACAGATGCTATCCAACTTATCAGTATCTAGGATCTTGAATATCTTCAATCGTGCATGCAGAAGGAAGACCTGTGTATTAATTTCTTAGGATACATTTTTTAAAAAAAGGAAATAGGAAAAAATGCAAAGATTTTATAATTAAAATAGAGGACTGGGCAGTTGACAGGATTAGATGGAATGTTTTGAATTTTCACCTTTGTTACAGGGTCATCTCTATCCAAAACTGGAAGTAACCAAGTGTTAGGGTATGTCTACACTACAAGACTATTTCGAATCAACTGCTGAAAAAATGTGAGGGTTGGGTGGGTGGTTGTCATCAATTGACAACATTCAATCACCCCCCTCCCCTCCCCCCCCCCCGACGGGCAATCTGCGGCATGCACTTTTCTGCTCAGTGACCCTCTTGCAGGCAGGCGCTGCTGGAAATAGGGCTTTTTTTTGTGGTGCTGCTGTGGTGTGGGTGGACCATGGGATACTTTTACCAGCATCAACGCCGGTGGCCAGGCAAAAGTTCATGGCGTGTTCTCAGGAACTCTGGGTCTGTTTAGCGCCTGCAGGAAAAGGTAGTTTTTCCGGACCCACAAATAACTCTTGGAGATGTGCAGATGCTCTGCCCTGTTTCTTTACCAAGTTACTGTTGACTAGCATCTGTTTAAAAATACAAAAATAATGTTATGTTAAACTTTAAGTTTTTTCTTGACTTTGCATTAATAAAGTTGAAACTGGGATGCAGACTGTGCTGTAGGGGGTGTGTGGTGTAAAAAGACCGCTAAACTCTCGAGGAATGACAGGCCCTACTCCCAGAGCGGTCTGCAGTGCTGGACTGGTTGTTTCCTTTTGGGACTCTGTGTGGGGGGCTATGTGCCTTTGTGGTGGGGGGGAGGATGGACAGATTCTCTGCTGCGTGGGCTCTGTGGTCAGGACAGGGACCGTTGCATGAGATCTGCCTGCAAACCCGTCCCATACCCAGACAGGTGCTGACTACTGTGTGTGGTGTGTGTGCCTGCTGATCCTGCCCCCCGTCTCTGTACCCTGCTAAAGGTGACTGTCCAGCATTGTGTAAAAAAGCATGAAGAAAGTATAAACAACAGCATTTTTTTTTAATAATTAACCAGACAGTCAGGGATGAAACTGGGATGGGGCTGGGGTGAGTCAGAAAGGAAGGAATTTCATTAGTCAAGCAGCGTTTTGATCGCCTGCTTGTCTTCCTCACGCCACCCAGTCTAGTCTCTCTCTGTGAATTGGTTGAGATCCCCCCAGTGCTGATGGGGCAAAAACATTTCGCGGGTGGTTCTGGGTAAATGTCGTCAGTCATCCCTTCTTGCCTGGCAGACACAGCAGCAGTGCAAACCATGAGCCTGTTTTGCCTTTTGTGCCTGTCACGGTCCAGCTACACAGCAGCATGCTTTTGCATGACAGCAGAGATGGTTACCAGCCTACTGTGTACCGTCTACCATACCATAAATTGGTAATAAGATGATCATGGTTACAGTCTTTTGCACTGCACCATTTGCTGCTAATGACTCCTGTCAATCCTCCCTTTTTCTAGTATCTAAAAATAGAATCAGTCCTGCCTGGAGAATAAGGCAAGTGTACTAGACACTGTATCATAGAACCAAGAGAAGAGCACAGCTGCTGTGTGATCCATCCAGAAATTATGATCTGTATGCTATTCACAGGGGGTGCTCCTGCAACAACCCCACCTGTTGATTCTGTTCTTCCCCCAGCCTTCCTGGGCTACCATAGCATTGTCCCACTTGTTAGATGAGTGTGGAAGGAAGGCAGCAGCAGCTGATAGTCCAGTCAGGACAGGACAGGTGGTGTGGAGGAGAGGAGCCCAGCATCTCTCTGTCCAGGGGGGGGGCAAATCTTCTTTTTTCACACAGAAGGTGGGGGGGGATGGAGCTCAGCCCCCTGTTGCTTGATGAGGACAGTACCAGCCATACTGCACACATTTACCAGAAAAATTAGGAACTGGGGTGGAAGGTGTGCTACCACGAGCACCCAGTAAGGCAGCTTATATAGAGACCTCCTTCCCTTTCATTCAGATTCCTGTAATATTAATAAAAAAGTTTTTTGTTAAAGCACTTACCGACTCCCCTTCCCTGATTCAGGGTCCGGGTTAACGGCCGGAGGGTTGGTAGGGGGATCTCGTGAGGGTGATCTGGTGGGCAGTGGTGGCAGGCTCCTAGTGTCCGTTTGCCGCTTTCTGCTGGAGCTCTGCATTTGCTGGGTGCTGCTGAGCTCGCCCGATGTCCAACCACGAAATGAGATTCAAACTGTCGGACACTGCTGTCCGTCAACCAACAGAGTGCACTGTGGGATAGCTCTCGGCTAGCTAAGTTCGATTTTGCATCCACACCTAGCCTATTCGACATAGCCATGTCGAAGACCAGGCCTTAGTGCCGTCCAAGAAGTGTTCTGTATGCTTTATGTAATAAGGTGGTGCCCTCATATCTGTTTCTACTGGACACCTTTCAGCAGTCTGTGACATTTCAAGTCATTTAATCTCTCTCTCCGCCTCAATTCCCCATCTATAAAATAGGGATAATACCGCCATACTTCACAGGGGCAATTTGAGGATAAATTCATTACAGCTTTTGAAGTGCTCAGATACTATTGTGCTGATGTCATATGGGTAAATAGATAGCTAATCTACATGCATGCAGCATGGGAAATGGAACACATGGTCTTCTCCACAAAACTACTAACCTCTACTATCAGAGGGGTAGCTGTGTTAGTCTGGATCTGTAAAAAGCAACAAAGAGTCCTGTAGCACCTTATAGACTAACAGATGTATTGGAGCATAAGCTTTCGTGGGTGAATACCCACTTCGCCACTAACCTCTACTATGTCACCTAAAGAAGAATCTCCATTGATTATCATTAGTAGTAGGACTTACACAGTCTTCCCTCAGTAGGCCAGCCCAGGGCTTAGAGTACTGAGTAGTGGAGGTGTAAGGAAGTGCAGCTCCACCTCCTCTGCTAAAAGCAGCAGGTAGCCAGCCCCCTGCTGCTCTCTGGCTTAGGCAATCAGTGCAACCTCAGAACTCTTCTTTGCTGGTGAGATGAAAGCTCCCTCTACTGCTTCAATCTACTTCAACCACTGGGCCATAAGGGACTACTACCACTGGAACTGTGTGAAACATTCCCAGCAAGATTGACCAAGGTTCTCCAAGTTATGGAAAATCAGATCTTCACACCAAGTCATGCACAGACTCCAACTACATTTTGTAAATAACAAGCGAGGAGGAAATGTCTCGGCGACATAATTCCTCCCACTCGCTAAAGCAAAACTGCAAATATGGACTTTGTGCATAGCCAAAAATAAATTGCTTTAAGCCATATAGATTCATAGAACAGAACAGCACATGCTGCAAAGGGATGCTTGTATCAGAGTGCCAATCCTGCCCCAAATGAGCAGACCTCTGTGCCTGCACCCGCTCAGCACTGGCTCAGGGGGTGCAGGAGTGCCCATGCTGCTCATTGCAGGATCAAGGCTTTGAGTAATCTGGTTCACAGTTAAGCAAATTAATCCAATGACAAAGTACAGTGGGCCCTCTTTATAATTCCACTGGCAAAAGCCAAAAAATTATAAAGGCTTAATTCTAATGATGGTATTCACTGTGGCCCAGAACAAAGGAATAATAGATGTATATCAGAGAGTATTTAGCCAGTTTGATCTCTCTCTTGCTTAAAAAGACAGCAGCGTATTAGGGACAATACTGTGCAGTTTTTCCCCACATCTATTATTGAGTTAATTTTTCTCAGCAGCTACGACGAGGAAGCCTTTTCTATTTAGCACAGGTTAGAGACTCTCTCTTATGTTTCATGAATCATAGAGTCCCTTGGTGCCAAAGCCAAGTCAAATGATGAGAAATGCAGGAGAGGATTCAGTAGGTAAAAAGCTAAATTGTCTAATTCTCTGTGAATATCTCTTAAAGAAAAATCAAACCACATGATTTTTATTGAAATACTTCCCCCTCCTGATAGATTATTAAACTGCCGAGGAGTAAAGTTAAAGCAGACTGACTTCTACAGTACAATGTGATAACAGAATTAGAAAGCTGAGAAAATCCTAAAACTTATTTTGCTTGGCTTAAATCCTCATATTTCTAGTAATTGTGAGCAATGTATGGATATGTTTCCCATTAAAAAATTATTTGCTAAGCATGAGTCATTCAAGACACAGGAACAGACAATTCAATGTTTTATCAATTTACTCTGAACATTATTCAATTTCTTTGTTCAATCTAAACTCAAATTACAGCTTATTTTAAGAGACACAACAACCTGAATTCAAATTTAGCCTCTGATCTTGAACCAATCTACAATAAATTATATATTTCCCATGCTGTAACACCTCACTCTATATCACAAGACCAAACACAAATGGAGCAATGGGTTTAAGCTGTAAAAATTCAAATTCAGCTCTGGAGCAAAATTTTGAACACCTCAAAGTTCAGGGCTGTTTAGAGCTGGCATTTTGTTTCTGTCCATTATAAAGATGGAATCTTTTGGGAAAACTAAAATTCAGATCTGGATTTCTAACACCATTAGAATTCTGGAATGTTGGAATGTTCATTGTTGGCTCAAGCCTGTTTCCCAGTATAATGAAAATATTTAAAATATAGTTCATGGCCAGAAAAATAACTTCATACAAATTGAGGGAGAACATTCAAAAAACTCAGCTGTAATTTTTAAATGGCTTAATTAAAAAAAAACATGGTGTTCAGGCTATCTACAGTTTAACTGCTTTTGGAGCTGTTAAATAATGGTAATTTGCATTGTTTATGACAACTTGAAAATGTTGGGGTTTTTCATATTTATTTTCTACCTGTTTTCTTTGGTCTCCTTACACCAGTCAATTACAATGACTGCCAGAATTCATTAGCAGGCATTTCATTCCCTGCCATTGGATCAGATCATTGGAAAAATCACATAAGAGATGGGGAACTCAGTTCTATTCAGAAGTGTTTGCGATGTCATTTCTGGAAATAAGCTGAGTAGCTCACCTGCTAGTGTTTCACTGCAAGAACTTGACATGTGAAAGTCAAGCTGTTAGTTTTGATTGGACATATAGATCACAGGGTATTTGCTTCTGTTACCAGACTGGATAGGGTATGTCTGCACTTAAAACACTCAAGCAGCACAGCTGCAGCTCCACCACTTGCAGTGTAGACACTCACTACACCGACAGGAAGGGTTCTCCCATTGCTGTAGTTAATCCATCTTCCTGAGAGGCAGTAGCTAAGTCGACAGAAGAATTCTTCCATCAACCTAATGGTGTCTACACCAGGGATTGGGTTGGTATAGGTATGTCTCTCAGGGGGTGGATTTTTCACAGCCCTGAGCAACATAGCAATCCCAATGTAAGTTTCCAGGGTAGACCAGTCCTTAGAATCAAATTTTCAGTGCAAAGTATGAAAATTAGGAATTTTTAAAATTAGAATTTAAATAATTTGAAACTTACTTTCCACAAATATTTGTGGAAAGGATTTGATCAAGCCCAGATTAACTAATATGTATTTGTGCACTTGTATGGGGCCCCCAACTACCTGGCCAGTTTTTTAACCATCCAACTGCTTTTCCCCCCATGCTTCTGGTTGCAGTGTGCTTGGGGGAGGAGGTCCCTTGTAACTTATGAGTTATTTGTGAGTTATAAGTGGGGATCAAATGCCATCACATTGCATCCAGCAACTGTTGCTGTGCACACACATGGAGGCACCAGCAGTTGCTTCCACTACGGCATACAAGTAACGTGGCTGCTGGGAGTGCTACCAGCATGGCACTCAGGTCCCGCTCCACAAGCTGGGCCCTCAACATACCAACATGGTCACTCCTGCTCCTCTCAGTGCCAGGAAGCAGGACGGACCCGATGCTCACCAGCCGAACAGGGTAAGGAGTGAGGACCAGAGTGTGGAAGGCAGGGGCTCCTGGGAGTTTGGGAGAGGATGGTAGGGGGGGTCCCTGGGCTGAGACTCCTAGAAGGGGGTGAGTATTGGGGCTTATGCACTGGGGTAGGGTCAGGCTGATGGGAAGGTGCCTCAGAGGGGAAGAGGATGGTCAGGCTGGTGGGGGGAGGGCACCTGGGAGGAGAAGAGGAGGGTCATGCTGGTGGGAGGTGGGTCAAGGGTGGGTTTTCTGACTCAGGTGTGGCTCAGGCACACTCCCCCACCTCAGGTCATGCCTCATGATAGAGAGTGGGCATGCCAAACTTCAAGGAGTGGCATTGTGACCTGGTGCCCGGAGTTGCAGCACTGTTCAGGTTTGGTGCCCTAGGCAGATGCACAGAGAGGTTTGGCTCCTAGGCTACCAGGCCTCTTCTCAGCGCCCTCCCAGATGGCCATAGTGCCATGAAAGAATGTGGGGGGAGGGAGGGTTCTGGGAAGGATCAGGTTTCTCAGGTCCCTTTCCAGGGTTCAGCTCTTCTTTGGCTCATTCTTCTTCCTTGCTGGCACTGATGTCATGAGGCATCAGAGACATGATGTCCTCTTGGGGGTCCTGGTAGTTGGATATCGTGGCACCCAAGTCCACTGTTTTAGGAGGAAAAGCACCAGCTTTCTTGCTCACTCAGCTACCGAAGCCCAATCCCCAGGGCTGGCTCCAGGCACCAGCGCAGAAGGGGGCAGCATGTCCGGGTCTTTGGTGGCAATTCGGTGGCGGATCCCTCAGTCCCTCTCGGGACATGCCACCGAAGAATGAAGCGGCGCGGTAGAGCAGCCGCCGAAGTGATGCTGATCGTGGCTTTTTTTTTTTGCCGCTTGGAGTGGCAAAAAAAGCTGGAGCCAGCCCTGCCAATCCCACAATCAGTGTCTGAGTCAGTCCCTTATTTGTATTGATTCAGATCAAACTTGTGTCCAGACCCAGCTAGGACTCAGTCCCCCTATCCCTGCCTGTTTCTCAAAAGGCAGCAAAATGGTAGGAGGTTCAAATATTCAATGTGCTAATGTCCTTGCTCTTTTCTGATTTGTATGGTCTCCAGCAAATTCCACCTTCACCGGGAACCCTTTTCCTTATAACTGGGGACCCAGCTCGGCCTGGTCGAGTTCATTTCTAAGTCTCAGTTCATAAATACACACAAGTGATTAGCCTATGTAGCAGATGTTTCCCACAGCAAAAGAAGAGAGAGAGGTGGTATTCGGCTTTAAAAAATCCAATTGCTGTGTATATTTAAATATTTTAGATCTATTCATATATTTTAGATTTTGTCTTCTCCAATATAATAACAATTAATGGAGATGCTCTCATATTCACACACTGTATATCACACACTCTGTGTAGTTTAAGGAAGGTGTGCAGGGGGTTGGGGCACTTTCCATACACAGGGCCTCAAAATTCTGAGCTTGACCTTGCAAGATGCTGATGACTCCAGTTAAAAGAGTGAGTCTTTGTCTCCATCTACTGGCTTTTCCCCACTACTGTTTCCAGCTAATAGACTGCCTTTACCTCAAGCAGCAAAGGTACATACATGCTTTTAGAGCTGAAGGTCCCAGGTTCTCACTTCACTGACAGCTCAGGCAGGGCCTGTTACGCATCAGGGTTCAGCACCTTGCTGGATCAAGCCCTAAATGCATTATGTCAGCAAACATTCCTGTCTGTACAGTCAGTCACTAGCTAGTGATGGAAAGTAAACCTGAGGTGGGTGTGAATAGAGCTAAAGGGTATTTGTTTAAAAATGTGAATGGGTATGTGGAAAAGCTTTTACAGCATTCCTGCAGCTCTGATTAGCAAAGATTCATTGTGCTTTTATACAGGCAGTCATCCACAGCAAGACCTGTCCTGGCAAAGGCAAAAGAACCTTTCTGTTATGGGGAAGTCTCCCACACTGTGGGGAGATGAAGAGGGGCTATTGGAAGGGAACATATGCTGAAGAGAGTAGCTTTGAGGAAGGAAGGAGTGGGGTTTGGTGAAGGGCAGAGGTCAGGCGAATGAGTCTAAGGTAGCATGAGGCAAAAAAAAAAATCAGTAAAAGCCAGAAAGAGTCCAGAGCTGCAGCTGGGGAATGAATGGGACGGATATGAAGTAATTTCAGCTCTGACACTGGAGGATATTGCACAGGCTAAAAAATTGCCTCCCCCACTGTTGCTATGTTGTTCTAGCTGGGGCCTCAGGTAAAGTGAGGCTTTTAAGCTTGCCTGCCAGGGCCCTGGTAGCGGAGGCCATACTGGAGGTCAGTGGGGAGGTTGCAGAATGAGGGGGGACACTGCCATGATTTTAGCCCTGGTACTCTTGAGCAAATTCCCTGTGATCTGGGTAAATACAACTTGCCACATGGTAAGTCAGGTTAGCCAGGAGGACAGTGTGTCACCCTTTTGCCTGGTGGAGTCAGCAGCAACAAGGGACAGGTTCAGTATCTAGGGGTCCCTTTTAACAATATAATATAGAACTGGCTCAAGTCCCCACCCAGTAACCTGGGAAAATGACACAGCCCAACTGGGTGCCTCTAAGAGGCAATACTTCCCCATTCACAATTAGAGTCTGAGTATGAAAAAGACTTAATTATTTTTAAAACAGGGGGGAGAATCCTGCATTAATTTGGGGAAATTCCACAAGCATGATTTGCAAGCATATGGCCATGAGCAAAACACCCACCGCAGAGTACGTTGGCAGTGAAAGTCCAACAAACAAATGTTGCTTTAACTTGCCACTCCCCTCTCCCTCCACTGCACCCCTCTTACCATTGTTGTCCTTGGTCAGCAAAGACCCAGAGTTCAGAGGTGCATTTGTGTGAATTCACCTCCCATCTTTTGGGGGGGAGGGAGAAGGCATTGAGCAACGCCTCTGCCACTGCTGCGCCGTTCACTCTTCATTGCCACCTGCTGCGTCATCCACTCTGCCGCTGCACCACTGTGTCATTGTTCACTCTGCTGCTGCACCGTCATTCATGCTGCTGCTGCATCATTCTACTACAACCTCTGCAATGTTTTGAGGCCCCACCACTTAACACAGCTCTCAGTTATTTCAGCAGTTAGTGGAGGAGCCTCACCATAGGCGGTGAGTTATATGGGCCTGTGGTGCCCATGCTCCACCAATATTCATGAAGGTGAGCCCAGCTCCACCAATATTTGGGCCCGTGCTTTGGCGGAGCCCCACGCCATGGGTCGGCAATGTGGGGCCTCTCACCTCAGGAGCAACTCCCGGCCAATGGGAGCTACAGGGGGTGGTGCCAGAGCTGCCTGGCCGTGCGTCCACAGCAGGGTGGGGAAGGGAGCCACAGGTAGCAGCTCTCAGCCCTGGGCAGAGAGCGAGCAGCAGGAGCCTGTCCCTGTCAGACAGCCACTCAGACACAGCTGGTGAGCCGGGGGGGTTGTGGGGACACGCAGACACAGCCGGGGGGCTGTGGGGACAGACAGACATGCAGACACAGCTGGGGGGCTGTGGGGACAGACAGACACGCAGACACAGCCGGGGGGCTGTGGGGACAGACAGACACGCAGACACAGCCGGGGGGCTGTGGGGACAGACAGACACGCAGACACAGCCGGGCGGCTGTGGGGACAGACAGACACGCAGACACAGCCGGGGGGCTGTGGGGACAGATAGATGGAGCCTTGGGCAGGGGAAAGGAGCAGCGATGGGCACCCCGGGGCTGGCATAAAATACACAGTACAGAGGGGGCTACCTGAGGGGAGCTATAGCAACACACAAACCCCCACAGAGCAGACCCGGGCTGCGACTGGCTCCATCCATCACTCCCCCAGCCCCACAGAGACCTACACAACCATCTGGCCCCCCAAGATATCCCCAATGGCCCCTGTCACCCCTCTCCAGAGAGCCCCCCCTTTTGTGCCAGACAACTCCCCTCTCCTACTGCCTCCCCTGCTCCAGAGCTCCCTACAATCTCTGCCTTTTCTTCCCAACCCCCGCCCATTGACCGGGAAGCTCCCAGTCTATTGGCCAGTACAGCCAATGGGAGCTGCACCTGAGGCAGGGTGCCTGCTTGCAGATGCAGACCTGTCTGGCTGTGCCTCAACAGCCCAGGGAAGAGGAGCCACAGGTGAGCAAGCCCCCGTCATCATCATCACAGGGACAGCAACCGCCTGGCAAGAGATGGCCTGTACAGAAAGTTTTTGGGCAGAGCGCTGGCTGAAAGGGGCTTGGAACTGTGAGCAAAGAAACTTGCTCCACTTTGAGGCCCGTGTGTTCAGGGAAACAGGATTTCGTACATTCTTTATTAATAAACAAGATTACCTCAAAGAAATACCTACCTTCATCAACAATTTCTTCTCCTAGCAGAAAGAACCCCCAAAGCCCTGAACTTCAGCTAGCTGCTCATGTAAAAAAAAAGGATTACAATATCCTGAGATCCTATATAACTCACTGGTTATAGCCACTTTTTAAGCCAATTCAAAAAGTTATAGTTACAGTTAGGCATATCTTAACTAAGACAGAGCTTGCATTTTGTAATAGCTGATCATGAGGGCCTCAGGCTTGTTCTATCAATGCAATTAGATAAAATTGTCACCCAGGTGTGTCTAAATACAGTTATAAATGTGATCCCCAGTTTCCCATCTCCTGGAAGTCTGGACTGAGCTTTTCGGTGGTCCTTCACCACAGACTACAACAATAGTGGCTACCAGAGCCCTCTGACACCATTTCCCAGCATGCTTGTGTAACCCACACACCTTCTGGGTGTGGTGTTCTGTCCCATCTAGTGGCACTGAGACCACTTAGAGAGAGAGAGTAATGAGTCTGCTCTATAGCCTTAGCTAACAGCCAGGTGGCTTTTACCTCATGTGGTGGCGGCTCATGCTTTAAGCTCCAGAGGTCCCAGATTCAATCCCACGTGCTGATGACTGGGGTCTGTCGGCATTACATGTGGGGGCTCGTCTGGGATTTCAGCTGGGAAGTCTCTGAAGCTCAGGACACACTTCCTCAGCTAGGGAAAGTATGTAACCCACACATCCCCTAGGTGTGGTGGTCCGTCCCATCTGGTGGCACTGAGACCACTTAGAGAGAGTAATGAGTTTGCTCTACAAGCTTTTAGCTCATGCGTTAGAGGCTCTTGCTTTAAGCTCCAGAGGTCCCAGGTTCGATCCCACCCGCTGATGACCAGGATCTGTCAGCGTTATACTTACAGTCAAGGGTGGAGATAGAATGGACTAGAAACTCCTGTGGAGGTCAATGGGATGGTTCTGCACGCAGTGATATGAGCAGGCAGTTTGCTGGGCCAGTAATGAGCCAGGGTTACTCACCCCTCAGTGGGAGAAGACAGCCTGACACAGAGACAAAGAAAGAAAAACTAGTTTTAATTTTGGGAACTGAAAGAGAAGCAGAACCGCTCAAGGAATCTCTGATTAACTCCCACAAAGGGAGTCTGAACGGCTGTGGGATCTAGTGCATGGGTCAAGCAGTTCCAGCCCTACTGAGACCTCACCCAGCACCAGCTCCCAAGAGCCAGGCAAGACCTACACAAGACTCCATACCAGGCTTCCCAGTTCAATTTGCCATACAGGCCACAACTTGTAACATTGACATCCCTGGGTGGCAGCAAAGAGTCCTGTGGCACCTTATAGACTAACAGACATATTGGAACATGAGCTTTCGTGGGTGAATCCAACAAAGTGGGTATTCACCCACAAAAGCTCATGCTCCAATACGTATGTTAGTCTCTAAGGTACCACAGGACTCTTTGCTGCTTTTACAGATCCAAACTAACATGGCTACCCCTCTGATACTTGATCCCTGGGTGGGTGGGTCATCATCAGTGGGGACCAAACCTGGCTTCTTTGTCTGAAGTCCTATGGAGGTCCTGGCTGGCTCTCAATAGTAAGCACCAGGTGGGAACTCTGTCACTCTGGACGCTGCACTCTGCAGACAGGGCCAGCTCTAGTGTTTTTGCCGCCCCAAGCACCCAAAAAAAAAAAAAAGAGGGACTGACGGCCCTGCCGCTGAATTGCCACTGAATGGCCAGATGTGCTGCTCCACTCTTCATTGGCTGCCCCAGGCTCCTGCTTGCTATGCTGGTGCCTGGAGCCAGCCCTGTCTGCAGGGATGGAACTGCCAAGCCCATGCTGTAGGTCCATTGCAATTCAAAGACTTCCTTTGTGGAGAGTGGGAGTTAATCAAAGGCCTGGTCTACACTACGCGTTTAAACCGATTTTAGGAGCATTAAACCGATTTAACGCCGCACCCGTCCACACTAAGAGGCCCTTTATATCGATATAAAGGGCTCTTTAAACCAGTTTCTGTACTCCTCCCTAACGAGAGCAGTAGCGCTAATATCGATATTACCATATCGGATTAGGGTTAGTGTGGCCGCAAATCAACGGTATTGGCCTTCTGGGCGGTATCCCACAGTGCACCACTGTGACCACTCTGGACAGCAATCTGAACTCGGATGCAGTGGCCAGGTAGACAGGAAAAGCCCTGCGAACTTTTGAATATCATTTCCTGTTTGCCCAGCGTGGAGCTCCAATCAGCACGGGTGGCGATGCAGTCCCAAATCCAAATCCAAAAAGAGTGCCAGCATGGACCATACGGATGTGATCACTGTATGGGCAGACAAATCTTTTCTGTCAGAGCTCCGTTACAGAAGACGAAATTCCAAAGCATTTTTAAAAAAAATCCAGACAGAGGCCACAGCAGGGACTCAGCACACTGCTGCGTGACAAGCGTAATGGAAAGCGAAAGAATCAAATGGACGCTCATGGAGGGAGGGAGGGGGGACTGAGGACTCCAGCTATCCCACAGTTCCTGCAGTCTCCGAAAAGCATTTGCATTCTTGGCTGAGCTCCCAGTGCCTGTAGGGTCAAACACATTGTCCGCGGTGGTTCAGGGCATAGCTCGTCAATCTAACCCCCCCACACCCACCCACACCCAGAAGGAAAAGGGAAAAAAATAATCTCTTGACTCTTTTAAATATCACCCTATCTCTACTGAATGCTGCTGGTAGACGCGATGCTGCGGCAGTAAACTGCAGCATCCTCGCCCCCCTTCCTTGGTGGCTGATGGTACAATATGACTGATATCCATCATCAGCAGCAGCCTTGTGGCAGATGGTACAGTACAGAAGGACTGGTATCCGTCCTCATCATGAGCCCATGAGTGCTCCTGGCTGGCTTCCCGGTCATTCCCAGTAGATGGTACAGAATGGCTGGTAACCGTCTTCATCATAGCAACAGGGGCCTGAGCTCCATCAGCCCCCGTCCTTCATGTGTAAAGAAAAGATTCTGTACTGCCTGGTCTATCATAGCAGCGGCATGCTGGGCTCCTCTCCCCCACACGTCCTGTCTGGACTATCATAGCAGCTGGAGGCTAGCTTCCCCTCATTTTATCTCACTAACAAGTCACTGTTTCTTATTCCTGCATTCTTTATTACTTCATCACACAAATGGGGGGACACTGCAACGATAGCCCAGGAAGGCTGGGGGAGGAGGGAAGCAACAGGTGGGGTTGTTGCAGGAGCACCCTCTGTTAATAGCATGCAGCTCATCATTTCTGCAGGATCTGACACGGAGTGGCTGTGCTCTCTGATACACTTGTTCTCCAGTACACTTGCCCCATATTCTAGGCAGGACTGATTCTATTTTTAAATACCAAAAAGGAGGGATTGACTCGGGGAGTCATTCCCATTTTTGTCTTTTGCACCCCCGGCCGACCTCAGCCAGGGGTACCCATGATAGCAGCAGAGAGTACAGTACAGAAAGACTGGTAACCATCATCTCATTGTCAATTTACAATGGAAGCAGATGGTACAGAACGGCTGATAACCATCTCTGCTATCATGCAAAAGCAAATGAATGCTGCTGTGTAGCGCTGCTGAATCGCCTCTGTCAGCGGCATCTAGTACACATACGGTGACAGTGACAAAAGGCAAAACAGGCTCCATGGTTGCCATGCTATGGCGTCTGCCAGGGCAATCCAGGGAAAAAGGGCGTGAAATGATTGTCTGCCGTTGCTTTCCCAGAGAAAGGAGTGACTGACAACATTTACCCAGAACCACCCGCGACAATGATTTTTGCCCCATCAGGCACTGGGATCTCAACCCAGAATTCCAAGGGGCGGGGAAGACTGCGGGAACTATGGGATAGCTACGGAATAGCTACCCACAGTGCAACGCTCCAGAAATCGATGCTAGCCTCGGACCGTGGACGCACACCACCGAATTAGTGTGCTTAGTGTGGCCGCGTGCACTTGATTTTATACAATCTGTTTTACTCATAGACTCATAGACTTTCAGGTCAGAAGGGACCATTATGATCATCTAGTCTGACCTCCTGCACAATGCGGGCCACAGAATCTCACATATCCACTTCCATAATAAACCCCTAACCTATGTCTGAGTTATTGAAGTCCTCAAATTGTGGTTTGAAGACCTCAAGTTGCAGAGAATCCTTCAGCAAGTGACCCGTGCCCCATGCTTCAGAGGAAGACGAAAAACCTCCAGGGCCTCTGCCAATCTGCCTTGGAGGAAAATTCCTTCCCGACCCGAAATATGGCGATCAGTTAAACCATGAGCATGTGGGCAAGACTCACCATCCAGCACCCAGGAAAGAATTCTCTGTAGTAACTCAGATTCCAACCCATCTAACATCCCATCACAGACCACTGGGCATACTTACCTGCTGATAATCAAAGATCAATTGCCAAATTAACTGCCAAAAATAGGCTATCCCATCATACCATCCCCTCCATAAACTTATCAAGTTTAGTCTTAAAGCCGGATATGTCTTTTGCCCCCACTACTCCCCTTGGAAGGCTGTTCCAGAACTTCACTCCTCTGATGGTTAGAAACCTTCGTCTAATTTCAAGTCTAAACTTCCTGATGGCCAGTTTATATCCATTTGTTCTTGTGTCCACATTGGTACTAAGCTTAAATAATTCTTCTCCCTCCCTAATATTAATCCATCTGATATATTTATAAAGAGCAATCAATCTTCTTTTGGTTAGGCTAAACAAGCCAAGCTCTTTGAGTCTCTTTTCATAAAACAAGTATCAGAGGGGTAGCCGTGCTAGTCTGGATCTGTAAAAGCAGACCGGTTTATGTAAAATCGGAATAATCTCGTAGTGTAGACGTACCCAAAGACTCCCTGAGCTGTTCCGCTTTTCTCTCAGCTCTCAACTTCAACAACTCAAAACTGAAATCAGGATGTCTTTGGACAGATGCCAGTTCCGTAGTTTTAGTACTGGTGACTAACTGTCCAATTGGCAACAGGCAGTTTCTGTGGAGTCTTGTGAGGCCCTCTCCTCACACAGACTGCTACTTGTAACACAAACACACAAGGGTGAGTTGTCAGCAGCAAGGACCAAATCTGGGGCCTCAGGATCTTAATGTATGAGCCTCTACAGCTTGAGCTTAACGGACTTGTCTCTTAGTCAGGGCTGTACCAGGCTCATCAATCTTTAGTTGGCCTAGCCACCACTAGAGGGGGAGAGAGGGCACAGAAGCTAGGCATAGTTTATATAAAGAAAGGTTTTTAGGAGTTCTGTCGTTAAAATTAAGTGACCAGAATCTCTTACGTTCTGAGCATTCACTGTAATACATGCACCATATACAGCTCATTTATTTCTCACATTTCTATGCGCTAATCATCATAGCATCTGCATGCTATAAGGATATGCCATCATCTCACCTATGAGAGCATTTCAAAGCCAGGAGAAACTATCGGATGAACCAGAATACTTAGTAGATGGAAACAAGAGGGGAACTACATGCAGCAGCTAGTTATAACATTGACCATTTTAGAGCTGTAATTGGGTGTATCTTCCAGATTGAAAGGGCCAGCTACCAGAGTGAAGCATGCTGGGAAAGTCCCTTAAAAAGAGTGAGGCCAAAGCAGAGAACTCAGTGGGGTGAGCATACAGCTGAAGACACAGCAGCTCCAGTGAAATGGGATAAGTTCCCCTTTGTGGACTGGAGTATAAAAAGCCTTCTCTTTGGCAATCAGACAGGGTGGGGGTCAGTTGAAGGGCAGTGGTTCTAGTGGCCATGTAAGCAAGCCTTTAGGTTTCAGCAGTTCCATGCTAAAAGGAAATGCAACTTCTGTGGCTGTGGAACCTTGGACACTTACAGAGTCTTAGAAGCAGAGTGGAACCCTGATTTATTATCATTGTTTAGATCAGCTTTTGTTTCTTATGGTATCTTGGAACTGGGTGATCGCAAAGGTCTACAATAACCAGTGCTGGCTCCAGGCACCAGTGGAGGAAGCACGTGCCTGGGGCGGCACATGCTAAGGGGCGGAATTCCGTCCATTCTTGGGGTGGCACAGTCCAGGCGTTTTTTTTTTTTTTTTTTGCTTCAGCAGTTCAGGCGGCAGTCCAAACGTTTTTGTTTTGTTTTGTTTGGGTTTTTTATTTGTTTTTGTTTGTTTGTTTGTTTGTTTTTTTGATTGGGGCGGCAAAAATGGTAGAGCCGGCCCTGACAATAACTAACATATTGTAGCGCAAACCAACATACTAGATCTGCTTTGTTGTTCTGCCAATTGGGTAGTCAGGGATACATGGCTGACAAACGCTGCCACTTAATGGGGGAGGGGAATCATTACCTAATTAGCTTCATATATTTTTGACTAAGAAGCTTTCTCATGAGTTACAAATCATTTTCTTATGGCATCAGTAGCCTTATTACATATGCAACTAATTTGTGCTGTAATTTAAAGCAGCAACAAAATGACAATTAAGCTCTTATCTCTGATACCTTTTCTGGCATTCAGCTATGAGAGGCTGTGCTAGCTCTCCACACACCCACACACATACACACACAAATAGTACTATATACTTGGCATCTCAAAACCAGGAATTGTTGTAGGAGCACCAGTAATCTGTATGCTATGTATAACCTGTATGCTCAAAAGGTCTGTTACACTCCCCGCCCCCTTCTGTCTCCTCTCCCTCTTTGAATATGCGTGAAGTGGCTTTCTCCCTTCCCCTCCCTCCTGGAATGCTTGTGGGATAAATGGGCTGGTTGAACAGCTGGAAGATCAGAAGAGCTTCCAGATAGACAAGGTGTCTGGGACTCTAATTAGGCAGCACTCACACACCCAATGCATGGACACTGCATGGACACTGCCCAAGGTGGAATGTGACCAACCGGACGTGGCCAAGTCATCTCTAGTCGCAGGCCATGAGGAGCAGGTCCTTAAAAGTGGAAGGGGCCATGTGCTCAGGAGTGCATTCACAAGCTTGTCCCTCCCGTGAAGGCCCTTCGCCCAGACCACCTGGCCAGTGGTTTACTGCATTGCATTCCATCGTGCCTTGGGAAGACTTACCTTTATCGCACCATCCATTGCTGTGCTGTGGGACATTTACCTTGAAGGATCCTGACATCTCCAGTGCCATGCCTGTCCTGGGAGCGTGAGTATGCGAGTGTGAGTGTGACACCCCCCCTCTTCTTTTGAGCTTAGCTATCAATATAATAAATGTGCTGCTTTCTGCCAAACTCTGGTGGGTCATTAGTCCTCCCTAAGCTTACTAGCTGGCCCAATTTTGGGTAACAGCAATGGCACTCTGCCTTTAGCTGGCAATAGAGAATGGAACAGTAAACAGTACATAACAATCCTGGGTCTTTCTAACTTCCATGCATCAATAGGCAAATACCATTTTCTGCCAAAGCTACAATACGAAGTCAGTTCTAAAAACAAGTTGTATTGCTCTGCTTATTTTCTTTATCACATGGAATTAATGAGCTTCATCCTGTTCCCAATGAAATCCAAGAGCATAGCTTCCAATTGACTTCAACAAGAGAAGCAGGAAGACTTTGATCTGATTTGATTTTTGAAGAATTAGAGAATGTTAGTTACAGTGCTGAGCAATATAAACATGTACATTAATATCTAGCAAACAAACAGTTTTTAAGTAGTCTTGGTTATAGTTGGTCAACGCATTTCAATTTGTCAGTAAAAAATGAAAAAAACTGAAATATTTCAATTTTAACATGCCATTATCATGCCCAATGGATGTTGTAGCCTGAGCATCTTAAGTGGCTGGATGGTCCAGTAGTATCACTTCTGCCTACAGGGCCAGAGTTCAAATTCCTTAGGTGCTGGGCCTACAGGATTGAACATTCTATGTGGCTGGATGGCCTAGTGGCACAGCTCTCATCTAGAGGGCCAGAAGTGCTGTGCCTGGGGAACTGAAAATTATGACACTATTGGTGCAGGGAGGTGGTGCATCATGGAAGTTGCATAACCACAGTGTATCATGGGAGATGCATTCCCTAAGAGACAGGCCATTAAGGATACATTGAACTCTTTAACAATGATTAATAGCCAACTTTCAAAGGCTTAACAACCAAGCTCAAAAAATGGAGCTTGGGTTTAGGGAGCAGATGGATTACTTTCCTGTGAATTTCCCAGCTTTTTCAGTGTCAAAATCCTGTGCTTTCCACGGTTCTGTGGCTTTGAATCCCCATGCTGTATAATTGTTAGGCTTGGCAGAATTCAATTTTTATTATTTTATAATTTTGATGGATAACACCAATGTTTATTTTTAAGAATTTTTTTATTTTTATTCATTTAAATTTTCACAGTTGTGGGAAATTATGGCGGGGCAGACAATGGTGGGGCAGACAATGATTATTTCATGACAGTAGACGTTGTGATTCAAAAAGATTAAGCTTTATAACCTTTAAAACACAAACAGTCAATATCACATGTCAAAATACACAAAGTAAATATCCTTAAATCAAAGTTCTCAAGCAGCATTTTTCTGACTGTGCCTATCTGTAAATTTCAATTATTAATGATGACAATATTTTTGGTCGGTTTGTTTGTATATGGTGAAATCAACATTTACTGACTATACCAATAAATATCTAATCCTTATAAGCCTAATAATTGTCCTTCAGAATCCTGAGCTTTTATTAAAACAGAAAATTTTGGTCCATTGTGGTTGCAAAGAAAATCTGCTAAATGGGAAACCCTATAACCCAAAGTGGTGGGGTCTTCCTGAATCTTCTAATATACAGCATGACCCAACATCTCTGGAAAGGTGTTAATTATCCCATAAATCTCAGTAGAGGAGTTCACTCTGAAGTCCAGTGATTGCAATTTAAATGTCAACACAACTATTTAACTGGAAGTATTAAAATTACTCCAGATGGTTAATTTTGTATGCAGTGTTGTTGTAACTGTGTCAGTTCAACAATATTAGAGAGACCAGGTGAGTGAGGTAATATCTTTTAACGGACCAACTTCTGTTGGTGAGAGAGACAAACTTTCAAGCTACACGGAGACCTGAAGGAGAGCAATGTGTAGTTCAAAAACTCTCTCACCAACAGAAGTTGGTCCAATAAAAGATATTACCGCACCCACATTGTCTCTCCAGACCTTTAAGTCATGCAAGGGATAACTTGGCCATAAATCCTGACTCAGTATGCAATGGTCTCAGTGGAAAACCTGGGGTGGATTCTTAGGATGTGATCTCATCTTTGGGTCTAAATTCCTGCACTAGACTCCGGAGAGGATCTCTGTGGGGTATTATGTTTTTCTATATATTAAAAGGATTTACTCACAGCTCAAAACAACTACTTGTTGATGTTTCTTTTTTCATGTGTTGCTGCACTTTCTGGTATGATCAATGACGATTGGGCCCAGAATTTGACATGACATCTCTATTGCCTTACACCCACCCCCATTTGTGCGGATGCAGTGGAAGAGCAGATAGCTGATTTAATATCTGGGATGAAGGCTCCTGTGTATCCAACTCTATAGTATAGAAGCGAGAAACAGGTATTTTTCCCCCTCTTTAAAATTGATTTTTGCCTCTCCCCTCCCTGAAGCGCCTCTCACTTTCACAATAGTTTAAGAAGTTGTTTAGCCAAAGGAGGGTGCCAGAACTTTCTGTTCCACTGCTCTTCATGCTGCCTGGATTAGCAACACTGGCAGAAGAGGCCTCCTTTGGACTGTGATTTAGACATTCCATTCTTAAGTGAAGGGTTGCGTAGATAGACAACATTTACAACTAGAGCCCAGTGTTGCCACTTTGATTCTTAAAGAGAATGCTGTCATCATTATCAATGGCCTACACAGCCAGAAGAAATTCAGGATTATGACCATGACCCTGTAACCATAATTTACTTGCTTTGCTTTATTGATAAGGACTGCAGGATCAGGCTTTCTGCACTGGAACTAATGTTGATGTTAATGTCTTCAAAATGTGCCACTTTCAAGAATGACTAATAAAAAAGTGAAAACACAGAAGTAATATTTAAGGTTGTCTGTCTCAAAACCAGAATCAGCTCCTATTGCCTGAAAGCATGAGAGTTTCACCTTTTTTATTTTCTGTTGCAAAGATTAAGTGGAACGCAGAGGCAGTGACTTTTTGTTTTGCTCCAAGCGTACCTCGACTGTCGACAAGAGTAGTTTCGAAGAGGGGTATGTTCAACTGGTGCAAATTGTGGTTTTCCTTCCCTACACTTGTGGTTTGCATCAGGGCAGCTATGCTGGTCACTGGCTACCGATGGCTGAATCCCAAATAGATACAAAGCCTAGGGCAGTTTCACCTTAAACAATCTGTGTTGACTTTAACTACGTCTTATGGAAGGAGAGACTTCTCTGATTGCTCATTTTCTTGCCAAAATAGTTCATTTCAAGTGTCTCTTTTAAGTGTCTTAAGAGCACAGGTCATGCAATGCCATATAAATCTCAGAATTTACAGGGTGCCTATATTATATGCAAGATAATCAGGAAATTGTGCCTAATAGGAAACTGTCAGCAAAAGATTATAAGAGAAATATACAAGACAGGTAATGCTGGTGCTGTAGATTTGCAGGAAGGTAGGGAAAGCACAGGGTAGGAAACAAAGGCCAGTTCTAAACTAGAAACTCTATACAGGCAAAAAGCTCTAGTGTAGATGCAGTTATACCAACATAAAAGTGCTTTTATCAAGATAGCTTATTTTGCCTGGGGAACTGTTAAAGGCTATATAGGCAAAAGCACTTTTTTGCTGCTCTAAACTGCATCTGCAGTAGGCAGGTTTGCCAGTCTGGGTCTACCAACAAGTTTTTTTAGTGTTAGTGGAAGCCAACAGACTGGATTGTTAGAGTCCCACATCCAAACATCCTCTTCCTCACTCTGGTGCCTGTAGGTGGGAGTGGGTAATATGGGCTGTGACAAGGTGAAATCTTTAGAATCACTTTTCAAACCATAACCCTATCTCAGAGGGTATGTCTACACTATATTGTAAACCGGGGTCTGTGGACCCAGGATTGTGCTTTTCAAGCCCATGTTTGCGTGGCCACACTGCACTGTAAACCTGGGCTTACAATTGCCGGACCTGAGTCTCACAGACATACTAAAGTGTCCATGCCGCACTACACAGACTTTCTGAATTGGGCCTGCAGCTTGAGCCGCAGCCACACCACAAATGACAGGTAAAATAGCAGGGTAGATGGCAGAGACACTGCTTGGGCACATAGAGAGCCATGTAGTCTATATTCCCTAAGGTTCTGGCAAGGCTTTACTCACCTAAGCAGGGCTTCACCATTTACATTGCTATTTCTACCTGTGCTAGGTGGCTGTGGGGGCGGGGGGGGCAGGGCATGTACTCTACACACCCATGTGAAGGAGTGTGAAGTGTAGACGTGCCCTCCGAGGTTGCTCCCTTGTGTTTAGGGACGACACCGATTGCTTTCCTTTGTTTCCTTCTTTTTGTCAATGTCTCATTGAAGTTAATAAGACACTTACAGTTAAGCGTGTGCTCATGTGCTTCGGATTGAGGCCAAAATACTCAGCACTTCACATGATCGAGCTCATGGTGTGTATATACAGACTGGAGTCATTCAGATGCAGCAACAGAATTCTTCTTTGGACACAAACTGCTTGGGCAGTGTAAATGGTGAAGCCCTGCATGTGCTTAAGTGCTTTGAATTAGACACAATTTATTTTTAAAATATTTTTCTCCCTCCAGTTTGTGACGAGCAGGGCCTAGTGGCAAGCTCTCTATGTTGAAAAAAGCTAAATTCCTCTCTTCTTTTTAGTTCTCACTAGTGCTTTTGTCTGATCCTCTTTCATGGCTAATTGTGTTGTGGCTCCAGAGGCAGAACTCTTATTGAGTTCAGTGAGGGCTAATCACATTTTTTGTTCAAAAATGTTTTGTATTTTAAAAGGGCCTATTTTAAAGCTAAAACTTTTGCAGCAATTGATCGCTTTAAAAAAAATCAATTCTCACCAGAAAAAAAAAACCAAAAACAGTCTGACAAACCAAATAATTAGCAAATTTTCAAAATGGAAAAAAAAATGCTCCGTTATTTATTTTCTCCCTTTTTCCCCTCACTCCCTCTTGCTTTTAGAGGCAAAATAGAAAAAGGGGTGTGGCAAAAGAGATGGGCCTCTGTCCTTTTAAATTCTCATTTCTGATATCTTTTCTGACATTCAGTTACAAGAGGTTGTGGTAATTTTTTCACTATATAAATAGCACTAGATACATGGCATCTCAAAAACAGGAACTGCATTCTACCTTCAGCTGGCAGGAAAGGGATGGCATCCTTTCTGCAGTCCCAGCAGAGATGTCTATCCTGCTGCCCTCGGATGTGCACACTTCAGGTCATGGTTGAGGCTTACACAGGGCTAACAGTCTTTTCAGCTATTAAGATCTGAGTCAAGTTAAACTTTGAAAGCCTCAATTATGAAGTTGTCGGCCCCTTGTTCAGCAAAGTAGTAGTGCCACTGACTTCAGTGAATGTTGAATCAGGGAGTTAATGAGGTAATAATATAAACTTAAAGGGGGACAAAAAGCAGCGTCTTTTCATTCAGTAAACTTCACCCACTTCTCAGTTGGGCTAACAAATCTGACTCCCTTTTTAGCCACTGAGAAACAACAGCTTTTTATTTGCATTTGGGTCCCCCTAGTGGAGGAAGAAAGAACTTGAAAGCTTTCAGAACCCACCATGCTTCTGACAGCTCAGAGAAACAATCCCAGCAACATGGAACTTCTCTCTGCTTGCTCTCTAATTCTGTCCAGGGCCTCTTACCCCCACCTTGGCAAATATCAGTTTTCAGCAGGGTGACCCCACACCCATTCATTGTCCAGGCTTTGCCCAGCAGGGCTCCCAACATGGTAATCTCAAAAATATGGGCCCCAAGTACAAAACTTAGTCCAATTATTACCACATTTCCCCAAACTCCCGCAAATATGCAAATAGAGTGCTGTCTCACTCAGTCACGTCCCCTTGCTCTCCAGCAGAGAGCATCAGAGAGCTCACTCAATTGCCTCCCTTCTCTTGTAGGTCTAACAAATAAAATAAATTTCCTGATGCCCTCAGGAGAAGCTGGTGGGCTGCCTCTATGGAACATCCCATACAGACCCTGCAGGCCAGCCTGGTCTCTCCTGGCAGTGGGAGCAAGGGGAGGAAGTAACTCTGCCTGGTTTCCCTCAGTCTCTCCTCCTCTATTAACCTGAGGTCCTGCAGCCTATAAGCCTAGAAGACTGATCACACAGTGGCTTCCTTACCATCTGCTGTGCTTCCAGACTGTGCCAGGAGGAAATCTTCATCCTGAGTAAAACATTCTAGACACTGATCATAAGAACCGCACATGGGCTCTCATCTTTCTTACATAGGAGGCAGCGTAATTTAGTGAATAGTGTTTGAAATTATCAGATTTATGATGAAACTAAATGTAGTGAAAGCTCTGAATAAATCTGTCAACAGCCTTATGACACTGTTGAAAAAGAAAGATGACTATGTTTATACTAAGGTATCACCACTGATGTATGACCTCTGTTGCACAATTGTGATAAATCTTATATAAAGTATGCCTTGTAAGGTATCATTGGAAAAGTTGTAATCTGTTAAACAATGTTATCCTGTTTCTAGGTGTGTATTATCATTGTATGTGAAGTTATGAATCTTTGCTATGTGTTTGTATCTGAAACATATTGTGTTCCTGGGTAACACACACAAGACATATTTGCATCCAGACCAGCCAGCCAAGTTGATGGGCCATTAAGGAGAATCAACTCTTCCAGTGGGCCCCTCCTGAGGACACCTCAGACAGTATATGGACAATGGAGGCCCAGTGAGTCAGCAGGGCAGGTGGAACATGTGCTCCCTGACTACATGTTTGAGACAATAACTTTCCATAAACATGGGCTAAGAATATAAATGGAGACTGTGACATCATCCCTTTGCCACTTTCCTGCTCCACATCTCTGGACTATGATTTCTAACAAAGGGAAGCTTTGAACATTGGCCTGAGGACCCCCAATCTTTTGGGTGATCCAGAGAGACTTATTGAAAGCTAACAGATTTAACATCACTGCTATTATCCTGATCTACAAACTCTGAAATCAACAGCAATGTACAAGATTCATTTTAACCTTTTAATAACTCTGCTTTTTTTATTAATAAATCTTTAATTAGTAAAGATTGGCTGCAGCATAGTATTTGGTAAGATCCTGAAGTATATATTGTCCTGCGGTAGGTGTCTGGTTCTTTGGAATGGGAAGAACCTAATATGTGATTACTGGTTTTAATGATGATTTATCACAGAAGTCTAGTTTGCCTGGGTGGTGCGTGAGGGGCTAGAGGTTCCTGAAGGGGACAGTCTGTGGCTCAATAATAACTAGCACAGTATTTTGGAAGCACATATTTGTTACTGGCTTGGTGAAATTTTATGATAGCGTATTCCACCAGTCTAGGGTATATACCATGTATTCTGGCAGTCTGACCTGAGATTGGCACTCTTAGCTGTGTCTTATCCTATTGGGATTCAGGAAGTGGGCAGGCGGAAGCCCACCCATTGCGAAAGGACCTCCCCCAGCCTAAGGGGAGGATCCACAGGGCCTGGAAACCAAATGATTCTGGGGGACAACTAATGAGATAACAGGGACAGGAGTGAGGTCAAATGGTCAAACAAAGGGAACCCGATGGGGACACTGAGCAGAGAACCCCAGACAGCGCCCACTGCTCCTCAAAGGTGTCAAGGGAGCCAGCGGACACCGCCCAGAGGAACTCTGCCCAGATGCATGAGCAGACAGAGGATCAGAAATAGGCCCCACCGTCACAGGAGACCCTGTCGGCCAAACTCCTCTCCCTGGTTTTATAGATGGTCATTTTGGCCAGGGCTAGGAGGAGGTTGACCAGGAGGTCCCGTGACTTTGTGGGGCCACGGATGTCTTATATCAGGCAGTGTGACTAGCATGTGCATCCAACACAACCTAGTGTGGTGCTTGACCAGTGGTGAGCTGGAGCCGGTTCGCACCGGTTCACGCGAACTGGTTGTTAAATTTAGAAGCCAGTTTAGAACCGGTTGTTAAAGGGGTGGGCAAACTCCGGCCCGCGGGCCAATCATCCTGTCCATCCCACCTGAGCTCCCAGCTGGGGAGGGTCCCCCAGCCCCTCCCCCGCCTTCCCCCCTCTCGCAGAGCCTGGCGCCAGCGCTCTGGACTGCTCCTGGGCAGCTCAGCAGCTCCTGCTGCTTTGAGCAGCATGATAAGGGAGTGGGGCTGCGAGCTCCAGCGGGCTGCGCAGTATCCATACACGCTGCCCTGAGCAGCATGGTAAGGGGACCAGGCCAGGGCTGGGAGGAGGGGTAGGATAAGGGTCAGGGAGCAGTTGGAGAGGGTGGAGGTTCTGGGGGGGCAGTCAGGGGACAGAGAACGGGGGGGCTTGGGTAGGCGTGGGAGTCCTGGGGGGGTCTGTCGGGCTGGTGGTGGATGGGGATGGGGCAGTCAGGGGACAGGGAGTGGGGCAAGTTGCTTAGGGGATGGGGCCCTGGGGGGAAGTTAGGGTGGGGGGGTCTCGGGCTTGTACTCACTGGGCGGTGCTTAATAACCAGTTCCCTTCCAGGTCGGCAGCGGCACATCGTTCACTCACTCTGGGTCTTCGGCGGCACTAAAGGACCCACCACCAAAGTGCCACCGAAAACCCGGAGCGAGTGAAGGGCCCACTGCCGAAATGCCACAGAGGACCTAGTAGGGAACTGGTTATTAACATTCTGGCAGCTCATCACTGTGCTTGACGGATGAAGAAAAGCAGAGATACTATAGGAGAAGAGAGAGTTAGAATCCTTTGTGCTCACTGTATATGCAGCATTTACCCATAGGGCTCCTGGTCCTTTTTAGGGTTAGAGGCTTTGTAAGCATCCAGAAGATAATAAGGTGATAAGTAACAGTCAACATGGATCTGTCAAGAATTAATCATGTGACACCAACCTAATATCCTTCTTTGACAGTGTAACAAGCCTTGTGGATGGGGGGAAGCAGCAGATGTGATATTACTCAATTTCAAGTAAGCCTTCTGATACTGTCTTACATGACTATCTCATAGCAAACTAGGGAAATATAGCCTAGACAAACCTACTGGTGCACAACTGCTTGGAAAATCATACTCAAAGAACAGTTATTAATGTTCGCAGTCAAGTTACAAGGGCAAATGGAGTGAGGTCCCACAGGGATCTGTCCTGAGTCCAGTTCTATTCAGTATCTGCATAAATTATTTGGATAGTGGCATAGAGAGTACGCTTATCAAGTTTGCAAACAATACCACGCTGGGAGGGGTTGCAAGCACTTCCAGGGACAGGATTAGAATTCAAAATTGGACAAATTGAAGAAATGGCCTGAAATAAATAGGATGAAATTAAATCAGGACAAATGCAAAGTACTCCACTTAGGAAGGAACAATCCGTTGCACACATACAAAATGGAAAATGACTGCCTAGGAAGGAGTACTGCAGAAAAGAGTTATAGTGGATCACAAATTAAATAAAAGTCAACAGTGTAACGCTGTTGCAAAAAAAGTGAATATCATTCTGGGATGTATTAGCAGGAGTGTTGTAAGCAAGACACGACAATTTTTCCACTCTACTCAGCGCTGATAAAGCTCAGCTGGAGTACTGTTTCCAATTATGGGCAAGGAAAGATGCGGACAAATTAGAAAAAGTCTAGAGGAGAGCAATAACAATGATTAAAGGTCTAGAAAACATGACCTATGAGAAAAGATTGAAAAAACTGGGTCTGTTTAGTCTGGAAAAAAGAAGATTGGGGGGGACATGAGAACAGTCTTCAAGTATGTAAAAGGTTGTCATAAAGAGGAGGGTGATAAATTGTTCTCCTTAACCACTGAGGACAGGACAAAAAGTAATGGGCTTAAATTGCAGCAAGGGAGATTTAGGTTAGACTCTTCCTAACTCTAATGGTAATTAAGCATTGGATCAAATTACCCATGGAGGTTGTGGAATTTCCATCACAGGCGGTTTTTAAGAATAGGTTAGACAAACCAGGTATAGTCTAGAAAATACTTAGTCCTACCCAGTGCCAGGGTCTGGAATAAATGCCCTATCAAAGTGCCTTCCAGACCTGGTATTTCTATAATTCTGTTATTCTTCTCACTATATAATTAGATACAAAAAAACTGTGTAAGTAATTTCTTATGTTTTTGTAAAAACAGAAATTCCATCCTGTGGAACCATATGGGGTCATTAGCAGACCTGGAACCTTCAGATCTACTGCAGAGACCTCTATCACTGCAGCTAACTGGTAGGAGAAGGCCATTGTCCTCTTGGTGGACCAGTGACGATAAGACACTCTACCAGTGCTTTTCACAGATGTTTGCTGACAGCAAAGGAATATTGAGACTCATGAACAAGGCTAAGATTTTATCACAATTATTTTTAGTAAAAGTCAAACAGGTCATGGGCAATACTTCAGGGAGCCGCGGACCAGTCTGCTACTTTACTAAAAATAATTGGGGGGCAGAGCTAAGCAGGGGAGACGAATGGAGTCCCATGGCACGGGGCACAGACCCAGCTCCAGCAGCCGCAGAGGGGAGGGCGCAGCCACGGGAGGCACACAGCTACCATTCTGGAGCTGGCCACAGCTGCGGGAAGGGGTGTGCAGCCCCGACTGCAGCCCCCACCAAGCCCCAGCCGCAGTGGGAGGGGAGGCACACAGCCCCCAGTGCAGCCGCGAGGGACATGCAAAGTCATGGAAAAAATTTTAAAAGAGAGAGTGGTTACGGAGCAGGAGGCCGATGGCAACTGGGATAGTTTACAGCATGGATTTACGAAAGGTAGATTGTGCCAAACCAACCTGATCTCCTTCTTTGAGAAAGTAACAGATTTTTTAGACAAGGGAAATGCAGTGGATCTAATATATCTAGATTTCAGTAAGGCGTTTGATACGGTACCGCATGAGGAATTACTGGTTAAATTGGAAAGGATGGGGATTGAAATGAAAATCCAGAGGTGGATAAGGAGCTGGTTAAAGGGGAGACTGCAGAGGGTAGTATTGAAGGGGGAACTGTCAGGTTGGAGGGGGGTCACTAGTGGAGTTCCTCAAGGTTCGGTTTTGGGTCCAATTTTATTCAATCTATTTATTGCTGACCTGGGAACCAAGAGTAGGAGTGGGCTGATAAAGTTTGCGGACGACACCAAGTTGGGAGATATTGCCAATTCGGAAAAGGATCGGGATATCCTCCAGGGAGATTTGGATGACCTTGTAAGCTGGAGTATTAGTAACAGGATGAAATTCAATAGTGAGAAGTGTAAGGTTATGCATTTAGGGATGACTAACAAGAATTTTAGTTATAAGCTAGGGATGCACCAGTTGCAAGTAACGGAGGAGGAGAAGGACCTAGGAGTCCTGGTTGATCGTAGGATGACCATGAGCAGGCAATGTGATGTGGCCGTTAAGAAAGCAAATGCGGTATTGGGATGCATTAGACGAGGTATTTCTAGTAGGGATAAGGAAGTGCTAGTCCCGTTATATAAGGCGTTGGTGAGGCCTCATTTGGAGTATTGTGTGCAGTTTTGGTCTCCCATGTTTAAGAAGGATGAATTCAAACTGGAACAGGTACAAAGAAGGGCCACTAGAATGGTCCGAGGAATGGAAGGCCTGTCATATGAAAGGAGACTTGAGGAGCTCGGTTTGTTTTCCTTAACCAAAAGAAGGATAAGAGGAGATATGATTACACTCTTTAAATATATCAAAGGATAAATACCAGGGAAGGAGAGGAATTATTTCAGCTCAGTGCTAATGTGGACACGAGGACAAATGGATATAAATTGTCAGTTAGGAAATTTAGGCTAGAAATTAGAAAGGTTTCTAACTATCAGGAGTGCAATACTGGAACAGCCTACCGAGGGAAACAGTGGGGGCGAAGGACCTCCATGACTTTAAGACTAAGCTAGATAAGTTTATGGAGGAGATGGTATGATAGGATACCGGGCTTAGTCAATAGGTTAATTAAGTGCCACACTGGTAAATAGTACAATGGGTCAATGATATGTTATTCTTAACCTTTTTCCAGAGGGTATGGCTGGAGAGTCTTGCCCGCATGCTCGGGGTTCAGCTGACCGCCATATTTGGGGTCGGGAAGGAATTTTCCTCCAGGGTAGATTGGCTGTGGCCCTGGAGGTTTTTCGCCTTCCTCCGAAGCATGGGGCAGGGGTCGCTTGCTAATGGAGTGGGGAGATCGGCTAATGTGGCCTGCATCTTGCAGGAGGTCAGACTAGATGATCATATTGGTCCCTTCTGATCTATGATTCTATGATTCTATGATTCTATGACATGGGCGTGCAGCCCCAGCTGCAGCCCCCGGAGAAAGCCGCGGGGTGGGGGTACACAGCCCCACTTGTAGCGTTCGCTGAGCCTGGGATACTTCGGGGCTGGGGCGTGTGGCCCCCGCTGCAGCCTCTGCCAAGCCCAGGATGCTAGAGCATCTCAACAAAAAGTTGTAAGAATTTTTTAACATAGGCAAAACAATTTATCTTTCTCTAAACTCAGCCTCCAACGTGGCTAAAACTGTTTTTGCTGAATCTTTCCAAGGCAGACCTACAGCACAGAAGATTTCAGACCAAACAGTTTAAGTTTAGCAAAGTTCTAAGCACAGGTCCTTATAACAGAAAGTGTTTGGCAACTTTAGCTATAGACATTGCTACCAGCTCCACCTATAATATATTCAGCTTAGTTTACAGTGCACAAAGCACTTAGCAGAGATCCTAAGAGTTTTCACTGTTGTTTGCATTGATGTTTGCTATGAAAATTGTGATGATTCATGTATGAATAAAAACCATCAAGCCCAAGCAATCCTGGCATTACACATAAAACTTCCCTTTCCTCCCACATGTTAACATGGAGATTCTTGGGTAACTAGACCTGAGAAGCTAAATTCACTGTATAAATAATTCAGTATCAAAACCACTGGTGGGAAATCTGGAAAGTTACCATCTGACCTACCATATGTGGTTACTATGGAAATAGCTCTCTCCTTTAACTTAATGTACTCGGGAGTGGGAACAGTTTCCTTATGATTCACATGAATCTCTGGCATGTGCTTCACTGCTAAGTGCCAGAGAAAACTGCATTAGTTGCAGTGATACAATAATATCCTTGACTGGATTACAGAGTTGGGAATTGGCATGACTCAGATCTGAATTAAACAGAGTGAGTTTAGAATATCGGTCAGTAAAAACAAAATCAGATGGTTACTTGGCACCCAGTACTAGCAACTGGTCATGTTAAATGCTCATAACGTTAGTCCCAGAACAGTCATAATGCTACATTCACATTAAATAAATACAGCTTCAGTTCCAGTCCACAGACAAGATTCACTTTGACCTACTTGTGAGACATGTTTCTGTTTAGAATTTTCTTTTTAAACAAAGACTGGCTAGTGGGTTGAGTGTGATCTAAAGGAATAAATCCCAGCTTCGGAGTCAGGAAATCCTGAATTCTAATCCTATCTCTGCTAATGACTCACTTTATGGCCTGCCTCATGCAAATCACGTCACCTGTCCATCTCATTTACTACATCCATAAAATAGGGGTGATAACACTCTTCTGTCTGCATCACAATGATTTGAAGAGGAAAAGGGCTGATAGGAGGTCAGATATGATGATAGAAATAGTATAAGAATCAGGATAGAACAAAATGTTCACAGCTATTATTAGTCTGAGAGGTTTTTCTGAAGTCTACACTTTAGGAAATGTGTTAGAGTTTTTCCACAGATTAACCTAAGTAGCGAAATATATTTTTTTTTAAAGTTTGCACTATCTTTATGGTAACAAATCACAGATCTGACTCAGCAAAAAGCATTATCACCTAGCTGTGCAGAAACTGTAAGTACTTTTCAGTGAATCAAACCATAAAAAAGGTTATTTATGCATTGACAATAATAATCAGCTTACATCCCAAAGGACAAACCACAGATTCATTCTGTAGCCTCCATAGGCACAATTGTCCTGAAGGTGATTGAGAACCAAATGGAGTCAATAGGAATTATGTAGAGAGAACAGCTGCAGAATTGCACCTCACATTTATAAGTGTTCATTTCACCCACCACAAAAATGCTGCCACCTCAGTGATGAAATGCAGCAGTTGTTTAGCAGTACATATTACCAGTGGTAGTAGCAAAGGGCAGCTACAATATTTTATGGTATTTATTAGGTTTTATAATTTTTTACAGACCAGCTATAAGTTATTAACATTGTAGAGTTATCATTTTAATTCTATAATTAAATACAGAGTTAACATTTACAGCCCTAGTGATTTTTTTTCAACTTACATATGCCAGTGTTGGCTCTGGCCTTTTAAAGAACACGACAAATTCTAGACATGCCCTGCGTGATGGAAAGCTTAAACTACATTGTAATGTTTAGCCATTAGGTGGTACTGTATGAAGAACACGATGCACATCTTTGCTGAGTGCTGGAGACAATCTACATTCTTTCTTACAATAAAGTTATTGTTGTGCCTAGCATCCATTTTGCCTCTGCCTCTGTGTGACTGACCTGATGTGGTGTCAGAAGAAAAAACATAGACACTGCAGAATTTCATCAAAACGCCGAAGTTTCATGCCTCAGAGAGCTTCCGCTTTGACAGACCATCAAACTGGCTTTGTTGGAAAGAGCGGTTTGCACATTTTCATATTGCAACTAAATAAGGTTGCCAGACATCCGGTTTTCGACAGGAACACCCATTAAAAGTTCAGTTTCAAACCTTATAGAAGAACTTTGCAATCACTTGTATGTATATGATCTATTAATCATTTACAACTCTTTTTTTCTTTTCTTTTATTAATAAACCTTTAGTTTTTAGTTACTAAAGGATTGGCATCAGCATGATTATTGGGTGAGATCTGAGTTATATATTGACCTGGCTAGTTGGCTGGTCCCTATCACAGATTAAATTGGTTTTCAGTACCCACTCATCATAAAGTCTAGTGTCTGGGTGGTGAGCCAAGGGCTGGAATGCCTAAGGAACCTGCATTTTTGACTTCTTGTTAACCAGTGTGGTGAGACAGAAGTTCACTTTTGTTACTGGCTTGGTATATCTAATGATAGAATAACCAGTTTGGGTGAGTCTGCCCTATTTCTCAGCAGTCTGTCCTGAATTCGGTAGCCTCAGCTGTGACCCACTGAGGCACAGTGACATGACAAAACCCTTAATGAAGTTCTTAGCTGAATCAGGGAGTCTGGCCTCAAGTGTATTTTTTGTTTATACCAAATTAAATTTTTGGGACAGATAATAAGCAAAGATGGAATTAGTCAAAGCCCTGAGAAAATAAAAGCAATTAGAGAAGTGAATACACCAACAAATGTACCGGAACTGAGACTCATACTGGGGATGGTAAATTGTCTTGGCCAATATTTGCTAGACCTTTCTACTGTGACAAAACTGATAACAGCAACTGGATATAGTCTAGCACAACTCCTGATGGGAAGACAGCTCATAACTACTATTCTGACTTGGGTTCTTTTCCTGACTCCAGAGTGCCCGGACATAGAGAGAGTAGCCAAATCAGATAAAAAGGCAAATAGAACTTACACACACTTTTACAACAGACATCACTCAGTTAGAGAATTGCCTGATCTGGAATCTGGTGACCATGTTTGCGTCAAACTGGATGGAGAAAACATATGAAGCTCCAGTTTTAAAGAAAAAGAATGCATCACCCAGATCATAGATTGAGACAGTGGAGTTGAAAAGAAACTGTCAACATGTTCAGTTCATTCCAACGAATGAACAGTCAATGGAGCAAACTCTACAAATTGCAGCTGCAGAACCAGGAGAAGAAGGTTCATCTATTCCAAATGTCCCAGAGACAGCAGTTGCAAATAAAAGACAGGCTAGTCACCAATTTGTTACTTGTTCTGGCTGTGTAGTTAACAAAACAGTATGCTTTAGGGATGAGTAACAGATGAGCACATGTTGAGATTTAAAGTTACTTTGAAAATATATATATTGTTTTTAACTTGTTAAAATGTAGAAGAAAGATTAAAAGGGGGAGATGTGATGCAAAGCTTAAACTGAATAACATCTGGTCACTAGGTGGCACTGTGTGAAAAATACTGCAGCCCATCTTTGCCCAGCACTGGAGACAATCTAAGTTCTTTTTTTCATAATAAAGTTGCTGTTGTGTCTCTTGTCTCTGTGTGACTAACCTGACACCCAGAGCCTTAACCCTCCCCCCGCCCCCCCCCCCCAAGGAAAGAGGTGAACATCCTTTTACTTTAGTTATTTAAATCTGAACAGGCCAGGGAGAGGAAAAGCCCTACAGAAGGGCTGTGACCTCCAAGAGGTCAATGACCGGGTGTCACAAACACTTTTGTTGCTAAAAGGGAGAGGGGTCCCAGCTACATTGGAGAGAGAATATGGTGAGTCCCACTGTGGAAGAAGTTAAACTGCACCATAATTATACTGTATATAAAACCCTACTGTAAATTGGTAGGGCCAGGGCAGTCAGGAAGTGGACAGAGGTAGCTTTTTTCCACAAATTGACATATATCAGTTTGCCTGGTGGCCTGGGAGAATGGATTTGCTTATGGCAAGAGGTCGCCAGCTCAAATCCTGAGGGAGCCCCTTGTAAGAGGTATACAAAATATAGGATTGCTCACTTGCCTTTTTTTTTTTTTGCCATGTTCATGAATCCAGTGCTTATTTTGTGTGTGAACATTTCTACAAACTGACTTTCACTCATGAACAAAACAAGCCACCAAAGTAATCAGAAAATGTGTTTCATTTCACAATGAAATTCATTTCAGGATAGAAATGGAAATACCATGTGATGGCAAGTGGCCAGTCGTAATACACTACAACATCACTCTCTCAGCCTTGTCCGTTTCACGAGCTGTCTTTGCAACACTTTTTTTTAAGCTATAGAAAGAGTTTTTGTTTTGGACACAAAGAGCTTGCAAATTGGTTCTGCATCTTAGTTGATGGTGCTCAAAACAGCAGATAATTTACATGGCAAAGATGATACATTAGATCATCTGCTACAGAAGAGAAGTCATTAAGGCTCATCTTCTGGGGCATTTAAGCTCCTAATTCCCATTTAAATCAATGGGAGTTAGACACACAGATCCGTTTAAGGATCTGGGCCTAGTTGCCTTCAAAGCAAGCTGATGCTGCCCTAAAAAGAACAATCTTTTGTATCATTGTGCTAGTTATTGTCATCAAAGGCCTCTCTTGCCTCCTGGGCTGGGCTGTTCTGCAGCTCTGCTCTACTCTATTGTTTGAAGTAAGAGCAGCTATGTGACTGTCTTGCTATTAGAGCTCTATTTATTTTGTTTGAAGCTAGGATGAGTTTCAATTGCTGGGGAGAATTTTATGGGGTTTGAATGAACTCCGTGAAAAATTCAGCAGTGAAAATTGGGCAGATCTTAGCAATTTCCTTTGAACTCCAAAGTAAAACCCAAGGGGTAGGAATCAAGGTAAACTGAGACAACAAATCCCCTTCATACTGAAAGAGCTACGGGGAGAATTCAGTTTAACATTTACAAACAATAAACTGAGCATCTGCATAAGGGTAAATTCTGCTCTCACTTAGACCAATGTAAAAGCTCTCTGAAGTCAGTGGTGTGACTCTAGATTTATAGCAGTTTGAGGGCAGAATTTGACCCATTATGTGCAATATGGTCAACATTTTACATTAAATTTTCTCTCGAGCTGACCTGCAAACTGCACATTTTTTTAAACCTATTTAATTTACCACATCCAGTTCCACCTACAATCCCTTTAATGCTCTTTGTAAGTCCCTAGTACCTCAGGCATTAGGCTATTCACTCTAGCAATTCCTGACTTGTGTTTGCTCCTTGCTAGCCTGCTTTTTCTCAGGCACACAGCAATAATACAGATTTTAACACCACTAGTGTTGTACATAAAACAGGATGCAAAAGCCAAATTCCTCCCGCATTAACATCCATGGAACCCCAGTGAATTTAATAAGTGTAACTTTGGGCAAATAATTGAACTGTCAAAGTAACAACATTCCATCTGATATAGAAGAGAAGTTAGGCCATTATGTCTGGTCACACTGCTGTCCATTAATACTGTAACAGGGTGGCTTAACCCTTAATGGCTGGGGGTGAGGGTCTGGGTCTAGCTAGCCATGGCTACTAACGAAGGTATACCTGTGTGAGAGAAACTGATTCCCTATAAAGAGCAGCAGTGGCTGCAATGAGTGGGGAATGCTGGGGAAGGATAGCTCCATGGTTTGAGAAACCCAGGGTTGTAAATTCAATCCTCGAGTGGGCCATTTAGGGAACTAGGGTAAAAATCCATCTGGGGATTGGTCCTGCTTTGAGAAGGTGGTTAGACTAGATGACCACCTAAGGTCCCTTCCAGCCCTAGGATTCTAGGAAACAAAATCCTGAGAAGCTGGGAGCAAGACTGGCTTTTGCACAGACTTTAAACTGCACCCCAGCTTTGGAAGAGAGAGTTGGGAAGCCCTCCCTAAGGGGAGAGAGACACTGAACTGGGAATGGGTCTAGGGGACCAGTAGATACTTGAGGACTGAATAACTTGAATCCAGGTGGGAAATGGTTTGATCCCCTCTTTGGATATGGCTACTCTTGGAGCAGAGGAATGTGATTCCCAGCTCAGAGATAGATTCACGCTAGATCTCAAACTGGCATGCTAAAAATAATAGTGTAGCCACAGCACCACAGGCCGTGGCGTGAACTAGCCGCCCTGAGTACAAACACACCTGGACCCCATGAGTACCTACTCAGGGTGGCAAGCTCATGCTGCCACTCATTGCTGCCCATGCTACCACTGGGCTACTGTTTTTAGCATGTTAGCTCAATCAGTGCTAACGTGAGTATGTCCACATGAGCTGGGAATCACACCCCCAGCCCGAGTGCAGACATAGCCTATGAGATCACTGGACTGCAAGTCAAGAGATGTGGGTGTTGTTCCCAACTCTGCCTCTGACCTGCTTTGGAAACTTAGGCAAAAAAAAAAGATGTAAAGTGACATGCCTGTTTCTCCTTCCATCCTTTGTCTGAATGTCTACTGAGACTGCAATCTCTTCAGGGCAAGGACTGTCTTCTACTATATGTTTGTTTGTACAGGGCCTAGCAAAATGGGGCCTCAATCTTGATCATTACTTTTAATTACTTAACAATATCAACCTCTGTGCCTCAGTTTACCTATCTCCAAAATGGGAATAATACCACTTTGAGGTTGTTGTGAGGTTTCAATAACTAATGCTTGAGGTCTTCGATGAAAAGATGCTATAGAAGAAGGAAGTATTTTTTTCCTGAATTCAGAATTTCTCCTTTAAGCCAAATAGAGTCATAGTGGAGATTAAACAGCAGGCAACCGCACTCCAAGCTCCCTGCAGAGCCCAACCTCAGATCTGCATTAGAAAGCACATGAGAGATTTACACCAGATTACCTACTGCTGCAGCACTGTGTTAAACGAACTGTGTTTTGCTAACTCAGGCAAACAGAGTTTTATAATATCAGCTAAATCAGGCTCAGTAAAACGTCTGTATAGCACAGGCAGGCTACTTATGAAGGAAAAGTTCCACAATATGAACTGGAGGAGGGAGGAAGGGGGAGGGCTGAGGGTGGCATGGGGAGGTACTGAGACTTGGCAGGGGCTGGGAAGGAGAGTCCTGGGGGTTCCTACCTGCTCCCAGGCCCATTCCAGGCTCTTCAGTTCTCACTTCCTGCTCCCCAGACCATCTCAGGGGTGCAGCTGCCACTCTAGCCCCTCTGGGTCCCATTCTTGCCTCTGCTCATCCCCTGGGTGTGCACAAATTTATGTGGGGGCAGAGCCCCCCACAGTATTTCCACTAAGGGGGCACTAGCCCCCTTATCTCCAGTTCCACTGCCCCTGCGAAGAGCAGGGTTACATTGTACTTTGTCCCATCTCAGCATCTTGATTTCCTTTTCTAAACACTCAGAACAAAGCACCATTGTGTTTCTGCCATTGAGCATCTGAATCCCCACCAGTCATTTATATAATAAAATACAAATAATAATAATAAATATCATCTAACAATCAAGGACTTGGAGGACAGGGCAGAACTACATTGCCCCAGCAGGAGCTCTGGAAGACAATATGTCTCAGAAAGGCACAATGGGCTAAATTCACAAGACTAGGGCTAGATTTTGCCTAATGGGATTCATGACCCCCAGGCTCACGGTTAGGTGCCTAAAAAGGGGATTCACAAATACCAGCATGCTGAGTGGTGAGCTGCCCTAAGTTAGCCAATAGAAAGTGTTGAGGAAAGGGTGTGACCTAAGACCTGCCCTTCAGAGGGTCTTCTGAATACCCCAGAGCCCATGGCATGGGGGATTCAGAAGTGCATGTCACTCAGGCACCCCATAGAAGCTGTACCACTACATATAATTATTCAAACAGTCATAGGGCAAGAATGTCTCAATGATTTGGGCATTCACATTGGTAGTAGAAGACCCATGTTCTAGTCCCCATGCACTAATGAATATTTTGTTACATAGCGGAACAGCTTCAACAGAAGAAACAGAGAGCCAGTGGTTAGGGTGCTTACCTAGAAGGTAGGACACCTAGCTTCAAGTCCCTGCTCCTCAGTGTGACAACTGAGCAGATGTCTACATTTTCACTAGGAGCTGTAAATTCCAACGGGAGGAGATATACATGAACTAGTGTGCTAAAAATAGCAGTACAGCCATGGGAGGGGCTAGCTGCCCTGACTACAGTCCTGTCTGTGTAAGATCTCAGGCCTTTTTCTGCCGTAAACAGCAGGAGCTACACTAGTACAGCAGCAGCCATGAGCAAAGAACCAGAATCACATCCTCACATTCCATCTAAATTGCATCAAAACAATGTAATATAACGCTGTTAAGAAGACACTCCTGTCCTAATAGTACCCACCATCACCAGATAAAGAAACAACTTGTTTTGCCTTTATGGTCTCTACTTCTCTATTGTTTATCTGTGTGGTTTCTGTCTGATTCTTTGATTGTTTCTGTCTGTTGCATAACTAATTTTGCAAGATTTAAATCAACTATGGTGGTGGGGTATGATTGATTAAAGAATTGTTTCGTAATAGGCTAGGATTGGTTTAAAAAGACTGTATTGTAGTACTGTAGTTTAAAATTATTGGTTAAGGCATAGCTAAATAGGACCCAAGTTTTAACTATATAAACTGAGGTCCAAAAGGAAGTTATTTGGAACCTAACTCCAGGACACAGTCCAAGATCAGGGCTGTCAGACCTCAACACCCTGTCAACCATACTGTGCAGAAACTGGAGCTCCAGACAATCTAATCTTGACTGGTTATCAAGAAAAGATCATCTGCTTTATTGGGAATGGTGAGCATTGTATGCTTAGCGTGTGTATTCTATTTTGGTAACTGTTAATAAATGTAAGTTAAGGATATTACTGTGTAAGGCTCTTTCATTGGTAAAAGACCCCACAAACCCACAGAAGATTACTCCCTGAGTCCTAGGAACTGGGTAAGGATGAGTACTTAAATTAACTAGGTTACACCCTGAGCCCTAGGAAGTGGGAAAGGGTGGGGGTGCCAAAATTAACCGGATTACACCTTGAGCCCATGGAAGGGTAAAGGTGGGGTGCCCTAGAGTGTGCCGGTAACCCCTGAGATGCCAGGCACATAGTTGGGCAGCTAGCCACTCGCGGCTACGCTCTTATTTTGAGGGCACTAGCTCAGTCACAGCTAGCGTGGGTATGTCTCCTCAAGCTGGAATTTATACCTCCAGCTCAAAGTGTAGATGGCTATATGCACGCCCAGCCACTGAAATTTAGGGACCTCCGAGACTTTAACAATGGAACCTTAGGTGCCTAGAGACCTTAGGCAGCAGCTGAGTAGCAGCTTTGTGAATGCCAGTGGCACCAAAATGTTGGACTTAAGCACCTAAAGTGTCAGTTAGGCAGCTAAATCCCCCTTGTGAATCTAGCCCTGTGTGACCTCCTGTTGCTCCCAAGCATGCCACCCATCTACTGTTATTTCCATTAATTGGTGAATAAGAACCACAGGAGCACAAGTGAGGCTGCCCTGAAATTGTGACTGCATAGGGAGAGCTGGGGTATGAGAAGAGAGCTGTTTGCGTGCACGGGCCAGCAGCTATCTGATGCTGAAATGAGAAGCTATGCAAATGTAGGAGATGCCTGATAATATCTTCCTAATCCAGACAAATATATTATATTGGTGTTCTGGCTTATTCAGCCACTACAGTTATATATCTATTGTCTTTGGATTTGTTGCTTTTAAACTTTATTATAAGGCATCTAACCATGTACAGAAAGAAAAACAGAAGACAATCCAGCAAAGTGCATCATTATTACATTACTTGGTCAATGGGAGTATTTCCACTAACTGTAATGGGGATTGGATCAAGCCCCAAGTCGCTTCTGCTTTTCTAGGAGTATGCATATTGTATTCTTGGCTGTACCTGTATGAGGGCAGCAGGCCTCCTGGAACTCTCTATAGACTTCATGCCTGGTGTGTCCTCAGATATTGCTGTTGTAGTGCTTAGGCTGTACGCATTGCATTTTCTGTGGTAGGCAGCCTGTCTCGGAGCACTGTAGGTTGTAGAGCTTGGTCTACCAAACTGGCAGACCTCTTGTCATTCAATAATAAGCTGCTCTGTCACTGCCTCACCTCAGAATCAAAGACTATTACATTGGTCCTCCTTACATCCTCCAACTTTCATATGAGAGCAGTTGTCCTTTTAATGATGAAAATGATGGATGATCCCTAAATGGGCAGAGCATCTCAATCTATTCACATCTGATTAATATTATCTGACCTGCTCCAATCTGAGCTACAGCGAAGAGATATGCTCCATATATAGAGTTATCCTTTTTTACGTAATAGCACATAGAGGTCTCTAGCCTGCTCCAGATGTTTCTAATGTAAATGACAGTCCTGGGTGGTTTTGATCTACCTTTTATGGTCATCTTGTCATTATATGAAATCATTCTTGGGAAAGAATGTTGTGGTTTTATCAGATATTTTCTGGAAACTGAACTTTCTATGCCTTTTCTGGTATCCACATGTTTTGAAAGGTTGCTTGCTTTTTTGTATAATTGGTCTGTAGAAGAAGCTGGAGATTTGTGATCCACTCTAACCCCCAGATCCTTTTCAGCAGTTCTACCATTGAGCTAGTTATTTGCCATTTTGTATTTGTGCATTTGATTTTTCCTTCCTAAAAAGCAGTACTTTGCACTTGACAAGATGAATTTCAATAAAGACAATTTCAGACCAATTCTCCAATTTGTCAAGGTCATTTTGAATTCTAATCCTGTCTTCCAAAGTGCTTGCAACTACTATTAGTTTGGTGTCATCGCTAATTAGATAAGCATACTCTCCAGTCTATTATCCAAGTCATTAATGAAAATATTGAATAATACTGGACTGAGGACTGACCCCTATGAGATCCCACTAGATATGTCCTCCCAGTTTGTCACTGATAAGCCATTTGTGAACCATTGATAAATTCTCTTTGAGGATGATCTTTCAACCAGTTGTGAACCCACCTTATAGTAATTTATCTAGACCACATTTCTGTGTCAAGAACCTTACTAAAATAAAGATATATCATATCTAATGCTTCTAACCTATCCACTAGGCCTGTAACCTGTCAAAAAAAGGAAATTAGGTTGATTTGGCATGATTTGTTCTTGACAAATCCATGCTGGCTATTCTTTATAACTCTATTATCCTTCAGGTGCTTACAAATTGATTGTTTAATCATTTATTCCAGTATCTTTCCGGGTATGGAAGTTAGGCCAACTGGTCTATAATTCCCTGGGGACTCTTTGTTCCCCTTTTTAAAGAGAAAACCTACTGCCCAAGACATAAGTTCAATGTCCAGCCCACCTGCTGCCTCCTAGAATGGAGTGAGTGGCATTGCAACCTGGTGCACAGGATTGCAGTCCCACTCAGGTTTGGCTCAGCCACCCCTGCTGCCTTAGACAAAAATGGACCACTCTAGGCAGTTGCTTAATTTGCCAATAGCTAGAGTAGCCCCTGCCTAAAATCCCACTCCAATCTCCTCTTGCTACAACCCAGGTACCCTTAACGCAGGGGTCCCCAGCGCAGTGCCCGTGGACGCCATGGCACCTGCCGGGGCATCTATGTGCACCCGCCTGCTGGCCACCGTGCAAGCAGCCACCGAAATGCTGCCGAGAAGCAGCAACACCGAGAAGCGTCACCTCTGAAATGCCGCTGATTTTCAGCGGCATTTTGGCGGTGACGCCTCTTGATGACACTACTTCTCGGCCGCATTTCGGCGGCGACGCTTCTTGGTGTTGCCGCTTCTCGGCGGCATTTCGGCAGCTGCTTATCCAGCAGCCATGCTCCGCGGCGGCTAGTTGTCCGGCGCCCGCCACACGGAAAGGTTGGAGACCACTGCCTTAATGGTTAGTGAATAGGAGGGGGCTCCCTAGAATTGAGGTAACTGGCAGTCTGGGTACCTACTTAAGCCAAAAACAACAAGGAGTCTGGTGGCACCTTAAAAACTAATAGATTTATTTGGGCATAAGATTGTGTGTGTAAAAAAACACTTCTTCAGATGCATGGAGTGAAAATTACAGATACAGGCATTATATAATGACACATGAAGAGAAGGGAGTTACCTCACAAGTGGAGAATCACACTGGCAGAGTTGGGCCAGCAATGAGTACATTTCAAAATCCCACCCTAGCAGTCTAGAGGAATATATAGTCCAAAAGAGAGTTTACAATCTAATCTAGAGCTTATTATAAGTGTTAGGAAAAGATTCTCAAACTAAAGATTCTCAAAACTGTGGCACAACCATAATAGTGACTACCATATGTTTACAGCTGGAAATGGTGCTAGTCGTGCGGACAGACTCAAAGTGAAATCCCACAGTGGAGTCCTTCTGCTAGAGACATGTTTTATACTGATATATGTTTAAGATACACATGAAAGCAAATGAAAGATCCTCTGCAGAATCATATTTCAATAAGGAGACCCAAAGTGAACCAGAAGGCTCAGAAGGAAACACACAGATAGTAAAGAATCATATATCAAGAAATTTAACAGATGGGAAATTAAAATCCCCACCTCCTGCAAAGAGAATAACATCAGTGAATCTCAAGAGAAGGCTGTGCTGAAGGTTTGAACAACTAAGAGGAAGAATCTCATGAAAGATACTGGAGCCAGAATTTTCCCAGATCTTAGACAATAAACAGGCAGCACTCATGCAAAAAGCAGATTCATTAGAATCTGCAAAACATCTAAAGTAGTAGAGATACATCATATACAGAGACTTTTAAAACAGAAAAGGACAAAGGCTTCATAGCCCAATGAAATCAGTGAAATCACTGACTTAACAGGCTTTGGATCAAGCCCAGGCCAAAACTATATATGGTAGGAAACGATCCTGCATTGGTAGGAAGATGGTCCTATTAGATGACATATTAGGTCTTTTCCATCTGTAGCTTGTAGAGATTATAATGAAGAAGGAAATTATCTACTAGGAGAAAATTAATGTATTAGTAAGTACATCAGTATGAATGGAAAATTATAGGGCATTTATCAGCCAGAGACAAAAAACGGATAGAGGAGGAACTTTTAAGGAATGTTACATTTTTATGAAGCAAATCCCAAGTTTCTCTGAAGATTGGAGAGTTTCAAGGAAACAGAGACAGCAGAAAAAAGATCGTCCAGTGACTTAGCAAGAACTGTTGATTATTTCAGTTTTATGCTGGAGCAGCCAAATCATTCCTAAAGAAGTGCGTTAGTTTTGGCCATCCAAACACCGAGTATATTGCCATTCAAACAAGAAAGTTGCTGTCTTTCAAAATCTTCTGCAGGTGTTACGACAGACATGGACAAGTAGCCAGGGAACTAGTTCAAGTTACATTTGCCAATAGGTTCTAGTTTATTAGTTTGGTTATGCGATAATACTTCAGGACACTTTTCCATATTTAGTGACTATCATGTGCCCAATACTGGGTTTAAAAAAAATTCCTTGGCAGGCTGAACTCAATGGGACTTCTCACCTGCACAATGTTAAATGTTTGCAGGACTGGGACCTTAGCTTGTAGACTCCCTGGGGAAGGAACCAGATCTTTGTACATTACTTGCATAATTCATATATATATTCCAAGGCCAGAAGGGACTACTGTGGTCATCTAATCTGACCACCTGAATAACACAGACCATAGAACATCCCCCAAAATAATTCCTAATCCAGATTTTACACAAAACATCCAATATTGATATAAAAATTGTCAGCAATAGAGAATCCACCATTACCCTTGGTAAATTGTTCCAGTGGCAAAACGGGGCTTCTATCCTGATTAGGGCCTTTTGATCCTACTGTAATAATAATCACCATAATTCAATAAGTGACAGATTAAAAAGAAAGAAAGAAAGAAAAGGAAAAGCTACTTCTATTCATTCTAATATCCTTAATGTGGATTATGTTACTAAATATTTTAGCAAAGAGATCAGACCAAGCCAAAATCTTGTGATAAATACAGATATTAAACTATGCAAAGCCTTAGTGAAAAATGATTGAACTAGCTTTTCCTTGGTATTCCCAGTAGATGGAGCAGCTCTTAATGCAATGCAATCAACAGATTTTCCACATGAATCTGTCTTCCAGTTGTAAGCAGGGTCTGAATGAATGCTTCCCTGACAGCAAGTTGGGAGGGGTGGGGGGAGAAACCCTGAGTGTGTTTATGTAAATACAGTTTGCTCCTGCTTTGCTTAGATTTGCTAGATATTCAGCTGATGGAGCAGTGTTTTGCTCATTGTAATCAACTTGGCTGGTGTGGGGTCACAAATTATGTTAGTACTGGATGCAGGGGTAGTGGAATATGGTTATCAATGTTTGTAATTATTGTGAGAATACAGAAAAGAAGGACTGTGCTTAACCTGTCCCAAAGGAGGGAGTCACTTTCACTTTAAAGAGGGTGGGTAAAACAAGGGTTCGAATATCCGAGCCCCCTGAAAGTAAAAGAGGTTGCAGGGGGGTAGATTTCCCTAATGAGGCAACTGCATACCCTTAACCAGGGTCCTCTGTGAGATTGGTTCAAGCTATTCCTCCCCACTGTTCAGAAAATAGAGTTAAATAGGCTTTACTAGGAACTGCTTTTGTAATGTTAAATGTTGCGGTAAGACTGTTTCTGCCCAGAGCTGAAATCACTTGTGGTAGGACTGTTTCTGTCCAGCCTGTACAGAGCTAAAAATCACTAAGAGACTGCCTCATGGAAGTAGCAAGCAGCTGGCCAGTGGGAGCAGCGAGCAGGGCAGCAGTGGAGAAGCATGATGAGTGAGTAAAATGCCTTTTATTCCCCCACCCAAGGTGGGAGGTAAACTCTGCAGATGCACCTCTGAACTCTGGGTCTGCACTGCAGAGAAGGGCCAGGCATGTGAAGGGGACTTTTGGGTTGCTGTAAGAACCTGAGGGGAAAAGGACACTGCCCAACTTATTGGGGTGGGTCTTTTACTCATGGTTTATGTTTATGAACCCTGTCTGCGGTGTTTTCCCAAATTAATGCCAACTTACTTCCCTAACCTTCTTCGTTGTTCCTCCAGAACCTGCTGGGGAACAACTAATGGTCTAACAGCAGCACAAACTATACATTTGAAAGAGAATTAGAACTAACCAGACATAATACATCCAGCAGCACAAACTATACAAGAGAATTAGAACTAACCAGACATAATACATCCAGAAAGACCCACAGCAAAATCTGATGACAGTTGACCCTGCAAAAATGAATGAGTGGAAGAAATATTTGTTATTGATATTACATGGGGTAGAGAAAGCAACTTTACCAACAAAACAAAGGGAAAGAGATTTAACAGATGCACAGTTGTTGCAAGGATGGGATCCCCATTTACCTATCTACTTAAAATTCTCTGTCACAAGAAGACTTGAAACCTTAGGCCGTGATCCTGCAAAGACTTATACATGTGACTTATTTCACATACCCTGTGAGGTTCAACTGAAGTCAGTAGGACTACTCAGTGCATAAAGTTAAGCACGTGAATAAGTTTTGCAGGATCAGGGCACAAGATTGAGTTTGGGAAAGTCAAAGTTTGCTTAAAGAAACTATATTCACAAATATCAGTTAATTTATAAACCAGACACATATATAACATATAAACCAACAGCACAGCTTCTAATTTTACTCGTAATATTAAGGGCCAAGAATAACTAATAGTCACAAAAATGTCTTGCTTTATCTTTATTTATCATCACCACTTGAAAAATTGGCCCTGATTCAAATACTCATAGCAGAAGACAGCCTACTAGCTCCCACACAGCACAAGGAGTAAGGAGATCAGCGTTCTTTCCAACTGCTTCCGTCTGTCAAGTGGGGCCAATTCTTTAGCTTGGCAGGGTCTCAGTATCCTCATATGTAAAATGGGAACAATGGTACACTTTTGTAAAACGCTTTGATATCTTTGAACAAATAGCACTGTATAAATAAACAGTCAGCATTCCTATTATAACCATTATGCCAGCCTGTGTGCTGTAGGACCATTTTTTATGTTTGCTGTTGCAATGATGCCAAAGCAAGCATTAGACTTGCTGTTGAATAATCCTTTAAATTAAAAGGTGCACAGGTGATGTCAACTAAGAGTATGCAAAATATATTTGCAGCTAAATTTAAACACCACACTATTTTGCATAAAACCCTGTTTTCATTAAAACGTTAATAATCTTATTTTAAAACGTATGTTACGTTTATTGCCTAGAAGATCAGTGCTTCATTGTTCTAGGTGCTGTATAAACACAGGTAGACACATTTCTTGCCCAAAGAGTTTATAATGCAAGGCCCCAATTCTGCACTTGAATCCCTTAGCAAAACCCCCTTCTACCATGCAGAAACTCATTAAAGGGCTCCCTGCAGAATCAGGGCCAAAGACTACAAGTCACATATGAAGGGTAGAGAATAGGAAAATACCAAATACACACAATATAAATATGCAAACCCTGATCCTTCAGAACAATCCACGTGGGCAGATCCCTGTGCTAAGTCCCAGTAGTGCTTCACATAAGCACTGAGATCCACCTGTAGGTGGCATTTTGCAGCATTTCACATTTTTATTTTCCTTTTTTGGTTTTGCATTATATAAATAATGATCAGTTCCCGTCCCCAACTGCCCCTAACCCTGCCTATCATTTGTTGATCCATGTCTTATAGATGTCACAGAAGAATTAATCTGCAATTTGAAAGAGACGGCCTTACAGGTGAGCTTTGAGAAGGAGTTCTAAACAGCATTGTGTGTTGTGATGTGAAACTGGCCATTCTGCAAAATTATTAGGAAAACTAAAATCTGTAGGTGGCAAAATGACTCCAAATGAGATGATAAATACATTAATATGAAATTTCACACACACCAAATATCACCCATAGTAAATTATTTCAACTGCATTTCATGCTATTTAAAGAAATCGCAACCAGACTGGCTTGGACAAGCACTGGGAATTAAATAAAACCCAGGCAGTTTTATGCTATTTGATCCAAATAAAAAAGTGAAATTGAAAAATATTTTTAAAAGGAAATATTAAAAATGAAACTTGGGCTATTCTGGGCCTTGATCAAAGAAAGCTGCAATTGGTGGGATTATCTTGAATTCATTAGAATCTAACTCTGTGATACCCAAAACTGGCAACTAGGAATGGATGTCACTCTTCACAGCAGCATCATATGTGTGGGGCTAAGAGGGGGACCCTCCAGAACTAAAACATTGATCTCTTTAATTTGACAGGCTGTTCACTCCCATTTGTGGCAGAGCTCTGACCTTGCCCCCGTGGGTCCTGAGCTTCTAGGCGGTTTATGCTAGCCTCAGTGGCTCACTGTGACCCCCACGTAGCCCTTCTCTCTCTAGGGCCAGGGTTACAGTCTACTGAGCCCTTTTCATCATAGGCCAGCAAGGAGGTTGGTGAGAGAACTCCCACAGTCTCTGTTGTCCCTGGGGGCTTATTTCAGAACAGCCTCCTGTCTGGATAGGGGCCTGACTTCCCCTCCCAGGAGGTGTTCCTGTAGTGGTGGGTTGGGGGGAACCCAGGCCCGCCCTCTACTCCAGGTTCCAGCCCAGGGACCCTAATGGTAGCAGCTGACCTTTCACTGCCAGAGTTGCTACATTTCCCTGGGCCACTTCCCCATAGCTCTCCTGCTTCTCCATTCTTCACCCTTACCTTAGGGCTCCCTTACCGATGGTTTGAGGGTGTCTTCATTAACCAGCCCTTCAGCCACACTTGCTCTCCCCTGCCTGACTGGAGTGAGCCCTTTTTATAGTATCAGCGGGGCCTTAATTAGAGTCAGGTGGTCACATTAGCTTAATGGCCTCACCTGACTCTTTGCAGGTTAATTAGAGTCAGGTGTTCTCATTAGCCTGGAGCAGCCCCTGCTCTGGTCAGTCAGGGAACAGAAAAGTGTTAATCCAGTGGCCAGTATATCTGCCTTCTGCTATACCCAACTGGCCTAGGTCTATCACACATTATAGAGGTCCTACTGAATCCAAGATGTCTGCCAAGAGTGCTGCCACACCAAACAAGAACCTCTCTCACTTTCTCCCGGTAGCCAAGGGAATCACCAGTGCCATCAAAGAGGACAACCAGAGCAAGCTGAGGAAGAGCTGGAAACAAAAGATGGAAAGTACTGAACCCAGCTGGCTCATTCTCTCCAACTCCAGATGAAAACCATAGCTAGCAGGGCCCTGGAAGCTGAGAGGCAAATAGGAGACACTGAGGCGAGAACCACCACTCTGGACACAGTGAGGAAGGGAATAATCAGAGATGCTTTAATCCTGAAGGAGAAAAGAAAGAGGATCTGGAAAAAGATTGAGAAGAAATAATGTCAGAGTTGTGGGCCAGCCAGAGGATACTGTATTGAGTCTACCCAGAATGAGGGCCAGTTCCTCAGTTATGTCATGATCCTGCACCCTAAGTCAATGGAAGTTTTTCCATTTGAATGCTAAAGCAGGATCCAGCCCCTCACGATAGCTCCATTGAGGTCAATGATTTCAGTGGAGAGGTCAAGGAGCTTGTGAATTTCCCTTGGACTAACTGTAAGCATGTTTTCCTTGCCCCAAAAGTTTGCTGACAAAACTATTCTTGGGAATCTAAGAGTTTTCTTGTGCTGAGTGGTGGCAAACTCCTCCACTATTGGGCTCGTCTCCCTGAGCTGGTCCTGAGTGACAGATATCAGTAGGGTTTGTGTGTTGTTTTATTTTTCAGAAAATACTCAGGGCCAGATCTTCAGCTGGTGTGAATCAGCAGTGCTCTATTGACTTCAGTTCTCTCAGGAGGATTCGCAAGAACACTTAATTTTTTTTTATCAACTTAAGCATTTAGGACAACAAAAATATTCTTAAAATTAGCCAGGGAAAAATCCTGATCCCCTTCAGTTCTGTATACCTTTGTTCTGCCCTTGATTTCAGCCCTGGAAATCCAAGAAACATAAAATACAACAAAACATTTCATGTTACATCCAGCACCACTCAGGACTGAATTAAATAGGAAAGTGGAATTTTTACAAAACCCTGAGGAAGCTTTAAATTTTGTAGCATGTGAGCAAAGCAGAGAACAACCTGTCTCCTGCTACAGAGATACACAAGCAACTATAAACAGCTACAGTAAATCTGAGAATTATGATCCACTGCTTAAATTAAATTTGTTGGAAGGCATTTTCTGCAACTCCCAAAATGCTCCCTGTATTATTACATTTTATTATATCACCTAAATAAGATTTGAAATGTATACTGGGAACCATGTATCTAAACTTCCATATTGTCTGTAACCCAGAAAGGGGGTTTATAAATGGCAAATACCTGGAGGGGAAATATTTTAGTTGGGTAATTATACTTTAGTATAAAAACTAATATTGGTTCTGATTTCTTTTAGCCTTGGTAGTTTAGGCCTCAATCCTGTTATCCAATCCAGGCATGTCCCATTAGAATCAGTGGGGTTCCACACAGCCCAGGGGCTTGCTTAAACAAATCAGATTGTATGACTGAGGCCTTTATAGGCCAAGGTCTCAATCCTTGCCAACACTTATGCACATACTTAACTTTAAGCATGGAAGTAGTTCTACTGAAATTAACAGGCCTACTCACATTCTTATGGTTAATAAGCAATATGTACAAGTGTTTGCAGGATTGGGGTCTAAATTCCCAAACCAAAAACATCATCAAGATGGAGTTGAGATTACAATATGTAATTTAAGGAGAAAGTAGATTCAAAGAACGCTGAAGAGTAAAATTAAGCCAATACTGCCACCCCAGGAAATATTACGCTCCTGTAAATCTTTTTTTTTTTTTTTAAATCCAGCAGTGGAATTAATGGAAATGCGGAGTTAAGGTCAACTTTATTATTAAATGTTTATAATACACTAGCACGTAGAAGCCAAAAACATTAGTTTCCCCATCTGTAAAATGGGAATAATGATACTGACCTCCTTTGTAAAGTGCTTTGAGAACTACTGATGAAAAGCACTTATAAGAACTAGATATTATAATTGTGCTAGGTGCCGGTACTAACATATAGTAATGACAGTCCTCGACCCAAAGAGACATCCAAATGCTCTTCACTCCACAGCCTTTGCATCATCCAGTATTAATGTAATGTTAGGACTCCTTTAAACATGGTTCTGAGACCTTTTATAACACGTAAAAACATCAAATTGATCAGATGAAATTTACTAAATATGTTGATTAGGTGGTTCCTATTTGATACCTTTTATTTAAATAACATTTAATTGGCTTAAAAATTAATGTCAGTAGTGCTTAATTTAGAAGGTTAATCTATATGACTGTGCATTACATCACAGTTTATATTTGCATTCCATTGTTGCCAACTCTCGTGCTTTCATGGTGAGTCTCATGGTATTGGTGGTGTTACTTCAATGGAGCTCAATCTGGCCCATCATCCATAAGGATGATCTGAGTCAGGGGATACCCAGAAGGGTTCACTGAGGCAAGCATTAGGTTACATAGCTAGTTGTTGTGAATTAAATCCAGATGGTGTGTTGGTTGTTATAATCTTGATTGTGCCAGGCAACCAAGCAGAATATATTTTGTAAAACATCAAAGCCACTTTACCTTTGCTATGAATAAACTTAAAATACATTCATGGGATGTAGCGGGACTCAGCCATCCAAAAAAAAAAATCAGAATTGCTAGATTGGATCAGACCCAAGGTCGGTCTAGTCCAAGATCCGGTCTCTGTCCATGGCCCATACCAGATGCTTCAGAGGAAGGAGTAAGAACCCCACACTAGACAGGTGTGGGATAATCTGCCTCCCATATCAGGTCTCCTCCTGATCTCTAATAATTAGACATGTTAGAGATTAGTTTAAGACCTGAAGCATAAAACTTAATATCAACATATTAATATCAAAATATTAAAATACCTCAGAGCTAAAAAATACCAAATAACTTCATTATGAGAAACATACATAGTAGAAATAGACACAGATATGTAACCCTTCTTCCAGGTGGAGTCGGCAGCAACAAGAGCTGGGTTCAATGTCTAGGCATTCCTCTTGACAAAACAAAGCAGAACCGGCTCAAGCCCCTACTCGTTAATCTGTAATAGGCAATACTTCTGCACCCATAAGCACTGAGCTGGGTTTAACAAAAGAGAACTTTTATTGATTTGGGAAAACACCACAACCACAATTCAAAAGCACATGATCATACGCAAACACGCACCCAACAGTGTGTTGGGTAGTGTCTTTTGCCTAAGATTCTCACCTTGTAGTGTGAGTCTGACAAATGAATGTCCCTTTAACACATCACTCTCCTCTACAGGGCCGCCCAGAGGGGAGGCAAGTGGGGCAATTTGCCCCGGGCCCCGCAGGGGCCCCACAAGCCCTGGCTGAGAATCCCTTCCCTGGCTACTCACCCAGTGGCGGTCCGGGTCTTCGGCAACACTTCAGCAGCACGCCCTTCACTCATTCCAGGTCTTCGGCGGCACGTCCTTCAGTGCTGCCAAAGACGCGGAGTGAGTGAAGGACTCGCTGCCACCGCCGAAGACTCAGAGCAAGTGAAGGACCCGCCGCCACCAGAAACTCGGAACGCCGCCAGGTGAGTACAAGTGCCGCAGCAGGTGGCGTCTTTTTTTATGTCTGCTCCCCCACTTTGCCCCAGGCCCCCTGAATCCTCTAGGCGGCCCTGCTCCTCTCTCTCCCTTACATCCAACTCACAGTTGGCTGTCCATAGTTAATGAAGACCTGGAATTCAGAGGTGCATTCATGGAGATTCATCTCCGACCCCTGGGGGGAGGCATCCAGCAATGTCTCTGCTGCTCCCACTGCACCTGGCTCACAGCTGCTGCTGTTTCTCTGCCATTGCTGCCTCTCTGTTGCCGTTGCTTCTGAGCTGCCGGTCACGGCTGACACTGCTTTTCTGCCGCTGATCTCAGCTGCTGCCCATAGCCAGCACTGCTTGCTGCTCCTGGGACATCACAGTCTGAGGTTCCACCATTTGACCCAGCTCTCAGTGATTTCAGCAGGTCATGGGGAACCTCACAGCCAGGGCAGTCTCTGCATTGTCTGTCCCTCTCTCCATACAATATCTAAGATATAGCGTCTAGATCTGTTCAGCAGTTATGCCAGTTCTAAGAATCACCAACCAGAAACATGGACTGTCAAGTGAGTCTAATCAGCTCTGCTATTAAACACTGAAGACAGGCAGGTCAAGTGGTATCTAGGACTCTATGGACAGCAGCCACACCACCAGGTAGGAATACCTATCCCCACCCACTCATCTTCACTGGGATTTAGCATCCCTGCCTCCTGCTTAGCAAGTGAAGTTCAGCTTGGGAGGCCCCTCCTCCATCAGGGCATGCTAGGCACAGTTCTGCTGCCCTTTACTCATACAATAAGGATAACAACATTTCATTACCCCTGAATTTGACTACTAGCGTGATTTGTAACCCAAAACCAGACAAAATTGATCATTCTGGCAAAACAACTCCATCTGCTGTGCACCTAGGCAGAGCAGGCATGTCTATGCAAACATGATATGCTCCTGAAGTCTTTTCTCCAGCTCATCACTAGATGTCCAGGGAGACCTCATTCAGACCCTGCTGACAGCGTGAATTAAAGAGATGTAGGTAGGCTCAAAATATCGTATCACTCCCCTTTGACCTCCAAAGGAAGAGGCACTTACATGCTAGTTCATAGAAGTGCTATATTCCATTGTATCCAAGCTAGGGTCCTGATCCTGAAAAGACTTATTCCCATGCTTAATTTAATAATTTGTGTGCTAGCTCCATTGAAGTCAATAGCAGTTTTCTATTGGCTTCACAGGAGCCAGAATTTCACCCTGTGAGTAGTCCCATTGCCTTCAATTGGTTTACTTCAATGAGACTACTCAAAACATGTAAAGCTAAGCACATGAGTAAATCTTTGCAGGATGAGGCCCTTGGAAAGTTCCTAAGGGAAGATAGATGTTGTTCTTGCAAGCTGTTTTGACTCCAAAAAATTAATTTTAGAAAGCATATACAATTTTAACAGTGCAAATTCAGAATTCTTCCAGGATATTGCAGTCATATGTCTTCCAGAAAGAATATTTCAATAATCCTGGGTGGTGAGTGGAACACAGTAATAGACAAACATATTAACAAGGAACATAATTGTTCGTACTTTTCTACAGTTCATAGTTCTTATTGCAGGATGTGTTTCCTCTCTCATCTCTTCACTGGTGATTCCTGCATGCTGTGGACCACATTCCAGTATTTCTCATCTTAAATGGGAGATTCTAAATATCTTTTGATAGAGTATAAATTCTACTTAATAGGGATTTCAATGGCCAATTTCAGGAATGAAAACGTTAATTCAGTAAATTCAGACATTATATTTTGTGAAACATTTAAGTTTACAGTCAGGACAAGTGTATAAAATATTTTTCTCAGGAGACTGAGGGGAAGGAAAGAGTCTGGGATTATTAGATTCCTTAACCAAAAAAATAGAATAGAGAATGAACATAAAGAAGACCCAGAGAATTATACTCTTTTATGCACTCTGTGTCAATGCCAATATAAATACAATGAATATCTAGCCAATCAAATTGAATATATGCTTGGTAGTGGAACAAGCCAGTAATAACATCTCATCACTAATTCAGCAAGATGGGAGTGTTACTCTTGAAACTATCTATAAACAAACAGTTTTAAGATATTTAATCAAACCTAATATTCCAGGGATAGAATTTTCAAACATGCCTAATTCCCTTGAGAGTTTTGGAAAATTCCACCCTTGATCTATTTATTAACATGAGGAAGGATTTCAAGAAGAGGGATTCCTCAGTAATAAAAACTGTCACAAAAATATAGTGTTTAACTATTGTTGTACTCCTCTGGGTTACTTGCATAACTGCAATGCTAGCTATTTTATTTAGATGTATTTCTGGGGGCTCAAAATATAATCAAAAGGGGAGGGATGAATTTGTAGTTGCTTGAATATCATGAACAATGCCAATCTGTAGAGCTTTGAGAGGACAAAAAAACATAGTAAGAATTTTCCAATCAAGGAAAATGCAGATACATTCATACCTCCAAAGTAAGGCAGTAGTGGTCAATTCACTCCAAACTTGAAACCAAATAACTCTTTTGATCCCCCCTTGCATGCCAGTTAATAGTCCACAAATGTATTTCCGTTGTGATGTCTACAAAGGTAGCAAAATTCCTCTTTATAATGGAAAGGCTATTACATTCTTACCACTTCTCTGATACTCCAACAGAAAAATTGAACTTACCGGTATTTATTATTATTAACCTGGTTAGAGTGCACCAAAGCCACATCATTAGCAACAAGTGAGCTCACAGTCTCCAGGATAGTTGTTTGTTAATTTTGTTTACTGGGGGGAGAGATGGAGAGGATTTATTCTGCACTTCTTCATCTCCAGGAAGTCAGAAACATTTCAATCCACACATATGCAAACTGTGGATAGCTAGAATTATTCATGTCATGATAAAAGTTTGCCAAACAGACTATAAGAAGCTAAACGTAGCAAGATCCAAAACACATTAAAGGCAATGAATTCACCTCTTTATCACTCACCGTGTAATGAGTAAACACTGTTGTATGGCAAGTCAATGAATCATACATATATGGACTGTCTGTAGGCTAAATAATCTAATCAAAACAATGCAAAACACAGCATTTATTAACAATTTACTGATCCAAACCTACTTTCATCACACTTTTGTATTTTAATATCTGATTTTGTAAGCAAGTAATTTTTAAGTGGGGTGAAACTTGGGGGTTCACAAGACAAATCAGACTCCTGAAAGGGGTTGTGGTGGGCCGACGACTCACCAACACAGCACCTCCTGCTGGTTGTCCAGGGAATTAGCTCTTTTCCAGCTCCAGAGCGCCCTCTGCCGGCTGATGTCTCACCTGCCGCTGGCCCTCATGTCCCTCCCAGAACCCAGTGCTCTTTGCCCAGGGGTTCTGCCCACCACAGTTCCCCCTCTCTCTGAGTCTTCCCTCCCAGGAGATCCTCCAACCCCCTATTCCCACCTTGCCTCAGTGGCTACTGCCAGTCTCCATTTAGCCCCCACTCACTGGGACAGACAGCAGTCTGCAAACCAATCATCATCAGCAAGGGGGGTTGGACCAGCCTCTGCCTTTTCCTGGGCTGCCCCTCTGCAGCCCTAGTACCCTTTTGTGGGCCCTTAACTCAGCCTGTGGCTTTGCTAGGCTGGAGCTCCCCAGCTCCCTCTGCCTTTCACCAGCACTGCTCCACCCTAGGTACCCTCCTCAGCTTCCCAGGCAGCCAGGTCCCTCTCTCTCTAGGGAGCTAGAGAGAGTGTATCTGTGTTTGGTCCTCAGCCCTCTTATACGGCCAGCTGTGACCTGATTGGGGCGTGGCCCCATCTGTGGCTGCTTCCCCCAATCAGCCTAGCATTTCTCTGCCGCTACAGCCCTCTCCCAGGGCTGTTTTAAGCCCTTCAAGACAGGAGCAGGGTGACTACCCCACTACAGGGGTACAGCAGTATGGAAAAGGTGAGAGCCAATGCTTTAGCCAAAGAAGAAGAAACATCAGAGAGGTGCCACAGGAAGGATCCAATGGCAGGAGAACCTGGGGAATTAGGAGGGTATGTTAAGAGAAACTGTAATGTCCAAAAGAAAAATTGTAAGAAATAAGCAAGCCAGAGTTTAATGCACTGTTTTCACTGAAGTCACACAAGGGGTAGATTTGTCTCAACTCGGGTGAATTATCATTAAATGACACATTGTATATTAAAAAAGTAGAGTTAGGAGAACCAAGAATAGTACTTGTTGAAGCAAGGACTAAGCAGAAGGGAAATGCTCATTACTAGTTTCTCCTGCCATGGAGAATGGGGTGACTCTTTTCTCTCAGTTTCAAATTAAAGTTCAAGACACTTTGGCTGCAGCCATGACTAGGGTGACCAGACAGCAAGTGTGAAAAATCGGGACAGGGGGTGGAAGGTAGTAGGAGCCAATATAAGAAAAAGACCCAAAAATCGGGACTGTCCCTATAAAATTGGGACATCTGGTCACCCTAGCGATGACTGATATTTTTCCACTATACCAGTGAGAACAATTTGCTGTATATCTATTCTCTATGTAAATTATTGTGGAAAAATAAAAGCAAAGCTAGTGTATGTTAGTCATCCTGCCTCTTTGGTGCAGGGTAATGTGCTCTTACAACACTTTTTTGTTTTTAGCAACCAACAAAACAGCTGTTCTAGCATCAATGATAAAAACCCTACAAGCTTGAAATTTGTCAGGAACCCATCCTTTCCCTGAATTTGGACCTAGTGATGGTTTGGAGTGATATCTTTAGGTGGGAAAGAGTTTTTACATTTAAACGTGACACAAGCCAATTGGCTCAGGAAAAGAAGAATTAAATGATGCTTTTGCCCATTTCACGGTTTTTAGAGCGCTCAGACAATTGTACTTCCTCCTTGTTCCCTCTCCCTAAGTGAAGTATCTCCAGTTACATATTAAAGCACAGCCTTCTCATGTAATTGCAGTCCTGTCTGCAGTAAGACTCATTTCAGAGGTAAGTGAGGGGTTCCCCTGTTCCTGAAAACAAGAGGCAATCCTCTGCTGGAGTTTAAAACCATTTGCTTTGCAACTCAGGCCATTCTTTGCTACTATGTTCTCTTTGCATTTACAACCCAGGTTTGAGGTTAGGAGTAAGTGCAAAGTGACATATACAGTGGGTTAAAAATTCAGCACTATCCCTCCTGGTATTTTTGTAGACACATAGATTTTAAGGCCAGCAGGGCCCATTGAGATCTGACTTCCTGCATAGCACAGGCCATAAAATTTTACCGAGTAATTCCTGCATCAAGACCAATAACCTGTGGCTGAACTAGTTGGTTGACACAGTTTTCTTCCGAGCCTTGGACCAGAAGAGATCCCCGTAGCACAATTGCTAAGGAACAGTAAGCAGTCCATTTTTCATGTTGGCCACTTGTACAAGAAAGTAAATGAAAGTGAGGTGAAAAGCATGGGATCATGACTAGAACATAAAGGGACACATTTTAAAAGAATAGCACTTAAGCTGTGACTCCATGAAATGCACACACACATTAAGTACGCTAACCTCGCATTTGCAAATTCAGTATCTGTTGGTGCAATAACTGTCTGTACATTTTATGCACAGGAGATTCATACAGCAGAATGTGCAGCTTTATCAGTATTAAAGAGGGCAGTGATTTAAGTACATACATTTTTAGTCAAGAACTTACACTAAGGAGCCATATTCTGCTCATGCATCCACAGTGAAATGTGCAAGTCTGTGGGAGAGCAAACTAGGCTTACATTAGACAGGGTAGAATTTAGCCAAGTATTATCTCAGCTGTCTCATGTTAATCTTTCAGCAACTTGCTGGAGCTCAATCTCGGAAAATGTTAAGTACTCCCTAGCCCTGAGCCAACAGAGATATTAAGCATTCACTTAACTTTAAGAACATGATTAATTCAAGTGTCTTCAAGTTAAGCACATGCTTAAGTGCTTGGTTGAATATGAGCCGGAGTGCTCAGCACCTTGCAGGATGAGCTCCTAGTGATTAATAGCAGTCAGGTATATAGCACTATACAACCGAATCAACCTTGTAGACCCTAAGTCATATGTTCAACTCAGTCAATTTAAAAATCCATAGACCAAATGTTGCCCTCCGAAACGTAGATGAAGCGAGCAATGTGTGTTATGCACGTTTCAGAGAGCAGAGGTTCATTTCAAGGTTTAGGATAACACACCCGTCACCTTTGCAGAAAGAAGTCCAGGATGGTTTATAGCCTCCACAAGGTGGGCCTGGAAAGATGATGTCAGGTGGTGATTCAGCCACTAGGGCAGGTGAGACATGCCCCATTCTGAAAGATGAGAACATATAAGCAGAATAAAACAAACGCCCCATGCCCCAATTCCGTGAACTACTCACAGCTGTCAGTCACTTTATCCAGCTGATGCAAGATCCATGATGGGCAGCAGCTCTCAGACTGTAAAGTGACTATTCCACAAGGGGGCTCCAACACAGCAGCAGCAGGAGGACCTTAGGGAGGCCCCTCCGCTTCCTTGAACAGCTCAGCAGCCCCAGCAGAGAAGAGACGCTTTCAATGGGGTGCTTCCCTGCTGAGGAAATATACAGCTACAGGGAGTGCTATTGTCCCATTTGGACTTAGAGCGATCCCTAGAGTGCTCTTCCACCTCACACACTCCTTTGGCCCTATGACAGTCACGGTGTGCCCAGAATCACACCTGACAGAAATCAATGAGAACCAATTTCATTGAGTGTGACGGTTCTGTATTTTTATGTCAAACTCCTGAGAGGTGCTTATCTGGCCCTGTATAAATAACTTCCCAGGGAGGAGAGAAGATAAAGAACATTCTGAGGGCGGTAAGTCATTAAACTCATGGCTAAATGTGTCAGTTTCTAGGACACTTCATCCCCGAGGTTAGACGGTGTTTTAAGAGAAGAATCTGAGCCATCCAGACTGGTTGGGTGGAGAAGCGTGTGATGCCCTACACAAAAGTTAATCTGAGATCAGACTTGAAAACCAGCTGATCAGAGAGGTCTATACCTTTGGTAACACAGGACAGTGTCACAAAACCACAGGGTGGGAGAGGAGAGAGCAAGAGGTACTCCAGTGCTGAGGTGGAATGCTGACCAAGTAGAATGCCAGGACGGCGATTTCCAGATATTCCAGACTGGTAGGTATCATTAATGTTTGTAACTATAAGATTTTATTTCTAACAAACTGGACCCTTGCTGAGCTCCTGCTTTCAGGTAAATTTATTCTCTTGTAATGGTTGGAGTATTTTTACATTTATCTTTATTTTCACATACACGGGGCTTTATTTTAAATAATCTTTATTTAAAATGTAACTGATTTGCTAGTTCTATTGCAGTAGTGCTTAGATGCCCTGACTGAGATTGGGATCCCATTGTATGGGCAATGTACAGACACATCATAAAAGAATTTACAATCCAAACAGACAAGAGGCGGGACACAGGAAGTGTTCTTATCTCCATTTTACAGGTAGGGAAATGAGGCACAGAGATTAAGTGACTTGCCCAGCATCACATAGGAAGTCTGTGACAGAGCCAGATCTCCGGAGTCTTAGTCCAGTGTTTTAACTAATATAGTCATGAGCACAACCACTCTCTCCAGTGCCAATTCTGAGCAGCTGCCTGAAGGCTCAGTTGTATGATCCTCTGCTGAGCAGCACAGAGTGAGCTACATGCGGTGCCTATCAGGTTGCACAATGCATGAGGCTTAGAAGTAACATGGATCATGGGTGCTGGGCAGGGGCGGCTCTACAAAGTAGGCTGCCCCAAGCAGCGCGGAGCGCTGCGCCGCCCTTCCCCAGTCCCGCGGCGGGTCCCCTCTTCCCGCGGCTCCGGCATCCTGGGGAGGGCGGCATTTGGCTCCGGTGGAGCTCCCGCCGGCATGCCTGCGGCAGGTCCACCGGAGCCCGGGACGAGCGGTGGACCTGCCACAGGCATGCCGGCGGGAGCTCCACCGGAGCCAAATACCGCCCTCCCCAGGATGCCGCCCCAAGCGGGCGCTTGGCCCGCTGGTGCCTAGAGCTGCCCCTGGTGCTGGGGATACTTGTCATGGAGTAAGGGGAAGGGGGCTGTTCTTGGCAAAAGGGGGAATCAGCCAGCTGCATCTTCTTCAGGTCAGCTAGATCTCCCACTCACCCTCCAAAATACCTTTAAATGAAGGGCTTCAACATATTTAGGAGAGCTAGTGCATGAAACACTGAATGGCCAGGTATCATCCCAGTGAGCTGAGAAGCCCAAATTAAAAGAGTCAATGGCACATGCGAAATGCTGCCAGAGGCAGCAACAGCTCAAGTTCTGAGGTTTGTTTTCAGTTCTTTCCCCAAACTCTGATCCATATGTTGACACATTTTTCCAGCCTCTGCAATGTGATTCATGAGGCATGTTGCCTGACAATGCACAAAGTGTGCCCATATGAGGTGTCAAAAATGCATTTGAGAATGCTAGCATAACTTTGCAGTAAGGCAGGCTCTACCCCCATAGGCAGAGTGAGGCCAACATCCTTATCCTATGTGTTTCTGTCCATCTCCTTGTGAGCAGATGGGGCCCCAACAGGACCACTGCCATCCCTATGCTCAGGAGGAAAGTGGAGGAAAGTTAGAAAGCCAGTACATAGGGCTTTCCATATCTTCTGCTTCCCATGGAGCTGTGATCTACATGGGTTCTAACCATAGTACTATGTACAGGGATTCAAGTGTCCTCGGGAAAGAAAAAGGGCAGTTGGATTCCCAACTATACAGTCCAATCAAACTCCCTTCCATATGGGGTCACAGGTCATAGACTGCAATAGGATGGAAGATTCCATCCCTGGAGCTCAACAGTATACCTAGGGGTGAGGAGAGCTTGCCCTCCAGATCTTCTTTAACATTCTTAGCCAGCACCGGGTATTCTGCTGATGGCTGTAAACTACTTACAGTTGTCCTTTGATATCTTCTGGTCTGTGCTGTGCACTGAGATCCCACTTAGATTTCCAGGTCCAAGATATAAAGATCAACGCGATATAAACAGCATCATTTACCCAGAAGCATAATTGCAACCTCTCAATTGATTTTATGACAAATAAGATATACAATAAAACTGAAGCAGGCTATTACTGAGAATCATTACCAATAAAAACTTGTGTAATGCTGCAAATAATGATGAGTGATCGTTATGAGTATATAAACTGATGTGCAAATACTATATGATGTTTATTTCAGGTGCTTTTCATTATGTTTGAAGTTTTGGATACATATATTTTAACCTAAATATTACAGCATTTAACCACACAATTATTTCATCCTTTATGTTATGTATTAATACTTTATGTTCTGGTCAGAACACAACAGGTTTGACATGAAAGTAAAGGAGAAAATGTTAGGCTTGATTGTGCTTAGCTCTGCATAGGATTTGGGGATAGTGTCCTTTCCTTGCACCAAGGACTCAAGCCAGACACAATTTAAGGCTTATGCTCTCAGACTGAAATTTAATCCCATACAGAGGGCCAGTGTGTAAGTGGCACTTTCATGGTGCATTGGCCTTGGCGGGCCATCTGCAAAGGACTGGAAGGACATAGTGCTAAAAATCCCAGGACTGATGGGGAAAGCACAGGACTGTGGCCCCAACTTCCCCTCTCTACTAACCATTAAGAGCTGGAACAGTGAAGGGAGCACATGCCACATCCTCTGATTGGAAGTGGCAGATGCCATTCCTGTGTGCATTTCAGGGGTCTTCATTTTTGGGACACTTCAAGGGATAGCTGTTCAGCATTTTACATAAGAACATAAGAACAGCCATACCGGGTCAGACCAAGGTCCATCTAGCCCAGTATCTGTCTACCGACAGTGGCCAATGCCAGGTGCCCCAGAGGGAGTGAACCTAACAGGCAACGATCAAGTGATCTCTCTCCTGCCATCCATCTCCATCCTCTGACAAACAGAGGCTAGGGACACCATTCCTTACCCATCCTGGCTAATAGCCATTTATGGATTTAACCTCCATGAATTTATCCAGTTCTCTTTTAAACACTGTTATAGTCCTAGCCTTCACAACCTCCTCAGGTAAGGAGTTCCACAAGTTGACTGTGCGCTGCGTAAAGAAGAACTTCCTTTTATTTATTTTAAACCTGCTGCCTATTAATTTCATTTGGTGACCTCTAGTTCTTGTATTATGGGAATAAGTAAATAACTTTTCCTTATCCACTTTCTCCACATCACTCATGATTTTATATACTTCTATCATATCCTCCCTTAGTCTCCTCTTTTCCAAGCTGAATAGTCCTAGCCTCTTTAATCTTTCCTCATATGGGACCCTCTCCAAACCCCTAATCATTTTAATTGCCCTTTTCTGAACCTTTTCTAGTGCTAGAATATCTTTTTTGAGGTGAGGAGACCACATCTGTCCACAGTATTCGAGATGTGGGCGTACCATGGATTTATATAAGGGCAATAATATATTCTCCTTCTTATTTTCGATCCCCTTTTTAATGATTCCTAACATCCTGTTTGCTTTTTTGACCGCCTCTGCACATTGCGTGGACATCTTCAGAGAACTATCCACAATGACTCCAAGATCTTTTTCCTGACTCGTTGTAGCTAAATTAGCCCCCATCGTATTGTATGTATAGTTGGGGTTATTTTTTCCAATGTGCATTACTTTACATTTATCCACATTAAATTTCATTTGCCATTTTGTTGCCCAAACACTTAGTTTTGTGAGATCTTTTTGAAGTTCTTCACAATCTGCTTTGGTCTAAGCTACTGAAACTCTTTGCAACTTACCTAAAATGATTTTCCTCCCTCTCTTTCAATCTCTCCCTTGGTCACACTGCAGACCTTGGTCACGATGCCTACATTCTCCACCAGCTGGGAATGGGTCCCAGGCCTGCAGCCTGATTTTACCTAAAATAAAATTTAGGGTAAGAAATTAGTTCTTGAAACCAGTCTCTTTAAGATCTTAAGCTTATTGTATTTGTTTTGTTTTATTTGCTCAGTAATCTGCTTTGTTCTGTTTGCTACCCCTTATTATGACTTAAAATCTGCCTTTTATAGTTAATAAATTTATTTTGTTTATTATTAAACCCAGTTTGTGCAAGTTATAACTGGGGAGGTGGGAGACGAATAAGTTGAGGGAGAGGTGAATTGTTATGAGCTTGAGCTGTGCAAATCTTTTTATATAGCACAAGATAGTATTATTTTGGGTTTACTCACCCTCCACAGGGTCCTTGACATTCAAGCTTCTGTATGGGAGACAACCACATGGGGTGCTGGACCTCTTCTGGGAGACATAGGATGAGCGGCCACCCTTTAAGCCCAATGTGGTCCCATATGTAATCTACCTGCAGGAGGATTTAGAGAGGCTAGGGGCATTCGCCCAGGAAAACTTGCTGCAGGCCCAACCAGACCAAGAATGAGCCTACAACAGGAGGACCTGGATGACAGAGTTCAAGCCTGGGGACAGGGTCCTGCTGCACCTTCCAACCTCAGAGTAAAAACGGATGGCTCCATGGCAAAACCCGTTCGAGATAGTGAGGAAGGTAGGGGCGGTCAATTATGAGATACACCAGCCTGGAAAATAAAGGGAGACAGAAATTTACCATATCAACCTGCTAAAAGATTGGCATGAACAGGATGGCCTCCTCCTAGCACCATATCCACCCAAGCCACAACTTGGCCCACACATGTCCCCATGACAAGATCTTGAACCGATTCCACTGGGAGAAGATCTCTAGCCAGAGCAAGAGTGCCAGCTTTGGCAGCTAAAGGAAGCCTTCCCTTTGGTGTTCACCACACTGCTGGGGTGTACATAGCTGGCACAACACTACACAGAAACCAAACCAGAAAAAAAGACCCAAGAGAACCCCCAGCCCCTGCAAAGGAAAATGTGGGAGATGGTCCACCAGGAACTACCAACCATGAAGCTGGGGATAGTCGAGGAGCCCCATAGACCCTGGGGGACCATGAGCAGGTTTCAGGGGGTCCACCAAGCAAGGCCAGTGTTAGACTCGCTGGGGCCCAGGGCAGAAAACTAAAACCCCGCCATATGGGGCAGAAGCCCGGAGACCTGAGCCCCACCACCCAGGGCTGAAGCCAAATCCTGGGCAACTTAGCTTCATGGGGCCCCCTGTGGCATGGGGCCTGGGCAATTGCCCTGCCTGCTACCCCCTAATGTCGGCCATGGCTTTTATAGTCAGAAAAACAGTTGTTGTCGCATGGGTGGGCTGTGGAGTTTTTATAGCATGTTGGGGGAGCCTCAGAAAGAAAAAGGTTAAGAACTCTTGCCATAGTGAGTGGAGGAGCCCCATCATGCTTGTACCAAAGGCTGACAGGTCAACTTGCTTCTGCATCGATTTCCAGAGGGTGAATGCTATATCAAAGTTTGACGTGTACACTATGCCCTGGGTTCATGAGCTACTAGACAAACTGGGGGTCACCAGGTACATATCCTGGACCTAATGAAGGGTTACTGGGCAGATTTTCCTAACTGCTGAATCTTGAGAGAAGACCACCTTCCCCACGCCATTTGGGCTCTACCAATTTAATACCACTGCACAATGCAGAATTTTGCTGAAATTAATGTTGTGTGCTCAGAATTTCCTTTCCCCCACAGCAATGGGCTGCAGTGCTGCTAGCCACCACTAGGGCCCACTGGACCCAGCAGAGCCCAGCTCACACATAGGAGACACTGCCAGGGGGAAGGAAAGGGAGTTAGAGGATTCCTGACAGCTGCAGTTCTCCACACGCCCTCAGGGAAGGAGACAGCAGGACACAGGAAACTCTGTGCAAGCCCAGTGTGACACTGCACCCCATATTCTTAATAGTGCTATTGTTATGATATGATTATGACATAATTATGATGTATTTTATCCAAGATAAGTCATTTGAGGTGTCATTGGAAAAGTTATGATTTGCTGAATATGATTATCCTATTTGTATGCAAGTATCCTTTTTGTATCTGAAGTTATGAATATTGACTATGTGTCTGTATTGCAAATGTTGTTACACCTGGATAATGCCCACTAGACGGGATACTTTCTGTCTAGATAGGGGGTGGGAAAGGGCCTATTCAGGGCAATGGGCCATTAGGAAAAAACAATAGGCTTTAGGAGAAGCTTATCTCCCAGCTTGGGAGCCTTCCTGTGAATGCTCCAAACAGCCTGTAAGTAATGGCTCTACAAGGACTTGTGATCAGAACACATGTCTCTGGACTCCATCTTGGGATGTCAGTATTTTTCCATAGACTGGTCTGGGAACCAAGCTTTGGGAACAAAGGGTTCCCGCCATATGCAAAAGCTATATAAGGTGGGGAGTGACATCATCTGTTCTTCACTCCCCACACAAGAAGACTTCTGGAAACACCTGAGGAAGAAAGACTGAACTGGGTCCAGGCTAAAGGGATTTTTAGCCTGTGAATAAAACACCTGGGGATTCCAAGGTGTGAAGCAAATGCAGCCTCCTCCTTAAGAATCTGCAGCCTGCTTGTATCATCTCTTAAGGTGAGACTCTGCTATTCGCATCCAATCTATTTAGTATATTAAGTGTAGTCTGCGTTTTTTATTTATTTGCTAGGTAATCTGCTTTTAACTGCTTGCTGTCACTTATAATCACTTAAAATGTATCTTTTGGATAGTTAATAAACTTGTTTTTGCTTTATCTAAACTAGTGAGTTGGAGTGAAGTGTATGGGAATCATAATTCAGGGGAAAAGGCTGTTCCATATTCCTCTCCATATTGAGGGAGAGGGCAAATGTTTTGAGCTTGTGATGTACAGTTCCCCGTGCAGCACAAGACAGTATAATTTGGGGTTTATGCTCCAGAGGGATTGCATGCCTGAGGAGCTGGGAGTAACCTTCCCGTGCAGGGGCTGGTCAGAGAGAAAGTTTGTCACTGCAGCTGGGTGTGCCCCTACCTGTATGTATGCTGGTAAAAGTGCAGGCTAAAGGGCTTTGCAGCTTCTCACAGCAGTACAGTGTGAAAGGGAGCCCAGGCTGGTGGGTCAGTGGCACCCCAGGGGGAACCCGTCACGCCCGGGACCCAGCATCAGGCTGTTTCTCCTTCTGGATTCCTGGGCTCTGGAAGGGAGAGGGATGGGTGTCTGGGCTGGAGGGGCAACGGCTGGGCTCTGCAGGGGAGGGGATGGGTGTCTGGACTCTGGGGGGAGGCGATGCAGGTATCTAGGCAAGGCGGGGTCTGCAGCTGGGCTTTAGGGGTGGGGGTGCAGGTTTCTGGGCAAGGGGGTCCCCGTGACTGGGCTCTGGGGGGCAGGGGGTCCGGGTGTATTGGCTGGGGGCACCATGCCTGAGGTCTGGGGGAACGTTGATGTCTGGCCACCTGGCTGGGCTCTGGGGGGATGAAGGGGACAGAGAAACAGGAACTGGTTGTCATACGGTTTTCTTTAACTCTCTACTCCTGAAGGAATTTTTGTGTGTGTCTGTATTGTTACAGACATACTTGCTGACTGGTATTTTGAAATAAATTATCAAAATAATTGAAACTGATTATATAGTGTTATTTTGACAAATAACATTTGCAGAATTTTAAAATATTGTGCACAGAATTTTATTTTTTTTTTGGTGCAGAATTTTTAATATTTTTGGCACAGAATGCCTCCCAGAGTAAATAATTTAAGACCATGTCATTTGGCCTACACAGGGCTGCAGCCATCTTTCAGTGCCTAGTGAACAGACCTCACAGAGCCCTGAGTCAGAACCCAGTGGAGCAGGACAGCCTTGGTTCCCCAACCTCCCTACCTCGCTAGGCAGGATGATTCCCAGAGACTGCAACCATGGGGTGGAGTGACTGCCAGAGACTGTGATCGCTAGGACGGGTGACCGCCAGAGATTGCGAGCTAGGGGGAGCAACTGCCAGAGGCTGAAACCACTAGGCACATGGGCTACATACGTGGCTGACCTGGCTTAGGCGCCTAACTCAAGGAGAGGGTCCACAGCTGAGGATCTGAATTGGAGGGACGTGCCTACGTCTGGCCCATCAGGTCCATCATTTAGGTGTCTAAGCCCCACTTCTCTCCATGCCCTCTCCCCACCCCTTTCCTTGGCATTTCACACCTGGCTACCATAGACCACTCCCTGCTCAGCTGGATGGCTTCTGAAAATCCTGGTCTTAGTCTCTTAACTATCCCCATGCACTCTGCAGGGAACTGAGGTGGCACAGAGCCACCTAACTCAGGGCTGAAAATTCCACTAGGCAGTGGCTACCAAGGGGTTAGTGTTGCTCCACCCAGCCAAGCAACACCTAAATCCCTTTAAAGAGATGGCTCTTAGGAGCCTAAATCCTGTTGACCTTCACTGAGACTTAGGTTCCTAAGTGCCTAAGTCACTTTTGCAAATGGAATGTAGGCTCCTACATCACCTAGGTGCATTTGAAAATTTGATGTTTTGTGGTGTCTGCTGGCAGGTTTCCAAACAAAGAAAAGTGCTGAAGCCTGTCAATAAAAAAAATTAAATTAACAATCCCTTTAAAGATATTAAACGCCCCAAAAACAGAACAGTTTGCCCAAAGTGAGGATTAAACTACCCGTTATCTGGTGTATTAATCCCTACGGCTAGTGCCGTAGCATAACTGCACTAGCCTGTCAGCACACAATCTGAGTACCAATCCCAAGAGGCCAACAGTCTGTGCTTGCTATCTGTTTATTATTCAACAGGAGTGCATGGTGCTTTGCAGACAAGTAAAAATATAGGTCCTTGCTCCAAGGCACTCCCAGCCTCAGGGCTCAATCCTGCAAGGCCAAAGCGTGCGGAATTCTCATTGGCTTCCACTGAAATCAATGGGAGTTCTGTGTGCAAAGAGATTGCAGGATTGGGCCTTGATAAAAAATATCACAAGGGAGGATAAAGACAAATGGGAGAAGGTGAGCAGGGGAAGAGCCCATGCTGGAATCAAGGTGCTGTTCTGCATATGTAGATGCAACCTCCTCTCCTTATCCCCACAATACTGGCACCAAGCCCTAGCATCACTGGAGTACTGAGCTTTTGGTGACTCCCTTTTTAATGTCTGCCTGTGTTTCTCAGTCACCTTCTGAGAGACTTCCTATCAAGGAGCCCTAGTTTCTATCTATTCTTCTCACACCCCCGATGCACTCTGCCTCCTTGGGCAAGTCACTTACATTCTCCGACCTCAGTTTCTCCATCTGTAAAATAGGGATAATGATACTTACCTACCTTCCCAAGGCACTTGGAGAGCTCTGGCACTTTGTCATACAGGCACGCTACTCAGATAGAGTGGGGAAGGGCATGTTTGTCTACTAGCCCCCACATATGAGGGATGGGAGTCCCACTAAGATATTTTTGGATGCTGAATCAGGATTAGGTTTCCATGGGAGTGAAGCCAGAAGAAGTCCTATACAGGCTGTACAGACAGACCCACTAAAACACAGTGTTCTTCTTTGTGCATTACTGAGTATGCGGTGAACTCATTTCTTTAAGGCAACAAGCTCAGACATTTAATTACAGTGATGCCATTCACAATGCCACAGTGAAGCATCTGTTGGTATTTTCAGAATAATGTCTATTCTGTTCTACAAGAAAATGCTCTGGGCTGACCTTAGGGTGACCACCTTTTCAAAGGGCAAAAGTGGGACACATGCAGTGAGACACCCACCTGCTCCCTCCATGGCCCCGCCCCTGTTCCTCCTCTCCCTCTTTAGTCCCCCCTCACCATGAGGCCCCACTCCATGCCCCTCCTCTTCCCTGAGCCCCCACCCCCTGCTCCTCCTCTTCCCCTTGAGGCTTCGCCCCTTGCCCAAGCCAGAAGCCAGAGCCAGGCCATGGTAAGAGCTGCACAGGAAGCCCAGGCTGCTGTGGGGAGCCCTGAACACTCCACCTGCCCTGGGCGGGGGACTGGGATGCCCAAGATAGATGGAGGTGCTGGTTTCCTTCCCACCCTCCGACCCTGAAGCGTTCACTTCCATCTTGGAATCTCTAATTGGTGTATATGTAAACCTAAATTGCACAATATGGCCAACAAGTTAACAAGAATTGCTATTGTCAACCATGACAAACGTGAGCCAAAGAAATGCCGTCAGGAGTGCAAAAATAAGCTGTCCTGTGGTTCAAATGGGAAAACTATGCTTAGAAGTCACACCACAAAGCAAAATATAGTAGAACCTCAGTGTTACAAACACCAGAGTTACAAACTAACTGGTCGACCACACCTCATTTGGAACCTGAAGTACACATCAGGTAGCAACAGAGACAAAAAAAATGCAAAGACAGTACAGTACTGTGTTCAACATAAACTACTAAGAATATAAAGAGAAAGTTTTTTTAAAAAAGTTTGACAAGGTAAGGAAACTGTTTCTGTGCTTGTTTAAATTAAGATGGTTAAAAGCAGCATTTTTCTTCTGCATAGTCAATTTTCAAAGCTATATTAAGTCAATGCTCAGTTGTAAACTTTTGAAAGAATCACCATAACGTTTTGTTCAGAGTTCCAAACATTTCAGAGTTATGAACAACCTCCATTCTCAAGGTGTTCGTAACTCTGAGGTTCTACTGTAGCATGGATTTCTGAAACACTCAGTATTGGTTGCAGTATTGCATTAAGCATCTACAAGCCCCAGTCAGGGATCAAGACCAGATTGTGCAGGGTACCTTCGTCCCCAAAAAATACATAAAATACCTGAACAAGTAGCAGGAAGGTTTAAAGTAAAATGATGAAATTTTCACAAAACTGTGAGCACACGGAAATGAGTTTGTAATTCACACTGGTCTTCAACCTTAACTATATAATTTGCTATCAAGTCAACATTATAACACAGAAATTCCAAGGAGACACAAAACAAACTTGACAGCTACCAATTAGCACAACCATTAACTGCACAGTTCAAGAAAATAGGTCTTCAGCGTAATGATCCTCAACATTAGTGTGCCAATAAATAACTCCCTCTCTAAATTAGTTTGGTCACCCACACCAATTCTCTATGCTGCTGTTTGAAGTTTCCTGGCTGTTTCCCAATTCTAAAGAATGGCTCTTCTGGCAATCACGTTGGTTTAATTTTTTTAAAATAAAAAGAAAATCTCATGAGTTTACTAGCATCCAAGATGCTCTCAAGCTCACCAGTCACAAACTGAAAATGAAGTCCTGTTTTGCTAGTGGGTGCTGTGTTGAGGCCAGATCCTGCCCTGTTGAGGTTAAAGGGAGCTTTGGCATGGGCTCTACTGGGAATGGCACTTGGCCGCCGGCCATTACAATGCTGTTCTACCCTGAGCATTGACTTGTAAAAACTGGCATCGGGGGGCTCCACGTTCATTTTTGTCACAAGGATTGCTGGATTAAATGTGCCCAGTTTCCATGTAAAATCACTTCTGTGGGGCGGCTACCAGAATCTGCTGGTTACCATAGGCAGGGAGGTAATCAGCAGCAGGCTCCATTTAAGCTCCAGCCAAGGCCCGCTAAGGAGGAGAGAACACCCTGTGTGGACAGAGCAATGGGGAATCACACAGGGTAAGGGCAAGAGGAAGGGAGACTTTTATAGTGAGGGGAAGAGGAACAGTGTCAGAGGGAGGGAGAGAGGACAAATCAGAAAAAGACTAAAAGAACTTGAGAGTGATGGGAGCAGAGAGAATGTACATCACAAAGATGCCAGAAGAGAGAACAGACTGATTGACCACTCCCAATCAGACCAGATGAAAGAAGCTGGTCCCTGGGCTCCTCACCTAGATGACAGAAAGTAGTGGTGTGCTATGGGCTGTCAGGGGAAGATTATCACACAGGGTAGCATTGTGGGGCTATTGAGAGCTGTCATACATTTGAATAAGAATCCGTGGACTCATTTCCAGGGATGCCACCTACCTGCAGCTGCCATTGGCTTCAAAAGGAGCTGTAGGTGCGTAGCACCCCTGAAAATCAGGCTACCGAATTTTAAGATTCTTATTTAAACTCTAAATGTTTGGGGTGCTCTCTTGACTAGGTTCATATGTATTTTTGCTTTGGGGATTTGGGGTGGGGTTTGTTGCTCTTATAATGTTTTGCAACAGTGTGAACATGCATCATGCACTGAAGCAAGGCCAGTGCAATATCTGGTTAAGAGATGTAAGATGAATGCTTAGTTTTGTAGAAAAGAAACTCTTTAATGGGAACAGCCAGACCCTGTAGCATTTTTGAGACCATGCAGGTCAAGCTATTCCTATTTTTTTCTTAAAGCCTATCAAAAATTATGGTAATCAAAATGAGCACATAGCCTTCCAGCAGCTCCCAAGCCCACCCACCCCTCGGGTTCATTTGGGAAACAGCCCCTGAAAAACATTTCCAAAATGCTGGCAGCTATGTATCAGCTCCTTCCCAAAAGGCCTAATGGTCTTTTATTATCCAAATAGCTCAGATGGTTTGGAAAATGCACATCTGTCCAGAACAGCAGAGTGGAGAACAGGGAAAGAGGAAGATGAAATGTAAAACACAGAGCTTCTGACACTTGCCTTGTAAATGACATTACAAAGCAGAGAGGAAAGAAAGAGGTTTAGCTTTTCTGGATTGCCCTCTTGCCCTTGGTTCCTGAAGCCCAAATGTACCTGGGAGGGTCAAGGTTCTTATACAGCAATTGAACCCACATCAAATTAACCAGCACGGTCTGAAGGCGCAGCCCTATGGAACACCCTCTCCCTGAATCCCACCAATGACCCCTGCGTTGGGCTTTGAATTAAAACAGCCACGACATCCGCTTGCGGCACAAATTAACCTGGTGGTGTCCCTTTAATTGGTGATTAAAAAAAAAATTAAAAAAAAAAAAAAAAAAAGCTCTGCTATCAGAGCTGTTTTTTGTAAAGGTTAATCACTAAGAGTTTGTGCCCATAATTATTTTTACTCTTTCCACCTTGGACAGCAGGAAAATAGCAGCACGTTTTCCTTTGCCTTTTCTGCTCTGGCAGCAAATAACATTGAAGGTGTTACTCTTCACTATTTGCTAATGCTGCCAGTTGAACAAGGCAAGACACTGGCACAGAGAAAGCATGCACTAATCAGAATAAAGGAGAGAAATGATTCATGCACTAATTATCTCTCTTTTGTTGTGTTTGATGATGGCCTTCATTAAAAGTTTGAGCTTAGCACCCCAGCCATAGAACAGGTATGGCAGCAGTGCAAACTTCTCCACATCACTCTGCTGCTAAAGGACAGCTCCTCTCTGCCTTGGGCGTAGTAGCTTTGCAAGAGAAACACCCATCTACTGGGATCTGGACTGAGTCACTCAACTCATTTCACACAGACAACCAAACAGCTGTTACACTGTGTCTGACCGGGACTGCATTTGAACGTATAGCCTAGCTAGAAGGCTCTCTAGCCCATTTACAATTCCAGATTCATCCAGTCATGCCACAGATTACACACAAGCTGTATACTACTAGATTATACAGGTAAATTGGCCTTTAGGAAATCCCCTATCAGGTTGTACTACTGTGACCTTAACATTGACATTTTATTACTTTTGAGCATTTACATTCATAACACTACTAACATAAGGTTAGTATTTTAATTATGTGCCTGGAGTGATATCCTGCCCAACTGAAGTCAATGGGAGTTTTGCCACTGATTTCACTGGGGACAGGATTTCACTGACACGGTGTGTCCACACTGCAATCAGGACAGCATACCCAAGCCAGCTTTGATTGAGCTCGCTCACTAAAAGTAGCAGCCGAGCCACAGCAGCAAAGGCAGTGGCATGGGCTGCCCAAGTACAAACCATCAAGCAATTATCTTTGTCATCGGATAACTTCTTCGCTTCATCATCTTCGCCCTCGTTCCACTCAGATTCTTTGCCGCGGTCAGTTCATGGTCTGCTGATTCTACAAAGTAATTGATTTTTGAAAAAGAAATTCCAAAGTTTAGCTGGGGTGTGGAAGCTCCCTGAACACTTCTATCCTGGAAGAACCACTTACCTGCTCTAATATCTTTCTTTTTTGACTTTGACTGTGCTGAGGTGAGGGTAAGTGAGAATCCTGCCCACTTCCTGCATTTCTGCCTTCCCTTTTTTCCTCTAGTCTGAACTTTACAATAAGCTTATCTCAAATTTGGTGCCACACAGTCATACATTGACAATATCATGTGATCAGATATTGAAAGATCCCAGGCAGTCCATTTTTCAGTAGAATTCCCTGGGACCTCCCTGTCAGACTTGCCATAAACGTTAATAGCAACAGCAGGGCAAATTCCATTAACACCAAGCTGATAATTTGTACCTGTTCTATGTTACCTTTAGAGTGCTAGGAATTTAGCCACTAACATTAAGCAGAGCTGCTACCAGACACTACTCAGTTCTTCAGATTAGAATCATTAGTTTGGGAGAGGGAAAGGGAAAAGGAAGGAGGGGCAGATAGCCTTTCCCAGCATGCTCTCCTTAGGTAGCTGGCCATTTAAATCTGGGAGCAACAGCTCCAGCCCTAATGAGACCAGTTGGTAACTAGCTCCCTCACCTTCTCTTTCAGCCAGTAAGTGTTTTTGTTCTTGCTAGATTTTTTTTTCTTCTGTACTTCCTGTTCTCTCATTTTTAAACTAGGGTACAAATTCTGTAAGCATAAAGGGGAGTCAATTTTATTAACTTGCTATGCTGCCAATTACATTTTAAAGTTGAAATCTAACAAACTAGAACTTCCAGTGTGATAAATATTGGGACAGAGTTTAATTAGGATAGCACCTTTTTTATTGAGTCCAAGGAGCATTAGCTATTTCTATTTGACCATAAAATACCCTGAGATGATTATAGGCAAAGCCTCATATTGGTATATTTGTATCTCTCGTTTATTGTCTTCTGTTAAAGTATTATATTTCTGCCAAAATCTGGCTCCTTTTTTATATCTCTGCTCTCTTTGCTGGAACATCGTCCCACTAGTATAATAAATAGAAGGGAGCAGAATGAAGGATGTCCAACCTCTGACTTTTCCAACTTTGGTGATCTTGACAGAGACATGTTATTAATGTAATATCTTTCAGTGATTGCTTTCCCTTCTAGTGCACCTTTCATTAGAGGGTCTCAATATGTTCTACAGATAGTAAAACTCACAACAGCCTTGTGAGGCAAAAAATATACAACAATCAATTCATCCACCTCTGAAATACACTCACTTCTGTGGTGCAATGTAGCTTTTGTTTAACATTGCACAGGAAGATTACACAACAGTCTAGAACAGAAAGGAAGTATGGTATCAGATGGAAACTGCTGGGGGAATGCAGGTAGGCAGAAAGAAAGAATGTGTTAGAATTTGCTTTGAACATCAGAGTAAACCACCCTACTTTTATGGAAAGCACTACTGGCCCTTTAAGGACCACCATTAGTTGTTACATCTCATCTAAAAGACAGCACCCTTCCCACAATACTGGGGAAATGAGTCAGTTCTGGCTCAGAGTACCATCTCCTGAATCATCACCACCACTTCCAGCAGGATCTCGGTGTTCTAGGAAGACTCCCTTCGAAACAGCAAGCTACACTGGTAAAAAAAAAAAAAAAGATTAATCTTGTGGTTAAGAGACCAGCCTAGGCGGGAGAAGATCAAGGTTTGATACTTAGCTCTGCTGTGTGACCATGGGCACATCATTTAAATTCTATCTGCCTCCACTCCTTACTGTAAAAGGTGGATAATAATACTTCCTTTGTCGTGTCTGTTTAGATAGCACCTGCTCTGGAGAGCTTGCAATTTCCTACTCTGTGTACGAACAGTGCCCAGCACAATGGGCTGATCTTAGTGATGGCTATTGCGATACAAATAATGATATTACCTCTGCTTAGCTAGTGATATCTGAGAGGCTCACAGATTGAGATGGACTGGCTGCCTTAGGAAGCTTTACATTCCAATCATGTTATTGCTGAAACCTGTTGTCTTTATAGTAGTTTTACCATTAACTTCAATAAGAGCAGGAACAGGCACTCACGACCCGGAAGAGACAGATGAGGCAATCCACCCCACTACCCTATTTTAAATTTTACAGTACACACAAATTATTACTGCAGACTGATAGAAGGTTTTTGTTAGGGGCACTTTGCCAGTCCTTCTCTGATGCCTCCTGCTAGGTAGGCTAATCTATGGAACTCTGAGGGATGCAGCCCAGATCCTTAGCAACATTAAATTTCATTCAATTAAGTTTGTTGGAGGAAAGTTTCTACTGTCTGTTACCCTGCCTTAGGTTTCATATCATTCTACAACAAGAAATGATATGAAATGCAGGAATGCAGCCTGAGGTGCAAGACTGATGTAAAGAGATTCAAATTCAGAAACTCCAGCTAGGCTAAAACTGCACAATTATCAATCAGGCAATAGCACTGTTTCTTCAAAGGCAAGTTATAAAATATACATAGGAGGGAAAAGCTTGGGGAAGGTCACTTTGATTTAGTGTGGCTAGCTAGAGAACTGTGGTATCAACAGATGGGAAAACGCTCACTAAAGCCAGCCACACAGTTCATGTGTATAAGAAGTAATAAAAGTATCTGAGCGTGGACAGCTAAAAATAACTGTAACAGCAAGTGAGGAACCTGTGTCACTAGAAAGAAAAGTGCACCGGGATGAGTATCTTTATTTAGTGGAGTAACTCTGCTAGGAACCCAAGGGTCCCTACCTGCTTTGCATTAAGTAGAATGGATCTGCAGCCTTCTGCATTTCTGAGGCAGAGGGGTAGCCCACAGTAGCAACGTGCAATGGCCTATCTTAAAATGGTCTCCATTTAGGTTGTCTGTGGTCTCCAGACCTCCCCAACCCTCATCTCCATGTGCTCCAAGACAGCACCAGTATAGCTCTGTGGATTCGGACCGTAGCTCCTGCTACTGAGCCACTTCTGTAATAACCACAAAAATGGAACACACCTTTGTAAAGAGTGGCCCTGAATCAGTTCAGGAGGAATAGCATGTGTAACATACGGGCTAAGTGCATGAGAACATCTTTCCCACTAGTGGCTGATCCACACACAAGATTAAAAACCTGCTACTGCTACCAGCGAAGGAGTTTCTCCTTTGTATGTAATGTATTTGCAGTGTGCTTGTTAGAATATTTGATATTGTCCTCTGGGGCAGGCCCATTGAGAGAAGGGAAATGTTAAGGCCCAGCATTGTAGGCCTCAGCTCTCTGTGTGTGATTTATATAGGACTAATGCTTGTTTGCCACACATGAATTTGTTATTATACATGTAGAGAGTTCAAGGAAAATGCTATTAGAGAATCTTTTGTTTCCAGAACTGCTCAAAAATAACCAAAGGGATGGTAATATGTTTTCACCATCCTGCAATCAGATCTAGTCCGAGCCCCATCAAATTATCCAGCCACATTCAATAATTCTTCCCACTTCTATAATGTCATTTGTCCAAGGATCTCAAAGTGCTTCATAAGCATTAATTACACTTCACATTATCTCTGACAGAACTAATGTATATGTTTTACTGATGGGTAAACTGAGGTACAGAGTGAGCTACCCACGGCTAATCAGTGAGTCAGTAGCAGTGGTGAATAGAACTCAGAACCTACCCTACTCCAGCCACTAGACCACAATGCTTCACTAAAGGGTTTGCACTGCATATCTAATATATAGTAGCGGAAACCATTCTTAAGGTATGTGTCCATTTTCTCCTCTATTGGGACTTACTGGCATCCCACAAATTTCTCAGGTAATGTTAGGAGGGATGGTCCTCTTGTTTATGTTTCTGTTATAGAAAGAGGTGGTTTTGGAATCAGGGAGGTTTCTTGTGGTATCCAAGTAGGTGTATATTTTAGTGGGGGAAAAGCAAGCAGTCAGTGAAATTATTTCTTTATTGAAGCAAACTTCCATAAATGCACAGCTCCACATCTCATATTTCTCCTCTTCCAACTTTTCCAAGCTCCTTCTAGTGCTTTCATGCATATATTGCATCTACTGAGGCCATATCTACACTACAAACTTTGGTTGGCGCAAATTACATTGGCATAAAGCTGCCACAGTTAGTGTATTGCTTGTGCAATTGCTTGGCTCCTTGTGACAGCGGTGCACATACTCACCAGGAGTGCTTGTATCGATGCAGAGAGTAGTGCACCATGGGTAGGTATCCCAGTGTGCAACCAACCACCATCCAGCACACTGTCTTTTGGGAAGTTTTGGTAATGCATGATGGGGTCGAAATGAGTCACGCAGGGAGCAATGGGTCAGCTTCCCTTTGTGCAACTGTCTCCATCCCATAATGTCATCTCTAACCCATAATTTCAAATCTTTTCTCAATTTCCAGCAAACTCAGACAGGACTTGTCACTGTCCACTATCTCTGACAGAACCATAGAGCCTGCACAGCTCTGCACTGTTGTCATAAGCATTGCAAGCACATGATGCACCATCCTCCAATATTTGCAGAGCCACAAGAAGAGCCAAATCAGTGGGGAACGTGAAGATTTCTTGGAGGACAAATTGCTGTGGGACATAGCGAGAACCATTTCATGGTTGTTGGTTGAGTTCACAGAGCAGCTGCACATGGTGGAGCACCGCTTCTGAGCCTGAGAAATGAGCACTGTTTCATGGGATCACATTGTAATGCAGGCTTGGGATGGCAAGCTGTGCCTGCAGAACTTTCAGATGGGAGAGGTCACATTCCTGGATCTGTGTGCTGAGCTCACCCCAGCCCTCCAGAGCAGGGACACCAAAAGTTGCACTGATAGAGGAGAAGCAAGTACTGATTGTACTGTGGAAACTTGCAATGTCAGATTGCTACCAGCAGTGGGAAAACATTTTGGAGTTGGAAAAGCCACTGTGGGGCCTGTTATCTTGGAAACGTTCAGGGCTATTAATCATCTCCTGCTACACAGGACTGTGACTCTCAGCAATGTGCAAGACATAGTGGATGCATTTGCAGCAATGGGATTCCCAAACTGCAGCGTAACAATAGACGGCACGCATATCCCTATTTTGGCGCCAGACCACCTTATCAAAGCAGACATCAACAGAAAGGGCTACTTTCCTATGGTGATGCACGTGTTGGTGGATCACTGGGGATGCATCAATGTGGGCTGGTCAGGGAAGGTGCATGACGCTTGTATTTTGAAAAACACCAGACTGTTCAGAAAGTTACAAGCAGGGACTTTCTTCCCTGACCAGCGGATTACGACTGGTGATGTTGAAATGCCAGTAGTGATCCTGCGGGACCCAGGGACCCTTTGCTCATGAAGCCATACACCAGTTACCTCAGCAGTACCAAGAAAGGGTTCAATTACCAGCTTGGCAGGGGCAGAATGACAGTTCAATGTGCTTTTGGTAGATTGAAGGGGTGTTGGCATTGTCTGCTCACAAGATTGGATCTCAGTGAGAAAATATCCCAATGGTTATAGTTACCTTCTGTGTCCTGCACAATATCTGTGAAGCAAAGGGGGGAAACTTGCTGCCATAGTGGAGGGAGGACGTGGAGCGGCTGTCTGCTGAATTGAAACAGCCAGACACAAGGGCTGTTAGAGGAGCTCAGGGAGGCTGTGAAAGAGCACTTTAGCAGTGAGCCACAGGAATGCATTGGGTAGTACTGGGTGTTACCTGGCCCTGCTGTTTTGGGGCCTGTTAGGAATTGTGTGGTGCTCGATGTATGCGTACAAATATAACACTGTCAATGCACTTATTAATTTTGTGGTGCTTGCTGTACATTTATGATTATTACACTATTTGTCACTGATCCTATGAGTTGTTGCACTGTACTGTAACAAGTAATTGGTTGCTTTCAGAACTGCTAGGCACTCTGCAGCACATGTTGTGAACTAATAAAGATGAATTATGATGTTCCAAATAATATAATTTTATTCTGTAACAAAATCAATGAAAAGAAAAATCCATGCAATTGTAAAGCAAATGCATTAAAAACTTAATACATTAATAGAACAGAATTAATGAAGGGGAAAGAACATTCATGTCCATTTTAGCTACACTGACCTGTGAATGGCACAGTTGGTGTATGTGAACTGTGGTTGTCTGTAATGTCTCCCCAGGTGGCAGGGCCATCCCTAGCAGGGTGCAGGGCCCAGGACATAGGTGCCAAGTTTCTATCTGCCGGGGTGCTCCCAGGCCCCACCCCACCCCATCCCCCAAGACCCCACCCTGCCTCTTCCCCCCCAGTTCTGCCCCCGCAGCGCACTGCGCCCTCGCTCCTCTCCCCTCCCCCACAGCGCCTCCAGATGCCGCAAAACAGCTGATTGGCGCTAGGTGCTGGGAGGGAGGGACGAAGGGAGGGGGAGGCGCTGATTGGCGGGGCCCGCGGATGGGCAGGAGGCACTGGGGGAGGGGGAGGTTAGTAGGGGGGCTCCTCCCACCTCCTCACAAAGCGCGGGGCCCCTCAAAGTGCGGGGCCTGGGGCAGTTGCCCCGAATGGTCATACCCTAGGGACAGCTCTGCCAGGTGGAGGAGTAAGGGTAGGGCAGTAACCCCTTGTGCCACATGGAATATTTAAGGCAGGGTGTAGGGAGATACTGCAAGGGAGTTCTTGATAGACTGCTGAGGTGGGTGAACCTGGGAGTGTTGAACCTGTAGTCACCAGAGTCTGCAGCATCTGTGTTTGCTGCCAGAGAAGCCCCATTGTGTTCCTCATGCATCTCCTTCTCCTTTTCCTGCTGGGACTCCTGGGCCTTTCTCCTCTCCACACCTTCCTTCCCGAGGCTGTCTGCAGTGTTCACTCTCCTGGCCATGTGCTCCTGGCCAGGCCCCCACCCATCCATCCCATGGCTCCTACTGCCACCCCAGATGCCCCTTCCCATCGATCCTGGCCCCACTGCCTCTGCCAGATGCCCACCCTTCCCCCTTGGCTCCCACTGCCTCCCCACCCCCCCACCCATCCACCCCATGGCTCCTGCAGCCTCCCCCCAAAATACTCCCCCATTGCTCTTGGCCCCGCTGTCTCCCACCAGGCCCCCACCCATCCCCATGGCTGCTGTCCCCTGCTGCCTCCACCAGCCCCCCATATAATCCCCCCATTTCCCATGTGTCCTGCTGCCTCCCCCAGCCATGCCCATGGCTCCTGGCCCCTATTGCCTCCCCCAGACCCCCACCTATCACCTCTGTCCCCTGCTGCCTCCCCTGGCCCTCCATATACTCTTCCCATCCCCCATGGGTAGAGCCCTGCGCGAATACAAATGTATATCCGCTCCTGGGAGTGGCGGCCACACGTTATGCTCCTTTTGCTGCTGCAGTTCCCAGGAAAACCCTGCAGTTCTGTGGATACCGATTTTTATCTGCAGATACCGATTTATATCCGCAGATATCCGCATCCGTGGATATAGATTGGTATCCACACAGGGCTCTACCCATGGGTCCTGTTGCCTCCCCCAGAGGCCCCTTCCTCTCCTCCCATTGCCCCGACTCCCCAGGCAGCGGCACTCAGGCAGGCTAGTCCAGGCACCTACCTGAGCAGCGGCTGGCCAAGAAAGGACAAAAGTCCTTCCCCACGCTCCCTCTGGCAGGGAACTGGGCTGACAGTCCAGTCTTGCTTCCTTGCTCTAGGTGCCAGGGATCAGCAGGATTTCTAGCTGCTGGTGCCTTTCCCAGGCACGTCTCTGCAGCTGCACTCTCTACTTCAGTGTGGCAGAAATCTGACTGGGGGAGGCATACGACCCTTTGTGTCCCTCACACAAACACACACGTCGTCTATGCATGCTGTGATGCAGCACTGGCTTACAGGTTCTCACAGAACATGTCATCCTGAGTCCTCTTCTTTCTCTTCCTAATGTGGCTCAGGTGTTCCGTCGGCGTGAAGGGAGAGACGCTGAAGGCTGCAATGGTACCATTGATGGTACCACAGAGGTACCATTGTCAGTGCAGTCACAAAGGAAAGCATAACTTAAGATTCAGAACTCCTGTCCCTTGCTCCACTAAAGTTTTAAAGTTTTAAAGTTTAAGTGCTTATTGACACTTCTGCTTTGGAATGCTTGTGCTCGTCGCCACTCACGGCACCAGCCATGGTGAGTATGGGCCACCGGGATGAGAGAAATGAGGAGGGAATTGCTCGGTTGCATGAAACTATGAGTATAAGGCACTGGATACTGACATCGTTTTCCACAGGCGGTGGTGATTTTAGCTGATACCTCACTCCTGAGGGTAACAAAGGCAGAGAGAGCACAGCTGCTGCTGGCATCCAGAAGCCTCACAGGCCTGTATGCTGCTAGCCTGTGTACCTGCCAAAGTTATTGCTGACTGGTATAGGAAATGTCCTACAGCGGTGGAAGAAATAAGGCAGCCGTCCCTAGAAACCATCGGCAGAGGACTGTAGAACATCTCCATGGAAGTTTCATAAAAATCTATCAAGAGGATTCAAAGGACATCCTTCTATACATAGACAAACTGCTCCAAATGTCCACCCTTACCTAACTTCACAGGGCAAAGGAAAGCAGATAACAACTCTGTCTTGCTTTGTTGTACCACTACTTCTTCTAGTGCAAGTAAATTAATGAAAAGTCCATCACTGTGTGCTGTTAAGTTGGGGGTTACATCACTGTAATGAGAAATTAATTTACACGCTTACCTGAGGATCCTTCCCCTGCATCGGGCTTATCTGTGCTCAACTGCTGGGACGGATGGGAGTGTGGTGGAGTTTCAAACAGGTCCTGGCTTGCTGCATAATTGGACCCCCTGATGGCATGTCCTCCATCCTCCTCCACCTTGTGCTCGCTGTTCATGCCAGAAATCTCTGGCTTGGGCTCCTCAGAGGTATTGACAGCAGTCTAATGGATGGTGGTGGGTCTCCGCCAAGTATAGCATGCAGCTCTTTATAAAAGCGGAAGGTCTGTGGCTCAGCACCAGGTCAACTGTTGGCCTCCCTGGCCTTCTGGTATGCCTGCCACAACTCCTTGGCTTTCACACAGCACTACTGCTGGTCTGTGTCATACCCCTTCTCCTGCATCCCCCATGCAATCTGCTCATAGATGTCAAGGTTTCTATGTCTGGTCCATAGCTGTGCTTGCACAGCCTCTTCTTCCCACAGGCCCAGGAGATCCAATATTTCCTGTCTACGCCAAGCTGGAGCACTTCTGGAGCATGTAGCCAACATGGTCAGCTAAGCAGTTGCACACAATGAGAGAGAAAGGCTAGGTGTACTCACCAAGCTGGACAATCAGGAAAAGGCATTTCAAAAATTCATGGGGCTTTAAAAGGGAGGGCAGTGGAGTTCACAATTGTGACCAGAAAGGCCAGTGGCAGGCATTGTGGGACAGCTGCTGGAGGACTGTTAGTGTCGACATCGGTAACACAGTGTCTACATTCGCGCTGTGTCAACCTCGGTCCATCAACCATGGCTCAGTGCCACTCAAGGAGGTTAGTGTAAAAGGGCGCTTACATTGGTGGGAGACAAATTTAATTGTAGAAACATGCACAACTAGTTTTATGCAAGACGGCTTATGTCAACCTAACTTTGTAGTGTAGAGCAGGCCTAATCTCACTCTATTTACTTAACATTAGATGCTACACAAATGCTGGCAGCATGATGTTTAATTAAATTGTGTCTTAGTTATGTAAATTCACCCAGCAGTCGAGGCAACAAATACATGTTTTTGTGCATCAAATTATATATACACACTGTATCATGTTTTTCCCCAAACACTCTGGGAGTTCGGGAAAATCAGCATTTTGCAAGTAGCACTTGAGCCAAGCTTAACTGTGTGGGAAAATGTCACCATAAATTTGTCACTGAATAGGTTGACATTTAAGGTGACTCCTGTGACAAAACATTTTGCTCTGAAAAAGCTGCATTTTTTCTGGGGTTTATCAGGATCTGGCAAATATTCCTCCTCAGTTTTAGTGATACATCAACTATGAGAGAACTTGATTTTTAAAATTAATACTAGCAAAAGGGATATTACTAACAAAGCCTTCCCACCAGAATAAAATCTTGGTGTTACTGCAGCCTGTAGGGAAGATATATGTCCTGTGAATTCAGGTTGGGTCTCATCATCATTTACTTCTTCTAGCCTTAGTCCCATCTATATGGGGTCAGTTCTTTGAGTCCTTCCCCATTCCAGTCTGTCTTGAAGCAGTTCCTCAGAAACTCCACAGTTATCCAAATCCTTCTGTATAACACCCATCCATCTAGATGTGTGTCTTCCAACCCTTCTCTTACCCTCCACTTCTAAATTCCTATATATTCTTCCAGTCTTATTTTCACATTCCCAAACCATCTAAGCCTGGATCCTTTCAGCTTTTCTAAAACTGGAATCACCTTTCACATTTCCCCTAACACTTCATTCCTAACAGGGTCCATCCTTGAAACTCCAGACATCTAAGGTTGGGTCTCTCACTGAACATGTGAAATGTACTACAGTTGATTCACTGAGGAATAAAGATTCCAACTTATTTTCATGAGCACCATAATATTTCTCCTATTTAAAAAGGGAGGAACTTCGTATAGAAGCTCTTTTCTGAGGATGAAGGGAGGTTTCTATTATCACATCTAAAATAGAGAAAACTGGAAGGAATTCCACTTCAACTTTAGGCCCTGATCCTACAAACACGGTGTAGTGCTTTGAACAGTGAGTAGTCCCACTGAGATCAATGGCAGCTCACTGAGATGAAGGATGAGCTTGTGGCTAAGGCACTACAAAGTGACTCCAGAGAGCTAGCATTAATACCCAGCTCCATCACATTTTTCATTTGTGATCTTGGAAAAATCAAATGGCCCCAATCTTGCAATGGCATTTGCATCCACAGACCCCTGCCTGGTGCTCCAATTAAATCAGGGTAGCTACAGTCAGGGACAGGAATTCACCAATGCAATGTCATTGCAGGATCACAGCCATAATCTCTCTGCTTCAGTTCCCTATCTGTAACATGGGGTAACCATATTTGTCTGCTACACGGGGATGTTGTGAGTAAAGTGAGGCAAAGTTTTTTGGATAAATAGTATCAGAGGGGTAGCCGTGTTAGTCTGGATCTGTAAAAGCAACAAAGAATCCTGTGGCACCTTATAGACTAACAGACGTTCTGCAGCATGAGCTTTCGTGGGTGAATACCCACTTCTTCAGATGCATCTGAAGAAGTGGGTATTCACCCACGAAAGCTCATGCTGCAGAACGTCTGTTAGTCTATAAGGTGCCACAGGATTCATTGGATAAATAGTTTATTCACCCCAAAAAAAATAGTTTCAGGTTGGCAAAAACTATTTGGTGAATATTTTAAGAAGAACAAAGTGTGAGAAAGGGAATCCTGAAAAAGTCAAAAGATTTTGTTCAGCGTATTTGAAATGTTTAGCCTTTTCATTTCATTTCAAAAAAATTTTTTTTTAATTTAGCTGGATTTATTATTAAAGAGATAAAAATATACCCAAAAACAAACTGAAAAAAAGGCCCAAAAAATCATTTCCATTTGAGCAAAGCATTTAGTTTCACCCAAAATACACTTTTTCAGTTTTCCATATTGGTAAGAAAAACTACATTTCTGTGTTGAGTTGAGTTGAAATTATTTTCTTTCCTCTGTTGGGTTTTGTTTGTTTTTTGTTTTTTTGTTCAGCCACCAAACTGAAAAATCAATTATTCTCTCAGCTCTAGGGGTGAGGCTTATTCCATTAATGTTGGAAAACGCTTTGAGATCCTTGCATGGAAGGCACTATAAAAGCACTGATTATTATATTTTTTCCATTTAATATACACCAGCCAGGGATCAGTAAACTAATTACATCCACTTATTGAAAAGAGAGTATATTGGTAACATTAAAGCTGCTCAGGATAAACATTCTTATATCTTCCCGCTGTTTAACTGCATTAACATAAGTGTTTAATATAACATTTGACCTATCTCTCTTGAATTTTTCTAGATTACAACTGGGCCATTTGCACTTCAATAGTTCAGGAGCTGAGCTTTATTTTCGGGGAGATCAGAACATAACTAAGCAGTAAAAATTTCCTTGAGGCTGAAACTTGGCATAAAAAGGCTGAGCCCAGGAGCATTTTTAATGCCAATTTTGGAGAGAGAAAATTATTCTATTGTTTTTGTAATTTTTGTTTTCTGAGTCTTAATACTTGAGGTTGTATCTCCAAAATGGCTTCCATTAAAAGAATGCAGTTCAACAACAGTTTGACAGCTTTTTCATTGTATGGGTTAATTTGCTAATCTTTGTAAAGTGCATCGAAGATTAAAGGTCTATGTAAATGCTACGTATTATTATTAGTAATCATGGGCTATACAGATTAGATATAGTGAGTGGCAGTGGGAGGGAGATGAAGAGTATGAGATTTTAACTAAGGTGGCTACCTGTCCAGGTTTTCCCAGGATTGTCCCTTTTTTGAGGTAGCTGTCCTGGGAAATCTGTAAGGGTGCTCAGTACTCAGGCACGCCTGCGGGAGGTCCACCGGAGCCACGGGGCCAGCGGACCCTCCGCAGGCACATCTGCGGGAGGTTCACCGGAGCCGCAGGACCGGCGACCGGCAGAGCGCCCGCCGCTGCGTGCCGCCGTGCTTGGGGTGGCAAAATGGCTAGAGCCGCCCCTGCTGAGCACAGGGACTGTAAGGAGCAGCAGAGTTACTGTGAAAGATGGATGGGGAGAGCAGGGAAAGCCAGGCATTGGGGGGCATATTTAAGGGTTGCAGAAGAATGGGGTGCTGAAGGTTGTGGGGGGCAGAAGGAATGGGAGCAGAGGGAGACAGCTCAGGGGTAAGGAGAAGGAGTGCTACCCAGTTGGGAAGACGGGAGAAGAGAGTGAGTGAAATGTTGTTTCTTGCAAAAGGCTAAACTAATCCCTTATTGTTTTTACAGTGCTATTATTGTTGATATGAACTACTGATATAAGTTTAAAGTTCTGTAATATGTATATCTGTAACTCATCAACCCCAAAAAGTAATATCAATTCTATATGCAACTGTGAATCCATGATGCATTAATTAGGCCAGTGGTTCTCAAACTGTTTATCATCCAGCTCTTCTCTTATCAAAGGAAATAAACTAGGAGGGGTGGGAGTCAAGACAGTAATGGGACATGGATGGCAGTTCTCCTATTTCAAGGGCAAGGAGAGGGTAAGTTGAGTCTACATATGAGCAGAAGGAAGAAGCATTAATTTCTGTGTATGTTAAAAGTTGATATTTTTAACCTGAAATTATCATACCCACATTGGCAAAGGAGTAGGGAGAATTTTAAAAGTCAAAAATGGACTAAAAACATGATTTGATGTTTTTTTTAATTTCATGACAGGTGGGTTCTGACTCATGATTTTTTATTTTTTGAGGCTGGCAGTACTGGTTCAGCATGTAATAGAATGAAGCCAAAATCCCAACTGGGTCCTCTGGACACTGCCACAATATAAATGTTAAATTAGAATCTGATATATATTGTGCCAACGAAGAAACTGCATAACTTTCTGTATTCTTTCCTCCACCTTGCCAGCATCCTCTTTCGTCATTCTCAGTTTAGATTGAGAGAGGGACCACATCATAACAGGGCCACCTGGGGGAGGGAGGGGGGCAATTTGCCCCGGGCCCCTGCGAGCCCTGCCCAGCGGCTGTCCGGGTCTTTAGCCAGCATTTCAGTGGCGGGGGGCCCTTCAGTCACTCTGGGTCTTCGGCGGCATTTCGGTGGCGGGGGGGCCCTTCAGTGCTGCCGAAGACGCGGAGTGAATTAAGGGCCCCTCGGCACCGAAATGCTGCCGAAGACGTGGACCGCCGCCGGGTGAGTACAAGCGCCGCAGCTCCCCAGCTTTGCCCCAGGCCCCCTGAATCCTCTGGGCGGCCCTGCATCTTAATTCCCAGTGAAAAGCACCAGGCACACCTATGGCACTGTATAGAAGTGCAGCAGCCAATACTTAAACTTTGTCTCATCTGTTAGCTTTTTCCCTTTCAATTGCCAATCATAGAGCATACTGTGCCATTGATTTTTTGTTACTATTATTTTTTAATCAGAATCCCCATCACAGGCTTCCCATTAATCAATTCTGACTAAAAATTAATGGCACATTATGCCTCATTCAAATCCTGCCTAGGGGATTGATCCTGCAAGTACATACTATGTAAGTACCTTTCTGTATGCAAGCAGTCAGTGAATTAAAGTTACTCATATGAGTATGTATTTGCAGTGTCGGAGCCTGGTTTGTAACTTACAGTCTGATTCAAAGTCCATTGAAATCAGTGAAAAGACTCATTGATTTCAGTCTTTAGTGACAGACAATGCATAGCATTTGATGTGATGGCAGTTAGATAGCCCATGTGAAATTAATTTGGTCATTTCAGTCCAGTTGTCCACAAAACATCACCACAATTGTCACCCTCACCCGCAATCTGAGCTGAGCAGCCGAAGACTGAATGGGCTTGAAAACTGGGCCACTCGCCCCCTAGTGGTGGTCTCTCTGGCAAGGGTTGACACATAGTGCTAGAGTAGCATGGGGAAAACGTGCGTTGCCACTGCCTACACAGTATCTGTTTCTGTGGATAAAAAGAGGATTTTGGGTCTCCAGGGCTGACAAACAGGAACAAAATTCCCCCAAAAAATTCAAAGAATTTTGAAAAATAGTTTGTACTACAAATAATGTAAAAATCCAAGCGGTGAGGACTTGTCCATTAAAGCAAAAGAGAAATGTCTGTGCTGTGAGTGAATGTATGTGCTGTGCAGAGAAATTTATGTGCTGTGAGTGAATGTATGTGCTGTGCAGAGAAATGCATGTGCTGTGAGTGAAATTCACACCTGTGCAGAGGTTCAGCATAAGGCTTTAGCCCTTCTTCACAGAAGTGGATTTCCCCCCGCTCCCACCCCCGTCTGTAGCTGAGTTCCTGTTACTATTATTGTAGAAACTGTTCTTTTATTCTTCATCCCGACACAGCCTTGCCTGCCTGATCCTTCAGTGAGGTCATAAGTCTCAGTTGATCACATCACAGTATGTTGCCACAGAAATGATTTTAAAGTCACAAATTGTGTGCATTATGATTTCACAGCAGATGGGCTGTGAGGGAGGAAGTCCTCATTTAATTTTTTTTAATGGCTTTGGTAACTAGCAAGCACAATAAGAAAAATTATGACAATCTCATCAAAGGTTAATGGATTCATCTCTCTCTGATCTGCTGAAAGTCCAAGAGGAGAAATACTGAGCAGAGGCTGCTTCCATGAGCCCATTCAGCACTTTGGTCCTCTGACTGGCTGGAAAATTCTGTAATCTGCCTGACTGCAGGAAACCAAGAGCAGTGGTGTGGAATTCAAACTTCCCTGCATCTCAAAGAACCCTTTGGTCTATGCAAAGGCCTAGCAGGAGATGGTAGATGGTAGGGGTGCAGAAGGCATGTGGCTTTGTTAAAAGACGCTGCACAGTGAAAGAGGGAGATTTGGACTCCTGAATTAGGAAGACTACTTGGAGAGCTATCTGAGGTATTTATATGGCTCCCTTTACCGTAATGTCCAAGCCCCTCACAATCTTTTAAATGTATTTATCCTCACAACACGCCTCTGCGGTAGGGAAATGCTATCATCCCCATTTACAGCTGGGAACTGAGGCATAGAGAGACTGCCATACAGGAAACTGGCGGTGGAGCAGAGAATTGAACCCAGATCTCCAGGGTAGTGCCCTATACACTAGATCCCTTACCCGCAGTAAAAGAGATGTCTCTAAGCTAGACATTTGGGTCCTGATTCTCAGAACTGCTGAGCATCCACAGCTCCCGGGGACCTCACCTGGAGTTGTCGGTGCTCTGTATCTCCTTTGATTTCCAGAAGGTCTGCAACTGGGAGGTGGGAGAAGAGTCACCAGAGAATATGCTCTTCCATAGCGGAGCAGCTCAGCAATCTCAAGGCAGATTCTGAAGCTAAATATCTCTCTTCTGTGCCTGCAGCATTCATTGTGATCAGCATTTTGGTGGCCTCAGGTTGAGTCTGATGTATTTTCCTGATAGCAAAGTGAAATGCTGCATGTTCTACTTTGTTCAATGACTAGCTCTTGATCACTATAGGAAGAAACCAGATGGTTCCCACGATAAGTGATCAGCACTCCTGGAGTTTTTGAAACAGAGAAAGACAGATGCCAGCATGCCTTTTGCCAGGACCCATCTTAAGCACAGGCAATACAAGCAAATACTCGGAGGGATTGCACTTTGGGGATTCTCTCACTCTGGACTCGGCAACTAATCTTCCCAGTCAGCCATAGGACCAGAGGGGGAACACATCTTGCCTCCAGATCTCCTCCAACAGCAGAGGGCCCTGAAAATCATAAGGTCAGTCCTACCCAAGATTTGATCCAATTAGACTGCTGTGCTTTTCTGTACATTTATTTTAATGTCTTTTTTTTCATATAATGCATCAGATCAGCCTCTCTCTGCTCTCCCTGTGCTTGTGATTTATACAACTGAATGAGTAAGAAAACATATTTAACTGATCGCAAACCAAAATGCCCTGGTATGTAGGAGGCTTTCATTGGGTTATTTCTTTGAAGAAGAAGAAAAAAAAAAGGTGTGAGGTTGAGGTTTGGTTTTTTTTGGTTTTTGGGGAGAGCGGATTGGACAAACTGATACTGATATAGAGCCTTGTTTCTCCACCATTTGTTTGCACCATGTGTCCTGACCTTCAGCCAAACACCACTTCCTGCCATTAGCACAGAGATCAAGATCTCTGCAAAAGAAAACAGTACCAGCTTTTGTGTTTAAACAATGTATTACAGGTACCTTAGTTTCCACTGACATAGACGATAGTACAAAGCCCAATCCACCCCTTAAATTGTAATAAAATCAACATTCAATTCAATGGATGATCCATAAATGAATCCATAGCAGAACTAGGGGGCAAAGGAGACAATGATCATAGCGAAATTACCTATTAGGGGCCAAACCTAACTCCCACTGAAGTCAATTGAAAGACTCCCATTGATTTCAATAGGAGCTGGATCTGATCCTACAGTATCAATTCTACTGTCTTGCAAATCTCCAGCCAGAGAATGTACCCTATATTAAAGGGATAGTGTCAAGTAACTTTGGTCCAAAATATAGGGTCTCTTTAATGGACACAGGAAGGTTTTACAACTCTCAATATTAAAGCTGGGCAAATAACCAAAAAAAAAAAAAAAAACTTGTGAATCTTTTAAAGGGAAAAATATCACAAAATTCAATAAGAATATTAATCCTATAATATTTTACCATCTATACCTAATCAAAACACATTTTTTCAATTTTTAAAAAATAAATGGAAACAGGTTTTGATTAGATTTCACAGTGGTGTTGGCAACCCAAACACTACAGCGTGTGAAAATCTGAAAGCAAAACTCCGTAGAAACAAAAGTCAGACTACCTAGTATATTTTCATTACCCAAGTAGATCAAATTGCAGCATGCAAAGAGCATGAATAGTGAAACATGCATTGGAACTGTACTCTTATTTCAGTTGTAATCAACAAAGGGACAATGAATAGTGATAAGCTTTATTTTATCTTCAGTCTATAAAATGTCTATCAATCCCTTTGGTCCCAAATACAAAAAGATGCATCCATGTGATCTAAGCCAAAAGGCTGAGAAGAAGACAACATCTTTTAGCCCCAGAGACTAAAGTCCCTGTCCTGAAAGGAGCTATCCATGGGCAGACCACTTTAGGCTATCTTCTGCACTGTCTAGAGGCAGGGGGAGGCCTCTCCCAGCTGGATAAGAGGCTTTTCAGCCGCCTTTATGCTGCTCAGGCCCTTTTACTCAACATAAAGGGGTTGGAGAGAGGGTAAGGATCTCACCCTTAGTGTCACTATGAGTGAAATTCATAACATAAGGCATAAGTGGGACTTAAGTAGTACATAGGTCTTTTGCAGCAGCTCTGCCTAGGAGGTAATTTAAACCTGTGTGCAAACCTCCTGCTATGATCAACAGGAGCTCCTCTACTTATTATAGTCTTTATATGGTCTTAAAGACTGACCTTTCTTCAAAATATAAAAAGCAGGTGGATCGCTGCCTCACTGAGGGCATCAACACTTAAGTCATATGCTGACTTTTTTTTTTTTATTTTAAGCAATGGTCAGGATTCCCCTACCATGCTTATGCAAACTATAGTCATGTGTGGAGTTGAACTGAAGCATTTCTGTGCAAACCATGTGTCTCCTTCACTACAGAACAGACTTCCTAGTCATTTCTCTACTAGACCTAGCGTATTAACTCTGATTAGTGTTCTATGAAGAATAAATAATCACTGAATGAAACTGTAAGGTCCAAAGATGGTCTACAATATGTGACACCAAAGAATGGAATATGCCCTCATCATATCCTATTCCTGGCCATAAGCAAAAAAATCCAAATAATTCAGCAAGTAGGATGGTGTCACTTTACAGCAGGGCCGGCAGTTTTAGGTGTGGAGCTCAAATCATCATATTATCTAGACACACTGATCATAAGAAAATAAGAGGGCATAATATTTAAAACAAGAGGGATCTCTCCTCTCACTGTCCTGGGAAGCAGTGCATGTGTGTTTTGTGCTATCTAATCAACGTGGCTTTTGTTTTGTTATCCATTGAGAACCAGTCCCACACAATAAAATGTTGCAACTTACCCTTTCACACAATGTATAGGCAATTCCCACTCTGTTACATTGTCATCAATCCATTAAACGCAGTTTTAAAGTTGTATTAATTATAAGTGATTATTATCTACTGAAAGTTAACAAGAGTATTCATATATCTGTCATAAATACATATATATTTTAATAGATACATATGGAGGAGTTAGGCCACTGATTGGGTTTATAAACCAAAGTCATGAATCAACATGATATCCAAAGGCAAATAGAGCTTGTGGGGATGAGTGAATTAATTGAAATGTGCAAAATCATGTGACCAGACTGACAATGACAGAAGTTGTGCATTTGCTGAGTATTAGCAATACCCATTATTCCAGCAGGAGATTGAAATAAATTTATTGAGAGCAGTTTGCTCCCAATTTGTTTATTTCAAACAGCAGGAAACAAATAATTTTTGCATAAGACCAAATTCTCCAAATTTTGATCAAATTATGGCTCATTTAAGTGATAGAAGATCACTAACCTTTTCTGATACAATACATATTTTTGGAGGACAAACAAATCCCAAAAGATAGTTTACTGCAGAAGTCACGGTTGGCACAAGTTATACTATCTTTGCCATGTATCAGAGGGGTAGCCATGTTAGTCTGGATCTGTAAAAGCAGCAAAGAATCCTGTGGCACCTTATAGACTAACAGACGTTTTGCAGCATGAGCTTTCGTGGGTGAATACCCACTTTGTCAGATGCAAGTAGTGGAAATTTCCAGGGGCAGGTATATATATGCAAGCAAGAAGCAAGCTAGAGATAACGAGGTTAGTTCAATCAGGGAGGATGAGGCCCTGTTCTAGCAGTAGAGGTGTGAAAACCAAGGGAGGAGAAACTGGTTCTGTAGTTGGCATGACTTTAAGGACCCAAGGGTAGAATCAGCCCTTTAAATGTCTAGGATACTTTTTAGACTTGATTTTAATTTACATCTATGTCTATTTACACTGTGTAAAGGCAACTTAAAATGGACACAAATGACATTTACGCCCATTCACAGATTCTTTTGCACTGCCAGACCCATTTAAAGGGGCTGTAATGTAAATGAAAATCAGAACATTTCTAAAGTAGGTGGATTTTTTCCTTCTTTTTGTTCATCTGCTCCTTTTAGAAATACAAACACACAGCTGCACCAAAACATTATGGCTTTTGTTTCTTTTCATTTTACAAATCATGGACATGAGGGCAGTCATCAGAGATTGTTTCAAAAAAAATTGTTTGAAAGTTCATCCCTTTTTCAGAAATCTAAAAATTCAGAGCTGGCATTGTAGCTGGTCAACCTGCCCCTCACTAGAACCCCCCATCCCCAATTTGCAAATATTGAGTTGAATTTTTTTTTAATAAAACAAAATTGTCAATAAAAACATTTGATCAAAAATAAATCAAAATTTGGAAACTTTCAGCTAGTTTCAGTAGTAATCTTTTGTGCCTTCAATATAGGTGGAGAGTGTGTATGTCTATCCATCCCTATTCCCTAAATCTAGAGCATGAAAAGGTAAGCACAAACCTCAGTTGGAACCACAGAAGAGAAAGACAAAAATCAATTTTGGTATCAAATCACTTACAGATACTAAGCTAAATCAGGCAGTCAAAAACACTCCTACTCAGTTGAGAGTGCCCCTGTAAAGAAGTCTTTTGACATCGCTTTGACATATTTGCCTTCTTAGATGATTATTCAGTTACAATAACGTGGTGCTTTTCTTCAAACATTTGAATACAAGCATCTTGCAATCCCCCATTCTAGACAGAAAAAAAAAAAGTTCAACAAACAAGGTTGTACAGCTGGTTTCAAAGGTGCAAGCTGGGCTCTAATTATGTACCCCAGAATACTATTAACATGAAACCAATCTGAAAACTTCAGGGGTGGTTCTAAAACCAAGTGATTCCAGGTTTTTGGAGAGTTCTATATAAACAATTAAAATATTAATTTAGACTAGATAACATGCCCCTGCCATTCAGATGATAACATGCTTCTCACAATATTAGCCTGTGGTTGCTACAAATGGCTGGTATTTTGAACTCAGATGCAATCAGTAAATATGAATTTTAAATGAATTTAAGTAAATCAAAAATAGCGTGCAACCTATCTCACTACATCCTTGTAGTTTAAAGCCAAAAAATATATTAAATCTTAATTTTAAACGGTGAAAGGATCCTTCTGTTTATAGTAGATTAATGGGAATTTCGGGCATTAACTGAGAAATAGTATTTCCCAGAAAATAATAAACAAGAGTGATCTGAAGTCTTAAAAAAATAAAATACAAAAGATTTAAAAAGCTACATGAGAAGTAGAGCATGAAAAAAAAAACCTCCTACCTCCCCAGGTAGCCTGACCTGATTCTAAAAGAGCTAGTTATAATTAGGAAGACAGTTTCATCAATGCCCTTACAATGTAAACAATGATTGGAACCTTGTTTTCAGCTGATATACAAGATGCAGATAGTCACAGCCCGAAAAGGCCAGGACTGTCATTCCTGCCTCATCCCAGATCTGTTTTTTTTCACTAACAGACAAAATTCAGGCAGATCTGAACACTGTAAATGATGAGCACAGGCTGTTTAGCACGCTGCCTGCTTTCTGCAATGCTGCCGCCTCTGTCCCTATTCTCACCGGCTTCTCTGTCTGCTACACGTGGTCGGGATCAACAGTTTGCCGAGCTCGTCAGTGACACCTTGAACTTTTAGAGAAAATGGGTCTCGCAGGGGATTTTCGGACACTGTCGGTTTCACCGGGTCGCCCCCTTCAAACCTCACTAGAGGAGAGCGTTCCGAAGGCTGGATCCTGCCAATTCTTTGTACCCAAGATCTCAAATTGTACCATCATAATAGAGACCGAATAGAGTCGCTCCTACTGCTCCCCAAAACACCCGGCCCCGATGCACTCTTCCAACAGTGCTGTTAAACGCTGGATCGTGCCAATTTTGGCCTTGACCCCCCCTCCCCCAAATTATAATGCCTAAACAAAGAACGAAACACCCACCCACTGCATCCTGGAACAAGAGGGCGGTAATAGCAGGTCCATTCCGCCCCCAAGACTGGATCCTTACAGTTTTTAGCCCCAAGCCGCAAAATGCCACTGTCTGCCTGAACTACGTTTAGACGGGAAAACTGGGTGTGAGGTATGCAGCCAAATATCAGCTGGACCCAGCAAGATACAGGTGTCAAATTAGAGTGTTTGCATCTCTCTGTTAGGAGGATGTGATGGGGCCAGGGGGGTACTCGGGGGAGAATGGTAGATTCATGGCGTATTCTGTGTTCTAGTAGTACCGTTTCTGTGTGTCTGTGGCCAAAAATACAGCAGGATCCAGATGCCAGATCTGAGGTATGGCTCATCCTGGGCTGGATAGTCAAGGTGCAGCTGCTGCTTGCTCGCTCTTTAGGCGGTCGCATTTCGGGGACCAAAAACTGACTGCCCGGTCCTGGGCCCACATCTGACTATTTATGCTAATGGCGCTATGGAATGCATTGGATTCCAGAGGGGTGTGCGTGTGTGTGTGTAAGAGGAGCGTCTACACTTGTTCTTTAGGAAGCGTTACCATTTGGAGGGTGTGGGGCCAAAACTGAGTAGGATCCAGGTGCCAGAATCGGAGCGGGGGGGAGGGACAGTTGCATGGGAATGTGTTGGAGGGGCTGGGGTATTTTCGAGGTCGTGGGAGTGGTTAGTGTTGTTCTCTATTTCGGTGGGATAATTTGGGGTCTTGGGAACAACATTAGCAGGATCCAGGTAGATGCAGTTTTTGGCATATCCAATGATCTCTCTCCCGGCCCTGCCAACTCCTAGCTAAATAATAATATTTAAAAAAAAAACCACTGGCGGTAGCGATAGACTTTTTAAGTTACCCAAAAGGAAAAGACCCCCCCACACACACACAGACACACACACGTACGTGTGCCTAGATCGCAGAGGGGGAGCAATTTTTTTTTTACAATCAGCCTCTTAAAGGCGCCTGGGTCAATTTCAGTTTCTAACTTTCTCCCAAATAAAGGGACCCCGGTAGAAGAGCCGCTGGTGGTATCGTATGCAAATACGCATGCTGACGTCAGAGATCATGTGGGTTTTGGCGTAGATTCCCCACTGATCGAAGGATTTTTTTTTTAATTATTTTATTTTTTTGCCCGTGTTTGTGCTGCTGGGGGGGAGGGGGCTTTGCCCAGGCTCCCCAGCCGGCTCCCACGTTCCCCAGCGTGGCGAAAGGCAGAGCCCTTCCACTGGGGGAAAGTTCGTGCCGCTGCCTCCTAAAGCCTCCTGGGCGCAGGTAAGAGACTTCCCCCCCCCCCCTTCCCTTCTCCTTGCCTCACTCACCTCCTCCCCCCTTTGCAAACACCCCGACCCGCCCGGGGACGCGCCGAGGGCTCCCGCGAACCCCTGAACCTCGCTGCCCCCATGCACTTGCGAGCGCTCCTGTCCCTCGCCAGAGCCCAGCGCAGGCGACCGCCAGCCGCTCAGACCCAACTTTTCCTCCCCGGCCAGCGCCTTTGGAAACGGGCTCGTGAATGGAACTTCAGCTGGGGGGGGGGGGGAATTGCAGAAGGGAGAGAAGAAGCCGGGGGGGGGGGAGATCGGATTGTGTTTAAACGCATCCGCCCCCTCCCTGCCATGCAAGTTTGGGTGAATGGGGCAGAGACGAGGAGGAGGAGGAGAAAGGGGGAAAAAACATGTCTACGTTTCCCTGTGTCTGTCGACATCAGCAACACAAAATATGGCGTCCGCTTTCGACAGGGCGTTACGTAGAGGCGAGCAGGGCGATTTTTTTTATTGCCTTCTTTTAACAGCTCCCTCTGGTTTAAAGCCACATAAATCCGCGGAGCTGGGTGCCCAACGGGGGGGAGGTTCCCTGGCTCCCGCTGGAACGCGTGGCATTTGCACCGCTCGTCGCCCCACTTCTCTGAGTTGGCAGAGATGGGGGGTGGGGGGTGTTATTCTTTCCCAGTGACGATTTGTCCTTAATGTGGTGGCAGGCACCATGACGCGCTGGGGTGCAGCCCCTTTAACAGCTCCTGGTAACTGCAGATAAGAGGTGAGAGGGAGAAGCAGCAGCAGCTGAGACGTTGTGTTACAATCCTGAGCTGGGGTGTGTTTCTACACCGGGCCCTGAGGTGGGTAGAGATTGATACCCCCGTCCCAACACACTGCCCCCAAATAAAACTTGCCACGACACTGATCATCCGCCAAACGGAGTTGCTCTCTCTTTAGTGCCTCCGTCTTTCCTCCTTTAAAAAAAAAAGTCTCAGCGGCTGGTGCTTTAAACCATCCCATCAGAGGTTAATCCTCGTGGCTGGTGGTGGTGTTTTCAGTTCTTTTGTTGCAACTTGCTTTTCAAAGACAACGTTAGTAATCAGAGATCTTAGTTGTCTCTTGGCTTCTTCCGTCCGCTTTTGGGAAGAGTCTTCCAGATTCCTGGCAAAGTTTTTTATTTTTCTAAAGCATCACACCGGTGATTTTTGTTCTTTTCTGTCTTGGCTGAGACTAGGGGAAGAGAGACAATTCCCCCCCGTGTTGATAGGAATAAAACTTGGTTCTCAGGAAGTGAAGTTGTGATTTGCTGAGGAGTTCCACCTGATTGATTGACTTCAAAGCCATGTGGGGGTCTCTGCCCTCAACTGTTTCCTGATTGCCTTTTGTTTGCTTTTACTGTGGGAATCCAGCCTTCCGCAAAGCCAGCTTTTTAAAGGGACATTGTACATTTTTCCCCACCTGGGGCTTCTCTGGTAACTTTTTGAATGAAAGTTCCTGATCTTGTCAATGCAGATGCTGTTTGCAAACGTTTGGAGTTGTAGGGGATTGAAGGTGGCCTGCCAAAACAGAAAACCAAGCAAAACAAAACTTCTGTGTTAAAATTTGAAGTATAAAGGGGTGGGGTGGGTGAGCTAAGCAGGAGGTATTCAATCAAAAGGTAACTACATTTAAAAGATCTGTTTCATCACCTCATTACATTTATGTCCCAAGGCAGCAATGCCACAAAGTATCAAATGACTACCAAGAAGAATATACATCTTTTAAAATGGCATATTTAACATCACCAGGGAGTTATGAAGCCCTCACAAGGGCTTGGTCACCAGTGGAATACTACTTTTTTTTTTTTTTAATATAAGAATACCAACAAACATAATGTGATTCCTTCCCCCTGCTGCCATTTGACTGTGCCGATATCAGGGCCCCAGTTGAGGAAGATACTTCAGCACGTGCTTAACTTCAAGAACATGAAGCCTCAACTAAATACTTTCCTAAATCAGGGCTTAATGCATTAAAAATGACAGCTACCTGAACTCCCTTTATAAAAAGAAATATTCTGGTTGTGTAAGCACTCTCTGATCTATGTTTCATTTTTTGGTTTACTTATAAGTAGTTTGCCTCTGCCCTGTTAATGCTTTGCCTTTAATTGTTACACTTAACCCATAGCACTGAGAGTATGGTCAGCCTCAGGTATGAGGCACTAACAACCCAGTAAAACCACTTAAATTCATAACTTTATGTATTAATTTCCCCGTCCAGGAAAGCAAATGTACTGCACAGTATGATAGTTGAAAATGTAAATGCTAAGAAGCCTTTTAAAGTTTTAACACCAGCCTTTATTCTCATTCTATGCCCTTTAACCTATTCATTCTTTCCAAAACATCTATCGTATATGGGTGGAAGATTTCATTTGTCATCCCCTCTCTCTGTACCCCTTATGATCCAAATCTAGGAAATCACTTAAGCACATGCTTAAATTTGAGCATGTTAATAGTCCAATTGACATCAATATGACTACTCATGCCGAAAATTAAAGCTAAGTTCCCACCTGCTCCTCCACATAAAGAGCAGAAACTGTCTCAGGTTTTCTCTAAGTAGGTTGCCAGTTGAAAGTAGCTCATTCTTGGATAAATAATTCCTCTCAAGTTCCAAAAGCCCTCTTCTCCAAGTTACGATAAATATATGATTTCTAATGAGTATGTATAAAATTAATATGTTGACCCTAGAATTAGATGTTAGTACCATCACGTCTGTTTGTTCTTTTTGCTGGTGAAACTTTATATGAGAAGACAGCTCTTGAGCATAATAAAGGTATCCTTTTTTTTTTCCTGAATCCCCGAAGTATCTGATTGCTGTTGTAGATCTGCTTGTCCCTGTGCAGAATGTTGATTTTAATGCCAGAAATGACATCACAGTATTTGCATGTATCATGACTTCACTTTTTACTCCCCCTGTTCTTGGATTGTCTTGCAGAGTATTTTAGCTGCAGCACAGTTAATGTTTTGGGTCTGTTTGTGGTGTGGTTTGTTTTTGTTTTTATCCTGGCCCAAATTACTGTTTAGCGTGTCCACTGAGTTTGAGGAATAAAAACAGCTACTGACAATAAATAAAATAATATGTTGGGTATAATTTACAGCCGTGTTGTGCTGCATCACTGTAAAACCAGATCCTTTCAGAATTGAGGGGATGTCTTGTAGATAATAGGAAAATTAAGTTTAACTTTTCAATGAAAACAGTGATATATAGATTTTTGGCTTTAAAAAGGAATTTCTTCCATGCTTCAGCATTACCTGACTAATGGTGTTATGCCCTAATTTGTGAACCTGTCTGGTGAACCTGTACACTTTTTAAATAAGTAATAAAACAAAACACAAGAATAATGCATAAGGTTTGAATTTAAACCCACCAAAGTAACTCACTGCATGGTGTGCAGGTATGTTTATGGGTGTCACATCAGCTGTAATTCATGTTTATTTTGTTGGGTTTTTTTATAAACCATATAAAAATATTTCATTCTGAAATGAATTACACATCTGCTTGTTATCCAGCGCATATTTGTTTTGGTTCAAAAATACAGTTTAAGCTGTAAAGACCCTCTTGGTTCCCAGATCTGCACTGAAAATATTCTTCATGTGCAACAACTTTTATGGACACAGTATTCTGTTTCCACAGGCCTGGCTGAAATGCAGAGGGTGTTTGCACCATTCAAAAGAGAGCAGTATCAGCACTACTAACCTCCGTCATTCAAAAATTGTGAATCCGGCCCCAAAACATCATGACATTGACTTAAAAATCTCATGATTTTTAAGTCAAATATATTTTTGGTTCTTTATACATACCTTGTCATTTTTGAGCCTCTACAGTTCATGTTTTTAAGCTATTATCTACAGCCATGAGAATTAGAAACTTTCTTTATGTGAAAACTGAGATTCACATGTCTCATGCCAACTCTTGGGATTTTATCAGTAGTCTCAGTATTTGGCAACACTTGATTTCAGGCCTGGCCTACACTAAAGAGTTAGGTCAGTCCAGCTACATCACTCATGGGTGTGAAAAATCCACACCCCTGTGCAATGAAGTTAAGCCAATCTAACCCCTGGGTAGACAGCACTAGGTCATTCAAAAATTCTTCTGTCAACGTAGCTACGGCTTTTTGGTGAGATAGATGACTTATACTGATGGAAGAACACTGAAGTGCTGCCACGGTTGTGCGTGCCGCTGTAGCATTTCAAGAATAGACAAGCCATGAGTGCTGTAGTATTGTAGAGAAAGACCCTGTGTAGTATGATTTCATACATTCAGTGTTGGAGAGGCCAGGGCCAGTATAGGTAAACTAGGCACAAGACTACAGCCCAAATTCGTGGAGGCAAGGGGGGAACAATTTTGTTTTGCTTTATTACCAATGCAAATTTGCACACAAACTGAAAGCACTTCACTCACTTGAGTGGGTGGCTTTCCAGCCTGGCACATGGGGCCATGGGGCTACTCCCTAGATTGAGTAAAGTTGTTTCAGTTCTTGTGCAAAGCCGCACCAGTGGGTGAGTGGGCACAGTCCTCGTGCACAGCTGAGTCTCACCTGACAATCCAAACAGAGCCAAGGAGAGGAGAGTCACTGGATAAATAACCCACTTCCTTCTCCAAGAAGGTAGGGGCCCAGAAGTGCACGTTTGCCGAAGACCCAGTGATGGGTTAATCTGGCCTTGGGAGAAGACCCTAGATGGAATGTGTATCTTGTCAGTGGATTGAGTGAGAAATGCAAAAGCTAAACTGAATGGCGTTAGTCACCTTTACAGCCAACAACAGAACACTAATATCATAAGAATAAACTTGACAGAATTCAATTTCTATTTTATTAATCGTTTTGACTGATAATGTCTGTTTATTTGTAAGCATTTTTCTATTTTTATCTATTGTACAAAATTATGAGGGTTTTATTTTGTTTTAAATTTTTACAGTTGCAGGAAATTTGGGGCGTCAGACAATAATTTATTTAATGAAATAGCTGTTACAATTCAAAAAGTTAAAGCTATATAACCATTAAAACACAAAGTGTCACCGTCACGCCAAAACATACTAGAGCTTGAATTACGGATAAGTACTTTGTAAGTTCTCAGGCAGCAGTTTTCTTAATTCACCCATCTATACATTTCTAATATTGATGGAAATATTTTTTCATCAGCGTGTGTATACAGTCCAATCAAATCAACATTTACCATAAAAATACTTACCGATTAAAAATTCTAATCCTTCCAACCCTGCATAAGAAGTACCTTTGAGGACATGCATTCTAATAGACGAATACATGCATTACAATGTTAAACACGCTGCAACCAATGCAGAAAGGATCTTGACATTCACTCATGTGAGGCCACATCTCTGCTTTATGAAATCAAGGTGTTAAGCAAGGACAGACCTATGCTACTGCTGCCATTCAGCCATCCAGGAGCCAGTGGGTATTTTCATGTTTGGCAGTGGGAATACAGTAACAGGAGCCAGCAGGGAGCTTGACTGGGCAAGGAATGTTGAGGAGGGGGACTGGAAGCAAATTGTGAGGAAGTACATGTATTGTGTACAGTTTAAAAACAGCGCACGGGGTGAAAGATCTATGCCTCACATACATCCTGGGGTAATAGTGTGGATAGCAAACAGAGAATTCCATGAACCTCCTTCACACAAATGTGTTTCACCCTGTTAAAAGTACAAGGCTACGCAACCAGAGTTCTGATGACTACATACCCCACGAGAATTCCGTGATTGAATTCTAGCCCCATAATTTGGATGAATGTGTGTTTATTTTCCAGACCTTTGTTTAGAAAGACCTTGGTTAATATTCCACATGTATTTTTGGCTCTCCTGCTCCCCTCTCTCCATAGTGGAATGTTCCACCAGTGGAAAATGGAACAACCAGGCCACCCAGTCAGGCTTCCCTGATGGTGTGAAAGCTGCACGAGCTGATACTCTGACTAAAAAGAGAGCGTCAGAACACTGGAGAGTCCTGTGTGTTGAGCAGCTGCCGGGAAGGTAATGTTTGTAAGCAAAATAGCATGGTTGCTGGTGTGCATGTGATAGGAGCGGTTTGGGCAAGAGAACAAATGAAACGGTGCTCTGCCAAACTGCTCATGATCCCACAGTTGTGAGAATGCAACTGTGCTCCCTCAAGAGTCGGTATTCAAAGGAGAGATTGAGTGCAGTTTGATAGAGGGTCCTGTTGTTCATAGATATGGAAGAAAAGACATCCAAAGGCCAAGTCTACAGTAGGAGCACTTTGCCAATATAGACATACTGGTGCGCTACACTGGCAAAGCAGTTCTAGTGTGCGCACAACTGACACCAGCAAAACTGCACTTTTGCTGGCATAGCGTATTCCAGCCCCATCAGTGAAATAAGCTACATCTGCAAAAGAGCAGTTTTGCTGGTGCAACTGCATTTGCATTAGGGGCTTTTGCTGGCACAGCTACATCAGTCACAAATCACACCTCCTCATACCCCTGACCAACACGACTATGCCAGCAAAAATTTGTAGTGAAGACCTGGCCTAAGACATTCCAGTGCAGAGCTGTTTGCTACAGTGCATTTCTCCATTTCTTGGTCTCTTCAGATCAAGACTGGGTGCCTTTCTGGAAGTTATGGTTTAGCCAAACACAAGTTGTTGTGCTCAATATGGAGTAACTGGGTGAAATTTAATGGCTTCTGATATACAGGAGATCAGACTGAGCCATTCTCAAACTGTGGGTTGGGATCCCAAAGTGTGTTGCGATCCCATTTTAATGGGGTCGCCAGGACTGGCTTAGATTGCTGGGCCTGGGCCAAAGCTCGAGCCCCACTGCCCGGGGCAGAAGCCCAAGGGCTTCAACCCTGGGTGGCAGGGCTAGGTTACAGGCCCCCGGCCTGGGGCTGAAGCCCTTGGGCTTTGGCTTTGCTCAGGCTTTGGTTCCCCGCTTTCTGGAGTTGTGTAGTAACTTTTGTTGTCAGAAGGGGGTCATGGTGCTATGAAGTTTGAGAACCCCTGGATTAGATGACCTACTGGTCCCATCCAGCCTTAAACTCTATGAATCTAAGAATTTCCCAGTGGTTTGTTCAGGCTAGTTTTAAATATCTCAGGGCTCTGCTTGGGTGGCTGTTCCACACCCTAATATATCTTTCTTGCTGCCAGGAAATTTTTCCTGATATTTGGGCTCAGTTTTCCTTTCTTAATTTCTGCCCATTAGTCCTAGTTTTACCCCCTTTACCATCCTAAATAATTTCTGTTTATTATTTGCACGCTCCAGTTACCTGTAGATTTCAGATCCTCTCTTAGTTATCTGTTGTTTTTACCAACTATTGGTCAGTAAATGCTGAAACTGTTTTTACTCATTTGGGCTTTGAGCAGTAAAACAGATTCTGAGAGCTTTTCTGACCAGCCTAAGCGAATGATCAGAAATAAGGACTCTTAAGGTTACTTTACGCTGCTTTTTAGGAGTTAGTTAACCTACTGTCTAGACTGGTGTAGGGAAGATGAAAGAAATAGCTTCTGGTACATCTCTTATGACAGACATTGTCATGTGAAAAATGTGATTCCTGCCTTTTTAAACAGAATCTTTGTATTTAATTTGTCTTAAAAAAAAAAAAAGAACTAGCAGTTAACTCTGTAGACAACAGGGAAGGGGTTTGATACAAGGCTGAAGAAAAAAGCCCATGGACCTTTTGACATAGGTGTTCTTTTTCCCTGCTCTCTGAGCTTTCTGGAATTTTTTTCCTCCTCCTTATCTCTAAACTTATATTTCATGCTTGTTAGTTTCAGTTACATAATGTTACACTTCAGTAAGATGTTAGAAGCTGGAGATTCTTGCTCCTTTTTATAGATAGATAAAAGCCAAAGAGTAGAAAGTTTCATCTCACGTTTGAGATAGCATGTGTTCTGTATTTCAAAGACTCCATGGTTAGAAGCTGTGAGGACTAATCCTGCAAGGTTTTGAACATCTTCAGCTTCCATTGAGCATCTCTCAGGTACAAGCCCTGGCTCACTGAAGGCAGGCAATTATCTCTCACTAAACAAAGTCTGAATAGTTTCACCTGCAATGTTGTTTGACATGATTTTTTTCATCACTAAAGCAGAACTGTGTTGTTGAATTCCTCCTGCCTACTTTTTAGCACTAGCTGTAAGTTACTGCAGAGAATTTTTCTCATCTCTTGTCTCTACGGTTATGCTGAGAATGCATCTATGGTGTAAATTTTATTGCTAATGTTCTTCCACGTGTTGATATGGCTTCCCTGAAACTTACGAAATATCAGGTTATCAGAGAGAGAAGGGATTCTGATCTTGGTTAAAGCTAAACGCGCTGCGTTCCTCCAAAAAAAAATCTCATTTCACTCTTTTGGAGCAGAGTGACACTAGGTCAAATCTAATTTGTTTCCTGTAATTCAGAAGAAAGGATGTTGTTTTAAATAGTTGGCTCCCTTCCACTGAAAGCTTTTGATAGTAGCAGACTGTTATAAAGGATACACCGGCTTGCTGATTGTCATCACCTTCAGTCTTAGTGCTGTGGATGTCTTGCAGCAGGTTGACTAACAGCCACCCATATCCTGGGTCAAATGTAGTCATTGATGCTGTACTGCTTGGTTCATGCTCTTACTGATGGGTCCCAGGCCACACTAACCATTCCATTAGTATCCATTCTAGTATGCTATGTTTATGATGCTGCTATCTCCTAGCTCACTTCTAAAACACAATAGGAAGGGATCATGATCTAGTGATTAAAGCACAGATTGGGAGTGGAGTCTGGGTTTGGTTCCTGATTACACGTTCTTGCTGTGTAGCCCTAGGTGAAACTTCCACCTTGCGCCCTCCCCCGAGCCCCCGCCCTGAGGCGCCCCCCTTGTGGCAGCTCCCCACTCCTCACCCTCCTCCCTGATATACCCCCCCGCCCCAGCTCACCCCTGCCCCGCCTCCTCCCCGAGCACACCGTGGCTGCTTCACTTCTCCCGCCTCCCAGGCTTGCAGCGCCAATCAGCTTAGGCGCCGCAAGCCTGGGAGGCGGGAGAAGTGAAGCAGCCATGGCATGCTCGGGGAGGAGGCGGGACAGGGGTGAGCTGGGCAGGAGTCCCCTGTGTCGCCCCCCACATGCTGCAGGCGGCCCTCCCCGCGCTCCCCTGCCCCAGCTTCCTCCGCCTAAATGCTGGCGGCGACTGGGGTGGCCGAAGATCCGGCCGCCGTGGTCAATGCCGAAGAAAATGCCGCCCCCCAAATCCAAGCACCCTAGGCAACTGCCTAGGTCGCCTAAATGGTTGCACCAGCCCTGTGTGTAGCACTGGGCAAGTATCCTAGGAACTGATTTCAGAAGTGCTGAGCACCAGAAACACTCAGTGACAGTAAGGGAGGTGAAAGGTACGAACACCTTAGAAGATGAGGCCTTGGGCTTCTCTTTGTCTTCCTTTTTATAAAACAGGGATGATCATGCTTATCTCACTGGCGTGTTGTGAGGGTCATTCACTGTAAAGCACTTGGACATCGTTGCATGGAAGGTACTAGATATTGTGTACATGGCCACAGTGGGGAGCAGAGAGGTCTGTTCCTTTGGCATAATCTGGATTCCCATGTAGATAATTCTCCTCAGTTTGCGAGAGGAGGCTAATGCCGTTTGGGGAAGGACAGGATTGTGTTGTGACTCCGGACTGTCTAGATCTCATTATCCCCTAGCTCCATCTGATTTTGCTCTTGCAGATCCTCTGTGCATAAACCTGGAATGTCAGCCTCATTGATGAACTGTTTGCTTTCTCAATGAACTTTACAGAGGACAGTCTTGAGCTTCTACAGTATCCATGCCCTGGAACAGTACAGCCTGTCTGTTAGAGAAGAGACGTCCCATTGTCCCCACCCATTCCCTTGATTTTAAAGGATTAAATTGTTTTCTTCTTTTAGGAGTACAGGTGATCAAATGTTTTGGGAAAAAGCATACACTTTTCATACCAATAAACATGTTTGAGGGAATCCTCCACCTAGTGGCACTATCCACTAGAGAAGCCTTAGAAAGTTTTTATCTTAAAACAATATTTTCCTGCCCACTCTGTCTAGCACAGCCTGGCTTACCGGAGGAACAGATTGTGAACTTTTCTTAATGGGGATTGTTTGGGATGGAGGTGAAGAAGGAGCAAATAAAGGAAGCTGTTTTGCTTATGATGCCAAATTGGGAACAAAATATCCATGCAGACTTAAAAATTGCACATGCTCTTTACATTATCAAATGCAATATTTATTGATAGCTCCTCCTCCTTTACCTGCTGAGTCTGCAATTTCTTGCATTTGTCTTTGAAAACAGATGATCTCAATTGCAGTAACCAGCAAAGATGCATTATGGGGTTGGCAGGCGGTTGTGATCTCATTGTTTGGCACAAGACAAGTGCAGATTCCAAACCCCAGATCTTAAAAGGTTACAAAAACCCATCTACTCTCTAAACTCTTTTGCTTTCGAGCATACAGGTATTTGAAACACCCTTAAATCCCCTTGTGTTCTGTTAACTTTTGAGAAAGGCAAAGGTCTCAAATGGCTATTTCATTCCAGAAGCTTTTCATGCTTGCCATGCTGTAGACATTTGCCTCTTGGGAGAGACTGACTGAAGCTTTGTGGTTGTCGACTAACTTGGAGAGTAGAATCTGCTCTTTAGGAAGGTTGTCATACCACTCATTGGTGATATCCATTCTTTATATCCATTTTGATTGAGAGCACCCTTAATCCAGATAATTCAGCCAAATGTGAGAGTATTCATGGTATCTCCAAGTAGGCGGAGAAGGAATGTCACAACCTATCTTGTGCCAGATCTTCGCTCCATCCTGTCTCTTCTCAAATACCAGAAGATCATAGCACTGTCTTGTGGGTATAAGTTAATCTAATAAAATCTGAACTCTTTTTCTACTTCACTTTTGCATCTTTACAAGGGCACTGGCTCGTTATCGCTAAAGCTCTATGGGCATGCAGCTAAATTTCCTCTTCTGGCATTGGAAGGATCAAAGAGTTGAGACTTGCCTATAGGTCTTAGTTTCTTGGCAGGCCTTTCTAGTATCCTTTCCATTTTCCCCCACTGCCACTGTTTCCAAGTGCTCTGTGTCATGGCAATGAGTTTGCTAGAGGGGGCTGCTCGTGGGTGACGTGACAATGGTCTCCCTCCTCAGCCTGAACACATTGCTCCATAGAGTCTTTATTAGTCTGGGAAGGGAGGGACCAAGCTTGGCTTCCATTTCTGAAAATGTGACCAATGTTTTGGTGCCTAAATGGGAGCTGAGCTCTTTTGAAAATCTGGCCCTGATTGTGGGTATAGAATTCTTTTGAAAATTCTGGCTTTACTGACCACATTGGAGAGAGCAAGGAGTTTTCCAACAAAAGTGTTAGGGGTGTTTGCCACAGTGGCAGACTGCATGATGGGGTTGCCTGTGATGGTAGGGACCCTTGAGCAGGGCTCAGCAGCCCTAAAGGCTCACTTTTGGTTTTCGTCATATGTTCCTAAAAGCTAGGGTTGCCAGTTTTGGTTGGATGTAGTCCTGGAGGATTTCATCACATGACATAATCTTTAATTAAAGATTAATCTTTAATTCCTGGAGACTCCAGGCCAAACCTGGAGGGTTGGCAACACAACTAAAAGCACATGCTTCAGGGTTACAGCCAGCCACCTGCAGGGGTTAGGAAGAAATGCCTCCCCCCCCCGCCCCCCGCCACCAGCACGCACGCACAATGCATTCTGGGTTTGGTTTGGTTTGTTTCTCCTTCCTTTGAAGCATCATAGCCACAGCTGGTGAAGGGACATTGGACAGGGTGGGCCAGGGCTCTGAGATGGCACTGAGCCCTCCCTCTCTCTGATGCTTGCCTGGCTGGTTCTTGCTCACATACTCAGGGTCTAACTCATTGCCAGATGTGGGGTCAGGAAGGAGTTTTTCCTCCAGGCTAGCTTAGCTGTGACATTGGGGGGCGGGGGTCACCTTCCTCAGCAGTGTGTGTGGGTGCAGGTCACTTGCCAAGATTATCTGGGTATATCTCATTTAATCATTTCCCTGCCGTTGCAGGGGCCTCTGGCATAGGTGCACCTTGGTCCCTCCTATTCTCTCTGTGGCACATAATAGTCTAACCTCTTGTGGGCTGTCATACATTGGTCTACTTTCCGCTGTTGGGTTTAATGTGCGGGAGGTGTTAATGGCCTGTGTGATACAGGAGGTCAGAATGGATGATCTGATGGTCCCTTCTGGCCTTGAACTCTGTGACACAATCCAGTTACAGTTTGGGTGACTAGCATTCTGCCTAAATTCACACTGTCGTTCCGGGCGGATATTTCATTTACTGTCCTAAACTTTTGCTGTGAGCTACTGGGTAGTTTTTACTTTCCATTTCAGTGGTGAATAAAGGTCTTTGTGAGGCAGAGGGTGAAAGAGCTTTGTGATCCTTTGGGGAGAAAAGGTGGTGTATAAGTGTAAGCCTATTTTTAAGTGATGCTCCAGGTTTCTGTGAGATAAATTCAGATCACAAATAAGGTGGCAAGTGATATGTTTCACTCAGGATTATGGAGTTCAGGACTTCCTCTCTCTGCAGTTCTGTTATTGGACTCCTGAATAAATTGTCCTCCTTCAAGTATGATGCGAAATACTTGGTATGTCCAGGTTAAAGTCTTTTGCGTGGTTCCCAAAGCCAAAATTGCTATCTGACCGTGATGGACACGGTAGGATACTGTCTTGAACTGGGTCTTCACTTTATGTACCTTTTTAAAGCCTCTATTTATATGTACGCTCTAGTCTGCTGCATCCCAATAGTCTCTCATCCCTTGGCCAGGATACATTTCAAAGCTAGGAGCATTCCGGTTGTAAAATCACATTTGACGGGTGCAAGACTAATGTCCCTCCAAGAACTGGACTTTCAGTTTCCTGACAACAAGGAATTTAAAAAAAAACAAAAAAACCCTATACATTTACCATTATTTGTGCCCACTTGTTTGAGCAAAGTAGAGTCCTAGAAGGCCAAATAAAATTGAAGTAATATCAGGGCTTGCTGAAATGGCATCTGTCCTCTCTATTGGAGTTCTGCAATTGAAATTCCAACAGCATTACCCAGATCCCCTTCAAAAATTGATGGATTCTGTACTGTTTTGTTAAGTGGAATGTAATAGTTGCTGCTTCACTGAAAAGGTATATAATGTGACTCGTGTGTAGCCGTACCAGTGCTGTCTGGACTCAAAACCTTTGTGTCATAGGTACTGTACTGCAAACAGATTCTCCTGTAAGCACAAGTGGTTGGAGGAATGTGGTTTTGGAGTAGGAACATGAGGTGGATTTTAGCCCCACTTTCTCCAAGAGTTTCCTAGGAACCAGTAGCAAACGTAAAGTGCTAAGTGGTCGTGGATGTATTAGAATATCAATTTGTTAAAATACCTATATCTGATGCATCCTTTACTCTCACAGATTGCCTGGTATCGGCAGTGCCTTGTGCTAGGTAAGATTTGGTCCGACTGGCTCATGCCTTTGTATCATGCTTTTTCTTAGTAATGAGGTGGTTTTGGAAATCCAGTCTGTTTTTGTTAACACCATTAGCGATATGAATTCCACTTCTTCCTCTCCTCTCCCTTCCCCCCTGGCCCCTCCTTTTTGGATCTCTAGATGGAGGCAGTTACCTCATGCTGTAATGTTATGCTGGCATCCCACTTGTTTCATGCAGCTAGGCACTGCAATAGCTTCCTTCTGGAAAACCTCCCCCACACTTGCTTTCTGGCATAGATCAGATGGGAGACCATTCTTCTGCTTGAATCTGTTACAGCTGGCCTGCACTACAGAGCAAAGGGACTGTGCATTGACATGGTTCATTATTACTCTTTTTCAAAGTAGACTACTCATTCTGAAACATCACTTGCCTTTCGGTCTCACCAGTTGGGTTTCTTTTTGGTGGCTGCTTGATAGTTTTTTGGCTTGCCCGAGTGTCATTGGCGGTTTACTGTGTTTTAAAATCTGTAAGCAAAACAATACACGTACAAAGTACTGAAAAATCAGCAGTGTGCATGGTTAATAACACCTTCTGGACACTTACAAACCCCCTACCCCTAAATTCATATAAGTGAATCTCGTTATGTTTGTTTTAAAATAAAGCAGTTATTATATTAATATAGGAGACCGGTTACAATGCATCTGAAGTCAGTTAGGTCAGTGGTTCTCAACCAGGGGTACATGTACCCCTGAGGGTGCACAGAGGTCTTCCAAGGGGGTACATCAGCTCATCTAGATATTTGCCTTGTTTTACAACGGGCTACATAAAAAGCACTAGCGAAGTCAGTACAATCTAAAATTTCATACAGACAATGACTTGTTTATATTGGTCTATGAAATGTAAGTACAATATAAAAAAAAACTATTGTAATAGAAATCATGTAAAAATGATAAAGTAAGCAATTTGTCAGTAACAGTGTGCTGTGACACTTTTGTATTTTTATGTCTCATTTTGTAAGCAAGTAGTTTTTAAGTGAGGTGAAGTTTGGGGGTAGGCAAGACAAATCAGACTCCTGAAAGAGGTACAATAGTCTGGAAAGGTTGAGAGCCATTGAGTTAGGTGACATTTTTGTTACTAAACTTTTCTGGCTGTTCTGCACCTCTAAACTTCTATTTTCAAAGATGTAAATATTGTTTATTATTTTTAAGAAACCCACGCACATCTGGGCTTGATAATATTTTTTGTATGCAAAGTTTCAGCCTAATGTGATTTTAAACAGTTTTAAGGTATTAAAGTCTTTAAATCAAGGGTTATAATCAATTTAGGAGATTCCACACTTAAAATATGAAAAATGTTACTTCCCATAGGTTTTAAAGGGAAGCGCTTGTGAATTTGTTGCTAATTATGCACTTTATTATTTGGGCCAAGTGATAAATAATTACTTGAGTACAAAAATTACTAGAAATTTACAATAATACATTCCTATTTTAAAGGGCTTTATACACAAGGATTTAAAAAACCAAAACACCTCTCTTCTGTACTGAAACTTGACAGGTAGGGTTTCATTGATGTGGAGGGAAGATGACTATTTTTGTTTAATACTAGAAAGCAGCTAATTTTATAGCCGTGCTCATGCAGAGGACCCCAAAATTTACCTGAAAACGCTGTTTAGGGTATAATTATTTTTGGTTGGGGAGGGAAGAGAACATTCTGGCTCTGCCTTTTCAACATCCACATATGGGTTTCTTAGTCCAAATCTTAATTAGTTTTGTTTTGTTTGCAAAACACTGGGCCAAATGCTGCACTCGGTTGTACCAGAGTAACTCCAGATTTGCATTGGTATAACCGAGACCAGAAGTTGGTCAATAGTTTTGCAAAGAAAACTCTCTTTTTACATTCTTCCCAGTTGAATCTAGAGCGCCTGAAAGGTTCTGAATTGATAGCCCTCCACCAAAGTGCTCTGTGTAGCTTCGGAACAGATACAGCTCAGGCAGCAACAATGAAAGCTTCCCCACGCTGCCCTGCTAACAACCTGGAAGGAACTTCTCCTAAGGGCAGGAATGCAGGTCAGTTTCATTCCCCATTCAGTTGTTGGCCTGTCTTTTGAGATGGCCCATTTTCACACCAGTTGTAGTTATTGGTATTAACGACGAACACCAGTGGTGGGTAACCTGCAGCCCGTGGGCCGCACGCAGCCCGTCAGGGCAATCCACTGGTGGGCCACAAGACAGTTTGTATACATTGACCATCTGCAGGCATGGTTGCCCGCAGCTCCCCGTGGCCGCGGTTCACTGTTCCCAGCCAATAGGAGCTGCGGGAAGCAGCGTGGGGTGGCCAGCGCTTCCCACAGCTCCCATTGGCTGGGAACAGCACACTGCGGCCACTGGAAGCTGCGGGCAGCTGAGTCTGCGAGCGGGTAATTGATGAAGGGATCCATTCTTGCACTGTACTGAATGGGCAAGCATTTCTATTCTTGCTTCCCCTAGCTCCAGCTCCAGCTGTCTCATCAACTATTAATGACCTGCTCATTAATACTATAGAGGGCTAAGACCAATCCTGCAAGTTTTCTGGGCTCTTTCGCATAGTGAGCAAGTCATAAATATTTCAGGAAAGGGCAAGAGCAACAGCAGATAACATGCCTTCAAGTTTCATTTGGCATTATTATTAAAGAGCTCATGAATATGAACAAGGCAGTTTCTTTCTTCTCTCTTTCTGAAGTTGCACTGCACATCTAGCTGGAGGGTCAAACAGCCTGCCTACAATTGACAGTTTTGAAGCACCAGCGAGTAAATGGGTCCCAAGCTGTATGTTTGTCATACGCTCCAAGCTAAGTTCTGTAGCACAGCAGATTCAAAACTGAAGCAATGCAACCTACATACTTGTCCCCACCTTCCCGCAAAGTTGCAGCTAATTTGCAAATGATCTGCCTTTGCTGTAGTGTTTGCCTCTGATATTGATGTGAGTTAGAGACGTTAAACCAATTAAGCCTCACAACAACCTTATTAAGTCAAAAGTATTATCTCCCTTTTATGGGGAGATGGGGAAATTGAGGCACAAAGGTTAAACGGTTTGTCCAAGGCTGAGTTGCAGTAAGTCAGCCGGGGCTGCATGTGGTTTTTCTAAATTTTGCTCAGGCTTTCGATTAAATAGCATTCACCACTTCCTCTCGCCGGATTGATGCCTCCGGCTCCATGCTCTCTTTTCTGTCATTCTGTTTTTATGAGTGACTCTGGTGAGACATACAGATTGACACAGTAATCTCTCCATCTGCAGTTAATATCCTCACCCTCAGTCAGGCTCTGCCATCATGATGTTTTATTAAGTTTGGTCACAGGGAAAACCTTTTGGTAAACAGTGTTACTACATGAACATACCTTTTATATAATTACTCTTTATAATTCTCAGGTTCCATATATTTTGCTGTTATATATTCGTTCTTGTCTCATCTAGTCTGCCTCTCAGTCTGTGTGCTCAGTTCCTTATAGTTTCTCCTTCATTTTTCTGTCTCCAAGCCGTTCTCTTCCACTCTGCATCCTTTTTCCACCAGCTCAAACACCTTCTCAGTTAACCAACACTGACTTTCCTGAATGTGTTCTTTGGCAGCTTCAAGCATAATGGTTTTCAGTTTATTCCAGGTTTTGTTGGGGGTTGTCCTCTTTTCACCTGTGCCAATGCTTTACACGCATTCTGGACAGAAGTTTATATAAGTGCTATTGGGGACTTATTGTAGGACAGTACTAGGGGTGGATAACATACCTGCAGAATTGTTAAATGCTGGAGAACCAAATGAAAGGAATTTTTCTGCCGTTACCAAAGAAGGGGAGACATATAACGGTGTAGTAAATATCATGCCATCTCCCAGATCAAGCACACAAGCAAGATTCCTGATCTTCATAATTCAGGATCACATGAAGCAAAGGATAGAAGTAGAACTACCACCACAGTAACCTGGCCTCAGAGAGGGCTGAGCCACATATGACCAAATCGCAAATATCCATTGAAAAATGCAGAGAGTACAATTGCCCATTGCTCATGTGCTTCATTGATGACTCAAAAGCATTTGATATTGTCTGACACAACTGTCTTTGAAGGACACTGGCAGACATGGGGATTTCATACCATCTCATTGAGCTCATTGCAAGTCTCTACCAACCACAGGCCACAGTGCAAACAGCAATAGGCCACAGAGAGTGGGTTTCCATACGACAGGGTTTAAGACAAGGGTTTATTTGGTCCCCAAGCCTCTCTGCCATGTACACAGAATTTATTAGGAGAAAAGCCTTGGACAGTTTTGAGGAAGTGGAAGGACTGGGATTTCCACTGGTGGACACCACTTAACCAACCTCAGACCTGCTGATGACACGACGCTCTTTGCTACAACCACCAATGCAGCGCAACAAATGTTGGAGTCTGCAAAAACAGTTCACAAGGAAGATGGACTATTCCTGAATGCGACAAATAAAATGCATGCACATTAACACAACTAGCAAAAACCAGATGTAAGCAAACATCACAATGTAGTGGACAAGCTGCACAGGCGGTACATGAGTTTTTAATTTTCTGGGGTCATATATGTCCAACCTAAGAGGCAGTTCCAAACGAAGACTAGGGATGATCTGCTCAGCTATAGCCTCCCTTAAGAAAGTACGGGGAAACTGTGGCATTTCAACATGTACGAAGGTGCAACTGGTGAAAAGCCTAATTTTTTCCATAGCAATTTATGGATGTGAATTGTGAGAAGTTAATGCTGCAGACAAGAAGAAAATTGAAGCTTTCGAAATGTGGTGCTGGCAAAGACTCTTGTGTATCTCCTGGTTGGGGAAAAAAAGACTGTTAGAAGTATTATTGGATAGAAGCAGACACTAATGTCCGCTGCAAATTCATGTACTTTGGCCACATTAGGCATAGAGCTAGAAATCCCCTTGAGAAAGTTATTATGGAAAGAATGATGGAGGGTCAAAAGATGACTGGTGAAAAGATGGATGGTATGTGACAGATCACTGGAAGGTTAGTTGCTGAGGCTCAAAGTTAGCGATGGATTGTGAAGGTTTCCAAAACTTCTGCTTTGCTGTCACCAATATTCATACATGTGTAAATGGATTTACTGACTTCTGATTAAGATACTCTCTCTTTCATACTAAGAGTACATGTGTACCATGTCCAACAGCCCTCCAGCTACTGCACTTGGTATATGAATGAATTCTCTTGCTGGGATTCAGAGCTTCATGCCCCATGCTGACAGGTCATACCTTTCTCTCCTCCCTCCTCTCGCTATGTCTGTCGTAGTAGGGTCTAAAGAGATGCAACAAGAAGGTGAAAGGTTCTCAACTGGAGTATTGTGTCCCGTTCTGGGCACCACATTTCAGGAAAGATGTGGAGAAATTGGAGAAAGTCCAGAGAAGAGCAACATAAATGATTAAAGGTCTAGAAAACATGACCTATGAGGGAAGATTGAAACGATTTCGGTTTGTTTAGTCTTGAAAAGAGAAGGCTGAGGGGGGACATAACAGATTTCAAGGACATAAAAAGTTGTTACAAGGAGGAGGGAGAAAAAATATTGTTCTTAATCTCTGAGGATAGGACAAGAAGCAATGGTCTTAAATTACAGCAATGGAGGTTTAGTTTGGACATTGGGAAAACTTCCTGACTGTCAGGGTGGTTAGGCACTGGAATAAATTGCCTAGGGAGGTTATGGAATCTCCATAATTGGAGATTTTGAAGAGCAGGTTAGACTAACACTTGTCAGGGATGGTGTAGATAATACTTAGTCCTACCATGAGTCCAGGTCTCAAGGACTCTCAAGGTCCATTCCAGTCCTATGATACTCTGAAGGCTGAAAAGACCTTCAGTCCCAGAGCTCCAAATAGTCAGTCTGTTTCATGTTCCTTCCAGTTTGACAATCATGTGATTTGTCATTAGTTTGATCATCATTGGAGTTTGCCCCTTCCCTGTGAAATGGGCAGGTAGGGGGTGCCTCTTAACCAGAGAACAACTAAAGATTGGCATGGATCTCGGCCATTCCCTCTCCCAACAACATAGTCCCATGCTGCCATAGGCTGCCTTCTGTAGGCATTAATGTTGCTTGAAGGTTCATTGACTCCTGACTGGATATATTGGCTCAAGGAGTGCACGTGCCTCAGTGAACCCTACCTCTAGCCCTCCTTTTCAGAGTCCAAACTCTACGGATCTATATCACCATAGCATCTCACAACATTTGATGGTTCCACCCTTAGGACACTCGTGTGAGGCAGGGAAATGTTATCCCTATTTTAGGAAAGAAGAAATTGAGGTGCAGAGCGATTAAGGCCCAGATCCTCAAAGGCATTTCGGCAACTAACTCTCATTGATTTCAATGTGAATTAGGCACCTAAATCACTTTCAGGAGCTAGGACTAATACTTTCCCAGGCCATGCAGGAAGTCTGTGGCACAGCCAGGGAATGAATACACAGCTCCTGAGTCTCAGTTCAGTGCCTTACCCACAAGCCAGTTCTCCCTCTCAGGCAGAGGAGCTTTCATTGAGTCACAGAGAGGAAGGAGAATGCCATGGATTTGTGTGACCCCTCCCTGAGCTGTCTTCCAATTGCTTTGGCTCATCTCCACTCTAAAAGCAGGAGGGACAATATTTTCCTCAGTCTGGAATTTGAAAATTAAGCTGTGCTTTTCCTGCCTGTTACATCATCACCAGCAATGAACAGTCGGTAGTTGGGATTCAGTGGGCAATTTAGGTGGTGATATGCCAAGGAAATTAGCATCCAGCTCTTTCCTACAGCTGGCTGCAGGGGAGGGGGAAAAAATTAAGGAAAAAAGGGGGGGGATTAGGTGGTCATTAAAGTAAGCAGATAACATGGCTTCCAGGGAACAGGCATCTCAAGTAAGAACGAGCTCATTTTACCATAATCCCTTTGAGTATAACTACACTTGAAAAAACAAGGTTATTCTGTATAAAGTATAACGCCTCCTTTTCTGTGCAAATGCCTTCACCAGTGTAATAACAGCTCTGTGTTTTAAGCATGCAGAGTATATCGCAAGTGGCCTGTCTTTAATGTTCTTCTTGCTTCTGGACTTGCTAATGGCACTGAAGTGGAGGACTCAGGCAAAACAGACACACATCAAAATCCTCTCTGCTTTTTGTCTCCTTTTTTACAGTGGTTTTTATCCAATTTCATGTCAAATTTCAAAGGATATTTGGTTTCCTTACTAGACTCATTAGTTCCATTTGTTGGAGGCTGGAGAGCAAAGTTGAAGTGGACTCAGGGTAGCCCACCCTTCAGTAAAGCAGATGTCTAAGGGTTTATCTGCACTACAGAATTTTCTCCTGGTAGGACACTGTGGAGAGTTGAGTTAGCTAACGCTCTGGTGACCATGACATTTCAGTTAGTGTAGAACAGTGGTTCTCAAACTTTAACAACCTGTGCACCCCTTTCACTAAAATGTCAAGTCTCGTGAATCCCCTAGTAAAAATGAATATTTCCAGGGATTTTCTCATTTACCTGAATATAAATTATAAAAGCAGTGATCCTGGAAATATAAATTCTGTTTTTATGACATGCTTATTACACACTATTTATTATTAATTATTATTTATCATTACAGTCTTTTAATTACATTATGAAAAAGGCAACACTTCCAAAATCTCACTTTTATAGCTTGTATCACTTTGAATAAGCCTGTTTATAAAATAAGGCTCCAATGTTTCATCAAGGAGTATCAGATGTGAAACAGCATGAAGATATTTAAGAAGCCAACTCAGAGTTCTTCCTACACAAGCATTCAGGTCTTGAGCAGTCCAGGCAAACAACGCATGTTACAACAAAGCTTAAACTTGGTCATAATAATTTTTAAAACAATACTAGCTGCCTATTTAATTTTAAAAACAGCAAAAAATATCCACCGCCCTTTCCATTTCTTACAAGGAGTCTTGAAGTTTAAATCTCCTCAGTGTAATAGATGTGCTTGCTTTGATCTTCTTAGTTCTTGGAAGTCCAGGGGCTCCAGGCTGCTGGCCCCGTGCTGCCCGCAGTCCCTAGGGACAGCTCTGCCTGCCATTAGGGAATCTGTTCCTGAGAGCCCCCTGTAACATTTTGCGAACCCCCAGGGGTTCACGAACCCCGGTTTGGGAACCACTGGTGTAGAACAAGAATAGGCCATTGTCAGTATCCTGTCAGCTACTCATGGCTAAATCCTTGTCCCAGTAAGATTTAGCAATGACCAGCTGACATGATGCTGAACATTTTGTCCTTGTTCAACTCTGCCTGCAAAGCCACGGTCAGCATCATGTGAGCTAAACTGACACTTCAGTCGTGTCCTAATACAATAACATTTTGTACTGAAGATAAGGCCTAGGGCTCTTGGGAATCGACTGATCTGGGAGCTGGGTCCAGACCTCTGCGTTACCACCAAGCACTCTGAATATATTAAAGTGATTTACTGAAAAACCAGAGAACAAGTAGATGGCTAGGCCATACAAGGATGCATATTGATCTTAGAATGCCTCTAAAGTGGCAAAAATTGGATGCTTAATTCTTCATCTGTGCAACTACTCCACAGGCCACAATAATAGAAGCTGTAGTATAGCCAGAGCTGAAGCACTGTTTTACCACTATGTCATCTAAGCTTGTTCTGAGCAGGTTTGGACAGCACAGTGATAAATAACACATGAGCTTGTTTTGCACTACCCTTGCACTTCTGCTACCATTAGTGAAGAACGGTGGGTGCACCATGAGAGGTCTCTTGCTCCTTCCATTAATTTTAGTTTGAGTTTTAGATGCGGGCTGATGCAGGCATTCTGTGGGAAGCCAGGTAGGAAGCCTGTCTGAGTTAGAATATTTCAGTAAAGGTCCTAATTCTGGGTGTGATCCTGCTCCCACTGAAGCCAATAGCAAAAAGTACCATTGACTTCAGTGGGAGCAGGTTTGGTGGTGATGAAGATCTCCAGTAGGTGAGAATGTGACTGAGCCTACAGAGTACCAAGAAAAAGTGGGAAGTCCTCTGTAGAAAGGCAAAATTTGGTTCTCCTCCAACTGTTGGTGACATAACTTTAACTAAAAGAAGAGCTGCTCCCAACCAAAGTGATTGAAGATGCACCTTCTGTTTCCCACCAAACTGAGGGATACATTTCCAAGGAAAAACCTACATCAGTTGGGAAATATCCTCACAGGCCTGAACAGAATCCTAACTTCAACAGATTTACATGCATGAAATTCTGAGCTGCTCTTATGATTGTTTCATTTCATTTTCCATTCTCCTTTATCGCTATTATATTTTTGAAGTGTCTTGTCAAGACAAAAATGGTTGCCCAAATTTTCAAATGTAGGCGCCTAAAGTTGGGTACCTAAGTCTGTCTTTAGGCACCTGAATGAGTGGCTTGAGCCCTTCCAGTTCAATGGGAGTTGTGGGTGCTCAGCCCTTTGGTAAAACAAGCCATTCATGTAGATGCCTTGATATGAATTTGGCTGCCTGGCTTCAGGCACTCAAGTTTTAAAATTTCAGCTCATATTTTCATGTATTACTACAACTGCTGTTACTCATCACACACACACACACACACACAGCCAGTCATCCTAGTGTCCGGATAATTTGATATGATTTAGGGGCAAGTAACATTAACCAAGCACAATAAGAAGAGCAAATAAAAACTCACAGCGACACCGTTTTAAAGAACAGAGCCTGAGTAACTGAGTCAATGGGCTGTATGCCAGGGATTCCAGAACCTGCAGTTAGTGGAAATCTTGGACAGAGCTCTCTTGCAGTGCATTCTAAATGTGGTCACCTGGGAATAGTCCCTTCAATTTCAGTCATTCTTTGATTTGTATTAATCTCTCATCGTTCACCATGGATGCTGTTTATTTCTTGCATTTCACTCAGATTGAGTGATGAAAAGTAGGCTCATTGCTTCCACTCTTGTCTAGTTGTGTTCATTCTCTGGTGCTTAAGCACAAGCACAGTGTGGTTGTGCCGGAATGCTTGACACTATAGGGGAATATTTATGTGCCTTACAGCTTCTGTTGAGGGGCTGAATCCTTTCCCAAAGCAGTGTTAATTTAGGGTTTGTTTATTCATGAAAACTCTTCTAGGTTTTTGTAAAACTTTTTTATATTAGCGTCGGCATCTTGGTGCTTCTGTTACAGTACTTGACACTTAGTGGGGTATAATATGAGGCTTTTGGAGAACATGTAGATAAAGGTTGAATTTTGTGGGAATATTCTGAAATGGTGGGTTGTACTTCAGACTGTAAAGCTAGACTCGATTTCTCCATTTCTTCTGAAAACACCTTAGTTTTATGTACAGTTAAAAATATTTTCAGAGCCTTGTCAACAAGCAGAGGACAGTCATGAAAACTGCATATTAATGATGTGGCACCTCTTCTCTTGTGTCATTTTCTGATGTTCCCTAAGCATTCTGGAACAGGGCACCGCTGGCTGTTGTTCTAGCTATGCATGATTTAATATTGTATAATGTTGCAAGATCCAAAAATAAAAAGTGGGAAAAATTGCAGACAGAGGAGGCAAAATGGAACTTTACCTCTCAGGTCAACACAGTGACTTCCCTCCCCCACCAAAGCCGTTCTCCCCCTGAAGGATTGACATGTCCACCAAACTTTTATCTTCTACTCTGATCTCCCAGCCCTGGATTTTTGTTGCTATTACAAGTCTCACAGATCAAATTTAAGTTGTTCCTCTTCCCCCTCTGCCATTTTTTAAGTTTTCTGCTTCTTTCGCTGGAACGTACAACCCAAGGTCATTCCATACACCCTCAATGAGCCACAGAAAAGGCATCTATCTATCTATCTCAGTGGTTTTCACACAGACTCTCACAGACTAAGTCAGAATGAGGAAGAGTCCAAAACTCACTCTACCAAGTTTGGGTACCAGGGTTTTCTCACACATCAAAAACTGGCCTTTCCCCCTCACGCTCTTCTCTGAGTCCCTGCCACCATGAGGATTTGGCTAGTGCAGGGTCTCTTCCACATGCAGAAGCATCATGGATGATCCAGGCCGGATTTAGGGTCTGATATCCAGCAGTTGCATAAACTCTAAACCAATATTGTTTACAGCAGTGAAGAGCTGGATCCCTGGCTTTCCAAGGCATAAGCATTCATGTTTGGCTTGCTCTGGCTTGTCACAGGATATCAGACCTGAACACGGCAGTGTTCAGTTTATCATCTCCCCGCACGCCATGTTGGAATTCTGACATTATTTCAAAAGCCACAAACTTAAGTTGCTGTAGCACTAGTAGCCAATGCCTGGACTCCAGCATTCAAAATCAAATGCTTCAATTTATTTTTTATTTCATTTTTTTTATTTTTTTCCCAGAAAACTACAAAACAAAGTACAACAAAACCATGAACGAGAGATGTAAATGAATACACATTCTTATTACTGATATCAGGACAGAGGAATGCAAACATACAAGTCTGTGGCTTTACACTTTTGTCCTCAGGGCTGTGTTGTTTTGTTTTTAATTTTGGTCACAGAAGAGGGCCAATGCATGAGCATACTCAGGGTATCTCCTTACAAATGTCTTCCAAACAATATATTGTTCTAGCAATGCCATGTCATGTACTGGATGTGCTACATCATTAATGTATCCAGATGACTCCAAATGGAAGTGTATTCTTCCTACCCCATTTTGTCACCAATATAGAACCATATTTCCTCCTTCAGAATTGTACAACCAGGGGTCTCCAATGAAATTAATAGGCAGCAAGCTTAAAACAAACATAAGGAAGTACTTCACACAACGCCAAGTCAACCTGTGGAACTCATTGCCAGGGGATATTGTGAAGGCCAAAAGTATAACTGGGTTAAAAAAAAATTAGATACGTTTATGGAGGATAGGGATACCAATGGCTATTAGCCAAGATGGTCAGGCATGCAACCCCATGCTTTGGGTGTCCCTGAGCCTCTGACTGCTAGATGCTGGGACAGGATGTGATAATTACCCTTGTTCTGTTCACTCTCTCTGAAGCCTCTGGCACCAGCCACTGTTGGAAGACAGAATACTGGGCTAGATGGCCAGTGTGGCCATTCTTATGTTAACCATTATGAATAAGCAAAAGTTGGTAATAAGCAGGTGCTACAAGGGCAAAAATTGCATTTGGAAGACTTGCAAAGGGATTTCAGACCTGAAACAGGACAGCCGTTAGCATTAAGAACCATTGAAGTCAATAAGATATAAGCACATGTTTAACTTTAGGCATGTGCTTAAGTACTGCACTGATTAAGGATGTTTTCCTGTACTGGGGCCTTAACAGCTGTCCCTAAACCAATGCTTTCAGGGCCAGCGATCTCTTTCCAAGCACTGCAGAGATCAGAAAGAAAAGCAAATGACCCTGGATTCTTATGTCATAAAGAGAGAAGAGTGACTTAAAGTGAGGAATAATCAGGAGGGGTTCATGCAAATATTTTCATGAAAAGTAACTCACAGTCATGCTTTTATTGCTAGCCTGGTCTACACTACGGGGTTAGGTCGAATTTAGCTGCGTTAGGTCAATTTAAAAATGAATGCGTCCACACAACCAACTCCGTTCCATCGACCTGAAGGGCTCTTAAAATCGACTTCTGTACTCCTTCCCGGTGAGGGGAGTAGCGCTAAAATCGACTTTGCTGGGTCAAATTCAGGGTAGTGCAGATGCAAGTTGATGGTATTGGCCCCTGGGAGCTATCCCACAGTGCTCCATTGTGACCACTCTGGACAGCACTTTGAACTCCAATGCACTAGCCAGGTACACAGGAAAAGCCCCAGGAACTTTTGAATTTCATTTCCTGTTTGTTCAGCGTGGCGATCTAAGCAGCACAGGTGACCATGCAGTTCCCCCAGAATCGTAGACCATAGAATGTTTCTACGCTTTCCCTATCATCTCCATCCCTGAGGTTATCGCAGATTAGAAGGTGAAAAAAACCACATTTGCGATGACATGTTTTCCGAGCTCATTCAGTCCTCCCGCACTGATAGGGCACAGCTTGATGCATGGAGGCATTCAGTGGCAGAGGCCAGGAAAGAATTAAGTGAGTGTGAAGAGCGGAGGCAGGACATGATGCTGAGACTAATGGGGGAGCAAATGGACATGAAATGTCTGCTGGAGCTGCAGGAAAGCCAACACAAGCACAGACCCCTGCTGCATCCACTGTATAACTGCCTACCCTCCTCCCCATGTTCCATAGCCTCCTCACCGAGACACCCAAGAACATGGGGGGGATGACACAGACACAATGACTGGCAGGGCGCCTCCTGCTGGTCATCCTGAGAATTAGCTCTTCCAGCCCGGAGCACCCTCAGCAGGCCGGTGTCTCACCTGCCGCTGGCCCCCGGGTCCCTCCTGGATCCCGGTGCCCCTCTATGTCAGTGTTCTGCCCCCAGCAGTAACCCACAATCTGGGTCCCCTGGGAATTGATTGATATTTGTGAAGCACTTTGAGATCAGAAATGTGCAAAGTGGTGTTATTCTTGATAGCTGAAGTTGTAACCTAGAATGTTTTCTGAGAGGCCGGGTGAACGGTGTTTGGCAACACTTGGAATGGAGGGATTATTCGTGTTTAATTTCTTAAGCATCTATCAACATGTCATTGAGGTGCTTTAACATGAATTAAAACCAAATAAATATACAACCTATCTACAGCTGCTAGATCCAGGACCTTTGCATCATGGAGGGTCAAGCTGGTAGCTTGCCAGGAGCCGCAGGGCTGGGATGGTTATTTTGCCAGATGCTGTATGATAATTTGCCAGATGCCAGAGGACTGCATCTAATTTGCACCTATATTTACATATATACTCTAATTAAAAATAAATGAACACCACCACGTCTGCCTCGGTAGATTAACAGAAAAGGCTGCTGTTTCTTTGCATTCACCAACAATAAAATCCTACCTTGTCTTCACCCTACAATAAGAGCTTGAATCCAATGACACAGTGAGTTCTCAGGCTATAGACTAGAAACTTTAAAATGTAATTGTGGGTTCTGCAGCAAACAGTTGTGAAAAGTCTGAGGGCCAAACTTTGCCTTCATATCCCTGCATCACAGTGACACCAGTGGGAGCTTCAAGCTTGTGACTAGTGGTAGAATTTGGTCCCCTGGATCTGCATATCTGGGCATTTTTGCACTCTTGATTTACTAGTGTCATTGCAAACTGTTCTTGTTCTGAAGGCCTTTGTAACACCTCCCTAATAAGCATAATGGGGTAAGCCTTTGAGAACTGCAAAAACGTTGTATGGACAGTCTCCTCCACTAGTAATAGCCCCTGGCACTGTTCATTATCCAAGAGCTACAGACACAGCTCCTTATGCTTCAGGTTTTCCATAGGGACAGGAGTGGAGTGCCTGAGGCCTGGTCTACACTGGGGGAGGGCGGTCGATCTAAGTTACGCAACTTCAGCTATGCAAATAATGTAGCTGAAGTTGACGTACTTAGATCGACTTACCATGGTATCTTCACCGCGGTGAGTTGACTGTTGCAGCTCCGCCGTCAACTCCGCCTGCACCTCTTGCAGCGGTGGAGTACAGGAATTGACGGGAAAGCGCTCGGGGATCGATTTATCGTGTCTAAACTAGACGCGATAAATCAACCCCCACTGGATTGATCACTGCCCGCCGATACGGCGGGTGGTGCAGACATACCCTTAGATCAACTTACTGCGGTGTCTTCATTGCGGTAAGTCGATGGCTGGCGCTCCCCTGTCGACTCCGCCTGCACCTCTTGCTCCGGTGGAGTAGCAGAGTTGACAGGAGAGCGCTCGTCGGTTGATTTATCATGTCAGATGCAATAAATCGACCCCTCGTTAGATTGATCGCTGCCCGTCGATCCAGCGGGTAATGTAGATAAGCCCTGAGTGCAGCCCCATTGACTTCCATGTGATGGACCTCTGCACTCGTGTGGAGTCCCATTGAACAGCTGGCAGGATTGGGGCCTTTTTTTGCACTGATGGCATAGCACCTTCCACCAGAGAATCTCAGAGCACTATCAAGCAAATCCTTGCAATACCCGTGAGTGGTAGGTAAGTCCCCAGGTTACAGATGAGCGAACTGAGGTTCAAAGTGCAACTTGTCTAGGATCACAGATGGGAGCCATGGACAGAACTGGGACCAGAACGCTGGAAATCCTAGTTCCTAGGCTTCTGCTTAGACCACCTATGCATTCACATGTCTGGAAGTCTGGAACATGCCAGTGTATGAAAGGATAACTCTGAATTATAAATAACCCCCAATCTGAATTAAATGTAATCTTCAACAGGTTCACAGTTTCCATGTGGACAGCAAGGAATGTCGGTATTACTGTACTATTCTCCAGTTAATGGGGAATATGTCCTAGAACGTCGCCAAAGAGACACACCAGATAGCAAAGTTATGACTGATATTTAATAAACCACTTTATGCCTAAGGGAGAGCTCTAACAACCCAGGAAGGATGTATAGGGTTGCTGAGCGTCATTTAAGGATGTCGCCCAATGGCAAGGTTCTGTATAAAATATTTCAAGCCTCCGCCTTCCCCCTCCAAAATATTCCGTGCTTTGCTAGGTACATTCCCTGACGCCTTCTAAGTAAACTTGGCTCCATTCATTTCTGGATCCAGAAGGAGGGAGTCAGTTCAATTTACATAGTGTGTCATGTGTTAACTAATTTGTACAACGGTCCTGTTAAGTAGTATAAACTGTGCTGTGTCTTGAACTTCCTATGAGAACAATGGCCAGATCCTGTGCATTGAAGTCAGCGGTAAGTGTATGTGTATAATATATACAATCACAGAGGAGAACCTAAGCATTTAAATATGGAGATTCCCTCAGTCCTCCCAAGAGCTCGTGTGATCCTAGAGATAGGTGACGTGGTAGGAAGGAGAGCCTTGTGGTTGAGGCACAGGACTCAGATTCAGTTCTCAGCTCTGCAACAGACTTCCTCTGTGTCCCTGGGCAAGTCACTTAATCTCTCTGTGCCTCATCTATGAAATGGGGGTAATAATATTTTCCTACCTCGCAGTGTAAAATTCATTAACATTTGTGAAGTGCTGTGCTGCTCAAAACACAGAGTGCCTGCTGGTCCCTCCAGCCACAGAGAGGAAGGAAGGCACAGGGGGGACAAGACAGAGCTCACCTTTCCTAGATCAGCTCCCAGTGAAGCTTTTCCAGCCCAGATGGACCTAATCAAAGAAAGAAGCCAGAATGTGGAGCATATTTATTTTGAAAATATGGTCTATTTTTATATCAGCATCTTTCTAGGTAGATGGGTTTTCATTCCGCCAGCCAGCTAAGAAGGGTACTTTTGCTGATGCTTTGGGCCAATCCTAGAATAATGACTATTTTAATTTGAACCCAAGAATCGTTTCAAACACCACATTTTCCACAAGACCTTCGTACAACATATCTTGCATGAGAAGAGAGAGCTACAAAAGGAATTAAATGAGCAGCACGGTGTTTATGAAAGGTTTCCTTTAAAATTACTAATGACTGTATAATTTTAAAATTCACCGCTAATGCCTTAAATTTACTAAACACTGTAAGCCAGTTTTTAATCAGCAGACATTGTAACAGTGTGTGCATATTTTAAGGATCTTCATATCCTTTTACTGTCGGAGAGATACCTGGAGACTTGGTAAAGAGAACCCTGGCCTAGTTTTTTCAGCATAGCTAGCAATTCATTTTCCTTTCTCTGTTTAATGTGATTCTATCCAATCTTGTTTTTCAAGGGCCTTTCACTAAAGATCACAAAGCGCAGAGCAATCGGTTAACACATAGCATAAGACAGACGTCAAAATACAGTACACCAGCATTCCCGCAATTAGTACATTGAAAACTGGATTTAAAACCTTGAATAGAGTATACGAGAGGCCATTCCAGAATTTATAAAATGGCACAATAACTGGATCCCCAAGCCCATTATTAAGGAGGCATAGGCCCTGATTCTGGAAGGCACTTAGGCACATGCTATAGCAATTGTCCTGACTAGGAGCTATAATTGGTTATAGTTTTCTGATTTACCACTGGAAAATATGGGGGCAGGAAGGAGACTGAGATCCACGTGTATTGTAGTAGAGGAGTGTATTATACTTCACCTAATAGCAACAAAGAGTCCTGTGGCACCTTTATAGGCTAACAGATGTATTGGAGCATAAGCTTTCGTGAGTGAATACCCACTTCCTCAGACGCATCTGTTAGTTTGTAAGGTGCCACAGGACTCTTTGTTGCTGTTTACAGAACCAGACTAACCCGGCTGCCCCTCTGATACTTGATACTTCACCTAACCAGTCAAAAATATCAAGGTAGACTTAAGCAAATTGTTACCTCATATACAGGGCTTGTTGGAGGAGAACTAAGAAGAAGAAATTACAAGCTGTTTTGGATGGCGAATGAATGACTAATCTATGGATTGTGAAGGAGATTCTCTGAGTGAGAGGGGATCTAGAGCCCTGCCTGCATGAAGGAAATTCGCTCCACTGAACCTATATTGCTGTAGTTACGCCAGTACAAGCCTCTCATGTGGACAGTGCACCAGCCCAAAGCAGGGCTTACATCAGTGCAGCTGACTTCTACGTGCTACCAGACTAAGTGTCACTAGGGCAAGCCTGGCTTTGAACCAGTACAATGCACTTACACTAGGGGTTGGCGGGATGCAGCTACACTGGTGCAAATTTATTTAATGTAGACAGGGCCTAAAATGGCAGAATCTTACCTTATCCTTGTCATTTCTGTAATACACAGTCATTAAACTAGTGGGTCCTGAGGGCTTAGGATTTTTTTGTATTTTGGAACCATTTTTTGGAAACTATTATTCACCTTCCTATTCTTGGCCCTCTGTTGGGGAAAATGAAAAAATTGTAGCTCCTTGACATGGATTAGAGTCATGGGTTAGAGCCAGGATGACCCTCTGGATCTGAGTCTGCCAGTTTGAGCCCTGCAGTCAGGAAAGCAATCAGCAGCATTAGGCAGTTTGCTCATGGCCTTTGACATTCAGGCATGTGCACACACTGCTCCTGCTTGTGTGCTTATTCCCCTGTGAAGTGAGAGCCTTGCCAAAGTGCTAAACCAGCTTTCAGCAGAAGCACACTTGTTAATCAGGCTCCTGGGCAGCATTTAGATCTTCCGGATGCTGCAACACCAACAAAATATGCAAGAGCATCTATCAGAATTGAAGGAACTGCATCCTGAAAAGCACTTGAGAGCCAGTTCATTAGCTCTTTGTTTTCATTGCGAGTTAATTAATCTTCCTTGCCTCTTATAAATTCCTTTCAGCTGTCGGCTTGAGTTTCCAGTGAATTTTATGAATTGCCACAACTCCAAACTGTGTCCTTTCAGAGGCAGTGCCCCTTAGAGCACATCTTCCCCATGTCTCTTCCTTGCATCCACAGGAGGTTGATGTGTCACATGAGGGATACATTGGGGTACATCAGGGGAGGGATAGCTCAGTGGTTTGAGCATTGACCTGCTAAACCCAGGGTTGTGAGTTCAATCCTTGAGGGGGCCACTTAGGGATCTGGGGCAAAAATTGGTCCTGCTAGTGAAGGCAGGGGGCTGGACTCAATGACCTTTCATTAGTCCCTTCCAGCTCTAGGAGATTGGTATATCTCCAATTATTACCCTTTACCTTTATGAAGATCTTTACAGCAGATCACTCCCAGAACAGAATCCAGCCTTTGTCTGCTGATATCTTATTATTAATTTATTTAATTACAATAGCATCTTGAGGACCCAGTCAGGAACCAGGGAGTCAATGTGTTGGCTGCTATACAAGCATAAAGAAAAAGACAGTTGCTGCACCAAATAATTTACCATCTTGGTTTCAACAAGGGGATGAAACCAACAGGTGTTGGGTGACAGGGAAGTAGAAGTAGGATGACCAAATAGAAAGCGTGAAAAATTGGAACGGGGGTGGGAGGGAGTAATAGATGCCTATATAAGAAAAAGTCTCTAATATCGGGACTATCGCTATAAAGTTGGAACATCTGATCACCCTTCAGGAAAGTGGGAGAAGGGGATAAGTTTGCAGATGATACTAAACTTCTCAAGATAGTTAAGACCAAAGCAGATTGTGAAGAACTTCAAAAAGATCTCACAAAACTAAGTGATTGGGCAACAAAATGGCAAATGAAATTTAATGTGGATAAATGTAAAGTAATGCACATTGGAAAAAATAACCCCAACTATACATACAACATGATGGGGGCTAACTTAGCTACAACGAGTCAGGAAAAAGATCTTGGCATGATCGTGGATAGTTCTCTGAAGATGTCCACGCAGTGTGCAGAGGCGGTCAAAAAAGCAAATAGGATATTAGGAATCATTAAAAAGGGGATAGAGAATAAGACTGAGAATATATTATTGCCCTTATATAAATCCATGGTACACCCACATCTCGAATACTGTGTACAGATGTGGTCTCCTCACCTCAAAAAAGATATTCTAGCACTAGAAAAGGTTCAGAAAAGGGCAACTAAAATGATTAGGGGTTTAGAGAGGGTCCCATACGAGGAAAGATTAAAGAGGCTAGGACTCTTCAGCTTGGAAAAGAGAAGACTAAGGGGGGACATGATAGAGGTATATAAAATCATGAGTGATGTTGAGAAAGTGGATAAGGAAAAGTTATTTACTTATTCCCATAATACAAGAACTAGGGGTCACCAAATGAAATTAATAGGCAGCAGGTTTAAAACAAATAAAAGGAAGTTCTTCTTCACACAGTGCACAGTCAACTTGTGGAACTCCTTACCTGAGGAGGTTGTGAAGGCTAGGACTATAACAATGTTTAAAAGGGGACTGGATAAATTCATGGTGGCTAAGTCCATAAATGGCTATTAGCCAGAATGGGTAAGAATGGTGTCCCTAGCCTCTGTTCGTCAGAGGATGGAGATGGATGGCAGGAGGGAGATCACTTGATCATTGCCTGTTAGATTCACTCCCTCTGGGGCACCTGGCATTGGCCACTGTTGGTAGACAGATACTGGGCTAGATGGACCTTTGGTCTGACCTGGTACAGCCTTTCTTATGTTCTTTCTTATGATAATAGTGACACAAGTGTATTTTTCACCATAAGCAGTTTCTGCTTATCTTCCTAGCCATTGTTAGCTGTTATTTGTCGGCCTCACAACAGAGGTGTGAAGGAGCGTTTCTTCTTAACAGAAGTAATGTGTTAAGAGTTTCTGGATAAAAGAATCAATCCAGACACGTAGTAAGTGTTTAACATTGTAATGAAAACCAAAAGCCCCGCCTTTGATGAGGAGTTACCCAGCAAGACTAAACTTTAGCTCAGGTGAATGTCAGACTTAAGTTCTAATGAACAGTAGGGAGGGGGATGTTGACTTAAAATAATAAAAAAAAGCTTTTTTAAAAATAATTAAAACGTAAAGTATTTGCAGAATCAGTAGAAACACTGACCCAGATAAGTGTGTGAAAATTGGTTTCATGCCCTAGAACTTTTTTCTGCATGCTTTTTAATGCAATGTATCTGATCCTCCAAAAAGAAGGTAACATATAGGATCTCAGCAGCTTTGAAGAGTCACATTGGAATAATAACAAGAAGAGAGTTGGAGAAGGCATGTGCACATGTACTTTTTGCACACATTAAATACACTAAGAAAGGAGAGATTAACGCCATTATCTTTCAAAATAGGGGTGTACATTGTATGCCAGAGATTTTAAATTGTGAAATACCGTCATCCTGAACAACTCTCCACAGTGGAACATGGTTTTTAGGGAAAATAATAAAACCTGGTCTTTCACCCCACTGTATTATAGTTCCATCCTGCTCCAGCTGAAATCAGTAGCAAATTTCTGTTTTAAATGGCAGCTGAATTCATTATATCCTGGATTATTAGTCAGCTGGAAAGCTGCAAACTAGCTATATCTGCTGCTGCAAACGTGACCCGACATTTCTAGAGCATATGATTCTTCAAACTAATCTATCCAAAAAAAAATTAATCTCCAAGCAAATTTATTTCAGCCTCTTTTACAGTAAGCATCTGATCCTGAATTCTTTGTGCTCCCCAAACTCCCGTTAAAGTTCAAGGAGTGGGATGGAGTTTGATGTGAAATAACAAATAATTGTTACTATTGCTGTAATTGTGATAAAACCGATGTGATGCAGGCTGCAAAGGGAAAGTTCATTCAATTTCTTTACATTCCCTGCTTTTAAAAACATTTAATATATAGATGGAAGGGAAAGAAGGACACAAGATACTATAACTTAAAAGCCAAATCCATCAGTGCAGTACCTACCTGTGTAGCAGGCTGTGACCTGGACAGCTCCATGGTAGACCACAGAGCAGCCACTCTCAGTAGCCTCTGCAGATCCAACGTGAGGGTAGGACCAGAAGTGGATGCTCTAGCAAGAGAACCACTAGAACTGTGAGATGATGTATAACCCCCATCCCCGCCTAGTACAGTCACCACTGTGGAGACCTTCCAGAGCCATGGACGTGTGGCTGGTTGTGCCCCCACACACCATCTTAACTATTTATATGTTTTTTTCAGTCTGAAAAGTATTCCCCTTTGGCCTTCGCTTTGTGTCCCAAGTAAATAATGACTTGAAAGGTAATGATGGCTCTTCACTCCTATGTACAAAATGTGAGGTTAGGGAGTTATCGAAGGGCTTGTCTACACTACCGCGCAGGGTCAATCTAAGATGCGCAACTTCAGCTACGTGAATAGCGTAGCTGAAGTTGACCTACTTAGATCTACTTACCGCAGTGTCTTCACTGCAGTAAGTCGACAGCTGACGTTCTCCTGTTGACTCTGCTTATGCTTCCACTCCGGTGGAGTACTGGAGTTGACGAGAGAGCACTCAGTGATTGATTTATCGTGTCTATACCAGACATGATAAATCGACCCCCGCTGGAGCGATCGCTGCCTGCCGATCCAGCGGGCAGTGTAGACAAACCCTAAAAGTCCCCACGGTGTCCAGACTTACTTGTTAGTTGTTTCAGTGTTTGGGATTTCTTTTATGATTTCACCCCTAGCTGAAAGCATATATAATAACGTAGGCTGGTTTGATGGCTTCTGATAATGGGAGCACATGGAGCTAAATGCCGAGAGACTGTGAGTGACCATAAACCAGCATATAGTGGACTCCTGGCATCCTCTCCCACAATCTTTAATGCCTCCTTGATGATTACTTTTAGCTGAAAATAGGTCACCTGGCCAGCTCTTATGGGCTGCTGTCCAGATTGCTCCTTGTTTAACATCATAAATGTAAATGCATATATGCACTTATTGAAAATAAGAGGCCAGATAATGCCTAATGGCAGCCGCTCCAAATGAAACACGAGTACAATCATCTGAAAAGGGAGTGAAGTGATTTTTTGTTTTATTGTTACATCCTGTGCTCATATTATTTCCTTTGCTGCTTTTGCACTGGCTGCTGCTGTGTTTGGCAGGAAATTGCAACCCTGATGCCTCCAGCTCAGTCAAAACCAGAAATAGTCCAAACAGCCTGATAAGAGAAACCACATTTTTTAATAACAAAATTTGGACATACGCAGCATGCTCAGTATTTTCTTTTCAGTTTTCTTTTTTGGTTTTCAAATTAGGGAGAAAGGGAAGAAGGGGAATGCTCTTCTGTATGTAAGCAGAAGCATGGGCCAATGGTTGGGAAGCTATCGGGACTTGGGAGATCTAATTTTAATTCCTTGCTCTGCCATAGACTTCCTGTGTGGCCTTGGGCAAGTCTCTTAATTCCTCTGTACCTCAATTTCCTCATCTGTTAAACAGCGATAATAGCACTGCCCTAGCCGACAAGGGTGTTGTGAGGATAAATACATTCAAGATTGTGAGGCGCTCAGATACTATGGTGATGGGAAATGTATACGTCTCTACAATAGGTAGAAATGTTGCTATCTGCAGCCCAACACAAACTAGTCACAGAATTTACTGTTGATCATATATATTATGGTGTGACCCCTATTCATTCTAATAAAAGTGAACTGATTATAATTTAACCTATCTTCTTTCTAATTTGCCAAGCTCTCTTTTTAACCAATAATTAGTTCAGGGCTTGATCTTTCAGGATTTGGATCAATCTATTTCTATATTTTATTGCCTGAAGTTCTCTTTGAAATGTAGCCATGTTAGGTTTTACTCTCTACCCTCCCTATCACAAGCTGAATGATCTCTGGGGATTGGAAAGAGTGTGTGGTAACTGAGCTAAGCCCCGTAAGCATTATGGCTGGTAATATCAATCCTACCTATTCCTTTGTGTATTTCTACCAAGCATATCACTGTGGTTCCCAGACCTGCTCTAACAGTGTTTAATACAGTGTTCAGAATTGGGTTGTAATTTAATTAGTTGGGGGGAACATTCATAGCATGGTGGCTTGTTGGTTTTTTAAATCACTGTATGTGTGCTGGAGAGGAAAACAGTCTTGCAACACTGCTACTGTAGCAACAACTATGATGGGAAACAGTTATCAATCATGGTTCTGGCAAAACGGTGTCTGAAACGGCTTTCCAATACATTTATTACTAGCACTGTTTAAGTAACAGTGTAACAAGCCCTCATGTTGCATAGTGTGTAACTTTTTAAAGGGTGTCCATCTCAACTGTGTAGGAAGAGGTGATGTAAATATTTTGGATTATTCCTCTTTACATCTATTTCAAGCCAAATAAGTTAACGATGAACTTTCTATTGGTTGGCCAGAACCCATCAGGACAAACACCACTCTTTGGCTGAATTTTCTTATGTATTCAAACGGTCTCTAAAATACTGACTGCCAATTTAAAATAACACGCAAAAGTGATATTTCTCAGCCATTCTGAAAACACAGCTCTTCTCTTTTGATGAACAAATAAAGAAGCAAGAAGAAAAAATAAATAAGGTAACGTGATTGTTTCATAGGTAACACATACAGCTAGAAGGTGTGATGAGAGAACTGCTGAAAAACATCTTTTTCACTAGAAAAATTCTGACAAGATTTAAAGATGGGGATACTGAGGAATGGAGAGACTATGTGAACTGTCTAAATAAGGGTGTGAAGGAATAGCTCCCCAGATGTGTACCTTTTTGTTTTTTAACCCCAGAAAGGCTCGGTTGCTATTGATTTTATACGGAAGGCACTCAGATACTACAGTGATGGGCAGCAATATAAAACCCTCACACAGATACCCTAGACCAGGGGTGGGCAAACTTTTTGGGGCGAGGGCCACATCTGGGTGAGGAAATTGTATGCAGGGCCAGGGCAGGGGGGGTGGAGTGTGGGATGTGGAGGAAGGGGCTCAGGACAAGGGATTGGGGCAGAGAAGGGATGCAGAGTGTAAGACGGGGCTCAAGGAAGGGGGTTGGGGTACAGGAGGGGTGCGGAGTGCAGGACGGGGCTCAGGGCAGGGAGTTGGGGTGCAGGGTGCAGCAGGGAGCTCAGGGCAGGTGGTTGGAATGCACAGGAGTGCAGAAAGGGGCTCAGGGCAGGGAGTTGGGTGCAGGAGGGGTGCGAGGTACAGGCAGAGGGCTTAGGGCAGGAAGTTGGGGGGCGGGGGGCAGGAGGGGTTTGAGCTCCAGCCCGGTGCCGCTTGCCTAAAGTGGCTCCGGGGTGGCAGTGGTGCACACCAGGGCCAAGGCAGGCTCCCTGCATGCCTGCCCTGTCCCCACGCCACTCCAGGAAGTGCTGCGGCCCCTGGGGGGGGGGGCAGAGGGCTCTGCGTGTGCACATGGAGCCCTTTGCCTCCCGGCCCGGGGGCTGCTTCTGAGAGCAGCGCCGGGCCCGCAGCACCACCAGGGGTAATCCCGCGGGCCGGATCCAAAGCCCTGAAGGGCCGGATCCGGCCCGCGGGCCATAGTTTGCCCATCCCTGCCCTAGACCATGATTTGTCTCTCTTTTGTGGGTCTTCAGATGACATGCACCATGGTGAAGTGTAGAAGCACCATGTGGTGAACTAATTTCTAGTGCCAGATGTTCAGGTAGCTGCTGTTTACCAGGTTTAGGCATATAGAGCATTACATCCTAGTGTTGCCCACACTAACATTCCGATGAGCAGGTAATTTTCTGGGTTTTTTTTATCTTTTTATATATAGCACTTTTCTCCCTTGCCTCCTCACCTGCTTCCAAGTATTAGGAGGTAACTGGCAGAATCTAGGACATTTTTGAATAAAATGTTAGTCTGTTCTTTGTCTTGCTGTAATTTAAAACAGATTTGAATTCGGAAGGTAGACCCAGATTGACAAATTATTTAGGCTTCTAAGTTCCATTGAAATCAATAGAAGTTAGGAGTGTAAATATCTTTATGGCTCTGGGCCAAAGAGAACTCTGAAATACAACCCATGTTGTCATCCGCTTTAGTGTGGAGGTGGACAATATTTTGTCACTAGTATAACTTACATTGGATGCTGGCTAATATAGCAGTGGCTGTCTATGCAAGGTTATTAAGGAGCTCCAGTCACAGACTTTGAGTTCATTGTGTGATTTTTCCTAACACACCAGTGTTTGAGGAAGTACAGTGTCTCACAGAGCTCTCTGGTGTCCAGGGGAAGTGTGTACTTTGCACCACCTCTTAGGATGTGGTATGCCTCCCCTTTTCCTCTAGATATTCCTGGCCAGGTCTGCAAAATGATGCAAATGGGATGGGTGAGATGGGATCTGTCCCCTCCTGGGGTAGTAGTAAAGATCAGGTCCAGGGACAGAGCACAGCATAGCCCTTGGTGTTTCAAAGTTGTGGTTTTATTTCTGTTTACAGTGGCATGCACCTCACAGTTCAAATGGATTTGATACATTTTCTTCCTGACCTTCACCCACTTAAATTTAAGTGCTTCTGTCAAGGTTTCCAGGCCCCAGACTCTGGCAGACTCATCCTCATTAGAGTGTAACATTTTTAAGGTGTACTAAGTCCGTAGTCCTTCTCCTAGTCTCTCTGTTTAAATAAATACCTGATGTTAATAGTCAGAAACCAACCACCACTTCAGAGAAGACTCGGGGGGTGGGGATATTGTTAGATTCCCATGACTGGCTATACAGCAGCTATTAACTAACAAAACAAGATTTCCCCAGAGCTGTGCTGACCTTGATCAGCAATGTCTGTGCACAAACCGAGATTTTAGACACAAGGTGCATGTAAGGTGAAACTGTTAAATGCAAATATTCATTTGAAAACCATGTACTTTTATTTTCTAGGTCAGGGGTTGGCAACCTATGGCATGCGTGCCAAAGATGGCATGCGTGCCGATTTTTTTAATGGCACGCAGCTGCCAGCCGAGGTACCAGCCACCAGCCCCAGTCAGCCCGCTGCCAGCCTGGGTGAAAGAAACCCCAGGCTGGCAGCGGTCTGAGCGGGGCCAGTGGCCAGGACCCCAGGCTGGCAGTGGGCTGAGTGGGGCCGGCGGCCGAGACCCCAGAGCGGTGGCGGGCTGAGCGGCTCAGCCCGCTGCCGGTCTGGGGTCCCAGCTGCTGGCCCCACTCAGCCCGCTGCTCTCCAACAGGGAGTTCCTCCAGGAAGGGCAGGCAGCCACTGGCCAGGGATTCTTCCCCGTGGGGCAGCAGAAAGGCACCTTGGTGATCTTGGTTGTGAGTTCCGAAGCCCCTGCCCATGGGGCTCGGGGAGCACTGGGGGGACTGGGCTCTGGGAAGCAGCTGCGTTAGGGCTCCCAGATGCTGCATGAGCGGCTTGTGCAACTCTCTCCTGGCCTCTGGACTTTAAAGGGGGAGCCTGGACTGGTGCAAGGCGTCGCAAGTTGCAACTGCCCCCCCTCTTTGCATGGCCCTGCTGCCGCCTCATGCTCCCACTCTCTTCTCCCCTTCTCTGGCACTGCATGAGCCGGCCGGGCAGCGGTGGGGTTGGAGGGGTTTTGCAGCCTCTGGAAAGAGCAGATGGAGACAGGGAGGCTCTTGCTGTGTCTGTGCATCCTAACACAGTGGCACTTCAGCTCGGGCAGCTTTCAGCCCCCAGGAGAGTTCGGGTTTAAAATGTGCAAAATGCAGAGTGATCTGGGTAGGATCTGCATCTGAAAGGGGAAGGCAGTGGGGAGTGCAGTCGTCCCTAGATGCAGCCATATGAGTTTTTTGGGCAGCAGGGACCCAGGTCTTAAGAGCCGCTTCTGAGAATTCCAGTCCCTGTTGTGTCAGTTTCATGTCAGGAGTTGCAGCTGAGCAGCTTCTCTGAGCCATTGGCATCACTGAAAGGGAGAAGCTGAAACTCCCCTGGGCACTGTGTCAATAAAAGTATTCAGTGCACAGGTTCATTTGAAAGAACCTCCTAATGCTCCTTTATTTGGTAGCAGTGTCTGCCTTCCCTTCCCCCCCCCCCCCCCCGCCCTGTTGCTGGTACAGTCGCTGCTTTTCCTCTTAAATGCACATGCTACCATCTTCTGAACTTGAAAAGTATCTGGGGTGTTTGTGTGGATCAATATTGCAGGGAGAGATGGGAGCCAGAAAGGGCAAAATCTATATGGACCGTCCATTTAGATCAGCGGTAGGCAACCTATAGCACGTGTGCCAAAGGCAGCACACGAACTGATTTTCAGTGGCACTTGCACTGCCTGGTCCTGGCCACCGGTCTGGGGGGCTCTGCATTTTAATTTAATTGTAAATGAAGCTTCTTAAACACTTTTAAAACCTTATTTACTTTACATACAACAATAGTTTAGTTATGTATTATAGACTTATAGAAAGAGACCTTCTAAAAACGTTAAAATGTATTACTGGCACGCGAAACCTTAAATTAGAGTGAATAAATGAAGACTCAACACATCACTTCTGAAAGGTTGCCGACCCCTGTTCTAGGTTATTCTTGGTTCAAAAGCCTTTTATTGAATTATGTGTTTCTCTGGGGTCAGTGTAAAATGCTGCGGTCCCTTTAAGGAAATCATGGTTTCCAGCAACAGCTGCTGTTAAATGAAAATGAATATCTATTTCAGCTCCGTTCAAAACACAAGAGACAGCCAGTTAAATGGGATCAGGACAAATCAGTGGGGATGGAAGGGCAGGGATTATTGTTTCCAAGAGGGTCTGACACATTGCATGTTTTGCAACATTATAGGTGTTTGTAAAAGACTCCAAAGTGTATCCTTTAACTTCCTTACTTTATATTTCACGTTGATGTTTTTTAATAAAAAACTTGTTCCCTGGCTTTATGGGTTTGTCTGGAAACAAAGGGGAAGTGGATTCATTAATCCTCACAATACACCTATCAGGTATATAGGCATTATTTATCCACATCATAGAGATAGGTACAGAACTTGCCCAGGCTAACACAGAAAGTCTGTAGCAGAGCCAGAGATAGCACCCAGATCTTCCAATTCCAGTCTTGCGCTCAAACCATAACGCCATACTTCTCTTTTATGTGCTTTTTGTTACTGTAGCAATGTATATTTAGTAAATTACACAAGGTTACTGACTAAAAAGGGTACTTGTATGAGATTTGCTAAATAATAGCTGATGAGGGAATTATTCTCTTGCAGCAAAGCTTGCCTAGTGCTTAAAGAAAAGAAGCTTAGAAACCCAAAATCTTAGATGTTAAAACTGATGTCTGTCCTGCAAAACCAGGATCTACCAGGATGAACTGAATTTTCAGCATGTTGATACAGATTTCCAGAAAGTTTATAGCTTCTAATTATATCATAATAACAGCATATAATCTACAGAATGCAAACCATACATTTCCTGTGCAGCTGTGAATATTGAATTCAATATCAAATAAATAATTCAAGTAAATAGGGCTGTGATTTTTATTATGGTAATTTTTAGGGAAATCCATGTATTAGGGTGAAAAATATCAGAACCCTTTGGGCTGTGGGTTAAATACTCAAAAGGTACGAGTCTTGGATTCTCATTTAAAGGGGTCACTTCAAGAATTGTGACCATAATGCCCTTTTTGATGCTCTGCCTACCTGAATGTTTCTTGTGTTTGAGTACTTTATGGGAGCTAGTTGGAACATGGAGCAGAGGGAGATCTTGGCTACCTTTGTGACAAGTTTGCAATTATCAGCATAGTTCACATTGGGTTGCAAGCTTGGTGCCAGCTGTGTCTCGCCCTCTCCACCAGTACCCCCTCCCCCTTCTCTCTCTCTCTCTCTCTCTCTCACACTCACACTCACTCACACTCACACACACTCACACTCACACACACTCACACACACGTGTCACTGGTATGGGTCAGAACTCCCATTCCCAAGAGCCCCACCATTCCAAGTAGGGGCTTGGTTAATTTTTAGTGCTTATGCTCCTGACAGAGCTAAAGTCCGAGAGATATTGTGATCCTGCAGCGAGAAAGCTCTATATATAGGCAGTAAAATACACCAGCATTGGTGGGCAGAGAATCTGAGTTGAAACTTGGAAGGCCTGGGAAGGGTCACAAATTCAGGCTAAAGCTTTGCCTCAAAATATTTGTCACCACAGCCTGGATGTAGTCAGTTTATCGCACTTCCTCTGATGTCTGTTCTTTCCTTTAGACAGACCTCTTCCATCCAGACAGGGAAAGGGCAGGGCAGTGCAAATGCTCTGATGAGAACATTTTCTTTGATGAGAGAAGCTGACTGTATAACATGTAGACAGAAGGATAATAACCAAATTGAGTAAGTCTCTCTTGCTCAAATGTGGGATATGTTGGTTAGCTGGACAGAGCGCTTTCCTAACTCTGAATCAGGACATTTATACTCCATGATCAAATAAGGATAGTAGAGCACAGCGTCTTTTTAAAAAAGAGAGACGACTCATTTATTATGACTTGCCATTCCTCTTTTCAATAATAAGACTGAAATGTGGGCTCATTTTAGCTCAGGAGGGAAGCAGCACTTTGTGATACTTATTTTTATATCTCTGTCGATAGGGGGAACATAACACATGCCAACTGCCTTCCCCACTCCCGCTAGTGTTTTGCATTGTAAACAGCCTGGGGAATGCTGGAGCCAAAAGATTTGTGTCTACTGTCCAAAGTACACCTCTACTCCGATACAACGCTGTCCTTGGGAGCCAAAACATCTTACCACATTATAGGTGAAACCGCGTTATATTGAAGTTGCTTTGATCTGCCGAAGCGCCCAGCCCCGCCCCTCTGGAGCGCTGCTTTACTGCATTATATCCGAATTTGTGTTATATCGCGTTTTATCGGGGTGGAGGTGTACTGTGTTAAGCCTAAATAGGAAGAGCCAGAGAGTCTGAAGGCTGTTCTCTGCCAGCAGATGTTTTGCATTATCTGCTGCACACTGATGCTTTCTGTGAACTTCACTAGGGCTTAAACTACCATGTTGGCATCTTCTGGGGAAAATCTTTGCTTTAAGAGCAAGCGTAGCTAAGAAACGCAAACAGTTCAAGGACTCCCACTTTCATCATACACATTTCTTATACAAAACTGATAATTTTCTTAGATTCAGTGAATCTCAAAGGAATTTCTTTTTACCTTGGTATTAGAAGGTACAGTTATTTTCCCTCTCCCTTCCCTCCCCCTCCCCCATATCATCCCACAGAAACATCTGCTGTAGATCTATGTTCCAGATCACCAAAGATCTCGACATCTTGGGGATCTGTTTCCTTCAGCTTGAACAATGAAATTCTCACTGCCGTTATGTTTGGGCTGCAAAAAAATGCATGGGAATGTTTGTGTTTATAAAAACAGTTTCTAATAGGGTTTTTTTAGATCCTTAAACTATTTGTTATGGTGTTAGATTGTTGTCAAAACTTTTTTTTATAGCAATCTAAATGTTGCACTCAATTTGAGACCCCTTTGAGGGAGGCAGGATGGACCATACAGACTGGGATACAGAATGGAGAGTCAAGAGATTCAGATTCCAGGCCAGAAGAGACCACTGTGATCATCTAGGCTGATGTCCCGTATAACACAGGCCAAAGAACTTCCCCAAAATAATGTGATGTGAGTTCTGTCAGTAACTTAGTGAGTTAATGTGGGCAAGGCTCAGAACCTTTCCAGTGCCTCAGTTTCCTCATCTGAAAAATGGGAATGATGATTACATACCTTTTGTAAACGTTCTGAGATGTCTGTATGAAATGCACCATTAGATGTGATCATTTATCACCTGCTGTAATTTCAGTAGTGCCAACCCCAAACATTCAAAAATCAGGTCAGGTCCCCAAAAATCCTGAGATTGGCTTAAAAAAACATGATTTTTTTTTAAAAATACATATATATTAAATTTGGGGCCTTTTTATTTGCCTTCTGGTTTCTTAACCTTTAGGTTGACCCTCAGGTTATGGTTTCAGTGTTTTCTCCACACCAGTGAGGAGTAGAAACGTATGTTTAGAGCTGAGAATCTCACATAATCACTGTAGGAGCAGGGGCTTTATGAAAAGCATCAAACATTCTAAGACTCACCATAAAATCCTAAGCAGTAGCAACACTGTACATTTTTATAACCCTTCCTTTAAAAACAGAGTGGAGATGGGGCTATCTCTGTTGCGGTCACAATTCTCATCACCTTCCAGGAAAATAGCTGTCTCCAGCGCTCGGCTCAGGAATGCCAACTGTTACTTGGAGCTGCCTGTAACTTACGACTACTCTGTGTGTTTGTAAGGGGGTTTACTGTATGAGAAGAAGGGGTTAATTCAAGAGGAGGCTGGCTGCACATAGGCAGGAAAGAGTACAATGTCCTCAAATAGCCACTCATCTACCAGCACTCTCCGGACACTGCAAGAGCCATTGACTTTGAAGCTCCACCTCTGACACCCTGCTGAGCTCACCAGACTGGTTTTGGGCAGCAGGGCAAAAGGGGCCTGGGAAATTGAGAGCAAAGTGCTTTGGTTGGATTTAAAAGCCAGACCCTCAAGAACATGGTGAGGGAGAGTCAAGGGGAACAGACTGAGACCCGGGCTCCTGAGGGTAGAAGTCTGGGGTAAGATAGGCCTGCCTAGGATTCTAGGTAAGGTAGACATGCATGCAGACCTTTTTGTTTTAAAAAAACCTTTTCTCTTATGCTGTGCTTTGCTCCTACTAGTAAGATTAAGCAATACTTTGTTTTAAGAAAGCTGTTTTGGGTCACAGTAATCCAGTGGTCACAGCTCCCGAAGGGAAGAACTACAGGTATTGAACCCAGCTGGCTTGAGCAAGGTTGATACACCGAGGACTGTGGCTGGCTGAGACCCAGTCTAAAGAGAATTGCAGGATTCTGTCTGAAGGAAAGTAAAGGCACGAGGCCTGGCAGCTGAGGGGGTGCATGCAGAGAGACCAAAAGAGGAGTAAGAGGTGTAGCTATCCCTGTAACTATGACTGCAACTTGGGTATGTTTACACTGCAATTATAGCCCTTCCTTTAAAAACAGAGTGGAGATGAGGCTATCTCTGTTGGGTATGTCTACACTGACTCAGGCTCCCAGGCTCGAGCTGCAGGGCTGTTTAATAACAGTGTAGACGCTGCAGCTCAGGCTGCAGGACCCAGTGTGGTGCGGGGCAGGGGGGATCCCAAGCCCAAGCCCAAATCAGCTGGCCCAGGTCAGGAATGGGTGTCTAATTTCAGTGTACACATACCTTGTATCACTTTTTAAAATTACAGTTCAGGGGAATTAGAACTTCTTTGTATTTTGAGGCTGAGCAAAGTAGATGCAGTTTTCTTTTAACTATGTAACTTTTTCTACTCGAACTTCTTGAAAATGGTTTCGGTTGTATCACACACCCCAGTCTCTCAGTTATTGGAATTGCTCTGATGTTCTTTCCAGAAATCAAGATGTATCTTCTTTTGGGAAAAGCCAGAAAACATCTTCCTCACTTGCTGGAAAAGAGCAAAAGACTTATGGCTCCTCTCTTCCTATCCAATTACAGATTTTCCAACTTCCCATTCAGATGAATGACAAGACAGCATAGGCATGTGCAGCACATTTCATTAGAGTGTGCACCCAGGGAAAATTTCTTTTTAAAGGCAAACATTCATTGAATACACAATCATAAAGGACATTATTTTTATTCATCAAGCAAACTAAAGAAACTAAAACTTAATTAAACTTATTTTTTTAAATTAACAACTAAATTTTACTTAAATTAAAATTCAAAGCCACTTTTTTTTTTGAGACATTAGGGTGTGCCTGGGCACACCTCGTACACATGCCTATGCAAGACAGTCTGAAGTTTCTGTCCAAATCCTTCAGACTGAGTTAAAAATGCAGGTGGTTCTCTCTTTGCTGACTGAAATGACAAATTTCCTTCAATCCCTTCTCTTAAACTATTGGCCTGCCATACCCAGCATTGTTAGTTCAGTCCTTGAGGGGGCCATTTAGGGGTCTGGGGCAAAAATCTGTCTGGGAATTGGTCCTGCTTTGAGCAGGGGGTTGGACTAGATGACCTCCTGAGGTCCCTTCCAATCCTGATAGTCTATGATTCTTCTTGCTCTTACCACTCCCATGATTATTCATTACCTCCTACCTCATTCCAAACCCAGCTTACTCTACAGGCTCAAGGGTTGGCTGTCTGTCTGTCTCCCAGATACACACACCCCTTCTGAGTCACGCTGAGCTTTTATCATCAGGGCTATTGCTACAGCTGCTGACAACAGGACTTGCCCTCCCTACCCTATCTTTGTTCTGGTAAGAAACGGAGATAGGTAAAGCAAACTATAACATTTGGGGCACATCAGATGAGTCTTTCTGGTGGGGAAAATAGTAGCAGGACTTTCTGTCAGCAGGTGCCACTACTCTCCCCAGAGTTCCACCACACCCTGGATGTCTGACCTCTTTGTCAAGATGCCATCTCCCCATGAGCTAGCAGAGCAGATTGTGTTTTGGAGGAACGTGTCTATTGCTGGTGGACCTTTGGGGATTAGTTTCGGAATACACAATTAGCAGCAATGTTTTAGGATTCCAGAATGTATGATAGGTTTCCTCTGTCTGCTGAGCTTAGGCAATATGAAATCTTGTTCCAGACACCTCCCAGGTAAATAATGCTACCTCCATATGAACTGAACTCCAAGCCTTCTGGTCTAGCACTCTAATGGTTAGCCAGAAAAAACTATTGTCACTCACCCTGCTCTGATTTTTGTTTTACTTGCTGGTCAGAGAATTGGGGTGGGTGTTTGCTTTTTCTCCCTTCCTTCTGATTAGTTAGGATTTTATTCCCTCCCATCCCGTGTAGGTGTCTGAAGTTCTTCCTGTCTTCAGTGTGGTTAAAAATACTAATAATCCCATGATGTAAGGCAGTGCTTCTCAAAGTGGTGGTCCGTGGACCGGTGCCAGTCCACGAGCCATCGGCTGCCAGTCCGCGGCGAGTTTCCTCATAAGAGCGTCGAATAGGATAATAATGTAGCACTGGTCCCTGGCACATTGGAGGAAAAAAATGCCAGTACTACACATCAGATAGCTTGAGGAGCACTGATGTAAGGGATAGGTTACTGGTGAGTAGCATTTTCTCTTTTGTTTAAAATGAGAAATCTGGGTTTGGTCATTCAGAAGGAAGGAGATAGAAGATTGAAAATGAAAGTTAAAGTGCCTTTATTTAAGAGATTTTGTACAGTGAGAAAATCCACTGTTGTGTGATTTTTGACATATCCCGTAAATCACAAAATAAGGTCCATATTGTGTTACCGTATAGGCTGAATAATAGCCTTGCTGAAGACATAAACCACATGGATGTGTTTAACTGAGAAAAGGGACAACAAAATGGAGCCGTGGCACTATCCAAAACTCATTTATTGTTTTATTTGCTGTGCCACAGACAGGTGAAATGTTGATTTTTCATGTCATTGGAGATCTAAGTTCAGAATTCTTCTTTAGTGGAAAATCTGCATATTCTGAAGGGAAAAGGGAAAAAACGGTTCTATCAGGATTCTGATGGCATTTGTACCTAAGACGCCAATTGTATCATCGAAATAGACAACTGGTCTAGTTGTTCCTACTGCTCCCCAAAAACCAGACCCAGTGTGTCCCAGAGCAACAGCACCATTAAACCACAGGTCTGACACCTAGATCCGCCTGGATCTAGCCAAGTGTAGAGGATTGGGACAATGAGAAGCGCAAATACCAGGGGGGAAATTGGGGCCAAAAACTCTAGGATCCAGGGGTCGGATCCAGGCATTCACATGCTGTTTCTCCAGGATGCACTGGGATCCAGATTTATGTTGGTGTAAGAGGAGTGCCTACACTTGCTCTCCATTTAGGCAATACAGTTTTGAAGGTGGAGAGCAAAATACTGGCTGGATCTAGGTGCCAGACCCAGGGTTTAGTGTGGCATTGTTCTGGGATACGTATGTGCTTGGTGTGGGGAGGGGTGAGTTTGCAGCAGTAAAAGCAGTTAGTCTGCTCTCTCTTTTTATGTTGTAATGTGTGGTCTTGGGCACTAACATGGGCAAGATCCAGATAAACCTATCTTTTATCCACACCCTACAGTGATGCCTGTTAATACTTCCAAATGAGCAGGACTTCAAGTTGAACTAGAATCCCATTTTATTTTGCCTCAATGGAAATAATCCCTTTGCAAGGATGGGTCACAGAGAGAGCAGAATGAGACCGCAAACTGAAACCATTTAGGGAAGAAAGTAGTAAGGACTATATTTTGTTAACGAGAGAGAGAGAGAGACCGATTCCAGCTGTGCTGAGAAAAGAAATGGTCACTAAAATACCTAGCAGTCATTTAGGAATTGAAAAATGTAGGTATAGAGTAGCAATTCTGCAATAGAAAATCCTGTGTTTCAGTCATTTGTGAAATGTTAAAGGTAAGCATAAAGAGGCAAATATTTTGGAAGAGAATCTATTTTTAAAGTGCAGTTATTGTTAGAAAAGTGACTCTGAATTATCAGGGGATTTTTTATTCTCCTTGATAACTTCCATAGCACATATTCTCCAGTTGAATAAAAAATATTTTTATCTAAACTACCAGTGTTTCCAATGCCCCCTAAGCTCTGAAAATCTGCCTGTGTTCTTTCAGTCAGTAGCTAAGACTCTGCAGTCAGAACAGAGGCCATTCTGCTTCTGATGCATGAGCCAGACCAGAATCCAGCTCCTTTGCCTGCAGCCATGTTGGCTGTGCAGTGCCAGCAAGAGTAGAGCTTGTTTGTGTCAGTAAATTCAGCAGATATGATGGGGACAGTCACAGGGGATAAATGTATTAGGAAGATGCCATCTTTACCTAGTGTCTCTTTCTGAACATAACCATGGGTTAGAGGGCCACTTTAAAGTTGTTTGTTTACCTAGCTTGAAAAGTAACGTTAATTTGTTTTGAAAATTAAATTCATACATTTGAACATTGGTTGTGGGGAGTCTTTTGTTTGTCTTTGGTTGTTGTTTTATTTTCTCTTTAAGGAGCTTTATAAAACTCACATCCTGGAATTGCACCTTTCCTGTACAGTAACAAACCACTTCTCCAAAGGTTCACTCCATGGCAGTCCTTCCCTCCCCAGCTGTTCCTTTAGACACACTTCTTCCAAGGTGTCATTATTGAAACTGGCAAGAATCCTGCTCTTCAGCATTTCTGGCGCCCCTCTTACGAATTCTAGTGTAGTGTTAGCTTAAATAAGTGGAATAAACTGGCACTGGGTGCAGCTGGAAGATGGGGAGACTCACTCGTATTTGCCTGCTCACTCTTCAAAACTCGGCTGGTAGCTCAAGTTGAACAATGTCCATCTTCTAAGTCAGACCAAAGTGAAGGGATGATTTTGAATGAGGAGTGCAGCCTGTATGTGCCACTAGTATATCACAGCACTGTTGAGAGAGTGAAGAATAAAACTGAGGTAACAGACCACTTGGAAGCCACCCAGGTAATTGGTGTGCATTATTCTCATGAGGCTATACAATTATTTGCAGTGTGATGTGCTCACTGCAGCATAGTAAGAGCAGACTGTAAAATTCCCAGCTACCTGTCTCCTAATGTACTGGCACATTAAATCCTGTTGGACAGAAGTGTGAATGAAGAGAGTGATGCACTGGGGAATGCAAAATGTCTGCAGCAGAGTTCCCCTGACTGACTGAGGGAAATGATACTGCTCGAGAGGTGGGGGAGAAACTGGAGCTGGAAGAGTTGAGTTTCTGCACCTTTGCGATCTGCATTTCCTTTCAGTAGTTTCCGGTAGTTACCAGTGCCTAAGGGCCAGATGGTTAGTTATTCAGAAATACGTTTTAAGTGTAATTGTCATGTTCAACCTGGTGAGATTTTGAGGGGTCCAGGGGAAGGAAAATCCTTTAATATCCCTTCACCGTTTTTTCTCTCTTTCAGTTCCCCTGCCTTTCCTCATGGCAAGCTTTCCCTAAGCCAAGCAGAGCTAGATATTGCCTGTCTTTTTTTCCCTTCCTTTCCTCCCTCAAGAGCTGTCAATGTTGCTGCAGAGGTCACCCAGACAAGCTGCTTAAGAAAGATCTGAGGGTCCATCCAGGAACTGAGCACAAAGCCACCACAGTGTTTCAGCATCTTGCCTGGTACAGGGCTCAACAACCAAACCTGGGTCCTGTGTATTGAGGTGCGGACCTGGGGCAAAACTCAGAGTAAATCCTGTGTAAGGGAATGTGAGTTACACATTGTTAGATTCATACCCATTTAGCAATCTCACTTAAGACTCACCTCTGAATTTGTTCTCAGGTGTTTTCTACATGTTCAGATAAATCAGAGATTCACCCCAATTATAACAATGAGAAAATCCTCTTTCCTAGTTACCCAACAGCTAATGATGTGCCCGAGAGGCCTAATCTCAGATACACCAGTGTAAATCAGGAGTCCATTGAAGTCCATGTATTGACTTTAGCCAACTTCTTTTGTGATGATCGGTTGACTTCATAGTGCGTGGTTTGTTTTAAATGCATGTTGGCCCTTCTAGTATCGGATTCAGGATGTAGTGATTTTGCGTATGACACAAACTTCCTGATTATCTGTGGGTCATATAAAGGAGATGTTTGTTGCGGCTGACTGTTCACTAACTGAAAAGGTTGGGGTGGTTTTGTATTCGGTCCCGTGTTTGCTAACCGTTTGTAACCACGTTAAAGACAAACAAAGCAAAGGAGAAACTTCACTGAGTGAGCACAATAATGACTGTGCAAAATGTGGCCACGTGACAGCGGTTTGCTGGGCTTTCCTCTCCTCTTTTATGTGAACTGAAAGATTCAACTCCAGCTGTGGAGTTTCTTGACAGCTAAGATGTTCATTTGCACTTTCACCAGAAAGCCCACCTCTCTAAACATCATCAATTAATAGGCAGATATTCCCTGTGCTATGTCAAACCATTGCCCGAGTAGTACTGGGGGGAGACCGTATATTGAATTTCCTTAAAAAACTGAACACACCTAATAGTACATAGGGGGGAGTGAGGGGAATCCTGTCTCCAGAGGGTCCGAGCTTAAATAAAGCTACCCTTCTTTGACCTCAGAACTTGAGACCAGAGATCATAGTGACCAGAGATGGAAGGCATCTGTTAGATCACACAGTTCTCGCCATGGCAGGATGAAGAGGAGACTTATTCCTTATTGCTATGAAATTACATTCGATCTCATACATGTCGGGGTCAGAGTTTCCAAAGCATTCACCATTGGCCTAGCTCTTCTCCCTTGACCGTTGTAAGGCTGAAATCCACTATTCTGTTCTTTCTAGGTTTTGATACGGCACCCCTCTCATTAGTATCTCAGGATCCTACCCAGTAGATCAGGACCTTACAGTGCGTAAAAGAAAAGGAACAAAAAAAATCATTTAAAAAAAAAAAGTTTTTAACTGTTGGGGGGGAAGGGGCAGTTTTCATTCAGCAGGATGCCACGAATTGCATCAATCCAAGAACTGCTTGTGGTTGTCATAGTCACAGCCTACAACACCCAAACAAAGCAGCAAGGAACCAAAGCTGGCATCCGAAAGCTGTTATATTAATCACATTCTTCTGGTTAATTACTAATTTATGTATTTATTTTCCATTTTTTTAAAAAGGCATGAAACCTAATCATCTTTTGCCCACAGCTTGGTATGGGTTTTTAAATAAAGCCTAAGTTTTCATCCCCCCCCCAAAATTGAACATTACCATGGGATTGGAATTTCTGATTCAGTAAGAATCCCTGCCGCAAGTTCTACTGGTATGACACATAGGTAAAATCCTGACCAGTGAAGTCAGTGGTAACACTTCCATTGACTTTAATGGGGCCAGGATTTCCCCCATGGGAAAGGGGGAAGGTGATTCAAATGTGATTGCCCAGTGGGCAGTCTTTCAAAGGTCATTGCACACATGACGATATCCATGTGATAAATTGCACAGGGCTGTGACAAATACATTTATTACAGGCCTATGTCTGTATTGCTTGCTTCCTAACCCATCTCCCCAAGACTTATTCTAACATCCCAAGCCCTGGAGCAGCTTCAAACTCCACCATTTTTTCAATAAAACAACCTGAGTGAGAAAAGTTTTATCCTTTTACCCCCAAATAAGGAATTTATGCCTCAAAATTTACCTGCACAATGTTCAGGATAAGTGAGATTCTGTCCTGAGCCAGGGACTTATTTGCCTTTCTATAAAATATCATAGCTGTAAAATTTGGTACCTTGGGATCCTGCAAAGCTAAAAATACGAGCTTTATGCAATTGGAAAGGTAAGGCTCAAATTCCTACCTTCCCAATGGAGCCCAGTGCCTGGCAGGGGCTGAGATATCAAACTTAAAAGTGGTGACGTTTTTATGTATTTAAAAAAAAAAAAAAAAAAAAAAAGCTCTTCCAGGCTAGTTTTGAAAGAGTTTTGCATTTACCAGATTTATTTTTTTTTCTCCCTCTGAGCCCTGCACAATTGGATTTATGGCAGTGGTTCTCAGACTATGGGCTGTGACCCCCAATAGGCCCGCGCCATCAGCAGATGGGGTCACGGCAATCCCTAATGTGTGGAGGATGCTTTTGCTCCACACAGCATGACTCTCATGTATGGTGCGTGTGAGGACACCATTTTGCGCTATGAAGAGGCATCCCCTGCACAGCATGACCTCACCTGCACCATATGAACGAGGTCATGCTGTGTGGAAGATGCTATTATGTAGGGCAAAATGGAGTGCTCCATGCATGTGACCTTGCACATGCAGTGCGGGTCAGGTCACACTGTGCAGAAGATGCCATTTTGCTCTACAGAATGGTGTCTTCCATGCTGCCTGGGTGCTGGGAGGCAATAATTCATTAAAATGGGGTCATGCCGACACAAAATTTGGGAACCCCGGGATTATGGTAACTTCAGGCACCTACTACAAGAAATAATCCTAATATTTATTTTAGACTTTACTAAAATAGATTTTCTGTGACACATATGTTACAACATACATGGATATATGTTATGAGCTAAAGGTTTCATGAGCACTCATTTAGAATAATCTGCATAGTTTATTCATGGCTTCATCACTTGTGAGTAAAGCAGCCATTCCAAATTTATGCCAGTAAAACCTCTATACCATCCCATTCCATTATGTAGTACCTATTTAATAGGGTCTACGATGCACACTCCAAAAGCATTTTCTTCCCATGTTGGGGACAGACACTGAGTGCAACAGGCATTAGCCATAACAAAAAGGTCAGAGTCCAGAACCAAAGCGACCACAGATGATCGCAGTGCTCAGGGACTATTGATTCAGCGACTGCTGTATTCTTATCAACTCTGTCATTACTGTAAGACCTTGCAGGGGGCTCTCATTAAATAATAGCTAGTGGTTGATTAATATGCTGTGAGTCAGCAGCACAGTATTTTAGCTTTCTCTAGTTGCTATGGTAACATTATTTTAACAAATAGCTTTTTAATATTTAATGAAAACTATGCTTCTGGCAAGCTAGAGTAAGAACTACTACAATTACTACTACAAAGGGTTAGCAGTGAAGAATATTTCAGAGCCACATTTTTTTCCCCCGGAACTGTCAGCTCCCTAAAAATCACTAATTCATTAGTTGTATGGAAATGTAAGCCTGTTCCCAAGACACAAAGCAAATGTAATGCAAATCCGCAGTTACACTCTGCAATTGAAGGTTGTCTCTTCTTTGGTGTGTAATGTCAACTCACTACATAAGGACATATCAGTATGATAGCATTTACTAAACATTTCTTTGTAGCTGGAATTCCTCTTTTTACCTGTACCTGCCTGATGAGATCATTCTGATTTTGTTTGCTTCATGTTCCTTATGTGTCAGGTTGGATGCTGCCCCCTCAACTCCATCAGCTTTTACTGGTGGCAATTGCTGTATCCAGATCAGACTCTGGAGTGAATCTTTTTTTAAGGTGAGCACCTGTGTTCCCTAATGAACCAAATATTCTACAGGGGAGACAATAACAGAGAACCAAGTCAAAAAAATAATTAAAAACCCTTTTTATGAATTATATTATTTTATATTTTTTATCATCTACATCAGGGATCGGCAATGTTTGGCATGCGGCCCATCAGGTAAATCTGCTGGTGAGCCAGGACGGTTTGTTTACCTGCAGCGTCTGCAAGTTCAGCTGATCACGGCTCCCAGTGGCTGCAATTCACTGTTCCAGGCCAATGGGGGCTGCGGGAAGCAGCACAGGCTGAGGGATGTGCTGGCCGCCGCTTAGGGTGACCAGACAGCAAATGTGAAAAATCGGGACAGGGGTGGGCAATAATAGGAGCCTATATAAGAAAAAGACCCAAAAATCGGGACTGTCCCTATAAAATCGGGGCATCTGGTCATTGGCCTGGAATGGTGAATCGCACCCAGCAGGAGCTGTGATCAGCCGAACAAATTGTCCTGGCCTGCCAGCGAATTTCCCTGATGGGCCGCGTGCCAAAGCTTGCCAATCTCTGATCTACATAGTATCAAAAGTTTCTGGGCTTTTTATATAAGAAAGCTGCTCTGGAGAACTTAGTGTGTGTGTGTGAGACAAATAATATAATAAGGAAACATAACATGAGTAATTCTATATCATATTAGTTTCATAGATAACATTTATATTACATACTTTTTTATCACGCATGAAACATTATTTGCATGTTAATTAATTTTCTTTGTAAAGTGCTTTGACATCTTCAGAAGCTTCCATTCTGTTTTAGATATCTTAAGTAGTTCTCTGGTCCCCAACACTGTTGTATCTGAGCTCCTCCGTTTTATACGTTTATCCTCGCCACAACCCCATGAGGTAGGGAAGTGCTGTTATCTGCATTTATCATTGGGGAACTGAGGCACAGAGAGAGAAACTGGCTTGGCTAAGGCCACACAGGAAGTCTGTAACGGAGCCGGGAATTGAGCCAAGTCTCAGGCTAGTGCCCTAAACCTGGACCATCCTCCTCGTTCTATGTAGGTTTTTATACCACCCTTGTCATCTTCGTATGCGAGCAACATCCAGAGCAACTTGATTAACATCCGTCACGTTCATAATAAGTGTGATAGAAATGAAATAGCCCAGTGAGAGGCAAACATTATTAAACCCAGTGAGTTTCCATATGAGCAAAGCCAGGCGCAAAGACGTTCAGACCCGCTGAAGACCTTCTAGAAAGTCAGTGACAAAAACAAGGCAAGAACTTAGGAATCCTGCATTTCCTGCTCTACTCCATTAGACCACTGTCCTTCCCATTTATGCTAACTAATTATAAGATCACGTAAAATAATCAACGAGGGAAGAAAAATAGACTCACGGTCTCTTATTTTATTTTTCTTTCCCCATTGACTATTTTAAGTGATCTTTTACTATATTTGCTTAATATCGCACAAGCACTAAAAACCTTTGTTACATCTGATACCACACCTCTTATCTACATGCTGAACATTTAGATTCATCTTATAGCCTTTTATATCATGTATATATTTGTAGCTGCTGTAAAAACATACTCAGTGTCAGTCCCTTTGCCATATTACCCTCTGAATTGAGGTGTGTCTCGAAAGCTGAATCTGACAGACAAAAGAAGGAAAGGTGGGCAGGGAAGGACAAGGTTAATTTAGAAGATCACACAAGTATATAGGTTAATTCTTGTACCATTCCTGATAGCTCCAATAGAGAGATTTTTGTTTTACAAAAATAAATTAAGTAAAAGGCTGCTACCACAGAAGCAAACTCAGTGGTCTTGTAGCAAAGGTGGGTCTCTAGGAGGCATTTAAAAGAGCATCAGGTAGTGGCTTTGCAAATTAATCAGGGAAGGCATTCCATGCCTAAGGGCCAGCATGGAAGGAAGGCCTGGAGATTGTTGTGAGAGAAGCTGACAGACACATGGAAGAGGGTTCAATTGCTGGTGGAACGGAGGAGGCAAGTGCCGAGATGATGACAAACAAGAGCTGACAATTATGGAGGGGCAAGAGCCTTAAAAGTGAGGATTAACAGTTTGAACTTAATGCAGTGAAACAGAGGGAGTCGGTGGAGGGACTTGGAAGGTGATTTGGTGACAGTGACTAACAAGGAAGGATGATTATCCTAGCTGCTGTGCTTTTGAGTGCATCTGAGTGGGGTGCTGTGTGTAACCAGAGAGGAGTTGGCAATAGCCAAAAAGGAAATGACCAAGGCCTGAACTGGGGCTTTAACAATGTGGTTAGATTTTGGAAATAATGTGGAGGGGAAAGCAGCAGGATTTGTGTGCTACCTGGATGTGAGGAGTGCAGACGAGGGAGGAACCAAAGATGGCCTGGGTCTGAGAGACACGTGTTGTCAGTAGTGCTGTAGAATGGGAGGGGAGAAGGAAGATTTTGGGAAGAAAGGTTAGGTTCTTTCCTGTTCCACTGTTCCAAAGTTCCACTGTTTAGCTTGCTGATGAAACAGTCAGGGGATGGTGTCGGAGTGATTGCTCTGAGGGAAGGTATGCAACAGGGCTCTTCTGTTCACCCTGTTAACAAGTTTTGGAGCCCTCCTGGGTGATGTGATGGTGACTGCTGACTCCTGGCAGGTCTGACTTGTTAACTGTATTACCCAGGATAGAAGGGAGGTCAGAGGAGCTCTGAGCGGAAAGGCTAGGGGGCAGGAATAGAGAGGTTTCTGCAGGGAAACCCAAGGATCAGCCAGCCTTGGGAAGAAAGCTTAGACTAACGGCAGGTCTACACTACGGGGCTAAATCGACCCAAGTTACGCAACTCCAGCTACATGAATAATGTAGCTGGAGTCAACGTACCATAGGTCAACTCATTGCAGTGTCTACAGTGTGCTGGGTTGACGGGAGAGTGTTCGGCGGTCGATTTAGCGAGTCTACACTAGACCCGCTAAATCAACCCCCGGTGGATTGATCATGTGCGTTGATCCCCCGCTAAGTGGAGACAAGCCCTAAGGTTCATGTTTTTGTTGTTTGTTAGGACAGATCTATGCAAGAAAGTTTTGCCAGCCTAGCTATGTCAGTCAAGGTTGTGGGGTGTTTTGTTTTTGTTTTTGTTTTTTTTCTGGCATAGATATGCAAGTAAAAGACCTAGTGTAGATGCAATTATACCAGTATAAAAGTGCTTATACCAGTATAATTTGTGCCAGTTCCCCAACCAGACTTTCCACTGTAGACTAGGCCTTTGTCATTCAAATGTAACCTCCCCGGAAGGGTGTTAATTCCAACTAAATACAATATGTAGAATCTGTTTACAGCAGGGTTAGAATTTTGCCTGCTTGTAATACAAAGTCATGATCTAAACCCTAGCATATTCCAGCAATACTATTTCACATTAAGGGTAATAAGCATATGGACTTAGGCTGTGTCTACACTTAAACTGCTACAGTGGCACAGCTGTTGTGTTTCAGTGTAGATACTCACTCCAGTGACAGGAGGGGTTCTCCTGTTGCTATGGTTAATCCACCTCCCCAAGAGACAGTAGCTAGGTCAATGGACGAATTCTTCCATCGACCTAGCAATGTGTACATCAGGTTGGGAAAGCTTAACTACGTTGCTCAGGGTGTGGTCAGAATTTTTCACTCACCTGAGTGACATACCTGGATCAGCCTAACTTTTTAGTGTACACCTAGCCTAAGTTTCTGGGGAAGTCTGCTCTAGAACAAAGGGTGTAGTTCTGTAAAGAGAAACTGAGGCCTGGTCTACACTAAAAAGTAGTCAACCCAGCTACGTCGCTCAGGGAATTGAAAAATCCACACCCCGACCAACGTAGTTAAGGTGACCTAACCCCCCCGTGTAGACAGAGCAAGGTCAATGGAAGAATTCTTTTGTTGACTTAGCTACTGCCTCTCCGGAAGATGGATTAACGACAGCCTGGGGAGAACCGCTCCTGGCACTGTAATGAGTGTCTGTGCTGAAGTACTACAGTGGTGCAGCTGTGCTGTGATAGCTGTTGAAGTTTAGGCATAGCCTAAGTACCCAAGATCAGAGATCAAGATTCTGTTTCTCTGTAACAGATGATGATACCATGAGCACCCAACAGCAGGGCGAAGAATGCAGCTTAAAGCATTGTTGTAGGTATTTGTGATGATTGCTTACACTTTCCTCTGAAGCTTCTGACACAATCCACTGTTAGAGACAGGATAGAGTGCGAGGTGGAACATTATTGGTCTTTTTTGATTGGCAATGCCTGTGTTTCTAGATCAGTTTCTCTTGGCTATTCAGGAATAGCTCATTCAGTGAGAGTACTTAATACATAATCTTCAGCAGCACCGGGAAAAGAGACCCATCGCAGAGAGCTGCTTCAATAACACCAACAGCATGACAATGAAGTGTTCCACAGGTAACCTTTGCTAGCACTATCCTCCCAGTGACTGCTCCTTCGGGGCATCAGCTAACACAAGTGTGGAAATCAGTCAGGGTTGGTTTTCTAGAGAATGGACTGCTTATGACTATGACTCCAACCGTGCATTAGGGAAACTGAGTTCTGTCACACTCCCCTGTTGTGCGACTCACGTGATTTGCATCATAATTAGTCCCATGTGATGCAACCATGAAATTTTGCATTGGTTAATTTGTGTTTAGCACTGATTTTGCTTTGAAGCACATCAGGCTAGTATTTTATAAATACACTGTGCACACACTGGGGTACAATAATAGTCTGAGTTTTCTCAGTTTTTACTGTCAACATTAGTCATCACTCAGTCAGATCTAAACAAATCTGGCATGTTTTCATTTCTACACTGCCCAAAGTACAATCCTCCCACTGAAAAGTCTAAAACCAGTCTGCAACTCCATTCAGCACAGTCTGAATCCCAATCAGTACTGCCATATGTGAATTTAACCTAGTACCTTTTCACAGTACCACATTGCAGGTTTAGGAGGTTTATGTGTGTAGGAGGGAAGAGAGAATGCAATGTTGAGAACCACTACAGTAAAAGTCATAAGATCCAGTATTACAGGGAATTGTGCTGCATTTTTCAAAATGTAATTGTGGGTGAGAAGAAATGTATTATTTTTTAATTTTTTTTTTGCTGAAGGAGGAAGTGGATTTTTGGTTTTGTGCTAAACCATTTAATGGGTTTCTACATTTTTCTCTGACAGTTTCTCTGGTGTGCCAGAAAGGCCAAAACATGAGACTGAGTCACCATGAATCAGCTTTCCCCTCCAGTACCAGTGGAGTGCCTCATATGGTGATGATAACACTCTTTCCATTCTACTAGTATCTCTGGAGGAATTTAAACAGAACCTACTAAAGTTAGAGTATTTTAAATCAGCATCCAAGAGTTTTAAAAGAGCTGGAGCTCACTGGATGGTTAATGTTGATTTTCAATAAGTCTTGGAGCACGGGGGAAGTTCCAGAAGATTGGAAGAAAGCTAATGTGCCATTTTTTTTAAAAAAGGGTAAATCAGATAACCTGGGTAATTTATAGGCTTGTCAAGCCTGCCATCGATCCCAGGCAAGATAATGGAGCATTTAAGACAGGACTCTATTAATAAAGAATTAAAGGAGGGTAATGTAATTAATGCCAATCAGCATGGGTTTATGAAAAACAGATCCCATCGACCTAACTTGATAGCAGCAAAGAATCCTGTGGCACCTTATAGACTAACAGACGTTTTGCAGCATGAGCTTTTGTGGGTGAATACATGCATGCATCCGACGAAGTGGGTATTCACCCACGAAAGCTCATGCTGCAAAACGTCTGTTAGTCTATAAGGTGCCACAGGATTCTTTGCTGCTTTTACAGATCCAGACTAACATGGCTACCCCTCTGATACTTAACTTGATAGCGTTTTCCATAAGATTACAAGTTGGGTTAATAAAGATAATCAGTAATAGCATTGAAGTAATATACTTAGACTTCTGTAAGGCGATTCACTTGGTACCCAATGACATTTTGATTAAAAAATGAGAACGATATAAAATTAACGTGGTACACATTAAATGGATTTAAAAATAGCTAACTAATAGGTCTCAAAATGTAGTTGTAAAAGGGGAATCATCATCAAGCAGGTGTGTTTCCGTGGGGTCCCTCATTAATAGCCTTACACTGTTAAAATCCTCATCAATGACCTGGAAGAAAACATAAAATCATCACTGATAAAGTTTGCAAATGACACAGAAATTGGGGGAGTGGTAAATAATGACGAGGACGAGGTAAATAATGATGCACTGATTTAGAGCGATCTGGATCACTTGGTAAACTGGGTGCAAGCATGTCCCCCCTCTGGTGTCTACACAGAGGCACAGCCAGACGGCTCTGCATGCTGCCTCGTCCGCAGGTGCCACCCCTGCAGCTCCCATTGGCCGCAGTTCCCAGCCAATGGGAGCTGCAGGGGCGGCACTTGGGGCAGGGGCAGTGTGCAGAGCCGGAGGAGGGACATGCCACTGCTTCTGAGAGCCGCATGGAGCTGCGGCACATGCGCACAGAGCAGCCTCCGACCCTGCTTCCCAGCTGGAGCACAGGAGTGGGGCAAGCCCCAGATCCCACTCCCCAGCAGGAGCTCAAGGGCCGGATTAAATAGGCTGGCAGTCTGGATGTGCCATAGTTTGCTCACTTCTGAACTAAATGATCACGATGGTGCCTTCTGGCCTTAGAATCTATGAATCTGTGAAAGGGGGACAGCCTGTTTCCTATGTCTTGCAGTAATATGCATATGGTATTTGATCTTGCACCTGTTGAATTCAATGGAAAAATTCTAATTGACTTCCATGAGACAGAATCAGGCCCTTAGTGCTTGCTAGGCATTAAAAAAACATGCAAGTAGACAAACAGAGTGAATGCTCAGGTGGATGTATGCATGCAAAAAAAAAGTCATAACTGTGCATTCCCTTCATAAAGGCCTCAGCCCATATTGTAAAAGAAAAGAATCCCTGTAGCATTCTATAGCAATGGTCTGAAACACATACCGGTAGCTACTTACTGTGATGATTCTGCAGTGGTTTGGTCCACTACTCTAGCATACTGGCATTTACTTTATTTAGAAAGGATTCAAAGCTCCTTACTCCTCTTGTCTGTGCTGAAACCCTGAAGTGCAAATTTCATGTATATGGTGAGAATCTGGAAGTATCTCTTTCAAGACCTTTCTGGTTGGGTAATTGTGCCTTTGTGACTAACCAAGGATTGCTTGCACTAGAGTTGCACTGATGTACCTCCATAGGCTTCACTGGAGCTAGACCTGATTGACACAGTGAGATCAGCACTAGGCCGTTACTGGTGAGAGACATATAAAGCTGTCAAACTCTGTGATATGTAGCAGTGTGGTGAGTTTTCCAGGAGCTGTAATTTTGGATCTTAAAAAGCTCAATGGATTTTTTTTCTTTTAAATGCTTACTTTAACACCCGACCGGATGCAGTGGCGCACACCTATTTGGGAGGCTGAGACTGGCAGGTTGCTTGAGCGCAGGGGTTCTGGGCTGCAGTGCGCTATACCGATCGGGTGTCCGGCGCCACTGACAGCCTGGCCAGTGGGTGGTTGAAGGACTGGCTAGAACAGGGGTGGGCAAACTACGGCCTGCAGGCCTCATCCGGCCCGCGGGACTGTCCTGCATGCCCCCAAGCTCCTGGCCCTGGAGGCTACCCCGGCCCCTTCCCTGCTGTCCCCCCTCCTACCCCTGCAGCCTCAGCTCGCTCGCTCCGCCGCTGGCGCAATGCTCTGGGCGGACAGGGCTGCAGAGCCCGGCCTGATGCAGTTTCTGTGCTGTGTGGTGGCGATGGCGGCGTGGCCCGGCTCCTGCCAGGCAATGCGGATGTAGTGCCACCAGCCATCGGTGCTCCAGGCAGCGTAGTAAGGGGGCATGGGGGGGAGGGGAGTTGGATAGAGGGCAGGGGAGTTCAGGGTGGTGGTCAGGGTGTGGGGGTGTGGATGGGGTCGGGGCATTTGGGGGGGAATAGGGGGTTGAATGGGAGCAGGGGTCCCGGGGAGGCAGTCAGGAAGGAGCGGGGTTGGATGGGGCAGCAGGGGGCAGTCGGGGGACAGGGAGAAGAGGTGGTTGGATGGGGCAGGGGTCCCGGGGGGGCCATCAGGAATGAGAGAAGGGGTGGGGGTGTATCAGTCACTCCTAGTGGAGAGATGGCAGCACAGTTTGAGAAATTACTTTAGTGAACATGTCCCACCAGAATGGAAAACACATTCTGACACATCCTCAGGCCCTGGGCTGGCAACACAGAGAATGTGCTGAGCCCCCAAGAAGGTCTCCTACCCCTACTGTGCTAATGGCATAGCCATGCAGCTGAAGGAGTGGTAGACATAGAGGAGGAGAGAAAATGGAGTCAAATGGGAGCATTGCTGAACAGCTGTTGTTTTAGTAGCTATGGTGTAGCCACCTATTTGGATTCCTTTCCTGTGCTAATTACAGCTAGTTTTAAAGGAGAGGGGATCTCCAACGAGCTTTTAATGGCAGAGTGAATAGCAAATCTGTGATGAGGGATGGGCATATCAGGGATTTAAGACAGCTGCAGCATAAACAAACATTGAAATCTTGCCTACAAAGGGAGAGGATTTCTACATTCATTCATGAGTGGAGAGCACAGTATTACCTGTTGTGTTTGAAGGCAATGCAGCAATAGGTAGAGCTCAACTGGGGTAGCGAACCAGTTTAAAAGTTCCAATGGCTTGATTCTCCTCACTGCACAGGCCCTTAAGGAGTCAGCTCTGTACCTTACAAGCACATCCCTCTTCCTTCTATTCCAGCAGGGTTTTCTTGGCCAATGTTAGCTCGCGGGGCCTAGAGGCACTTGAGTTCCACAAGCAAGGTTCACTGCACTGCTTATCTGACAGGAGTGGCGGGGAGTTTCCTGCAAACTCGACTGGAGGCAGACTCTCTCTCTCTCTCTCTCTCTGTGCACAGGCTCTGTCAGTATTTATCAGCCACTCTTCAAGTCACCAGTTCAGGCCATGGCCTAGTTTGTAGATTACATTCTGCTTCATTACATATTGCTGCCATAGCAGAATATGCTGCTGCACTCCTGGTCCTTTGAACTGCCCTTTCATGTTGCCTGTTCAGGATATTGTCACAGCCTAGATTCAGTGTTCATAAAACTCCCAAATAAAAAGAATAAAAACTCAAATAGATTTAGCTGGTAAATTAGATCGTTAAAATGGAATCCCAAAGGGACCATCTTCAGCACCTCCCTTTTGTAACACAGCTTTTCTCTCCAGCTGATACAGAATTGTTTCTGTATCAGCTGAATACAGCTGAATATTTTTTTAAAATATATAGAAACCACTTTATTACTTTATCTTTTAAAACACATTTTAATGCGACATGAGGCAGTTTAAGATACTGTACCCCTTGCTTCTAAAAGACTAAAGGAAACACTTCCATTATACCTTACTGTGTATTAATATGCGGGGGGAGTGTTTGCACGGTGCCCGATTGTGGTAACATCTTCTCTCCTTCCAGCTGAAATAAATGCCTGAGGCCTAAAAATACAGTTATGCTCCTGACATCAACATCATAGACTTTGGGCTGTGCTTTATGGCATGATGTTTAAGGGAAAAGCGATGTGCAGTGGGCTATATTTTCATATCTCTTGTACTGGGATTTACACGTGCAATGTCTTGAGCACTGAGCTGGTGCTGTATCAGCCAAGCACTCTCCCTTCGAAGCCCTCAGTGAAACAGGCATCTTCTATGAAGCTTTCAAACATCATTCTCTCTGTAAGTGATGATTTTAAAGTAAATCGTTTTGACTCTTAATCCAGTGCATTCTGTTTATACTGTATTGTCTGAGTCAGGCTCAGGGTCTGATCTTGTGAACACAACTGACTGTAGCACTCATTACCATAAGCATTTGCAGGATCAGACCCTTTGGCTGTAAGGTCTTGGGGTAGAGGCTGTGCCCTCTTCTTTACAGCCTGATGGCACTCAGTGAGCTCATGCATGCAGTTCTTTTACGTGTAAAGGTCTAGAAAACATGACCTAAGAGGAAAGATTGAAAAAAATATCTTTGTTTGGTCTGGAGAAAAGAAGACTGAACTGGGAACATAACCGTTTTCAATACTTAAAAGGTTGCTTCAAGGAGGAGGATGAAAATTGTTTTCATTAACCTCTGTGGATAGGACAAGAAGCAATGGGCTTAAATTGCAGCAAGGGAAGTTTAGGTTGGACATTAGGAAAAACTTCCTAACTGTCAGCGTAGTTAAGCACTGGAACAAATTGCCTGGGAAAGTTGTAGAATGTCTGTCATTGGAGGCTTTTAAGAACAGGTTAGACAGACACCTGCCAGGAATGGTCTAGTTATTACTCAGTGCTGCTTTGAGTGCAGGAGATTGGACTAAATGATCTATTGAGATCCCTTCCAGTCCTACTTCTATGATCCCCTACCCTACCTGACTTCTACCAAGATTTGTATTGGTGACATCTTCTAAATCCCTTTTTGTCTATGGTGCTCGTAAGGAAATACTTTTTAAATTTAATTCCATAGATGGCTATCTCAGTAACTCTTATCAGAGTCCTTTTCCTTCCTTACTGCTCAGTCAGCAGATTTTCCTAGTGAAGAGGAGAAGGCTTACCACACCTTCACACCTGAGAGAGCATCCTACTCCATAAAGGAAATGAAAGCACTAGATGACCTACATCAGTGGTCCCGTAACTGTGGGGCATGCCCTAAGGGGACGTGGAGAAACATCCAGGGGGGCACAGCAGGGCCCAAGCCAGCCCCCCGGGGTGTGTGTGGAGGGAGCACCACCCAACCCCATTTTGCCCCCAACTCTGCTCCAGCCACAGTCCGTTCCCGTCCCCAGCTCAGCCTCTGTCCCCGGCTGTGGCTCCAGCCTCTGGCCTCGGCTCCGGCCCTGAGCCAGCCACGACTCCACTCCTGGCCGGGAGGTGGAGGGGGGAGGTGGCGCGTACACATTCCATTACAGGTAAGGTTGGGCGTGACAGGAAAAGTTTGGGCACCTCTGACCTAGACTGTCTGTCTCACAGGAAGCCAGTGAAGCAGACTGGCAGGATTTTAGTTGTTGGGATAACAGGATCATGGAATTAGTTTTTACAACACCTTTCTTTTACTTTCCTGTTATTGCAAAGAAAGGTTTGCCAGTTTCTCTAAGCCCTTAACTTTAAGGGCAAGTATGGTACCGTATACTAGTTTGCGCAGTTCTTCTCACCTCTCACTGAACTTCACCTTCCCCATCATTTGCAAAACCCCCAGTTAACCACCCCCCTGGCAAGCACCTGCAACACCCCACACAGCTGCTGCTCTTTCCCTTAACTCCTCCGGCAAGTATCCCATTCTTCTTCCAGCTACAAAACCTTCCTTCTGCTCAATACAAGCACCTCATTCTAACATCCCTGTTCCTCACATACACTTCCTCTGTGGTGCCCAGCTCTCCCGCAAGCACCGGTCCTCAGCCCCTCAAACGAATCTGGTTTCCAAGTGTCATCCACCTGGAAATTGGTGGTGTTTAAAGGGTTAAGTAACTAGCTTTTTTTCCCTTAAGATGACATTTATGCTTTTTCAGCAAAGGAGCCATTCATGCTGTTAATGAGACTAATTCAGGTTTAAAAATTTTATTAAAGCTAATGTTAAAATTATATAATACACAGGTTGAGAAAAGAGTGTCTGTACATCTGGGTATATAATGCTTGGATTATCCACAAATACAAAGTTTGTTTTTAAAAGTCATATAGTACATACAGTACATGATCAGCAATAACCCAGATTTAGGTGAATAAATTTAATACAGTTTAGATATTTAGCATCCAAGTATTTGGGTACATCACTCATGAAAAGTTGTACAGAGTTGGTTGAGGAAAGCACAATATATCAATGAGTGAATTGAGAATGAGGGCAGGTTGTCCATTTAGAAAATACAGTCCATCAGGGAAGTATTTCAGTTACTTTCCTTACTGCACTTCAGCTCATCCCTCCTGGTATTGCCAATGTCCCTCGACCATCTGATGGTGTCCGACACTACGAGTTGCTGCATCAGCCGAGCATAGCATTGACCGATTCTGCATTCCCGTAATGCTTGCTTGTTACTGGGGTCCCATGAACCCAGGGCTCTGACGATCAGCATGTGTGTCTGAACCTGGTAACCCCTACCTCTCAAGGTGTTGGCTAGAGGGGTGTATTTCTCCACCTTTCGAGCTTGGGCATTGTGGAAGGCCAGGGTCCTGTTCTCGAAGGGCATCGTGACGGCCTTCTTCTGGTCCTCATTGGTGATGATGATGTTCAGTTGCAGTCAGTTCTGGGGATGGTGGAGTTCATGGCAACCTTTCCTATGGGTGGCAGGACAGTGCTGACCAGGCAATCTTGGATGGCATTGTGTCACAGCTGCCAGGCTTTATTTTTCTGAGGTGCTAAGCACGCAGGGCTCCCAGTACTCCTTCTGGAGTTTTGAGTGCTGAACAGCAGACCCAGGCTGTGTTTCTGTGTCTGTGGCCAACCCGTAAAGCGTGCACATGAAGTTTTGCTCTGTAATTGTATGGGGGAATTTGATGCTTGTGAAGGTTAGGGACCAATACCATGACTAGAGCCATCTACATGTGCTGCTGCACTATGCATGCTTTCCTAGTACACTATGATACCAAGTGTCTCTTGAGCAGAGACTTGGTGCCAAATTATGTTGTGATGTTTTGATGGAATTGGAAGGCTGTGCTACTGTAATGCTGACAGACCCCAGTTGTCAGCAGGCAGGATCAAACCGGGGACCCCTGGAGCTTAGTGCCTGAGCCTCTACAGCATGAACTAGAAGCCAGCTGGCTGTTAGCTAAGGCTGTAGAGCAGACTTATTTTATCTCTCTCTAAGTGGTCTTGGTGCCACTAGATGGGACAGCACACTACACCTAGAAGGTGTGTGGGTTACACTACCTTAAGCAGAATAGCAGTTAACTAAAGTGAGTGCTGTTTTATAAACTATCCAAGGAGTGGATTCCAGTGTAGCAGAGGACAGAAGGCTCCCTGACAATATCAACTATCCTCTGATTTTTGCAGGGTGAAAGTATCTTCAGCACTCTTCTTACTCATCACATTAAAAGGAGTGAGCAAAATTGCCTAGTTGGCAAGTGTGGATGGGGGGTGGCTATGAGAATGCAGTTAGCCACACCTGTTTTCCTCACTCAGCTTAAACATGCCAAGGATGGCTATCACAGATGTCAATTGCCACCAACCAAACAATTATAAAGTGTCTCCAGGATATTGCTCAAATTTAAATTTTAAAGTGTTGTAAATGGTTAACAGAGAGTTCAGAAGAGGATGTGGCGACTCAAGAGAACAACAATACTTAGCACATACATGTTTTTTACCTTCAAAGTAGTTTATAATTAATAATTCTCACCTCCTCCTGGCGAGTAAGGTCAGTATTAAGATTGTAAATTGTTTGGGGGCAGGGACTGCCATTTACCATTTAATTGTACAGTGCTGAGCACCATAGGTCCCTGATCTGGTCAGGCTTCTAGGGACTACTGCAATTATATAAATATAATTATTCCCATTTTTCATCTACGGAAGCTGAGATACAGAGGTTAAAGGACTTGTCCAAAGACCCAGAGTCAGGATTTTCCCAGTAATTTGCTAACCGCTAGAATGTGTCTCTCTCTTTCTAGTCTATGAAGAGTTTTCTATCTCTTTGGGGAGATCTGTTTCGCTGTTCAAAGTTCCATAAGTATACAGAGCGATTTGAAACTGGCTGAAAACTGTATGTTTTTGGTATGTAACCCATTTAGTGAGGCATTCTTGATCTAATTTGTAACTTAATGCAAAAGAAAATGCAAGGTTCTCTTGGCTTGTTCCATTAATAGGGTATATATGAACCAAAGTACCTGGCATGTCATTAAACATATCATGATTCAATACTGACATATATACCAATAAGCATCAGAGACACTGGGACCAAAAATGTCATTTGTTTTACATGTTTCTCTATTCAAGTAATTGCATGGAATATAATCTGCAGGGAACCATAGAAATAGAGGGCTGGAAAGGACCTCAGGAGGTCATCTAGTCCAGCCCCCTGTGCTGAGGAAGAACCAAGTATACCTAGACTGTCCCTGACAAGTGTTTGTCTAATCTGTTCTTAAAAAGCTTCAGTGATGGGGATTCCACAACATAACATCATAATAACTGTAGTGGGTCAGACCCATGGTCCATCTACCCCAGTATCCTGTCTTTTGACAGTGGCCACTGCCAGATGCTTCAGAGGGAACGAACAGAACAGGACAGTTTTAGAGTGATCCATCCCCTGTTGTCCAGTCCCAGCTTCTAGCCGTCAGAGGTTTAGGGACACCCAGAGCGTGAGTTTGCGTCCCTGACAATCTTGGCTAATAGCCTTTGGTTGGCCTATCCTCCATGAATTTATCTAATCCTTTTTTGAACCCAGTTATATTTTGGCATTTACAACATCCACTGGCAAGGAGTTCCACAGGTCGACTGTGTGTTGTTTGAAGAAATACTTTCTTATGTTTGTTTTAAACCTGCTGCCTATTAATTTCAGTGGGTGACCCCTGGCTCTTGTGTTATGTGATGGGGTAATAACACTTCCTTATTCACTTTCTGCACACCAGTCATGATTTTGCAGACCTCTATCATGTCCCCCTTTAGTACTCTCTTTTTAATCTCTCCTTATATCCAAGTAGTTCCATACCCCTAATCATTTTTGTTTCTCTTTGTGCTTAGAATTGGACAGATATATCTTTTTTGAGATGGGGCAACCAGAATTGCACACAGTATTCAAGGTGTGGGCGTATCATGGATTGGTGTGGTGGCATTATGATATTTTCTGTTTTATTATCTATCCTTTTCCTAGGCGTGCCTAACATTCTGTTCACTTTTTTGACTGCCGCTGCAGTAGATGTTGTCAGAGAACTAGCCACAATGACGCCAAGATTTCTTTCTTGAGTGGTAACCGCTAATTTAGACCCCATTGTTTTGTGTATATAGTTGGGATTATGTTTTCCAATATGCATTACTTTGCATTTATTAGCACTGAATTTCATCTGCCATTTTCTTGCCCAGTGTGATGGTGTATGCACACTCTGTGTCCCTTTGGGGTTGATCATGGGTGTGGTGACACCGTGGGTACAGTGTACCAGATTGTCCTGGGCCTCACAATGGTGCGGCCCACTGGCCAGAGTCAAAACAGCTGCCCATGGGTTCTGGGCTGCATGGCCTTATGGCCAGAGTCAATACTGTGGCCCTCGAGTAGAGGGCAGCATGGCCTAGAGGCCAGAGTCAATACCGTGGCCCTCGAGTGCAGGGCAGCATGGCCTAGAGGCCAGAGTCAATACCGTGGCCCTCGAGTGCAGGGCTGCATGGCCTAGTGGCCAGATCTAGGGGGCCACTACCAAAGTGGGGGTGGCAGCCAGGGAAGGGGGACCTAGTCCACCCGACTCTACTGTGTCCAAGCCCAGGGTCCTAACAGTAGCGGAGTGGTCCACCACTGGGTCAGCAGGGAATCCAGCCACAACACGCTGACCTTACACGGGTGGGAGATACCACTCACTCCACCTCCCTGGGCTACTTCCTACTGCACTTCCTGAAACTGCAGTCCCTATTAGATGGGAGTCTCCAGGCTCCTTGGCATGGGTAGGTGCCTGGGGCTCTGACTCCAGCCGATCAGCTGTGGGTGACAGTTCTAGTCTGTGTCTTGGGATCTCTAGCTTCCACAGGCAAGGGCTGTAATGGCTCCTGGGCTGGAGCCTCCACCAAGCATCCTTCCTCCTTGGCAGACCTCCTAGATTGAGCTGGGCAACTCGACTTTGTACTAGCACAGCAGTTGGAGCATGCCCAGCGCGGTCTGAGGGGCAGGACTTCCTCTGCCTATAGCAGTACGCTTCACTATTTCTGAAGTGGGGGGCCACTTCGGCAAAAAGCCTTCAATGCGAGAGCCGCATCAACCCACCACAGACAGTTGAACACTCTGAGTTTTTTGTTGGTTGATATGGTTATATTACCATTACTTGTAATATTGCTTGGGGTACAGGAGGGAATATGGGGGGCTGGCTCTGGGAGGGGGCTCAGGGCTGGGGCAGGGGCTTGGGGTGGAGGAGGGAGCATGGGGGGCTGGCTCCGGGAGGCTGCAGGTTGGGTGACGGAAGAGCTATTCAGAACCTGCCCACTGAAGGGGATGACACTTACTTCGGGTGGCCCCGGCCCCACGCCACTCCTGGAAGAGGCCAATGTGCCCCTGCAGCCCCTGAGGCTGGCATGTGGCTAGCGTACTGCCCCTCTCTGCAGACACCCACCCCCGCAACTCCCATTGGCCACAGTTGCCCATTCCCGGCCAATGGGAGCTGTGGGAGTGTTGCTTGCAAGCAGTAGCAGTGCACGGAGACCTCTGTTCACCCCCTTATTCCCCAGGGCCCGGGGGCATGCTGGCCATTTCCAGGAGTGCCATGAGGCCGGGGCAGGCAGGGAGCCTGTCTTAGCTGCAACCCCACTGCTCTGCCAGAGAACGCGATCGACAGGGAGCCACACTTAGGGTCCATGGGAGCCGCCACTGGCTTGCGGGCCTTGTAGTGAAGAACACTGGCCTATAGTATGGAATTAACCCTTTCCTGCACAGTGTGGGGTATGCTCTCCCCATCACATCCAATCTCCCAGTTTTGTGAGATCCCTTCATAACTCTTTGTGGTCTGCTTTGGACTTAACTGTCCTCAGTAACTTTGTATCGTCTGCAAACTTTGCCACCTCATTGTTTACCCCTTTTTCCAGATCATTTATGAATATGTTGAGCAGCACTGGTCTCAGTGCAAATCTCTGGGGACCCTGCTATCTACCTCTCTCCACTATGAAAACTGATAATTTATTCCTACCCTTTGTTTCCTTTCATTTAACCAGTTACTGATCCATGAAAGGACCTTCCCTCTTTTTTCTGATAACTCCTTGCTTTGCTCATGAGCCTTTGGTGAGGGACATTGTCAAAGACTTTCTGAAAGTCCAAGCACATGATATCGAGTGGATCACTCTTGGCCACATGTTTGTTGGTCCCCTCAAAGAATTCTAATAGATTGGTGAGGCAATTTTCTATTTACAAAAGCCATGTTGACTCTTCCCCAACAAATCATGTTCATCTGTGTGTCTGATGACTTCTGTTTTTTACTATAATTTCAACCAATTTGCCTGGTGCTGAAGTTACAGCCTCCCTTGGAAGCCTATTCTAGTGCTTAACTATCCTTATAGTTAGAATATTTTTTGTACTATCTAATGTAAATCTCCTTTGCTGCAGATTAAGCCCATTACTTTTTGTCCTACCTTCAGTGGACATGAAGAACAATTGATCACTATCCTCTTTTATAACAGCCCTTAACGTATTTGAAGACTGTTATCAGATCCCCCTTCAGTCTTCTTTTGTCAAGACTATACATACCCAGGTTTTTTTAACTTTTCCTCAGAGGTCAGGGTTTCTAAAATTTATATCATTTTTGTTGCTGCCCTCTGGACTCTCTCCAATTTGTCCAGATCTTTCCTAAAGTGTGGTGCCAAGAGTTAGACCCCGTACTCCAATTGAGGCCTCACCAGTGCCAAGTACAGCAGGACCTCCTGTGTCTTACATACGATACACCCCAGAATGATATTACACTTTTCTGCAATTACATCATGTTGTTGACTCTTACTCAATTTGTGATCCATTCTAACCCCCAGATCCTTTTCAGTGGTATTACTGCCTTGCCTATTAGTTCCCATTTTGTAATTGTACATTTGATTTTTTTCCTTCCTAAGTGAAGTACTTTGCACTTTTCTTTATTGAATTTCATCCTGTTGAAGTCACAGCAATTTTCCAGTTTGTTAAGGTCATTTTTTAATTCTAACCCTGGCCTTCAAAGTGCTTGTAACCCTTCCTAGCTTGGTGTCGTCTGCAGATTTTAGAAGCATGCTTTCTACTCCATTATCCAAGTCAACCCAGGACTGATTCCTGTGGGACTCCTTAGATATGCCCTCTCACTTTGACAGTGAACCGTTGATTATTATTAATTGAGTATGGTCTTTTAACCAGTTGTGCACCTACCTTATAGTAATTTCATCTCGACAGTATTTCCCTAGTTGCTTATGAGGTTGTCATGAGAGACTGTGGCAGAAGACTTACTAAAATCAAGATATTTCATGCCTACTCCTTCCTCACTATCCACTAGGTCAGTAACCCTGTCAGAGAAGGAAATTGTTGGTTTAGCCTGATTTGCTTGTGATAAACCCATATTGGCTATTCCTTATAAATCTATTATCCTCCAGGTGCTTACAAGCTGATTGTTTATTAATTTGTTCCAGTATATTTCCAGGTATTGAAGTAAGGCTAAGTGGCCTGTAATTCCCCAGGTCTTCTTTGTTCGTCTTTTTAAAGATAGGTTCTATGTTTGTCCTTTTCCAGGCCCCTGGGACCTCACCTGTCCTCTGTGAGTTCTCAAAGATAATCACTAAGGATTCTAAGACAGCTTTTGCTAGTTCCTTAAGTACTCTTGGGTGAATTTCATAGGCCCTGGAGACTTGAATAACTAAATATTCTTTAGCTTATTTCCCTATTTTGGCTTGCATTTTTTCCCCCTTGTTGATAATATTGTGTTTAAGCATCTGATCACAATTAATCTTTTTAGTGAAGACTGAAACAAAATAAGCATTAAACTAAGCCTTCTTGATGTTGTCCATTATTAGCTCTCCTCTTCTGCTTAAAGGACCTACCCGTTCCTTCATTTCCTATTCTCCTAATGTGTTTACAGAATTTCTTCCTACTGTCTTCTGTCTCCCTTACTAGATCTAAGTCATTTTCTGCCTTAGCCTTTCTAATTTTGTCCCTGCATGTTTGTGCTAAGCTTTTGTACTCATCCTTATGAAACTGTCCATGTGTCCAATTTCTGTAGGAATAATTTTGAATTTCAGGTAATTAAAGAGCTCCTGATGGAGCCATATTGACCTATTACTATTCTTCATAACTTTTCTTCACATCACGATAGTTCGCTGTTGTGCCTTTAATGTTGTCTATTTGAGAGACTGCCTGCACTCCTGAACTCTCTTTTCCCTTAGAGTTTCATCCCATAGGACCTTCCCTAAAAGCAGCAAAGAGTCCTGTGGCACCTTATAGACTAACAGACGTTTTGGAGCATGAGCTTTCATGGGTGAATACCCACTTAGTCGGATGCATGGACATTTTGTGTTTTCCAACAGATGTCTGGGCAGTTAAGTGTTATTACCAGGTCTTGTATTCTGGATAATTCTGTTATATGTTCTAGAAATGCCTCGTGCATCCCTTCCTCCTGATTTGGAGATCTATAGTAGACTGTGCCATGACGTCACACCTTTTCTCCCCCTTTTATCCTCACCCAGAGACCGATTTGCCCATCTGTCTCCTTCTGGACCTCAGAACAAGTGTATATATTCCTAATGTATAATGCAAGACCTCCTCCCTTTTCTCGCTGCCTGTTCTTCCTGAACAAACCCCTCCAATGTTACAGTCAGGAGATTTATTCCAGCAAGTCTGTGATGTCAGTTAAATCATAATTTAGTTTAGGTACTAATCCTTCCATTTCTTCCTGTTTGTTTCCCATACTCCTTGCATTTGTGTATCGACACCTAAGATGTTGAGCAGATTTCCCCACCCACCCTCCGAAATCCTTCTTGTTGCTCCTATGACACTGTTGTAATTTTCCATTTCCCTGTCTCCAACATTTAGCCCTCTGTTAAGGTCATCCTTTTTTATACCTACCTGTGAGCTTGTGTCTCTGCCCCCTTTGAACCTAGTTAAAAGCCCTCTTCACTAGTCTCGTCTCTTTCTTGATCAGGTGGACCCCATCTCTTCCCAGCATTTCTCCTTCCTGGAACAGCATCCCATAGTTGAGGAAGTCAGAGCCCTCCCTTTGACACTATCTGCACAGCCATGCATTTATCTCCAGGATGCTCATGTCCCTATCTATGCCTTTCCCTCAACTAAGAGCTTGGATGAGAACACAACCTGCATCCTGACTCCTTTACCCTCACTCTCAGAGCCCTGTAGTCATTGCCAATCTGGTCAGGGTCAGACCTGGCAATATTGTTAGTGCTCATGTGGATGAGCAGCATGGGGTAGGAGTCAGAGGAATCTATCAGCATGGGCAACCTTTCTGTAATATCTCAGATGTGGGCTGCAGCAGCCAGCACACCACATCATGTCTGGTCAGCAGATGGATGCCTCCTTTCTCCTCAAAAGGGAGTCCTCGACCACCACCACCCTACATCTCCTCCTCCTAGGTGTGGTGGCCATGAGTCTCCATGAGGGACTATAAGGTTACACCTGAGAAATCTTCATTTTACTCATGTACATTTAACATCCAAAACACTGACCCCAGGGCCATTATTGCAGCAAATTCATGAACTTTGATTTCCTTGACACTTTCAGACCTCTTCATGCCCTAAATTCACCTTTCCTGAAGCAAAATAAATCCCATGCACCAACCCTCGGTGTTGATACCTACAAAGTATATTATGGAGGTGCCAGTCCATAGTTAAGGTTGAGTTCCAGTTTGAACTCCAAGTTTCCAGTCTGTCAGCTCAGAGTTCATGAATGGAGAGCCATTCTGGGTAGGACTTCTCCTGGATAATATAATATCACATCTTCCAAGGGTGTTGTATTGGATTTAACTTCCTTTTAAGGAAGGTAAATATTGAGGCCTAAGCATTTCCTTTAAAGAGAACCTTTTCAAAAATTGCATTAATGGGCCTTTTTGAAGATAATCCAGTTTAGGAAGAAGGTAGGCTTTTCCAAAAACAGGTTTCCAAGCCTTTAGAACTTCTTTCCAGTCCATGTTTTAAAAATTTAAGTCCTGCTTCTACCCAACCTTCTTCAAGTTCAGCTGGACAGTCCACAGGGTCAAATGGTCAGTTTACTGACAACTATGATAGGGTTTAACCTTTTTACATGGTCGTCATTTAATTTAAATTGAATGTCAAGAGAGAATTCAAAACAAAAGCGTTATGGAGTGCATTAATTTTCCCCTTTTGTGTGTGCTTTGTTTGGAGGGAGTCTGGGGAGTCTCTTCATGTGTATATAAATGCAAAGTATTAGAAAAATTAGTGCAAGGAACATGTTTTGTGCTGGCTACCATATTGGCTGAAGCACCAGAGACTGAGCTGGAGACCTCACAAACTAAAAACATGTATCTATACCTTGAGCTAAAGAACCAGTTTTACAAGCTGAAGCAGACCCGTATCTTCTGTGGGTCAGGCACAGAGGGATGAAGTATAATACACATTCCCCAGTACATTATGTCTCCATCAGTGGGGCATGAAGATATTCACCTAATCAACCTTTTGCGTGTCTCTACCACTTTCACCACGAGGAAGAGTGATGGAGCTATCAAAGAACTGGATGACACTTTTATCATGAAAGGTTGCTGAAACTTGCCTGGCTCCAGGTTTCATGACAAACCCAGAACCTGGGCTGGTTTCTGAACCTTCAGAAACCCTGGGCAGATTTACAGCCTTGAGAACATGCCATTGGAATCTGTAACTTGTAATGACTTCAGACTGAAACTGGTCAGAGTTTGAGAGTTTGCTGTGAACACCTGCAGTTAGAAACAAGGGGAGATTGGCCAGACCATTGCAAACAGAAAGTGCCAGATGCTATGGGGAATTCAATTAGAGCTGAGGTTGCTTAGCTCCTCACAGGTTCAAAAGATCAGAGATCAGAGTTTCTTAGAACTCTGCAGGTGCTCAGCCTCCTCTCTAGGTCAGTGCTGCTTTAAACAGCCTCCACAACCCTCCCCAAGTAGAACTACTTCTCCCGCCCCAGGGAGGTGCTATGGAAGAGAGGATGGGAGCTCCATTGTGACTGGTGGGAAGGGAGAGAGTGTGGTTGAATTGATGAGCAAAGGGGAAAGCATCAGGAGGGCGCAAGTTATTCCTTTATTCCCCCCCCCCCCCATTTTCCTCTGGGGCCTAGTGACCTCATAATTCTGTTCATTTTCCCCTTTCTTCCCAGCTGATGGGGTGTGACTCAGCAGGTGCCGTTTCATGACCCATCTGAGGCTCACACCTCACAAACTGAGACACACCTCTCTAGAATCCATGCCACAATATATACACAGGAACCAATCTAACAGCTCCTCCATGGCAATCTCTTTATTAAAAACTGGAAAGACTTACGCGACATAATCAAAGCTCTGGTGTAGGAAGGGCTGACAGAAAATGTCCTGCTCACCTAATGCCCCTTTTTAAAGCATCTGTAGTAGGTGTAAATGGACTAGATTTTTCTTTTCATTCCTTTTTTTTTTTCCCCATCATTTCTCTGTTCCTTCTTCATAAGAACTTCAGTGCTACATTAAAGAGATTACAGGTGCATTTCATCTCTACTTTTTTCCCCATTTTACTTCTTTCCAGCAAGCCTCGGTGGGGGGAAAAAAAAAAAAAAGCTATTGATTTATAGCTTGCTTTCCTGCTAGGAGAGATTGACCTGCTGCTATGTGTCTTCAGACGATGTTCCTTTTGAGCCGCTGAAGGTTGGAAGCAGGGCTGTGTTAAAAGGTGTTCCTCCCCTGGAGCTAGCTGCACCCCAAAGAAATTGTGATCACATGCAGTGTTGTTTTATATCTTCACATCAGATCATTTTTTGTGGACTCGGGGAGGAAAAACACATTTTCTTTTATTAAATAGCCTTTTGATTTCTCACGCTGGATCTCTCATTCACTCACTTTTCTCTCCCCCTTTTCTTCCCAATATGTTTTCACATAGGCCTCGGGCTGTACTTCTTTCCCCCCTTTTCCTCTAAAATGCTAAGCTTGGATCACATCCAACATTTCTTTCAGTGGGTTAAATAATTTGTGCTGCTCCTCCAGGTTTATACAAGAGTCTCTCCCTTGTAGCTTATGGTTCTTGCATCTCTAGGACTGGAGACACAAGGTAAGCAGCATTCTTCAAGCTGGATGTTGGTACATGAACTGGGAATGGCCTTTTTCAGAGCAAATACTTACAGATACATTTATCCCAGGAATCACCTTATTATTTTGTTTTAAAACATTAAACATTTAAAGCCTTGATCTTGGTTCTATATCTACATCCGTACTCTGTTAATGATTCGGGTTGCTGAACTTCAAAAGAGAATGGGCCATTTCTTCAACTGGTGTAAAATCTACCTAATTCCATTGTTCTTCCTTCTCCAGCCCCTTCAAGCAACAGTTGGTGACTGCTGAGTCCAAAAGCAGTGCTAGGAAGGTAGCCCCTGGTTCTCTTTGAGTGTAGTGGTGTGCATCAATGTTACAAGAGAGCAAGAGGTTCTGAGCTCAATCGCTGGCAGTCGAAAAACTTTCCCAGTTCACATATGTACAGGCAGAGATTTGGGACGCGCGCACACACACACACACACACACACACACACACACACGAGTGGTTTGCCTTTTGGTCTCATTTTATCTGAAATTCCAAAGTTTGGGATGGATAAATGATTCCGCTTTGAGGCTGATTCTAACAGAAACCATTTAGATCTAGAACTTGTCTCTGCATAGTTTCCTTTTGTCTTCACATTGTGTTTCACCAGATTGGCTTTATTTTATGTCTTTGTCTATTGTTGTATATACTAGGTAACCTACTGGGAAGTGTCTGTTGTACCTCTTCAGAACTGCTTTACTTTTTCTTTCTCCTTCTTGCCTGAAGAGTGGGAAATTTTACTTAGGATTGAAATGTTTCAAAAGAGAAACAGAAGCACAAGCTGCTTCTTCCGCTCCTGATGCGTGGGGAAAGGGATGTAAAGGGCCACTGATCTGTACCATTCCCAGCCTCATCCACTCACCTGCAGCAATACTTCTTTGTGTCAGACCTCCGCTATTTCATGTCTTGTCTTGAGGCCACTGAAGATGCCAAGTGAATGGATGCATTTTGCTGTATCGGGCCTGGAGTTTTCTAACCCAGTACTGCTCGTCCTCTCCATAGGCTATGTAAAAGAGTCCCTGTAGGTATTTTCTCCTAGATGGGGACACCCTGGCCACTCCCAGTTATCTACACTGGGTGGCTTACACAGAGACCCCTGTATCTTAGCTCTTGCCAGGGGGACCCCTCCCTGTGCAGGCCTTCTTAAGTCTCTTCTGATGGGGAATCAATAGAGATGCCAACCCTCCAAGATTGTCTTGGAGTCTCCAGGAATTAAAGATTAATCTTTAATTAAAGATTATGTCATGTGATAGGAATACATCCAACCAAAATTGGTAACTCTAGGAATCAAAAGGAAAACTAAATGTTGCAGCGCACCTGAGAATAACTTCTTCCCAGAGCCTCCTCAAAAGGAAAAAGGCCAACAGTATGTCCTTACAGTGGAGCCATCTGCGTAGCAGTTTTCGAAGAGTCTCTCTGGGCTGCTGGGAGTTTGCCTGTAAGGCCAGGATGAAAATCGCCTGGATGGGAGTGCCCCCTACAGCTTCCTGCTCAGGGTGGTCTCTCCCCTCAGCTGACTGCAGTTTCCTCCTTTTTAAGGGCCTTCTCCCTCCCACACATGATTGGCAGGGCGGGCCTAGCCCTGCACACAGGGCCTCTCTTACACCTTCCTCTTCAGTGTGGGGTCTATACACTGCATCACAAGCTGGCTCAACAAATGTACCTCTAAAGGTTTCCAGCCATCTTCATTCAAAAGCAGGACCTCTACCGGTGGTCTGTCCAGGGGACAAGTGTCCTTAACACAAACACCCGCATGGCTGGAACTAACTGCATCTTCCCAGTGGCCTTAGCAAATAGATCCAGAATAGAATGGGCAATAAAACTGAACTCCTAGCCTAAGAGCTGGTGTGATGGTACTTCCCCTGCTCTTCATGGTTAGGGTTCTAGCGCGTTGGTAAAGCAGCAAGCAGAGGACTCCGCTGCCGCAAACTGAGCAGCACTTGTTCAGTAGATGATTAAAAGACTTGAGACTCGCAGGCAGGTAGTCTCTTTAAGTGAGATTGAGACAGAGATACCATGAGGCAGGAAGAATATCTGCTAGATTTCTATTTGCTGGTGCCTACTGATAACTCACTCATTTAAACCACTAGGTGGGGTGAAGGAATAGTAGGAGGCACAGAAAGCTGCTTAGCATGGGGTGACGGGGTCCCCAGCTGCAACCTGGGCTGCCTCGCACACTGTGGTGCTAGTGTTAAGCTTACCAGCCTCTCATAGGCACTGCACTTACACAGCCATCCACAGGCAGGGACACACTCAACTGAGCTACATGAATGACCTCCCAGCCACTCATGAACCATCAGTAGAGAAGCTCCAGCCAATTCCCCCAGCTCCCCAGCTGTGCACCCCAGAGCTGTACTGTCTTTCACTAGTCAGAAGCCTGGCCAGTGTAAATTCATTACTTAGTTCGCCACTTCTTCATAAGAAAGTGGACATACACTGGCCTTTATAATCTGAGCTAAGATTTCCCACTGGTAAAACATATATATACACTATAAAGTTAGAATTTAGACTGCGTTTCTATTTTATTTCATTATATATCTAAAATATAAAACAGATGTATAAATACAGAAAGCTAGATTTTAAGTGATTATAAATACCAGGCATAGAGCTCAAAGTTGGTTACCTAAAAAATAAAATAGAAACTCAGTCTAAATTCTAATTTTAACAGACTAAGCAAGATTAGAATCAAGCAATGTCTTATCCTAACAGATGGTACAAGCAGGTTACAGTTCCTCAGTACACAAACTCAGGACCACCCAGAGGATTCAGGGGGCCTGGGGCAAAGCCGGGGAGCTGCGGCGCTTGTACTCACCCAGCGGCGGTCCAAGTCTTCGGCGGCATTTCGGCGGTGGGGGGCCCTTCAGTCGCTCCACATCTTCGGCACCACTAAAGGGCCCCCCGCCGCCGAAATGCCTCTGAAGACCCGGAGCACTGAAGGGCCGCCAAAGACCCGGACCGCCACCAGGCCAGGGCTCGCAGGGGCCCTGTGGGGCTGGGGCCTGGGGCAAGTTGCTCCACTTCCCTCCGCCCGCCCCCCCCCCTCCCTCCGGGCAGCCCTGCACAAACTGGACACCCTTCCAGCCTGGGATCACTCTTCCCCAGTTCAAAGTCTTGTTCTTCCAGGTGTTGAGATGGGGGGCGGGAGGGAAAAGAGGCCAAGTGATGATGTCACTGTCACTCTTTTATACCTTCTTCCAGCTGCTTGAAAAATCCTTGCTGTGACATGGGAGTCACACAGTTCCCTTTGGTCAAGCAGTCTCCATTGTTTATGTACCTCCTCTAAGGAGCCTCTGGGATAGCGGATTGTTTTCTTGATGGGCCATTAACACTTTCTGGGTACTTACTTTGAGGTACAGAGTGTCACACATGGTGCAAAAGGAAATTTGAAGAATAAAGGAAATAAAGGAAAATGCAGTTTGAATTTTTCAGAGAGTCCCAACCAATGAAAGCACCAGCAAAGGGTATATGTGGGGACTAGTTAAGGGGGAGAGACCCAAAATGTATAGTGTGATCCATCTCCTGAAATTCCAAACTGAAATTCTATTTAAAAAAATTCACCCTGGCTACCAGGAAGCTGGTCTCAGTAAAATGGACACATAAGCAGATCAGTACAATGCCAGGAATGGCGACGATAGAAAAGAATGATGATGTCATCAAAAGACAGACCACTGTTTTGGCACAAAGTGCATCTCAGCTGGGATTTGGGAAGGGGAAGTGATCACAGCAAGCAGATCACTGCCACTGCAGTAAGAATCTTAAGAATAAAGTAACTTTTATACAACACAGATAATTATAGCAGTGGATTTCTTTTTCTTGGACTTCCAGAGAATACTAAAGCGAATGGGCCCTACATATATCCTGCAGTAAATGTATCCCTGATGCTTTGGCTCTAGAAGTATAATCCTGCCTGATCTAATTCTCTGGATATTACAGAATAGTTCTGAGACTTTGAGTGCTGGAACTAGGGGTGCTGGGCGTGCTGCTGCACCCCCTGGCTTGAAGTATTTTCCATTGTTTACAGTTTGGTTCAATGGCTCTCAGCACCCCATATTTACAAATTGTTCCATCACCCATCCTTGAGACCGCCCCCAAACAAGAATAACTCTAGATTGCTCCGTTAAATAGGCATAATCAGCACAGAATTTTGCCACTGATAAGAAGGAAGCAGGATATTGTTTAGAAGGGACAGAACCCCCCTGGATTTGCCCTGCTTTAACTAGGATCAGATCTGGATCCAAAATAGTTACACAAAACTGTTGGACTGGGTTGCATGGCTAGATTTAAGCATACGATCAATAAGCATGTGCCTAGGTCGCCAGCTGCTGGAGAGGTGTGATAGGGCTAAAACCGAGGTTTTCATTTAAATGAAAAAATTGTTTCTAGCCTTTATGGTCACAAAGAAAAGCTTGAAAATGTGACCTATGTTTAATTGCTGCAGGGCTGTCTTCAGACTTCCAGCATCTTTCACTAGAGCCAGGGAGGAAGCTGTCAGGACTCCACCTGCCTCAATACAGGCCAGACCCCTTCTCTGGATGCAGGGAGCCTGTCTCGTCTGTGATTCTGGGAGCAATCCCCTGCTGCTGTTCAGGGGATGAAAGTAGCCTAGGCTCCCATCACTGCCTGAGGAGAGGGCACTAGCACCGGTCCACCCGCTCTACTGGAGTGGTGGCCAGGGGGGCCCACATGGACCAGTGCCTATGATCCCAGATTGCCTTAATCCAGACCTGTGTGGGTGAGTAGAATGATTTTAGGCAGCATTGCTAAAGTGATTTATTAATGTCATCTGCCTTTTCTGTTTCAGAAACAAATTATTGAATATACTGCAGTGTAAAAATTAAATATCTGGGGTGGGGTGTGTCCTATAAAAACAAAACACCACCACCGGCGAATGCATTTAAAAGCACTACAGAGGAGCTGGGTACCAGTCTGAGATAAGATCCATTCAAAAGTGAGGTGTAAAATTGTTGCCTTTCTCTGATGTCTTCAGTTTCCTGAAGTAACCTGGTTCTTATATTAGAGTAACCAAGCCGGAGCTTTTTACCACTCTCTTCCCCCCCCTCCCACACATACACACACCCCAAAATGTATTTTAGCACTAGCTGGTTACAAAATCAGCAGTTCTTGGAACTTCAGAGTGATTTGTGAATCTTTTCCTCTTCTGAGGTTTTTGTGTATTTTACTGCCAGATGTACTGCTGAATGATTAACATGTCTGAGCGTTTATTTGTTTGGGGCCTTTTTTGCAGAGTCAAGGAAGGGAGGAGTGAAAGTGTGTGTTAGGTGAACTGAGTGAGAAATCAGGATATAGTCTGGTCTAGGGTTGCCAGGTGTCCGGTTTTTGACTGGAAAGTCCAGTCAAAAGGGGGACCTGGCAGTGTCCGGTCAGATGTACCGACTGGACACCAAAAATCCGAAACCGGGGAAGGCAGGCACCAGGGCATCAACCTGCATTATCTCCTGTTCAGCTGGGGTCGCCTCCTACCTGCATCTCGTGGGCAGGCAGCAGGCTCCACATCAGGCTGCAGTTCCCATCTCAGCCCTGGAGCAGAGGAAGCGACGAGGAAGGAGGAGGGGGGAAAGCAGCAAGCAATAGAGGGAGAAGAGCGAGAAGGGGGGTGGGGCCTTGGGAGAAAGAGGCAGAGAAGGGGTGGGGCCTTGGGGGGAAGAGGTGGAACAGGGGGCAGGACCTCAGGGGGAAGAGGCGGGGCAGAGGGTCCAGTTTTCAGAAATTAGAAATTTGGCAACACTAGTCTGGTCTCCTTGCTGTCCTCCTTCTTTAGACCTGTCTGTAGCGCTCCTCATGCTTTTCACACTTTGTGATCCTCCGACACAGCATTGTGGATTATTAACTTCTTGTTCTGACTGAGAAAACATGTATTTTAGCACTCTGCAAACTTCAGCCTTTTGTATTCACAGGGGCCTCAGGAAGAATTTTTTTTTTGCAGGGGATGGGGAGTGAGTGATTCATACCCTTAATTCCACCTTCAATTTTGTGGGTTATTTTGCAATTAAGCTCCCAAGAGAAATTCACATGAAACTGCAAAGTTCTGGACAGTGTTTGGATTCAAACAGAATTTTGACTGGCTTCTGACTGAAAACATCTTTCCGTTCCATTTGGCTTGAAAGGCAGTTCAGGCTGCCCAAAGTACAGCTCCTTACTGAAATAATTATATGTAGAATTTTTATAACACCTTCCATCTGAGGTTTTCAAAGTGCCTCATTGACAAACAAGCCTCACCACACCCCCTGCAAATTAGGGACGTGCTGTTGAGCACACTTTCACAGATGTAGAAACCAAGGAATAGAAAGATATTAACACTTTCTTTCGATTTCCCCTTCCCCCCTGCAAAATTTAGCTATAAGAGACTCCATCATGATAGCAAGCACAGAACAGCATTGGGGTTTAGAGCAGGAGGAAAGAAGTTGAGGGAGGGATAAGAACCATAAAACGTAAAAGGAAAACTGAAGTATGGCATTGAAGTGATGTTAAAAACCTAGGCCTAGATCCTGCTTCCCTTCCACTGATTTAGATAGGTGCAGAATTGTGAAGCTTTGAGTTTATTTACACTTTTGTACTTCCATCAGCTGTATTTTATTTTGCGCTTGCTGTATTTCATTCATCCTAATATAATCCTTTTGGAGAGGGGCTAATACATTTTGCCTTTTGGATGAATAGACTAGTTACAAGAAGTATTTAAAATAATTTCTTCAAATATTTGATAAAGGAATAAACCTGTTAAATGCCTAGACTCAGCATGCATCAAAAAAAGGCAAAAGCAAATAACAAGTGGACTTACTAAGTGGGAACTGAGAATTATTTCTCTGAGGACGTTTTCTATATAGCTAAGCAAGTGTTTTCTTTGTAAAACGAGAGATCTCACTGAAATGTCCATATGTAATTCCCCATTTCTGCTTTTGTGACCTATTGCTCAAGATACATTATAGCAATCTTACTCATGAGGACATATTTCTTCCCTGCAGCTGCATGGGCTGAAAGCAGGCAGTAGCACCTGACAGCAGTGGACAGAAGCTCTTATTGTGAGGACCAGCCAGGGCAAAGGATTCACTGCAGGACAGTCTGACCCAATCGCTCTACTCCAAGGCCACAAATACTCCAGGACTTCTGCCTGACTACAGTGCCCCCAATAGCCTCATCAAAACCCTGGAAATTACCAGATGCCCAGACTACATCTCCTTGGTAACTGGCTGGATCACTGGTGGTTAATTTTAAAAAGAACATAATTACACAGGTAATGAGCTTTCTGTGCAATTTTCAGGGGTTGTCGGTTCCTAAAACTCTTGTCCAGGGTCTTATCACCTATCTCTGGCCTCCCTGACATCCATATTGCCTTCTCCACACCAGTCCATACAAAGCAATGCTGCTAAGGACCACATTCCTTGCCTGTGGATCTGATCTGATCTTCTGACATGCAGTACACCCCTCTGAATTCCTCTCTTGCAGTACACCCCTGTATTTCATTTCAGCTTATTCGAGCTTCCTGTCTTCCTCTTCAACACCCCTCCTCCCCCATACATTCTCTCTCTCTCTCTCTCTCTCATCTGATTTTTCTCTTACCATGTCATCCCAAGCCCCCTACTCCATCAGTGATGTCAGCCTCAGTACCCCATATGACTGTTTTTCACAACCACCTCTTCACTTTATTCCATGCTGCCCCCTCAGCATGGACCAGCTTTCCTGAGCTGCAGTACAAAGCCCCTGCCCTCTTCTCATTCAAATCCTTCTCGAAGTCCCTCTCTTTCTGCACTGCTTACAAGAGACTAAAGGCCAGATTTTCAGGGGCGGTGAATACCTTTTACTCTCATTGACTTCAACTGGAATCCTGGGGGCTCAGCACCTCTGAAGGATTTCTGGTCCACTGAATTCGATGGGAATCCATTCATTGGTTTCATGGCCACTGGACAAAGTCTAAGTTACTTCAAATACTTACTAATTTTATTAATCTGTAGTCCATCATCCTGTGTGTGTGTGGCAGAACAGTTACATAATTTGATTACCGTTCCCTGTGTGCAACTACTAATTGGCAGAGTTCAGCAAAAAAAACTTCTTCAAAGATTAGGTTATTACAGATTTATTTACTACTTCTTGCACCTTCCTTTAAGAATCTGGTATCTATCTGAGACAGGACATGAGAAACCACTGGCAGTTCTAAGGATGAATGTGCTATGCAAGTGCAAAGCGTAAAGCAAGTGATCTAGTTTGATCACACATCTATAAAGCTACTTGAGGGCAAGAAGAATCCTGGAATTCAATGAGCAATATATTCGAGTCTCTAGTATAAGCTACTATAAGAATATAAGAACGGCCATACTGGGTCAGACCAGTGGTCCATCCAGCCCAGTATCCTGTCTTCCAACAGTGGCCAATGCCAGGTGCTTCAGAGGGAATGAACAGAACAGGCAGTCATCGAGTGATCCATCCACTACTGTCCATTCCCAGCTTCTGGCAAACGGAGATTAGGGACACTCAGAATGTGGTGTTGCAGACCTGCCCATCCTAACTAATAGCAGTTCATGGACCTTTCCTCCATGAATTTATCTAGTTCTTTTAGAATCCTGTTATATTTTTGGCCTTCACAACATACCCTGGCAAAAAGCTCCACAGGTTGACTGTGCGTTGTGTGAAGAAATACTTGCTTTTTGTTTGTTCTAAACCTGCTGCCTATTAATTTCATTGGGTGACCCCTAGTTCTTGTATTATGTGAAGGAGTAAAACATTTCCTTGTTTACTTTCTCCACACCAGTCATGATTTTATAGACCTCCATCCTATCCCCTCTTAGTCGTCTCTTTTCTAAGATGAAAAGTCCCAGTCTTCTTAATCTCGCCTCACAAGGAAGCTGTTACATACTCCTAATAATTTTGTTGCCCTTTGCTGAACCTTTTCCAATTCCAATATATCTTTTTTGAGATGTGATGACAGATTTGCACACAGTATCCAAGGTGTGGGTGTACAGTGGGTTTATAGAGGCATTATGATATTTTCTGACTTATCTATCCTTTTCCTAATGGTTCCTAACATTCTGATAGCTTTTTTGACTGCTGCTGCACACTGAGCAGATTTTTTTTCAGGGAACTATCCACAATGACTCCAAAATCTCTTTCTTGAGTGCTAACAGCTAATTTAGACCCCATTATTTTGTATTTACAGCAGGGATGAGGATTATGTTTTCCAATGTGCTTTACTTTGCGTGGATCAACATTGAATTTCATCTGTCATTTTGTTGCCCAGTTTTGCGTGAGTCCTTTGTAACTCTTTGCAGTCTGCTTTGGATTTAACTATATTGAGTAATTTTGTATCATCTTCAGATTTTGCTACCTCATTGTTTTACCCATTTTTTCCAGATAATTTATTAATGTCTTGAGCAGCACTGGTCCCAGTACAGATCCCTGGGGGACACCATTATTTATCTCTCTTCATTCTGAAAACTGGCCATTTTTTCCTACTCTCTGTTTCCTATCTTTTAACCAGTTACTAATCCATGAGAGGACCTTCCCTCTATTCTGATGACTCCTTACTTTGCTTAATAGCCTTTGGTTAGGGACCTTGTCAAAGGCTTTCTGTAAGTCCAAGTACGCTATATCCACTGGACTCCCTTGTCCACATGTTTGTTGATCGCCACAAAGAATTCTAATAGATTAGCCAGGCACAATTTCCCTTTACAAAAGCCATGTTGACTCTTCCCCAACAAATGGTTTTGTATGTTTCCAAACCAGCTAATGTTGCAAACAGGCCCACTGATAGGGTTGCCAGGTGCCCGGTTTTTTACCAGAACACCCAGGCAAAAAGGGACCCCAGGGGCTCCGGTCAGCATTGCTGACTGGGCCATTTAAAGCCCAGTTGACAGTGCTGGCAGGCTCCCTACCTGGCTCCACGTAGCTCCCGGAAGGGGCTGGCATGTCCCGCACCTAGGTGAAGGGATGGTCGGGGGGCTCCAGGTGCTGCCCCCACCCCAAGCGCCAGCTCCGCAGCTCCCATTGGCCAGGAACCGCAGCCAATGGGAGCTGCGGAGGCAGTGCCTGCAGATGGAGGCTGTACACAGAGCTGCCTGGCTGCGCCCCCGACTAGGAGCCAGAGGGACATGTCACTGCTTCCGGGAGATGCCCAAGGTAAGTGCTGCCTGGAGCCTGAACCCCCTCCCATGCCCATATTCCTGCCCCAGCCCTGAGCCCACTCCCAAACTCCCTTCCACAGCCCATACCCCAACCCCCAGCCCTGAGCCCCCTCCCATACCCAAACTTCCTCCCAGAGTCAGCATCCCAACCCCCTGCCCCAGCCTTGATCCCCCTCCTGCACTCCAAACCCCTCAGCCCCACACCAGCCAGAGCCCTCACCCCCCCACACACACACACTCCAACCCCAGACCAGAGCCACCTCCCACACCCTGAACCCCTCATTTCTGGTCCCACCCCAGAGCCCACACCCCCAGACCAGAGCCTGTACCCCCTCCCACATCCCAACCCCCTGCCTCAGCCCTGAGCCACCTCCTGCACCCAAACTCCCTCCCGGAGCCCACACCCACTCCTGCACTCTGAACCCCTCATCTCCAGCCCAGACCCCCTGCTGCACCCCAAACCTCTCATCCCCCACCCAAGAGCTGGCACCCCCAGCTAGAGCCCTCAGCCCACCAACCCGCTACCCCAGCCTGGAGCCCCCTCCTGCACCCTGAACCCCTCATTTCTGGCCCCATCCCAAAGCCCACACCCACAGCCTGTACCCCTTCCCACACTCCCACCCCCTGCCTCAGGCCAGAGCCCCCTCCCACGCTCCGAACCCCTGGGTCCCACCCCCCAGCCTGGAGCCGCCTCCTGCACCTCAAACCCTTCATCCCTGGCTCCACCCCAGAGCTCGCACCCCCAGCCAGAGCCCGCACTCCCCCCCCCCCGCTACCCAACCTCTTGCCCCAGCCCAGTGAAAATTAGTGAGTGAGAGTGGAGGAGAGCGAGCGACAGAGAGAGGGGGGATGGAGTGAGTGGGAACAGGGCCTCAGGGAAGGGAAGGGGCAGGAGGCAGGGCAAGTATGTTAGGTTTTGTGCAATTAGAAAGTTGGCAACCTTACCCACTAAGATAGAACACCATAATCTGTCTGAGACCCATCACTCCCTGCTGTAATTCAGATTAGAATTAGCAGAATTAATGCTACAAACAACAGTTTGCTTGCTTCCTTGTGTCTTGCCTGCCTGACCATTTAAAATGGGAAGAAAGGATTGTAAATTTGAGAGACAGGTTTGTGTTTTTCCACCAGATTATGCACAATCAATTTTGGGTGGCAAGGGGAAAGAATTGCCTTGTGCACCCAAGTTCTAGCATGTACAAAGGCCTTTTGTGACCTTGCCAAATCTTTGTTGTAGCAAACCATTACTGTGCATAGAGGGCAATGGCTTTATACTGTGTCAAATCTGAGTGGTGAAATATGCTTAATAGAGGAAGGAGAAGTCGTTCTATCATGTGATCTGAAATGGCAAAGTGTGTTTGTTTGCCATTGTGCCTAATAGATGCCTGATTTGCAAGTAGTAATGCTTAATAAACTGTAAAAGCTCACCTGAAATGTCAGGCATTATATGGTTGGACAGCCCTTTTCCCTAGGAATGGGCACTGTTTGAAAGGTTTTCTAGCAGGGATGTGTGTTTGCAAACTATGCTTATATTCTCACCCACTTTGCAAGTAAGGGGTGCATTGGCCTAAAGGAAACAAGTATCTGAGTCTAAGTTTAATTTCCTGTATTTGAGACTCTTGTCTCAACTCTTGAAGTAGTTATTGTCTCATTTGTTACAAATGAAGCCAACTTCGTTGGCTAGCATTCCATAGAGTGCATTTTTGAAAAACTTGACTATATCCACAGTTTAGAGGTTGATGGGAAGGCTGAATTCAGTGTCATTATAATGATGTTTTTTATTTATGAAGTTGCTACCATGGAAGCTAGGGACAATGATTCTGGATCCAGTTCACTGAAAGCAGCATGCTGTTCAGGTTCTTATTATTCTAAATTAATGTGTTGCTTGTGAGAGGTGCTGGGAGACTTTGTATCCTACTGTTATTAAACATTGGGTGTTGTGAGAATAAATATACAAACAAGATTGTGAGGTGCCCACATTCTACAGTGGTGTGGATCATATAAGTTCCACAGATAGATAAGTGCCTAAGCTAGAAGTCTGTACGTGTAGAGGGGACACAGAAAGGTATAATTTCAAATTGCTGCAAGGGATTTTAGCCAGTAATGGAAATCACCTGGCAGCACTTCAAAAAAAAAAAAGTCCCCTAGTTGTGGTGTTGCGTTTTGATGGCCATCTACAGAATACGTTTGAAAATAATTTTTCCTTTAAACAAGTTACAATAAAATACATTTTAATTAAAAAATGTGACAAGATCAGATTGGATCCCAATTATACCAGGATATCTTTGTACAAAAGCCTCTCATTAAAACTAAGTCCTCTAATCACCATGGGATTAAAAAAATAGAGAGACAAGAAAGCCTAACCATTGTAAACCACTCCCCATTCAAGTACTGTATTCCTTGTATAATTTTGGCTACACTTAAAAAAGCAAATCACCACCACCCCAAAGTAATCAGTCACAATGGGGCTGTATAGATTTGGCCAGCTGATCTCCATCAAAAGCTTCTCTATCTTATAAAGATACTTTTGCACAAGATCTTTGTCTTGTCTTGGGGTGAGTTTCTTTTAAAAACTAGGGGAAGCAAGTTTTATGTTAATATCATCCAGCGCTGACTGTGACTGCAGGGGAACTAATCAAATTTTAGGAAGGAGCTGTACCAAACAAACTGTTTTCCCCAGTGACAGGAAAAATAAAGACTGGAGTGCAAGGCTGAGATTTTCAAAATGGGTCCCTGAGGTTCATCTCCTAAATCCATATTTAGGTCCTGACTCAGCCAGGTACTTAAGGATGTGACTAGTACCAAAGATTTCAGTGGGACTGACTATTCTGTGCTTAAAGCCAGACGTGCTTAAGAACCTGGCTGAATCATGGCCTTAGGTACCAAAATAAGAGGCCTGGTTTTCTTGGGTGCTAAGCACACCTCCATCAACCTCCATCAACCTCAGCCTGATGCCTACCTTCATGCCTCCAGCTTCCATCCGGGCACACCACAAGATCCATTGTCTACAGCCAAGCACTGAGCTAACCCCACAGACAGAGACCAACACCTAGAAAATCTCCACCAAGCATTCTCAAGACTACAGTACCCACACGAGGAAATAAGGAAACAGATCAACAGAGCCAGATGTGTACCCAGAAACCTCCTTCTGCAAGACAAACCCAAGAAAGAAACCAACAGGACTCCACTGGCCATCACATACAGTCCCCAGCTCAAGCATCATCAGGGATCTACAACCCATCCTGGACAATGATCCCACACTCTTTGGGTGGCAGGCCAGACAGACAACCTGCCAACCTGAAGCATATTCTCACCAACAACTGCACACCACACCATAGTAACTCTAACTCAGGAACCAACCCATGCAACAAACGATCGATGCCAACTCTGCCATATCTACACCAGCAACACCATCACAGGACCTAACCAGATCAGCCACACCATCACCGGGTTCATTTTCACCTGCCACCACCACCAATAATATATATGCCATCATATGCCAGCAATGCCCCTCTGCTGTACATCGGCCAAAACTGACAGTCTCTAAGGAAAAGGATAAATGGACACAAATCAGACATTAGGAATGGCAATATACAAAACCTGTAGGAGAACACTTCAACCTCCAAAAACTTTAGAACCAGACTTCAAAGAGAAACTGCTGAGCTCCAATTCATCTGCAAATTTAACACCATCAGCTTAGGACTAAACAAAGAAACAGGGCCCCATCCTCCTGATTGATCTAACATATATACACACCTGTCCGCTCATGCTGCAAAACTTCTGTTAGTCTATAAGGTGCCACAGGATTCTTTGCTGCTTCTACAGAACCAGACTAACACGGCTACCCCTCTGATACTAAGCACACAGCAGCTACCCTTGGCTTAATTTGAGAGGTACTGGATGCTCAGAACATATGAAAGCCAAGCTGTTTATTTAGGTGCCTAAATATGGACTAAGGACTCCTATTTTTTTTTAACATTTTTGAGAGCATAATTATTGTGCAAATACTTCTGCTGTGTTTCCCCTGTAGTGCATCCTGCACCCATCCTTATAGTATCAAGGCACAGAAACCTCAGGAGTTCACTTTTAGTAGAGGGGTTTTAAATCTGGTTTCCTTTTATTCCAGATTGGAACCGGTGGTTTAAAAATGGGAACTATTGACCTGTCATGAGATGCTAAAAAAAGGCTCTAGGCTAACTGAAGTTCACATTTCAGAAACCTTGCCAATTTAAATGAGTACGAATGATAGGTGGCATCAGTGGGAACACAGAGTTAAAGGAGGAAAATAAGGAAAATGTGGAAAACAGCAGTATATTGGGAGTAAGGTTGAAACCACCATGTGGGAGGAAGATTTTAAGGTATCCCATTCTCAGATTACCCTCTCCTGATCTGTGAAAAAAGGCTCAAAGAAATAGTGATCCTTCTTCAGCAATGTAAAGATGAAGTACATAAAGAAGCCCTTGGGAGAAAGGAAATAAAGTAGTTAAATAGTGACCCAACTACATAATAAATATTTAAATCAGGCGGCCCATCCCTATGTTTTGATAATGCATCTTGGTGGGTTGCTACCCATGCAGCTGAAACTTCTTAAGCATTTGATGGCACCTTATTTTATATATATAGTATAAAAAACGTTTATTTTGCTTTCCACCTCTGCTAGATTTTCCTATGCAACAGTAATATTACAAACCTAAGCTTTCAAAAATCATGAGCCAGGCCCCAAAAAATCATGAAATTGACTTAAAAATCATGATTTTTTATTTTTTTTGGTACCACACACACCAATATGGTTCTTTCTATTTGCCTTCTGGTGCTGAGGCTTTAAGAACTTCAAATATCACAAAATTACAACTGCTGGCAACACTGAAGAGGTGTCCAATATGTAAAGGCAGCACAATGGGTGTATCATCAACAGCAGGGATCAAACCCAGAATCTCTGGATCTGAAAGCATGAACAGCTGATGTGTGAGCTAAAAGACCCATCTCTCTTAGCCAAGGCTGATTCTGCAGGCTTATTGACCTCTCTGTGTCACCCAGTCAGCAGAGACGGAAAGAGCACCACATTGAATAAGCATGAGTTACCAATGTACATCATTCATTTTTAAAAGTTTTTTGTTTTTATTGTTCCATTTTATAAGGTATCTACTAAGAACTTTCCTAACTGGTCAATAAGCTACTCAAACAAAAGTCTGTCGCGTGCCGGGGGGAGCTGAAGGAGGTATTTGTCATTCAAACACGTCCTCTTGGTTATATGCAGGTTTTTTCGTTACCTTCTGTTTGGTTTTTTTTCATTTTTGTTTTCCAAATTAAAAAGTTTTCAGTGCTTGTGAAAGGTGCCAGATTGCTGATGCTGGAAACTGAAGCCCAAAATTCACAGGACAAGTACAGCAGGGAAAGCTTTTCCACAGCAAACCACCAGCGTGCCTCAACCTTCATTGCAGGAATCACATTTAGAAGTGAGTCTCCACATATATTCAATCCCTGACATTTCTGCTGAGACTTAAATCAGGCATTGAATGCCCCCAACTATGCAGGTTTACGGGAGGGAGGAGTTGGTGGGGGGAGGGAGCTTTTAGTACAATGATAAGTTTTCTCCTCTGTGAAATCCTCTGGGCACTGCCTGGCTTCCTGTATCATTCGTGACATGTGCCATATGTTGTGTTTGTCAAGCCAGAGAACAGTGCTTTATGGGATATTTTTCAACAAACTAAAGATCTTTTAAAAAGGCAGTTAAAACTTGTTTCTGTGCTGAATGCCCCATACAGTAGGAATGTCCAGCAGGTACATCTAGGCTTAACTCTGTTTTCTTTAACTTTGTAATTCAACTTCAAAAGTCTTCATGAGTGCCTGTAAACTGATGTTGTTGCATGGAAAAGGTGATTTTTTTTCTAGTTAGATGAAAAGATTGTACAATTCTCTGTGGAGAAGACTGGTGCTAGAAACACAAAAGGGTAAACACTTTGTCCTATTGCTTAAAAACTGTAAACATATGAAGAGAAGAAATCAAATGATGAAGGACCTGGCTAGACCCTAGACTGTCCAGTTTTCCTTGTGGTCTGGGGACACTTAACCTGGTAGAGTTCTTACCTTATGTTTAAAGTGGATAAAATTACTTCAGCATGAGAATGTATTCCATGTAGGTGGGGAAAAGCTGTCATGGAAGAGATCAGAGGAAGGAGAAAGAAAACCCAGGAGGTGCCATTTAGATGTTTGATCTTAACAAATGGAGTTGGTTTCTAAAAGTTGCTAGAATGAAGAGTGATCCTTTAACTCACCCCCACCCCCACCCCAGGATGACTCACTCTTCTGTAAAGGCATCAAATGTGCTTCAAAAGAGAAGAAACTAAATACTCAGACAAATAATTTTTTCCATGTAAAATCAAATGTGGATGCAGCTGGGGTTTACGCAGTGTAGTGGAGGGTCCTATCTAGAAATACATTTTCTATTCTGTATCTGTAAATCACATGCCTCCCATCTTATGGCCACAGCTAAAGCCAAGATGGAGAAAGTTGAATCCAGTGATGGAAATTCAACCAGCTGAATAGGCAGGGAATTAGAGTGGCTAGGGTAATTGTTCTGTAATTTTATACTTTTCCTATTAAGAAAACTCAGTCAAATTTTTAAAAACCCTTTTTAGAAATCCAGAGTTTGATTTTTTTTTTACACACACAAAACTAAAACAAACAAACAAAAAACACAACTTTACTAGCAACATTTTTTTTACACAGTGCATAATTCACCCGTAGAATTCACTGCCACTGGAAATAATTGAGGCCAAGGATTTGAAGAGGTTAGACATTTCTGTGGCTATTGAGAACACTTACTATTACAAATAAGTAGGATATTTAAAAATATAGTTTTGGAAAGATATAAACCTTCATGCCATGCTTGCAGAAACAGTCTGTTCCAGTGGATAGAGCACTGGACAAGAAGTATGGAAACAGGGATTCCATCTCCAGCTCTGCCACTGATCTGCTGTTTGACTTTGGACAAGTTACTTCACCTCCCGGTGTCCATTCTTCCACCCACCCCTTGTCTGTTTAGCCTGTAAGCTCTTCTAGACAGAGTCAGTCTCTTACTATGATTGTGGAGTGTTTGCCAGACAGAGGCCCTCATCATTGGGGGAACCACCATGCATTACTGTGCTGCAAATAATTATGTTTCAGGGTGTAAACTAACCACCAAGTGACAAGGGTTAGAGGAGAAACTTCCCTTTTAGACAGATTATTCCATGATGATTCAAAATACAAAGTCAGGGCCAACATTTTCTGACTTGAGAGGCAGGCTCCTAAAACTGCACTCAGGCACCTACATATAATCAGCTTGATACGGTGCTAAGAACCTGAATCTCCCGTTGATTTTACTGGGACTAGTGAGTGTCTTTTGCACTTATATTTAGGTCCCTAAACATGGATTTAGGCGCCTAACTTTAAGCCATCAACTGTAAATATTCTGGCTGATGATTCTAGCTGGGAATTTTTTTTAAAAGTCATGGCACACAGTATTTTAGTTTAATATTAAACTTAACTGGGAAAGGACTGTCCATTTGTGTATGTACAATAGCTAGTGTAGCCCTGATTCTGTCTGAGGCCTTGGACTCTCAGCAATGCAAATGACAAAGTTTATTTTTCATGATGAAAGTCTTCAAATAGCTGTCGTCTATAGTTTAAAAATCTGCAATGAGAACAAAGTACCTATGTAAATTATATAACACTTACTAGTATGTCTTGGTTTGATGAGGCGTCTCCCAGTATACATGATTTTATACCATTTATAAGCCCAGATCACTATCACACTGGGCATATACATGCCAAATTTGTTTAAAGACAAAGGGGAAGATTTTCAATGGCACAGAGAGGAGTTAGTCACACAGCTCCTATTGGCTTTAATAATAATAAATACCAACCACTCTTCGTCAGTAGATCTCAGAGTGCATCGCAGTCTATAATGCATTTATTCTCACAACGTCCCTACTAGTGCTATTATCTCCATTTTACAGATGGGGAACTAAAGTTCAAAGAGGCTAAGTAACTTGCCCAAGGTCACACAGGAAGTCTGTGGCAGAACAGGGAACTCATCCCAGGTTTCCAAAGTCCTAGGCTAGTGCTATTACCACTGGGTCATCCTTCCTCTGCAGTCAATACCCCTTGGTGCCTTTGAAAATTTCCCCTCCTCCCACCCACCGTCCCAACCCCCCCAAAAAACAACATGGAGTCTTGTTCAGTAGTTAATTGGCAGGCTAGGGTGATGAAGACCAGTGACTAGTGATTTGGGATGCCTCCTTTAAAGGTACCTTAAGGAGTATCTTAAGAGGGCTTGATTTTCAGAAAGTGCTGAGCACCAGCTGTCGGAAAGTCAGGCCCTTTGTACTGTCCCAGGTCGGGTGCCGAAAAAGTAGAGCGCCCAGAATCACTAGTCGCTTTTGGAATCTTGACCATATGATTTTATAAGAAAGAAAAACTACAAATCACTTTTTTCATTTAGAATTCTAGGTGTCAAAAAACAGCCATAATCATGAACACCTGGATGTTTTCAAATTGTGTTCTGTTTATGGCACTATAATTATTTTTTAAGTTTCATTTTGTCACTACTAACATACATGAAGCAAAAATAATAGAATAATTCAAATTATACAGAAGTTTATCTTTAACATTAACCTAATAAATTAACATTTCCACACAAGTATTATAAATCTTATTCAGAACCCTCACCTTCTAATTCCACTTTCTTCTAATTCCATTTTATTCAACCTACAAAGAATCAAAAGGGTCTCAAGCCTCTAGCCAGCTCCAACATGAATAAAAGTTTAGAACAGGGTTTCTCAAACAGGGGTCGCCGCTTGTGTAAGGAAAGCCCCTGGCAGGCCGGGCCGGTGTGTTTACCTGCCCCATCCGCAGGTCCGGCAAATCGCGGCTCCCACTGGCCACGGATCGCTGCTCTGGGCCACTGGGAGCTGCTGGAAGCGGCGGCCAGTAAGTCCCTCGGCTGGACCTGTGGACGGGACAGATAAACACACCGGCCTGGCCCGCCAGGGGCTTTCCCTACACAAGCAGCAACCCCTGTTTGAGAAACCCTGGTTTAGAAGATCTAGTCTGTATTCCCCAACACATTGTCCAATGTAAACTGTGCTCCAACTTCCAAGTATGAGATCTTCCCGAAGTTTTTCCCTTCTACTACTATTTTCTTCTGTAAATCATGTAAGCTATAACCAGCTGCTATATATGAACCTTCTTATGGGTCTCATTTGCCCTGGTCCACTTGTGCTTATTCCCCTGTACATTATTAAAATGTGCTAAGCATGTAATTACAGTAGAATGTAATGGCATTTTCGCTATCCTAGTTGATATGCTTTTTTATATTACTGTAACAGCTGCACGCTTAAAAACAGTTGTGGGGGGAGGAAACACTATCCCGTGTAGGTTCCTTTTCATACCCTGAAATGTAACTCTCCTCCCACATCCCTGGATTTAGCTTTTCTAAATGGGGACAGGATAATAACTCTAATATACTGCACACCTTTGCCATCTCCCCCTCCCATGGTCTTTGTGTGGTGAAAAATAAGTGGGGGATGTATGATGATTGATCATGTAATGTTAATTAAAATCTGCTCTGGCCTAAACTCCTCGAGTTTGACTTTTGCATAGCCATGCCTCTTGGAATCAAGTGTTTCAAAGTCAAGCATGCACATCCACACTTTGAATCTTGTAGATGATGTGCAGGCACAAGTTGAAAGGTATGGGGAGAGGAAGCCATCAATGAAGCAAGTCAGAAATTAACTAGCCAGTTCAGGCATAGAGTAGTTGCAGCATTGTAGAGTGCTTGGCTTTAGAGTACTGACAGTGGTAAGAAATTCTGCTGATAAGAGGAAATAAATGCAACTGATTTTCTACTTTATAAAGTGGCCGTGCAGTTTGTGAGTTGGTAGAAACAATATCTGAATAGCATCTAAGAGTAATGAATGTAGACTGTAATTGTTTTTCAATCAGATTGATTTGTTGCACTATAAACTGGGATAATATCCTGAAACCTGAAGTCATAAAGACTTGGCTGCTGTCTGTCAGAGATGTCCCTAACGTGTGTTCCCCAGCTGCTTCATCTGTAACTCACTGTGAGGAACGGGTTCCAAAGAAAAGAATTGGAGAACTGTGTGAGGCAGTTCAGAACTCAGTGAAATTAGACATCCGATCTGGGGCATTGTTTCTTGTAGCTTTTTTATTGTTACAGTTTTGAGTCATAGGGCGCAATTCATTCCTTGAGTTGTGGTGACTGTTTGTTGTGTTCAGGAAATTTATTATCAAGAACATACTTTTTATGGAGATTAGGCTACTGAGCAATTAAACCAAAAGATTAGTAAAAAAAAATCCCAACCCTCCTTGTTCAAAGTGACGACACCACTCCCACCCTTTCTGTATCTTGGAAGTGAAACCTCAATTTTTTGTTTGTTCATTTTAATTTATATTTTCTTTTGATTATTGTTGTTCTTTCCCCTGCCACAAATTCCTGGATGAAGGCAGGTGCTGGGGTCCCTCTGTGTTGATGTATGGCAGAGCAGACAACTGAGTAAGACAGATCCGTTAGATTCTGTTAGCGTGATAAGCCATACAAGTGATGCCAAAGTGTGTCGGGGGGAGAGGGGTGTAATTTTTCTTTAAAGAAAAAAAAAAAAAGACAGACAGACCTCTCAGGTATCAATCTGCAGTAGGCACGATTCACCAAGGATAGGGTTTCAAACAGTTTGGGGTTTCATCCCTTACCCATTTGTCAGATCTGGCCAATTTTGATACTGTTGTAGGATGCATGGTCCCATTTCTGCTGTCTCTCTCCTTTCTCCCAGAGTTACGAAGATTTTCCTTATTGCTTTTTAAGGAGAGGTTTCTTACAATTTCTGATGATGTGAGGAAATACCTTTCTCACGCCCCTCATATTCTGCATGTTGGAGTCAAAGGCACCTCTCATCTTCTATGTCACATTGGTTGCAGTTGCTCTTCTCTGGGTTTTGGCTTTGCTTTGTGCAAATGGGAAGTATCCCAACTGCATGGGAGATTTCCACTCTGCTGCTTCCTCTGGGGAGCCTGCTTAGAGGGAGCACTGTTCCTTAAGCAGATAATTGTGGGGAGGGAGCCCCAAAGTAGAAATTAGGAGGTGCAACTGGCCAGTGGTTAGGGCCACAAGTGTTGAAAGAGAGGGATGTGAGGGTGTGAAGAGGGGCTAATGCCCACTTCTCAAGAGGCTCAGCGTTCAGCAGGTAAAGAATTTTGATTCTTGGTCTGATCAGTCCTAGGCTAGAACAACTCCTGAAGCCAGGTCTACACTAGAAACCTTTGACAGTACAGAAATGTCAGATAGGGGAGTGGATTTTTTTTTACATTTCTATACCCGCAAAAGCCCTATTGTAGATACAGTTATACTGGCATGAAAGTAGTTTTGGCAGCAGAACTTATTTACCTCAGGGAACTGGCATAAGCTATGTCAGTAAAAGCACTTTTTTGCCAGTATAAGCTGCATCTATACTGGAAGGATTTGCTGGTATAGTTACACTGGTATAGCTATACTGGCAAACCTTTTCTAGTGTAGATCTGGCCTAAGCATTGGTTCATTTTTCGCAGCCTGTCGCGCTGTATGGTTCTTAAGAACCCATCAGTGGCCCCACTCTTGCCCTCTATTCAGTGCCTAAGGGCACAGCTAAGAAGTCTGGGGCTTTTTCTCACATGGATGCACAAAATCAGTTGACACTCTGTCCCTGAGTCTGGCTCTGTCGAGCCATTTTCCTATTTAAAAAGTCATTGTGAGGGGGAAGTTGAGTTATTCTGACCCAGAGTTAAACAGTAAGAAAGCCGTTCACTGTGGCCACTCGTTCAAATGCTGTAATGGATTTTTGAGAAGATATATTTAAAGGAGCAGGTCACTTTTGACCTGTATAGTACCAGCTCAAATCAGTTGTCTGTCTGTCTCTCTCTCTCACACACACACACACACACACACACACACACACACACACACACACACACACACACACACACACACACACGCAGCTTGGACCAAGCTCAGGCATACAGCTGTGTGTTTAGAGACAAGTGATCTCATTTTTAACCTTTGTTGTCTTTAGCTTTTTGTGTCTTAGCTCATGAAATACCAGGATTTTGTGTTCTAGCGTGGCAAGACAAAAAGGAAGTATGGCAGCCCATGTTGCGGGGGGTGGGGAGGGTGCAGGAAGGAGGCCAGGGTTTGGCTGTGTGAAGTCTCTATTTCATCCCCATGTTCAGGTGAGTCATGTATGCTTGGCCTGAATGAGTCACTGGTCTAAGGCTCTCTGCCTGTTGTGCTCGCTGAGGCCTAGTTCCATGGCTCCTGTGGTGGAGCACCAGTAACAACAGCTCATCTCTGCACCCCCACACTGCCTGAGACTGCTTCTGTCAACAAAAGCAACTGAAAGGAAGGTCAATGGATTTCCAATGATAATGAAACATAAACAACAAAACAGGCTGGGTTGTGGTGGGGGAGGCTGTGCGTGACTAGGGAAAAAAAAAAAATCAAATCCATTCCTGGCAAAACACCATTGGCTTCATACCAGGGATGAATTTGGCCCCTAAAAATCTTAGTATTTTTGAAAAAATAAATGAAGGCTGTGAGATGGGGTTTAACTTTTTTGTTTTCTACGTAGATTTGTTTGTTGCTGTGGAACAAAGCTAGGCTGTAGCTGAGTGAGTTTGGGGTTTGTTTGATTTTAAATCATTACTAGTTACAGAAACAGCCATCTGTTGGTACAGTGTGGTGACTCATGCCAGCACCATGGTTCTCAACCAGGGGTCCAGGGCCCCCTGAGGGGCAACGAGCAGGTTTCAGGGGGGCCACCAAGCAGGGCCAGCATTAGACTTGCCGGAGCCTAGGATAGAAAGCCGATGCCCACTGCATGGGGCTGAAGCCCAGGGCCCTGATCCCCGCCACCCAGAGTTGAAGCCAAAGCCTGAGCAATGTGGCTTTGTGGAACCCCTATGACATGGGGCCTCAGGCAGTCACCCTGCTTGCTATCCCCTAATACCAGACCTGGCTTCTATTTGCAGAAAGCCAGTTGTTGTGGCACAGGAGATTTTATAGCATGTTGAGGGGCCTCCGAAGAAAAAGGTTGAGAACCCCTGTGCTAGCAAGTTGGTATTCTTCCTTAGCGGCTGATCTAGTTAACTTTTAAGCACAGGAGAGTCTGAGGCGCCCATTTCAGAGGAGCAGAGGCAGAATCATTTAACAACTCTGTCAGAAGACCCAACGAAGCTAAAAGCCATCTTTTGTGGGCTTTGATGTCCTGACAAGATGCTTCCTTTTGAAAGCTCTGAGACACTTCTGTTATTTTCTCTGACATTCCCAGTGAAAAGCTATTAAATTAGATGTGGCAGCCCCTCCAAATTCATATGGTGTGATTCTTTGAGATTTGGCATATGTGATCTTCATTTGGTATGAGAACTGACTGGTAGCTTCAGGGCTGGAGGGGGCTTCTTAACAACTTTATATTAATTTATCCTAAATGAGACGTGAGCCAAGGTATTGGAGGGGCAGGCACCATGGACATCTGAATTCACAACGTCTCTACACTTTGGCAGACATCCCATCGAGGAAGTCAAGTGCTGGAGAGATGTTTTCCTCACCCTGACAGCAAAAGGCAATGTCTGCATCAGCTGGTTTGAGATGCCTCTTCATGGGCTCTAGAGATTTGTGCCCTATTTTTCCTCCTCTTGCAGGCAGGCCATCTCACGTAAAGGTCAAGGGTTCAAAGTGGTTTTCTGTGGCATCACAGAGATCTCATTGATGTCTGGGACTGGGGAGAACTTCTGTGGATCTTTTCCTGCAAGTAAACACGGATGATCAGAATAGAGTTAACTTTTTACAAATCTCTAAAGGGAAGCATCCAATTTGTCCTTAATTTGCACATAGGGTCATAATTTTTTTTGAGCGGAAAAACTAATTCTTAAAAATAAATTTACAAACCGTAGGTTAAAAGGAAAAAAAAGTCTTTCCACATCGCTATTTGAGACCATGCCCAACTGGAGCCTTATACAATTTTTAGCCTTAATCACAATCTTAACTGGAACAGTGTCTTGCTTTCTTCTACATCTATCTATCCATCTGTCCGTGTAGCTATTTATAATGTACCCATCATTGTGGTATCTCAGCTCCTCCACTCTATCTGAGCATCCTCACATGCACACGTTCAATAAGTCTTGTTTTGGCTTTGATGCCTCTTAGATTCTCTTTCTCTTTCTTTTGCTGATTTTACCACATGGTTCTTTTAGAGAAAATAAAACAAAATAAAATAAAACATGTTCTTAGGGAGGCACTGTTGCCTAGTGGATAGAGCACTAGACTTTGGAATTGGGAGAGCTGGGTTCTAGTCCTGTCTCTGCCACTGGCGTGCTCAAGGACCTGGGAAAGTCACTTCATCTTTCTGTGCCTCAGTTTTGCCACCTGTAAAATGGGGATAATGATAATACAGGGGTAATGCACTTTGAGCTCTGTGGCTGAAGAACTAGGTGGTATTATTATTTCAAAGTGGTGAAGCAAAAAGTGAGACAGGGAGATGACTAAAAACCAAAGTGGCCTCTTTGTCCGTCTGTCTCTTTCTCTCTCGCTCGCCCGCTCTTTTTTTTTAATCTTTATTTTAGAACAAGAATAGTGGAAGCTTAGAAATAATTATACAATGGTTCTGCAGTTGTATTTCATTGTGTGATGTCTGGATTTTGCCATGGTATGGAAACTGAAACATATAAGAGGAATTATTTCAGGGAAATTCTATGGCCTGTTATGCAACAGATCAGACTAGATCAAACTGGTCCCTTCTGGTTTTATAATCTATTAATAGACTGACTGTGATCACTGCAGTATAAAAATGAGTTTCTTCTATGAGCAAATTTGAATTTGTTCTTTTTGATGGAATAATCTGTCACATATGAAAGGGGGATGAGGATAGATGGTCTTGCATCCCCCAGCACTTTTCTAACAATCTCCCAGCACCACCAGTGGTAGCAAAAGATTTTACTGCTGCAGCATCTAACCCAGCTCTGAGTAGATTTAGGCACAATGGTGGTGAAAATGGATGAGCCCTTTTTACTTCCATAAAACAACTGTTGCTACCAGTGATGCTCAATGGAGACAGGGGCCTGCAGTAAAAATGGTATGTGACCATGTAATTAAAGTCTGTATCATAATGCACATAATGCAACCTGAATTCGGCCCCCTTGTGTGAACTCTTCAAATAAAAAGAGAACTCTTATATGAGTCAATCCAGATGTGTACAGTACCCCAGTGTATCGCATCAGACTCTGCAAGGCTTTGGGATATGGACAGCATTATCTTTTCTGGTGTACAATATTGGTGCTCTCAGATCAGAGGAGCATGGAACATAATAGCCCTGATTCAACAAAGCATTTCAGCATATGCTTAACCTGAAACACATGAAACAGTCCCATCCCCATTAATTGAAGCACCTAAAGATGTGCTTAATTCCCATTGAGTCCCAATGGGACTTAAACATGTGCTTAACATTAAGCACATCCGTCAGTGCTTTGCCGAACTGGGGCCAATATGCATTAGCATACTTCCCCAGCATGCCAAAGCATCGTCTCTGTTAGTATGTAGAACAGAGCTGTCCATACTAATAAAAGGTGATGAGAGGAAGCTGACTGTGACCGAGGTATGTCTGCACTACGGGATTATTCCGATTTTACAGAAACCGATTTTTGTAAGCAGATTGTATAAAGTCGAGGGCACGCGGCCATACTAAGCACATTAATTTGGCGGCATGCGTCCATGTACCAAGGCTAGCGTTGACTTCCGGAGCGTTGCACTGTGGCTAGCTATCCCATAGTTCCCGCAGTCTCCCCCCGCCCATTGGAATTCTGTGTTGAGATCCCAATGCCTGATGGGGCCAAAAATTTGTCGCGGGTGGTTATGGGTAAATGTTGTAAGTCAATCCTCCCTCCGTCAATCATTTTGCACCCTTTTCCCTGGATTGCCTGGGCAGACGCCATAGCACGGCAACCATGGAGCCTGTTCAGCCTTTTTTCACTGTCACCGGATGTCTACTGGATGCTGCTAACAGACGCGGTATTGCGGTGCTACACAGCAGCCTTTGCAAGTTAGCAAAGACGGTTACCAGTCATACTGTACCGTCTGCTGCTGTCATGGGTGCTCCTGGCCGGCCTCAGTGAAGTCAGTCGGGGGTGCCTGGACAAAAATGGGAATGACTCCCCAGGTCATTCGCTTCTTTAAGTTTTGTCTAATGGAGAGTCAGTCCTGCCTAGAATATCAGGGCTACTAAAGAACCAGAGAGGCAAACGGCCGGTCTGGGTCAGAGCCCCAGACATCCTGCAGAAATGATGAGCTGCATGCCATTCTAGGGGGTGCCCCTGCAATAACCCCACCCGTTGCTTCCCTCCTCGCCCACCCCTCCTGGGCTACCGTGGCAGTTATCCCCCCATTTGTGTGATGAAGTAATAAAGAATGCATGAATAAGAAACAGCACTGACTTTATTGCTTCTGCCAGCAGAGATCAAAGGGGGGAGGGGAGGGCGGTTGGCTTACAGCAAAGTGGAGTAAGAACCACCATTCTGCACTTACTCAGCCTATAGCTGAAAATGGGAATCTGTGACAAGCACTAGGATAGAAGCACAGGCAGGACTGAATCTCCATTTGTGTGTGGGCCTTTGGTTGACTCTGGTAAAATACAAAATGTCCCAGGATATGTATGTTAGGGGACAGTTCTAAACGGCAGCTTAATTTTTTTTATTTGAGGCAAAATGTAGAGGTCTAAGTATCTGATTGTGATCCCTGGTAGCAAGGGGTAGACTGGGGCAGGCGCAACCACGCGGTGCTGTTGACTGGGAGAGCAGCCTGAGGCAGAAGCCTCCAGCTGGCATGATATTCCAGGCAGGACTGAATCTCCATTAGACAAAGAAGAGAATGACCTGGATATATACCCTGAACCACCTGCAACAATGTTTTTGACCCTTCAGGCTTTGGAAACTCAGCCAAGAATTCAAATGGTTTTCAGAGAGTGCAGGAACTGTGGGATAGCTACAGATAGCTACAGTCGTCAGTCGCCCCTCCCTTTGTGAGCGTCCATTTGATTCTTTGGCTTTCCGGTACGCTTGTCTCGGCTCTTTAAGTTTCACGCAGCACTGTGGTGAGTCCCTGTTGTGGCCTCTGTCCATCATAGCCTTGGGATTTTTTCAAATGTTTTGGCATTTTGTCTATTGTAACGGAGTTCTGATAGAACAGATTCATCTCCCCATACAGAGATCAGATTCAGTATCTCCCGTACGGTCCATGCTGGAGCTCTTTTTTGATTCTGGGACTACATGGTCAGCTGTGCTGATCAGCTCTCCACGCTGGGCAAACAGGAAATGAAATTCAAAAGTTCGCAGGGCTTTTCCTGTCTACCTGGCCAGTGCATCCGAGTTCAGATTGCTGTCCAGAGCGGTCACAGTGGTGCACTGTGGGATAGCTCCGGAGGCCAATACCGTCGAATTGTGGCCACACTAACCCTAATTCAAAATGGCAATACCGATTTCAACGGTACTCCCCTCGTCGGGGAGGAGTACAGATATCAATATTAAGAGCCCTTTATATTGAAGTAAAGGGCTTTGTTGTGTGGATGGGTGCAGGGTTAATTTGGTTTAACACTGCTAAATTCGAGATAAACTCGTAGTGTAGGCCAGGCCCAAGACAGCATGGATCTATGCTGAGACGTCTATTATGTAACAAACAGCATCTTCAGCTGTGTTCTCCTCCACACTTTTGCTGGACCATTTTAATAATTCACATTTAGTGAGAGCCTTTTGTGCCCAGGTGCTCCACACTGTGAAATATAGGGAATCGCTTCACCCACCACTGAAATGCAGGCCCTTTTGGGGCTGGAATGCCATAGCTGTTTAATAGTGCACAGTAACCCTGGACAGGAGAACACTGTATCCAGTTAAAACTGCCATGCAATGTTATATCGTTATTTAATTTAGATTCCTCCAATGTCTCTACTAGGCTCGGGACTTCTCCCAGCATTTAAAAACAGGCAATTAGAAAATTTAAAATATTTCCTTACAGGACCTTGATCCATAAATTCTCCAATTAATAGTCCCCCTACAAAAATAAAGGCCCTCTACCTACTCATTTCATACGTCCCCTTCCATATACAGCTCCTCCATCTATGAACCCTGGCTGCCTCTTAGTAAAGATTAGTTCTGCAGCATGCACAGAAGTTTACAGAATCCAGGCTCTGACAGATCAAGGAAGGAAGCAAATTGGAGTTAAGGATCCATCAAAGAAAACATTCCGTCAGTAGGAGGCTTCAGTTCAAGTGCTTGTCTTTGCTGATCACTGGCAACATTGCATAAGGAGAAGGGTCAGTCAACTGAGTCCCAAACCATTCAGTGTTTTATAACTTAAAACAAGCACCTTGAGCTCCACCCAGAAATTTACATGGAAGCAGTTCTCTGCTGTTCTGTGCTTCTGCCTGATGCACCACACACCAAGTGGGCAGTCACATTCTGCACTAGCTTGAGCTCTTGAGTGGTCCCAAAATGAACCAAACCCGGGTTTGATTGTGAATTAGAGAAATGCCTCTGCACGCGAGTGAGATGCACTTTCAGGACCTGAGCCACTGAAAATGTGAACAGCATTTGCAAGATTTTTAAAGCCTATTTCTGAAGTAGCATCACCTGAGTTTGAACTGGAGAGTTAAATCCATTGGCATTGAAGCCAATGGATGCAGTTATTTTGGGTTTATACCTGTGTAATCAAGAGCAGATTTTTTATCTTTTTTGAGTTTGACCTGGTTTCCAGCAGTGCTGAGCGTCCATAGCTCCATCTAACTTCAACAAGAACATCAGGTTCTCAGCACCTCTGAAAAATCTGCCATTATTACCTAGAAACAGATATTTTTAGAAGGTCTCTATGTCCCTTTAACTCTTCCATTTACTTACAAGTGAAATTTACACTGACATCAATATTTTGGTTTAGGTACATTAAGTTGTTGTGACACTTAAATTCCATCCCCTTTATCAGCACAGAGAGATCATAATACAGCTTGTGTCATTTTGTTCTTGTTTGCTATTCTACTGACTGGTGTTGATGTCATGTTCTTTAAAAAATAAAACATTAACTTAAAAAAATCCATGCAGAACATCAGGAGTTCAAAATCCTACAATATGTGAATCCAACCCCTGAAATAGTTAAATAGAGCTAAGGAAATCCTTCAGAAAAATTCAATATATAACTTATAGTTTTATCATAACACCAGTAGGAATAAAGTACAGTAAGGGTGAATAGATGTGTGTGTGTGTGTGTGAGAGAGAGAGAGAGAGAGAAATGGGCCTTCTAGAAATTTCCCTCGGTCATTTTTATCGATTTTCAGTGAAAAGCGTTCTTTAAGAAAACTTTATTTATATCGCTGTAACTTGTAGCATCTTCACAAAGGGCTGATGCAGCAATTTGCTGTCTATTTTAACCTATTCTAAATCAAGATGTAGCATTTCGAAATTGAGTGGCTGTGTATAATAAATATTTGCTTTGCCCTAACTCTCTTTTTTTCCATTCTGCATGTACCAACACAAGTGAGACCACCATATATCTTTGTTTAGAAATCACCCTGGATTAGTAACCACACTCATTCAGTAGCCATATACTTACTATGCAAGCCACCATATGCAGTAATTAAGTTTCATATAAAACACATTCAGTTTTAAAATTGTAGGCTTAAAAATAATGGTAATAGAAGCTGCAGCTTCTAAAGAAAGATACACAATATTTATACATGTATCTTCTTCCTTGCCCAGCTAAATTTGTTGGCTCTATAATGGGTCTTAAACATTATGTCTGATCATTTTGACTTCTGTTCCAGTGCCACTTTCTACCTTTAATGAATTTTTCATTCTGAGATGCTCATTTCTTTTGTCAGCCTGATCCTGCCCTTGAATTAATTGGGGAAAGAATATTAGATGTAATACATCATGCCTTGTAATACATGAAGCAAGCCAGTGTTTTCACATCCATCTGTCTACTATAAGGAAAAGAGGGTGCTCAGCATTATCCAGGGTTGAATCCTAGATGCATGTGTTTTGGGGGCTGACTTTTTTTTTTTTTTAAATGCATTATAAATAAGACTCTAATTGTGTGTTTTGTTTTGCAGGTGTAATGCAGCCCAGTATGTTTGGGGGTTGGAGCTGACGATCACAGATGGCACTTAAACTCTTTTGGAAACATACCAGGCCATAACATTCAAGGAAAATCAGAGCCATTAGAGAGGGCTTCTTTGGGTTTATTCCCCCAAAAGAGAGTCACCATCTGAAACAGTTGCACACCGTAATAGGTGCTATGGCTAGCAAAAGAAAGTCAACAACTCCATGTATGCTGCGATCACCTGAATTAATGGAGCAGGCTGTTCCTGAGGATGGGGAAGCCTTAAAAGAAAGAGGTGCTGGCACTCCCCAGCAGGATTCTAAAGATGGCTGGGCTGCTGATACAGAAAACTCTGTAAAAGAATGTGAAGTGATGGATGGAAAAGCCTCAGTTGAGAATCAATCCAAGAAACCCCAAGGTGGTTATGAATGTAAATACTGTCCTTATTCAACACAAAACCTAAATGAATTTACGGAGCATGTTGACACACAGCACCCAAATGTAATCCTCAACCCTCTCTACGTGTGTGCTGAATGTAACTTTACAACCAAAAAATATGATTCCTTATCTGATCACAACACAAAATATCACCTGGGAGAGAATAATTTTAAACTGAAATTAATCAAACGCAATAATCAGACTGTGTTAGAGCAATCCATTGAGACAACCAATAATGATGTCACTGTCACAAACAGTGGATTAGAAAATGCAGAGTATGATGAAGCCCTTCATGGTGAGATCAATGTAAGTAAAACCTCAATTATGAAACAGGGAAAGCCTAAAGTCGAGACCAAGAAGGGTCCCAAAAAGACAGAAGAGGGAGGTATGGAAAACCATGTTGATGGGACCCTCCCCCGTGTCATTACAGAAACCACTGAATCTATTGCTTGTATCAACGGAGCTGACCTTCTTCATGATGTATTGGCTCATGTTATGCCCTCTGTACAGCTGCCACCAAATATCAACCTTGTCCCCAAGGTCCCGGTCCCTCTGAACAGTACCAAATACAACTGTGCACTGGACACTAATGCAACCATGATCAACTCCTTTAATAAATTTCCTTACCCAACACAAGCAGAGCTGTCATGGTTGACAGCAGCATCAAAACATCCAGAGGAGCAAATCCGAATCTGGTTTGCTACCCAGCGTTTGAAGCATGGAATAAGTTGGTCTCCAGAAGAGGTAGAAGAGGCAAGAAAGAAGATGTTTAATGGAACCATCCAGTCAGTACCCCAAACCATCACTGTCCTGCCAGCTCATCTGACAGCTGCAAAAATGCCACAGCCAATTATCCAAACAGCTGTACCTTGCCAGATACTCGGCCAGACTGGCCTGGTTTTGACTCAAGTGTCAAATGGATCAACAGTTTCTTGCTCACCGATTACACTTGCTGTTGCTGCTAATCACGGACAGAAACGGACAATACAGACCTTGTCGGGTGCCCCAGAAGTAAAGCGTCCACATGTAGTTCATGTGCCTGAGGTCTCACCCAAGCTGAATGCTTCTCCATTGACACCAACAAATGACCGAAAAAAGACCAAGGAACAGATAGCAGAACTAAAGGCTAGTTTTATCATGAGCCAATTTCCTGACGATGCAGAAGTCTACAGGCTAATAGAAGTAACCGGTCTCTCCAGAAGCGAGATCAAGAAGTGGTTCAGTGATCACAGATACAGAAGTCAAAGGGGCATTGTTCACATCACTAGTGAATCTATAGCAAAAGATCAGTTAGCCATTGCAGCTGCCCGGCACGGGCGTACATACCACACATACACAGATTTCACATCCCAGAGGTTCAAAGAGAAAACACAAGAGCAGCTTAGGATTCTCGAAGAAAGTTTTCTTAGAAGCTCTTTTCCAACCCAAGGAGAATTGGACAGACTTAGAGTGGAAGCCAAGCTGAGTAGAAGAGAGGTTGATTCCTGGTTCTCTGAGAGGAGAAAGCTAAGGGATAGCATGGAACAAGCTGTCTTGGACTCTATGGGATCCAACAAAAAAAATAAGGATCGGGGACTCCATAATGGTACAATAAGCCAGACTGAGCTGCTGAATAGCTCCCAGCTACCCAGTTCTTTGTCCGAATCCGAATCCTCCACAGCATTTAACAAAAAAAACCAAGAGCAGATTCACCTGCTGAAGAGCACATTTGCAAGAACCCAGTGGCCATCACCCCAGGAATATGACCAGTTAGCAGCTCAAACTGGGCTCACTAGAACTGAAATAGTCCGCTGGTTCAAGGAGAATAGATCCTCTCTAAGAACTGGGACATTAAAATGGATTGACCGATACCAACAGCAGTATGTTGTTGAGGGTCATAATGAACAAAACCAGAAAAAGGGATTAAAACAAAATGAGAGTCCAAAGAACAGTAACCAGGTGTCTCGGCAGCATTACCAGGAGCACAAAAAGTTGAATGAAGAGAACATGGGCAAACTAGTCATGAGATCAACAGAAGACTATGAGCCACCAAAAGACTCTTTGTTAGAGAATCAAACTGAGGACAGATTGGAATGCAACAGCCAAGACGGCCACGGTAGTGAGGAAAATGAGGATGCTGGAGATGTGAACTGGGTGGAGGTGACAGTAGGGGATGATGATGCTGTCTCGGACTGTACAGACAGCTGGAGTCAAACTGCACCTGAAGGCCCAGCTGAGTTAGCAGATTTTGATTCTGAAAGTGTATCTGGAGACAATTCCCATATTTAAACAGGTAACACTACCACTGCCCTGTTAGTCTGACCTAGCCTCAGTCCTGACCTTGCTAATTTAAATCCCAGGAGTGCTTTCCTGATGCATGTTGTGTGTCTACTGGATTTCTGAGCACAAGGGAGGCTGTCCTGTCTTCTGTAGATTAAACTAAATGTTTAATATGGGAGGGATTGGGAACATTTTCTTTGTTTGTTGTGTTTTTGGTGTTTGTCATGTACTGGATAAGAGAAGATGCTCGGAATAACTCATTAAGCTTTTAATTGACCTCACATAACCTCTTTAGAGTTTGATATAAAGCATGCCGATGAAGCCATACAAAGAAAAAGTAGTAACCATAGTTACTAATATCCATGTTGCTCACATAATGATCATCTCCAGTGAATAGAGGCCATGACTATTTTTGCAACAGGTCAGCATGGATCTTGGCTCAGCAGCAGTCTGCCCTGCTCAGAGAAGAGGTCGAGATGATGCCTGGGCCCAGTTCAAAGACATTCTTTTGCTACTTGCAACAGCAAGTAACAATATGTTGAGCCAAGTGGGAACAGAAATGACTTGTGCAAATGAGCTCTCTTCCTCCTGCAGATGAGGGGACCTAATGTTAAACACACAGGGACATGGGGCACTGTATTCTAGAAGCCCAGAAATCCAAGGCTTGTATGTGGGTTAGCAGCTTTTCTTCACAAGAGCCTCACTGTAAAAGTGAACTGCAGGGGATTTGCTAAGAAGATTTCTAATTCTAAGCGCTCTCTGTGTAAAAGGGAGTGTGGTTTGAAGACTTGGAACCAGTTTCTGATTTCAGTTATACAAATGTAAATCTGGAATAACTCCATTGACTTCATTGGACTTCAGTGACTTCTTGAGTTCATTGAAGTTACTCCAGATTTACCCTAGTGTAACTGAGGTAACTGAATCTGTTAATGGAGTCTCCTTAAACTATCCTCTCCTTAGTCCATTAGATAAATAAAGTAGCATGTATGTGTTAGAAATTTATTGTTAAATAATACCTGTTTTGCAGATTATTAACAATTTTCCATTGACCTACAATAAATGCAAAACATGTGCAATTTCTAGCAAACCCAGAAAATTCAAAGCTATGACTGACGCTTAGCACTGTCTACACTAAAAATTGTGCTGTTCAGTTGAATTGAACCACTGTAAGCTACCCAGCCTGTCTTAGTGCAAAATCTTCAGCATGTCTACTTGAAGCATATTTCCAAAAGTCCCCAGCACATCACCCCTTGGTGATAATCTGAAGATGTAACAACCATTTTGAAAATAATGCAGATTTTTTAAACTATCATTTTGTAAAATTAAATGGCACCAGTATGGCAAAAAATATTTGTAACTAAAAAGGCCATCGCGATTGCATGCAATGCACCATATTATAAAAAAATTGTGCATTAAATTTTCAGAAGCTGCAGTAGCGTAAAGCAAAAAAATGATCCTGAGCACAGGAGATGATGCATATTGCATAGAGTGGTCACTGATGGGGCTAGAAGTGCATTGTGGGACTGTGCTGGAAGAACTAATTGCAACAGTGCAGATGCAGTTGCCTGTACTTTTAGTCCACGCTACAGCAATATAGGATTCATTGATGCTTAGACTTGTTCTGAGAAAGAGTATTTGCAGTGGTGCTGGTAACACTGGTACACCGTTGCAACAACTTTTGCATGCAGAGATAGTCTTACTGTGATGTGTTCAGAGACTTTTTTAAAATATAAAACATATTTTAACATCTGTTAAATTTCAACTAGTTTATCTTTTTGACAAGGAATTTTCATATAAAGGCTAGTAAAATAAAAGTACATTTTAAGGAAGAGTGATTCTATCATATACAGGTTTGGGTTAATAGGACTTTCACCTATTAGATTATTCAAGAAATGAAGACTTTGCCCTCTGTTAATATATCCATTTCTTAGCACATTGGCCCTAGTGCTGGATAAAAGCCTGAAGCCTTTATCTATTTTGTTTTCCTTCATACAAATCCATCACTTCAGTACTCAAAATGTGAGCCCATGCCCTCTAGTGGCAGAATGTGAGGTTCTTCTGACATGCTTGGCACTATTTGTTGGTATGTTTGCCTAAAAGTAGTGCGCTGCTTGTACTCTTCTGGCTCTGACAACCCCTGAAATATCACTGCAAGCTCTTGGAGGCACACACAGAAAATCACAGAATATCAGGGTTGGAAGGGACCTTAGGAGATCATCTAGTCCAACCCCCTGCTCAAAGCAGGACCAATCCCCAGACAAATTTTTACCCCCATTGGCCCCCTGAAGGATTAAACTCACAACCCTGGGGTTTAGCAGGCCAATGCTCAAACCACTGAGCTATCCCTCCACAGTGGAATATTCATCTCATTTGCTAAAAACATATGAATGATGTCAAATTGGGAGGAAGAGAAAATAATTGTTCATTTTTTCCACAAGACAGATTGTTCTAATTTTCTTCATTATTTTTTTTAAACCTTTGACCCCACTTCATAGCAGGTTTTGTACAACTTCTTGTCTTAAAAACTAAACCTAAATTTTGGTTCTAACCCACCTAATGCTGGACCAGATTCTTTTCTCAGTTTAAAGCAGTGCAAGTCCAGAGTAACTCAATTAAAGTCACTGGAAGTACCCTGGTTTTTCCCTACTCAAAATATGCCTCTCCAACAGCCCACAACAGCACTATACATCAGTTTAAGACAGAAAGTGACAATTAATACTGTATCTTGTGAAAGCGGAGGAGGATTCTTGCTAAGCAGAATATTATTATCCAAACTGGAATTTGACTAAAGGATTGACTGTGAGGGGAATTAATAATAACAATAGATGTCTAATTATTGATTGATCATTGCTTAAATAGTGTGATACCTTATTTTCCTAATGTGATTAGATGCAATTAAATTGAAAACTAGTTAAATTTGGGACTGAGTAGTGTTTATGAACTTTGAAACCTACAAAAATTAAATAAGATTCCATAATCTCAGTGCTTTTTCTCATACCCAGGACGTCAACTGAAAATGAGTGATTTTTTTAATGTTAATTTAACAATAGCATTTTAGAAATCCACTCCCAGGTATTACTTAAAAGTAAATGTTTTCAGCATTCATTTTTTATACTTCTATTGTCTGCCGAGTTCATGTCAAATTTCCCTAAAAATTTATAAACATTTCACATATTTCTTAGGTTATTCTTAATGGATAAATGTAATTTGAGTAGGTTCTTAAATTATTAGTAGCTGTATAGTGAACGTTTCTTTAGAGAGTGAAAGAGAAGGGGATTTTCAGAAGCATTTGGCATTCCCCAGACTCTACTCCCAGTGAAGTCAATGGGAGTTTTACTGCTGACCAATTTCAGTGGGAACAGAGTTTGGTCAATACTGAATGATTTTGAAAATTCCACCCATAGAATATAAAAAGATGTATTATTAAATCATATACCATAGGATCGCAAGAACTGTACCCTTAAGGAGCCTACAGTTTAAGGGCTAAGAATTCACTCCTGCCAGGTGCTGAGTGCCTCCTGCAAGGTGCATTGAAGACAATGATTTTGAAGGTGCTCTGCCCCAAATGAGACCCTTAATCCTACTCACAATGATGTCAGTGGGCCTGATTCTGATATGATTTGCACCACTTTTATATCGGTGTAGTTCCATTGACCTCAGTTTACAATTTGTGCTAGTAAGACAAGCAGAATTTGGTCCTAAATACAACACAAATATGGGCAGGCATGAGAGTGGGTTTTCTCTCCGAAGCAGGACTTTTTACTTTCAAGGACCACCAGTACAAAGATGTGGGGTTTTCCCTTTTCTGACAGTTGCATGAGCTTGCTGTTTAGAGCTGTTACCATCGCCTATGACAGGGATCGGCAACCTTTGGCACGCAGCTCTCCAGGGTAAGCACCCTGGTGGGCCACGCCGGGTCGGGCTGGGCCAGTTTGTTTACCTGCCGCGTCTGCAGGTTTGGCCAATCGTGGCTCCCACTGGCCACGGTTTGCCATTCCAGGCCAATGGGGGCGGCGGCTAGCACATCCCTTGGCCCGCGCCGCTTCCCGCAGTCCCTATTGGCCTGGAGCAGCGAATCGCAGCCAGTGGGAGCCGCAATCGGCTGAACCCGCGGACACAGCAGGTAAACAAACTGGCCCAGGCCACCGGGGTGCTTACCCTGGTGAGCCGTGTGTCAAGGGTTGCCGATCCCTGGCTTATGAGAATCTTATTCCTCAGCTGCTGAAATGCTTCCATGTGCCGCCTTTGTTCTCGGCAGTCCACAGCTCCACCACAGTCTTCTCCGCTATCTCACTGCAGGGGTGGGGCAGGGTGTTCCTTGCTTGCAAGTGAGTCAGGCCCAGAGTGGTGCTTCGCAGAGATTTACCAAAGGCAACCAGGGAAGTGCTTACAAAGAAGTTTCCGACTCGCTGTTTGCCAAATGTGCACATCACTTTGTGCGTTCAGCCCCTGAACTGCACAGTGCCTGCCTTCCTTTGACTTCAGTGAGAGTTGAGCACACTCAGCCTGTCACATAGCCTGGCCCAGCTCTAGATGGGTGGTTGGTTTGGTAAAAGGATAGTTGCAATATTGGGGTTTCCCTCCCTTTTCATTCAGGTTTTCATTTCTTTAGGGATTTAGGGCTATATCCTAAAAGGCATCTGCCACTGGCACTATTGATGTCATTGCATGTTGGAATAAGGACTGCAGGGGTGGGCCCCAAATGCTTGATCCTGTTCCCACTTAAGTCAGTACAAGTTTTGCCACTGATCTCAGCAGGGGTTGGATGAACCCAAAATGGTCTAGAATGGCCTGTGGGTTTGAGCCTGAGATGCTGAGCACTGACAACTCCCACTGAACTCAGTGCGGCTTTTGGTGCTCAGTGCCTCTCAGGAGCAAGGTGTAAGTCCCTAAATAGATGAAACAACTCAGCCTGATACAACATTTGCAAATTCCAATTGATTTCAATGGGAGTTTTGCTAAGCAAATACAACAGGGCCTGGGAATTTTTTTACCGCCTGTGTGTGTGCACCATTTCACACTAACAGACTGGTTTGCCCTGCGTCCTGAATGATGAATGGTGCTCTCAGAAAATAAGACTAACTGGCAATATTAACAAAAGGTCTGGGATGAATGACTCGCACAAAGTTTTTAAACATGCTTTAGCACAATGGTGTTTGATAGGTTTTGAAAACTGTACAGTCATCTGCCTGTCTGTCACAACTGGACTCACTTCAGAGTAAACTGATGTTTGCACTTTCACCCAGACTCAACACTTCACTAATTTTCATATTTCAAAACAAATCTCTACTGTAATAACCTCATTGTAAATTGGTCCAGTACATCCCCATCTGAAATGCCATGAGAACTCGGGGGTGTCTTTTAGTTTGTTGAGAAGTTTGTTAAATCCCTGCTTCAAGAAGAGTCCTTTACTCATAAGGCATTGGCGCTAATAAACCACAGGAAAGCTAGCCAGAGAGGGTAGCCCTGAAACTATGTGACATAGAGGGGCCTGATTCTTCATTACCTTGCACTTTGTGTAATCACTGACATCTGTTCAGAAAAATAGTGTATTATACCCACTTCACAGAAGCGTCAGTGCCTACAGAAGGTACAAGGCGGTGAAGAATCAGACCCTCCTAAATCACAGAGATTCAGTGAAGACTCAGGCCTATTTTATGTTAGCATTAGAAATCTGTATGGGGAAGTATTAGTTAAATGCTCTGTAAATTGTAAAACTCTGGCACATTGGGAAGGCCTCAAGGTACAGTTAATGTAACATATAATAGCACTATAAATGTGAAGAGGAACATTGACAGTGCGAACGTGTGCTCATCATTTATTTAAAAAATAAAATATTTCTCTTTTTTTATTTTTGTAGGGATGCCAATCAGTCGTGCTGTTGTGATAATCAAGGGGGAAAACTGTCTCTGAAAACAGGATAACCGTCTATTTTCCTACTTGGGCCAAGATAACCAATGAGTTGCAACTCTGAGTCGAACCACGCTTGCAGAGGCACAGTGAGAAATATCGTGGAGCATTGATATGGAATTGTTCGTAGTGCCAAAGTCCTACTACCGCATTAAAGAAGAAAGGGTCCTTGTACATAGGTTTCTCCCTAACTTCCCTTCCCCTCACCTTTGTCCTCTACTGGAACTGATTTGTACAAAGTGGGAATTTTGTTACCTTTTTAATTGGTGCAAGTTACTTTTTCAGATCATCCCATTGCAAGGTTTGGGGCTTTTTGTTTTTAGAGTTAGTAACCACTATATCTGCTTCGGTTTTAAAATATTAAAAATTGGAAATCTTTTCAATGTGGTGCATCAGTAGCTGATCCTGGATTTTCACCCCAATGATGGTTTACATTTCAGCCCACCGAATGCATCAAGGGGTTTGTGGTGTTGTTGCTTGTTCAGCTTTCTTTAAAAAACAAAAACAAAAACCTGCTGTTGGCTAAATTATTTAACTCTCCACATTTCTGTGCAATGGAGAGGCAAACAACCTTTCCAACTGCTGTATCTCACCCTTGCCCAACCATCAAATGCCAGCTAGAGCCGCAGACCTCTGAAGACCTTAATAGCATGCCTCTGTCTTATTTGAGCACCTTTTTTTTTCTTTTTTACATGCATTACAACCCCCAAAAGGAGTGACAATGGGGAAATGAAGATTCTTCATAAATGAACTTGTTCATATTTCTTTAGTCGGTACAAAGATGGATTATATTTTTTTGTCTGCCCTTCAGCTTTAGATGTTGTAGTGCACAACATACGTTTCCTTTAACCCTTGCCACTAAATTGTTAGATCAGTTCTAGATCCCCGAGTGCACTTTTTTCGAATAGCCCTAACCTTTTTATTTTAGAGCGAGCCAGCACACATGAGAGAGATCTGGTAAAAATGTTGCAATCTGACTAGTTGTCTTTTGGAGACTTACCCATATTTCAGTACACTGCACAAATATAATTCTAGGGAATTTGAATAAAATCAACTTTTCTAACTTGTTGCTCATTTGTTGTAACTCAATAAAACAAAGACTGAACATTTTTTGTAACCTTTTCTTTTTTCTTTTTTAATTTAAAATCTCTGCACTGTGGATGGGAGTTAAATACCTTATTGGTCGTGACTAGTCATCGCTAAGTGTGGCTTTTACTAGCCACCTGGATGGCACTGGAGTGGCTGAGGCTTAAAATGGAGCCACTTCAAGCTAGCTTTCTTATAACAAGGTTGTTTAGTTCATAGCTGAAAGGGATAGATGGTTTGGGCATTAACTTCCATTGTCCCTCTGTTTACTTAAGGCTAGTTTGTGCAATCCTTACTCTCCTTTTGGTGAGCACTTGCTCACATGAGTAATCCCATTGCGCTGAATGGGTCTAACTGCATGTGTAAATTCACTAATGTGCGAGTAAAAATTGCAGTCTAGTCTTTATATAGCATCTTTGCTTAGAGCCTGTTCCCCTTGCAGTTAATGGGAAATTTTAAAAATTGACTCCAGTGGGGATTTCTGGGCCCACAGATACTGCAGCAATGGAATGCTAGAGAAGAATTTCAGAGAGCTCTCTTTTACAGGTTAGAAATTGTAACCAAAATTAGTTGCCACTGCTTACAGCTTTGTTTATTTGAGGGGATGATTGATACTTTTAACTGCCATTTTGCATTGCTTGATAATAACTACTTGGAAGCTTAAAATTGAAATTTTGATTTCTTCTGTTGCGTTTGCAGACAAGATTTTCAGGCTCAGTCCTCCTTTCTTTTAACCAGCCACGTTCCCATTGATTTCAGTAGGATTTTTAGGGCCATTTTAGGGAATTTAAGGGCCATCTTTTTGTTTGTCTCACACCTAACACATTGGGGTTGGGATCCATAACTGGAGCTCCTACATACTATACTGCTGGGGAAATTCTGTGCTACTGCGCAATGCAGAATTTTGCAGAAATTAATGTGCACACAAAATTTCCTTTCCCCCACAGAAATGGTCAGCAGTGCTGCTGGCCATCACTAGGGACCACTGGACTCTGCAGAACCCACCTTGCACATAGAAGCTTGTGGGAGGGAGAGGGAGCTAGAGGGTCCCTGGCAGCTGAAGTTCCCAGCATGCCCTATGGCAAGGAGAGGGCAGCGTGCAGGAAACTCTGTGCAAGACCGAGCATTAGGCTGTTTCTCCCTCTGGATCCCTGGGCTCTGGGGTGGAGGGGAATGGGAGTTTGGGGAAGGGGGGGCTGCATCTGGGCTCTGGGGGGAGGGATGGGGTATCTGGGCTTGGGGGCCCCCATGGTTGGGCTCTGGGGAGGAGGGAGTTTGGATGTATTGGCTGGGGGGGGCTTGCAGGTGTGCTCTGTGGGGGAAGGGTTGTGGGTGTCGCCTCCCCGGCTGGGCTCTGACAGGGGGAAGGGAGCAGAGAAACAGGAACTGGGTTGTCGTAGGGGTTTCTTTAACTCTCTATGTCTGAGGGAAATTTTGTGTGTCTGTATTGTTACAGACATACTTGCTGACAGGTATCTTGAAATAAATTACCAAAATAATTGAAACTGGTGTGATGACGTAGTGTTATTTTGACAAACAAAATTTGCAGAATTTTTAAAATATTGTGCACAGAATTTTTATTTTTTTGGCATAGAATTTTTAGGTGCAGAATGCCCCCAGGAGTGATACTACAACAATACAAATAGTAAATACTAATACCATCCTCAGATCCTTTAATTTGTTGTTGCCTGGTTGGTTGTCAGTGCTGGTTGCTGGCTCTTTTCCTCTGCAGCTAATGAAAACAGTCATGATGCAGGCAGGTTAAAGTACCTTGTCAAACTCTAAAAGCAACTCTAAAAACTTCACACAATGCAGTCAACCTGTGGAACTCTTCGCCAGAGAACGCTGCGAAGGCTAAGACTATAACAGGGTTCAAAAAAAGAACTAGATAAATTCATAGAGGATAGATCCACCAATGGCTATTATTCACATGGGTTGAGATGGTGTCCCTAGTCCCTTGCCAGAAGCTGGGAATGGGTGACAGGGGATAGATCACTTGATGATTACCTAATCTGTTCATTACCTCAGAAGTACCTGCCATTGGCCACTGTTGGAGACATGATACTGGACTAGATGGACCTTTGGTCTGACCCAGTATGAACGTTTTTATATTTTTAAGGTTTTAACATGAAAAACTGCTTCTGTTTCCTTTTTAGCTTAAAATGGATTTCTTGCATATCCCAGTTCAGCACAATAAATTGTTTTACTGCTCACATGGATGGCTGAGCAAGATTACAAAGGAAGTTCTTCAATCAAGCTCGTCAAAAAAAAATTGTTTAGTTCATAATAAAGCCCTGGATACATTTCTGTCAGATGATAAATACCAGTGTGTAATAGGAATACCAGATGTGCTGTACTAATCTTCAGGGACTGCTTGGATTTGGGATGTTGGACTAGGGCCATCTCATTACAGACTAATGGAAAGAGTCCATTAACATCAAGGTCTGTCATTCACTTTAAGTCCAAGTTTGCCTCTGTGGTGTACTTTGACACTTTCGCCATTGTTTATTACTTTAGATCATCATCATCAGCTAGGATGAGTCTTGGGTTATAGAAAGCTTTGTGGGCCAGATCCTCAGCTGGTGTGAACAGACGTAGCTCCACTGATTTCTTTGAAGCTACACTGATTTACACCAACTGAGCTGACCTTAAGGCTGGAAAGAATATGAACACCATGGATCCCAAATTTCACCTGCTTTAACTATATTAAAAGAACATTATTAAGGCTGCCAAGTCAAGCACTACGAAGTTAGGAGATGCCAGCATTCACGTTGCCTGTGCAACCTTAACTCTGCCATCTTATGCACACCCATTATGATCTAGTCTTTAATTACATGATCACATGCTATTTTTTCCATAGAACTTCATTCAGTCCACAGGATGGACGGTGCTTACTGAATGAGCAGCTATTCAATATTTTGTTTTTCCCTAAGTATTCAGTGTGTGGCCCTAGACTTTATTTGCTGCAAACTATTCAAACCCTACTATGCAAATTTATTAATTTCCTCGTGGGCTTTTCTCTGGCACTCTTCACTTTAATATCTGGTGCTTCACAAGTATTAATGAATTTATTTTCACAACACCCTTGTGAGGAGAGCATGGTATTATGCCACAGAGGAGGAGCTGAGACACAGAGAGATTAAGGTCAAAAGTTTCTAAGAGGTTTGGGTGCCCAATTTGAGTTGTGTAGAACCTGATTTTTAAGAGTACTTCGCATTATATAGTACTTAAGTTTTCAAAGCACAACTCCCATTGACATCAGTTGCAGCTATGAGTGCTCAGCAATCTGCAAAGTGGACCCCAGGATCTCAAGTCAGGCACCCAGAAAATGAGGAACACACAATTAGTGCCCAGCTGTGAAAAGTTTTGGTTTAAGTGACTTGCCCAGGATCACGTAGGCACTCTGTGGCAGAAGCAGGGATAGAATTAAAATCTCCATAGGAGCATTTGACTGCCTTAACCATGTGACCCTCCTTTCTCTTCCTGCAGTCCCCTGCCTGATTCCCTACTCACCTTTCAACCTGACACCAAGTGGCAGCACCTGCTGCCACCAAAGGAGGGCGAGGACTCCCAGTGGGCCAGTCTGTGCTTTCCTTTGGTCCAATGGCCCACCGGGGCTATCAGCTGACAGCTCTTTCATGGAGCCATGAGCATGTACCCGGCACAAGTCACAGACTTCCCCAACACTTGCCCCTTTTCCAGCGAGAGGGAGACCCTGGCACACCTAGAGGTGTCAGGTTGCAGCCCCTCTTCTGGCTCCTCCAGAACCTCTGCACTTCTCTCCGCACCTCCTGATCCTGGCACACTCCAGCTGTAGTCCCACAAACTTGCAAGACTGCCTCATCAATCTCCTGGCGGTGGCCAAGATGGCCTTCCATCACTCCAGGAGGAGGAAGCTTGTCAGAGGGGTGTTCAGCGACTGTGGGGCCTATTTCTGGTCTCTTACCCGATCACGCCTCTGGGCAGAGGTCCTCTGGGCAGTGTCCACTGACTTCCTTGATACCTTTAAGCACTGTTGGGGGTTCTCTCTGCTCAGTGTCCCCTTTTGGACACCTGATTTTTGCCCAGTGACCTTCATTCCTGTCCCTGTTTTTTCATTCATTGTCGCCAGTAATCAATTGTTGCGTAGGATCAATGGTTCCTTCCCCATAATTGAGGGGAGGGCCTTTAGTTTTGCGCAGGCCTAGTCCTACCTGTTCCAGTACTTTCAAATAGGACTCACCTCTATGAAAGAAGGGTCTTGTGTAATCTGAGGCAAGTTGTGCTACCCATCTCAAAGCACCCTACCATGCTCGGCACCATTCTTTTTTCTGTTTGTCCCCTATTCAGGAAATATAATAAACTGCATGCTCCAAATGTTGCTTGTCTGTTTTTTGCAAGCATCAGTCTGTCCCCTGTCTGTGTGCCTCACTCTGCTTGTTACGCCTTGCAACTCCTGGATGTCACACCATCTGGGTTCTTGGCCAGGTGTGAGCTCCATTTGATTATGTCCCTCTGCTGCAGCAGATCTGATGTGCCAGTTCACTTGGCAGCCCAGACAATTTTAATGAGCGTTTAATTTCTGTAGTAGTATTTCTCTGGCCCTTCAGCCCTCTGAATCTGATCCGCTTAGGTTGCTGTTGCTCTCCTAAGTGCTCTGAAGCCTGTATAGGCTAGAGTTGCCAGGTGTCCAGTTTTCATCCTAACACCCGGTCGAAAAGGGACCCTCTCCCCAGCCCTCCGAAAATGAATGAGTGAGGCTGGGGGAGAGCGAGCAACAGAGGGAGAGGGTATGGCATGAGCTGGGCGGGGCCTCAGAGAAGGGGCGGGGCAAGGGTGTTCGGTTTTGTTTGGTCATAAAGTTGGCAACCCGCTCAGTAATGTTGTTTTTAGTTACAGAGTACTTCCCACATCACAGACAACTCTGAAAAAAAATTTGTGTGGCTTATCTTCCCCCAGCCCCTCTGATGGACTTGTGTGGATTCACCACCTTCCTCAAACAAGGAAGGCCTGTTCCACTGTCTGACACCTTTAGGGTGACCAGATGTCCTGATTTTATAAGGACAGTCCTGCTATTCGGAGCTTTTTCTTATATAGGTGCCTATTACCCCCCCCCCACCCCTGTCCTGATTTTTCACACTTTCTATCTGGTCACCCTAGACACCTTCCCCCACCCACCCCCTTTCACCAGTAAGGTGACATCACCACGGCTGCAGGCAGAGGCTGCTAGACACTTACTTGTTACCATCCCTACTACTGCTTTGAACAACACCTGCCAACCAGGCAAACCCTACAGAGAAGCCTACAGGAGATGCTGGGGAGGGAGCAGGATGGCGGCTGGAGAGGTGCTATGCTGGGCTGCATGGCATTCAGAGAGAGGAGAGCGAGTGTAAGGGACTGGTGGATTTGGAGGATGGGGCGCTTGTGGAATTTGAGCAAAGGCAAGAGCATGGGATTGGTGGACTTGAAGAAGTGGGGGAATGTGTGACGCTGATGGATTTGGCGGGGGGAGAGTGGTTAGTATAGTCTGTTCAGGACATGTGCCTTGCAGAGCTCTCAACAATAAGGCACTGTGGGATAGACTCTCCCTGTCCTATTGCAGGGCATCCTCAGGTGGCTTTCCCCAGGAGTGGACACAGGCTGCCAGCCTGTGGTTCTGCTCCCCTCCAAGCAACAGAGAGGCCTGGAAGGGGAGCTGCCCAATGGAAGCAGACAAGCTCCCAGGGGGAGGGGTGATGATAATGTGAAGCTATTACCATTATCTCCAGCGGAGAGAAGGGAGCAGAGCCAGCCCTGAGTCGCTTCTGATCTTTCCACTCCCTCTTCCCCCACCCCTGGAAAAAGTGGTATGGCTTGGCTCAGCTCCCTCCCTTCCTCTGATCCCCTTCCCCATCTTAAATCTTTCAGCTCCCATCCTGGGCAATGCCCCAGAGATACAGGAGCAGCTGGGACAGGAGTCCCTGGGCCAAGAAGACAGCAGAGGTGCAGCAACAAGGTAGGGAGGGGCTCAGCCAGCAGGAATTGGGGAAGGAGGGTAAGAGCTGCATTAATTGTGAGGGTGTAGGGTATATGTGGATGCTCATGGGGGTGGAAAAAGCTGCACTAGTTGATTTAAGGCACAGCCTAGGAAGGGACCCCCAGTTGGGTGCCAAGTGGCCAAAATGTGGTGTCTGTATTTTGTTGCCTGTTGGGCTCTACTGCAGTGGATGGCTTACAATGGTTTCAAAATATAAAATCTGGTGGTCTCACTATTGTGAATCCAATCAACCAGTTTTCAATCTGTTACTGGCTTTCCCCTGCCCTCCAAATTAATCTGTAACAGAAAACTGGTTGATTGGATTCACAGAAGGAGCAAATCCATTAGAAATAGATTTTATACTTAAAACCATGCTAGGCTGTCAATTATGGTACGACACACAATCCGACACAGGTGTTGCACTTTTTGATGGCTTGTGTCATATACTGGAGGTTGAGCAGTATGCTCTCATATATTTGCCCACTGAGCCAAAAAGCTTTTGAGGGAGATCCTTGTTAAAATTTTGGCCACAGGTCACTGCCTGGCCCTCAGGACACCCACAGAGCAGAAATAGAATTTTCAACAATGTTACCCCAATGAAAAGCATTCATGAAGCAATTTTGTAGTCCCCGCATTTTTTAAGTGTCAAAGACCTTACTGGAGAGACCCTGCAAAAAATTCAAAGCTCCAAATCTCAAAAAACTCTGACCTTTGAAAACTTCATGCGCTGCGTCACATATACAATTAGTTGGCAAGGTGATTGGGTCAGAGACTTTGTATTTCTGTGTGTTCTGTGAAGCACCTAGGCCCGGAATCACCTGGGATGCGGGAGATCCAGGTTCTTGAATCAGGGATGTGACTCTGGCTTTCCCACATCCAGGTTATAACTTCCAGGCTATTCTGGGATGGTGTGGGGGGAGGGGCACTCTCCTCTCATTTTGACCAGAAATTCCATGCTGGACCTGAGAAACCATTTCCTGACTAAAGCTTTGTTGAAACTGGTACGTTCCCACTAAAAAGTTTTGATTTTGACAAATCAGCATTTTTCAATGAAAAACTGCTTTGTCAAAAATTTCCTGGTCAGCTCTAAACACAAGCTAGCAGGTCTTTACCTCAGGTTAAGAACTCACTGTTTTATCTACAGAAGAAAAGGCCTTCTAGTGTATGTTTAGGTTTCACATGTTTTTAGAACATATCCTATGAAAGAGCAATAAAGATTGAGAGGTGTGGGGGAGCAGAAGTCTCTATAGTTAGAGTTTTCCTTTACTGCAGATTCATAATTAGTGGATCGCATGGTTCTGCAACATAGTTCTGAAATGCTTGTACTATAACGAAAAACCTAACAAATTCAGGGAAAGAGAATGTATAAGGAGATAAGAGGAGGAAAAAGCAACCCAAAAGATGAGGCGGTGTTTCTGGGGTGCTGTTACACAGCTGAACCATATCTAAATTAGATTACAAGCACTGGTGGAGGAGGAATGACTTGAGTGACCAATAAATTGCCAGATCTGGTCACAGAATGTACATTATTCGTGCAGTTGGTGAAAGCAATTTTTTCATAGTTTCACTGTTTGGAGCAGAGAGTTGACCTAATGCTCTAAATTAGCAGTTATACTGTATTATAGTTCTCATTATTTAAACAAGATCACCACATGGCCAGTAAACTGACTGCGAAATGTAACTGGGGTATCTGTAAACACCTCCAAAATGGTCCTTCTCTCTTTTCACACTGTAAACACTGCGTAATCCCACGTGTGATATACTATATTAATATTCAGCACGTTTCATTTTCACAAACCTGATTTAATCCAGGAGGGTTCCCGTGAGGTAGGTCAGTTTACAGGTGGGGAGATTAAGGCAGAGTGCCCTATGTAAGCGGGGGTATGGTCCCACTATTGTGAAGAACTTTCCTGGTTTATACACTACCCCAGTGGATTTGACTAGTGAAAGGATCTGAGTCCTCGTTCCCACTCCCTTTAGCCAGAGACCTACCTGACCTCGAGGACTCCCCTTCCTCCCTCCCATGGAGCAGAGTCCTTGTAACCCTGACAAGGCTGGGCCCAGGATTCCTGGGCCCAGTGACCCCCAGTGCTGTTGTGGTCACTTAGGAGAGGGCCTAGGGTGTCCCCACTCCGGGGTGCTCTCTCCTGCCCGGACACTTCCCTGACCCACTGATCATTGCATATAGTTCAAAGCAAATACAATTCATTAAACAGCAACCACTAAAAAAATAAGGAAAAAATGGGAAAGATTAAAGGAAACAAGTAACCCCGCTCTGTGGGCATGGGGCCACCACAAGCAGCCATCTCTGGAATGTAAGGAAAGTTCATAGTCTGTTCCTTGCATGTCCCAGGCCCTTGCTTGGCTGTGCTGTGGTGATAGGGCAGGTCGGACACTGGCTCTGGCAGTGGCTGCATGTCCTCAGGCTCTAGGGGGCAGGGCCTTTCTTCCCAGCGTCGCCTTCCCCCTCCTCACCCCCGTTGGGCTTATGATCTCCTCCAAGTCTGGCTGCAAGCCCTCTTGGCTGGTGGCAACGTGCTTCGCTGGGACCTTGCTGCCCAGGGTTCCCTTTCACTCTCTCCTCAGTCTTTCACTGTGCTCAGTTCTGGACTTCTCCAGATACAACTCCACTCTGTCTCAGCGCTGCTGCTGCTGCTCTGCTCTATGGGCTGCTGTTCTATCCCCTCTGGCTGCTGCGGCTCTGCTTCCAGCTCAGCTCTGCTCCCTGGGCTGCTTCTCTGGACCCTCTGGCTCTGGCTGCTGCTGTTCTGCTTCCAGCTTTGCTCTGCTCTCTGGCTGCTGCAGCAGCTCAGTTCCTTCTGCTCCCAGCTAATCTCTGCTCTCTGGACCCTCTGGCTTGGCTGCTGCAGCTCTGCTCCCAGCTTGGCTCCACTGCTCTCTCCTTAGTTTGGCCCGCTCTGGCTCAGGGAGCTCCAGCTCCCACAGAATCATAGAATCATAGAATTCAAGATCAGAAGGGACCATTATGATCATCTAGTCTGACCTCCTGCAAGATGCAGGCCACATAAGCCGATCCACCCACTCCTTAAGCAAGCGACCCCTGCCCCATGCTTCGGAGGAAGGCGAAAAACCTCCAGGGCCACTGCCAATCTACCCTGGAGGAAAATTCCTTCCTGACCCCAAATATGGCGGTCAGCTGAACCCCGAGCATGCAGGCAAGACTCTCCAGCCAGACCCTCTGGAAAAAGGCTAACAATATCCTATCATTGACCCATTGTACTAATTACCAGTGTGGCACTTTATTGACCTATTGACTAAGCCAGTTATCCTATCATACCATCCCCTCCATAAACTTATCTAGCTTAATCTTAAAGTCATGGAGGTCAGAGAACGGGACTCCAGGCTCCTGACTCCCTTATTGGTCTGCCTGCCCCATCAATCGGCCTGACCTGGAGCATTGGCCCCTCCCCATTTGGCCTGGGGACTGTCAATCTCCGGATCTTGATTTCTCATCAGCCCTTCCCCTTTCCTTTGGTACTGGGAGAGTACCAAACCCCACTAAGTCAACTCAAAACCCCATTAAGTTTCAGTAAAAGGCCAACAGTCCCCTGACATATATATGATTTTCACAATAAATCTGCGTTAGATTTGGGACTACACAGTTTAGGATTTCCTCATTCTGAATCCTGTACTCCCCTGAGGCTAAGAGACTGTTCTTCTGTATTACTATGAAGAACTCATTTTTGTCATCATCACTGTTTTGCCTCTTACTTTAGACCAAGTTAAAAGAGAAGGGAAACTTTCCAAGAGGTGAAAGCATGTGGGGCAGAAATAAGTGTACTGGGCTTATCAACTTCTAAGGCATAGAGCAGGGTCCTGATTTGTATTTCAGACACACCCATCCCATGCTTCTGTCTTGGCATCACCTTTTCCCTGGCAGAAGATGAGTTCTCAGATTTACTGCCCTATCCAACCTGAACTATCTCCCTCCAAGCCACTGAGTCTCTTTCAGTCTCACCCTAAAACCTCCAATTTATGACTGACTCTCTCTGAGCATTTTGTGGCCCATCTGGAGCCGCTGAGCACTCTGAGAATCTGGCCCCAAAACTCAGTCATGCTGACACTTCAATCTGATAATGTTTCTGTTCCTATTACTGCTGAGGGATAATTTCTTTCCCTTTTAAAACTAAAACTTGCAGAGTGCCTCTGGATGTTTCATAATGCATTAGTATGCACAGCGTATGTGATTAAATCCCTCTCAGTACTGAAACCATCATTGTCTCCTCAGCTCAAGTGAGACAGAGCTGCTCATCCTTTCTGGTTCTGTCCGCACCACTCATATGCTTCACTAATGTCAAAAGAGACTTACTTATAAGTAGGCATTTATATATGTGTATATGGGCACACGCACACACACACACACACAAATACAATACTTTCCTTTTCTTTCAAGACCCCAACCTCTAATCCCAACAGGAGCATTTAGTCTAGACTACAGTGCAGCAGGATAGTGCTGATTAATGATTATGCAATTCTCCAGGGTGCTGGAAATAATCAACTTTGCCTTATGCCTCAATATGCTCCCAAGATGTGCATTAAAGAATACAATTGTGTCTTATTGCCTGACTGTTAAACCTCTTCTTCCCTATTGTCTATTAATTGTGACCACACCTACAATTTAATTCAGGTTTACTGACTACTCCTTAACATAGTCAGTTGTCTGCTACTTTCTCTTTTCAGATTCCTCCAGCCAGTTCTTAACATTTCCTGCACATGAGTTGTTTGTAGCTTTGCTCTTTGATCCAGATTCTCTGTTGATTCAGTGAGGGGTCAAATTCTCCCCATAGATATGTGCGCACAACCCCCATTAAGTCAACAGGAGTTGAGCATATCTAGCTGAGAGGCAAAATTTTAACCTACAAAGCCACGGAGTCTCACTGCAGTTCATGGGTGTGCACGGAGTATAAATCAGCAATAATTTTTTCTGTTGCTGTTATTCATCCATACCTGTTTGTACACATGGCCCAGCTGAGTGGCCTCAGTGTTCTAGGCACTGCACAAACATAAGGGACAGTGCATGCCCTGAAGAATTTACCATGTACATAGACAAGATAGACAAAAGATGTGAGAAGGATGGTATTTTATCCCCATTATACAGATGGGGAACTGAGGCACAGGAGTTGTACAGGAAGTATGTGGCAGGGCTGGGAACTGAACCCAAATCTTACAAGTCCCAGTGCAGTGTTTTAACTACAAGCTCTTCTTTGAGTGATGGTCCCTATTGTATTCCACTGAGGGTTAAACACATGCGCTATGTACCCAGAGCCGGAGCTTTTAATGGTAGTAGATTCTATTGGTCCACACACGCAGCCTTGCTTTGCCTCATGGTCTCGTCCGAAGCGATAATGGGCAGTGCAGACCAACCGCACCCTCAATTCTCTATCACTGCCGCATGGTCTGAGTTGAAGCTGCTAGTGTCCTCTCATCACTGATGCACTTAAAAAAAAAACATTTTTAGATTTGTACTTTTTTTTGTTGTTTTACTGTTGTTTTTAGGGTTAGATTTTAGGAATTAAGAAACTCTGGGAACTCCATTATCTACAGTTTCCCCCCCACACACACTCCATAACCCCACCCCAGCACCCACAAGTGAGTACTAGATTATGCTGAAGATGCCAGAGTTCAAGATCAGCGCTTCCTACCTGCATTCATTCTCAGTCAGTGACAAGCACCAATGCTGCCTGTACTGCTTGGAAGAAGCACACATTTCATCCACGTGCATTATCTGCCTCTCCTTCCCAAGCTGTATCCCGGAAGGCCAGGCTCTCTGCCTCAAGAAGCACCTCCTGGAGGTTGCCAGGAAGCTGCAGTTGGACCTACCTGGCGGACAAGGACAGTAAACGACTGGACCTTCTGGGGCGCAAGGTCTTCTCATCAGCTAGCCTTCAATTTCAGATTTCCAGCTACCAGGCACTATTAGCTAAATATGACGTTCTTAATTACAGTAAACTGGCAGACTTTAGAGACAAGCTTCCCCGGCAGGATCCTGCCCGCTTCCAGGTTATCTTGGAGGAGGGTAAGCTAGTCATGAGGATGATACCACTTCACACACAACAGCCATGGGGATCGTCATGAGGAGGGAATCGTGGCTGCATTTGTCTGGTTTCCCCAGGGAGGACCTCCCAATTAATGAGTCCCACCTCTTCAATCAAAAGACTGACAATTCTCTCCATTCTCTACATGATTCCAGAGACACTCTACAATCTCTGGGTATCTACACACCAGCACTCAAATGCAAGTTCTTCCATCCACTGCCTGCACAGCGGTTCAGAGCTCCTCGGTTCTTCCATCAATGGCCCTACAATCCTGGCAAATGGCAGAAGACTCACAGATCCAATCCTTCAGGTCCATCGTCACAGTCTTCAGCATTGCATACTCACTCTTCGCAGAAGCGATATTTCTGAGTGCACCTAGAGAGCCACCAACCCCCATGCCTCCTGCTATATACCTAATCCACGCACTCTGGGGGGTGTCTAGCACCCTTTTTACCAGTTTGCAGTGCAATAACAATGGACAAATGGGTCATGGATGTCATTCAACATTGCTATGCAATCAAGTTCACAATGCTGCCTCATCCACAACCTGCCACAAGGACCATCCTTGTGACAATAACCTCACCCTAGAGGTGGACTCCCTACTGCAAAGGGGAGCGATAAAACCTTTTCCTCCAACCTATCAGGGTGCAGGATTTTATTCCACTTATTTCCTAGTACCCAAGGGTATATGGAGACCAATCTTAGAGCTCCATCGTCTCAATTGGTTCATACACAAGCCGAAGTTTCATATGGTCACCTTAGCAGCCATCATCCCTTTATTAGAAAAAGGCACATGGTTTACAGCTCTTGATATGTAGGATGCCTATTTTAACATCAACATCCATCCATCCAACTCACGGAAGGTTCTTGAGATTCACAGTCAGCCTTCGGCACTTCCAATAGAGGATCCTAACGTTCAGACTCACTATGGCTCCATGGGTCTTCACCAAAATTTTCTCTGTAGTAGCAGCTCACCTCCAGCATCAGGGGGTCCTTTATATTCCCATATCTCAACAACTGGCTCCTACCTCCACATTGCTCATTCTCCTCCTCCCTGGGGGTGAGTATAAACATCAAAAAATCGACTTTGGATCCCACACAGAGCCTAGAATTCATTGGAGCCTCCACTGATGTGGTCTTGGCGTTAGCCTACCTACCAAGGGACAGATTTCAGATCCTGTAGGAACTGATTGCCAAAGTAGTCACCAGTCCTTCTGTCCCAATGAGGACTCGCCTTTCCCGCCTTGGCCACATGGCGGCCTGCACATATGTCACCACCTGTGTTCATCTGTACCTTTGCTGCCTTCAGCTGTGGCTCCAGAAGGTCTATTCTCCCACGCGACATATCGTGGACCTCCTGCTAACAGTTCCCCTCCCCCCCCCGCTGTACTCTCCTGACAAATCCAGTTCAGGTCTGCACCAGGATACCCTTCCTTATGTCCTCCACGGACATGATGATCATCACAGATGCATCACTCGCTGGATAGGGTGCCCACCTGGGTGAGCACATGACACCTGGGACTTGGACCACTTGGGAATCCAGGATGCACATCAACATTCTGGTATTGAGGGGGTCATGCATTTCTCCCGTCTATTCGCTTTCATCATGTCCTCATTATGTTGGACAACACTACCACCATTTATTACATCAACAAACAAGGGGGGCATGTAGTCGCCGGCACGTTGTGCGGAAGCACGTCAGTTGTGGGATTAGTGCATTGCCCACAAGATCGTGTTGTCAGAAACCTATCTTCCAGGGACTCAGAACATGACTGCAGATTCTCTCAGCAAGAAATTTGTGACCAAACACGAATGTGAGCGCCACAACACTGGGGGACTCCGACAAGGGACCTTTTTGCCTCTCATGCCAACACCAAGTGCATCACATACTGCTCCAGAGGGACCTCGGCACCCATTCCCAAGGTGATGCCTTCATCATACACTGGTCAGACCTGATCTGCTACCTGCTATGTGTCCTCCATAAGATCAGGCAGAAGAGGGACACAGTTATTCTGGTCGCCCCAATTTGACCTCACCAGTTCTGGTTTACCCACCTTCTCTGCATGTCAGCACATCCCCCACTTCCACTGACAACTTTACCAGAACTGCTCATGGAACATGGCGGCAGAATCAAGCATCCTGACCCACAGAGACTTTACCTCAGACCTTGGCTTTTGGATGGGCATCTTCACTAGAACAGGACTGTTCGTCAGCAATACAAGACATCCTCTCAAGTAGGAGGAAAGCGTTGACAAGGTGTTCTGATCAGGCCACGTGGAACCTTTTAACTTCCTGGGACCAGCAGAGGGGCCTTGCCCCTGAGGACAGGGACATTCCCCTTCTATTAGATTACCTTCTGTCCCTGAAGACATCAGGGCTCATGCTCAATTCCATCTATTAATGTTTTCCACCCCAACCCCCATGGAAGAGCATTCTGTGCTTACTCACCCATTGACTACCAGGTTTCGGAAGAGCCATCTTATAATTTATCCACCCGTTCAACCTATCACTCCCCAATGGGACCTCAACCGTGTTGTCTTCACATTAATGAAATCGCCCTTTGAAACTCTGGCTTCATGCTCCCCGTCTCTCCTTTCTATGAAGATCGCCTTCCCGGTACCTATTACTTCTGTGAGAAGGGTAGGCAAATTGGAGGCCATGATGGTGGACTCCACTTTTACCACATTCCATAGGGACAAAATCTCCCTCCATCTGCACCCCAAGTTTCTACTGAAGGTGCTATCACACTTTCCTCTCAACCAACCTACACACTTACCTGCTTTCTTTCTGAAGCCTCACATCTTAGGGGAGGAGCGGTACATTTACTCCCTCAATGTCTGCCGGGCCTTGGCCTTCTACCTGCAGAGGACAAGACCATTCAGGAAGTCGTCCAGACAGTTTATAACTATAGCTGAATGAATTAAAGGGCAGGCTGTCTCCACACAGAGAATATCCAAGTGGGTTTCAGATGCATTTTGCTCTGCTATCAGTTATTGGGACTGTTCCCACCCCTTAGAGAGCCCATTCCACATTGCATGTTGTACTGCTTCCAGACATATTAGAGCAGCCCTGTGGAGTTCGGTGCATACCGTTGCTTCACATTCAAGATTCTACAATGGATGCCTCATTTCACACAGCTGTCCTCCGTTCAACCGTTCCGTCCTCTTCCTCGCACCCTCCACCTACTTTGGTACTGCTTGATAATCACCCTCAGTGGAATACAGTAGGGAAGAGGTGGTTACTTACTGTAACTGAGGTTTGTCGAGATGCATGGTCCCTATTCATATTCCAGTCCCACCATCCTCCCGCTCTGCTGTGGATCTGTTCGATTTGTGGTGGTGAAGGAACTGAGGGCACAGTCGATCCATCCTGCCCTTTATTCCCTCGGACAAAACCATGAGGCAGAGCAAGGGCACAAACGCGGACCAAAGGATACTGCTACTTTCAAATCCTCTAGCTCCAGATGCATGGCACATGCGTATAACCCTCAGTGGAATACAGATAGGGTCCACACATCTCAAAGAATCTCCATTCATTTGATCAGAGCTTTAAACACCAAAAGGGCATAAACTAAACACCAACTTTGATCAAGAAGAAATCATACCACAACCACCCATGGTTTAGTATTCATCAGAGATAGCTGCTGAATTTAGACGTGGTGAAAATCAGTTCACATCTTCCTTTGAAACATCTGCTACTGGCCTGTGTCCGTGACAGGAGACAGGTAGGCTGCCTACTATTCCATCTACTGTGGCAACTTCTAGTAAAGTCATATACGCAGTCATAGGCTTTTCTTTCACATGGGAGTTTTGCCTGTGTAAATCCAAACTAAGCTAACTTATTTTTTTGCCTTTGGTACTTGATCTAAGTGCTCTGAGTGTCCCTACCCTCTGTTTGCCAGAAGCTTGGAGTGGACAAAAGGGAATGGATCACTTGATGTCTACCTGTTCTGTTCATTCCCTCTGAAGCACTTGGCTTTGGCCACTTTCAGAAGTCAGGATACTGGGCTAGATGTACCATCGGTCTGACCCAGCATGGCCATTCTTATGTTCTTATGTTAAATGAGAACCTGGGCAGTATTGCATCCCTTTCAAATCTCAAAAACATGAATTTTACAGTGTGCAAGGGGAAGGAATTTGATGCATCACTAGCATCTTCATGAAGCTCTGCTATGTAATTGTATTAAGTAGTTGCGCAGAGTCATTTCTGCTGTCACAATGGCAGATTAAAGCACCTCATCACAGAACAGTTTATGACAACACACTTTACAGCTTTATCGCCAAACTACCACCTCTAGGTGGAATTTGCTTTCAAGGGCATTTAAGCATCTAAACTGTCACTGAGCACGTTGTTACGGAGATTTAGGAGGCTATCTTGCTTTACTGCACAGTTCTCAAGAATTGAAACATGATCACACTTTAAAATCAGTTTATTGATGGTGTGTTTGGCGTTTAAATTGTTGAATTGTTTTGTTGAGCCTAGAACACAGAAGTGGCATGCAGAAAAGAGGTGGTGGAAACAGAAAAAGAAGAGTGAGGAAGGAAGAGCAACAAAGGTAAAAAATAGTAGTGGCCCAAGATGGACGGGCATATTTTCCCAATGAATGATGCTGAAGTTGACACTAAAGTGCTTCATAAGTAATAGCGGCTAAACATTTCATTACTATGCGAACAGGGGCTGCTAACAGGGAGTTTCGCAAGGGAGTTTAGAAGGGGAGTGGGAAGGGAGCGGGAGTCCCTCACCGGCCATAACCCCTTCCCTGTGGCCCCCCCCTAAAATCCTAAAACCTATAAACCAAATTACATTCCAAAACTACTTTCCTTAAACCACCCTTTCACTAACTAGGAGACAATGCAGGCAGAAGCCCAGCAGCAGAGTGGGGGCTATCCAGTTTATTGCACTGACTGTCGCATGTATGATTACCTGCCCTGTGGGCGGGTGGCGTATGTGTGCAGTCGGTGCAAGGAGCTCCTGGCCCTCAGAGACCATGTACGGACTTTGGAGGCCAGGGTGGCGGAACTGGAGGAGCTGAGAGAGGCAGAGAGGTATGTTGATGAGGCTTTCCGGGACACTGTAGAATTGTCCCACCTCCGCTTAGACAGCTCCTGTGCTGTTGAGGAGGAAGAAGGGCCCAGGGAAGTAGAGCAGTCAATGGGAGCAGAGGGAAACCTTCCCGTAGTTGGGACCCTCCTTCCAGATGGTGCTGGGGTTGCCTCTCGCACTGAGGTTGCCTCTCTGGGGGAGGGAACTCCAGTTTCTAGGAAAAGGCAGGTGTTAGTAATGGGAGATTCGATTATTAGAAATGTAGATAGCTGGGTCTGTGATGACCGGGAGAACCGTATGGTGACTTGCCTGCCTGGTGCGAAGGTTGCGGATCTCTCGAGGCATCTAGATAGACTTATGTGTAGTGCTGGGGAGGAGCCGGTGGTCGTGGTACATGTAGGTACCAATGACATAGGGAAGGGTAGGAGAGATGTCCTGGAAGCCAAATTTAGGCTGCTAGGGAAGAGACTGAAATCCAGGACGTCTATGGTGGCATTTTCAGAAATGCTCCCGGTTCCACGCGCAGGGCCAGGTAGGCAGGCAGAGCTTCAGAGTCTCAATGCGTGGATGAGACGATGGTGTAGAGAGGAGGGGTTCACGTTCATTAGGAACTGGGGAAACTTCTGGGATGGGAGGAGCCTATACAGGAGAGATGGGCTCCACCTAAACCAAAGTGGAACCAGACTGCTGGCACTAAACATTAAAAAGGTTGTAGAGCAGTTTTTAAACTAGGAGATGGGGGAAAGCCGACTGCTGCAGAGGAGCGTGTGGATCGGACACAGACTTCTCTTAGGAGAGAGTCTGATGATAGAGAATCTCCAGGTTATAGTCAGGAGCAGAGGAATGAGAAGTATAATGTAAGGGCCGGATCAGATGATAAACAGTCACATAAAAAAGAATCTGGCACATCAGAAAAAGGCAGGCTAATAAACAGGGACAAGTTTTTAAAGTGCTTGTACACAAATGCCAGAAGTCTAAATAATAAGATGGGTGAACTAGAGTGCCTTGTGATAAAGGAGGATATAGATATAATAGGCATCACAGAAACCTGGTGGACTGAGAGCAATCAATGGGACACAATCATTCCGGGGTACAAAATATATCAGAAGGACAGAACAGGCCGTGCAGGGGGAGGAGTGGCACTATATGTTAAAGAAAGTGTAGATTCAAATGAAGTAAAAATCTTAAGCAAATCCACAGGTTCCATAGAGTCTCTATGGATAGAAATGTCATGCTCTAGTAAAAATATAACAGTAGGGATCTATTATCGACCACCTGACCATGACAGTAATAGTGATGATGAAATGCTAAGGGAAATTAGAGAGGCTATCAAAATTAAGAACCCAATAATAGTGGGGGATTTCAATTATCCCCATATTGACTGGGAACATTTCACTTCAGGACGAAATGCAGAGATAAAATTTCTCGATACTTTAAATGACTGCTTCATGGAGCAGCTGGTACGGGAACCCACAAGGGGAGAGGCGACTCTAGATTTAATCCTGAGTGGAGCGCAGGAGCTGGTCCAAGAGGTAACTATAGCAGGACCGCTTGGAAATAGTGACCATAATACAATAGCATTCAACATCCCTGTGGTGGGAAGAACATCTCAACTGCCCAACACTGTGGCCTTTAATTTCAAAAGGGGAACTATACAAAAATGAGGGGTTAGTTAGACAAAAGTTAAAAGGTACAGTGACTAAAGTGAAATCCTGCAAGTCGCGTGGGCCTTTTTAAAGACACCATAATAGAGGCCCAACTTCAATGTATACCCCAAATTAAGAAAAACAGTAAAAGAACTAAAAAAGAGCCACCGTGGCTTAACAACCATGTAAAAGAAGCAGTGAGAGATAAAAAGACTTCCTTTAAAAAGTGGAAGTCAAATCCTAGTGAGGCAAATAGAAAGGAGCACAAACACTGCCAACTTAAGTGCAAGAGTGTAATAAGAAAAGCCAAAGAGGAGTTTGAAGAACGGCTAGCCAAAAACTCCAAAGGTAATAACAAAATGTTTTTTAAGTACATCAGAAGCAGGAAGCCTGCTAAACAACCAGTGGGGCCCCTTGATGATCAAAATTCAAAGGAGCGCTTAAAGACGATAAAGTCATTGCGGAGAAACTAAATGGATTCTTTGCTTCAGTCTTCACGGCTGAGGATGTTAGGGAGATTCCCAAACCTGAGCTGGCTTTTGTAGGTGACAAATCTGAGGAACTGTCACAGATTGAAGTGTCACTAGAGGAGGTTTTGGAATTAATTGATAAACTCAACATTAACAAGTCACCGGGACCAGATGGCATTCACCCAAGAGTTCTGAAAGAACTCAAATGTGAAGTTCGGAACTATTAACTAAGGTTTGTAACCTGTCCTTTAAATCGGCTTGGTACCCAATGACTGGAAGTTAGCTAATGTAATGCCAATATTTAAAAAGGGCTCTAGGGGTGATCCGGCAATTACAGACCGGTAAGTCTAACGTCGGTACCGGGCAAATTAGTTGACACAATAGTAAAGAATAAAATTGTCAGTCACATAGAAGAACATAAACTCTTGAGCAATAGTCCACTTGGTTTCTGTAAGGGACATCGTGTCTTACTCAGCTCTTAGAGTTCTTTGAAGGGGTCAACAAACATGTGGACAAGGGGATCTGGTGGACATAGTGTACTTAGATTTCCAGAAAGCCTTTGACAAGGTCCTCACCAAAGGCTCTTACGTAAATTAAGCTGTCATGGGATAAAAGGAAAGGTCCTTTCATGGATTGAGAACTGGTTAAAGGACAGGGAACAAAGGGTAGGAATTAATGGTAAATTCTCAGAATGGAGAGGGGTAACTAGTGGTGTTCCCCAAGGGTCAGTCCTAGGACCAATCCTATTCAATTTATTCATAAATGATCTGGAGAAAGGGTAAACAGTGAGGTGGCAAAGTTTGCAGATGATACTAAACTACTCATGATAGTTAAGACCAAAGCAGATTGTGAAGAACTTCAAAAGATCTCACAAAACTAAGTGATTGGGCAACAAAATGGCAAATGAAATTTAATGTGGATAAATGTAAAGTAATGCACATTGGAAAAAATAACCCCAACTATACATACAACATGATGGGGGCTAATTTAGCTACAACGAGTCAGGAAAAAGATCTTGGAGTTATCGTGGATAGTTCTCTGAAGATGTCACGCAGTGTGCAGAGGCGGTCAAAAAGCAAACAGGATGTTAGGAATCATTAAAAGGGGATAGAGAATAAGACTGAGAATATATTATTGCCCTTATATAAATCCATGGTACGCCCACATCTCGAATACTGTGTACAGATGTGGTCTCCTCACCTCAAAAAGATATTCTAGCACTAGAAAAGGTTCAGAAAAGAGCAACTAAAATGATTAGGGGTTTAGAGAGGGTCCCATATGAGGAAAGATTAAAGAGGCTAGGACTCTTCAGTTTGGAAAAGAGAAGACTAAGGGGGGACATGATAGAGGTATATAAAATCATGAGTGATGTTGAGAAAGTGGATAAGGAAAAGTTATTTACTTATTCCCATAATACAAGAACTAGGGGTCACCAAATGAAATTAATAGGCAGCAGGTTTAAAACAAATAAAAGGAAGTTCTTCTTCACGCAGCGCACAGTCAACTTGTGGAACTCCTTACCTGAGGAGGTTGTGAAGGCTAGGACTATAACAATGTTTAAAAGGGGACTGGATAAATTCATGGTGGCTAAGTCCATAAATGGCTATTAGCCAGGATGGATAAGAATGGTGTCCCTAGCCTCTGTTCGTCAGAGGATGGAGATGGATGGCAGGAGAGAGATCACTTGATCATTGCCTGTTAGATTCACTCCCTCAGGGGCACCTGGCATTGGCCACTGTCGGTAGACAGATACTGGGCTAGATGGACCTTTGGTCTGACCCGGTACGGCCTTTCTTATGTTCTTATGTAAAGGTCAGGTTCTATCCTTGGCCTGTGTGCAACCCTTCCACTCACATCAGGGACATCCTTTTGTGGATAGAGGGGGATGCAGAGTCCTGAATGTATAATCTTGGCCCATGGACCATAACTGAAAGTGGAATCTGGCCAGTAGTTTTAACGCTATACCTTTACTCATTGTATAATTTGAGACAGTTTTTTACAATTTTTGAATTTTTCCACATCTTCTTTTGGATACAATTTAAACTTTGCAAGGGGACACAAGGAGCTACATGATGATGTTGAACTAGTAGGGTTACATCTAAAGGACAAAATGATCTATAGAGGAACAAATGCATTAGCTTGTTTTGTTTGCATTGGCATTAAATTATACAGTAATTATTCGGTGCCAGTGAGCTGTGATCTAATGGCAGATATAGAGCTGTCTTTCAGACATTGCATTACAGGGTTTCATCCAGCTGGAACACTCCCTATCCATTTAGTTACTCGACCGAAAAATAAAACTGTTGTGCCTATTGTTATCTGCCTGGTTTTGGAAGATTAGACTATGATACATAGAGATTTACTAGACCTTCAAATGCTATTCATGATAAATTCATGGTGGCTAAGTCCATAAATGGCTATTAGCTAGGATGGGTAAGAATGGTGTCCCTAGCCTCTGTTCGTCAGAGGATGGAGATGGATGGCAGGAGAGAGATCACTTGATCATTGCCTGTTAGGTTCACTCCCTCTGGGGCACCTGGCATTGGCCACTGTTGGTAGACAGATACTGGGCTAGATGGACCTTTGGTCTGACCCGGTACGGCCATTCTTATGTTCTTATTTCACCATACCACATATATAGGATTTGCCCCCTCCATGCTAACACCTTGCCAAGCAAGGTTGAATAGCATCATTTTTAAGGTTATGATTTTAAAGCTAACTTTTCAAATTTCTATTGACTTTCCATCTTGTATATGTGGATGCAAAATTAAACATGAGAATTGGAGGATTGTGGGGGGAGGGAGGAGGGAGTTTGTGCCTCAGTTGATCTTGTCTACACTGGGGATTTGCCCCAGTTCCAGCCATTGGCTGCCGGACACCAACTACTATTCTGGTAAAGGACTCCACAACTGGGATTCCCAGTCCTGAGAATGCTCTGCTCCCTACCTGTGGGAGTCTTAGTTTGGGCCTGCCTAGTGAAAGCCTGTGGAATGCAGCTGTCTTGGGGGGTAATGAATAAGGCATCTCTGATATAGCCTTATTCAATTCAGGCCTCGTAGAATAGAACTAGGATTTTGAATTCTATATATTAGCATCAGCTGTGCATGACCCCCATGATCAACGTCCTGATTTTGTAGGGGAGGCGTTGGTGGACCGCAGTCATTGCCATCTCCTTTGTTTCTTTCCAAGGCACAAGAGCCCCAGTAACAGCCACAGAGAACAGGACCTAGGCAGTGCACAATGTAGCAATTTCCATTTCACACCAGCTATTCCTAACTTGCCAAAACAAATTCTATTTGGGCTGAACCGATCCAGGCTAGGTCTCGGCCCAGAGAGGCAATTTTTGGGGGAAGAGTTTGAGCAAAACCACTTCATTATAATTAGTTTATTTCAGAAAGGCCACATTGCCACTGCCCCCCGGTGCGCAGGAGAGGCTGTGAGGCGCTCCTTCCCCAATAGGTAGCACCTTCTGCTCACTGGAGACCACACTCCTACATCTTCCCACCTCCCTGAGCACAAAGGGAGGGTAGAAGATTTAAACCTGCCAGCAGCACTTAACATCAGAGCTTGTGGGGAACAGATATTCCGAACTGTGAAGGATTTTGAGCTTTCAAAATTTGTTTTGTTTTCTTTCCAGTTAGGAACAAAACCCAAACATTTCTAAATCCCCAATAAAGGAGAATTTGGGGAGAGGGGTGTAAGGGGGGGGGATTGTTTGGGATCAATCAAAACATTGTGTTGACAAAAATCAAAATATTTCAGTCACAAAAATGTTTTATGACTTTGACATTTTTTTATTTTAAAACATCATATGTAATACCACACCAAAAAGCTCAAAATGAGACGGTAAAAGGAAAAATAAAAATATTTCCATTCCTAAACTGTCCAAATGGGACATTTCAACATGGTCAGAATTTCTTTCCCTTTTGTCTTTTTTAACTCCAAGACAAGACTTTGGCAAAACTGACAAGATTCCACAGAGCATTTTGATTTTGACAGAAAACTTCCATCTGAGTTCCTCTGACTAGCTCTGCTCAACATGCCACAAGGGGATGTGCCTGGGCTGAGGGGGGCGTGGCCATAGTCCTGCAACTCCCCATCTCCAAGAACCAGGCTTTTGTTGGAAGGATGATGCACTAAAGGAGTACAAGTTGCACCTTTTCCACAGCTATATCGGAGGCTGCCAGCAAATATGCTTCTGCTGGGGCTGTGGAGGTATTATACCAGCTCCTGCCCTGTGCAAGCATAATACATCCAGCCATTGCACCTCTTTGCCTTTATATCCACCTTGGTGTAGCTATAGCTCTAACCAGTTTCAATTCAGTTCCATTTATTTTATTTTTTTTACACACCCTCAAAGCCTAGGAACAGCCTGCTATTGCAGTGTAGCCAGGGATCAAAGTGGGTTGACTCGTTGGTTCTAGAGGCTGTTGTCTTGTGCTCTGTAATCCAAGGAGATCAGTTTGTGCATGGAATGGGTGATGAGCTCTTCCCGGCTGGGGCTCTAGGCAGTATTCTAATACTAATAATGATCAGGCATTGGGAGGGAATTCTAAAACTTTTGGGGTACAGAGAGGAAGGCTGAGGAGGTGCAGAGGAAGCCATGCATTCTCACTGTTCTGTCTTCAAAAAAATAGAGAGGTGAATTCATTCTATGTCTGAGATTGGTGCAGAGGAACAGCCTTGCTTACAAGATTGTGTGTTAATTGCTATCTAATATGCTGGGTCCCTGGAGCAAACTGCAGCTCCAGTGCTGCCCCCTGGGCCAGTGACATCATGGTGTCATTGGGATTTCAATGGAATGTTGGCCCCACCAGGAGGTGCAGCCGTGAGGCTGGAGGGCCAGCAGCAAAACAGCTACGTCCCTCCCTCAGAGACATGGCCAACTTCTCTTAAATCCATTGTCTACAGACCAGCGGTGACACTCCTTATTGCTACATGCAAACTCAATTCTGGTGTCCTAGACTGCACCAGATCACACTGGGAACCTCTCACTTGGACAGCGATTGCTTGCATTGCAGATTCTTGCTGCTTGAGTGATCCTTCTATTTGCCCCTAAGCGGGAACAATTTTTATCCCTTTTATATCATGAGTCAACTTTATCTCCACAGGCACAAGGGGATGTAACTTGTACTCCCCAGTACCTAAAGAGATAACTGTACTGGAAAACGTGTCCTAAGCCAGAGAAGGGCAGCTTTAAAATCTGCTCAGGGCTTCACAGACAGAACCCAACTAGGAAAGGTTGCCTGGCAGAGGTGCTGAAGCAGTGCATCCCTTCCCAGGCCAGCCCCACCCACACTGAGGCTGAGCCAACCTCTGGCAGAACAAGGTTTGCAGGTGGCTTATGACCCAGCTCCAGGGGGAGTTGCTGCCACCTGGGAAACACAACATGGGATACTCTGGCAGAAACCAAAGCCAGCACCACCGAGGGTGCAATCTGTCCCTAGAAACGCGTGGGGAGCAGAAGCAGTGTTTAGATTTGATTTTAGCTAGGACCGAGCTTCAAAGTAAACTAGGATTAGATCTGAGGTTCAGCTTTGACTGCACTGTCAGGTCAATAGCTCTGTTTACCTGATTTCAGCAGAAACTATTGGACACCACACAGTGTCAGCTGCTCGTGCACAATTCTTGCCATCTTGCAGGTGGGTCTCCAGGCTCTCATGAAAATGGCTCTCCTGCAAGATTTCACCCCCAGCTAAACCATTGTTTTTCATGTTAGCACAGCCAGGGCCAAAGAAACTGTTATGCCTAACGGCTGCTAGAGGATTTGGGAAGGTTCAGGTTCCTTAATACCCCACTATCTTTGCTCTATACACTTCATTCCCATCAGATAGAAAATTCTAATTGTATCTAACTACATTTTGAAGACTAGGGAAGTTGGGACTAGAAGTCAACATTTAAGAAAGGTTAGCAGGGGTATACAAGCTTCTGAGAAGAAATGAAAGGCTGAAACATCATTTGTTTGTTAGCTAATTCAAACCTAGGTCATGGTCTGAAATGAATGAGGAGGCCAACCCAAAAACAATGCTGATTCCATTTTCTTTTCACAACTGCTGAAGTCAATAACAGCAATAAGTGCAGGCACTGCAGACGGAGTGAACAAAATCAGTTTTGAAAAGCAGAGAATAGTTTGATATGGTTACCAACTTTGGGCTTGTAGTGAGGCGGCTGCCCCACTCCTGCAGACCAGGGGTTAAAACAGCCCTGGAGAGGTTGCAGCTGAGATAAGCAATGAGAGCAGCTGACCACAGGTGGTGAGCTCAATCAGGGCCCAGCTGGCCCTGATAAGAGGGCTGGGGGCCAGGAGCTAATTGTGGAGAGAGAAGGGCCTGGCTGCCTGGGAGCAGAGGCAAGGCAAGGCAAGTTGGGGTGCTCCATCCTGGCAACTCCCCAGGCTCAGGCCTGGTTAAGGCCTAAGGAGGTATTGGAGCTGCAGAGGTGCAGCCCAGGGATAGATAAAGGCAGCAGGTCCAACCCCCTTGCCAGTGATGAGAGGCCATTACAGATTGCAGTCTGCCCCAGTGACCAGGGGCTAGATGATGACTGGCAGTAGCCACTGAGGCAAGGTGGGGATAGAAGATTGGGGGCTCCCCTGGGAGGGGAGACCCAGAGTGTGAGGGAACTGCTGGGAGCAGAACCTTGAGGTGAAGAGCACCGAGGTCCAGGAGGGACATGGGGGCCTGAGGCAGGTGAGACACTGGCCAGCAGAGGGTGCTCTGAGGCTGGAAAAGAGCTAATTCCCAGACGACCAGCAGGAGGTGCTGCGCCAGTGAGTAGTGACCTGCTACAGGGCCTGATACAGCAGAAGAGGCATCTGCCACCTTATTCCAATTAAAATACAAACACAAAATGGATGACACCCCTGCCCCCCCTTTTGGGATTAAGATGGAGAAGAGGACTGGCATTTCTTATATTTAGGTATAGAAAGTAAATATAGCTATCTCTAAGGCATTAGTGTCCTAGTGAAATATGCACCTTTAAAATCAGTTTATGATCTATCAAAGAATAAAACCATCAGCAATACTCGGTCTCTTCTCAAAACCCAGTCAAAGCACCTCATGACATGTAGTTCTTTGTATTCTTTGAAAACACAGATCCCCTCCTGGTGGTTGGACAAGATTGCTTGTTCCACTGAGGGCAAAAATCATGGTGGTTCTGGGTAAATGTCTGGCAGATGCGTGACTCTCACCGTATGTGTACTAGAGAAGCATGCTTTTGCTTTTGCATGACAGCAGAGATGAGCCATATTGCACCATCCAAACCATTGGTCAATCCATATTGTACCTTCCATCGTTTTGTACCATTGGCAAAAATAGAATCTGTGCTGCCTAATATAGGCAAGTGTGCTAGAGAACCACCTGCTCTGTTGATTCTGCAGGAATAAGACACAAGGCAGCCTCCAGCTGCTGAAGGGTGGGGCTGATGGAGCTCAGCCCCTGTTGGATGGATTTTTTTGTACCATCAGCCGTCTATCTGCAGCATTCAGTAAAGATAGGGTGACAACCCGCGGGCACTGTGTTTAGAATGCAAATAATTTTAGGAGGCTGCAGGAACTGTGGGATAGCTTCAGTCCTCCAGTCCATGCGCATCCATCACATCCGCATGGTCCATGCTTTTCCTGTTTACCTGACCACTGCATCTCACTGGTGCACTGGGGATAGCTACACTAACCCTAATCCGATATGTTATATAAGGTGCCTGCTAGTGCCGATTTAAACGCCTAGTGTAGACCAGGCCTGATACTTTATCAATGTAAACCTTTCCTGTTTGAAACTGATGGGCTTTTATATTTTGAAAGGGGACTTTTTTAAAAAAAAAATTTTTAAACTAATTTTTAAATTGTTTTTAAACTTCATAACCATACAATTAAGTTACTTGAAATTGAAGGGAAATAATGTTGCTCTAACACAAGAGCAAGTCACCCAGAGCTTTAGTCAATTGAAACTGTGGGTTCTTTGCATCTCTGAAAAGTCAGGCCCTAAGTTTCCAGAAGTTAGTTGTTCAAAATTAGAGCCTTGCAGTCAGGTTCCCTTGTTACCACTTTGGAAAACCAGACAAAAATCTTATTAATGAAGAGATGTTGAATAATCAAGCTACTGTGAATATCCTGCCCATTGTGTCTCTACACTACTTTGACTTTACAGTTGTGCTTTTTTTTTCATCTAACCCTGTTTAGACGTGTTCATTCTGCAAAAAATATAGGGATCAGCCACTATTGTACGTTTAGCAAAACTTCCTGAATTATTGAAAAAAATCCTCTTAATGAGTCTAAAGTAATAGCGGCCAACATGAGTTTCTGTTTTTTCAACCCAGTAAAAAAAACAAAACAAAAAAAAAACCCCACATTTTCATCTTTTAGACGTAGTAGTACTTCTGCTTCATATGCAAACAGCTTAATTTTAAAAAAGCACTGTAGTTTTGAATTGCAAGTTTATGCAGTATCTACATCTAGACTTGGCAGAATTGAATTTTTTTTTATATAATTTCAGTGGATAAGAGATGTTAAATAAAAATGGAGGGGAATGATTAATTTAAATGTCCACAGTTGCACAAAAAAAGGGTGTTAAGCATTACTGTCACAGCTGTGGGAAATCGTGAGGAGGAAAGTCAGTTATTTCATGACAGTAACATTCAGTTTCAAAAAGTTAAAGTTTTATAATCGTTAAACACAAACTGGCAATATCATAGGTCAAAATATACATCTGTATCCTTAAATGAAACAAAGTTCTCAAGCAGCATTTTTCTTACTTTGTCCCTGTACATTTTAATTATCTATGGAAATAATTTTTCATGGGGGCAGCAGGCCTGGTGAAGGTTAAATTGACATTTACCTATTCATTTTCTTCTCCCCTCATCCCGTAACAAAATGAAGTAACTTCTCAATGGTATTACCATGTAGCAAGCTTCTTGTCAGCCTGCAATGCAGAGGGAGAGCTCAGCTGGAAGGTAAAAATATTACCCATGAGAGCTACAAATTTGCATTACTATAAGTAGATAGTAGCAATATGAAGCATGACCAGGCCAGTTTCTCAGTAGATCATTCACAATGAGAACACCACTTATAGATTACACTGCGAGCAGAGACACAGGCAAGGATTATTACTGAAGAGCCCTGGAGGATGAGGAGCTTGACTAAAAAGAAGAAAGTGACAGAGTAGCGGAAGATTAATATAGTGTAACTAGCAGCATTATGAACAGAGGGGTGGGAGGAGAAAGAACATGAGGGCCACAGAGAAGGGTGTCATTGGACCCGCTCAAAAAATGAGATTAAGTTTTTCCCAAAACTTCCATCCTGTTTGTCAAGGTTTTCCCAATCATTTCTAATAGATCAAAACCATCTTATTTAGCAATAGGACATGATGGCAAAGGACAGGTAGTAAAAAAGATATAGAGCAAAATAAATCTGGAATAAATGACAGCTTGGATGTTAAGGGGGAAAAAGGCAGTGGTGCCCACCAAATAAGGCACAGGAATGGCTCTTCCCCTGACCTGTGCGTCTGTTTCCTTGCTTGCCTGTTTTATAGTAGGAGACTGTCTCTGGCCCAAAGAGCGCACAATGTGTTTGCACAGCACCTTGCACAACATGGCTCTGATCTCAACTGAGGCCTTGGTTCTAACTCAGTAAATAAGGAACAAGAGGAGTCTGACAGACTAGTCACTCATCGGCGAGAGGGTGGCAGTTGGGGAACAGTTTTAAACAATGAATTTGGACACCCAAAAGAGGATATAGAAGAGACAGACACTTACCTGGAGAGATGATGCAAGGACATGAAGTAGGATATACGGGTCAGAGCTAAATCTGCAGGCTTCACTAAAGTCACCCAAGAAGGCTTGAGTGATAAGAGGGGCTTCTAGGGTATGTTCTTGGGGAAATTTCAGGAGGAGGAAGGACCGAGAAGGGTAAAAAGAGAACCACAAAATGACAAGCACAAGGAGGAGAGAGGGATGCAGCAGACTGTCAAAGACAGTGGGGACAGGTACTATAGAAAACTCTAACAGACAGGCAGAATGAAGACAAAGAAGAGGACACTAGGCTGCTGGTGACTTTGGTAAGAGTAGTTTCAGTGACGAGGATGAGATCCAGAAACTGGATCATTCTCATGAGGATTTTGATTAAGGAGGAGAGATGGCATGAAACAGGGTGGTTGTTAGAGGCTCTTGAGAGATCAATCAAAATCTTGTGGAAAGTTTAAGAGTGATTCAGCAAAAACAGACAACTTCAGAGATTAAAACTTTAATTTAAATTTTGCCAACAAAAAAATTAGTTACAAAAAGGGAAATTCTCTGTACAAAAGAATGAGTGCCTCCTTATAACAAGAGAATCTGCCATTGTCAGTGCAGATTCAAGTACACACAGGTACAGCTGTAGGTCATCAAATGGGAAATGCAAAGTATTCAAAGTGAATTTAAGATTAGTTCAGGGTTCCAAATCGGCAAGACCAGTCATCTTGGTCTTTGGAAAGTGTTTAAATCAAGAATCTCATGTCAAAAGCTTCTCTTTTCCTTGCACACACATTTGACTTGTAGAGTCATAGAAGGCATTGCTCATGCAGTGTGCACTCAAAAGTGAAATTCACCTCTGTGCAGAGGGACAACCCCAACACTTAAGCCCTTGTGCACAGAGATGAATTTTAACCAGAATACATGTAAATCATAACCTATGTGACAATCACTTAAACTGTCACTGTGCTTAACACTTCGATTCTGCTTCTAAAACGAGACAGTGACATACACATGACTAATTGGAGACCAGCTGCAGCATGACTACCGTACGCATGATGGCTCCTGGACTGTCACAAGTCAGCATTACTAATGGTAATAGGTACAGGAGCATTTACACCAGTGGAGTCTTTCCACTTACCATCATTAAAATATAAATAAGACAAGGCAAGAGCATCTTTAAAACTTGATTACTGAAACCAGAAAGGCTAAGTGAGTTCTGAACCTCTATATACCTGCACATAACATGATCACTAGTTCCCTGCATTCATCCATGAGCCAGAAGACCACCACAACTATGGTGTGTTAAAAGACAATGCATCCTTTTGAAGCCAGTCACAGATAAAAGGATCAAATCCAATTTGCTTATTTTCTCCCAGGCTCAGGGTGAGTGGCAATATTTAGAAACCTACAAGTTTACCACCAGAAGAAAAACAGCAGTAACAACAACAATATTTAGCACTTTCATGGCACTTCCCATTTTCACAGCACTATATAAAACTAACTGAGCCTGTGTGATAAGTACCAGTCCCATTTTACAGATGGGGAAAATGGAGATGTGGAGGCTAAGTAACTTGTTCAAGGCCACATGGTGAATCAGTGGAAAGAGCCAGGATTAGAACTTCCTGGCTCCTAGCTGTGTACTCAACTCACTAGAACCCACTGCCTCATGATTATATTAGGAGAAGACTGTAGATGTGTCTCAATCATCCCCCCACCCCCACCCCACAATAAGAGAAAAATTGAGTAATTGCAAAAAGAGGAACTGATTAATAGCTTTATATAGCTTCTTGTTTGAGAATGAGAAAGGCCTCAGAAAAGCAATCAATTCTATTGCATCTTGTAACCTGGACTAAGTTTATTTCCAGTTCTGATTATTTAATTTCTTAAAGCTCTCAAAGAGAATGCAGTAGTCTCATCTTATTAATACAAACATAACTCCGCAGTCAGTACCCTTCACACGAACACCCAAAATATGTGACATTTTCTACTTGTAAAGTAAGATTTGTTCTATTTAATTTTGCAACTAAAATATGAACCCAGAAGCCAACCTTTTTCAGATTTCAGGATAGTAAGCGAGAGCCGTGACCTTGGTTTAAACACACCAAACCGTGTACACTACACCGAGGGTTCAGAGAGATTTACATATCCATGAATATTGGCAATGGCCATAAGAAATAGCTTTCTTTTCAGTCTGTTGTCCTTATCCTTTCCCCTCTCTTGCTGCAGTGCTTAGGGTAGCATCTCTTCATCAATGTTGCATGGCAAGAGAAAAAACTGCTTTCCTGAAATACAGTTTGATAAATGAAAGGAAGCTTCTAAAACTTTTAGTCTTGCTTTATCAATGCAGAGCAGTTACTGCCACCTAAGAAGTAAAGTTATTGAAGACTAGAATCCAAGCATAAATATTGATGAATCAGTCTTTTAGATGTACAGATGAAGACATTACTTTGAGCCATCCTTTGGCCAAAGACTGGATTCTTAACTCTTCACGTATCAGAGGAAGAGAAAACACAGACAAAACCCATCAGCATCTTCCATCAGAGAGGAGAGAGGTGGAATGGATACACTGTGACAGATGGACAATACTAAGGTGGCTTTTTTAATGGCAGTATTGAACTGAGCACTACTTTCTAACCTGGGGTAAAATCTACATTCCTCCTCCCCCCCCCCCCCCAGAGTTCTTAATTTTGTCTTGTGCCAGAAAATTCTTTATGGGTCAACTCCGAAAGCACTAGAGAGAACTCAGTTCTTAAGCACGCTCTGCACCAGGAAGGATTATTCCTATGTGCAGCAACTGTTTGTACAAAGCAGCAGTTTTTCACTGGTCACCTAACCGAAAACCTTGGCCCCAGTTGTGTCTTCCACCACCCTGTTGATCTTCTGCAGCCCTTCGCACACTAGCGGGTGGAACACCAAATCCTGATACCCCTCCTCTCCTGTTTGGCAGCCAGCGGTATCTGGAACACACATAGGGGTGGGGGGAGCAGAAGAGGGGAGAAAAAGACCAAGAGCTGAATATAGTATGGTTGTTCTTTAAAGCATCATGGGCTTGAGTCAAAGCTCATTTTAGTTGCTAAAAATTATAAAACTATGGCTTTAGATTTATACAGGGAACCAGCAAATAATTTGCTTTACAAATATTAAGTCTCAACACCCTATGAAATAGGTATTTATAGTCCTCCTAAAAAAACCTCACAAGCTTATATGGCCTTATACTGTGACTGAGAGACAAGAGGTGTAGAGAAAATTCTTTTAGATACCTATATGGCCCCCTTTACCTCAGTATCTGAACACTTCTGAACAGTATCTTTCAGGGGAGTTTTCCTCAACATCCTTGTGAGGTAGGGATTCCTATTTTATCGGTGGGGAATTAAGGCAGAGAGTAAGTGATTTGCCCAAGACAGATCAGGGAATCAAACCCAGGTCTTCCAAATCTCAAGCTGGTACCCGAACCACTAAACCATTCTTCCTCTCTGGCATAGAACTCTTGAATAAATTCAAATGTCCTACAGGTCTAGAGTCAAGTTCAGCTCTGGAGTAAGTGGCTGAATCTGGCCATTGAAATCTGAGCCACAGAAAACTGACAAGTCCCAATTCTACAATACTATTTTTGCAAACAGAACATCATGACGTTAAAGAACTTTGATGCCAGAAGTCTCTTATCACCATGTCCTATTTGCAGAACGTTTCTACAGTGTACACAATACAAAAACTGAATTGGTGCCTCTTTGGAAGTAGTCTGCTGTGCTTTGGTTCATGTCAGAATACTGTACTGTTCCTACTGGTCTGACCCAGTACGACTGTTCTTATGGTTCTTAATTTATTGAGAAAAATTAAATGCATATAACTGGAACCAAAAGACAGGGAATTATATAGAAATCAAACAACACTGATGGTAGTTTCAGGACAGTTATTACTTGGAAAGACATTTTAAGCAACATTTTGTCTTCTAATCTTTATGGAAAAATTAGACTTAGCAGGAGGGTCTGAAACAGCAGACACAGTTGAAGTTTAAGGCTGAGCTTCCCACCATGCTGTTGGAAGCTGTACAGTGTTACGTGAATGTAATTCAATCCTGTACCTCATTTAATAATTGACAACTCAGGTTTTAAAGAGGGGTCAAGTTAAAGTCATCAGCAAGAGCATGGCAGGAGAAAAGCATGCACCGCCCAGAGACTGAGGCATTAAGACAAGGGATTCTGGAGCAGTGATCCTGGACTTTTATCTGACTAGCATTTTCAAAGTTAGATCCATTAACAGATTGTTGAATCCCAGAACTACAGTTATTTTACTCATATGCCTGACATACAAAATGCAGATTAGTAATACCAATTTGCAGTTTATACCCAATAATACCAAATGTGATCTAGAACTGGGCTCTGTAATATAGCTACTGTAGGTTTACTTGCCTTTTAGCTAGAGGAATGGTGAAGGAAAATGGATAAAATGTAATTAACAGGAGAGCAAAAAACCCAATTAGAAATTAAAATAAAGACAATTCTATAATCAAGATAGATCAATACTGCCTTTGTACTACTTCCAGGGATGTCTCTTTAATGCCATCACTACACTCACCACATTTCCTTGGCCTAGAAAAGAACATAAGCCAATCACTGACTGACAGTGTTAGGAAGACATTTCCCATATGGGCTTTTTAGTCCACAATTATGTACTACCAGGTTTCTTGCACCTTCCTCTGACGCATCTGATGCCATCCATGATCAGAGATAGATCAGTCTGATCTGATATGCTAATTTCTATGTGAGAAGGTATGGCAGTTGTCCCAGTCATTGGCTGATTAGCCTAGGGAAGCAATCTTATGCCCCCAATCCCAGAAAATATATTTAAAAAGGGGATATGAGAGTCCTTTTACTTTATTAACTGCAGTATCCCTAGAAGATTATGCCAAAGAAATTATTTGTTTAAAAACAAAAAACTTACAGAAACTGGGGTGTGGTTAGGAAATTCCTTCCTCCCAAGTCCATTGGATATTTAAACATTAAGAAGAAGTATAGGTGTCCAACCAGATTTCCTATCAGCTCATTGATGATGCTGCAAAGCAAGGAGATAGATTTCAATTTCAGAACTTGTTGATTTCATGAAACCTTTCAGCTACTTTTTGTGTACCCACTAAAGTTGTCACAGGCATTAAAGCCTCATCTTCCCCTTACTCCCCACCCCAATAACACATTTTCCAGCTTATTGCGGGCTACCTCTTTGGTCAACTGCACTATCAGCATCAACACTTCAGCAAGCCATTCCAAAACCCTCCTTCCAGGCCTTCTCCAGCCAGTCGTGAACGATACAATCCCGTTAACACTCACACTGGCAAGCGGGCTTTATAGCTATCGATGGCTAGAACAGTGGTCCACATCTCCTGAAAAATTATTGCTATTTCCACTGGACAGCCTGCCCTCTGCTGTATGAAACTTGTCTTAGGCCCCTATTCAGCAGCTGGCCTTGGACTATTTTCTTCCATGTGTAGAAACAGCAAGTATCTAGCAAGCAGCAGTTTCCCGAAGTGACGGATGAGTCAAACATGAGGTAGAACCAGACTCTTACCACAGAAAATCCTGACTCCCCATCCACTTCTCTAATTAGCAGACCACATAACATTATTATTTGTATTACAGGGCCACCAAAAGATTGTACAAGAGACTGCAAGAACATAGATAATCCCTGCCCCAAAGATCTTACAGTCTAAACCAGGGGTTCTCAAACTAGAGGTTGGGATCCCTCAGAGGTCACGAGGTTATTACATGGTGGGTCACAAGTGGTTGGCCTCCGCCCCAAACCCCACTTTGCCTCCAGCATTTATAGTGGTGTTCAATATATTAAAAGTGTTTTTAATTTATAAGGGGGGAGTTTCACTCAGAGGCTTGCTGTGTGAAAGGGGTCACCAGTACAAAAATTTGAGCAACACTGGTCTAAACAGACAAAAGAACAACAAAATAGAAGCAGACTGCAGCATACTCAAAGGGATGGTAGGAAAGTGTCACGTTAGTTTGGAGTGCGGGGGAAGAGGGTAGAGAGAGAAGGGTTGTTGCTGTTTCTCTATTTTTCCCCTCATCATTAAATGCACTGGGAGGGGAGGATAGGCTTAGGGGAAAAGGCAGCAGGAGAAGAGTTAACAGGAGGAAGGGAGTAGGACGTAACTACTCCATCAGAGGCATTACGTAAGCCTGGGTTTTTAGGAAGAGCAATAGCTGCAAATCCTGATGGTTGAAGTTTTCCTTTTCAAGAATATCTGTACACTGAAGGATTAGGTTAACAAGAGACCGCATTCCTATTTTCCCATGTTTTCGACAAGATTTGAGTGTCACATTTATTTTATGGTTTAGTTTAAAGTCCTCCTCTATTAGACTAGCAATATGATTAATGTATTTTTGTATCAGTTGGCTTGAGGCCTCCTTATTTAGAAGTTATTGTTTCCAAACATCCTCTTAGTGGGCATAATATACAACTCTACGTGATCAAAGAAAACATTTATAGCTCATGTAAACAAGCACAATGAATACTTACGATCCTCCAATGATGTAGTTGAATCCCAGAATAACCCACGGTAGATAACAAGCCTAGCAAAAAAACAAACAAAACAGAGAAGTCAGGAACACTGAAGGAGAGTACAAGGCTGCACAAATTCCTTTGCATCTTCCATCAGTGTAATCACTGCATCTTTTAAACATAGTTACTAGACAAATTCTGGTAATTTAAAATGTGTTGGTTGTTAACTTAAGTCTAAGCATTTTATAATGTTTTACATTTATATAAAAACTAGGGCTGTCAAGTGATTAAAGAAGTTATTCGTGCAATTAATCGTACTGTTAAACAATAATAGAATACCATTTATTTAAATATTCTGGCTGTTTTCCACATTGAAATGAATATATCTGAGAATTATAACAAAGTGTACAGTGCTCACTTTATTTTTTTACAAATATTTGCACCGTAAAAAAAGAAATCGTATTTTTCAATTCATCTAATACAAGTACTATAGTGCAATCTTTATTACGAAAGTTGAACTTACAAATGTAGAATTATGTACAAAAAAAATACCTGCATACAAAAACAAAACAATGTAAAACTTTAGAGCCTACAAGTCCGCTGAGTCCTATTTTTTGTTCAGCCAATCACTCAGACAAACAAGTTTGTTTACATTTGCAGGAGATAATGCTGCTTGCTTCTTGTTCACAATGTTACCTGAAAGTGAGAACAGTTGTTCGCATGGCACTGTTGTAGCCGGCGTTGCAAGATATTTACATGCCAGATGCGCTAAAGATTCATATGTCCCTTCATGCTTCAACCACCATTCCAGAGGATATGCGTCTATACTGATGACGGGTTCTGCTCAATAGCTATCCAAAGCAGAGCGGACCGACGCATGTTCATTTTCATTATCTGAGTCAAATGCCATGAGCAGAAGGTTGGTTTTCTTTTTTGGTGGTCAAGTTCAATGCGGAAACTACAGGAGTGTTGCTCTTTTAAGACTTCTGTAAGCATGCTCCACACCTCATCCCTCTCCGATTTTGGAAGGGACTTCAGATTCTTAAACCTTGGGTCGAGTGCTGTAGCTATCTTTAGAAATCTCACATTGGTACTTTCTTTGAGTTTTGTCAAATCTGTAGCGAAAGTGTTCTTAAAATGAAGATGTGCTGAGTCATCATCCGAGACTGCTATAACGTGAAATATATGGCAGAATGTGGGTAAAACAGAACAGGGGACATACAATTCTCCACCCAAGGAGTTCAATCACAAATTTAATTAACACGAGCGTCATCAGCATGGAAGCATGTCCTCTGGAATGAAGGGGCTGAAGCATGAAGGGGCATACGAATGTTTAGCGTTTCTGGCACGTAGATACCTTGCAATGCCGGCTGTGAAAGTCCCATGTGAACACCTGTTCTCACTTTCTGGGGACATTGTAGATAAGAAAAGGGCAGCATTATGTCCTGTAAATGTAAACACACTTGTTTGTCTTAGCGATTGGCTAAACGAGAAGTAGGCCTGAATGGACTTGTAGACTCTAAAGTTTTGCATTGTTTTGTTTTTGAGTGCAGTTATGTAACAACAACAAAAATCTACATTTGTAAGTTGCACTTTCACGATAAAGAGATTGCACTACGGTACACTGTACGGTATGAGGTGCACTGAAAAATACTGTTTCTTTTGTTTATCGTTTTTACAGTGCAAATATTTGCAATAAAAATAATATAAAATGAGCACTGTACACTTTGGATTCTGTGTTGTAACAGAAATAAATTATTTGAAAATATAGAAAAACATCCAAAATATTTAATAAATTTCAATTGGTATTCTATTGTTTAACAGTGTGATTAAAACAACAATTTAACTCAAAAAAATTAATCACAATTATCTGGTGAGTTAACTGCGATTAAATCGACAGCCCTAATAAAAGCTATCAGTGTTTAAACAAATGTCTCCTTCATACTCAGAGGTATACGCCACTGCAGGTTTAAGTCTGAAGGGAAGTCCTAATAATACAAAACCTGTGGTATCCCAGTTGTTCCCAGAGTAACAGAAAACCACCAGAAAAAAAAAAAGCTAAGATGGAACTTCACTGCAGGCTCAAACAAAAAGAATCTGGGTTGCAGAAGAGGAAATTATTCAAAATATGAACATTTTACTGAGCAGTAGTGAAAACTCTGACTGATGAAGGAAATTGTTTATTGCAGAAAGGTGGCTTTTATTCAAGCTATTGCTGGCCAGAAAGTATTTTTATTTTGGTGTCAGTTTTTCAGACAAGTTGATTTCTATTTTGGGGGCACCTATAGCAGTTTTATACTGCAACAGCTAACACCATATGAGACACAGTGGGGACTGAACTCTCCCACCAGAAGAGGGTCAGGAGCTCTGGGAAGACAGCAAAACCTCTCTCTGGAGAGAGGATCTACTGTTTGTTGACAGCTTGTGGCTGACCCAGAAGTGACTGACTCCAGAAGGAACTTCATCTAGCCCCTGCCAATGGTAGCATGAAACTCTTTTAGACTTTGAGGGGAATCCCCGAAGAGAACTGTGCCAACAACCTGTTTGCTGTACCTTAAATCTGGTCCCAAACCAAAATGATACAATCATGTCTCTGTTCAGCTGGGCCCAGACATAAAGCACTGACATGATCAGGGGAATCATCAGCAACTGCAACACAAAGAAACAAAGCAAAAATTATTCCATCCACCTAAAACCTCTGAGGAACACAAACAAACAGAGGGCTAGCTTTAGAAATGCTTTGTTAGCATGATACATCAGCGCAGATCCTCTAACAACAACACTGCAGGCCTTTTCTGCATGTAAAGGCCCATGACCTAACAAGTTCACAAGGGTAGTGGTGAGCAAGTGAACCAATGAGTCATTCTGTTTTACAGTAGAAAACTGGTCTCATTAGCTTGCTGGGGCTGTAACCCCACTGGTAATGTACCTCAACTTATGTGTCTGCCAGAAACGTTACAGACTTCCCATTTCTTAGAAGACTTTAAAAATCTGATGTACATTTGTTTCAGGATTAGTTTCACACTTTCGATGCACAATCGTGATTTATCTCCGGGGATAGTATGGTGATTTGTCTCAGGGATTATCAGCAAAGTTTTATGCAAGCCACTAGAAATGCCATAGCAGGAGAGGAAGTGGGGAAGGAGAGTACAGAATATAAGAGAGATCAGCAGAAACACACAAGACTAAAAACAAATGTACCTCAGAAACAACATATCTGTGACTCAAAAGATAAGAAGTCCCCACCACCCAAAAAGTCACTTTAAGCCAACTGACCTGATCCAAGACTCTCTTATTAAGAGCTATTTTAATCATTTCTGCGCTATTCTCCCACTTTACATTTCTGAAATGAACCCTGGGTGGTCTTTGTCATAGAAACATGCACCATTTCATACACCCTTAAATTTTGCTTTTTAGATGATCAGAGCATTTGTAATGTGAATTCACCTAAAATGGGATTCCTTCTGAGGAGTCTCACTAGTGAACTCTAACCCAAGAACTGTTTTTTAGCTCAAAGGGTAAAAAAAGTAAATGGCCGTAATGTTAATCCATCAGCAGGGAAAATCAAGTCCATGGATGAAATCCTGGCTCTTTTGAGGTCAATGGCAAAACTCCCATTGACTTCAATAGAGCCAGAATTTCACCCCTTCATTCCTTAGTTGTGCAACTGAGTTCCACAATGCACCCATCCATGCCTGCTGTGCCACACGTTAATTATCTCTAGTTTACAGCAAAAAGATTAACAGCGTTTATTGCTCTTCTAAGACAGCCCCAGCAAGAGAAGTCAGGGATTTTCCAAAATACTGATGTGTAACCTAGGATAGCTAGATATACTTTAGTGACATTAAAAAAAATACTCTGCCTAGAAATAAAATGTAATATTATCAAGTTTCCTTGAAAAATTGTATCATGCTTACCTGCATGTCCATCACCAAGCCGGTTATCTTTCATTGGACTATTAAGGAAAATACAGTAAAAAAATAAGTGATAGACCAGGGTGATTTTTAAACTGATTTAGCTTTTAATTTTACTTTTAAAAGTAAACTTAGTGCTCCTGAAAAGTGACAGATTGACAGCCCTGGCAAATGAACTCCTCTAAGCATTCACAGAACAGATTCATTCCAAGTTTTCTCACGTTGCCCTGCCAATGGGACTCAATTATGACATGAAGTGACCCCACCTAGACCTGAGAGACCACGCTCACTTTTCATGCCCAATCGATCCTTTGCTTTGTGCCGAGATTAAGCAGGCTGGAGCTGGCCGTCCTTTTCAAAAAGCATGTTTAAAAGGACCAGAACTTCATCATACACTTGTCCTTCAGTTTGTTTAAAGTTATCAAGAAAAAATGCAGTGTGTCTAGCTCTGGCTGGGCGGCGCGGCAGCCAGACATACTGCTCTGCTGGGGCAGAGGAGTCCCAGAGGGCCGTCAGGGACAGGGAGCGATTGGATGGGGCGGAGATTCTGGGGGGCGGTCATGGGATGAGGGTGGGGTTGGATAAGCGTGGGAGTCCCGGGGAGGGGGGCTGTCAAGGGGCAGGGGTGTGGATAGGGGCCAGAGCAGTCAGGGGACTGGGAGCAGAGGGGGTTGGATAGAGGGTGGGGTCCCAGGAGGGGGTGGTTAGGGGACATGAGCAGGGGGGGTTGGATGAGTTGGAGGTTCTGAGGGGGGGGTGGGAAGTGGGAGGGGTCAGATAGGTGGCGGGGGCCAGGCTGTTTGGGGAGGCAGAGCTTTCCCTACCTGGCCCTCCATACAGTTTTGCAACCCCAGTGTAGCCCTCGGACCAAAAAGTTTGCCCACCCCTGTTCTACAGTCAGAATTCAGCTAACAGTTTTGTTGGTAGTGTTGCAGAATCCAGCTCATCTTCCAGTTGCTCTGTTGGCTCTGCGGGGCTAACAGCAGTAAAGATTCTCTCTATACACTGAAGTCAGCAGATATAAGAAAAACAGGGAGCACGACCATTGATTAAGAAGGTGGCATTTCTACATAGTAAGTCTCCTGACCATAACCAGAGTTTGTGATAAAGTCACATCTTCTGTTCCTTCTCTGGGTACAGTGTTGTCATAAGTGACCATACAGGGATAAAGAATTGCAGGAAAAGAGACTAACAGGAAAGGAGATTAATTCAATTTTAGGAAAACAACGTGGGGTAGAGTGAAGTAGTAGTGCCAGGGAGGCCATTAAAATACACCAGTGCAACTTCTAAAGCAGCAGAGAGGCACACTATCAGTGAACTCTGGGAAAGTCTGTACTGCTCTGATGTTCGTGTGTGTAAACAAAAACACAGTCTCCAAAGCTGTCAGACAAACCGGAACTTTGACCTAGCACAATTATAGTGTTTTCCCTCAAAAATAATCCCATTAGTTTGCTCTGAAGGGTAGGAGCCATCTTTTAATGTCTATGGAAAATTATATTTATGTGCTTTTAGCTAATAAAAACTTGTTTGTGAAACTGCCTTATATTAGGCATAAAAACACAAGAAGCAAAATGTGCCAAGAACTTGATGAACAGAAGGATACAACGATGCAAATCCAGTTAAACAGAAGCATGAACATATAATCCGCTGGCCTTCCATCAAAAGCACCTATAAACAAATAAAGCAGTTAGCAAAACAGTTGTCAAGATTTCAGATCACACTATATCCCCAAGGATTACCTCAGTTCTTGGTCAGTGGAAACAACACATGGTGCCAAATGCAATCCTCTTGTGTTGGAGTGTACCAGAATTGCAACATTTGAGAAAGTGGCATTTTCAACATGTGATCATTTAAAAGAACCTGATCGTTTTGTGAGCAAATCCCCAAATACTCCAAATTATTTTTAAAAAAATCTATCATTCTTTTTTGACTTGTTTGTACACAAATTGTAAGTTTACACGCTGCCTTTCTAAAAAAGAAAAACCTTCCTCCTCCCTCCCTAAATTGAAAGCTGACTGAGCTGATACAGCTGGATGGTGCTATCTTGCCTTGATGCTTCAAAGAACAGGCACAGTGGATGAGGGGAGACTGCATCAGTTACAGAATTGTGTCAGGGTTTGTTTGGTTTTTTGACACTACAGACGGTAAAAAAGCCAGTTATTTTTCACTGCAAATGACCTTCCCCGCTCCATTCCGCGACATGCAAGCTTCTTTCTGGGAGCGTTGGTAGGAAGGGACACAAACAGAGATAGGATTAGATGTTGGGGCATATATGGATATGACAGCACACAGTATGTATCAAAGGACATAACATGGCAAGTGAACATGCAAGTTTTCTGCCCTATCTTCCTTTGGCTTTCTTGCTTTCAAGAAGCTTAAAAATTAGAGCCTGGCAGTTATCTAAACCATAGGGGTTTTGTGGCTTAATTTACTTAAAAACAACAAACACCACAAAAAAAACTTTAAAGAAACCATAAAACAGTGTCCTATAATATAAACTCAAATAAATCTACAAGTTGAAAGACTTAAGACACTCAGGATACGTCTATACTACCCGCTGGATTGGCAGGTAGTATTCGATGCATCGGGGATCGATTTATCGAGTCTCGTCTAGATGCGATAAATCGATCCCCGAATCGATGCCTGTACTCCACCTCAGCCGGAGGAGTAAGTGGAAACTGCTGCAGCTCCCCCGTTGATGACTCAACGCTGTGAGAACAGCCAGGTAAGTCGAACTAAGATACTTTGATTTCAGCTACGTGAATAGCATAGCTGAAGTTGTTATATCTTAGTTCGAACCCCCCCGCTAGCGTAGCCCAGGCCTCAGTATATTGCATAAATGATGTGCACAGCTAGACAATTTCTAAAAAAGCCAATACCCTTCAGTGTGATTTGTACTTAACCACTAAGTGGAATTTTGACTCTACAAATCTTAACAGGTGTTTACCCAGTTTTTCATAACAAATCAATTACTGGCAGGGAGAGGTTAATTAGGAAGTGCACATGAACAGCAGCCTATGTACAAACATTAAGTTATGGTTCTACTCAAACTATAAAAACTGGTAACTTCTTCTTCAGCAATCTCCTCCCTGTGTCTATTTAATCATTTTAGTCACTAAAGTGAGAAGATGAGGAATTTGGTATTTTTAAGATTGCTGTTAGCCCTGCAAAGCCAACATAGGTGAATGAGAGTGAGCTGGAGTCTATTTCTTTTTGTGAATTTGAGTTGTTGATCAAGTTCCAGTTTCTAACATGTCCAAAGCTTTTGAGGAGAGTGAGGCTCCACATGTGTCACACAGTATAATTTGACTAGCAGACCCTTTGTTATTAGTGATGACGAACAAAAGAGAAACCATCCTGACCTTTAGATCCCAGGCTGAGTTTGCAGATCTGGCAGTCAAAAAGCAAGACTGGCTGGCTAGTTTTTTTACTTGTAAAGATGGGCCTTTTTAGGCGCCAATCCTGCACTGGGATATGCTACCATGGACCCTGGCATTTGTAAAAGTCCCACTGACTTTTTTGAAACTTCACATACATGTAGCTCTACATTATCAGATCCCAGGATAGGATCAAAACATAGGTGAGGATCTCATTGAGTCACACACACAGAGCACCACAATGATTCTAAAAAACAAAACAAAAAAATAGAACACTTGATTTGTTAAACTTCAGTATACATGCGCGGCCCATGAAAAGTGAAGTACAAAAGATAGAGTTCTGTTTATAAACATTTGAATTCCAATAGTACCTAGAAATTTCCTACAACTATGTTAAGTTTCCAAAATAAGAAAAGTATGTAGTGGTTGTTAGAAAGAGTAGCTATTAACATCTGAGGCAGTTAAAATGGGACACCATCAACTTTAAAGCTAATCATCTTTTAAAAGTTAAAAGTTTCATGCCCTTTCTCTGAGCCTTTTTTCTTATATCATATTCTTATTTTATTATATTTTTTTTTCTCCCTACTGTTGCTGTAGGAGAGATCCATTCAAACAAAAGGGGACAGTGACTGACAATGCCAGGGAAACTGATCATGACAAAATGAACAGACTGGAAACAAAAACAAAAAAACCCCAGAATGATACTTTTTCCTCTAACTTTTTTTTACTTGTAGTAATCTTGCGGTTTACTTGTAAGAATAAAACACACAAAAAAAGAACCCACCACCTCATTTATACATGGTTGCTTTAAATGCCTGAGAAAAATTAGCTCCTGATTTCTGTACCAGACAAAGTGACATATGTACCACTAAGGTCTGAAAGAACCACCTCATTATAGCCCCTTATTTTAGTTCCTTTTTCATTCTTGGTAGTGATGACAAAAGTCACTCTAACATCAGAATCTTGGTTTCCGCAGGAATTTAGGGAGGTAATTGTTGTTAACCAGTAACACGGGGATACAATGTACTTTCCTGCCTCTTCTAGAGTTTTGCAGTTTTTTTAAAAAACAATTTAGCATGAACTTTGAAATGCATCTTTAACATGAGTGAATGCCCAAAGCCATGCACAGCCCTTCAGATGTAGGCTATAAAGTCTTAACAAAGAGACGGCTAAGGGTGACTTGCTTAGTCTACAAGTACCTACATGGGGAACAAATATTTAATAATAGGCTCTTCAGTCAAGCAAAGGAAAGTGTAACAGTCCAATGACAGGAAGTTGAAACTAGCCAGAGTTGGACTGGAAATAAGGTGTAATTTTTTAAAGTTGAGAGTAATTAACCATTGGAACAATTTACCAAGTGTTTTGCTGTATTCTCCATCACTGATAATTCTGAAATCAAGGTCGGCTGTTTTTCTAAGAGAGATGCTCTAGAAAATATTTTGGGGAACTTCTATGGCCTGTGTTACACAGCAGGTCAGACTAGACAATCACAGTGGTCCCTTCTGGTCTTGGAATCTATGAATTCATAAACTAGCCCCAGGGGCCATTTACTTCCCTGAATCCCACTGATAACGAGCGTTGTGCTCACAGAGTGATAGCAGCACGGGTTTACATTATAAACAACCTGAAAATGTTTCACCAAAAGTTCCAATAGCACCCAAACAAGTTTTTAAAAGGGGGTAGAGGAGTTGGTGGAAGGGTACTGAACCAGTCAATTTTTTTTGTACTTCTACAAAAATCACTGCTAAGTTACATTTGTAGAACATTCATATTGCATCTTATCATGGTAGTACTAACCTGTCTTCCTACAAGTGGGATGTAGCTTATTACTAAAAATGTAAAATTTCATTTGACATTCAGTACTATACGTGCAATATAAAATATCTAGATTTCCCAATGAGACCTCATTGTTCATGGATGAGCTACAAGAGCACATACAACCAAGAACTGCAATACATGTATTTTATACAATGCTATCATAGATATTTTAAATATTTTGCTTTTTGGGGTTTGTTTGTTTGTTTTTAAACAAAAACATAAGCATTTCTTTCTTTGGATTTATTTTTAGTTCAGCCTGGTACCAAGCCAAGCATTTTTTTTACCCTTTAAGATGCTTGTATACAACCACTTGGCAAAGATGATGTTTACTATACACACCTTCTGCATACCAATGCTACTGCTTTGCTCTGATAGATGCTCTAAAAATCTGATCATTTCCAATTATTTTATAAGCATTAAGACTCACAACACACCACTCTTTACAAATGGGCAAACTGAAACAGACAAAGAGGTTAAGTGACTTGCCCAACATGGACTATCTCCCTCAGTGGTTTGGACTATGTCTTCTGGTTCCTTTATGTTTAGTGACCCTGTAACCATGCAAAAGAGTGGTAGAGTCCCCTCCTACTGCCCCAAATCCAACAACTAAAAGTCCCAATCCTTAGTCATATGAGTGGTCCCACAGAATGGCTGCAGGACTGGGTCTTAAGTGACTAGAAACCCAAAAGTCACTTCTAGAAAACAGAGGGAAGTGTCGTGAATTGATTTTTAAAAAAATTCCATTTTCTATTGATTAAGTGAACAGAAAGGCATGCACATTGCTATCTTTCTCTTTCAGAGCTTTGCCTGAGTCAGAGTCACTGATCATTCCCACAAGCTATTCTGAATGGAATTGTATATATGTAATGTTCAATCTCTTTGCTAACTCATGTTAAATCCTACAGCATGCCCATACTGCAACTATTAACATACCTGTTTCTAGTCGTGATGAATACTGATACAAAAAATATAAGTTCACCAAATAGAGAAATCCAGTTCCTGGGCCCACTGGGAAGTAGAATGTTGCAGTTAATGGCCTCCAGATCTGTCCAGACCAAAAAAAGTGAGTGCAGTTATATAAATTAATGAATAATCTTGATGTTCCATTTTTAGATTAAGGAGCAAATTTAAGATTCCCATGCATCAAATTTTTTATTCAGTGATATCACTTCAAAAGCCCTTGTATCTTACTGCGATGATCAATTAAGCTACTAAAGTTTTATGAGTAGTTTCCAGATACAGCAGAGTTGGCTTCCAGAAGGGATCCAGAGAACAAGACAAGTCCTCACAACTGTTCAACACTATTTTAAAGGCATCCAGCCAGAATCCTTTCTACTTGGTCCAATGGAAGGCAACATTGAGCAGGAAACTCATACAATAACGTTCCGAGTGTAATTTCATTCAGCTAATATTGCACACTATTTTTAGCTTTATGAAAGTCCCTGTCTAGCGACATCATAAACAGTCTTTAACCAGGTGGCAAACAGTAGTCAGCACAGAAATAATCTTGCCGCTTCTGAGTTGACATGAGACACTCCAATCTGCAACATTTCAGAATGATGTGTTCAGATCCCAGATTCCGTAAATCAGCAGGGACTATTAGCAATAGAGATACAGGACTCTTACTTCACAGTAACCACTTTGGGGCTGATACTTGGAACAAGGACAAGCTGCAAAGGGAATTGTGTTCAGCCCTTCTCTGTCAGACACACCATGAGCATGATGGTATAGGATCCACATCCTTTAAGGAGGCTCTTTCTCCTCCTTCCCCGGTTTTTCAGGGAAAAGGAGAGGACAATTCCTATCATATACACACACACAATGACCACTGAAGCAATTGTTTCCTAATACAAGAGATCATCCAGTGTGGGACGAAAGCAGCCAGAACACTGACCCCAACAAGTGCTTCCTTGACCTGGGCCCCCTCATCTATAAGTAGAGATGTAGCCCACCACTGGGGCCAACCCAAGTGCCAGCTCCCACTGCTTGGCATGCCCACACCTTTACTACAAAGATGAGCTCCCCCAAGTAAAAGCAGCAAAGAGTCCTGTGGCACCTTATAGACTAACAGAGGTTTTGGAGCATGAGCTTTCGTGGGTGAATACCCACTTCGTGGGATGCATGTAGTGGGAATTTCCAGGGGCAGGTATATTAGTAGATGGCCTGGGTACCAGGCCAGGGCACCTGGACCTAGTGCCCTGTTACCAGAGAATGGAAACTTAGGGAGCAGGGCTGCGATTCAAACCCGTGCCTGCCGCTCCTAGCCCACAAGGGCCCTTCAAGCGTGAAAAGACTACACATCCCAGCAGGCACAGCATCACCCTACTGCGCCTCCCAACACGCAAAGCGCTCCCCAGCGTGGCCCGCCTACAATTCCCGGCAAGCGGAGCGCAGCCCCGTGCCGAGCTCCCTTACCGCTCCGGCGGCGCGCTGCATGCTGGGACTTGGAGTCCACGCCCTACCTGGAAGCGGTTGATGAAGGCATCGGGCCATAGGACGAGATAGACGGGGCTGACGAGGCCTAGCTTGCCGATCAGCGGCACCGCGATGGAGCTGGCGAACCAGTAGCGGGTGATCAGAGGGATGCTCCGGAACCAGTCCCCCAGGTCCGACATCTCTCCGAGCTCAGCCGCCGCCGGAACCTCGCTACACACCGGCCACCGAGCTACCGCGAGGTCGGGGAATCCAGATCGCGCCTGGGCCGGCCTCCGCCTCCCGCTGGAGCTGCCGCAGCCGCCGGGCAGCAGGGCGTGTGGTGCAGGCGCCGCCGAATCGACTCGTAGCCAGACGTGGCTCGTGCGAATTCGGCCAACAACAGCTACTTCCGGTTCCCGTTCCCACACCTCGTCGTCGCAGCTGTCACTGCATCGGAAGCGCCGGAAGTCCCGCCTCTTAAGGGGACAGTACAACTCCCCCCAATGTGCGCTACTTAGTTGCCTTCTTCCCGCCGCGGGCAGCAGGATGACGTGACATCCAGCCCCGTCGTTCGTCCCTCCCTCCCCCTTGCGGTGTATAGAGTAGCTCATTGCTGATGGATTGCTCAGCAAGTCTCGTTCCGCTATCCCCAGTGATGCAAATGCTTTCTTGTTTGCATCACACTAGAAGCAGACCTGGAAGAATATGGATGGGGGACCAGATGTCCAGATTTTATAGGGACAGTCCCAATTTTGGGGTCTTTTTCTTATATAGATTCCTATTACTCCCCCGCCCCCATACCGATTTTTCACACTTGCTGTCTGGTCGCCCTAAATATGGATGAGATCAGAGAGCGCAGCAAAGAGTCCTGTGACACCCTATAGACTAACACGTATTGAACACCCACTTCGTTGGATGCACCGGCTGCATAGATCAGAGAGATATTCCATATATGGGGTGCAACGTAGATTTTTTTTGTCATTGACAATAGTAGGAACAAGACAGTACCGGGTTTACAATAGCACTGGGCACAGACTCCAAAGGGGTCCTGGCTCAGCCTGCTCTTGGGGCAGGGGGTGAGGCAGGATGGGGGGCTGGGAGCACCCCCAGGCCCCCAGCCCTGACTCCTGCACCCCCACAAACATACCCAGCCCCCCTGTGCCCTGACTCCTGAACCCCCCACATTCCCACTTGCACCCCTCACACCAAACAGGAGCTGCCCCAGGTAAGCGCTCCACACCCCAACCTTCTGCCCCAACCCCGAGCCCCCTCCCTCACCCTAACTCCTGGCCAGACACTGCACCCCAACCTCCAGCCTGCTCCTGCATCCTAACTTCCTCCCAGACCCTTCATCCCCAGCCCTAAGCCCCCTCCTGCACTCTAAGTCCTGGCCAGACTCTGCACCCCAGCGTTTAAAAAAAAATTATAAAGCACTCTAATCCAAAGCACTTTACAATAGTTAGGTAACCGTACAAACAATATTTGGAAAAATCATTAAGTGGTCTGCCAAGACCCTCAACGATTTTCAAGTGGTCTGTGGAAAAATAAGTTCCACTACAAAAACAATCAAGGTACCTCGCCTTATTTTCATGTACTTGCTGTTATTTATAGGAGGAGGATGAAGAAAAAAAGAATGAAAAACGGGGTGGAGGGAGGAGATAAGAGAGAATGTTCTTTTTCTTGGCTGAGTCCCAAGGAGGGGCCCCAAAAATGAAGCTGAGCACAGGGCCCCACTAACTCTAAATCCGCCACCAGTGCCGCCCAGAGGATTCAGGGGGTCTGGGGCAAAGGCACCACCCACTGCGGCGTTTGTACTCACCCGGCGGCACTTCGGGTCTTCGGCGGCACTTCAGCGGCGGGTCCTTCACTCGCTCTGGGCCCCTCTCCATCCAGCCCAGTGCAAGGACACTGTACACAAACCAGCAGTTGCCAGATGCACACTGGCCCACCCAGCCCTGTGCTGCCAGCGGGCCTTTTCCCCTCGGGGGTGGGCCCATGACGTGCCACACAGCCTCCAACTCCCTATGTCCAGTGTCCCCTGGAACTGGTGTGCCCAGCAGCCCCCCCCCCCCCACAGACCCTCCACAACAAATGCAGAGCAGCATGCACACCACCACCCCTGTCCAGCACCCTCCCACAAACCCGCATCACTACTGCCCAGTGCACTTCCCCACGGCCCACCACCACAACTAGACAGACCTCTTTCACCGACCCCCAAAAGACCCCCCCAATGGCCAGTAGCCCCCTGACACACCTCCAGAGACGCACTCCCTCACACCCTGCCCCCTGGTCACACTCACCGGCCCTGTTGGAAGGTGATGGTGTTTGCCAGGTTGAGCCAGCAGCGCAGCCGGGGTCGGTCCAGTGACAGGGCAGGGAATCACTCCGTCCTCTTGGGAGTGGTGCAATTAGCCAGGCCAGAGTCTGCCCCCGTCCTGGCCAGACTCCCTCAGGACCCACTTGCCTGGAGATAGGGTGACTATCAGGGCCGGCTCCAGACCCCAGCGCGCCAAGCGCGCGCTTGGGGCGGCATTTTGCCGGCAGGGCGGCAGGCGGCTCCAGCGGACCTTCCGCAGTCATGCCTGCGGGAGGTCCACCAGAGCCGCGGGACAGGTGGACCTGCCGCAGGCATGACTGCGGAGGGTCTGCTGGTCCCGCGGCTCCGGTGAACCTCTGCTCCACCGGAGCCGCGGGACCAGCGGACCCTCCGCAGGCACGTCTGCAAGAGGTCCCCCGGAGCCGCGAGACCGGCGTGCTTGGGGCGGCCAAATTCCTAGAGCCGCCCCTGGTGACTATATGTCCCCGTTTGGCCAGGACAGTTCCCTTTTTAAGCTCTGTCCCAGCCATCCTGACTTTTTTTCCCATCTAATCACTGCCCACATATGGTATACCCTCACTACTCTGAGCTGATTTCCAACTTTTATGCTCAGTACAGGAAAACAAACATTGAGAGGTAAGCTGTGCAGGAGTGTAACGATGCTGGTTCTGGCGGGACCCAACTGAGAGTGCCAATGCAGGACAAATTGCTTAAAGCAGGGCAGTTACAGCCCAAGGCTGTTTTTTTTTCCACCTCTAAGGCAAACCAAACCAGCCAGACAGGGAGGACTTTGGTTTTACCCCACTGGCTAACCACAAGTCACACAAGAAATTCCCTTATACACTCTAGTTTCCCAGTATCATCACCAGTGCCGCTTGTTATGGGGACATGATTATGAAAACCAATACCCCAGTAAAAGAAAAAAGGTTCTCTTGATCCCAAAGGACCAAGCCCCAGACCCAGGTCAATATACAAATCAGATCTTACCCACAAATCACGCTGTTGCCAGTCCTGTAGAATCTAAAATCTAAAGGTTTATTCATAAAAGGAAAAAAATATAGATGAGAGCTAGAATTGGTTAAATGGAATCAATTACATACAGTAATGGCAAAGTTCTTTGCTCAGGCTTGTAGCAGTGATAGAATAAACCGCAGGTTCAAATCAAGTCTCTGGAGTACATCCCCTGCTGGGATGGATCATCAGTCCTTTGTGTAGAGCTTCCGTTTGTAGCAAAGTCCATCCAAAGGTATGAAGCAGGATTGAAGACCAGATGGAGGAGCTGCAGCAACTTTTTATATTCTCTTGCCAGGTGGTTTTTCTTTCTTTGTTCCAAAGACAAGCATTCCATCGCATGGCATGGAAAAACCTCAGAGTTCTGTCCATAGGCAGGTCCATGCATACCTTACTGAGTCACAAGGCATGTCTGCCTTCTCACAATGAGTCAATTGTATATCTGATGGTCCTTAATGGGACATCAAGCAGGCTAGGCAGAGCTGACACCAACTTGTTTGGGATGTCACCCAGAAGGAGAGCATAAGTTTGAAATACAGACAGTACAGAGCCAATATTCATAACTTCAACTACCAAAATAATACACACATACAGAGAGCATAATCATAACCAGCCAACCATAACCTTTTCTTAGACACCTCATTTGACCCTCTTTATACAAGATTTGGTGCGACCACATCAGGGACCTTGGTTGCAACCATGTTCTATACAGTCCCAGTTCAAGTCAATAACGTGACAAGGAGTCATCTCCTTTCAACAAGAGAAGGCCCCGAGACATCAGACAAGCCACTGTGGATCATCTGTGGACAAAAGACTTGGTTGATTGCTCCCCGTCACACACCCACGAGGAGGTGGAGACCTGCACAAACACTTGCCCCATCAGTTTGAGCTCGGGGTGGGGGGGAATAAAAATCCTTGTGGAGAAGAAACTGTTGTCCCTATGCTGCTTGGACTTCAGGGAGATGGCACGCCTTCTAAGCATAAGCAAGGGATCCTGGCTGTTTGGCGAGGATAGCCCTAAGGGACATACAGAGCTTGCATGTTACAGCAGCTTCTACTACTTTTTGAAACCTCAGACTGTAACTCCTTTGTATGTGTATGTTTACCTGCTTTAACTTGGTAAATTGTAATTCCATTGACTTCAATTGAAGTTGTGTGCGCAGCACCTCTAAAAGTTATGCCCTAGGAGTCTAAGCATGGGTATCCAAAACCAATGGTCACTCTTGAAAATGTGGGCTGTTGAAAATGTGCCTTTTTCCTCATCTGTAAAGTGGAAATATTAATAACACATACTCAGAGGGATTCTGTGGATGTTTCTAAAGAACAAGGAGATCAATAGATCTCAATGGAAAATGTAAAGGAATATTTTGATGCCTGGATATTACTGTGATGAGCACATTAAAGATGTGTGAAATTGATTAGGAAGAACTTTTTCCATTTCCTTTTGTAACATGATATAGTTAAATTAGCCACACTGTGACTAATATCCATGTTGCATGTATATCCCAAGGCCCCAGTCTGGCAAAAAAACATCTATTTTAGGGGTTTACTTGTCATTTCTTTTAATCTCCCTTGATTTTGTTTCCATATTGTAATAGGGGGATTATATCTGACAAGCCACAGTACAGAAATAGTATGTTGCTGCCAGCCAACATATTGTCTTCCTTGGTGATTACAAAGAACCAGTGGAGAACCCCCTAAATCACAATGAAGCAAGCTTTTTTAAAAAGAAAGCACCCAGGCCCAAATCTCATCGGCTTTACCCAATCCCTTGAGTCCAACTTCATTAAAAAAGGAGGGAGATAATAGGCAAGTGGTGGAAGATAAGATTCAGGCTCTGCAGGCCACTACTGTTTTATTATTCAGCATGCTTGGAGGCCTGTATTCAAACAGTTATTGTTTGTGGAGAGCAAAGAAAACCAGGGCAGGAGTGTCCCCTGGGGGAAGCTTGGCTGCCTTCCTCAGCCTCCTGACCTGCTCCCGCCCTCTCATACCTTCCCTCTTGCCCCGCCCACTCAGCTCAGGCCGGAGTCGCTGGCCTTTCTGTCTGTCAAACACCCACAGCCTCACCCAGCCCACAAAGAGAACTACAGTTCCCGGCAGGCGCCAGTGCTTCCGGGATGCGTGGCCTGTTCCATTATCCCAGGGGTGGAGGTTAGGGAGACTCTCCCACCAGTGTGCTGCATTCATGAGGTCCAACGGACTGTACCATGGTTCGCACACCCCCTAGGCTCCCGTCCCGCCCCCCGCGCCGCGGCCGGCGGGAGAAGTGGCGGTTGGTGCGGAGCCGCCTCGGGGCGCGTGCTGGTCGGTGTAGCTGTGGCGGAGGGAAGCGCCTCCCGCCCCTCGCTGCGTGAGGATGCAGAGCTCCGACCTGGGCAACAGGGAGCGGGGCAAGCTCTGGCACCGCAAGCCCGCCCCGGCCGCGCAGCAGGGGTAACCGGGGACAAGTGACGGGGCAGGGCTCGGAGGGAGGGAAGGGGCAGGTGGGAAGAGGAGACCCCGGGGTAGATGGTGATAAGCTGCCCAGGACGAAGGCCTGTCCCTGCTGCTGGCTGTAAGGGCGCAGCCAGGGGGTGGGGGCTGGTGGGGAAGCCCCTGCGCAGGTCTCTGAGGACCCATCGTGAAAGAGGCAAACATCAAGGGGAGGGATAGCTCAGTGCCTTGAGCACGGGCCTGCTAAACCCAGGGTTGTGAGCTCAACCCATAGAGGGGGCCACTTAGGGAACTGGGGTAAAAATCTGGCTGGGGATCGGTCCTGCTTTGAGCAGGGGGTTGGACTAGGTGACCTCCTGAGGTCCCTTCCAACCCTGATAGTCTATGATTCTATCAAAAGATTTCGCCCCAGGCCAGAGGGCTTGTAATTCTTTTATTACTGAACTTATGCTGGCACTTAGCGGCCTTGCTCATGGAGCTGGTTGTGTTAGGCGCTGTACAAACAGAATAAAGCCAGGCTCGGCCCCAAGGAGTTTCTGGTCTAAGCGCAAGACCAAAGACATCAGACGGATACCGACAGATGGGAGAGCAGGGAGAAACAATGAGGCAGTATGGGTCAGCATGATAGGCCTTGGTCTCAGCACACCCCTTGTCCTAACTGTTGCTAAGTATTTTGTAGGCCTCATGGCCAAGAAGAGTTATAAAGCGGGATTTGAAGGTAGATAATGAGCTAGACTTGCAGATTGTTTACAAGAACACCACCTCCTGCCTTGTGGGGCAGCACGGGAGAAAGTACAAAGGTGCTTGTCTGAAAATTTCACATACGCAGAGGAGGCTGGCGCTTTGAGCTGATTGGAGGTGAGCCTCAGCAGCTCGATAGTGCTTGAGAGATGTTAGCGAGGGTGGGGATTGAAAACAAGCATCTTATGTTTGATGCACTAGAGAAGAAGGAGCCAGTGGAAGGGCTCAAAGAGAGGGGTGACGTGGTCAAAGTGATAGGCTAGGAAAATAATCTTAGCAGTAGCATTCTGTGTGGATGTGAGTGGGAGAAGATTGCATTTGTTAGGGCTAGAGAGAAGGATGTTGCGGTAATCAAGATGCGAGATGAGAGCCTGGACCAGAGTTTTAACTGTGTCAGTGGATAGGAAAGGCCATATTTTAGAGATGTTATGCAGAAAGAAGAAGTTATCAGTTGAAGATGACACACAGGTTACGGTCCTGAGTGACACACAGGATGGTGGTTTTGTCCATAGGGATCAAGAAAGGAGATAGTGGGGAGAGTTTGGGGGAGGAAAGTTAGGAGCTCTGTTTCAGTCATGTTCATCTTAAGCTGGTAGCTGGACATCAGCAAGGAGACATCAGAGGGACAGTAGCATTCGCTTATAATTTCCAAACATATTTTCAAAACTCCAGCCTACAAGGATGTTTGTTACAAACCAAAGCAATATCTCATACAAATAATAACAATATCCAACATATCTGCCTAATTATGGTCTCTTCTCTGTGGTCTTGTTACTTACTGCAGCCCTTGCCCTTGCAACTTCCTACTCCTCTCCTGCTGACTCCTATCCCATTGTCCAACGTTATCTCTTATTGTGCTGTATGTAAATTTAGGATAAGGTCTTGCAAATACTTTTAGATGGGCAGCACTGCATCTGTGCAGAGCCATTTCCAAGATCTAGCCTAGTCTGTAATCTCTTTCAGCAGAGAAGTGTCATGCACGTGCACAGTACTGTATGAATAATACATGTCCTCCACAATTAGAGATTTCTCAAAATCAGGTACTACATTAGGATACTATTTGTTTATCCCTCATGCACACCAGACCATGCCCTGAGCAGTCAGGAGTTTGAACAACATAAGACATTCTGTGATCTTGCAGACTGTGGAGTTGAAATTATGAAGAAAAGCACAAGACCCTGTGAAATGGGAATGATTAGAAAAAAAAGAAAAGACCCATTGGCAGGCTTAGTAAGAAAAGACCCTGAATCCTCAAGATCGGGGTTGTTTAAAGATGTGGCCTGGAGAGAAATCCCCTCCTATGGGCCCTCTGATCTGGCACCAAGGAGAGACAGGGCCTGTGTGTTTATATCCCCACAGGACATCTGTCAAACGGATTCGCCCTCAACAGGATGATCCAGGCGTGGTGTTTAAAAATGACAAACTTCCTGAAGCAAAATAAACAGTTCTAATAGTATTGCAGTAAATTAATGTGCAAATTATTTTGAGGCATCATCAGTGTGAATAGCAAAAATATGCATAATCTAATTTTTAAAAATTGCATTAGACAAAATTGCTTAGAAAGTTACCAAGAAAGTTTATTAGAAATATAGGCATGTGATGATAGAGAACAAGTGCAAAAGATGAACTGGTATAACTAGCATGTATATTGTATTCAAAAGCTGAGAAACTTTTTGTATAATGGTTAGACATAGAGGTTCTGATTGTGACTCTATAAATAGAGTTTATTATCGGTTTGTTTTTTATTCCACTTAGAATGTAGCTGGGTTTCTTTATTTTCAGAAAAGAGTTTGGGTGGGGAGGTCAGTTAAAGAACGAATCTTCTGTAAATATCACAGACTAACACAATCAGTCCTGTGAAAAGTTGGCTTTTATTTTTTGATGTTGGGGTAATTTTTCCATTGTACTTTTTTAATGGTATTCCTGAGATTCTCCCATGATTAAAATATTACCAGTTATTCTAATAAGAAACCTAAAATAAATAAGCTTAAAGTCCATCTGGACTCATTCTTATTGACCCTCACTTCTTTTCTAAAAATAATAGTTAGAGCAAAGGTAAACTTAGCAGGCAAGTCACAGTAAAGGCAGCCCTTGCCTCCTCCTGTCACCTGGCCCATCTCTTTTGCCCTCTTGAAGGCCTTCTTATCTGGAGAAGAGAGGAGCCTGGGCCTCTCCTTTCCCATTCTATTGATTCCACTGCAAACTGTAGTGGTGAATCCCTCTTTGAGAGATGCCCTGTGGGGTATAATCACACAGACTCTGTCTCCCCTTCCCACTTGGTGGTCGATCAGAGGGCCCCTCAAAAGGGATTTCCCTCCAGGCAATTGCCCCTGATTCTTGAAGGGAGGGTCAGACCCCTCTTCACCCTCTTACCCCAATCTTTTGGTGCTAGCTGCTGCTTTTTAGACTACCAGTATCTCTTTGGCTGCTGCTACTGCTCCCATCCCCTGCTAATGTACAAACCCAAAGGATAGATACCTGTGAAAGACAGAAATGGTAGAGAGCCAGTATGGTCTCATAACATCTTAAGTTATTAGTGTGACGTGACAGAGATTAGCCTGACTCTAATTTTTAAGAACATAGATAAAAGTTGTCTTCAGTGATTCCACCCCCACAACATATAATTCCTGATTCCACCTAATCTAAATGAATTTTTCTCATGAATCATAGCTACTTTTCAGTTTTTCATTAGATTTCTTTACAGAAGGTCTATTTACTGCTTGTCAGACAGCGAATAATCTCTTGTGTAATACACTTTAAAAAACTTTTACAAGCGTGTGTTCTTCCTCAAAAGTAAATGTCTAATCAGAATTGCAAAAACATAACCTAAGAATGTTTTTATATTGGATATATTTTAATGATTGTAGAGAAAAGTATGCTAAAGATGGTATAATAAAGTGATTTGTTTGCTTTCCTCATAGAGTCATAGTAAACATTATTCACAGTGCCACAGGATATCATTCAAAGACCATACGTTTTCTGAATGTGGCCTTTGACAGTTCTGGAGATTCTTTACTTGCTGGAGATCACCAAGGGAATATTTATGTTTTTGACTTGACAGGAAACAGGTAAACGTTTCTCTTGCTGTGTGGCTCTCAGTTACTATTTTTGATAATCTAGATTGTTGTCTAACAGTCAGTTTTTTGCAACACTCCTCCCACTTAAGACACCCGTTTCTGTTTGATAAACAGGGTTTGTTTTGCCTGGGATTGGTGGGGAGGGGAAGGGAAGGGAAGATTGCATAAAATTTTCTTTCACAAGGTAAAGTATGTTCAAACTGATTAGCATATTTAGTTAATTGGACACTGAGTTGAAGTGTTTCTTACACTATTGGACTATTGTTGGTTTTTGTTTTTCTTTTTAAATAGATTCAGTCTTGTTCAGCGAACCATGCAGGCTTGCACTGCTTTGGCGTTTAATCTTCGCAGGAAGACTGAATACCTTGTGGCTTTAGCAGATTATTCCATTAAATGTTTTGATACAGGTAAGACATTTAAAAATCTGACTAGAAAAATAAGAATAGCTATATTTTCATAGCAAATCCATATCACAATTAATCAAGCACAATAGTTATTTCTGATCTGATTAGCAGTTAAATGGCTAACAATATTGCCAATTAGTTGTTCAGAAGTTAATCTTCAGAGATGATGTTACTTCCCCCCCCCTCCCATTTAAGAAGTGCATTCTTACTGCTACTGTTTCAGACAATCTGGATTTAGACTCTCTTAGTTAAGTAGTGGAAACCAACCAGATATAGTTCTGGACTTTGGTATTCTTCCACCAGTATAATTGCTGAGGATCATAACCAACTGTAGAACTAAATAGCTATTAATCAGGTTATAAAGACGTATATTCTTAAAAAAACTAGCTTGCAAAATGGTGAAATAGAAGTATGAAAATGTGTTAAACTCCCAGGCCTAAAAAATTAATCAGGATGTTGCATCTGAATGTAAAGGTTCCTGTGATCATAGCCTGCTGTTCATTAAACCAACCTTCCTTGTATGTATAAATAGTAACTTCAATACTCACTCATTTCACCCACAAGTTAAAACAAGTGTAGAATCCTGACTTAAGCCTGCAAAGTATGTTGTTTTTTGGCTGGGGGCGTGGTGGTGGTTTAATATTGATGTTCCCACTGGCAAAGTCTGCCTAGGAGGCATATCCAGCTTGTTTGGTGGGCCCCGTTCACAACTTTTAAGACTGATCACTGAAGACACATTAAACAAGTCTATGCAAGATAGCTTATGAAATAACTTATGAAATCCTTTATTTCCCACTGATCAGCAGGATGTTTTTTTCCATAATGTATAGGAATTACATGAAGGACAACTCACTTGTTCCTCATTTGTTGGATAGTGATGATAAATAAAGATACATGAGGCATTCTCGAGGCCACACCCTTCATATTGTTTGCACTGAAAAATACTAGCACTTGTTGCTTCACTTTGCATAACTTTTTAATCAATTTCATTTACACCATAGACACCAAGGAGCTAGTTAGTTGGATGAGGGGACATGATTCTTCAGTATCTTCAATCTCCGTCCATGGTTCAGGCAGATATGCCATTACTACATCCACTGATACAGCACAATTCTGGGATCTCGATACCTTCCAAAGAAAAAGAAAGTTGAACGTCCGCCAATCTGTGGGGATTCAAAAGGTCAGTAAAGAGTCATTGTTAAACAAAGGGTATATAAACATACCTGAGAATACAACTATATACTAAAATCAGGAGTACTTAAAAATATTCTTTTAAAAAAAATAGATCAGTCTTTTCTTTGTCCTTTAATCATCTCAGCTTTGCCATCAGATCTCACAAGATAGGGTTATGAGACAGTAGTTGTGGAGATCTGCAAGGAACACCTAAGCACTGCATAAAGTAGTAATGTTTCATCAGTATTGAAGCAAAGTCAAAGCACAGTGTTGGGAGGGCACTATGTGGCAGGAGATTCATTTGAAAGACTGTACCTTAAGACGGAGGTCCTCACCACTTATGGCCATTGAAAACCCATGACACTTTTTCTGAGAGTAGGGCTGTTAATGCCGGTTTCTTTACTGGATTCTAGTAGGGCTGTTATATTCTGGAAGTCACCCTGTAGCTTCAGTTATAGCAGGGGTGGCCAACCTGTGGCTCCGGAGCTGCATGCAGCTCTTCAGAAGTTAATATGCAACTCCTTGCATAGGTGCCAACTCTGGGGCTGGAGCTACAGGCACTAACTTTCCAATGTGCCAGTGGTGCTCACTGCTTAACCCCTGGCTCCGCCCCAGGTCCTGACTCCACTCCACCTCTTCCCCCAAGGCTCCTGCCCCTTCCCCAGAGCCTCCTGTGCCCTCACTCCTCTTCCTTCCCCCCCCTCCCCTGAGCCTCCTGCACGCTGTGAAACAACTGATTGTGGCAGGTGGGAGGCATGGGAAGGGAGAGGGAGGCGCTGATCAGTGGAGCTGCCGGCGGGCGGGAGGTACTGGGGGTGGGGCTGGGGGGGAACTGATTGGGAGGCTGCTGACATATTACTGTGGCTCTTTGGCAATGTACATTGATAAATTCTGGCTCCTTCTCAGGCTCAGGTTGGCCACCCCTGAATTAGAGGTACATCTTTCACTTCACTTCCTGTCCTAAAACTGTTGTTTAGTGAGCGCTGTTCAAATAATTGTCATGTTTATCCCAGAGGTGTCTGCACTTCATTAGGGGATGAATTTGAGATATCCCTTATAAATCAGCAAGTAATTGTAGTGTATTCCACATTTAGCGTATGTGAGTGGCTAAAGTTTTCTGCCAATAGCTTTTGGAATTTGGTAGAATCCATGAGTTTCCATGTTGAAATAAACCATTAATATAATAAAATAATGTAACCATGCAGTACAAAGATAATGGGGCTGAGCCAAAAGCCCTTGAAGTTTATGGATGCCTTCCATTGATTTCAGTAGGACTTGAATCAGACTCAGCATAAGGAAATTCTCTGAAGAATGGTTCTTAGGTCTCTTGTGGGTTATGCTGTCACTTCAGTAGAATTATTTCTCTGTATTTGATTATCCGTTATTGTTGTATTACAAATTGTCAACCATGTAGTATTAGGTATATACAAATTTTGAAAATGCGAAACGAAGCTTCTATTTTAAAATGCCAGCTCAGCCGAAGTTCAGGAATTTGTCTTTGTCGTTGTAGTCTGTGTACATATTGTGGACACTTTAGATGACTATTGTTTTTAGCTACATAGTGGCCATTGTAATATGAGTGTATTGCAGAAATTAACATGAATTGTTTCATTGAAATGGCACAGATCAGACCCACCTCACCATCTGCCATTCCTTTCCATGAATGAGATAATTGCTTTCAGACTGTGGTCCAAATTAAGGAAAAGCCAGGGTGATTAATGTTGCATCCTAAACATAAGGTAAACTTGGGCCTGGTCTACACTAGTCTGTTATTTCGGAATTAGCCGAGTTAATTTGAAAAAAAAATGATTCCGTTCACATAACCAAACTGGCTTTTTCGATTTAAAGGGCTCTTTAAATCGATTTTTGTACTCCACCTCGGCAAGTGGAGTAGTGCTTAAATCGAGATCGTAATCCCAGCTTAAAGGTATTGTGGACGCAATTTGACGTTATTGGCCTCTGGAAACTATCCCAGAATGCTCCCTTGTGACCACTCTGGACAACACTCTCAACTCCGATGCACTACCCGGGTGGGCAGGAAAAGCCCTGGGAACTTTTGAATTTCATTTCCTGTTTGGTCACCATCAGCACAGGTGACCGTCAGCACAGTCCACCATCACAGGCAACCATGCAGAGTCCACCATCACAAGAGATCACGCAGTCCCGGATTCGCAGACGAGCTCCAGCATGGTCCGAACGGGAGGTACTGGATCTCATTGCATGTTGGGGAGATGAGTCTGTTATGGCAGAACTACGTTCCAAAAAAAGGAACGCAAATACATACGGTAAAGTCTCCAGGTCCATGACGGAAAGAGGCTACTCCAGGGACACAGAGCAGTGTCATACAAAAATCAAGGAACTCAGGCAAGCATACCAAAAATCCAGGGAGGCAAACGGGCGCTCTGGGTCACAGCCCCATACATTCTACTTCTACCGTGAGCTCCATGCAATTATGGGGGGTGACGCCACCACTACCCCACCACTGTCTGTGGACACCTGCAAGGGGGGAGTTGCATGAGCGAGGAGGAAGAGTCATTGGAGGATGAAGAAGAGGAGGAGGAGGAGGACAGTGCACAGGCGGCAAGTGGGGAATCCGTTTCCCCCCCTGCCAGGAACTATGCTTAACGCTGGAGCCAATAGCCTCCCTTGACTCCCAGCGCGGGCTCCCAGACCATGACCCTGGAGAAGGTACTTCTGGTGAGTGAGACCCTGATCGGAGCCACGCGGTGGAGGATGGGGGAAACCCAGCTGCACTGGGCTGTTTGCATATAGTTTAAAGGGCTCATCCCTGCTCAGAGCCTCATCGGAGCCACGGGCGGGGGGTGTTGGGGTTGAGTGTTGTGTGAAGTGATCATCCCAGAGAGCCCGAAGGCCGTCCTTTATGGCAAACCCACCAGGCATTGCTTGCTGTGGGAAACAGGTCCCAGCAGTTTGAAAACATTGAAATGAATGTAGAAGAAGCAGAACCCCCTGTGCCCCTAGGCTGCCTGCAAGCTGAATTCTGTTGCCTGGCTGTGTGCGATGGCTTACTCACACCAAACTGTCCCCTTTGTTCTCTGAAATGTATATTTTAAAATACTACCCTCCCTTTTTCTCCTCCCACAGGTGCAAATATTTCAACGTGGCCCCTATCTACTCCGTCTCAGAGGCTGGTCCAGATTAGAAGGTGGAAAAAATGAACTCAGGAAGACGTGTTCACCGAGCTCATGCAGTCCTCCCGCACTGATAGGGTCCGGCTGAATGCGTGGAGGCAAACAATTGCGGAGTCCCGTAAAGCATTGCAGGGACACAAAGAGAGGAGGGACTCTATGGTCAAGCTCATGGGGGAGCAAACTGACATGCTCCGCTGTATGGTGGACCTAATGTGGGAAAGGCAGCAAGACCACAGACTGCCGCTGCAGCCCCTGTATAACCGCCCTCCCTCCTCCCCAAGTTCCATAGCCTCCTTACCCAGACGCCCAAGAACATGATTGGGGAGGCTACAGGGACCCAGAGGATCGCCCAAGCAGCAGAAAGCTGGCATATGTGAACTTCTGATTTGGTTTCTCGACTTGTTCTTCCCTCCTCCTCCACCCTCCTAACCCTCCCCCCCTCAGTCTGCCTTCTGATTTCTCTCAGTGTGTTGCGCAACAAATAATAAAGAACTGGTTTTAAACAATTTAGACTTTATTTCCTTTCATATATATATAGGAGGCGGGTAACTTCAAGAGAAACAAACACAATTGTCACACCGTACCCTGGCCAGTCATGAAACTGGCTTTCAAAGCTTCTCTGAAGCGCAGCATGCCCCGCTGTGCTCTTCTAATCAACCTGTTGTCTGGCTGTGCGAAATTGGCCACCAGGCGAGTTGCCTCAATCTCCCACCCCGCCATAAACGTCTCCTGTCTTACTCTCACAGAGATTGTGGCGCACACAGCAAGCAGCAATTGCAATTGGAATATTGGTTGTGCTGAGATCTAACCGATTCAGTAAACTGCGCCAGCGCGCTTTCAAACGTCCAAAAGCACATTCTACCACCGTTCTGCACTTGCTCAGCCTATAGTTGAACTGCTCCTTACTACTGTCCAGGGTGCCTGTGTACAGCTTCATGAGCCATGGCATTAAGGGGTAGGCTGGGTCCCCGAGGATAACTATAGGCATTTCAACATCCCCAACAGTAATTTTCTGGTCTGGGAAGTAAGTCCCTTCCTGCAGCTGTTCAAACAGACCAGAGTTCCTGAAGATGCGAGTGTCATGCACCTTTCCCGGCCGTCCCATGTTGATGTCGGTGAAATGTCCTTTGTGATCCACCAGTGCTTGCAGCACCATGGAAAAGTACCCCTTGCGGTTTATGTACTGGCTGCCCCGGCGTGCTGGGGCCAAGATAGGGATATGCGTTCCGTCTATCGCCCCACTGCAATTCGGGAACCCCAGGGCATTAAAGCCATCTATAATTGTCTGCACATTTCCCAGAGTCACTACCCTTGATAGCAGCTGGTCGATGATTGCATTGGCTACTTGCAGCACTGCAGCCCCCACAGTAGATTTGCGCACTCCAAACTGATTCCCAACTGACCAGTAGCTGTTGGGCATTGCAAGCTTCCACAGTGCTATGGCCACTCGCTTCTCAACTGTGAGGGCTGCTCTCATTTTGGTGTCTTTGCGCTTCAGGGCAGGGGACAACAAGTCACAAAGTTCCATGAAAGTGGCCCTACGCATACGAAAGTTTTGCAGCCACTGGGAATAATCCCAGACCTGTAACACTATGCGGTCCCACCCATCTGTGCTTGTTTCCCAGGCCCAGAATCGGCATTTCACGGCATGAACCAGGCCCAATGCCACCATGAGTTCCCAATCACCACATGCCAGGCTTCTAGGAATTTCTATGTCCATGTCCTCAGTATAGTAATTGCATTGTCATCACTTCCTCGCCTAGTTTTGCAGGTACTGCACATACTGCTGGATAATGCGCGAGCTATTTACAATGGTCAAAACTGCATCGGAGATCTGAGTGGGCTCCATGCTTGCTACACTATGGCGTCTGCACGAGTAATCCTGGAAAACGGGTGCAAAACGAGCTGTTCGGTTCAAAATGGCTGATAAAAGGCGGTAAATGGTTGTCTTCTGTAGCTTTCACAGAGTCAGAAAGCTCTTTAGAGCTGCAAGAGTGGGAGAGCAGAGTTTGCGGTGGAAACGTGAACAGAGTTTGCGGTGGAAGCTATGCGGCTCTGTTCACGATGGCTGAAAAACAGCAGGGAATTGTTGCCGTCTGTAGCTTCCACGGGAGCCCATGACCGACAACATGGAAAAAGCAGCAATAGCTGTGCAGCTCTGTTCACGATGGCCAAAAAAAGGCGGGAAATGGTTAGATGAAATAGTAGATAGAAAGACGAGAGGACATGCGAGGTGGATTCATAGTACCAGGAGACAGGCGCTACACTGTCTGCTGGTAGTATGGCGTCTACCGTAGCTTTCACGGAGAGAGGAGCGAGTGACGGGGCACACCCAGAAACACCCGTGAGAATGTGTTTGCCCCATCATGCACTGGGAGCTTAACCCACAATTCCAATGGGCAGCAGAGACTGCGGGAACTGTGGGATAGTTTCCCACAGTGCACCACTCCGACATTCAATGCTAGCCTCAGTACCGTGGATGCACTCTGCTGAATTCACATGCTTTAGTGGGGACACACAACACCGAATGTATAAAATCGCTTCTGAAAATTTGAATAAAAAGTTCGAATTAATTTCGTACTGTAGACGTACCCATAGACTTCAGCTGGCTGAACCTAGTCACTGACAAAAGAAATACTGTGTGTGTGGAGAGGATTTTACTAAAATCCCAAACTAGTGCCTCTCCTTTCTAAAGGTGATAAATTTGTACAGCCCCTAATGTAAAGAATCTTCTAATCAGGAAGCTATGTGATTCTGTGGAGAGGGCACTGAATTGGGAGTCAGGAGATCTTGGTTTTGTTCTTGGCTCTGCCATTCATTTGCTGTGTGTCCTTAGACAAATCACTTAACCTCTCTGAGCCTCAGTTTCCCATCTTTAAAGTAGGGATAATGGTGCTTACCCACATTTAGTTCGTTAAGAAGTATGGCTAAGAAGTGCTGGTACTATTATTAGAGTGTGACTGGGGACACTGACTGTAAAGTTCCATTCTAATTTATTTCCTGACCAGTCCCAGCAGTGCATAGCTGGGATCCTATCAGTTAAATGTAACTAGTAAGATCTATACCACCTCAAAAAGTGCAGGAGCAAAAGCTAACGAATGAGACAAAAAGCACCTCGTGAGGTTGGTAGGTGAAGAGAGGCAGTTTTAGTTGAGAAAGGAAGAAAAGAGATGAAAAAAGGACATTTTGTTCTGTCCCTTCTCCCAGAGTGCCAAACTGCCATTTCAACATCATTTTGTGGCCCTTTTTAAACACACCTTTTTAGAGTAAAACAAAACCAGGAAATGAACAGAATATCCCAATTTGTTAAAATAAAAGAACAGCAACTTTCAACTTGCTTTAGGCGAGAAACTGCTGCTGGAAGGGTAGCAGGGTTTCTGAGGAGCAAGGAGTAGGGAAGGGCCCAAAATCATATTTTTTTAAAGGCCAGAAAGGATCATTACGATCATCAAGGTCTGACCTACATGGCACAGGCCATAAAATTTCATCCGATAATTATTGTATTTAGACCAATAACTTGTGGATGAACAGAAGTATATCTTTAAGAAAGACATCCAATCATGATTTTATAATCCAGGTGATTTTATACAAAAGACTTCATGTAAACAATAAATATATTCAGAAGAGCTGAAAAAAGGTGATTATTACATTTTTTTCTATTTTTCATTTATCATAATAATAGGAACTACTTTTCACAGTGGAACAATAGTTTGCATAACCTCTAACAGCTGTTTTTATACTCTTTTTTTAATAATGATACATGAAATTAATGAGCCATACGCTAAAAATAAACCACTTCAGAGACTGAAGGCAATTGGTACACTTCTCAAGCTCATTGCAAGTCTTCAGGAAGACTTCTGATGTGTGCACTGATAGTACACTAATGTGCACACTGCTGAGGCTTAATGATAGGGCCTATCAAATTCATGGTCTATTTTGGTCAATTTCACAGTCATAGGATTTTAAAAATTGTAAATTTCATGATTTCAGATATTTAAATCTGAAATGTCATGTTGTTGTAACTGTAGGGGTCCTGACCCAAAAGGGGGCTGTTGGGGGGAGGGGGAGCGGTGGCGCAAGGTTATTGTGGGGGGGGTTGGTATTGCCACCCTACTTCTGCGCTCCTGCTGGCGACAGCGCTGCCTTCAGAGCTGGATCACCAGAGAGCTGCAACTGCTGGCTAGGAGCCCAGCTCTGAAGGCAGTGCCGCCGCCAGCAGCAGCGCAGGAGTAAGGATGGCATGGTATGGTATTGCTACTTTGCTACTGCCTACATGATATGGTATTCTGTGCTACTGCCTTCAGAGGTGGGCCCTGGGCCAGCAGCCACCCCTCTCCAGCCACCCAGCTCTGAAGGCACTGCAGAAGTAAGGGTGGCAATACTGTGACCCCCACCCCCGTGGCCCTCTTTTGGTTCAGGACCCCAGTTTGAGAAACACTGGTCTCCCCCATGAAATCTATATAGTACAGGATAAAAGTACACAAAAGACCAGATTTTGCAGTCAGTGATGCGATTTTCATGGCCGTGAATTTGGTAGAGCCCTACTTATTGCTATATTATTCTGACGTTTCTGAAGGTCAAATGTAATCTTTCTTTTTTTATAGTATGTAAGGCAACTAGCCAGAAAATTATTCTATTTTTTTTTCTTTTCCATATTAATTCTTTCAGGTTTTCTTTCTTCCACTAAGCAACACCATCCTCAGCTGTTTCAAAGATAACTCTGTCTTTGCATGGGAATGTGATACTCTTCAATGTAAATACCAGTTGCCAACTCCAATAGAAGGCTCTGTGTTGCATTATAAAGTCTTTGCCGTTACCAGGTAAGTTGCTGCTTAAATACTCAGAAAGAAAATATTACAAAATTCTTAGCAGACAATACACATTTTTCTCTCCTTTTTCTAAAATGTTTTGCACAAGTGTTGAACTGTAGTTTTTCACCTCTAAACTAGATACAAAGTTATTTTTAACAGAAGTCAAAATGTTAGTCTGAGATTTTAGGCCCCCTCAAAAAAGTATTTAGGTTTTCATACAGAAAAGAAAAGCAGACTAATCACTCTCTCCAACAATCTCAATGCAGGGATGCACAGTCCAGTAAAGGTGAGGAGTTAACAGAAAACACTTTTGGTACCAGCTCTAAGTGTATTCAGTACAAACAAGAAAAATGAACTCAGAAGTGCGTGAGTCAATCATGTCCGCTTCAGGCCATTTCGATTTGCAAACCATGAAAGAAAATATATTGCTTCCAAAATTACTTATGAAGATTAGCAATTACAGCAATATTGCCATTGCTGAGAATAGTGAGGTGGCTGGAGCAGTGATCCAAACTTACTACTATTAATAGGAAGTCTTTTATAAAACATTTTAGAAAGGTGCACAACAGTAGTAGTCCATTGAAACACTCTTTTGTTTTTAGTTTGTACTAAATGAGTTAATGTTTCCCCGTCCTTATCCAACAACTTACTTAAGCTATTTTATAAACCCATAAAGGGTATCACTCTCTGCCACTTGATCATGTTATTTTGTCTGAACAATCAAAGATCTTTAACTGAAGATGAATCAAAGCCCACAACTTTGGAATGTCAACTTCCCCAAAGTTCTGTGGTGATCGGTTGTAGCATTTTGAACCCATCTATAGATTGCACCGTTCCTTGCTGAGAACAGCTGCATCACTGTGTACTGCAAACCCATGGCCACTGGGGGGAAAAGGAGCTCCTTTTTAATTTACACTGAAAACGAAGTTTATAAATATCCACTACAAAACCTGCTTTTTACTTCATTTGAGAGCTGTTTCAACATTATATGCTGGCAACACAATACAACAGAAATTATCTTCAGCAGTGATGATTTGTGAGCATGGAAGATAATATATGGCCCTAAAATTGTAACTAGCAGTAGATTAGATTGGTCTGATACAAACTTAGTCCTGTTTCTGATGCAGAGATGGCCGGATGCTAGTAACAGGAGGAAAATCGAATCATCTTCACTTGTGGTGTCTGGAGTCAAAACAGCTGTTAAGAATAATCCAGATGCCTACAAAAGTACGAGCTGTTCGCCATCTGGAATTCCTTCCTGATAGTTTTGATGGTGGTTCTAATCAGGTCAGTTGTATAGGAAATTTAAGAACGAAATCACTTGGTTTCTTAACTGAAATCACATACTTTCTGAGATTTGCTTTTCTTATTCTATACCAGGGGTAGGCAACCTATGGCCTTTGGCACGCGAGCTGATTTTCAGTGGCACTCACACTGCTCAGGTCCTGGCCATCGGTCTGGGGGGGCTCTGCATTTTTATTTAATTTTAAATGAAGCTTCTTAAGCATTTTAAAAACCTTATTTACTTTACATACAACAATAGTTTAGTTATATATTGTAGACTTATAGAAAGAGACCTTCTAAAAAACTTAAAATGTATTACTGGCATGCAAAACCTTAAATTAGAGTGAATAAATGAAGACTCGGCAAACCATTTCTGAAAGGTTGCCGACCCCTGTTCAATACTATATGCAGGAAAGTTACTATATTAAATATTTGCTCTGTTGCTGTTTCAAAAATTTTTATTTCAGAATTTTGAATTCATTCTTTTCTATTTTGCATTAGGACTAATTTATAGAAGTCTCCTTTATTTCTAGGTTCTTGGAGTGCTAAGTCAAGATAATATTATGAGATTTATCAATATACAGACGTGCAAACATCTGTTTGACATTGGGAATCATGAGGAGGGAATCAGCACAGCAGCTATTAGCCCAAATGGACGGTACATTGCATCAGTAATGCAAAATGGTAGCCTCAATATATACAGTGTCCAGGCTTTAACACAGGAAGTAAATAAGGTAGAGTTATAAGTAAAGTAAATCACAAAAACAGCATTAAAATACCAATAAAAGTCAGTCTCATCCACCCAAAAATTCAGTACTGAAAATACAATTTGTCCTTGTGTCATTAACTTAGATATGTTGTACTATGTAATATAGGATGCAAGGTAAACAACATAGGGATTATAGACTTCACTTTGTGGTTACTCCAGTCTGTTAGGCAAATTTTGTTTTAGAACATGATTTAATATTATTATCTTCCAGTTTTTCTGTTCTTCTCATAGCAATTTATTGTGTGCACACCTTTTTATCAGCTTGGCTTTGATCATACAGCTTTTTGTCCATTTCCTTTTTGGAAATACCATGCAACAGATATTGCCTTATCTGCAGACACAAATGAGCTTCGTGATGCTTGTTTGTCAAGAAGTATTCCCAGTTTATTCATCAGGCCTTGGGAGCCATGATTATAAAACAATCATAGAGCTAGTCCCTTATGTAAATAATACATATTATAAAGACCAGTTTATATTTTACTAAGAAAATAACTTCTGTAGGGAGACGTAGGGAAAGAGACACTTTTCTAAATCCAGAATTCCGTATATCATAAATCATCACACACTAAAAGTAAGCATATAAGGTTTACTGTGTAATAAGGGAGTTGAGCACAGGCCTTCAAGTCAGGTGACCTAATTTACATTCCCAACTTAAATGCTGAGTTTGTGTAGGACTTTCTGGCAACATAGTTAACTACTTTGTTACTCACTTTTCCTCATATTTAACATGGAAATATTACACATTTTACATGTGTCTTGTGAAAATTAGCTAATGTTTGTATAGCACTCTGAAGCGCAAAGTAGTATAGTAACATTCAAGCACACACTGAAGTAATTTATTTTAAGCACAGAACAATACTTGTATGTTGGTCAAACCACATACTAGTGTGCATCCTTGTACATCTAATTCAGAAGATACATTGTTTCTGGTTGAGTCAACATTTGAAAATCACAGTTAAGATAGAACCTACATAAATTTGCTTGTAACATACCTTGTTAAGTGTGTTTAACTTTCATTCACTTGTCATATCTGTTTGGGTTTTGGTTTACACTGTGGGTCTCCTTAAGTCATGTTTTATAACACAAACATCTTTCAACATTGGTCATCAAGTTAAAGAACACTGTATAATCTAAAGTGTGCTCATTATAAAGGTGGGTATTGTAAAATGTTCTTTATTACAGTGTCATAAGATGTTAACTGTATCATTCTTATTTGATGCTAGCCACCACCACCCTTGGTTAAAGTAGTTGAAGATTTGTCCAAAGACAAGCTGGGAGCAAGTAAACTTACAATGAGAGTGACATCAGGAAGGTCAGAGAGGCCTTGGAAATCGAGAGGAAGTAAAACTCAAACCAGAGTGCTAAAACCACAAGTGAACACATCACTTGAAAATAAAGAGGTAAGAGCAAATTGTAAATACTGTAAATGTTTCTCTTCTCTAATCTGTAGCATTTGATTTTCATTGCCAAAACAACTCTCCATTGACTATTTCCCCAACAATTTACTTTTCTACATCCAAACGTTTGCTAAATCTTTAATCTGACCAATGCACTGTTTGCATCTTTTACCTTCCTTACATATATTTGTTGTAGAACTTTGTTATTCTAATTTAACTTTACTTTTAAACTGTTTCCCAAGGCTTTCACTCCGTTTATTGCTATCTATATAGTTTATGATTGTTACTCTCTGATACCACTGTTTATTTTCTTCTCCAACTACCTTTGTGATTCTCCTCAATTCTTATCTTAAATCACATGTATATTCTCCTTTACAATAATATTAATTACAGCAAAAGGCATTCATTGCTGATTTTTTTATTTATATGTAAACTTAAAACTTATGGTTATATCCTGACTTTACTGGTAAATTAATCATATATATTTTTAGTCATTTAGGGCAGTGGCTCTCAATCTTTCCAGACTACTGGACCCCTTTCAGGAGTCTGATTTGTCTTGCGTACCCCAAAGTTTCACCTCACTTAAAAACTACTTGTTTAGAAAATCAGACATAAAAATACAGAAGTGTCACAGCACACTATTACTGACAAATTGCTTACGTTCTAATTTTTACCATATAATTATAAAATAAATCAATTGGAATATAAATATTGGACTTACATTTTAGTATATAGAGCAGTATACACAAATCATTGTATGAAATTCTAGTTTAAACTGACTTTGCTAGTGCTTTTTATGTTGCCTGTTGTAAAACTAGGCGAATATCTACATGAGTTGATGTACCCCCTGGAAGACTTCTGCGGACCTCCCAGGGGTAGATGTATCCCTGGTTGAGAACCACTGATTTAGGGTCTGATCCAACTCCCACTGAAATCACTGGGAGTCTTTCCATTGAGTTCTCTAGGTATTGAATCAACCATTTAATTTGTATTTTGTTGCAAAATGCCTAGAATACTATGGCAGGTACTACTATAAATAAAATTCTTGCTATAGTAGGTGTTACTAGTGGCTGATGTACTTAAGGTTGAATTCCGATTTCCATTAGGGGACTTCAGGGGACCGGATTAGATGACCTTTTCAGTCCTATGATTATAGCCTCCCTCTTTCATTTGCTTATAATTTTCTCAAAACATGATTTTGTACTAAAATTTTCTATGCTTTTTCTCAACCCAAAGTGATTTTTTTTAAAGTCTTAGCAGAGTAGGTTCTATCATTTTAAAAATGAACTTGATTGTAAATACTTCTCCTTATGGTCTGACTAGAGATTTTACACTCAGATATACAAACCGCTGAAGCTAGAAACCTATATTTGGGAAACTTAAATAAATAAATAAATTTAAAAAAAGGTCAAGATTAACAGAAATTGATTCAGTATTTTTTAAGTAATGCTTTCAAGTAATAGTACTTCACGTTTCCTGGCACCTTTGATCTGAAGATCTCAAACCACTTAAACAAGTAAGCTTCACAGCCCCCTCTTTCCCTTGGGTAGGTGACTGTTCACCAGATGGCTTTACTGATATACAAAGAGGTCAAACTTATGTAGGGAGGATCCATTTTCATTAGGTATGTTGCGAATTGTTGTTTATATTAACTTTGTCATAGTGCCTAAAGTTTGGTATAGGGCAGTTACTCAACAAATCTAAATAAACACATTACTTGCCAAAAGCCACATGGTGAATCAGTGGCAGAGATGGAATTAGAAGTCAGGGTCCTGACACCCAGTCCTGGGTTCTGACCATTGTAAATACACATTTAAAAAACAAAACCACATGCCCCCTACCAACCATGTCCACTAACTCTGTGAATCAGAAATAGAGATTATGGGGACAAAAACACTATTTCAAATTACTATTTGTTTCCTATTTTGTAGAATGAGTTGCCAGATGGATTAAACAAGAAACGTCTACAAGCCTTACTGAAAGGATTTGGAGAATATCCAGCAAAATACAGGTGGGTGTGGGTATGCACATGCATGCAAATTTAAAATCTCTTTTGCTGTACTGATCTATCACAGGGAATTTTCTTTGCTAAATCTACGTTTTACTTGCAGGATGTTTGTTTGGCGTGCCTTACTACAACTTCCTGAAAACCACTTAGCATTTAGTAGCCTAATAGATAAAGGTATCCATTCTGCATTTGTGCACCTAAAGGACGAATACCCCATGAAAAGTAGGAAACTGTTGAGAGTCTTACAAAGGTAAATTTATGTGAATGTTCATTGATGTTAAATCATCTGACTGGGACCATATCTGGGGAAGCTTGGTTTATTTTGCAAAAATTAAGCCCCACATAAAGTAGTACCTTCTTATTACACCAAAGTCGTTCTTATTTAGCAGTTTTCTGGTTGATATGTTTTATGACTATACATGCTTTCAGTTTATGAAATATTTCCTGTTACCTCTATGAGAGAGTTAGTTGTTCCCTACTCTTCTGACCTAGTTGTTCATAGAATGCCACAGTGTTTCTTGCTATACTTCAGTGCTGTTTAACATCATAAATTTCAGATGCCTTATAACATTTTGTGCTGTGATAACCAAGCATGATTCTCTTCCTCTGTACAGATATTTTCTAAGTACTTGTTTGTCTTCGTATACAGGACCTTATCTGCTTTAGCTCATTGGTCTGCTATCTTTGGTGAGACACCATACATTCCTCTACTAGCATTCCCATTTGTAAAATTATTTCAGAACAACCAGCTGATCTGCTTTGAAGTTGTTGCTACTGTAATAGGTAAGCAAGGATTTTTATCTCACACGTAACTTATTTAGTTTCCCCAAATTTGCCTTGCTTGAAACAAAGTGATGTGCATGAATTCTCTTATAGGTCACTGAGGAGTTCATTTACTGTTTTAAAATGTATAAAAGGCATCCACCAGGAAGTATGATAAAATGCAGCTGTTGCAAAAAATAAATAAATCATAGCTTACAAACACAATTTAACTTCCTTATATTGACTTTTAATAGGCATCTTTATCAATTTATCTTATCAGTATCTTTTAAGTCTAATCAGTAAAAGAACACTTGTCCAATACAATTTTGTTGTCATGTTAATCCTTTAAATTCTGGCTTGAGACCTGGTGTGACAGTAGTCAAAAGAAATACCTCTGTCTCAGTTTAAAATATTTATTGTACTAAGCTGGAGTTATCACTTGATTAGGACAGCTAGCATTTAGTAGCTTGGCTTCTGAAGAAAAATAGTAAATTTAAAGTATCTTGCACTGAAATTAGTCATTGCAGCTGCTGCAAAGTGCACACATAACATAGAGTAACCGTTCATAAAAACCCATTTTGCAAAATACATAGTTTGGTTGCAAAATAAGTATCCAGATTTGGTCCTAACAGGTTAAAAATATTTTGATGCTCAGTGACCCAGCCATAAAAGAACATCTTTGAATTAAGAATATAAGAATGACCATACTGAGTCAGACCAATGGTCCATCTGCCCCAGTATCCTTTATTCTGACAGTGGTTAGTGCCAGATGCTGCAGAGGGAATGAACAGAACATGCAGTTTTGAGTGATCCATCCCCTGTCATCCAGTCCCAACTTCTGTCAGTTGGAGCTTTAGGAACACCTGGGCATGAGGTTGCATTCCTGACCATCTTGGCTAATAGCCATTGATTGACCTGTCCTCCATGAAATTATCTAATTCTTTTTGGAACCATGTTATACTTTTGGCCTTCACAACATTCCATGGCAGCGAGTTCCATAGGTTGACCATGCGTTGTGTGAAGAAGTAAATATATACATTGAATAACAGATATATGTGTAGTTGAGATATTATAAAACAAAACCTCTGTTTAGTGGGTCTGCAGATTATAGAACATTGAATTTGTAAATACTGTAATGTAAGTATATGAATCAAAGTGGAAAGAACATCATTTGAAAAGTAAGATGATTTCAGTAGTGTGCCATCCTTCAGTGTCAGAGGGATTAAGCTACAAGTGGTTTGTTTTATTCCTTTTGTAGTTAATTGGTGTCAACACTGGTTTGAGTATTTTCCTAATCCTCCAGTCAATGTCCTTAGTATGGTGGAAAATATCTTGGCACATCATGACAAGGAATTGCTTCAACATTTAATAAACTACAGTGTGACTTCACAGGTAAAACTCCAATGTAGCTTCATAGTTTATATATAACTGTTCGTAAATGGCAGCGTTCAAATGCCTCATTTTAGTTTATACCTTTATTTGCTCATTAAATGAATTCAGAGTAAAATGTGTACTTATAGAGTATAAAGAACATATGATCATTTGCCTGCAGCTTATCCTGTTGCATTACATCATGTGTCTCCTTACACATGCTTTAGTAGGACTTAAAGTTGTCCTTTCTTGCAATCATATAGATTCAGAAATCTATCAGGGAAAATTATAAATCCATGTTTTATATAATTTTATCTTGGTTTTTAAAATAAACACAATTGTGGTGACTGAATTCTGTAAACAGATATAGTAACATAAAACAAATATTTAATTAAGCTAAAATATACAGTTAATTTATATATTACTAATGATCTAGTCACTAAGAAAGTAAATGAAAGAGAAGAAAGTAAGAATGAGAGAGCTAAGAAATGTATTTATGTAACCACATCTAGTTCATCAGTTGCATATGGTGGGGACCTTATCTTTGTATGTTTTGGTATAGTTCCAATGTGCTGTGTATTTACAAATAGATAAAATCTCAACATCAGATAGGAAAGGTCCCCCTACACATTCAGATTTGTCTTCCTTTGTAATATTTCTGTGATGGGAACTGAGAAGCTCTACTAATGGATTATTTTATTAATTTTCCCAATTAATTTAGCTATATGCCTGGCCTCTTCTAGAAACATTGTTCTCTGAGGTTCTAACAAGAGAAGAATGGCTGAAAGTGTTTGATAATATCTTTTCCAACCATCCTTCATACTTTCTCATGATGGTTGCTGCCTATATCATATGTTCCAGAGCTCCTTTGCTTCACTGTAATCAAACAGAGGACTTTGAGGTAAACATCTTACTATGTAAGTTAGAGCCTTGCCTACCTATATTAGGTAGGTTCAGAAAAGTATAATGTATAATATTTATTTTTAGAGAGCTTAAAAAGAAAAGTTACAATTGAATGTTAGTTATACTGTGCCAGTTTGAGCAGTGTCCTCTAGTATCTGATATATTCACTGTGGAATGAATAAAATATGAATCAATTTACTGCACTTGGTTGTATGGACAAAGAGGAGTATAAAGAAACTTAAGACCTTGCAGAAATTCTTTTGTTGCCTAGGAAAATGTTTTTTAAATAAGGAAAATTCATTACGCATTAAACTATTCTTTGTTTTCTGGTTCTCTTTCTGGACACAGGATTGACATCTGTATGTTAGGACAATATAAAGTGGTTCTGGGATTTTGATGCTTCATTATTTTGCCTTCTAAAATGCAAGCACAGTGAGGCAGTCTTGGTTGACTTCTTCTCAACTAAAATGAAAATATTTTATTGTACCTCTGAAGTTATGGAGAGCATTGGGGGAAGAAAAGCATTCTTTATATGCAAAAATCTCCATTTGCAAATATTAGGGCCTAATTTTGCAGACGCACATGTGAGTGATTGATTACTCATATGGGTAAAATTATTCTCATGTGTATTGCAGAATTGAGGCCATAACTCATGAGCAGAGTTGAAAGCACTTCTTATCCTTCTCTCACTGAGTATGGCAAAAAGATATATACATACGGGAGAGAGGGCAGACTAACATTCCTAGCATTTGGAGTAAAGGGAGTGAAGCAGAGGTAGTTCTTTCAGGATTTAGTGGTTTGGGTTAAGCCAATTGAGCCATTGTTTATTGATGTATTATATTAACTAGTGGTGCCAGGATGACAACATTTTCTTTTAATCAGCTTTTAGCATACAGAATTAACTAATACGTTTACATACCTATTGGGAAAGTATAGTGACTTGTTCAACTTTTTGTAGGATTTAAAATGAAACCTTTTTCTTACAGTATTTCTTCCATCATCGGAACAATCTGGATATTAATGTTGTGATTAAAGAAGCCTATCATCTTATGGAAGCTACCCCATCAGACATCCATCCACAACGTATGCTTGATGACTTCGTACCACTTACAAAGGGCCAGTACCCAGTATTTAATAAATACCCCAAGTTTATTGTGGATTATCAGACTCAGGAGCGAGAGAGGATCAGACAGGATGAAATAGAATACTTACGAGAAAGGTATTCATGGGAAAATAGAAGGAAACCTTAAAATTGGGAGAGGGAGTAGATATCTATTGGATTTACTGGAAACTAGAGTGATGCTAGGGTTGCCAACTTTCTAATTGCACAAAACTGAACACCCTTCCTCTACCCCAAGTCCCCACCCCTACCCTCCCCCTTCTCCGAGCCCCCGTCCCTCGCTGACTTCATCCCTCTTCCCTCCATCGCTTGCTCTCTCCCACCCTCACTCATTTTCACAGGGCTGGGGCAGGGGGTTGGGATGCGGGATGGGGTAAGGGCTCTGGGGTGGGGCCAGAAATGAGGAGTTGCATGGGGGGTGAAGGCTCCAGCTGGTGGGGGTGGGCTCTGGGGTTGGGCTGGGGATGAGAAGTTCGGAGTCCAGGAGGGGGCTCAGGGCTGGGGCATGGGGTTGGGCTGTGGGAGGGGGTGTGGACTCTGGGAGGGAGTTTGGGTGCGGGCTAGTGTTCAGGGCTGGGGCATGGGTTGAGGGGTATGGGCTCCAGGTGGCACCTCAGGCAGCTCCCAGGAAGTAGCTGGCATGTCCCTCTGGCTCCTTGGTGGAGGCGTGGCCAGGCAGCTCTGCATGCTGCCCCCGCCCTCCAGAGCTCCCATTGGCCACGGTTCCCAGAGCAGGAGCAACACGCAGAGGCCCCGTGGCTGCCTAGGAGCTGGGGAGACATGCCGGCCAGTTCCAGGGAGCCACGCAGAGCTGGGCATGGAGCCTGCCAGCCCCATGCCAACTGAACTTTTAACAGCCCAGTCAGCAGTGCTGACCGGAGCTGCCAGGCTTCCTTTTTGACTGGGTGTTCCGGTAGAAAACTGGACACCTGACAACCCTAATGAAGACTAGAAAAAGGGAAATGTATGTGCTTGGGAAAGGACAGAATGGTTAGAGAAATAGAAAAAAAAGTAGATTTACACCTTACCTTTTGATGGCTCTGCTTGGCCTGTTGGATTTATTAGTTAAATGGATTAGCCAGCATTAATTGCTGAAGTAATGTTAAGCTTAAAATCAACCTGTTTGTTAGTTCTCTGAAAACACCTAGGTCAAAATTTTCAAAGTTGTGTGCTAAAGTCAGGCACCTAAATCCACTTTAAGATGGCAAAGTAAAAGTGATCTGACTTCCAGAGATGCTGAGAATTTTCTGCTCTCCATTGAAGTCAGCAGGAACTGTGGATTTTCAGCACCTCTGAAAATTAGGTAAGTTTCACTTAGGCATCTAAATAAGGCTTTTAGAGCCTGACTTCAGTCACCCAGGTTTGAAAATTTTGATTTTAGCAGATAAGCCATTTTATAGTTAAATTAATCTGAAATTCTCTTGCAAATGGAAGGCAGCTGCAAAATGTTGCTTGAGTAGCTAAATGTCTTCAACAGCCTGAGAAGTGATAGTATCTATTATGGCACTTGAAGAGTACTATTCCTTTTACCATCTATGCAGCTGGAAGCTATATAAGCCAATCAGCTTCATCCTCTTGTCATAATTCTCATTTTCTATTATAGATCTTTTTTTGCGCTATAGACAATTTACTTTAGAAGACATGATCCAAACTACTTCATCACTGGGCAATTTGAGCACAGACATAGATTTTATAATAATCTTAATACTTTTCCAATATATGACCAGCAGTTTTTACTGCCTGAATAATTTCTTGAAATCTATTTTGGTTTCTATGGTAATATATAAAAAAATTTTATGCAGACAATTAGTTCACGAAATAGAAGCTAAAGCAGTACAGCGAAAAGTAGAAGATGAGGCCTGGTATCGGAAGCAAGAACTGCTTCGTGAGGCTGAAGAACAGAGGAGAAAAATTTTGCTGCAAGAAGAGGAAAAACTGGCAGATCAAAGACAGAGGTATTAGTAGCAGTATGAACCATGGCTACAGCACCCTGCTATTAAATATTTTATCACAAGTAGGGACAGAGATGGCCCATAGGGTGACCAGATGTCCTGATTTTGGGGGCTTTTTCTTATATGGGCACCTATTACCCCCACCCCCATCCCAATTTTTTACACTTACTATCTGGTCACCCTAGATGGCCACCATTTTGTTCAAATTGTAATATGCAGAAGCAGTGCGGTCTAGTGGGTAGGGCATTGGTCTGGGAATCAGGCAATCAGGATTCTGTTCCTGGCTCTGCCATTGACCTGCTGTGTGACCATGGGCAAGCCACATATGTCTCCAGTCTCACTTTTTCTCTTCCCAAATAGCTTACGTACCTGCCTCTTTAGACTATCTTTCACTATGTGTTTGTGCAGTGGAGCTTCAATTTCAGTTGTTGCCTTTAGCTGCTACTGATATAGAAGTTATTTATATTAATGAGGGTGCATATTCTCAGATTTCTATTGGCGGTTTTTTTATTGGCGGGTTTGTTTGTTTTTTTATTGAGAGTTGCGGACTAAAGGGATTAAGTGACTTTTCTTATCTACTAATGAATGAGGAGTACAATTCTGGTCAGGAGGTGGTGTAATATTATTGTGACTTTCTCTCAACAAACTAAAGTGCCTTTTTTTTTTTTCATTCACACCAGTAGCGTAGAATTGATGGGACTTTTGTGGGAAATGGGGAGAGAGTGCCACTCTTTGGATTTAAATTTGTCTTATAACAGTGCAGTTTTAATTTCCAAAACAAAACTATTATGTCAAGAGCATTAGCAGTTAAAGAGAGTAGTTCATGACAGGTAACGGTTAACTATTATGGAACATCACACGCTTCAGTGTCAGCCTTCCACCAGTAGAGGTTTATTTGTTCCTATTTCATTTTTGTTTTGAAGACTAACAGCTGTGAAAAGAGAGTTGAAAGTAAAGGAGCTGCAGCTGTTGGATGCTGCAAGAAGGCGTTTCCTGAAACATCAGCAGGATCAGCGTCAAATGGAGCTAAAACGTCTGGATGATGAAATTGCAAGAAAGGTTTGTTTTCCTCATCTAAGCAATATTTCCTCCAATGTTTATTAAGAGAAGTAAATAAGAAAAAATTCATAACTTATGATAGCTAATGAAACCAATTGTAGCATGTTTTGTGAAACAAGATGTATTTAGCCAAAATTGGGCAGTTGTCTGATTCATTTATATTTATATAGTTTAATTTAGCACCTGCTGCTGTCCACACAGTATATTTAAATTAGCAAAATTTCCTGAGAAAAGCCAGATTGATCCAAATATTGGCATTGCTGAAAAACGAAGTGAGCTGCCTAAGGTTCTAAACCTACTAACTGGAGTATTTTAAAATGTATGTGTGTGCAGGGAAAGGAAAAGAAAGATGGTGGTAAAGAAAAAACAACTTTATCATTTTGGGGTTTTTATGTGGATATTTCTTTCCTTTAGGTGTCCATGAGAGAGCGAGAAACAGCTGCTACTGTTCAAGATGTAGAAGTGCGGCAAATGGAACTTGAATCCCAAAGACAGCTTTTTGAACAGGTACATGGCAATGAACTACATACAGTCTCTTGGGTTATTTCTATATATTTTTTGTTAAATTTTTAAAATATGTATACAGAAAAAACAAATTATACATCGCAAATATATTAACCATTTGCTACCTAATCTTAGCTATACTTGAAATACTGAATTATAGATGATATGAATGCTTAAAATATAAATGAAGTATTTGTATTACATAACTTACAAACAAACAACATTTGTTTATAAAAATCCAACTAGTTAAAGCAGGCCTCAGGGAGGGCCGCTTTCGGGGAGGGAAGGGTCGGGAGGAGGGGGGGGGGTGGGGCCCCCAGGGGGGCCCCACACCCCTCCTACCCCCCACCCCCCCCCCCCCCGGCCGCCCGCCCCCCCTGACTCCCTTCCCCCCCCCCCCCCCACCCACCCACCACCCCCACCCCCCCCCCCCCCCCCCCCCCACCCCCCCCCCCCCCCCCCCCCCCCCCCCCCCCCCCCCCCCCCCCCCCCCCCCCCCCCCCCCCCCCCCCCCCCCCCCCCCACCCCCCCCCCCCCCCCCCCCCCCCCCCCCCCCCCCCCCCCCCCCCCCCCCCCACCCCCCCCCCCCCACCCCCCCCCCCCACCACCCCCCCCCACCCCCCCCCACACCCCCCCCCCCCACCCCCCCACCCCCCACCCCCCCCCCCCCCTCCCCCCCCCCCCCCCCCCCCCCCCCCCCCTCCCCCCCCCCCTCCCCCCCCCCCCGCCCGTCCCCCCCCCCGCCCCCACCCCCCCCCCCCCCCTGACCACCACCCCCGGACTCTCCTGCCCTCTATCCAACCCACCTTTAACTGTTAAAGTATTGAAATAAGATAAAGAATAGAAGCAAAGTTCAGAGGAGGACTATAGAGACTGGAAGGGAAGGAAGTGGATATAGAGGAAGGAGAGGCAAGTGGTGGGCCTCATGCATTTAACCAGATCATTCAGATACTTCCAGGAAAACATCTCATGTTTCTGAAAATTTCTCTTAGATATTTGTTACCGTATACAATTCTTTCCTTGGTGGCCAAGTTTACGATGTCTATGCTCCAGTCTTCAAATACTGGTCGTTTTTTGGATTTCCATTTTTGTAGTACTAATCTTTAGGTAATTGTAAGTTTTTTTCAGATGTATTCAGCTTCCAATCAACATACATTAGGTTTAGTTTGTAATACAATTTTATTTGATAGGAAAAAATTAACTGCAATTAAGTTCTTCCCAAAACATACAGGTATAGGAGCATTTTTAGAGCATATGGGTTAAGTGTGCATTTTTTTCACTTATTGCTACCTGTTTTCAGTAGTTGGAGTGGGGTCCAATGCATCTTCCATGTGATTTTTCTGCTGGATTAATCTTAAGTGGAGGTCCAAGGAACAGTTCAGAGCACTGACTAAAATTTGTTTTCATTGGTTAGGAGAGAATAATTGGCCTAGTTCCTTCTCCCATCTCTTTTTTAGGGAATCTGTGTTTAATTCAAATTTGCAGGCCAAGTGTGCACATGATGTTGCCATAGGTCTTGGCAATCTGGATAATATCTGGAGAAATGAAAGCAGTTCAGGAGGGTCATGGGTGGCGCAGGGATCAGGACCAAACAGATCAGAGATGGCATGTTTAAGTTGCATATATTGCCATTCCTTCTTAATCTCTAGCTTGAACCTTTCTTCTGATGATGTAAAAGGGAGGAAGGTATCATTTACATTAAATTGACTGGTGGTCAGAATCCCTTTCCTAATCCAATCTGGCCAAATGATGGGGTTGCGTGCGATACAGAGTTTCGCGTTACCCCAGATAGAGGCCCTAATATGTAGAAGGGGGTGACTTTTAAATTTAGTGGACATAATATGCCAATTATTTTTGGCTGCCACAATAGTTTGGTAAATGCTCTTTAGGGAATTGGTAGTAATCTGAGTGCAGTGCATTGGAAAGGGGTAAAGGAGCAACAAATTCTACTTCCAGCCAGAGACAGCCCAGGGCTCTACACCATGAGGGAATGAGCCACTATGCTGCTTGGCTAAAATTGTTGTCTGGTAAAGTTAAAAGCTAGGAAATCTAAAACCTCCTGACTTGACAGGGAGCTGTAATCTATGTAGGAGATTCTGGGTTTGGTACCAACGTCCCACAAGAGGGACCTGACCATGGTGTTGATTTTGTTAAAATAAAAGGGAGGAATATGGAATTCAGAATAAAAATGATCTTGGGAAGAGCATTCATTTTGATTGTTTATTTTTCCCGAAAGTGAGAGAGAGAGAGAGTGCCTGCCATCTATTTAAACTGCATGATAAATGGGGCTAGATTAACCTTGACCATGCTTTTAATTTCCTTAAGGAACAGGTACCAAGATATCTGAGGTTTGTCTGTTGCCATCTAAAGCTTTCCGTACACTGGACTTTCGTCAGAAAAACTGTTGTCGTTCAGAGGAGTGAAAACACACACACACACACCCTGAACGACAAAAGTTTTACCAACAAAAAGTGCCAGTGTAAACAATGCTTTGTCAGCTGAAATGCTCTCCTGCCAACAAAGCTGACGCTGCTCATTGGGGTGGAAGTTTTTTGTCGGCGGCAGAGCTCTCTCCTGCTGACAATCAGCGGGCGGCTATACTGTGCACCTTTTAGCGGCATGGCTGTAGCAGCACAGCTATGTCACTAAAAGGTGCGTAGTGTAGACATAGCCTAAATGTCCCTATAGGAGAGCCACTTCCAACTAGATCCAGTGAGATCTTCATTGCTTCTGACTTATCCCGATTTATCTTGTAGCCAGAGAATTTACCAAAATTATCTATTGTTTGTGGGATATTTGGAAGAAACTTGTTTTGAATGATTGTTCCTTTGCAGTTCCCAAATTCCATTTGATTGCTTTGGCCAGATTGGGGGGAGGGGGGTGAGAGAGAGAAAGGCCTCTTTCTTTAATTAAAAAGTGTCAGTGGCACCTCGGGACTGCTTTTTTGTGCCATTTTTTTTCTTCATGTACATACAAATGTAACTTGGTGAAGAGGATTACTGAGGAAAAAATTACCATCAGTATAAATTAGTCTAAAAGTAATGCTGTTCCTCTTTGCAACCCCTGTGTTAGTCTACAATATCCTGATGTTTACTGAAGCAATGCAGTGATACTCAGACCTCAGTGGTTCAGGAGCTAAATTAGTGATCAATATTACCCAAAAGAGCCACAGTAGTGTGAATTCATTGTTGCATTTACTATAGTACTATATATTCATATTTAAACAGTGTGACTGGGGAAATATTTAGTCATTATATAGATATAATTCTCACAGCAGAATGACTGACCAAGTGTTATTTTATCAATTACAGTTGGTTAATACCATAGTAAAAGCATCCTGATTGGTTAATAATTTAGATCAGTTAATAATTAAATCACACAGTCCTTTTAATATCATGTGTGGCAAAAAGCCACAGGAAATACATTAAAGAACCACTTGCACTCTCAGGCCTTAGTCTGTGTATAAAATTGTCAATAGCATTACTTAAAAAAAAAGGCGGGGGATAGGTAAATTTTTATGGAAAAGGAGTGTTTTTCTTTCAAAATGTCTTCATTAGTACTGTTCATAAAGCAGTTTCTATTCTGTAATCCTGCTATAAAAATCAGAAAAGGACCCTTCTGGATTTTAAAATATTTATTGCTTAAAGATAGAAAGTCAGTTTCACATGACAAGTGGCTTTCCGCCTGTTGAAAAGTGCTGCTGCCAGCGGGTAGCTTTAGAAATGCCAATTTTAGTTACAAAGATTGAGACAGGTTTTCAAAAGCCACCTATGCCCATCTTGAACCCATGTGAAGCCCAACTTGCATGCACATAAGTGGTCTTCTGAAAAATCTGACCAGTTATTTTCAAATGCACCTTCACATCACTTGTATGTGATAAGAAATACTTCTTGTCATATGAAATTTCAAAATCTGTGCTGAGCACGATGGGGTTAACTGTCTTTAAGGGTTCACTTATTAAATATACAGTCAGCTGCAGTGTGTGTTTGTGGCTGCACAACACAAACCAGTCTAAACCTATTTATACTCAGTATCTGTAAAGTCAGCTGCTTAAGGAATTAATCTTATAATGATCAGGACCTTCAGGAGAAGAGGGTAGTGCTTATTTAACTAACTGATCCATTTTAGAAAAGGATACTAAGAGTCAGGATTTCTAGCTGTGCTACTGACTTGTATGGCCTTTAGCAAATCATCTGTGCCCTAGTTTACCATCGGGATAGTGGATATGATGATATCTCTGTATTTCGCATTGGTGCTATGAAACTTAATTCAAATTTGAAGTATTTTGAGATCCTTGGATAAAAGGTGCTATAGATGTTCAATGTATTTACAATGGGCCTGGTTCATCACGATAGTATTCCAGCTTTACATTGGGGTAATTCCACTGAAGTCCATTGAATGGAGTTATGTCAGCATAAACTGTAGAATCACTGTAGTGACTCGGGGCAGTGTATATGTTAATATAGAGTGGATAAAGCAGTATGGAGGAGGAGATACCTACGGTTGGTTATGAAATGCATTAGGGTGGGGTGTATTTGATATCCTTGAACATGTTCGTTTCTGCACTGAAGGTTTTAATATGAAAAAGCCGTAAATATCTTTAATGTATAGTATTAGCTTAATTATTATATTTTTATGCACAACTGTTTTTACAGCAACTTGTCAAAGATCAAGAGACAGTGACACAAGAAGTAAAAGGGGAGATAGATGCCAGTCGAAGAAGGGCTGATCTTGAAGAACATCTAGTTCAGAGGTTGATAGAAATTGATCGGGATGAGGACCGTAAAGCACAGGTGGTAAGAAAATGGATTAAACTTGTATATTTGGAAGGAATGCCTCTTCCTGCAAACAAGCATGAAAATCTTTCAAAGAAAAGGAATTCTAATTTTTCCTGACAACTATACTTACTATATTTTGACCTTATGCAAAGAATCCCACTTTAAGTGCTGTTCAGACAGTTGGAGTATATTGAAGTCCTGCTAGGCACTGCTTGAGTGAAAGCCCTTCTTTGTCTTCCCAGAGACTGGAAGACATACGAGAATTAGCATGACCCTTCTAGTAGATACTGCTGGTTCCCAGTTTATCTTTCTGTCAAGAATTTTGGATCTCAAGGCCACAAACATCTGGGTTTTGGTTCTTTGTGGACACAAGTGATGCTCTCTAAAGACTTGGTGGGAATCAGCAGGCAATTTAACTGTAGACCAGGCCAACCAGTGACTCTGGTGTCACATGCAGCTCTTCAGAAGTTAATATGTGGCTCCTTGTATAAGCACCAACTCCAGGGCTGGAGCTACAGGCGCCAACTTTCCAATGTGCCAGGGGTGCTCACTGCTCAACCCCTAGGGGGAGGCGCCGGCGGGGCTGCCAGTGGATGGAAGGCGCTGGGAGTGGGGTGGTGGGGCGTGGGAGCTGATGGGGGGCTGCTGGCGTATTACTGTGGCTCTTTGGCAATGTACATTGGTAAATTCTGGCTCCTTCTCAGGCTCAGGTTGGCCACCCCTGCTATAGACATTGACTTCCAAATTACAGCACTCAACAAATGCATCCAGCTTGGCATTACGACCTTGTTTGGGTTTCCAAGCTCAGAACTCTTAGCAGCACAGTTGAAAGACAGTTGAAGCTTATCCACTGTCCCAATGCTTAGCAACTGTCTCCATAGTTTGTTCAGTAATAATCATATACGTCTGAATTTTTAATCTGCCTTCAATTTTGTGGGTGCAGTTAACTGTGGGTAGGAATGGTAATATTTAGATGTCTGATTTAATTGTACTTGCAAATCAGGTAAATATTTAAATGTTAGCAAAATGGCACCCCTAAAATATTAGAGGTTCAGTTAAGCCTTCTTTAAAATATGCCCCATGTATAAATAAGAAGATAGCAGAGGTGAGAGATAAGCAAAGGGAGAGGCTTGTAAAGAAACAATTTGCTGTAAGGTATAAAGGGGAGCTCTACTGCAGTGATAATTCTCTGGCATCTATTGTTGGTAAAGATCTTTAACAATGGCAGTGAAATAAATTTAAGTTTGAATGGAGAATGTTGTTATTTATCTGTAATTGGATAGAGTGCTAAAGTTAAAGTAAGTGCATTTCGCTGATCACTTTTTCTTAGCTGGCTGAAGAAAGTTTAGCAAAAGCTGATCAGAAGTGCATCGACACAGACTGGAGAATCCAAGCCTTGTATAAACAAAGATGTGATGATCTGGACCGTGAGGCACATTATGAAGAGATAGCTAAACTTCTTCATGACAACAGAGTAAAAGAAGCAGAGTTGCTGAAGGCAATGAAGGAAGAGGAGGATAAAAGGGTAAGCATGTCTTTGCATTTCTGGGGAGATGACGTGCGAAACAGATAAAGCGTGTGGCTGTGGCATGGTGCAGAATGAAAAGTCAAAAGGTTTTTACCAAAAAATTGTCCCCCAAAATTTGTTTTTACCTTAATGCCTTTTCCCTGATTTGGTGGTCAACTAACAGTGTATAGCTAGACTCAATGTTTTTCCTAGTCTAGACACAGAATAATATCTTTTGCCTCCCTTTAACTGCCTCAAGAGGACCCTGGTAAGCGTCAGCAAAAGCTCTTCTCAAAAGTAGAAAATATTAACTCAGTGTCTTACAGCCATTTTTTGTGTTAATTAATGATGGTATGAATTTTAAATCATTCAAACGGCTTTCTGTGACGCTTGCTTTTTGCACGTTGCACTTTTATTAAAAATGTACAGAAATGTGTCTGTTGTATAGTGGGAAGAAGTTACAGAGAAAAGAGCTCAACTGGAAGCAGAGCAGCTAGCTGTTGCTGCTTTGGACGCACGGAGGAAGCAGTTCTTAGAAGATGAAATAAACGATGCAATAGAACTGGCTGAAAAGCTACAAAGTGAAGATGGCTATTTTGGTGAGCATACAATATTGTACTTCCATCTACAGTGTACATGACATGGATATTACACTAACTCATCTATGTAAATATTTTTATCAATATAAAAATGTAGGACTCGAGGGACCTCGATAGGTCATCTAGTCCAGTCCCCTGCACTGAGGCAGGACTAAGTATTATCTAAACAATGTCTCCAATGATGGAGATCCCACAACCTCCCTTAGGTAATTTGTTCCAGTGCTTAACTACCCTTACAGTTAGGAAGTTTCTCCTAATGTCCAACCTAAATCTCCTTTGCTGGAATTTAAGCCCATTACTTCTTGTCCTGTCCTCTGTGATGAGCAGAACAATTTATCATTCTCCTCTATATAACAACCTTTTATGTACTTGAAGACTGTTATCATATCCCCCCTCAGTCTTCTCCAGACTAAAAAAAACCCAGTTGTTTCAATCTTTCCTTGTAGGTCATGTTTTCTAGACCTTTAATCGTTTTTGCTACTCTCCTCTGGACTTTCTCCAATTTGTCCACATCTTTCCCAAAGTGTTGTGCCCATAACTGGACACAGCACTCCAGTTGAGGCCTTATCAGTACTGAGTAGAATGGAGGAATTTCTTCTCATGTCTTGCTTACCACACTCCTAATATATCCCAGAATGATATCCACTCTTTTTGCAACAGTATTGCATTGTTGACTCATATTTAGCTTGTGATCATCTGTAACTCCCAAATTCTTTTCTCCAGTACTCCTTCCTAGGCAGTCATTTCCCATTTGTATTTGTGCATTTGATTATTCCTTGCTAAATGTAGTGCTCTGCATTTGTCCTTACTGAATTTCATCCTGTTTATTTCAGACCATTTGACCAGTTTGTCAAGATCGTTTTGAATTCTAGTACATGCCAGATATCCATCCATAAGACTGATAAATAGGGCCAAACTTTTAAAAGAACTTCTATTTGGTCTCCTCCATCAATTGCAAACACAAATAAAATTTAGAAGCTAATTTACTTCTGTATGTAGTTAAGAATTTAAATTCTGCAGTGGGCACCCATAGTTGATTTCCACCCGCAAAAATCAACCCCTACTTTATATTGTTTTAAAATGTTTGTTGGGTTTGTAAATAAACTGAATGAGAGGGGGTAGTGTTCTTTAAATTTTCATTGAACCAGAAACGTTAAATTATGTTGTGATAGAGCACTGTTTAAATAATATCTCCAGAAATTTTTGTAAAAAGTTTTTTCTTCCTCTGCTGTTTAAAAAACTCTTGAGAGAGAAACACCAACAAAATGATCAGGCCCCACCCCTTATTACCTTCAACATACACACACTTGCACAAAGTTTGTTCAAGTGAGATCACAAGGATAGCTTGCTGGAAGAGCCTAATTCACATAATGTGAACTAAATTTCAGTTGTCTTAGTCTTCTTACTCAAGGTGCCACCCACTAAGACTACAAGTCCCAGTATGCAATATTCTATCTGTATCTTAATGGCCCATTTGTCATTAGTTGAGTCACTCGTAGTTTAAAAAATATTGCATTGTGGGACCTATAGTTTCTGAACATCACAATTTAGTAAAATTGTGTGGTCTTGGCCCCACAGATTTACAATTTTTGTTATAAATTTTCCAATCCCTACTTAACTGGAGCTGCCTGCACACTAAATCTAGGGCTGTGTCTTCACAGTGAGTTACTACATGGCAAGCCAGGTTCAAATGTACAGCGTGCCACCTTGCCATGCAGCAATATCCCATGCGAACACTGCTACAGCCCAGTGAAAGTCCCAAAGTGCAGTTTAGCATACCATGCTTTCTAATCGTATGCTATGCTTCACACCAGGACTCTTGCTGCACTGTTGCAGTGTTCACATGGGACATTACTGTGTAGCAAGGTGGCACTCTGTAGATTTGCACCCTGGCTTGCCGTATAGTAATTCAATGTGAAGACATAGTCTTAGACTTAGTGTGCAGGCAGCTCCAATTAAGTAGGGGCTGGAAAATGTGGCCTTTAATAAACATTAGCTATTCAATTCTTACAGTTTACAAAGAAACTTCTCTCCCTTTCCCACAGAGAGATTGCGTGATTTAAAGACTGGGTGTGTACAGCAAGATTTAAAATTCCAGCAGGTGCCGAGGGAAGCCCAACCCAAGTCAGGATATGTCTGTCTAAATGACTTATCTACAGCAGAGTCGTCAGCACACTGTAAGTTTCTAAACTTTGAAATAGTCTTTCTCTCACTTCTAATTTTGGAAGTATTACCCAGGCACCAAGATGGGTGAATCAGTCTTTGGTAAATGTGCAGATTTATTTTTAATTGATTTCACACCTGAAAAATCCCTTTAAAAACAGTAATTGTGAAGGCAGTAGGCAACTCAACTCTGCTGGATTATGAGAGATGCCTCTCGTGTTAGACCCAACTGTATCTTCATCCCATATTTGTATGGAATTTGCATTTGTATCTATGGCTTAAACACCATTACATAGCTCTCTGTGGCTTTTAGGAGTGGAGAAAATGTAGAATTAACTGTCATTCAGATCCTCTTGAGAGGACTCATTTGTTGTGGCCAATAATTATCTAATCTAATTATCTCTAATTATCTATTCTGGGCTGTCTCTGCTTCTACCGTCAATGAAAATGCTTGTTAAAAGCTATTCTTTAGTTGTACATCTTATTGGTGAAATCCTCCTGACAGCACAGGAAACCTTAATACCTTTGAAACTTTAATAGTGCTTTAGCTTCTCCATTTGCCACAGAGTACAGTACAGTAATGATACATTTTGCAAAGGACCTAAAAGAACCCCTAGGAAGTAGGAGTTGCTTTCCACTTGTTGTATTTAGAGCTGTCTCCTGAATAATCAAGGGACTGAATGAAGGAATAAAAGTGCAGTAATTGTCTTGTTATATATTAAAGACAAAGCCCTGCAGTATTATTCTCCAACAAGAAATAACTTTGTACTACTTTAGTCATGAAAAACCTGAATCTCATACAGGTCAGACTAGATCAGGGTGGGCAAACTGCGGCCCTCAGGCCGGATCCGGCTCGTCAGGGCTTTGGATCTGGTCTGTGGGATTGCCACCTCTGTGGCGCTGCAGGCCCCGCACCGCTCCCAGAAGCGGCTGGCACCACATTCCTGCAACCCCGGGGGGATGGGAGGCAGAGGGCTCTGCACGCTGCCCTCATCTGCAGGCACTGCCCCCCGCAGCTCCCATTGGCTGGGAATGCAGGCAAGAGCAGCATGTGGAGCCCTCTGCCCCCCACCCCCAGGGGCTGAAGGGACGTGATGCTGGCTACTTCCAGGAGCAGTGTGGAGCCAGGGCAGGCAGGCAGCCTGCCTGAGCCCCACTGCTCGCCACTGCCACCCTGGAGCCACTCCAGGTAAGTGGCGCCGGGCCAGAGCCCACACCCCAAACACCTCCTGCACACTCTGCCCTGAGCCCCCTGCCTGCACCCCACACCCCTCCTGCACCCCAACCCCCTGCCCTGGGCTCCCAATCCCCTGCCCTGAGCCCCATGCCACACCCCTCCTGCACCCCCAACCCCGTCCTGAGCCCCCAACCCGTGCCCTGAGACCCCTCCTGCACTCTGCACCCCTCCTGCCCTGAGCCCCCTCCCACACTCCGCACCCCCTCCTGCACCCTAACCCTCTGCCCTGAGCCCCCTCATACACGCTGCACTCCTCCTCCACCCCAACCCCCTGCCTTGAGCCCTTCCTGCACACCGCACTCCCTCCCGCACTCGAAACCCCTGTCCCAGCCCTACATTCATGGCCTTGCATGCAATTTCCCCACCCAGATGTGGCCCTCGGGCCAAAAAGTTTGCCCACCCCTGCAGTAAGTGTTCACTGTATAACTTGAACTTTGCGAACTCTAGATGCAAAGCATATTTGGGTCTGATCCAATTCCTATGAAGTCAATGAAAAGATTCCCATTGATTTCAGTGGGCCTTGGGTAAGGCCCTAAAAGTGTAACGCATTATTACAGATGTAATCAGTTTCATTTTATTATTTTTCCTATTCAGTGGTGCCTGCCTCCCACTGATTCAAATGACTTTTCCACTGGTTTTAACCCTCCTCCTTGCACTGTTCATTGTGGTAATGAATCTGGCAATTATCTTTAGCTCCAGTGTATTTAACGTTAACTGCTGGCCTGTATCAGATACTTTACAGTAATAAGTTTCGATAGTTTATCTTCTCAACTTACTTGTAGTATGTTAATAAAATGTACCAATACCAAATGCCTTTGTAATTATGGTGAGGTTACACGATCAACACCAAAGAGTTAATTGTAATAGAATGCAGACCTATTTGATGTGCTCTCCACTACTCCGCATATTTGCTTCAGGTAGTGATGGTTCCTTGTGGGTAACAGTTTTTCTATATAATTTTTTTAAAGTATTTTACCAACTTTTCTTATGATAAATGACTGTAACTAGCCTGGTAAAACTAATTACATTTATTTTTCCCTATCTTACAAGCTATTACTTTACCTGTCAATGTATAACTTTGGTGGGGGAAAGAGCGTGAAAGGGATTTGTTCAAATTGACTATTTGCTCATTATACAGTAGCTCAGTATGTTTCAACGTAGATACCTCTGAATTATGTAAAAATAGATAACTGACATTTTAATTATCCTGAAATTCTTATACAAGGTTCTAGGTTAGCGATTGTAAAGAACTGTATTCTCCTACCTTTTTTTGTTTTGTTTTTAATTGGTTTTCTTTTTTAAAAAAATCAAACTCACAGGAGGAATTATACAAAACATACCCAATAAAATGAAAAAACTCACATAGGGTGAAAGGGCTAGTTTTTGGCCTGAGAACTAGAATTATTTTTCCAGGTAAGTAGTCAGACGAGGAAATACAGAGATTTTTAAATAATTTTCAAGTTTCCCTATGTAGCTATTTTCTACACTGAAAACACATTCCAAGTGTGTTCAAACATGTGCCAAAAATAAGCTGAACACTATTAAGGTTTCTTCAATAGAATTGGCTGTAGTTATAGGCATGTGGGGGGGGGGGGGAGAGGAAGGGGAGAGATGGGAGTAGAGAATTTAACATATATAACACAGGAAAGCAAACATTTTACTAGGCTATAGGGAACTTGACTCAACACTCACCTTTATGAAGGATCCAATTTCATTGCAACAGAAGACTGACAGTTCTGTAAGATTTCCTGTGAGATTCTGCATATTACACTGATGCAATAAGGATTCTTTGGAGACCAGGCTCCATGATAAATTATAAATAATAATACTACAACAACTGTCAACTTCAAAGCACTTTTACAAACAATCCTCAAAGGACTCCAGTAAAGTAGGTATTATTCACTGTTTATAAAGGAGGAGACTGAGGCAGAGCTGTTAAGCAGTTTATCACAGAGTGAGTATGTGTCAGAGATAAGATTAGAATTCAGGAGTTCATCACACAGTTACAAAGAATTTAAAAATAAAATATGGCCAAACCACACTTAAATAACAACTCATCTGAGCATCCAAAGAAGCTTTACAAACATTAAAATCAATCCTCACCATTGTTATTAAGTAGGTACAAATTTTTATAGTAGAGCTTTACTAATGTGTACTCCTTTCTGCGAGAACACTGAAAATGACTGAATTTTACCAGCTAGTAAGTGAGCAAACAAAAAAGCACATCACAAAATGTATTCTGGTAATTTGACATGTTTGGTTCTAATTAGCAATGCTTCACATTATAGTAATTTATATAAATACTAAGAAAATCTTAATATTTAGCCTTTACACTGCACTTTATCCAATGTGGAAGCTGTAATCTGAAACCTCACTACAGCTTCCTACTATTAAATCTTTGCTCAGGACACTTTTTATGTGAATTATGGCCATAGGTGCCGACTTCTGCTGGCACTGATGGGTGCTCAACCCCCCTCGGCCCTGCCCTGACTCCACCCCTTCCCTGCCCCCATGCCAACCCCTTCCCCAAAGTCCCCACCCCAACTCCACCCCCTCCCTGCCCCATTCCAACCCCTTCCCCAAATCCCAGCCCCGCCTCTTCCCCACCTACTCCCCTGAACGCATCACATTCCCGCTCCTCCCCCCTCCCTCCCAGAGCTTGTTGTGCCGCGAAACAGCTGTTTTGCGGCAGCAAGCACTGGGAGGAGAAGCAGGGATGTGGCGCACCCAGGGGAGGAGGCGGAGGCGAGATGTGGGGGGGCAGTGATTATGGGGTATAGAAATAATCAGTACACTGGGAATTAAATACCCATCTTACAGCTGCGCCCTATGTGCCAGTGAATAAGCACTTGTGGATGAGGAGTAGGTTTTAATTTACTGAAGGTCAACACAGCAAGTCTCTGCCAGAGCCCAGAGATATCAGGGCTGCTAGACCACTGCTCTAACTACCAGAATTCTCTACAAGCGATTTGACAATATTCCATTCAAGAGAAACAAACAGGATTCTGGAAATACAGTCAAAATGTTTAAGACAAATATTCTGTGGCAGAAAAGTTAAATGAAAGACTTGGGCTGTGCACACTTTTGGGCTTGGCAGGACAGTATCTATGGACCAGTTCTATTTGTGCTATAACTAGCTAATTTCATATGTTCTCAGATTAGGTCATCTTTAGCTCTCCTTCCTCCAATGGGTGTAGTCAGTATCAGTCCTTGTTTACAGTTAATTATTTTCTCTCTCTCACTGGTCTGAATGAATGGCACTTATGATATGATCAAGTATAACTCACTTCATGTGTCATCCCAGACATGGAAATTAACCACTATTCTGTCTAGATTAATGACAACCCTGCAACCAGCTGTTGGGCGATCAAAGCGTACTGTATTGCCACTGTTTAAGAAGACAGTGAAGCACTGTTTTCATAAATACTATAACCAGAAGCAATGAAACTGTAGAGCAGTCTCTGTGAAACACAGTATGCTTTCTAATATGCATTTTACAACCTTCCATGAAAAAAATAAATTGACAAAAAGAATTCATAAAACTATTCTGGCTATAATTCACATACTTGTAATGTGCTTTTGGCATCCCGCATTTGTATAAGTCATTATCAGCCTTAAACATGAATTTCACAACTTTCCATCCATTTCCTCGCTGATCATTCTATTACAACAACCCTCCACCATATTAACTTTGTCAAGGTTATCTGCATCTCCGTGCCTGTGACCAAAGTACATAAGCTTGCATCTGTTGATTTCTGGGTCTACTTCTCTCCAATAATTTGTGCCATAATCCTTATACTATTTTATATTTTAATACAATACTAATACAACAGTTAATCTACTGATGTTAAAGTGCACTGAGATGTATTACCACACAAGTAGCATTAACAAACCTTGCCAAGAATTTTATCATCACCACCACTGGAAGCCAACTGCCCTCCGCCCTACATTTTCACACACAGGTATCGTTTATGGCAGCATAAAAAAGCACTTACTGAAATGTTGATTGTATGTCCCTACTGTCTCTCAGAATAACATCCTTTAAATCACTGCTCCGCAGATTTATTTTGAAAGCAGAACCACCAGTTCAGGATGATGAAACCAACCAATCCCTTCAATTATGTCATGTTTTGTTAAATATGTATGCACAATTAGCTTTCACTTAGAACAGATTGTATAGTTCTTCAGGGTATGGTATTTCCTTTTTCTTACATGTTTTGATAAGCAGTGAAATAGTTAACAGTGATGTAATTTAAAGTATTATCATTGGCACCTGATTTAACACCCACTGAAATGAACGGATTGGTTCACATATCAGAGCTGTTTGAGGTTCTCTCCAAACTCGCTCAGACATTGCTGCACAGGTTACACTGAGGGCATGTTTTCAAGGTTCTCTCTGCAACCATAACATCTAGAAACTTGCATGAGAATGTAATAGAAAATGAGAAAAGGAAAAAAGGAAAAGAAGAGATTCTGTAAAATAACTGACTTGCCTGTCTACCCCACTTTTTGGCTAGTTCTTTACATCCCTTAGGGAAAACCAACACCAGGAAACACTGTTAAGTATAAAAAAGTCACTTGTTTTTCAGGTCATATATTAGTAATTGTAAACCTATTTTCACACACATTTTTACAAATAGCATGTATTTCATATATGCATATACTAAACACGAACAAGAAAACACATTGTGAAATCCAGTTAAGACAGACTGGATATCTTTTTTTTCTTTCCGCCACCCCCTCCCCCCTTTAAAATGAACACTACTCAACCAGTCACCAAAGTCATCCCTAATTCCCTTTGTTTGGTGACAATGTTCTTGTGGAATTAATCTTTATTTCCTACTACTTGCAGTTTCAAATTTAGCATAATTTCCCCTTTTGAAAATGGTATGTGTGTTAACAATTGTTAACATTTTGTTTTTCCCTCTATCATTATGCATCACGGACCTTAAAATCTAATCTCCCCCTGAAATCCAGTCCTACCTGTGAAATCCGGCTAGTGTAGGGGAGAAGCAGGGCTGGGGGCTCTTATCTTGTGCTAGTCTCTAGATCAGAGAGACTACAAACTACGGCCCACAGGCCGGATCTGGCCTGTCAGGGCTTTGGATCCAGCCGCTGGCAACCATGCCACTCCCAGAAGCAGCTGGCACCACGTCCCTGCAGCCCCTGTGGGAGGGAGGGCATAGGGCTCCATGCACTGCCCTCACCTGCGGGTACCTCCCCCAAAACTCCCATTGGCCATGATTCCCCGTTCTTGCCCAAAGGGAGCTGTGGGGGGTGGTGCCTGCAGGCCAGGACAGCGTGTGGAGCCCTCTGCTTCTTTCCCCTCTTCCCCCTGCCCCCCAGGGGCTGCAGGGACGTGGTGCGGAGCCAGGGCAGGCAGCCTGAGCCCTGCTGCGCACCGCTGCCACCCTGGAGCCCATCCTGAACCCCTCCTGCACCCTCCACTCCAACTCCCTGCCCTGAGCCCTCTGCCTCACCCTGCCTGCACCCTAACCCCTTGCTGCACCTCGAACCCCTCCTGCACCCTAGCCCCCGGCCCTGATCCCTCTGCCGCACTCCACACCCCTCCCTGCATCCCTGCCTTGAGCCCCGTCCCGCACCCCAACGCCCTGCCCTGAGCCCCCTCCCACACTCACACCAACCCCCTGTCCCAGCCCTACATTCATGGCCTTGCATCTAATTTCCCCATCCAGATGTGGCCCTTGGGCCAAAAAGTTTGCCCACCCCTGGATTAGATGATCATGATGATCCCTTCTGACCTTAAAGTCTATGAGTCTGAATCTTTTTAGTGGTTCGTTGCAATATTAATTTTGAGCCTCTTTCATTTCTAGTTTCTTTAGATAGAAGACGAGAAGACTTGGAATACAGAGAACGGGAATTGATGGCAGAAGTCAGAGAGCTCAGGCAAAAACTTACTTCACAGGCCCGAGCTACATATCCACTACCTCATTTTCCAGACACAAAGTGGACCGCTTAAGAAAGCACACTTCATACTTTAGCTGTACCTTATTAATCACTGGAATTCTAAATAGTTATGTTGTGATCAAAGAGATTGATTTTTAGAATATTTATTATAAATACTTTTGGAAATAATACTTTTGTATATAAAAATAAAATACTAACTAGAAATGTTATAGTTGCACACTTCTGATTGTTCTATCCATAATGACACTTCATTCTTGATTTTTTTTATTAAATAAACATTTTTTTTATTGCTGTACTACTGAACAGTCAATATTTGAGTACAAGGCATATTCTGATTAGACCAATTCCCTGAAAAATCAAAGCACTGTTAAAATGATTTATTTGTCAGAAGTATTAATGGGAATCTCTTGTGATCATTTTAATGTTTTCCATCTGTCTGTTATCTGGTACAGTCAACCTGTGGAACTCATTGCTGGGAGAAGTTGTGAAGGCCAAAAGTATAACTAGGTTAAAAAAAGAATTAGGTAAATTCATGGAGAATCGGTCCATCAATGGCTATTAGCCAAGAAAGTCTGGGATGCAATCCTATGCTCTGGGTGTCCCTAAACCTCTCACTGACAGAAGCTGGAACTGGTTGACGGCTCACTCAATAAATTGTCCTGTTTTGTTCATTCCCTCTGAAGCATTTGGTACCAGCCACTGTTGGAAGACAGGATACTGAGGTAGATGGACCATTGGTCTAATCCAGTATAGTATTAGGATTCGGACTTCACAGACAAATCTCCACAAGAGTCAAGAGAAGGAATTAAGATCCTTAATTGCAGAGGGTCAGTTAGCAGCTCAGACCTCTTTACAGGCAGTGATTGATATGTTGGATATTGTGAAGAGATCCAGGGCAACAGCGGTGACAATGATAGGCATTGTGGTTGCAATCCTCAGGGATCCCCAAAAACATGAACTACAGACAATCTCCCTTTTGAGGATTGTAATCTCTTCATCAGCAAAAGCAGCAAAGAGTCCTATGGCACCTTATAGACTAACAGATGTACTGGAGCATGAGCTTTCGTGGGTGAATACCCACTCCGTCGGATGCATCATCATCAGCAAGGCAGCTGCTGCATTACATTCTTTAAAGGACTCCTTAGCTGATGTCCCTGGGTGTATGCACACCACAAAGAAACAGGCTAAACAACCCTATTCCAGGCTGACTCTTTCAGCCCTTTTTCTATCTTCCATGCTACAGTTCATTGGAACCTCCTAGGAAGAAACAAACATTGCATAGAAAAAGCCCTGCTGCTGCTGCTGCTTCATCGGAAATGGTGCCGCAGATTCCTCCCTTGAGGTAACCAGTTTCTCAGTTTAGATGAGAGATGCTTAAAACCATACCCAAAGGATTTGTATCCCGTCCCTACCCAAATGGGAAACACTTATTTTATTGCCAGGATGCTTAGGCAATGTCCCCTCAGATTGTTGGAGCCTGGAAATCATCCAGGTTGGCTATTCAGTCGAGTTTCAGGCCCCCCTATTTCCCATTTACTCTCACTTTTTCTTTTCAGGGATCCCGCTTACAAGAGATGATTATAACAGGAGATAGATGTGACATTACCCCAGGGTACAGTCTGGACTGTCGAACAGCTGTGTTCCCTCAATTCTCGAGCCTGGGGTGCCTTTTACACTGCTTTGCTGTGAGAGCAACCACTCCTGATCTGCTCTCACACAGCCTCCAGCATGTAAATTGCTCCCAACTATACTGTATGAGTGCTATGGCCAGCCACTCTCGAATTACACTGCCGAGCAACACCAGCAAATTTCCAGTCCCAGCCTTTCCCCCCACAAACGTGCGTCTTGTAGTGCCCAGCCCTCTCCTGGATAACACAAGCTCATATAAAGTCTTTCATTTTATTAATAAAAAATGATAGGCACAAATCCTGTTATCTCAAATGGACTTTCCCAAACACTTCAATCCAAGCACACTGGTTTAGATAAAACAGTAAAAACACTTTATTAACTACAGAAAGACAAATGTCAAGTAATGAGGAATAAAAGTCAGAATTTGGTTGTGTTTTACATTTTATTTCTTTGTAACCAGTCCCTAACTCAGGGGTAGGCAACCTATGGCACGTGTGCCGAAGGCGGCACGTGAGCTGATTTTCAGTGGCACTCACACTGCCTGGGTCCTGGCCACCAGTCCAGGGGGCTCTGCATTTTAATTTAATTTTAAATGAAGCTTCTTAAACATTTTAAAAACCTTATTTACTTTACATACAACAATAGTTTAGTTATATATTATAGACGTATAGAAAGAGACCTTTCAAAAATGTTAAAATGTATTACTGGCACGTGAAACCTTAAATTAGAGTGAATAAATGAAGACTCGGCACACCAAATCTGAAAGGTTGCTGACCCCTGACCTAACTTAACAAGGTAAGTGAGTTCAAAGCAAAAGTCTCTCTCAGCACATTCTTCAGCAGTATTACTGGCTGAATTCCTTTCTGCCAGGATCCCTCCCTGAGGCCAAAGCTGGTTCTTTGTTCCTCAGGTGGTGTGGTTGCCATGGGTAAAGAGAAAGGGAGGAATAACTAGGGGCATCTGTTTCACATTCTTATACCTTTTTCTCTTCTTTGAGAATCATCTCCAGCTAGGATTCAGGAGACACAAAGTCTGTGGGGATGAGAACCTGGACCTGTTTCTTTGTCAATATGTAAATTTCTCACCCGTGATAGTCCCTTTGATTTTGTTGACACCTGGCTGAGGTGTTGGCTAGCAATCATGCTAAAAATAAACTAGTCACATCAGTACCAGGATTGGGAGGGGCTGGGTGTCCAGAATATGTACCCATCCATGACACTGGGCATGTTCACAGGGCAACTAGCCGCCCTTGCCACCCCGGATGCACTCTGTTTTTTAGCACACAAGTTCAATCAGAGCTAGCATGGGTGACTCCTCGTGCAGGCAATCACACCCCCTGTTCAAAGTATAGGCATACTCTACCTTTGATCCAAGGCACAAGAGTGCAGCTGCCAACAGACGACACACAGTGATGTCCTAAGTGAATAGACCAGGAGAAACACTGTCAACCCCCGTCAGGCAGCAATCTGCTTGTGGTGTTGGTGCATCTGTTACCAGCCTGACAGCTGGGCACCTACCAGACTACAGAACACTAACAAATCACCTGAGCAGGAAGTTTTCAGAAGCTCACAAATGGACTATAAAAGCCTACCATTCAGACAGTTTTTCAAAGGTGGGGTCATCTTCACATGGGCTTATTTGCTACAGAAATAAACCAAAATTGTCCCACCTTATGTTCCAGGGGAGACCCAAGTCCAGGATCTCTCTGACACATTTGTCACTCCTCAACCTCCTGCCCAGGTCCGATGTATGCAAAACCAACCGGGAATTTGGTAGGAAGGGCCAAACAACTATTTTTTTCAGCATTAAGTGCGTTTATTAACGCTGGGATCAGCTTTTTATTCTGTGTTGGTGGGCCTAGCATAGTGGGATCCTGGTTCATGTGGTGCTATGGCAATACAAATAATAACAATACATACAGCATTATAGGTGTTCATAGCACTTTGCGGACAAAACCCCTCACAAGACACCAGGTGAAATCCTGATCCCAGTGACATTGAAGGCAAACCTAACCCTTATTTAAATGAAGCCAGGATTTCAACCATTGTCTCTGCCCCAAATGGCCTATCAATGTAAGGGTTTTTACTCTCCTGTCCCCAGGCTTGGTCTCCCCTGCTCCCTGCCTTGCTCATCTGTTCCCTTGATTCTTACAGCTACCGTCTAGCTCAGGGCAGGCAAACTATAGCCTGAGGGCCGCATCCAGCCTTCCAGACATTTTAATCGGGCCTTCAAGCTCTTGCTGTGGCAGGGGGGTCCGGGGCTTGCCCCACTCTGTGTGGCTCCTGGAAGCAGTGGCATGTTCTCCCTCCAGCTCCTATGCTTATGGGTAGCCAGAGGGCTCCTCACACTGCCCCTGCCCCAAGTGCCACCCCTGCAGCGCCCTTTGGCTGGGAACTGTGGCCAATGGGAGCTGCAGGGGTGGCACCTGTGGACAGGGCAGCGCGCAGAGTGCCTGGCTACACCTCTGCTTAGGAGCCTGATGGGAAACATGCCTCTGCTTCTGGGAGCTGCTCAAGGTAACCGCTGTCCAGAGCCTACACCCGACTCTCCCACCCTCTGAACCCCCTCGGTCCCAGTCCAGAGCTCCCTCCTGCATCCCCAGAGCCCTAACCCCCCATCACCACCACCCGCCCACATTCCAACCCGCTGCCCTGGCCCGGAACCCTCTCCTGCACCCTGAGCTCCTCATTTCTGGCCCCATCCCAGAGCCTGCAGCCAGAACCCTCACCCCATCCCACACCCTAACCCCCAATTTCATGAGCATTCATGGCTCACCATACAATTTCCATACCCAGATGTGGCCCTCAGGCCAGAAAGTTTTCCCACCCCTGATCTAGCTGCTGCTCCCCTCAGCCCAGTCAATATACTGCTGCTAAAAATCCTCCGCCTCCCCTGCCTCTCTGCTCATTGATGTCGCTCACTTCACCACAGGCACGGCTCCCCTGTGCACGCACGCACACACACAGCATAAAGGGCAGACTTCTTGGCAAGGCCCTACCCAGCTCCACTGAACCCCAAACCCCCTGCTCACTACCTGCTGTACCTGCCTGTCGCCTTCCCTGTCTCTTCCCTGTTCCCCCGCCCCATCTGCATAGACCAGTCGCCAGCTTTCCATATGTCTTGTGCCCCCCACACCCCACCCCTCCTCAGAGCTCAGGCCTCCTGGCAGTGCCCTCTGTGAGATTACTGGACACAGACCCTGGCATCAGGGCTGACCTTAGCATGCCCACCGTCACCCTGGGCACGCCAACTAAACATCGGGGCTAGGAGGCCAAACACCCTAGGGCCAGCCCAGCCTGGTGTGCTTTGGGCTTGGGTGATTGCGGCAGGGTCTGGCCTGGTTTGTAAGCTCCTGGGGACAGAGACTGGCAATGCCCCCTGCAGCTTCCCCCCCGCTGGTACAAGGGCCCATGCTTTGCTGCTGAGGGCGGCTGAGCTGTCACCCGCTGAGCCAGCACAGCACCACAGCCTGCCACAAACGGGCACCCCGCAGGCCTGCTAGTGACAGCCAAGCTCTGCCACTTTTCACCTACATCGACAGGGCCCCACAGCCAGCCGACAAGCCCCCAGTGTGTGTGGGGGCCTTGCCAGCCTATGGCATGGGGGAGCTGGGACAGCTAGAACCAGAGGGGAGGCGTGACCTGCATGGTGGGGCTCAGTGCAGCGTGTTGGGTGACTGACCTGAAGCAAATACTCACCAGCAACCGCACACCATACAACATAAACACTAACCCAGGAACCTATCCTTGCAATAAAGCCCGATGCCAGCTCTGTCCACACATCCATTCAAGTGACACCATCAGGACCTAATCACATCAGACACACCATCAGCTCGCAGCACCTGCACATCTACCAACGTGATATATGCCATCATGTGCCAGCAATGCCCTCTGCCATGTACATGGGGCAAACCGACAGTCTCTACGCAAAAGAATAAATGGACACAAATCTGACATCAGGAATCATAACATTAAAAAACCAGTGGGAGAACACTTCAACCTTCCTAACCACTCAGTGACAGACTTGAAGGTGGCAATTTTGCAACAAAAACTCAAAAAACAGACTCAAAGAGAGACTGCTGAACTTGAATTAATATGCAAACTAGATACCATTAACTGTGGTCTAAATAAAGACTGGGAATGGTTGGGTCATTACACCAATTGATTCTCTATTTCCTATGTTAAGTTCTCTCACACCTATGGGCCATCTTCTTAATTATCACAAAAAAGTTTTTTCCTCCTGCTAACGATAGCTCATCTCAATTGATTAGACTCTGCCTGTTGGTATGCATACTTCCACCTTTTCATGTTCTCTGTATGTATAAATATCTCCTGTCTGTGTGTTCCATTCTATGCATCCGAAGAAGTGAGCTTTAGCTCACGAAAGCTCATGCTACAATAAATTTGTTAGTCTTTAAGGTGCCACAAGTACTCCTGTTTTTTTTGAGATCTGCAGGGTGTTGCTGCAGCAGGGTGCTCCACCCACCCCCCTAGTCACTGCCTCCCCATCACCCCTCTCAGCCTGGGCCCCTGCCACCTGCAGGCTTTTAGAAGCAGGATTTTGTAGGCCAACGTGGGCGGGGGGAGAGGAGGGGAGGGAGCGGTTGGCAAGGCTGTGGGGAGGGATTGAGCTAAGTGCCTCGGCCTTGTAGCCCCCTCCTCGCAATCCCCCGCAGCCCCTGGCCTCCCAGGGCTTTTGAAACCCAGCGACCGAGCACAAACCAGCGCTGTGAGGAGAAAAAAAAGAGCCGCTGCCCCGTGTGAGGATCGAACTCACGACCTTCAGATTATGAGACTGACGCGCTACCTACTGCGCTAACGAGGCGGCTGAAAGTAAAGTCTCCGCACCGCCCCTCGAGCCCGGCCGATTCGCCTTGCAGCGCTGCCACGCCGCTCCCGCAGCCCCTCTCTGCCTGCCTGCAAGGGGCCCGGCCCGGCTCCCCGTCCGGCGCCGCGGGGACAGCGGCGGAAACGGAGCCTCCCCGGGCAGGCGGCTGCTCCCCAGCAACGACTCATCCCCGCCCCCTGCTGCTCCGCTTCCCCGCCCCAGTGCCCGGCCCGCGGCTTCTGCAGGGCGCGGGGACCCGCCGCAGCAAAGCGCCCGTCCCGGGAGCCGGGCTCAGCCCCACGTGCCCCTGGGGCTCGGCCGCTGGCGGGGCGCTGCTGGGACACGTGGCTCCGGAGGGGGGGACCCCCCTTTGGCCGGGCTGGGGGGGCGGGGCAGTTTGCCCGACCCCTAGTGCTAGGGGAACAGGAGCGGCGGGGGGTGTGCCGCCAGGTGCAGCTACAAGCGTTAGTGAATAGCCGGGAGGAGGCTCAAGGGGCAGGGGTGGGGGCCCAGCTACAACCCCCCCCCGTCAATGCCCCCACGCAGCTGCAGCGTTACCCGCAGCTCCCAAGGGAGGAGGGGACGGTGCCTCCAGTGACTGTTCAGAAATGTGGCGAACGCTAAGAAACGGGGTCCTGCTCGCTGAGACAACCCCGAGGTGCGTGCACAGCAGCGCCCCCCCCCCCCGCGAGACGCGGCCTTGCAACGGGGGGTCTCGTATGGGGCAGCCCCGCTGTCCCGAACAGCTGCTTGGGCACGTTCCGTGTCAGTCCTGCCCACGCCTCATTGCGCTACAGGGAACAGCACAGCACACAGAGGCTGGCTGTGCACGAAGTGCTGAACGTCCTGGGGCTTGCTGACTCCGCTGTATCTGACACCACCCGTGCAACACAAACTGTTAGGAGCAGTAGCAAAACCCCTGTGCATTTGGAACTGATGCATTCAGCTGGCACAGAAAGGAACAATGGCTTAACCCTCCTGAAACTGGTTATTTGTGCTGCTTTAATGAGCTTTTCCCATTTTCTCTAACATAATGAGCAACGGGAAGACGATTAGATTTTTTTTAAGCCACGAGAAGCGACTTTAATGACTGTATATGTTCAGTTTTTAACTAGATTGATTCACGTTGAGAGGGCGCTGTTTTACATGACTAATTAATTATGCCAAATAATTTTCCAGGCACCTACTTGCACTTAGCAGGTCACTGAATAATTACTTTCTGGCACTTCTGATGCAGCTGCTCGCCTATGCTGAGGGCAAACTCGTGTTTATTAAAGGCAAATAATCAACTGTTTCTTAGAGACCAGCACATAGTAAACTAGTGTAATAGAGCAGGCAGGAAAGACTCCAAATCCACTTCTCCTTCGGAACTTTAAGGGTAGCATCTTCCACCCATTTATTTATTAAATAAAAATATGAAATCATTAATATTATGATGTATTAAGAGTGTCATTTATCAATAACAAGCATATTTTCTGTTTTATTATTAATTTACATTAATTCATAAAGCAGCCACCACTGTAGGATCTGGGCTACATTTACACTGAAAATATTATGACCTATAATGTTTAGATGACACAGTGGTGAAAACATTTGTGCTCAGCTGCATTCGTGGTGAATTACTGGTCTCATTTTCTCTAGCCTAGCCCAGCCCCCAGAGCCCTCAACACCTTTTTTGCAAGCTCCTTATGTCTAGAAGTTAGGTCTTATCTTGTAAGTTGCTCCACATGATCTCAGAAGGACACTCATGTGAAGTAACTTGCAGAATCAGGGACCAAAATAGTAAGTGATGCATAGATGCGGGAACTAGAGGTGTGGGAGGTGCTGCAGCACCCCCAGTTTTTATGTGGGGCTCTGCTCCCAGTCCCACACAGCAAGTTCGCAGGTGTAGTGGCAGAAAAAGTATCTGTGCAATTTTGCTACCAGTAGCAGATTCCCCCATGCAAATATGGCCTTTTTGGCTACCTATCAGAACGTGCTGTCATCTAGTCCAGCACTAGCTGGTTTACCTTGAGACAATTTGCAATTGATGTTTTTGATTATTGTAGGGTAAGAATGAGAAAGACACTTTTGCATTCAGTGACAGTGTGCTGTGCTGACTCACCTTTGCATTTTTATATCTCATTTTGTCTGTGACTAAGTCTAAAATGAAGTGAGATCTGGGGTACTGAGGGTAGCAAATTGTGGCAAAGTAGTTCCCATTCATCAGACTTCACTACCCCTGGACTGGTGACAGTTGCATGGGTGCCTTTTGCATCCTCTGGGCCAGGGGTAGTGAATTCGGAGGGATGGGTGCTTGAGAAGTATTTTTCTAATTTTAAAAACGTTTTTATTTATATACCAGATTATTATTATAAACAGTTTGATTTTTGTTCCAAGATGTTTTTAATAACAAGCATTTACACATAATGTAATTAAAGAAAAAGAACTGAACTATGCACATTTTTTGCATTTGTATTCTTTCTTCTCATCAGTCATGTTTTCTTGATTGGTTCCTTCTGGAATACAGGGCATATGTGCCCACCTCTTGCAAGAGACGCACTAGACCTTTGATAAGTAACAATTGAGAAAATGAAATCACAGAAGTTATGATGTTACACAATTTCCATTCACTCATGCTATTCCTTCCACATGTAAGATTACCTAAAATATGCATGATGAAAATGTTTACTGTTGTGGAAATTTTACAAGAATCCTGATCCTTAGGCGGATTATGGCATGTGTTTCTGATACAATTTTATGTTTCTTACCATCATGTAATCCTTACTTTCCTTTTCACAGTTGACAAGTATGTGCAGTAGTCCTCCACGCTTTCTGAAAAATCAATAAATGTTGTGATACTTAAAGATATTGATGCAGAGACACCATTACAGAACCAAACCTGTGAGATATCTTAATACCCCACTTTAGGGGTATTAAGATAACAGTTATGTGACATAATTCCACTCTTCCTGTTATCTTCACATGGGCCTAATGAGTCCATAGTACATGGGAGAAAGTTATTACCTGACTCCTTCATTAGAACAATAGCTATTTGTCTTCTAAATGAAGTATTAGCCTCTGATGTTGTTTCTACTGAACTGATGTCTTTCTGCTGCAAGTACATTTCTGCAAACTAACAACACTTCTATTTACAAAAAACATCATAATTACCAGAAGTGAAAGGTTGCTGGTCCAGCATACCGGTAAGAACCAGCCACCAGTACCGGCCCGTACATGGTTGACATTACAGTGCTGCCATGGCAGTGCTTTATGCTTTAACGTTGCTGCCCCCTTTTGCTCCCCCCCGCATCAGCAGCCCTGCCATAGGGTCTGGCAGTGCTGCTGGATGCCACCAGCAGGGCCGCCGACAGTGGGGGAGCAAAAGGGGCAGCTGCCCTGGGTGCTGGTGATCTAAAAGAGCCTGGAGCTCCTGGCCACTGCAGGAGCAGCTGTCAGGAAGGACTGGCTAGGGGAATCCGGCTGCCCAACCCCACCCCTTCTGCCTGAGACCCCACCCCTTCTTGGGGCCCAGAGCCCACCCCACACACCTTGGCAAAGACACCGGCACACTGCACACCGGTAATCCTTCACCTCTGATATTTACACATCAATAACAAATTATAACGGCAATTTGGTATTCAATACCTTTAAGATGAATGGCCCGCAGTTGTGTCCATCTCTTTGTCTGGTACACTGAACAATTTTACTCTTCCAATCAGATGAGGATTTGCTAGTTAATTGTTTGATGAAGTATCTGAAATTTGTAGAGAATACAGTAGCGGACGGTATAAATGAGCTTTTCTTCCTCCCCCTCCTTTTTTTTTTAATTACAGTTTCTGTACATGTTTAGCAATCCTTTCTATCTCTATTTAATTAAATGATTGCAATGACTTATTGCTCATATATATATATATATATATACACACACATACACAGATACACACATACACACACACTTACTTTCATATTATTGTCTCTTACACAATGTATTGCTTGATTTGCTGTGCCCCATGTTGCTAACACCACCTTCTCACTCATGCAACATGCTACTGTTTTGGGTCCACAGTCTATGAAGTAGTTAGCCAGACTCAAATCACACAAGTTCACTCAAAGTCCATTAGTAAGCATATTCAGGACGTAGGCAGAGTCAGAATGGGCTGACCTGACATCTGGTGGTGACCTGTGAAAAAGGACTTCAGGGGCTGATCTCGTTTGCATGGGCACACCCACCCTGCCTAGCATGATGGACTGCTTGCCCAAATGGTCACTTTGGCTGCAGTAGGATCCCCTGTCTCTTTGTTATTGGGGCAGGAGTAATAAAGGTTGTTATCCTGGTTATGTGAATCCAGGACAGTAGAACTGTACTTGGCATTTTATGATGGAGGGACTCGCCCTCAACTAAGTAGCACTCACTAGGTAAGGGATATGGGTTCCAAAACCCAGTGAATTGAGGGGATATTAGTGCAGATATATGTACCTAGCAGCATGGGTGCTGGTTGATGGTCTTTAAACACTATGCTTACCTCTCTGCTGTGCAATAAAAGCTAATTTTGACTCTATTAGGCCTGGTCTACACTGGGGTGGGGGGGTCCGAACTAAGGTACGTGACTTCAGCTATGTGAATAGCGTAGCTGAAGTCGAAGTACCTTAGTTCAGGCTACTCACCAGTCCAGATGCTGCGGGAATGAAGTCCGCCGTTCCAAGGTCGACTCCACCACCGCCGTTCGCGGTGGTGGAGTTCCAGAGTCAACCGGAGCGCGTGGGGAGTTTGAACTATCGCGTCTTGATTAGACGCGATAGTTCGAACTCCGAGAAGTCAAACTCTCCGCGTCAACCCGCGCGGTAAGTATAGACCTACCCTTAGAAGTCTTATTGCATTCTACATAGCTGAAGTCATTGATACCTGGGTCTAAGCATTAGACCTACTGTGGGCTAGTGGTGGTCTAGCACTGAGGGTCCCTGGCTATCAGCTAAAATCACTGAGTGCTGAAGTTACTGAGAGCTGTGTTAAAGGGGGGGGGGCTGAAGACAAGTTGTTGAGTAGCTAGTAGAGAGGCATGGTTAGTGGAGCAGAGCAGCTAGTGGTGAAGACTGCAGCAGAACCCCATGGAGAGGTATGGCAATCGGCCCCAGGGGAGCATTAAGATTGTGCCCCCCCAAATACCTCCCCCACTTCCACCCAGGCTGGGAGGTAAACTCTGCAGATGAACTTCTGAACACGGGGGGCTGCACTGACCAAGGACAGAAACTGTGGGTGAGGTGACTGTTGGGTTGCTGGACTTAAGACCCTGAGGGGAAAAGGACACTGCCAAACTTACTTGGGGGTGGGTCTTTTGCTCATGGTTTGTGTTATGAATCCTGTTTGTGGTGTTTCCCCAACATAATGCCGCATTGTTTCCCTCGTTTATTAAAAGGCTTTTGCTACACTCAGACTCTGTGCTCGCGAGAGGGGAAGTATTGCCTCCTAGAGGCGCCTGGGGGATGGTATGTAATTGTCTCAGGTCACTGGGTGGGGGCTCGAGCTGGTTTTGTGTTGTGTTATTGAAACTGAACCCCTAGATACTGAACCCGGCCCTTGTTGCTGCCAACTCTGATGGGCAGAAGGGTTACAAGTTCAAGTACAGGCTGTTTCAATTTTTCTTTGTAGCTAACAGGAAGACATTAGTCTCTCTATTGTTACTTTTACAGTGTACATGAACTCTTACTGTGAAAATATTTTCAGGAAATGTAAGTATCTAAAAAATCTCCTCCAATTCCTCAGGCATGTTCTTTCATATCTCATCTCATCACACAAGGGGTCAATTATTAACAATTCTTTTGTTTTCATCAATGCTATCTGTAAGTGTAAATATATGTACAAATTATATTGGTAATGTGATGATTTCAACAATTTTATAATGATTTCCCAAAAAAAATTCCATTAACATTTGTAATGTCTCACTAACACACAAGAGAAAAGCATATTGTGAATTAATTGATCAAATCATTACCGACTGTATTCTTCCAAGTTACATTAACAACAGAATTTCACAGTAGCATTTTATTTTTCTTGGAATGACAACATAGGAAATGATATCACTGCTACCCAGCTGTGTTACAAATCTCTTACATAATACCACATTTAGTGCCCATAATCCCAAAGTACAATAGAAAACATCTTACCGCAAGAACCCAATGACCTGGTGCGTAGTAAGAAAGCAATAATATATCATATTGAAGAATTCCACTCTGTATTCATTGAAAAAAAATTAGAAATGCAAGTAGAGTTTCCTGTGAAGCAAACCATGAAAATGTAGATTATACTGTATTTCCCAATTTCATTACATGGATTACTATCACAGTACTCATTCCACATCAAACATAGCATTGTAGTTGCTGTTTCACACTGTTTGACTGAATGAAAATGTGCTTTGCTCATGCTATGTATGAAAGCTTGGTAGCATTTACCTTCACTTTCATTTGTGTTGCTCTGCCTGAGAGAATGACAGTGGAAACTACTGATGAGATGGCTTGTACCTGTTGACAGTCAACCAGGTTATTAATGCATTAATCATTCTGGCACATAAAGAACATAATGAAGTTAATATAGACAGACATGCAAGGGATCCTTAGTGTTACAAATAAGATATGTAAGAGAGTCATGTAAAAACAAAAAGATTTGTAATCAATGTGCTCTGTCTTACTTAATGTAAAAACTGACTAAGCCGTTCACATACTTATGTTTAATTCATGGACCCACTGAACTGTATAACAAAACTAATGTGGCCCTCAACACGTCAAGGATTGTATGTCAGATATGTACCTCCAAATACATTTCAGTACATGTTTGGCAGCAGTAAATACACTGAAATGTTGCAATTTCAGGTTTATATTGATATTTCAAGGGTATTTGGACTTAAATATGTTGTACCACATATTCATGTGATTGTATCAATAAGTAAACAATTTATACTTTCATGTACCATCACAGTAAGTGGCCTACCTTTCCACCTGCTTTCTTGACCACGCAACTCAAATATGCATCAATAACCTACAACACATGATGAAAGAAAGGGAACAAATTTAAATAATCAATCAATCCTGTTACCATACATGTTTAGTGGTACTTAAATTTACCTCATCACTTATCCAGCTTCTTGGTTTCAGGCAATGAAATGAAGAGCCATACAATTTGATTTTTCTCACTTTGGCCTCCAGTCCATGTGTTTACCAGTCATTACAAATTTGATTAGAAAAAAAAAAAGTAACACATATTACATGCATGGTAATACAGTTTTCTTTTTCTCTGTTTTGCTACTGTGAATGCTGCCACTTTGTACATGAAAACCTTTAACATGCTTTATAAATGGAACTATGTTAAAAACCTGTTTAAGAAAGGTGTGGTAACCAATTACCTTTCAGAAACCATTGGTCATCTTCTCCATCCTCCATAAGCATGTTATCAACATTGTCATCATCATCACTTGTATCATTGCTTGAAACATCTTGCCCTATATACACCTCTTCCATTGCTGTGACCTCATGTTTTTCACTGTGCTGTTATGAGATACAGTGCCATCCATTTTCCCAATCTCTTCTGAGGGTGTTTTTTGTTCAGTGTCACCAATAGCAATTTCAATTCTGATGTTTTCCTCTGATCTGCTTTCAGCACATAATGTTGGTGGCTCTTTAAATGGTTTTAAGTGTGCAATACTGTACATGGCTCCTAACAGTTTCCCTGACATGGTTTGCAATTTAACTCTCTTACCCTCAACAGTCTTAATTTTGTATAGTCCCCAATAGATAGATTGCAGCGGTCCTCCTTTTCTTGTTCTCTTTCTCGCATTCAGTAACATAACACAGTCCCCAACATCAAATGTTACTTCCCCATATTTAGAAGTTTTTTTTAGCATAATGTCTGTTGTTTTTCTTGTGCTTTAGAAATGTTACAAAGAGCCAGTGCAATGTCAGCACCATGTCTAGATTTCATATTTATGCTGTACTCTTTGCAGAAATCTTCCCTGAATTTATTCATATCTGGGAGCTTTGTAAACAAATGGAGAAGGGGTGTTTGTAAAATGAAGACACACAGAATGTCATATGTACATGAAAGCGGCTGGTACTAACACACTTACTGTGTAACTCTGATACTTCCTCTGGAAACACCGGCTCATTGCAAAACAGTAGTCGAAAGGGTGACATTTTTGTTGTTGCGTGTACTTTAGTTTGCAAAGAAAACAAAATGGGCTCAAGGAATTAATCCTAATTACTCCCAGTGTCATCAACCATCTTCCGCCATGCTCTGTAACAAACAATGATTGACAGGTTTCAGAGTAGCAGCCGTGTTAGTCTGTATCCGCAAAAAGAACAGGAGTACTTGTGGCATCTTAGAGACTAACACATTTATTTGAGCATAAGCTTTCATGGGCTACAGCCCACTTCTTTGGATGCATAGAATGGAACATATATTGAGGAGATATATATACACATATACAGAGAGCATGAAAAGGTGGGAGTTGTCTTACCAACTGTGAGAGGCCAATTAAGTAAGAGAAAAAAAAACTTTTGAAGGGATAATCAAGATAGCCCAGTACAGACAGTTTGATAAGAAGTGTGAGAATACTTACAAGGGGAGATAGATTCAATGTTTGTAATGGCTCAGCCATTCCCAGTCCCTATTCAAGCCTAAGTTGATTGTATCTAGATTGATTTGTTTGTGGGGAAAAAAAAGCACACGTACAGTCTTGACTGAAACAAATTATACATAATCAAAAAGGCGTAATACATTGAAAGTATTTTTGATTATGTAACACACAGATTGTGAAGACTTTGTAGTGAGTTGCATAGTACACTCTACTTGCTACTAGTACTGTAATATTCCCACCCATTCACTTACCTTTTGATGGATTTATTAGCATTTTCAGCCACGCCATTAGTTTGTGGGTGGTACAGGCTGGTGAAGCTGCATTCTATTCACAATCTTTTGCAAATATACAGGTTAAACTGAAAGAAAATAAGTTGCACAATCAACTTACATACAGACTTGTCTTAAGGAATGTTCCTTTGCCTATTTGCCATTACTTTTATGTGTAATTAGCAACAGGAATAGCCCATCCTTTAACATTATTATTGGAAACAAGTTGTTATGGGTTTTTTTGGTAGATATGAAGACACCCCAAAAAAAGGTTATAGCAACCCTGACGGTGACCAACAGCAGTTTATCAAAAAAAGGTATGGTGATTGTTCTCAAACAGTTGTCAAAAACAAAGTGCCTTTAATAAAAAAAAAATCACAAGGGCGATGAAACCTATGTTCACTGTCAGCTATCTGTGACCTGATAGTGAGGTTGAATACATAGTAAAAATAATCCAGGGGGGAAAAAACCAAAACAAACAAAAAGTCATTACCTTATTATTGAATTCAGGACCAAGATCTGTCAGTATCCGCTGTGGGCATCCACGTCGAACAACCATTTTGTACGTGCTGTTTCCACTTCCAAAAAAGTCAGCATTTGAGGTGGCAAAGGCTTCCTCCCGTCTTGAAAGATAATCTATGGCTGTCAGTATATACCAGTATCCATTCTTTGTTGCTGATAATGGTCCTATTAAATCCATTCCCACCAGTTCCCAGATCTGAGTGACCTACATGCAAGGGTACCAGTTACAGTCATACTTCACATTTTTCTTACTAAATGTTCTTAATAAACCCATATGTCATAAGCAGAGTACACAATGTAATATGGTTTCAACAGCCACACAATCAGAATGTAAAGCTCACTTTTAAAAACAGAAGAAAGAAAAACAAACAAAGAGTAGTAAGGGAATGGGTTAGGAAAAACGATACAAGAGGAAAGCTGAAGAAATATGCCCAGCCAGTGCAAAGGAGCAGTAGAGGTTATTGCTGCACTGTGCTTTGCCACATGTATGCATTGCACTTGTTTCAAAATCAAGGCCTCATTGTACAGCAGTAATAACAGTAGCGTAGTGTAGCTAGGGGGAGAGCGGGGGAGCGTCTGTTCCCCCACTGAGCACAAGTGGCACCTTTTCAATTTCTTGGTGCCTTTTTACTAATCTGGGGGAACCATTAAAAAAAAACAAAAAAGCAACCCCCCCCCCCAAAATCACACCCCTCACCCAGCGGTGCTCCGGTCTTTGGCAGCACTTCGGCGGCACTAAAGATCCTGCCGCTGAAGACACCTGGAGCGAGTGAAGGGCCTGCCGCCGAAGACCCGGAGCACCACCAGGTGAGTCAAAGCGCCGCAGCGGGTGGCGCCTTTTTTTTTTTTGAGCACTCCCCCGGTTGCCTCCACCTGGCTACGCCACTGAGTAAAAACAATGTGTCTGGTTCCAAAATTCACTTTTATGCTTTTCAAGGTGGTGTCCAGATTTAATTCCTTTCCCTCTTTCTGGCAATGCAGACATCGCACAGCCTAGTTTGGATGGAACAATATGATGACATTAACATTTCATTATGGAAATAGTATTGCAAGGGAACAAAGTTGACATTTGCACACCAAATATATTTTTATATTTCTTTTATAAATTTTGACCTTGTATTTCAATTGTAAATACCATTCTTCAGGATTTAGTTTCATTACTTTATATACCCAATTGGCAATGTCTTTGGTCATCCCTGGCCAATAGTATTTTGATGTCAGCACAGTTCTTGTTTTGAATATTCCTTGATGTCCACCATGTGGACTGTCATGATACATTTCAAAGAGTTGAAGGGCTTCTTTCATGGTATGCACAACGACAACCCTTTTTCCTTTGGCACAATGGAACAATGTCCCCTCTGTTGATCATAGGGGATGGAACACAAAGAATGATTAAGGTTTCTCAGGGGCCTGGGCCAAAGCAACTGTTAGGGCCCTACCCACCCTGTCTGCCTACTGCATCGCCCATGGCCCTAACCCTTTCGGCCTCTTCCTCAGGATCCCAGCCATGTTCCACCTAAGCTCCCTGCCATTCCACCTGCCCCACAGCTCCTTTGCTCATTTCCCACTCACCCCCCAGACCGGAGAAGCTCTGTCCCTGTGTCATGGCCCCGGGGCTGTACCAGGGAGTGAGAGCTTCTCCAGTCCCAGGGCTGCGGCAGGGGTTTGGGTGCTGCGCTTCTTTAGGGGACCAGGAGCGAGGTGCTGGGTCTTCTCCTGCCCCACCCGGCACTTCTGTTGGAGAGAGGGTTGGGCATAGGGGCATCCCCTGCCCGTCCCGCAGCTTCTGCCAGGGCTGCGGGGGGGGGGGGCAACGTGGGAGGGCTTTCATTGCCCCACCCTCTGGGTGGAAGCTGGGGACCCCCCCCCGTTGGCCGTGGCCCCTCAGCGTGGGCCAAAGTAGTCACAGTGGCTAATCCCCCACTGAGGGAGACATGATGATGAAATCAAGTGTTACACTTAAGCTATGACCAGTTATTTGCAAAGCCATTCATTAATTATAAGGCATATGCATATCAAAGACATCTCTATTCAGTATGGTTCAAAATGGCTTGAGTACAAGGGGGGGAATTTCAGTGTACGGTTAGAACTAGCTGATATTTTTAACATTAGAAATCATTGCTCAGTGAACGTATAGTGATTGTTGTCGGTGCTTGGAGCACACTGGATAACATACTTGAGAAATGAAGCAAAGTCATAGGGTTTTTTGGTAACATTTAGAATTTATACTCATTTCTCATGTAACCGCCCAATATATTTGTTGCACCACCTGCATAGATAGCAAAGGAGATTTTCTGGAAAATTGGAATAAAACTAGTGATCCCAATCCCGGTCCCATTGAAGGTAAAGTTAACACTCCAAATAATCCCAGTGCGGGGACATCAGGACCATCATTTTACAGGCTGAAGTTTCCAGTCTAATGTGTCAGTATTATATGGGGAAAAAAAAAAAAGGATTCCTTGCCTTCCAAAGAAAAGTTGACAGCAAATGGATGCGGGTTCAGTCTGTCTGCTTTATTCATTCCTTCAGGATGTGTGTTACGCCTTAGATATGCCAAAACATTTGCAATTTTTTCCTCAGAAGATTTCCCTGAGAATTGTTCACAACAGAAAACAGTTATTTAAGTGGAAACAGGCAGTATCAATCCAGATAAGACTCAAAGTTCAGATAGAAGATATGAGATGTACATTGAGGACATATAAGAAGGGTAAACCAAAATCAACAATGCATCATTCATAGGCCAGTCACAAGACAGACCGAAATTGCAGCTATGTGCTTAATTCTGAAGTATGTGTGGCTAACATAATATGGCTGTATTTGATCAATGCGGATCAAATGTTATTTGAGATAATGAAATCACCTACAAGATTGTAACCAAGTATATTCATAGTAACTCAGGACAGGAAGTATAACAGTACAAAAATGTGAATAAAAAAAACAAAATACAAGCAGAGGTGCTTGAAGATAATGGGTTCAGAAAACAAATGAATACACATGGAAACGCTCTACTTACCTGCCATAATGACGTGTGTAGTACAGGTAATTTTTTGCTTGCTGCAACTTTATGGCAGAAAATAGTTTTCTGCAATTCTAAAGAATCCAAAATAAAGAAACCCCTATAACATACACATTTCAGTATCACCTCATTCTCAGCTATGCCTTTAACTGATCATTTTACTGAAATTTAACGAACCAATCCTAACATATTGTAACTTGATTATCTAACCAATTATATCCCATCACCTTAATTGGTTTACACTCAGCAAAATTAAGTATACAGCCAACAAAAAAAAAAAATCAAAGAACCAGAGCCCAGACAGATAAACAAACAATAGAGAAATAGGGACTATAAAGACAAAACAATAAAGAAATCACCATAATTACAGGCATGCAAACAATTTAAGAAATTACTATACGGTTTTTTTAAAGATTCTTAATGATGCATGCACTTAGCCAGGGAGACCCTTAGTATTTGGGTACTGTTACCAGATTTGCCCATTACTTGGGGTATGCTCATTTATTGGGGTTACTTGTTTGGGGGATGCGGGGGAGTTTTGATAATTCTATTAATGTACCGCTTGTATCACTTGTGTTCTTAGAGCTCTACTTTTCCCTTCTGTCAGTTCCCTCCCAACAGAAGTCTCCTGCATCCAGGTTCCCCAGCGCTGGGTTCTTTCCACCCTCTGAATCAGATGAACGAACACACACACAAGCACTCAAAGCTGACTCCTTATCAGTCCCTGGACTCAGCAGTCTGGGCTAAACAGCACCTTTCAAGCTACAACCCTCATATGCCCCCAGATTCGGCAGTTGCAGCACAGAACCCACTTTCATGCCACAACCATTCTGCTAGTAACCCACTTGATGAACAAAACCCCACAGGTTTTTTTGGGTGCTGCAGGGATCTTTTAGCTTATCTACAAAAAGCGTTGCTATAGAGCAAATAGGGAAGCCAAAAACACCCATGGGGGGAGAGAAAGAGAAACATCCAGCTTAACCATGAAAGCTATTTATTTCCAGGTAGCAACCATACAAGGGGAACCAACCAAACAAAGCAGTTACAATATTAGATCTACCTTACATTTGATTACAAAAGTTAGTGCTAGCAAACCATAACCGATCACATAACGTAGGGTCAGGAGGCTATACAGAGAGAGAGAGAGAGCTCTCACCAGTCCGTGAAGCTTGAATGTCGGTTCCCAGGTGGTGTTGGTCGTGGAGGGTATGGAGTGCTGGAGACAGGTAGAGAGCCCACAGCACAATCAGTCAGAAAGATGCATCAGTTCCATTGAAACCAAAGACCGGAGCACCGCCGGGTGAGGGGTGTGATTTTTTTTTTTGTTGGTTTGCTTTTTTTTTTTTTTTAAATGGTTCCCCCAGATTAGTAAAAAGGCACCAAGAAATTGAAAAGGTGCCATTTGTGCTCAGTGGGGGAGCAGCCGCTCCCCCGCTCTCTCCCTAGCTACACTACTGTTATTACTGCTGTACAATCAGGCCTTGATTTTGAAACAAGTGCAGTGCATACATGTGGCAAAGCACAGTGCAGCAATAACCTCTACTGCTCCTTTGCACTGGCTGGGCATATTTCTTCAGCTTTCCTCTTGTATCGTTTTTCCTAACCCATTCCCTTACTTCTTTTTGTTTGTTTGTCTGTCTGTCTTTCTTCTGTTTTTAAAAGTGGGCTTTACATTCTGATTGTGGCTGTTGTAACTATATTACACTGTGTACTCTGCTTATGACATATGGGTTTATTAAGAACATTTAGTAAGAAAAATGTGAAGTATGACTGTAACTGGTACCCTTGCATGTAGGTCACTCAGATCTGGGAATTGGTGGGAATGAATTTAATAGGACCATTATCAGCAACAAAGAATGGATACTGGTATATACTGACAGCCATAGATTATCTTTCAAGATGGGTGGAAGCCTTTGCCACCTCATAGGCTGACTTTTTTGGAAGTGGAAACAGCACGTACAAAATGGTTGTTCGATGTGGATGCGCACAGTGGATACGGACAGATCTTGGTCCTGAATTCAATAATAAGGTAATGACTTTGGGTTTTTTTTTCCATGTGGGTTATTTTTACTATGTATTCAACCTCACTATCAGGTCACAGATAGCTGACAGTGAACATAGGTTTCATCACCCTTGTGATTTTTTTTTATTAAAGGCACATTGTTTTTGACAACTGTGCCTCCCTTTCCCATCTTTGAAGCAAATGAGGCTAGGGAGTTTCCTTAATCATATCACCCTTGTCTGGATGGGCTTAGGTGTGTCTCCCACTGCCTTTTCATTGCTTTTTGTAAGTCTTTCTTCTGATCAGTTTTGATTCAAGCAGCGGCTGTGGGAGGGGGCCTTCATGAGTCAGACTGGAGAGCTCCTTGACACTGTGGGATGTGGGGGGAGGCAGAGTGGCAAGGGTGACTTGCCAGACATGGATGGAGAGGGACCCTGGCCCTTCAAGCCCCCCAACAGTGGTGGGGACCCCAGAGCCAGCTCCACAGCTGCAAAGTGCCTCCACATTTTGTCACGATATTTATAGTAAAAGTCAGGGACAGGTCACGGCCTTCCATGAATTTTTCTTTATTCCCTGTGACCTGTCCCTGACTTTTACTATAAATATCTGTGACAAAATTAATTATCTGGATAATGGGAAGGATTGCACCCTCAGCAATTTTGCAGATGACACTAAGCTAGGAGGAGAGATAGATACACTGGAGGGTAGGAATAGGGTCCAGAGTGACCTAGACAAACTCAAGGATTGGGCCAAAAGAAATCTGATAAGGTTGAACAAGGACAAGTGCAGAGTGCTTAGAACAGAAGAATCCCAAGCACTGCTACAGGCTAGGGACTGACTGGCTAAGCGGCAGTTCTGCAGAGAAGGACCTGGGGATTACAGTGGGAGAGAAGCTGGATATGAGTCAACATTGTGCCTTGTTGCCAGAGCATTGCCAGCAGATTGAGGAAAGTGATTATTCCCCTCTATTTGGTACTGGTGAGCATAGGCACTCTCAGGGGAAGAGACGGAGGTGAGCTGGGGCGGAGAGCTGCCGGTAGGTGCAGAGCTCCAGACCCAGAGCACCCACAGAGTCGGCGCCTATGCTGGTGAGGCCACATCTGGAGTATTGCATCCAGTTTTGGGCTCCTCACTACAGAAAGGATGTGGACAAATTGGAGAGAGTTAGTTCAGAGGAGGGCAACGAAAGCAATTAGAGTGCTGGGGTACATGGCTTCTGAGGAGAGACTGAGGGAACTAGGATTATTTAGTGTGCAGAAGAGGAGAGAAGAATGAGGGGGGATTTGATAGCAGCCTTCAACTATCTGAAGTAGGGGGGTTCTAAAGAGGATGGAGCTAGGCTGTTGTCAGTGGTGGCAGATGACAGAATAAGAAGCAATGGTCTCAAATTGCAATGGGGGAGGTCTAGGTTGGATATTAGGAAAAACTATTTCACTAGGAGGGTGATGAAGCACTGGAATGGGTTACCTACGGAGGTGGTGGAATCTCCACCCTTAGAGGTTTTTAAGGCCTGGCTTGACAAAGCCCTGGCTGGGATGATTTAGTTGTTGTTGGTTCTGCTTTGAGCAGGGGGTTGGACTAGATGACCTCCTGATGTTTCTTCCAATCCTAAACTTCTATGATTCTATGAAAACTTAGCCTTACTCAGAAATATTGCTATAGAAACTTAAGAAAGTTGTAAGAGACAACAGTCTGAAACCCAGTAACACTACTTTGTTGTTCTGTGACTGCAGAGGTGTTAACAGGGCATTGAACATGAAATGATCTTTAACAATATGTTCTGACTACTTACATTAAATAAATCTATTCCATCTTGGCTTAGTAGAGAGACCTCTGATTGACCAATAAGAATCTGGTGTTGCAGGTCCCCATAGTGTAATCTATATTTGCTTCTCCATTGTCAGTGCAGCTTTTATTTTGGTGAGTTTTGCACACAGATGCAGGAATGTGGACTTGCACATCCAAAAGTTTTATAGCTACTGCTCATCAGCCCAAACCTTCATTGTTGCTGAAGATTTTTGCCCTTGGGAAGGATGTAAGAAGATGACAATATAATACACTTACTGAATATTTGTGAATCAACTTCTACACACAAGCAATGACGTGTGAACATGGGACACTAAGGGCTGGATTCACAGGTAAGATAAATGCAGCAAGAGGCAATCCTCATTGGTGGATCAAATGCAAAGGAATTGTTGAAAACAGGACAGGAAATCAGTCATACTGGAAGTCACAGATCCAATAAAATTAACTTGTGCTATAAAAAGAAAAAGAAAAAAGGTAGAATTAAAAACTACAAATCAAAGTAAAAAACCATAGCAAGTGCTATAATAGAAACACAGATAGAATTGCTAAAACCAATAACTACTTAACATTTTTTTTTGATGAGCACTAGTTATTAAAATTTTAAAAAATCAGCACAGTGACATGCATTGCACAACGATAATACAGATAAATGGTTCAGAGTAACAAAAATAACATTTTTAAAGGAACAAAACTATAATTAAAATGGATTACAAGAAAAAGAGCACAATTCAGGGAATCATAGCAGCAGATAAGACAGATTTGACTTATAATGATAAGAGACTCTTAAGTACTCAAAATGTGTGATACAGAGTTTGAGGGAATGTAGGTAAAATATTTCACTGCATCAAATCTCCTGTAGCAGTAAAGTAACACCCGGGACAACAAGTTTGTATGTTTTTTGGTAGCATCCAGAACAAGTCCAAGGGACTTTTGCTGTGGAAGGGTGTGGTAGGGTGCTGCTAGAGAGGCCTTAATCAGCTCCTGCCACTCCAGCCCCAATCAGGGGATTGGCCGGGGGCTGGGTAGATAGCCTGATGCTTGCCCAGTAACTGACCACACCTGCCAGCCTCCTTAGCAGGAGCTATAGGCTTGAGAGGAAATGAGAACAAGGGGAGTGGAAACCAGCAGGGGAAGGTCAGGTTCAGAGGGAATCTCCTAGTCTGTTGCTGGCCAGGCCTGTGGTAGGCCAAGCTGTTGTAAAAAGCCTGTATATAGTTGGAAACAGGTGGTGGGGATTAGATCATAAATAAAGAACATGGGTGTTACACCAGCCTGAAGTGTCTCTGAGAAGAGGGGGAGAAGGGCTGAACCGAAGGGGTATGGTGTGGGCCCTGTTATAGAGGGGGTTTGGGGTGCAGGCTATGGGAGGGAGTTTGGGTGAGGGGTGTGGGCTCTGACCTGGGGCAGGGGATTGGGCTGCAGATGTGTTTCTCAGCTTGTTATATAAGAGAAAGGAGCTGCAATGACTTCATATAGACATATAAACTGATAGACTCTTAAATACTCAAAGTGTGTGATGCAGAGTTTGAGGGAGGGAGTGTCTGTACAATATTTCACAGCATTAAGTCTCCTGGCTGTAGCAGTAAAGTAGCACCTCAGCACTTATATAAGACAGAGAGGCGCTGCGGTGTCTAAGCATTGACAGTCTAGGAATTGGGATGCTTGTGCCTTTAAGAACCCAGCCCCAGGAACCTGCCCCTCTGCTCCAGGGCTGACATGCAGCATCCTGTGAGGAGAAATAAAAAAGTCTCTGCCCCCCCCCATATTTGTAGTCCTACGGGGTAATTTCCCCCCTCCCTGGACAGGGTCTGGCAGCATCTCCCCACGGGGCTTAACCCCAGCCCCCACCCCCAATTTTCCCCTCCAGCCCCGATTTTGCTGCTACCTACAGTAGCTTGATTCCCCCCAGCCAGTAAATTTCTGCCCCCTGCTCAGACCCTGACCCTGACCCCCTCCCTGCTGTGATTTGCCCCCTTTGCCCCTTTTTAACCTCTCCAAAGAGCAGGCAGCAAAGTCTGACTGCAAGTAAGGGCAGAATGAGGGCAGCTGCTCCAGCGGATGTTACTGTGCCTGCTCAGTGCGGGTGTGCCTGCTCAGTGCACCCACAGTAGGGAATTCCCCACCTCCAGATATGGGCTCCTTACCCCTAGCTGGGTCCCCTGCTCCCAGAGACATGACCCTGGTCCTGGCCCCAGCTTTGGGGGGGAGGGCAGAGAGACAGGGTAAGGGGGCTGGTTTTCAACACCCCCACTATTAAAAGTGTTCCAGCACCACTGAAATGATGTCTTGTCAATTATCTCCTGGGTGAGCTGATGAGCCACCTGAGGCACATGAACTAAAGAGTGATATTCACAAAGGTATTTAGATGGCTAACTCCTACCAATTTCAATGGTACTTACCTAAGAGACTTCACAGCAGGTGAGTGGCAGCACCAGAGTCAAACACAGGCCTTGTGACTCCAATATTCGCAATCCTACACATTCAAAAATCAAGAGTCGGGGCCCAAAATCATGAGATTCTTAAAAAGCAGGACATGTGGGGCTCTTTATATTTTCCTTCTGGTTTCTCAGCCTTTCAGGTGCACTTGCACCATGCTTTTAAGATTTTCTCCACAACCAGGTGGTTTTTATTTTTTAAATAAAAGCTGTGATTCTTGTGCAATCACTTGGCTCCAGGAGCTGGGGGTTTAAGAAAAAAGATTACAAGATGTGATCAAATTATGAGAATCTGCAACACTGTGAGACTTTGATCCCTGCATGAGCCATCTGTCACCGTTCCCTCCCAGTAATAAGCTTGTTTTATTTTCACTCAGTGGTGAGTAGTTTTAAAGAAATAAATTACTGTAATCCCTAAAGTAATGGTCCGATATTATGCATGGGGCACAATTGTCACGTTTAGTCCATTTTAAAACTTGTTTTCTTAGCTTCTTCTTTTTAAACAAACAGTCATGGTGGCACTAGGTGCAGCCAGTGGCCAGTGCCCCTTTAAACTGTTTTGAAATTATGGACCGGCTGCTGTCTTCATTCAAGTTAACATCTGAGTTGGTTTGGCTGCACAATAAATGCTATAGGAACCCTCAGAAGCCTCAAGCTGTTTTGGAGGTTGTGCAGCAATGCTTGGAAATGTACCTCCTTTTGCCTCAATGCTTCCACATGCACACCCTTCAGAGAGTACAGTCCTGCAAGGAGGTATGATTAAATCAGACAGAACGGGTAATGTGAGGTTGAACTCTTCATGTGCCCTCAGGGCAAGGTGTGTGTCTATCAAATTAATCACCTTTAAACCTATGTTCCATCTGAGGCAGAATCCTTGCTTAAGCACGACATCTGCAAAGCGACCTCTTCAGTTTTTGGATACACTTGTACCAACAAAATCAGCGAGAGCTTGTGGTGCCAATTTGCCTTTGGTAGTAACATTTATTTATTTTTTATTAACAAATGATTCCTTCAACAAAAGGGAATTTACAACAGAGTGGAGTGCGCAAGTGGGAAGCTCATTTGTTCTTTGTTTACATACAAGGTGAGCTGTGTTGGTCTCGTCTGTACAGTCTATATGCACAGCGCTCGCCCTACGCATCAGTCAACTGCTGATACAAAGAATAATGAGCCGATCAAGACATGTGGGCAAGATAAGGAAACGGCTAGAGGAGATCAAGAATCAGTCAGTCAGGCCAACAAAAGCAGATTTCAGCCACCATGAAAGTGTAAGACTAGCTACTGATGCCCTGTTGGACGGTGGGACTGAATCTTATCTCAGAGCCTTAAATGAAGAAGGAGAGGTGGATTTTCTGTCATCCGTCGAAGCTCAGTATATCAAGAAAAATGCCAGAGAGCCTTACTATGCTAACGAATCTCCCACAGAGAGGGAGACTGGACCAAGGCAGAATGATGCTGGCTCTCTCCAGTCAGGAACATACTTCCCTGTATCTGAAGGTAGTGAACCAGCCCTGCTTCACACATGGCGCACAGCAGAGAAGCCCTATCTAAAGGAGAAATCCAGTGCCACTGTGTACTTCCAAACAGAGAAGAACAGCAACATCAGAGACATTATACGCCGCTGCATTAGCAAGACCAGTCAGGTAAAGAGAAACTCCATGTTTCCTTTGGGTTTGTTTTTCTCCCTCCTTATAAATACTGTTGAATGTGGTGCTTGGTTAGAACAGACCCTGGCATGTTCCTTGCCAATGCACCTCCATCTAAGCAGGGGTGATACAAGTCATTCTATGCTTGCCCTGTCTCCTTTGCAGACAGTACCTCTCACAGCGTGTTGTGAAAAACCGCAGCTGGTTTTGTTATGTGAAGGCCTTAAGGGAACAACTGTGCCGTTTGGGTTTGGCATTAAGGGAAACCAAAGTAAGACCAAGCAAGCACCTAACAATTTCAGTTATGTCCCAGGCTGAGCTAAATTCAAACCCAGTCCTCCAGTGATTAGAAGCTAGTACTTTAATTCACTGGCACACCTGAACTCTCTTGTTCTTCATGTTTAAAATAAAGGTACCCAAATAAAGTAAATGTACCCTAGTTGCACAGCTGTTTTGTATTTGGAACACCAGTGCACCACCTGTCTGAACCAGATCTCTGCATAGTCACTGTGAAAACCTTAACATGCAGTTTTGCTCTGAAAAGGGACTGTAAGAATGGCACTGACTCAACAGATCGCTCCCTGTGTGTATTCAGAGCAATAGCTTCTTATTTCCAGTGACTAAAATAAATGTTCACTGCTCTTTTTGACTCCCCTTAGCCTTTTAGAGCCAATGAAGGTAAGGAAGTGCGAGTTGGGTTTTCTTCCTTTTTGTGCACCTCAAACAGATTTGTTTACTAAATTCTAACCAAGTACATCTGTGCAACCCATAAGTTTGGACAGGTGTCACTGAACTCATAATTTGAAGACAATAGATAGAACAGGTGTCAGTGAGGGTCTAATCTGGTCTGTAGAACCTTTGTTACTGGTGATGGTGCAGTAGAAGGAAAGAATTGGTTTTGAAGCTCAGACTCCACGTTGGGTTTGAAGGGTTGGCAGCTAGAAAATACATCATTGTATTTGTAAACCGAACATGTTTTATCTGGAGATGTTTGCAAGACAATAAATATGGAACCTCCAATGCCATTTTTACAGACACTTTTCAGAGTAGAACTTCACTTTAACCCCAAGTGTTTTTACTTGGTCACTAGTACCCATAGTCAGCTGTGTAATTTCTGAGTTTACAAACAATCTGTGAGAGCTGTGAGTTACTCTCTCTAAAGGGATGGGACATATGACACTTCTATCAGCCTGCAGCTACTTTGGCTTATCTAAACAGGTTGTCCTTAGAAGAAGAGGCACCTATTCCTCCAGAATGTTGCTGCGTTGTGTGAATAGAATGGAGTTGTGAGTGAGACTTTGGAGGAGACTATTTAAAAGGCTCACAATGAAAGTTGCAAGAGCTCTTATGCTGTAGTCAGATAAATTTAATTTTTTGTTGATGGCTCCAGGAGACGCAGCACAGAATGTGCAGCTCAAGGAATAAAGGGGGCAAAGGTGGCTTTATACCTCCATTTTGAATCCTAGCTGTTGTGGGGCCAGTTTAGCGCACCTGTGTACATTAGAGCAGCCAGAAGATTCTTTTCCTTCGGTTTCTAGTCAGTTTTACTTTGAGACTCTCATGCACTAGTTGTTCGGGTGTAATCAGTGCAGGGGAGGGGGGGATGTTTAATCCCAAATAAAATTACTTAAAAAAATATTGAAAAAAATTCTATTAATATTAGGCTTTATGAAACTCATTTTTAAAATGAAATCTAAATCTTGGTCCTAACCTGAGTCCACCCACATACGGACAGTTGTAGAATTGAGGATTGCTCCAGGCTTGAGGGGTAGCATGAAAGAAGCTTCTTCCTATGAATTCATACTGTATACATTTGATTTGTGGGAGAAATTCACCTACATGCTAAACCCAGTGTGTATCTTGTATGAAATAATCCCATTTTAGCTATTTTCTTATTGTTTTCTGATTACTGTTGAATTATTTTCCCCAGTACTGAACTCCAGGCTACAAATTCCTAGGCCACTCTAAGATTTCTTAGGAAAAGGACCTATAAAGAAAAAATGATACTTTAGACTGGTTTTATATGAGCAATAAAGTAATATCAAGATATCCTTTTGAACTGGGTGCTCATCTATATACAAGGAAAGGGATCTGTATAAAATATCCCCCTTCTCCCCCACACCATTTAAGCTTTTATTTGTAAAATAAGCATTATATTTTACTGCCATTCCAAAATCATGTATCTTTGCTCTGCTTACACCAGTGCCTTTTCTCCCTAGGTTCTGGCCATTATGATGGATGTTTTCACTGATACCGAGGTATTCTGTGATGTGCTAGAGGCAGCTAACAAACGAGGTGTTTTTGTCTATCTGTTGCTTGATCAAAGCAACATAAAGCTCTTCAGTGAGATGTGTGACAAGGTGCAGATTGCAGAGGATCACTTTAAGGTATCGCTGACTACACAAAACTCTTAAAGCCTTAGAGCTTTTGGTCCTAATTTCTAACTTGTTTTGACTCATACTCTTCTGTTGTAACTCAGTATCTTGGGTATTAATTTGAATTGTGATATAACAAGTATCTGGCTGCTAGCCTAATTTGTCTTCAACGTAAAAGGAAACTGAATAAAGAAGTAAACTTTCTTCTATAAACAGCCCCCAAGCTTCTAAGTAAATTGAGGCTAATTAAAATTTTTCATGATGGTGTTTGAACTTTTGTTAAATCTCCAAGCCGGGGAAGCATAAGAACTAAGGAGCTGGTTTGTTTATTGAAAATGTGCCTTCATGAAACACAAGGTTTAAAAACTTATGAGCCAAAGTGTGCTCCCCTTTATTCATGCAACGAACACGACTGATCTGTTAGGGCCCTGATCCTACAAAGACTTAAGCTCGTGTCTTAACTTTGCTGCGGAAATCAGTGGAACTAGCACCAAGCAGTGCCATCCTGGTCTATGACTAGGGACCCTCAGGCATTACGGGTTAGATTCACAAAAGGACTGAGGTGACTAACGGCCATTTTAGATGCCTAAATCCCAGAAGTGGGTCTCACTGGGATTCATAAAGCCCCTGCTCTGCTGTCACCAAACTGTAAACTTGCTCAGAGGCAGCTCTAGCTTTTTTGCCGCCCGAAGCACAGTAGGCGGGCTGCCTTTGGCATGTGCCTGGAGCCGCCACTGCTTGCTCAGTGCCTAAAGCCTCACAGTAAAAGCTTCCAAGGCACCTGAAAGCTTCCAAGTAAGAAAGAAAGTAAAAGCTTCCAAGGCACCACGTGCACTCCAGCCCCATGGCAGGTGTCCAGACGCCTAAGCCTGAAAGTATTGTGTGAATATTCAAAAGACAGGCTTTCTGCCACCTAATTCACCTGCGGGGCCCAATCCAGCAAGCATGCTGAGAGCTCACATAGCCAGAAGCGGTGCCAGGGTTTTTGCCGCCCTAGGTGGCAGCACTCGTCCTCTGAGCATTCGGCGGCAGGGGGTCCTTCTGCTCCACGTCTACAGGACACTTCGGCGGTGGGTCCCAGAGCGAGTGAAGGACCCGCTGCCGAATTTCCGCATAAGATCTGGAGCAGAAGGACCCGCCGCTGCCAAATTTCCACCGAGGTTGGCAAAATGCTGCCTTGCAAATCCTGCCACCCTAGGCAACCTAGGGTCGCCTAGTGAAAGCACCGGCCCTGCATAGGCAAGCTTCTACAAAGCAGCGGGGAGGAATGTTCCACTGTGAAGAAATAATGTTAAAAAGTTATTGGAGCAGAGGGACTGGATCCTGGCTCTCCAGTGTGAGTGCTTTAACCACCAGGCTATGGAGTCATTCTGGGGTTTGCTTGCTTGATGTCTGTCTCTGATCCAATGACTCGTTCATTAGTTAATCCACAGTGGAACAGCATCAATAGCTGTGAGCTATGAGGAGGAGGAGCTGTGTCAGAATATCCCAGAGGCCAGTGGTTAGGGCAGTCAGCTGAGGGGAGACTTGGATTGGGGGGGGTCTCTCCCAAAGCCCAGGTGAGTACCCTAACCATTGGGCTAAAAGTTGTGAGGGAGCACCTCCCCCTCTACTCCCAGCTTCTTGCCAAAATGGCGCCGGCACCTTACTTCAAGAGAGGCAATGCCGCTGAGAATCCCCGACAGAGGGAGGAACCTTCCTGCAGCCCAGACTTAGGCTCCTATCTCTGAGACAAGGGAGGGGCATATCACACACCCCTCCTCTTGGCCCCTCTCATTGGCTAGCTTAGGTGGGATGAGGAACCACTTAACGTGATGACATTTGGGAACCCCATTCTAGGGCACCTTTCTCTCCCCATTCATTGTATAGGGAACCAAGGCGCCTAACCCAGGCTTTGTGATTCCCAGTGATTTTCTAGGTGCCTAAGTGAAGTGTAGCAATGCGCAGCATCACCATGCCTGAGTTTCTTTGGGACGCTAGCCCTATGGTGCAATAAATAATAATACTACTCACAGTGTGTAAAGTGCAGCCTATGTGTAAGTATTTGTAGGCTCAGGGCCTCATGAATAAGAGGAGTGGGGTTTAGCCCGAGATGTTTTATACTAGAGAGAACATAAAACACTAAGAACCAGATCCTCATCTGGTGCAAATAGACATAGTCCCCTGGGAGTTAGTGGAGTTATCCTGATTAACACTCGCTGAGGATCTGACTCTAGGGGTCTAATGCTAATCACAGCTATGGACATACCCCTGCCATTCATTTCAATAGGTGGTGTGTCACCGTCATAGATCTGGGGAGGGACCAGATGTGTCCAAAAATTTACAATACTCTACAGTATAGCTCCATTTTGTATAGGTTTCCATACAAAGGCCAAATGTATAGCCCAGTTTGCTCCCCCATTGAAATCAATGACATTGCACCACATGACAAAGTCTGACAAAGATTTGGGCTAAACTCAATGCAACACCACTTTACGGTGTTGAAATATACAGTTGGGGAATTAAATAAGAAATTCTAGAAGAGGGAGGGGGAAATAAAGCGATACAGGCTAGGGGAGAAGAGCGAGATTACCAGCTAAATTTTGCAATAAGATGATGAATTTTAATATGTGTTTACTGGTTGTTTTTTTGTTTTTTGTTGTTGTTGTTGTTGTCTGCTCTAGAATATTTCAGTCCGAAGTGTTACTGGAGAGGTTTACTGTGCCAAGTCAGGCAGGAAATTCTCAGGGCAAATCCAGGAAAAATTCATCATTTCTGATTGGAGATACGTTCTCTCTGGATCATACAGGTGAGATCAGTCATCACATTTTCTAACTGAGGATAATTCTATTATTATTTGAATTGAAGTTGCACTTAGGGGTCCTACTCAGGGATCAGAGCCCCATTGCGTTAGGTGCTGTACACATGAAGGCTGGGTTACAGATAAAAGTATTTCAGAAAGAAAAGGTTTACTCTGGAGTTAGGATTCATAGGCCCTAACCACACTGAGGATCAAGAGTGGTTCCCCTTAAAGTGTTTTTAGGTGGGTTTTTTTTCCTTCTGAGAACCATGTTATAACCATGCAATGGTAAAATTGTACTACAGGGACTATTTATCCTGCATAACAAAGTTTGGCTATCATCATTCTGAGAAAAAAAGATCCCTGTCTCCAGTGGTCACGGCTAGCATGCTGCAAGTCGTTCATGGTTATACGTGGTAGTTACTGGTGCAGTCTGGAACTGTGGCAAGTTCATACTAAAGCTCTACTGCTGAGAGGAAGGATGGCGCTGTGGTTAGGGTGTTGAACTGGGACTCAGGAAATCTGGGTCCAGTTCTTAGCGCTGCCCCCCAGACTTCCTGTGTGAGGTTTGCCATTGACTTCTGTGGTGCTAAGCTTTCACCCTTAATCTCTCTGTAGCTTGGTTACACATCAATAAAAAATGTGATGATAACCCTTATTTTCCGACACCCTTTGTCTGTCTTGATTGTAAATTATTCAGGGTGTAATGCCTAGCACAGTGGACTCTGATCTCATTTGGGACATCTAGGCACTACTCTAATACAACTAATAAATAACACTGATACATACTGAAACCGCTTTTGTGGTTTCAAGGCATAGGGCATACAAAGGCCAATAGGCTGCGACGTTTGAGGTTCCTTGGTGTAGCTGATCTAAATATTAATTGGTTCAGTCTCTACCAGAGAAAATTGGAGCTGATTCGAACTGGTCAACATTTTTCCTTTTTTCATGAAACATTTTGAAAATATAATTGTTTCTGTTTTGAATATTGCAAGGAAATATCCTTTGTGGGTTCTGAAAACTTTCTAAACCACAGAGATGCTTGTATGAGACACAGCTAAAGTGAATATCTCAAGTATTTATGTGCACATCCAGCCAATCAAGGAGTCAGGAAAACATCAAGTGACAGCATGTCACAACCTGTACCCAATCAGAATTTACACAATGGCAAACCAAAAATAAATAAATATATTTAAAATCATTTTTTTTAAATTGCTGTTTCCCCCTCACGAATAAATAAAACATTTTTAAAAATTGAAAATTTGTAGCTGGAAGTTTTCAGATAACTGAAAAATTTTACTGGAACCAAAAAGTTTTCATAAAAACTATCATTTTCAAATAAATGCTGCTTTTAAAAAAGCTGATGGTCTATCCTAGTATAAACTGGGATCTAACTTAACTGTTCATGGCTGGTACAAAAGAGATTGTGGCACAGCCACAGAGCAGAACTAGAAAGCTGCTCATAATCTCGTGCTTACCACATTTTTCATGTCATGAGCAAATCATTACCAGGAGACATGTTGTACATTTCTTTCACCTTATGGGTCTCTTAATGTGGCATAGGTCAGCCTCTGTTTGGAGATTCACACTCTATATGCAGGGGCGGCTCCAGGCCCCAGCACACCAAGCGCGTGCCTGGGGCAACAAGATGCGGGGGGGCGCTCTGCCGGTCGCCACGAGGGCGGCAGGCAGGCTGCCACAGGAGGTCCGCCCAGGGGCGGCTCCAGGCCCCAGCACACCAAGCGCGTGCTTAGGGCAGCAAGCCGCGGGGGGCGCTCTGCTGGTCGCTGGGACAGGGCAGCAGGCGGCTCCGGTGGACCTCCGGCGTGCCACCCCAAGGTCCACCGGAGCCACCTGCCGCCCTCCCGACGACCGGCAGAGCGCCCCCCGCGGCATGCCGCCCTGCTTGGGGTGGCAAAATGTCTAGAGCCGCCCCTGGGTCCACCAAAGCCACGGGACCGCGGACCCTCCGCAGGCAAGCTGCCGAAGGCAGCCTGCCTGCCGTGCTTGGGGCGGCAAAATGCCTAGAGCCGCCTCGGTCTATATGACACGTTAGCTAGTTGAAAGGAAAGTAGAACCACTAGATTCCTGCCATCTGCCTTAGCAGATGTGGTACGTCTAGCCTTTATTTTCTGTTAATTATGCCTGTAACATCTGGCCTGCAATGGTTTCATACAGGTATAACTATTCTAGTTAGAGGTGTGGCTTTATTGTTTTTAACCGAACTAAAGTGGTACAGCCCACTTTAATTAACTTCCCTTCCAACATGCAGTGTTGCTAATTCTGGCAATTTTATTATGTCTCACAACATTTGGAGTTTTAATTAAAGCCCCAGCTGCTAAGGTTAGGAGACTGCATGAGAATCTGAGTGTTCATGTTTAAAAAACTACATTTCTAATCCTCATGGTTACAGAGAAAATCTTGAAAACTTGACTCATGTGAATCCTTCAGGCTCAAGAAACCAGAAGGCAAAGAAAAAGATCCAAATTGTATTATTTTTTTTAAATGTCATGCTCTCTGAGGGCGTCTGACCAGTATGAGAACTTCTATACCAGTATAAATGTGTCCACACTGTGCATGGGGGAGGGGGAGATACAGATAAACTGATACAACCTGTATGTGTAGACAAAAGCTCTGCTGGCCATAGAGGCAGACAGCCATTTTGTGTTCAGTGCTGGGCAGACCGTGAGACACACATACATTGGGTGCTTTTTAAAGGACAGTTTATTTTTGTTCTTTCTACTTTTGTTTTCTTTTAGTCGTCTGACTGAAGATACTTAAATGCTATTAGTATATGGAAAAAACATAACAGCAGATCCATGTTGTATTGAATGTGCGTGTAAGGAAAGCAAATGTGAGGCAATGGGGAAAGCAGACGTTTTCTCTGGCAAAGATTTTCTCTTTGCTGTAAAACAGCTAACACCCACCTCCCCACCATTCATATTCAGAGTCCTGCCTTGCATTTATCATTGCTGTTGCAAGCTGCTCTAATCTCAAGAGCCTTGTCAAACTGCATAACCTTATACTCAGGCCAGCAGAGGGTGCGGTGAATACCAAATCTTTTATACACAGTTTAACTCCATCAAGCCCTGCCGTGGTTTGAGTATTCATACAGCTTACCATAGGCTCGCACACCATGTGTTGTTGTTATAGGCTTGCTAGCTTTTACTTTGTTCACTCTTAACTAGTTTTCCCCTCACTCCGCTGCTGCACCCCCAGTTAATCCTCAATCTTAGCCATCAGTTTATACTCCTGGGGAAGAGCAATGCAAACGAGCCTTTTTGATGAGTGATGATGATAGAGACCCTTTTGCAACAGATGTTCCTTAAGAGTCTCATTTGTTTAGGCCTTAAAACTAACGCAAAATCATGTCAGCTGAGCTTTTTGTCGTGGATCATTAGAAGGGTTTGAATCTGGTTTAGGGGGTAGTTTCCATACAGTTTTATCACCTAGATCTCTGGCTTTGGGTTGTTGGAGCATTTTATGTATTATAAACCCTACTTTTTCTAATTCTCTCTAGTATGTAATCAAATCAGTCTTTAGCAATGTTAGGGCAAGTATTTATTTGTGTGCACGCTCTCAGTGCTCATGAAAGATGCCAAATTAAAAGCCCTGGAGAGTGAACCCCTCTCCTAGGGTGACCATATTTCCCTTAACTGAAAACGGGACACTGGGTAAGAGATGCTCAGTGGAGTTTACTTTTATACATTTCTGAGGCACAATCCTTTCAGTAAACTCCTTACTATCCTGTTATTCAAGCTGTCCCAGATTGACCCAGACCTAAGAACAACCTGTAGTGTCCAGCCGGAGAGCGGGGGCTGCTGCCCAGGGGACAGGTTTGAAAGCAGTGCGCTGGCTGCCAGCAGCAGCAAATCTCTCCAATCATGCTGCTGGTGGGCAGCGCGACCTTCAGCTCTGACCCCCAGGCAGCAGCCAACCTTGGCTGCCAACATCACAAATACCATCTTGCTTATTACCCAAATCTCATGATTTCAAATCCAAGCCCATCAAAGGTATTAAAGAGAAAACAAAAACAAATATGAAACCTGTCATGAGGTTTTCAGCTGATTTCACTCATCAGATCAATTGCTACTACACTTTTTATGGAATCTGAAGAAATAATTTCTCCAGTAGTGTCTTCAAAATGCAAAAAGACAAAGCATTGAAAATAGTGCCTGTCGTATACAACTGAGCACAAGGTGTACTGAAGCTAGTAGTATTTACAACTGCCCTTCTTATAACATGCAGTGTTATATCCTCTTAAGTACAAAGAGACTTAACTAGGATGGGATTTTCAGAAATACTCACAACTCTGCTCCCATTAAAGTCAATGGTAAAAACATCAGTGGGAGAATAGCTGGAGTAAAAACTGAGCTCCCATCCACAAGATGAGTTCAGATTTAAATCTGATCTCTGAAGCACCATGCACACCTGTGATGTTGTGAATGTGAGATATAAAGGAAACCCAAAGAATTTTAGGGTCAGGAGCTGCCAGTTAAATCCACAACATTGCACTGACAGTTTCCAAATGAACTGTTGCCGAGAGAGGTTAGAGCAAGGATGGGGCAAACTATGGCCCAGGGGCTGCATCTGGCCCTCCAGATGTTTTAATCTGGCCCTTGAGCTCCCACTGCGGAGCTGGGTCTGGGGCTTGCCCCACTCCATGTGGCTCCTGGAAGCAGTGGCATGTTCTCCCTTCAGCTCCTACATGTAGCAGCAGCCAGAGGGCTCCGCACACTGCCCCAGCCCCAGGCGCCACCCACACAGCTCCCATTGGCTGGGAACTGCGGCCAATGGGAGCTGCAGGGGCAGCACCTGTAGACAGGGCAGTGCGCAGAGCCGCCTGGTCCTGCCTCTGCTTAGGAGCTGGAGAAAGGACATGCCGCTGCTTCTGGGAGCTGTTTGAGGTAAGCGCTGCCCGGAGTCTGCACCCAACCCCCCTACCGTGCCCCAACCCCTGTCCCAGCCCTCTGAACCCCTCGATCCCAGCCCAGGGCAGCCTCCTGCACCCCCAACCCCTCATCTCCAGCCCCACCCCACAGCCTGCACCTCCAGCCAGAGCTCTCACCTCCCCCCCCGCACCCCAACCCCCTGCCCTAACCTGGAGCCCCCTCCGACACCCTGAACTCCTCATTTCTGGCCCAAACCCAGAGCCTGCACCCCCAGCCAGAGCCCTCACCCCAGCCTGCACTCCAACCCCCAATTTCATGAGCATTCATGGCCTGCCATACAATTTCCTTACCCAGTTGTGGCCCTTGGGCCAAAAAGTTTGCCCACCCCAGCTTAGAGGATACAGTCAAAGAATGAACTCCAGTGTATTAAGAATAAACTCAGAACAGGCTGTTCTACATCATTAGGAAGGTAAACTACTAGAATTATTCCGGAGAAATATCAACTAAGGAGTGAATTAATAAAAGAGTATTAGCCTCAGGCTGGAAGGATCCTTTTCACACCCAATATTTCTTACCTAACATGAGTCATTATAAAATTTCTTACTTAACATGATTCATCTTAGGCAATGTTTTCAGATCTTCACATAGTCTGTTGTGTTTTGAATGATGCTTTTTGGAGGAGTTTATACTAATGGTAAAAATTACTGCCTCCCCTGAGCCTTCCCCTCAGAGACGGGAACGCTGTATTTAGAAAATATGCTAATGACCCAACATGGAGATAAAAGATAAAAGTTTTGGATGGAAGAGTTGGATAGTTCCTGAACTATTACACATAAGGTATGTGGCTCTTCCTTTAAAAATCAGCCAGCTCCTGCTTGCCTTATTAATTTAGTGTCTGATCCATTTCTCATTAGTCAATGGAGAGTCTCATTAACTTAGTATGAGTTGGATCTGGCTCCTTCTGCTTACTAGATACTCAAAACTACAGTGTTGCTTGCAGGATAGACTGATACTTCAGTAGGATTACTCATAACAGAAAAACTAGCAAAATTTGGCTCAGTATCTACCTAGCCTTTTGCATTAGTTTAACTAAATTGATTCAAGATCTCTCCTTTGGCTAAAGTGATGCAACTTTGAATGTGGACTGTTCTCTCTTTTTGTGTGTGTCTGTGTGATGCACAACCAGAGTAATACAACACAAAAGCCCAATGTAAAGGTACAGATTTTGAAATATTCAAACATACTTGCTGTTTAACACCATATTAGGGATACTAGTTAATGCAACAAGGCACACATCTCAGCTGCAGGGTTTCCACCGCACACATTTCAGAATTCTTGTTTGTTTTGTTTTTTGCTGGACGGCACTTTAATAAGATGGGATATTACACTCTGACAAGGTGAAAGAGTTGTGTGAATAGGTGAGGGATTTTGAGTAAGATTCAAGTGGTAGATTTGACTCATTACTATCTACACAAATACCCAAACTATCACTGGGCTTGTTGGAATTAACTTTTATATAACGGACTTGGATCACACCACTCCCTTTGGAGGGGGTAGTCAGCTTGACAAGGTTCTTCAAGGCTTCAGAGACAGTTGTGATAACACTGTTTATATCAAAGACAGAGGACTGACATTACTTGCATCTCATCTGGAAAACCAATCTTGTTACTACATGTGGACAATAGGTTTGAACAATGTAATACAAAAGCTGTTGGCATCATCTTTGCATTGTTCTCCAATTTCTCATGGACAAGGTTAACACTGACTCCGTGTTCTCTTTTCTTCCAGCTTCACATGGCTGTGTGGCCAGGTTCACCGGAACTTCCTTTCCAAGTTCACTGGCCAAGTTGTAGAGCTCTTTGATGAAGAGTTTCGACACCTCTATGCTTTGTCCAAGCCAGTGATGGGACTGAGATCTCCCCCACACACAGTGCCCTTCTTGCTAAACACAAGCACCACCACCCAAGGCAGCCTCACTAGCAGCAGCAACCAGGGAAGTGCCAATACTCCTTCAGATCCATTCAGTAGCTTGTCGGCCAATAGCACGTATCAAACCAAACAACCCCCCAGCACTCCCATGTACAGCAGCAACCCAACATCACAGTCACCACTTCATAGAGGTAACTCCTTCCATGGCTACACCTCATTCATGTCAACCCAACCATGGAAGACCATCCAGACCAACTACTATCAGTGGCAGCATGTTGCTGACACCCCAGCACTCCTTTATAATAATGTTAACATCTACAAACCTATGCAATTTAGACAAGATGATGTAAACAGGTCCAGATTAAACCCATTGTGGTGATGCCTTCACAAAGCTAACCTGATTACATAACCACCTTGTTTTGTATTACAAACAAATGTATTGAAGATTCATTTTAGCAATAGCCTGTTCAGTGATGAACACTCAGCATAGAAATTATGTATAATATAAAATGGGGAGACTTGCAAGACTGTGTTCTCTCTTTATTTTCTTTCAAGCTTAGGGATGATTGTATGTTTCAGTCACGAAGGACAACCACCACCAAATGTGTTATATCCTTGGGGGCAACAGCTTTAGGAAGAAATCACTGGAGACACAGAGAGCTGTAAACCTTGGAGCAGCCATTTATTGCTACCTACAGAACTAACCAACAGCCAGCCAAACAGGCTGGGCTATCCCCTAATAATCTGACTCAGTTGCCATAGCAACACAAGATTCTATTACCACGACAACCAAATACACAACAAAATGTTTCTCTAATTAATAAAACCTAAGTCTGTTAGCACTAAACCCTTGCATATAAGATGATACTGTTTAGGAATAGAAGTAGTAGCATTGTTTAAAATGTCGGTTACATTGATCTGTCCTTACATAATGTATTTGTGGCCAGGTGGTTAGCATTGCCAAATGAAAGTGGATAAAATAACAGTTTATGATGATGATTTTTATGTGCTCGTGAAGTCTTCTATTTACTCACTAAAGATACTGGCAGCAGCAGTCCAAGTTCTCTCATTCCCTGCCAACATGTCTCAAGTGATCCTTCCTGACTTGGAAGGATCACTTGAAGAGCTGAGAGTAGCACAGCCTCCATCTCCATTCGGTCTTTGACATCTCTGCTGAGACTGGTAACCAGGGTACCAGTTGTTGCCGTGCTGTCTGTGAAAAGACTTGTTGTGACGTTCCCCTGGTGTTATCTGGATGGTGATCTGGATAGGTCACTCCAATCCTTGATTCTGGGAGCCAGCCTTACCCTGCTCTGCTGTGAGCACAGCCGTACCCTGCTCTGCCACTCCCGAGCTGGTCACGCATAGCCTCTAGCACGTAAGCTGCTCCCAGCTACGGGAGTGAGCACTTTTGGCCAGCTGCTGCTTGGATTGTGCAACTGAATGACACTAGCCGATATCTCCAGTCCGAGACACAACCCTAGGAACTTCCGTCTTGCAGTCTCCAGTTATGCCCACTGGCAGGGCTGGCTTTAGCAAGTGCGGGGCCCAATTCCTGGGGGCGCGGGGCTTGTACTCACCGGGCGGCGCTCCCAGTCTTCGGCAGCACTTTGGATTGCCGGCAAAGAGAGCGGGGCTTGCCGTGCTCCAGCCAGAGTTGTGGGGCTGTAGGACTGCTGCACTCCGGCCGAAGCTCCAGCTGGGGTCGCGGGGCTTGCCGCGCTCCGGCTGGGGTCGCGGGGCCGCGGAGCTGCCATGCTCCGGCCGAAGCTCCGGCTGTGGTCGCGGGGTTTGCTGCGCTCTGGCCGAAGCTCCGGCTGGGGTCGCGGGGCTGCCGCGCTCCGGCCGGGATCGTGGGGCTGCTGCGCTCCCCCAGTGCTCTGGCCAGGGGAGTGGGGCCGCCGAAGCCCCCGGCAGCGGTCAGCTCCGCTGGGGTGAGTAAAAAATTTTTTAAAAAGGCTCCTAAGGCGTATCGGCCTAAACCCGGCCCTGCCCACTGGATACTGCACACTTATATGAGTTCATCAATTTAACAAAGAAATTGATATGTGCCAGGCTTGTTATCCCAAGGGGAGTCTCTGACACACTTCAAACCAAACACACTGCTTCAGGGAGACTAAATAAATTTACTAACTACAAAAGATTGACTTATAATCATTTAAAATCTAAGCACAACAAGTCAGATTGGATCAAATGAAATAAATGCATTCTAAGTTGATCTTAACAATTCCAGTGCCCTTACAAACTTAGATGTTTCTCACCACAGGCTGGCTGGTTGCTCTTCAGCCAGGCTCTCCCCTTTGAGCAGCACTGCAGTCACTTAGTGGTGGGGTCTGTAGATGGAGGTGGAAGAGAGAGGAAGACCATGGCAAACGTCATAGGCACCGACTCCATGGGTGCGCCGGGGCTGGTGCACCCACAGAAAAAAAATTAGTGGGTGCTTAGCACCCACCGAGGCGATCAGCTGTTAGCAACTGCCATTCAGCTATTTAGCATGCGCAGCAGCCCCCCGTCAGCTCTTTGGCTGCAGACAGGTGTGAGTCCTTTTAATTTTCAGGGCAGAGGGAGCTGGGCTGGGGGGGCAGGCAGCCAGGGCATGGAAGCTTCTGGGCTAGCTGAGATGGGGTGGGCTGCTTCTCAGCTGGCCGCAGGGGGCTGCTGGGGGGAGTACGGGCTGGCCCAGGGTGTTTCTCGAGGACCAAGTCAGCCATTCTCAGCCCACCCTGGTGTTTCGCCCAGGACCTGTGCTGTGTCCCCCTCCAGCCAGGAGAAACCAGCTGTGGAGCCCCTTAGTCCTAGGCAGGTGGACAAACCAAAGGACATGGCTCCTTTAAGAAAAGTTTGTCCTTGTGCCTGATGAGTGAACTTGGGCTGGGGTCAGCAGCTCGCCCCATCCCTGTGCTCTGTCCAGCCAGTCGGGTGCACCTGGCCACAGCCAAAGGTGAGAAGGGCTTCACTGCAGCCCCAGGTGCAAATGAGCAGCCCCACCCCAGCCCAGACCCCTCCTACGTGGGCTCTGGGAGCTCCCAACCCCTATGGGTCTGACCCAGGTCCCAGGGCTCCACATCTCTTCCCACCTGCGTGGAGGGACAGGAGGGGGCAACACGCCACCAGTACTTCTAGCCTCATCCTCCCTGCGGGCTCTTCTCCATGGCTGGCTCTCATGCCTGGTAAAGTAAAAGCTGTGCCTCCCCGGCCCAGATCAAGCCTGCCTGAGGGGCTTTTCCTCCCAGAGAGGAAGTTTATTCTGCCCTCCCTTCCCCTGCCCCCCATCAGCATCCACTCCTCCCCGCATCAGGAAGGATTAATTTCCTTCCCCTGGATCCATTCCCACCCCCTCCAAAGGAATTCCTGCTGTTGCATCCACTCCCCTGTATTAGCTTCAAGTCACGAGACGCTGCCTTGCTTCACCTTGGGACACCTGAGCTCCTCTTGCTCCAGGATGCTGGGCTGCTGCAGCCTGGTGGAGGAAGCAAACCCTTCCACCCCCACCCCCCATACACCTTTGGCCATGGTCCCACCAGGGGCTCCCCTCTCACAAAAGTTGCAGAGTGTGTGAGGGAGTCAGTGAGGGAGCTTCAAAGGGATGCGGGGGCTGCAGCCCTGGGGACTGGGAGGAGCTGGAGTGACAGCAGCCACACAGCAGGATGAATGAATGGGCTATTTCTATGCTGGGCTGTTGAATTAAATTTCTCTCTCTGCCTCAGGGCGGGTGGTTTCTGGGCTGGCTGCAGGGGGTGGGGTTAGGGGAGACAGAACCGCTTTGAGTGTGTGGGTGGGAGCAGGCACTAAACAGAGCCACCAGGAGGTGGGGAGCAGAGAGAGAGAGAGATGGGTGGAGAGAAACCTCAGGAAGGGGAGATACTAGTGATAGACACTTTCAATAACTAGAATGAAAGTGTATAAATATGCTGAAAATAGCCTCCCCTCAAAACTGACAGAGCACCCCTCCAGCACCCACACCTTGCCCTTAAGGCAGGAGAGGGCAGAAAGGAATGAGTGGCAGGTGGGAGGCATTTAGAGGAGTGGGTCAGCAGGAGGCCTTGGGGGGGGGGCGTCGCAGGGGTTTGGGGGCTGGGGAAGAGCAGGGGTAGGAAGATGTGGAGTGGGGGCAGGGCCAGGGTGGGGCACCCACCGGCAAAACCAAAAGTCAGCACTTATGACAAGCGTTTCTCCCTTTTATCAAGTTCTTTCTTCCCTCTTGGCTTTGCCCCCCACCCCCTTCAGAGTCAGGTGAGCATTACCTCATCGCAGTCCCAAACTCACCAAAGGAAAGGGAGTGACTCACTCAAGAGTCCAACAGATCCTTTGTTCCTGAGAGGATGAACTGGGTTTGTCCCATACATGCCCTGATGAGGTGTGAACTGCCCTGTTTGTTTTAAACCATGAGGACACATTTTCAGCCTCATAACTTTATACATGAAATTAGAACCTGTAACATTACTATAACAACAATGCTCAGTGCATCAGGAGCCTTCCAAAGACACCTGACATGACAAACTTTGCATCGGATACCACACAATCATATTATAAGGATGAACATGGGGGTGCTGGGTGTTCCCCCAAGGTACAGAGTGTCACACCTGTCAACTATAAATTGGACTGAGACCACCAGCTCATGTTACACAGGTCACCAGAAGCCAGTAGATAGTAACTGAAAGTTGTTACCATCACCTTTGGCTAGCTTTAGTCCATTAACCTGTACATAAAAAGCTTTCTAACTCCTTAGCCCAGTACCACCTATTTTCCTCACCACAATTGGAAACTGAAACCTCCCATTTAGGAGAGACTCCCGTTTCTAGAGGACAATTTTACCTTGAAAACATTTGCATAGATTTGGACTGGAAAATGATGTGCAGTAAAGGAGATGGACGGTTTGAAAGCAAAGTCTTACCAATCACACACCTGACAGATATTAGGCTTAAAGGGCTCAATCTGTTATAAGTGCATGGATCTTCAAAATCCTCCCAGAGGTCATTTGGTTAAATGAGAGGATAATGAAATAGACAGCAATTGGCAGTCAAGAGATGCTGTGTGTCTATAACTCTGATTGAAGTCAGTGGCCATTACAGGTCTTAAGCACCTCTAGAGATCATACCCCAAAATGGCATACCCTATATTTGAAAGAATCCTTGGAAATGATGGAAGTTTCCATAACTGTGAGGAAGGCATAAAACAATCATAAGGAAATTCAGGCGGCATACAAGGACATTCCATTCAACTCCCCATCTACCCCAAAACACTAGTAAATCCTGGGGGAAATGTTTGCAAAAAAAAATTAAAAATTCCGCACACAATATTTTAAAATTCTGCATATTTTGTCAAAATAATATAATCATGGCAGTTTCAATTATTTCGATAATTTATTTCAAAATACCTGTCACAAGTATGTAACAATACAGAAAAAGAAGATTCAGGAAATGTTTTTTGACAAATGGATTCCTTACTAGGCATATGAATACAGAACTTTGAGTAATAATTCATTTAAACTACAATACAGACACATTTCCTGCATCCCTCAGAAGCAGTGCAAAGGCTTGTGGGGAGTCGGGGTAACGGAGGAGCTGGGGGAGAGGGAAGTAATTGCTAGGCAGGAGCCTGGGAGTGAACCCAGAATGTTGTTGAGTGTGCGTGGGAGAAGTATGGAATGTACGATTGTTTGTTTTTGGGGGGCAGGGAGGGAGGGATGGTTAGGGATTAGGGGAGCCTCCCCCATGCAGACCCTGACTGACACCCAGCCTCTCCCATTCAGGCACATCTATCCCTGTACCCATATGTCCCTGCTCCCTCCTCCCCACATCTCTGCACCCCCACTCAGCCACCCTTCCTCCCTCCACACCCCTGTACCCCCTCTCAGCCACCACCCTCCACCCTGTCCCTATAGCCCTGCACCCCCACTTCCACATTCTCATGAGACCCTGCATCCCAACCCCCATTCAGCCCCTGGCTCAGTGCTGTTACCCCACTAGCTCGTGTGCCCCTTCCCCAATCTGTCCCCCACTAGCCCTTCTGAACCCCCCAGCAGACCCATGTCCCTTCACCTGGCCCCATGGGCAGAGTGCTGTGAGGAACACAGCCTCTCTTTCTCCCTCTCCGAGCCTGGCTGCTCCAGACCGCAGCCAGCTGCCCTCTCTTCGGGCACCGCAGCCGCAACTGGAGGGCAAAAGGTGTAACTGCAGTGTCTCTCTGGGAGAATCTATTTTCTGGGGAGAAAAAACAAATCTACAGAGGACATTAATTCTGCACATGCGCAGAAGTGCAGAATTCCCCCAGAAGTAACACTAGGCAATAGATTTTTGCAGTAAGATCTTCAAGCATTTGCAGAGTATAAACACTAAGGAAGAAATGGAATTGTTTGAGGTGGTGCAAGGAAAGGGAGTGATCAGAAAATTTCCCCCAACAATGAGTTGTGTTAGTTGTAGAACAAACTCCCTCAGGAAGCCCCTTACCTAGCAAAATCGACAAAACACTAGAAAATGTACTGCAGGGAATAGTCCTGCACTAGCAGGAAGATGGTCTCTAACCATCTCGGTCCTCTTCCACCACTAACATCTATGATAATGACTAGAGCACAGAACTGTGTTGATAAGCTACTGACTAAAACTGCAATTTTTTGTATATAGCAAAAACATTTTGTGGCATCTGTTTTTATTTGATTTTCATTGACACCTAGTTCTGTTATCTACAAATAGCCATCAGGACAACCATAACCTAGTCTCTTTGTAAAACAGATTTTAGAGACCTCCATTAAACTCCCTTTGTGAGCAATGCTTTGCTTATTCCTTTCCTCTCAACTTGTGCGCCTTGTACCATCTTTTCCAATAGCATAACTTGTTTCTATACAGTCATAACCAAAACTGAATGAAAAATTAATTTTATTTCCACTGAAATCGATTAAGCCCATATAGCCTATTGGTCTAGTTAGGGTGCAAATGTGTTCTGTTCATATCTTTAATAGAGATATGCCAAAGGGGTCAATAAAATATTTTGGTAGTGACAGCTTTGTAATTCAGTTAGTGTAAATGCAGCTGCCAGAGCGAGCTTATTGCACCTGTGTTCTGGTATTTATATTACCTAAGAGACCCAGTCAGGGCTAGCAACTGTGTAAATACTTATTAGAAGACAAGCCCTAGCCCAACAAGCTTACACTCTAGGCTTAGGTCTCTAAAGCCTGTAGTGGCTTTACATTTATTTCCACTTCCAACTCAAAGTTTTATAAGTTAATCTTTTACTGACTTGGGTCCTGCATCGTATGTTTTTTGGTGCAGTAGAAATCTGCTGAGACAGCAGGAGGCTGGCTATACAGTAGAGGTCCTTCTACTCTAGAACTTACTTCACCCTTTGGAAGGCCTGTATATTTACAGGATTTTCTGAGGAGATGGAGCATGGTTTGGGAACTCTTCCTGGTAAGCAAATCGATAAACAATTTTCCTTGTTACTGTGAAATCATAAGCCGGGGACTACAGTTTACAATTTCAGCAATAAATAAAGCCAAAAATCCTAAACAGGCTCCCACAAGCTAAACTGGCCAATGATCAACAGCACATGTAATTACAAGCAGCTGCAGAAGTGTCCCAACTTTCAGCAAAGCCCGATAAAGATACTGACACACCACTCACATTTGCTTGAGGAGAAAGGCTCATGTAAACACCACGAGACTCCACTCCAACTCTGCTAATTGTGGCAGTGAACAACTGGTTATGTCTTCCAGAAACCAGAATCACTGCATTCAAATACTTATTAACAGTATTAAAAAGCATATAGTTATATTGCGCTCCCATGCAATGATCACTTTAGAACCATTGTAACTAGCTTTCCGTAAATCTTCCTATCCAAAAGTAGAAATTGACAGTCTATGAAGTACATATAGTTGTGTGTAAGCATCAGTTTATTCAGTGTCCTCTTTAAAAGAGCCCAATAAAGTGTTCTAAAAGTAAAGAACACACATGACTGAAAGGAATACTTGGTTATATTTAAGTATTCTTGCCAAACAACTACCTTTAATAACAGGCTGCCCAGGATGTGGTTTAAGAACATTAAGTTACAAAACCACCATAAGTAATTTGATATGACAGGGAGGCAATTTTTTTCCCCCCTGGAGAAGCCCAATATTTAACTTTTACTGAACACAAATGATTACTGAGCATTACAGACAACTCTGAACAATTGTTTTAAAGTTCTGAACTCCATTTAAAATTAGCAGGGAAGCGTGATTTTGAGTGTGGGATTACAGTCCAGTGAATTTGTTTTTAAAAGCTTCAGCATTCTTTAAGTACATTGAAAAGAAAAGCAAGCACAAGATAAGGAAAATCCACAAGACGACAAAATCATTATGCTGAAAAAGTAAATTTTGATTTGGTAACAGCTAATGAAAAATTAATGAGAACAGAATACATTCAATGTTTGAAGAGGAGTAGGGAATAATTTTTTTTTTTTTTAAATTAAGAGCACACCTTGGTTGCCTGGAATGCAAACTATGTTGATCAGAGAAAACCAAATAAAGATCTCTGCCTTTTCCAAAGCACAGAACAAGTCCAAACCATGTAATTTCACTGCTTTTAAACTTACAGCAAACAGGTGTCTGGATTCATTATAAACTGAAGGTTTAACATGAAAAATCTGTACAGACGAGAGAACTGGTTTGCAGTAGGATCAACGTTGCATTTTTCTCTTGCACAATTTCACAAAGGGTACTATCAGACTAAGTTCTCTCCAATATGTATAGCCTCAGAAGCTTATTACTCTGAGCCCTCTGCACAAGCAAAACTGGAGATGTATAGTGAGTTCTACACTTGCACAGAAAACCCATTAGTCTTGGAGAGACTCACTGTGCAGACTAGAAGGGACATTTTAGCATTACATTTTTAGAAAGTCAGAGTTGCTCCTTATTGAAAATGTTCTGAATACAACTTAATATATTAAGGATCCCAGCTATCTGAATTTTAATAGTAGAAATCTCTCTACTTATAAAGAAATATTAATTTTAAAAACATACCCACCAGATTTTAAAATAAGAAACTGCTAATTCCACAGCTCTAAATACAGCAAGATAAAACCAGATACTGAAGAAATTTCAGGCTAGAGCAGGCCTGCACAACATGCGGCCCGCGAGGGGATTCTAAATCCCCCGCACATGGCGCTCTGCAGGCAGCCCAGAGCCCTTTGAATCCCAGCCGTGGCCAGGAATTAAAAGGCTCTGGGCTGCCCGCAGCGGCGGGGAGCGTAGAGCCCTTTAAATCCCAGCTGCGACCGGGAATCAAAAGGCTCTGGGTTGCCCGCAGTGGTGGGGAGCCCAGAGCACTTTAAATCCCAGCCGCGGCCGGGAGTCAGAGGGCTCTGGGTTGCCCACAGTGACGGGGAGCCCAGAGCCCTTTAAATCCCAGCCGTGGCCGGGAATAAAAAGGCTCTGGGTTGCCCGCAGCGGCCGGGATCCCAGAGCCCTTTAAATCTCAGCCGCGGCTGGGAGTCAGAGAGCTCTGGGCTGCCCACAGAGATTCCCAGCCGCGGCTAGGATTTAAAGGGCTCAGGGCTCCCCGTGGCTGCGGGCAGCCCAGAGCCGTTTGAATCCTGGCATGCGGCCGCTGTTTGCCCCCTCCCCGGACCCCTGCCCCTACTGCCCCCCAGGACCCCCACCCCTTATCTAACACCGCTGGTCCTTATCCCCGGATACCCCTCTCCTGGGACTCCTGCCCCTAACTGCCCCCCAGGACCCCACCCCCTATCTAAATGCTGCGGCTCCTTGTCCCCTGATTGCTCCCTCCCAAGACCCCTGCTCCAACTGCCCCTTGGGACCCCAACCGCTATCTAAGCCTCCCTTTCCTTGTACCCAACTGCCCCCTCCCGAGACCCCCCCAACTTCCCCCCAGGACCCCACCCCCTACTGTCCCCTGATAAACCCCTGGGACTCCCATGCCTATCCAACTGCTGCCTGTCCCCTGACTGCCCCCCTGAACCTCTGCCCCATCCAACCACCCCTGCTCCCTGTCCCTTGACTGCCCCCTGGAACTCCCTACCCCTTCTCCAACCCCCAAACCGCTTACTGTGCCACTCAGACCAGCGTGTCTGGCTCCATGCAGCTCCAGACACATTGCTGCCATGCTCCCCCGTGGAGCCCACAGCCCGCCCCCCTCCCCAGCACCTGCCTTCCAGATTTGAACACCTCAAAATTCAGGAGTGCTCAAGCTCAGTTTGGGCAGCTGTTACTTCATTTCTCCCAAATCAAATATACTGATCCACTGTAACTTGCTGTAGAAAAAGCAGGATAAAATTGAGCAAGAAATGCTTATTAGGACTGGAATTGCTATTTTCAACAGCCATTGCCTTTTTGTTTGTTTAAGGAAGACAGTGATATTGCATTGGCAAATTCCCCATAGAAAGAAAGAGTGGAACAAAAGAATAATAAAGGCACCTCAACTTTTGCTCATTTATGGAGGACAGTCTTATAATATGCATCCAGATATCTTCCAATCACACAAGCTGAAAACTGTTGCACTTTACTGCAGCTCTGTAACCATTTGAGAACCAATCCTGTCTGTGTTTTGTGCACATCCAAAATTCCTGCTGAATGACCTGTCCTGGGAGCGTTACCAGTGACCCAGGGCTGGGGAGGCAGGAGGTGTGTGGGAGGGAGGCACTGGTGGGGGGAGCCCAGGGCTGGGGCAGCAGCAGGGTGGGGGGAGGGCACTGGTGGGGAGGAAAGGGGGAAGCCCAGCGCTGGGGCAGCAGGGGGTGTGGGTCAGTGGGGGGAGAGCCCAGGATTGGGGCTGCAGGGGGGAGCCCAGGGCTGGGATGGGGGGCAGCCAAATTTTTTTTTGCTTGGGGCAGCAAAAAAACCTAGAGCCGACACCGCCGGGTTCCCCCAGCTGCCGGAGCCCCGAGCCCTTTAATTTGACCCTGAGGGCTCCCAGGCACCTCTTCAGCTGGGAGCCCCCGGTTGATTTAAAATAAAGTATCACCTCCCCACCCCCAACCTTCCTTTTTGGCCCACAGCTGTTTTGGTGGGGCGGCGCTGGGGAACAGGGCCGCCCAGAGGGGGGGGCAAGAGGGGCAATTTGCCCCAGGCCCCGCGTCCCGCAGGGGCCCCCACGAGTGTTTTCCGGGGCCCCTGCGGCTCCGGTTGAGCTCCCGCAGGCATGACTGCGGCAGGTCCACCGGAGCCCGGGACGAGTGGACCTGCCGCAGCCATGACTGCGGAGGCGCCGTCAGCGGCTCGGCTGGACCTCCCGCAGGTATGACTGCAGCAGGTCAAGCGGAGCCGCGGGACCACGGCACCCGCCGCAGTCACTCGTGCCGGGCTCCGGTCGACCTGCCGCAGGCATGCTTGCGGGAGCTCAACCGGAGCCAAATGCCGCCCCCCAGGGAAAGGGCCGCCCCACGCGCCTGCTTGGCGCGCTGGGGTCTAGAGCCGCCCCTGAGCGGGGGCCCCCCGCCGCCGAAGACCCCGGGCCCCCGGAATTCTCTGGGCGGCCCTGCTGGGGAAGGAGGGTTTGTTTCTGCAGGGCTGGACGGCCCTGGGGGCAGGTGTTTCTGCGGGGCCGGGAGGTTTCGGCCCTCGGCTGTTTTCTTTGGAGGAATGTGGCCCTCACCACTTTACGAGTTGTGCAGGCCTGGGCTAGATATTGCGGTGAGATTCCCCTAAGGACTTCAGAGCTGCAAAGAAATCCTAGGTGAGGTGTGCCCAAAAAGTAAAACTTTGTGATGTTCAGTGTTGCAATATGCCTTTGAAGGCTGAGAATGTCACTTTTGCCGTGGGCCAGTTTAAAACCGGATCTGTTACGTCTATTGGAAATGCTGTAGCACAGAAAGAAAAAGCCAACAAGTATGCAAGGAGACTGATGATTATAAATGCAGCCAATATATGTTCTTACAAGACATACAATCACGTTACTTTATTTTTAAATTAATATGAACTTTATTCCATAAGTTATTCCATCATCATTAGAGGTAGAGAAGATAAAAAAAATAAATACAACAATAGCCGGTAAATTACTTATGCTGGAATATATATATATCTGGGAAGAATTGTCTGTCAAAGTGACAAACTGTCTTGGAGCTTTTTGAACCATTTGCCTTCAAATTCTATAGCTGATGTAGTTACCAAGGATGTCAGTGCTGAAGGGCCTACACATTTTATCTCTCCCTGACCATCCTCTTTCAGTTTTTCTGGAATGAGATCCTCCCCCATCACCTGCAGGTGAAATAAAAAGGGGGAAGAAAAAAACCCAGAAAAATTACCAGCAGCGAAAATAATACATTCTACAGTAAACATACTTACATCTAAGAACATTAATAATACAACCGAGCTATGTTGTCAGTAGCTACCGGTGTGGTGCTCTGCTCTTGTTCAATGATAACAGTGCGTGTTTTCTTTGTGTGCTGCGCCGGCTCTGCGCAGATAGCTGATACAGCAGACCCCGAGAGAACCCCCAAAGATCACAGACTCTAGTAAGGTACGAAGGAACCCGAGCCAGGTTTATTGTTAAACAAAGCACAGTAATAGTTTCCTATAGACTCTACAGAACATACTATGAATATGTGCCCCCTGGCAATGGACACAGCTCAGTCAGTGGCGGGACACTCCACTGCCCCCTAGGCGGGACAAAGATGTGCACTCCGGGACCTACTTTTATACAGTTACAGGACAGATTACTGATCCCTACTGACATGTTGAGGTACAGCCTCTTGGCTCATTAGGGTGCTGTCTCCCCTTTGATCATGTTGTTCCAGACAAACAGATCTATCCATTATGCTGTCCTGTCTTTAAGATGCACCTGCCTGTTCCTTGTTATGTTTATGGAGTGTCCTTGTATCGGGCTGTCCAGGTGCCATCTTGGCACAAGTTCCTCTTATTAGCGCTGATGTGTAAATGCACCTGCTTCTAACAACCCTCTTCTCGCCAATTTCTGTGAGTGAGGCCTTCCTCTGGCTCACAGCCCAGCTTTTGCTTAGCAGTGCCTGGAAGTACTTTGGTCCAGGATTCAGGTCTCAGACTAGGCCTCTGACACAAGAGTTTATATTTCAGGGCCTCATCTTTCTACAAGCTAAAATTTCCAACTCATGGTCAAACTGTTCACCTACTGCATTGTGCAACAAGAATGGGACACTGAAGGCCCATGTGTCATAGCTGCAATACTCCTCTCAGTTGGTCCTGGCTGTGCTCTGATGTTGGTATTTTTGCTCACAGGATGAAAGTGAAAAACCTCACTGCCAAATATAAATTCAAGTAATTCACACATGGCAGCAGCAGCAATATTCTGATTTTCCAGGAAGTCGGGAATTATACCAAGAAATGCATGAGAACGGAGTCATTTCCTGTCCCAGATTTCTTTGTAATGTGCTAGATAATCTGCGTACTACTGCCCTCTAATGGATGGAATCAGTCCTGCTCTAATGTGTCAGCTTGCAATGGACTTGCCTTTTAGTGGGTAATTAAATAAAAAGTATAAAGCCCTACTAGTGACAGCAAAAGGAGATTCTCCTTGAGTTCAATGTGTCTTGAGCTCAACACCACAAAATCTATCTTTGAGGCTACATGTTTGTAATCTCTATGAGCTCAGACATGGAATATATACCCGCTCTTACGGAACCATCTAAAACTAGTGTAGAACCTAGTACACAGAATAAGACGACAAAAATTAATACTGTTAAAATAATTATTGCAGGGAAGTTTCAGTTTGGTTTTCTGAAAAACTAATAAGAAATTGGAGTGTTTAATAAAACTCCATGCGTTCTCAGTTTGTTGCATGTTTATAATTTTCTCTCCTGCATGTTTATAATTTTCTCTCCTGCATACATTTTTCTTAAAATGAAACCTGTATCCTAATCAAAGCAAAAACAAGCAGGTAATAACAGAATACCTCAAATCAACATGCACCTCTTCAGAGTACCTGCAAATGTAAGTCTGAAGAGTCGGTGCTTACATAATGCCCCCTCCCCAATCCCCCGGAACATTTCCATTAGACAAATCTCCGCAGACTAAGTGGATCAATATAAGACAGTGTTTATGAACTCTTGTTTCACAATGAAATGGTACACTCACCTCAGTAATCAATAACAAGGATTCTTCCTTTAAACCAAAACCTTTTACTTTGTCTTCAGTTTCCTGTTGAACCTTTAAATTCTGATCCAGAGCAAAGGATGACTGTTGCAATTGTGTAATCTGAAGTAAAAGCCTGAAAGTAGAAAGTCTCAGTGAAAATATGCAGCCAATTCAGAGAAATATTAAAAAGACATCACAAAAATCAAGACTTTTAAAGTACTGTTTTAAACAAACGGTTTTTCTTGGGATTTTTAACCAGGGAAGCAGAGAAAAAAAGGAGAAATCTGTAATCCATGCAGGTTATATTATGCTCAACACCATGATACGGGATACACCATGATTTGATATGAGATACCCAGCTTCAGAGTACATCCTGTGCTCAGTGTCTGATTTCAGACTTAACAAGAAAGCAGCATCTTGCTGCATATAGAGATATCACTGTAAACAGAAGAGACAGAAACTTCAGTTTTAAGACAAAAAGGCACCTTAGATTCTGAAGAATCTCACGAGTTCATACTCATTTCCACACAAACCAGTCCTCACAGTTGTAAAAGATTTTAGAACTACATGTATCCATTTCAGGGGAAGTGCTGCAAGCCTCAGCATAATGCTTTTAGGGCATTTATAGACAAGCTCTTTCACAAGCAGAAGTTAGTTCAATAAAAGATATTACACTTCACCCACCGTGTCATTCTGAAGTGGGGATTTTATAAAAAGTCCACAGTTTTAGTACAGAACCTTATTCGCTGGGGGGTGAAATTCATAGGAACATCTCTCCCAAGGACAAATTCATCCCATGTAGAGGGCCAGTCAAGACCCATGCACCATTTATGTCTCACTTAAACCCAGAAAACCCTAAGAATGCAGTGCGACTTCCATTGGACATAGGCCTTGTGCTGGCACTCGGCAAAAGGATGAATTTCACCTAGGGAGAGATTTAATATGCAGATGTGTGTATATCTAAAAATAAACTACAACATTTGGAGAAACTGGGACAAAGAGTAAAATTATAGTGTTTATAAACATGATACTGAACTCTGTGCATGAAACATGATGCACAGCTTATCTTTACCTTGAATGTAGTTTTAATACAGTAACTCCTCGCTTAACGTTGTAGTTATGTTCCTGAAAAATGCGACTTTAAGCAAAATGACGTTAAGTGAATCCAATTTCCCCATAAGAATTAATGTAAGGGGGTGGGGAGGGTTAGGTTCCAGGGAATTTTTTTCGCCAGACAAGAGACTATATATATATATATATATATATATATATATATACATATACATATATATATATATACACATATACATACACACACACACACATTTCAGATTTTGTTTGTTGTGGGGGGAAGAAAGGGAGAAGAGAAACAGTTATGCAATTCAGTTTTTTCTCTTCAGTCAACTGTCACAGAACTCATTTAATTTTCAACCTCATCCATCGTGCAAACTGGTGAATTATAAAAATAATTCATTTTTCTCTAAGTTATCTAAGCTGCAAGCAAATAAGACAGGCTGCATCACCAGAAAGGAAGTCAGCTATCCCTCTCCATTGCTCAAGTTGTTGCTGTACCATGAATTCCAAAACTAAAAGCAGCCTTACCACTGAAATAACACAGTATTAGTAGTGTAAATATGGGAAACTTTCCATATAAAATCATTTTTAAAAAGACTGTTGAGAATATATATCATCACTTTAGAGTATTAAGGCAAAGAACTTAAAAATTTGAATTAGTTTACATTTCATCCATTCACAAGCATGGTTTGCTTTTTGCATTTAACTCAGATTGCACAGTGAAATCAGACTGGTCAGTTTTATTTTCTGGTTCTCTTGCAATAGTATAATGTGTGTGTGTTTGCAACAATGAAAGAAATATTTAAATTGACAATGTCAAATTTTGATATTAAGGTTTAGGAATACTACATTTAAAAAAAAATCCTTTTGGACTAAGGGTAGTTAAGGTTACCCTTTAATTATATATTTAGTTACCTTGTTCTAACAAAGGAGGCACATGCCTTTATCCAAACATCTTTCAATGCTTCCTGTCCCCAGAATTCAAAGGTAGCATGTTTCATTTTGTCCCGTGTTTCACATTCTTCTGTGATACGGAGGGATCCCTCTACCATGTGGCTATCGCTGTAAGATACTGAGTTGTCTCTGGTTGTTTTTGTAGAAAGTGTTGACCAAACGTCTTGTCTCCCGCTGAGTGTTTTGTGACATTGACGGTTCATTTCTTTTCCAAACAGTCCTGGTGAGGTTTGGAAAACGTGGTCATTTGCAGTACAATCTTTGCATCGAAGATGTTTCATTTCTGAAATGAATGATGGAGGCAGAGTCTGTAAAAAGCTCATATAAGCCTCAGCAAGTAGCTTCCAGTTCCATGGGTTAAAAGGATGTAAGGAAATCAGTTGCTGTAGGCATGTGATCTTTTTCTCTATATTTTTCAGGCGACAATAAATGGCAAACTGCAGGTTGAGGACAGTTGTTAAATGATCTGTGTTAGTTGCCCCATTTCTCTAGAAACAAATTATGACAGATTAAACACAGTAGAATGGACGCAGTCATTATTCAGGAAGATATTTTTCCAGTGATGTACCAATCCCTCCCTCCGCTTATGATTTCCAAAATTAATTATCCAAATTCTGTTAAATATTTTTAAGATAATCTGATATAATTATGTGCAATCAGCCACAGTAGATTCAAAGAATGCACTCCCCTAAGTGGTGCCTTATCCCAACCTGACAGTATCATCCTTGAATTTTATCATCACTTAATCTTTTTAATAGTTTTATACTGCCACTCATCGACACAGTATCTGAGTGCCTTCCGCATAAAACAATAGCAAAAGCAAAATCCCTAGTGGACTTCATGGAGTCTCTGGCACTTCTCCTTTTACAGGATCAGAACTCTGCTCGGGGTAAGATTTTTGGAGCTGTGTGGAAGGGGTTGGTAGTAAATGCTTGGGAGTAAGAGGGGTGTTCAAACTGGGGGTGCCACTTACGGTGAAAAAGTATGGACTATTCATTTACTCCCTTTCTTAAATTACATTAATCATGGCCAGTAGAGCAAGATTCTACTCCTCTCTAAGATTACCACCACCACTTTTGTGGCAAAGTGTTTTTAGATAGATAGTGACAATCACTCTCCCTTACCAAACATTCTTTGCACTGAGCTCACAAAGGAGTTATTTTATAGGAGAAAATTTTCCAGAAAACAGTATGTGTAAAAAAAAAAAAAAAGAAGTACTGATCATGGTAGGGTGGGTGTGTAGGTGTTGTGGGGGCTGGAGGGAAAGGACTGCATAACTAACCAGTTTTTCTGCAATATCCAGAGCCTCCTGGTGCCTTCCTAGGTGAGCTAAACACCGAGCCTGGCCCTCTTGGACATCTCTTCTCATTGCAACGTTACTGGAAGGTAACAGCAGCAAGCAGCTTGAGTACTCATACAGGGCTTTCTAGTAGATGTTTGCAAAAATAAAAGTTAAAATGAAAAGCAACAGAATATAGGACTAAGCAGAAGTAAAAGAAAAAGATTAAAAGCTATAACTTGAATATGCACCATAATTACAGCTATAATCTGAATGGATAGGAATTTGAAATTAACAACTTATTTTGTTTAAGGTGACCTGCCAAGTACTTTGAAAAAATGGGTATGAGCTGTTTTTTGGAGGGTGTGTGTGTGGAGGGAAATGGTGAATTTCTTTATTATGTATAATTATTAATAAGGATGAGGAATATAACAAGTGTTAAGCCCAAGCCTTCAGACTTGTGAACAATCTCAACTATCACTGATGTAAATTGGGTATCAGAAAACATCTGGAGAAATCTGTTCTATAACTCAGCTGATAAGTCAAGCCTTACAAAATATATTTGATTACAGAAACCATTTTTCATTTGGACCCAGTCTGTTTTAAGTGGAACCTGCTATATTTCAAGTTTTGAGCATTATCTGCTTGAGGTTCCCTTTAACAACTACAGGACATAAACATTCAAGCTGTTGATGCAGAAATCTTCAATTATCCAAGACCTCAATCTGACTTATATCCCTGTTTCGCAGAAAGTACTGGAACCATGAAAATACCTGAAACTCTTGTTGTCTGTACGCCAAATCACCTCTGAATTTTTTGGCAGTTAGAATTTCAACATCATCCTCGCTGTTTGCATCCTCACAAAACCACTGTAAACACAAAGGAAAATATTCAAATGGATTGTGGAAACTGAAGTTATGATTTTCAACTTGACTATTAAGCAGTTTACAACAACTACCAGCGTCTGGACTGAGTAGAGTATTTCAGGATGAGACTACACAGCAGTAGATTTGTAAGTGGAGACAGCATGAGGGCCAGGGCAGCCATTATATTTAGAACAGGGGTGGGCAAACTACAGCCCATGGACTGGATCTGGCCCGTGAGCCATTTTAAGCTGGCCCACGAGCTCCCGCTGGGGAGCAGGGTCTGGGGCTTGCCCCGCTTTGGCGCTCCAGCTGGGGTGCTGGGTCAGGGGCCGCACCACGCAGCTCCCAGAAGCCGCAGCATGGCCCCGCTCCGGTGCTCTAGCCAGGGGCCGTTCCACGTGGCTCCCGGAAGCTGTGACATGGCACTGCTCCGGCTCCTACGCGCTCCAATGGCCCCCTCTGGTGCTCCAATGGAAGCTGCAGGGCCGGTGCCTGCAGATGGGGCACCATGCAGAGCCGCCTGGCCGTGCCTCTGCATAGGAGCTGGAGAAGGGACATGCCACTGCTTCCAGGAGCCGCTTGAGGTAAGCGCTGGTTGAAGCCTGCACACCTGAGTCTCTCCCCACATCCCAACTCGCTGCCCCATCCTTGAACTCCCTCCTGCTCTCCAAACCCCTCAATCCCAGCCCGGAGTACCCTCCTGCACCCTAAACCTCTCATCCCCAGAGCCTGCACCCCCAGCCAGAACCTGCACCCCTTTCTGAACCCCTCGGTAACAACCCGAGCACCCTCCTTCACCCCAAACTCCTTATCCCCAGCACCACCCCAGAGCCCGCACCCCCAACCAGAGCCCACACCCCAACCCCAAATTTGTGAGCATTCATGGCCCACCATTCAATTTCTATTTCCAGGTGTGCCCTCAGGCCAAAACGTTTGCCCAGCCCTGATTTAGAAGCTAACACACCAAGCTCACAAACAAGTAAGTTCACCATAATGGGTAAAAGCAACATGAATACCACTTCTTCGGATGCAATCCTTGCCATCCGAAGAGCTCATGCTGCAACTCGTGTCTATTCCCTATAAGGTGCCACAGATTTGCTGTTGCTACAGATCCAGACTAACACGGCTACCCCTCTGATAATGGGTAAAGATAATACTGCTATAATTACAAACATTTATGGTATTATAAAGTTAAGATTGCGAACCAGACATCTAAAAAGTAAGTAAATTAAAAAGTTGCTGTTTCAACATCAATTTATCTCAGGTATGTTACACAGCCAACGTATTTTATAAGTTTTATAGGTTCTCAAACTATTTCTTTCTGAGCCCCATCCCAACATGCAATAAAAACTCCATGGCCCACCAGTGCCAAAACAACTGCTTTTCTGCATACAAAAGCCAGGGTCAGTGTTAGGGAATAGCAAGCAGGGCAATTGCTTGAAGCCCTATGCCACAGGAGCCACCGCAAAGCTACATTGTTCAGGCTTCAGCTTCAGCCCCTGGTGGCAGGCCTCGGGGCTCCAGCCCCAGGCAGTGGTCTTCGCCTTTCTGCCCTAGGCCCCAGAATCTAATTCTGGCCCTGCTTGGTGGACCCCCCCTGAAACCTGCTTGCAACTGCCTAGGGGGCCCCAGATTCCTTGTTAAGAACCACTGTTTTATAGCATACCTTAAGTACTGGCAGGCTGAAGTGTACAGTCAACAAATAGAGTAGAAATCTAAACTCTTCAATTTCCTGAATCACATTCTTGGTTTTCTCAATTTTAATGTTGCATCCAATCATTTTCACTCCCCCCCACCCCCAAGAAAGATTAGAGACGTGCCACTAAAAAGTTTTCACAAAGTTCTGCTCCTTCTAAAGTGCCATAGCAGCATGACTATTCTATTTGACAGATTCTTAAACCATTCTCACCACCACAGTATCTGAGCATCTTCCAGTAGTGCCTTAAGCACAATAACTAACATTTGCCACGTGTGGTTCATTCTCTCTCTCATCCTTTCCTCAGGATGTGTTCAATGGAGAGTATTGGTTTGGTAGGGTGTGGGTGGAGGGGTGTGTGTTTTAAATGTACATGCCACTATATATTTATGTTAGAGTAGTAGACAAATGACCTAAACTCAGAAACACTGAAAAGAACAAACAAAAAGCCGAGCCAACTCTCCAAGCCAAAGAAGACTATCTGCCATCAGCACTCATTTTACCATTTGGACACCATAAAAAACTGTATGGATTATTATTTGTATTACCATAGGAGCCTCAGTCATGGACCAGGACCCCATAGAACTAAGTGCAGTACGAACACAGAACAAAAAGCCCCACCCCCAAAGAGTTTACAATCTAAAAAATGGATACAGGTCTAATGCACATGGGTGAACACTGCAGGCCCCATTCTGCTCTCACTTAGACTAGGCAGGGTGACCGAACGTCCCGATAAAATCGGGACCGTCCTGATATTCAGCCGTTTGTCCCGCTTCAGCGGCGCTCCGGCTCAGCTTTTTGTTTGTTTGTTTTTGCTTCGGCGGCGCTCCGGACCTGCCCCCATGTGTCCCAATATTTTGTTCATGTAATCTGGTCACCCTAAGTCTAGGTGCTGCAAGAACCCCACCCCCCTCAACTGTGCCCTGGCCCAGCCCCTCCCCACAATGTCCCCCCACAACAGTGCCCCTCAATCCAGCCCCCCAACAGTTCACTTGACCCAGCCTCCCCGCCCACACACAGTACCCTCCCAACACTTTCTCCCCAGCCCCCACTGCCTGTACAACAAGAAGTCCTTAAAATTGCCACCTTTCTAATTGTTGTTAACCAGACCCTGCAGGCCCTACTCCTGCTCCACCTCTTCCTCTAAACCCCCATCGTGTTGCTCATTGGACGTCTCCGCATCCCTCCCCCTAAGATGGGCTCCCTCTGCTGAGAAGGAGCTGGTGCTGGTTAATGATCTGGTCAGGGCCGGCCTTAGGCCGATTTGCCCGATTCCCCCGAATTGGGCCCCGCGCCTGAAGGGGCCCCCCCGCACCGGCAGCGTCTCTCCCGGAAGCAAACTCTGCGTCTCCCGGAAGCAGCAGCTGTTGCTAGGCAACGAGAGACGCTGAGAGACGCTGGCCGGCAGAGGCAGCCCTGGCTGTACTTGCAGGACGGGGGTGGGGGGAGAAGGCACATGTGCCTTCCTTCCCCTCCCCCTCCCCCTCCTCCACCCCCACCCCCACCCCCAGCACTCACCTGGAGGAGACGCCAAGGGAGCTTCTGGTCTGTGGCAGACAGGAATCTCTGCAGTGGACCTCACTAACCTGAGCAGTTGGGGCTTCCAACGGTGAGTGTTTGACCCTGTGATTCCCCCAGGGTTTGTAATATTGGGTTGTTTTCGTGGTGTTGGTGTCTGAGGGTGAGTTTGTGACTGCCTGTGTCTGTTTCAAAACTAAAGTTTTGGGATTCTGTAACCCAGGGGAAAAGCTCCGAGCCAGTACTTAGTGCTGTGAACTCCAGGTGAGAGAGAGGGAGGTTTGGAGGGGGAAATCAAATACATCAAGAGGGGAGAATGCGAAAGGTCTGCAACAGGGCAGGCTGAGACTTTTATCTCCCCCCCCCCGCAAGAGGGGAAACTGAGGCACTGAGTGATCAAATTCCCCTCTCCAAATTATTTGCAAAGGAGGAGGACAGGGGCTCCTATCCAAACCTGTTCCCTTCCCATCAACTCTGCTTTCCCTGCTGCAAGACCGCTGTAGGGGCTGAATATTTCCATTAAACCATGGCTCCTTCATTTGCCCTGCAACAATGAAATAGACCGGCTTGGGGGGGAATAGCCCCCCCCCAAAGCTTTGTGGATATTAAGGTTTGCGGGGGGGTATGATAATATTCTAGATCAATCAAATGCCCAGCTCAGCTTTCTAGCCATCCAGCAGCTTTAGGGCAGGGAAGGTAGGTGCTCTTGGTGCAGAGTGGTCACAAAACAGGGGTGAATTTAGCGGGGGGTTGAGGGGTCCGCTTGAAATCCCACCCGATGCAGCCACACAGAATCATTGGCAGCGCTGGGAGAGGCCAGGAGTGGAAGCAGGTGGCCTGGGGGTGGGGGGACATTTGCCCTCAGTCCTGGGCTCTGGGATGGACTAGGCTGGGTGGTGGGTTCAGTCTAGTCTTCCAGCCTGTTGCTCTCACTGGGGTTTGTGGTTTTCATCTGGCTCCACTGAAAAGGCCAAACAAGCCCAGTAGAAAAGGGGAGTGAGAGAGGCAGGAAGGAGTTTGTAAGGGGTTTAAGTGACCCATCAGCGAAAGAGTCAAACCAGAGTTTGACTGGGTTTCCCCCCAGTCACCACTCCTGCAAACACTGGGCAAGGGGCAGCTCCATCCCCCACTGAGGCTATGGTGAGGGGCAACAGGGGAGGAAGGAAGCCACATGGCAGTCCCTTCCCCCCAACACCACCCTCCAGCCCCCAAACTCTGTCCCAAAGCCTACACCCACCCCTCCGCACTCCCTCCCAGAGCCTGCACCCCTCCACCCTTCCTGCACCCCACCCCGTGCCCCAGCCCGGTGTCACGAAGTGTGGGGGAGTTAGGCCCTGCACCCCCAGACTCCCTGCCGATTCACCAGGACTCTCAGCCAGCCAGTAAAGCAGAAGGTTTATTTAGACGACAGGAACACAGTCCAACACAGGTCTTGCAGGCACAGATAACCGGATCCCCCTGGTTAGGTCCATTTTGGGGCCTTACAGCTCCCCCCCCTCGGGGATCAGAGCCCTTTCTCCCTGCTTCCCCTCTATCCCCAGCCAACTCCCGTCTGCCTAACCCCCTCCGGCGCCTCCTCTCTCCTCCGCTTCTTTCCCGGGCCAGGAGGTCACCTGACTCCTTTGTCTCCAACACCTTTAGATGCACCTTTGCAGGGAGGGGCCCGGCCATCCGTTGCTAGGCGACAGAACGTCAGGCATTTGGTTGCATGGCCTTTTGCTGCTAGAAACTTAGGATCTGTACCCAACCCCCAGTAAGACCAGTCCCACTTCGTCACACCCGGAGCCTGCACCCAGCACCCAAACTCTGTCCCACTCAGCTCTGGGCAAAGCTCCTTGGTCTGGCTCCCAGCCCCTCTCCAAGATTTGCAGCTGTCTGGAGGTGCTGCCTTCCACACCTTCCTCATTCACACCTCATTCAGTCAATGGGGCAATTGATTACAAAGTGGAGGGAAGATCTTTTTCTAGCAAAAAGACATTTTTCTTTTACCTTTATGCTACCTTAGGGGCCCGCTATAACATATTACTAAGGTTCAATACAAAGTCATGTAAAAGTTATACAAAAATGCATAATGCAGAGATTTATCTACAACTGCATTGATTGACTGCTGTGTGCAGTAATATAGTGACCCCATGGTCTTTGAATGAGGCTTTATACTCGGGGGGGGGGGTGCAGTGGCAAGTTGGGGGCAAGCAGGGGGGCAAGCGGCAGGTGGGCAAAGAGGCGAGCACTGAGCCAGCAGGGGTTCTAGGGGCAGGCCTGGGGGTTTCTGGCAGGGGAGGGAGAAAGTGAAAGGTGGCGAGTGGTGGGTGGGGGACTGACTAGGAGGGATGCAGCAAGTCAGTGGGGGACTAGGGGGTGAGGAGGGGTGTGATGGTGGGGCTGAGCGGGGAGGGGGCGAGTCCTATTTTACTGCTGTGATCTGGTCACCCTATGTGTGCCAGGTTTCAGAGTAGCAGCCATGTTAGTCTGTATCCGCAAAAAGAACAGGAGTAATTGTGGCACCTTAGAGACTAACACATTTATTTCAACATAAGCTTTCATGGGCTACTGCCCACTTCTTCAGATGCATAGAATGGAATACTTCTTTTTGCCTATGTGTGCCGTTTCTCCCCCCCCTCTCCAAACCTTCCTCTTTGGCCCATAGCTGTTTCAACGGGGTGGCGCTGAGGAAGGAGGGTTTGTTTCTGCGGAGTGGGCGGCGCTGGGGGGGGGCAGTGTTTCCACGGGGTCGGGCGGTGCTGGGGGGAAGCAGGGGGCATAAAATAGACATTATTGAATAAAATCAGTTGTACAACTATCAAAACAAATTATTTTCCTAATATGAAAGTGAAAATCTATAATTAATATTCCTTTAGAATGTGGTGACTTCTATCAATATGGGCAAGAGATCAAGAGATATTGGTAGAAAGTACCCAAGTGGAAGTAAGAAAAGAGCCATATACAAGGCAAAGGCAGTTGAAAGACAGAAGCAAAAGGATGCTTTAAGCAAGTATTTTAGCAGACCTGATTCTACTGTTGAGCCAGAAGAGCTCAGTGAAGACGCAGATATGGTTGAAAATTCTCCAGTAGAACATACAACACAGACAGAGAACGACAGCAGTGACAAAGAATTTGAAGAGCCAAATCAGTCTGAAGAAGACACTCAAGCCAGTCACGGTGAAGAGAAGACTACAAAAGGGCTGTAACTGATGCTGAAGGTACTGAGGGTCAAGAATGCTTTTCTGATAATAAAGATGTGAGTGGTTTAGATCCAGAGCAGAAAGGCAACTTCAACTCTGCTGACCAGATGGAAATATCTGATGATCCTGCAACTTGGCCAGAATACATTAGCCAGCGTATCAGGGAGTATTTAGTAAAACAAGGGCCGCCTAAAATTATTGTAGAAGATTTCCCTAAAAATAAGATTGGGAAACACTTTTCAAAGTTTCACTGCAAAAGGAAACTTTCAAATGGTGAAATTGTACCTCGTCCATGGGTGATATACTCAGTGTCAGCTGACAAGATCTTTTGTTATTACTGTAAGATTTTGTGCAATAATGTGACAAGTTCATTAGCATCTAATGGTTTTAATGACTGGTCTAATATTCATACAAGATTGTCCGAGCACGAAAACTCAAAAGGACATTTACAAGCTATGCTTAGTTGCTGCGACCTTCAGCAAAGGTTATCTGCTGAAAAAACCATTGACTCAATACAACAAAAACTTATTGACAAAGAAGCAAAACTCTGGTATCAAGTTTTTGAGAGACTAGTTGCTGTCGTTCAGTTGCTAGCAGAACGAAACTTATCATTTTGTGGGTCTGATGAACGGCTGGGAACATCACACAATGGAAATTTTCTTGGAGTTATTGAATTACTGGGAAAGTTTGACCCAGTGATACAGGAACATTTACGAAGAATCAAGACCGAAGAAATACATGACCATTATTTAGGAAAAAACATTCAAAATGAACTTATTAGCATTGTAGGGAATGCTGTTAAACGTGAAATAATAGCTCGAATTAAGGCTGCTAAATATTTTACTATTATACTCGACTGCACTTCTGACATTAGTCACCAAGAACAAATGTCATTGACAATTAGATATGTGGCTGATGGTGTATCACCAAGTATTCCAGCAGGAGTATATGAACATTTCATTAAGTTCATAGTAGTAGAAAGCAGCACAGGTGAATATTTGTACAATATCCTTTTAAGTGAACTCAAAGACCTGGGATTGGACGTTGCAAATATCCGTGGGCAAGGCTATGACAACGGTGCAAATATGAAGGGAAACATATCAGGTGTACAAGCACGACTTTTGAAAACAAACCCAAGAGCTTTTTTTACACCATGTGCATGTCACAACTATAATCTCATTTTGGGAGACATGGCCAAAACATGTCCAGATGCGATGAGTTTCTTTGGAGCCTTGCAGTGTATTTATGCCCTTTTTTCTGCATCTACTAAAAGATGGACTATTTTTAGAAAACATGTTACTGGCCTTTCGGTAAAGCCTCTTTGCGAAACACGATGGGAATGTAGAATGCAAAGTGTCAAAGCTCTGCGGTACCAAGCAGGGGAGTTTTATGATGCACTTGTAGAGGTAGAAGAAACAACTGATGATTCTCAAGCAAAACATGAAGCTAAATCGCTGGCTTTTCAAATAAGGGATTATAAGTTTTTGGTTTCGCTAGTTTTCTGGCATGATTTACTTTTTCAAGTGAATTTTGTGAGCAAAGAGCTGCAGAGTGATACAATGGATATTTCTGCAGGAATTTCTTCATTTGAAAAGCTTTGTAACTGGTTAAAAATGTACAGAGAGAAGGGTTTTCAAGAAGTGTTAACTGGTGCCAATGAACTTGCCAAAGATCTAGATGTGACTCCAGTATTCCAGACTAAACGTTTGCACAAACGAAAAAAACAGTTTGAGTACGAGTCTGCAGACGAGCCTTTTTCTGATCCAAAAGAAGCTTACAGAGTGCAGTGCTTCAATCAAGTGTTAGACAAAGCTTTACAGTCACTTGAACCAAGGTTTGAACAGTTACAAAAGCATGAGAGTTTATTTGGATTTTTATGCAAATTCAAAAATCTTCCCAAGGACACCATACGAAAAGCTGCTGCAGATCTGGAACTTGCATTGACAGATGTGAAACTAGTGCAGGAAAACGAACAAGTTTCAACTGTAAAATCAGTTGACATAAATGGCTACATGCTTTGTGAAGAACTGGAAGCATTAAAGCCAATTATTTCATCTGATTGTACAAACCCCCTAAAAATCCTTCAATTTCTTGCATATAATAACCGATCAACAGGATTCCCAAATTTATTTATAGCAATTCGAATCTTCCTGACTATTCCAGTAACTGTAGACTCAGGAGAGAGGAGTTTCTCGAAGCTAAATCTAATTAAAATATATCTGCGATCAACAATGCAGGAAGACCGATTAAACAATTTGGCAATCATGTCAATTGAATGCGAAGTAATGAAGAGCTTAGAGTTAGGCAATTTACTGAAAGATTTTGTCAGACAAAAAGCGAGGAAGATAAAGTTTTAAAAACATAGGTGAGGTGTACGATAAATATTGATATTTATAATATATGATGTAATGTATGTAATATATAATTTTGTTATTATGTATATAGTCATGGAAAGTAAATAATACATGGAAGAAATGAAAGGGGTGTTTTTTTTGTGGTTTTTTTTTTTTTTAGTCATCCCTGCCGGGGCCCCGTCAAAACTGTTCGAATTGGGCCCCGCACTTCCTAAAGCCGGCCCTGGATCTGGTGCCTCCCCCTGCCCTGCGGTAATCTGACTGTTGGTGTCCAGTCAATACATCTGACTGGACACTGCCAGGTCCCGTATTCCACTGGACTTTCCCTAAATGGCACCCGGTCACAGAAGCTAAAAACTTGACTGTCTGGGTAAACCCGACAGGCAGCAACCATAACATGGCCCCCCACTGCCCATACAATAGTGCTCCCCAGCCCAACCCTCACTGTCCATACAACAGTGCCCCCAGCCCCCTAACAGTGCCCCCCAGCCCAACTCCCACTCCCCAGCCCCCAAAGGTGCCCCCAGCCCAACTCCCACTCCCCAGCCCCCAGCCCAACTCCCACTGCCCACACAAGTGTCCTCAGCCCCCAACAGTGCCCCCAGCCCAACTCCCACTGCCCACACAAGTGTCCCTCAGCCCCCAACAGTGCCCCCAGCCCAACTCCCACTCCCCCAGCCCCCTAAAAAGTGCCCCCCAGCCCAACTCCCACTCCCCGCAGCCCCCTAACTGTGCCCCCCAGCCCCACCCCCACTGCCCACACAACGGTGTCCCTCAGCCCCCTAACAGTCAGCCCAACCCAGTGCCCCCCAACCCAGCCCAGCCCGCCCTGCCCAGTCTCCCAGCTCCCCGTGGGCCCGGCCCGGGGGCTCCCGCGAGCCGCCGCCCCTCACCTGAGGCTCGCAGCGCTTGGCGGTGTAGGCCGCGCAGCCGCCGCCCCGGCCCCTGTCCCTGCTCTGGGCGAACACCGAATCCTCGAACTCGAACCCGAGCCCGAGCCCCAGCGCCAGCTCCATCGCCTCCCTGGCCACAGAGTCTCCGGCTAGAGCGCCCCCCGGCCGGGAGCGGCTAAAGCCCTGGCTAGAGCGTCCCCGGCAGCGCCTGGCCAGAAGGCGGCGCGGCGCCCGGCTCGCGGGCTCCCCCACGGGGACCATAGAGAAGCGCGGAGCCGCGGCTGGAAGGCCTCCCCTGATGGGGTGTCGGGCAAAAATCAAGGAGGACTTGGCTAGAGAGTCCCGCCCTGGCCATAGAGAGGCACTGGCGGCAGCTAGAGTGCCACCCCGGGCTTGCGGTAGCCATCTCGGATTCGGGCAGGGCGCTCCAGCGGCGACGCTGGCATCGGGGGGGGGAGCCGAGAGGCTGGTGGGAACGGAGCAGTCTGAGGGCACTGGGTCAGGCACTGCGCCCCAGGGCCTGCAGCTCCCGGCATGCACCACACCTTCCTCTGCCAATGGGGGGTGTCGGACGCGGAGACTACCACTCCCAGCATGCAATGCTCTGTATCCTGGGAACGGTAGCCCTTTCCATGCCCCATTGCATGCTGGGAGCTGTAGTCTGAGGCTTTGCCAGGGCGGCGTATGGGCCGTGTATGGCCCACGGGGTCTCTGTGGCCACGCATGGGTCACAGGCAGACTAGGAACCGCGCTCAGAGGCACGTGGGCCTCGCACCATTTTCTCTTTTATCCCCTGCCGGTAAGGTTAATATTTGTATTAGCATCAGCCACCAGCATCCAAGATTAGTAGGAGCATTGCATTAGTAGGAGCGTTCCCAGCAGATCGAAGGAAGTGATTATTCCCCTCTATTTAGCACAGGTGAGGCCATATCTGGAGTATTGTGTCCAGTTTTGGAAAAAAAACCACTACAGAAAGGATATGAACAAATTGGAGAGAGTCCAGCGGAGGGCAACGAAAATGATTAGGGGGCTGGAGCACATGACTTATGAGGAGACACTGAGGGAACTGGGGTTGTTTAGTCTACAGAAGAGATGAGTGAGGGGGGATTTGATATCAGCTTTCAACTACCTGAAGATGGGGGTTCCAAAGAAGATGGAGCTTGGCTGTTCTCAATGGTGGCAGATGACAGAACAAGGAGTAACGGTCTCAAGTTGGGGGAGGTCTAGATTGGATATTAGGAAAAATTATTTCACTAGGAGGGTGGTGAAGTAGTGGAATGGGTTACCTAGGGAGGTAGTGGTGGAATCTCCCTCCTTAGAGGTTTTTAAGGTCAGGCTTGACAAAGCCCTGGCTGGGATGATTTAGTTGGGTTTGGTCCTGCTTTGAGCAGGAGGTTGGACTAGATGACCTCCTGAGGTCTCTTCCAACCCTAATCTTCTATGATTAGGGAACCCGCCTATCACCATGTGCACAGATAGGGAGAGGACTTTACCATAGTGCAGGGGTTCTCAAACTTCTTCTTTCTGAGCCCCCTGTGCTATAAAAACTCCACAGCCCACCTGTGCCACAACAGCTGGTTTTCTGCTTATAGAAGCCAGGGCCCATGTTAGTGGGTAGCAAGTACTGCAGTTGCCTGCAGGCCCAAGTCCCAGGGGCCTCCACAGAGCTAAGTTGCTTTGGCTTCAGCCCCTGGTGGCAGGGCTCAGATCCCCAGGATTCAGCGCCATGCAGCAGGACTTCAGCTTTCTCCCCTGGGTCTCAGTGAGTCTAACACTGGCTCTGCTTGGTGGACCCCCTGAAACCTGTTTGAGGCCCCCAAGGGGCCCTAGACCCCTGACTGAGAACCACTGCCTTAGTGCACAGGCATCAGGGAAATGGGAAAGGATTTGCATCCAGCTCTACATGTGGGCATTTCCTAATTGAATTTCTAAGTTTGTGAAGAAGGGGTTATAATGGTCACTGTCTGGTAACTGCAGTGGGAGCAACCAAATGGCTGCTGTTACAAACAGATCTACAGCAAATGCAAACCTGTTGTCAAAGTTAGAATCAAGACTCACAATTTGTCAGACCACTCTGTTTTATTAGCACAGTGCTCTGCCAATAACACCCAGATAATGTGAGTGGCCATGCAAGACCCAAACAGTCTTATTTATACAGATAAAAGAGCAGGAATTAAACAAAGGGACAAAGAGAACAAAACAGTAAAATTCATCTGGGGCACAGCATGCATATCCTACTTCCTTACTAACTTTTATCGATTTAAGGCTAATACTTCACCAATTGCCCTTAAATGCTGCAATTGTTCTATGTTAATGTCTGTATTCCTGACACCTGGACTGCAGCATTCCAGCAATTTTGCTTAAAGGTACAGACAGCATTTCTTTAATCCTATCTATTTTACAATATAATTCATTCTACTTTAACAATCCCTCCTTTTGGTCACGCTTCGCCATGACCAACAATGGACTGGGTTCCACATATTAACCGTTCTTTATCTTTTTGTTCATCAGTGATATTCAAAATAATCATATTAGCACTCTGTTTTGGGGCAGTCACCTGGGTGGCATATTTTACACAATTCTGGATACAACAGGAGATTAACTGAAAACATACAAAAATCACTAGGATTCCAAACAGGATAGTCAGGGCTCCCTGAAACAACCAGTTTCCTATGCCAGAGAAATTGAACAGGTTACTTAGCCACTTCCATAAAGAACTCGGCTCTTCATGGGGAAGATATGCGATTTGTTCTAAGTGGCTAGCGCGATCTATTACCTCATTGGTATTGTCAGGTATAAACACACAACATTCTTTTCCAATGAGAGCACAGGTCCCACCTTTGGCCGCCAGCACTATGTCCAATGCCTGACAGTTTTAGAGGGCCACCTGTCGGATCGCCCCTGTTTCTTTGGCCAGGGTTTTTAAACTCTCTCCGGTTTCATTTGCCATTATTTCAACTACTGCTTGTAACCTCAGGAGCCTTTTTGCATGGTGTATTACTCCCCCAAGTGGGATAAGGGAACCGCCAATGGCATCTTCCTAGGTTAAGGGGCTTATGTTTTTTATATACCATTGGGCATCTGGTAAGTCCCTTCTTTTTCGCCTGAAATTACGGAGGCGTTCTCATGGGAAGGACCCTAGCACTCGGAATTGTGGGAAGAGTTGGGCGGGATAACAGATACCTGACCAGTTACCTGGTAATGCAGTATAAGCTTTGGTTCCACAAACCCAATGATGGCCTATTAAGGCCGGGAAGGGTCGATTGCATCCATTTGTTACTTATGTGTCTGCAAATGAGGAGTAATATCCTCCAAAGGGCACAGGGTAATTCTCCTTACGAGGAGTGGTAGTGTTTGTATGGCATTGAAAGATTGTATTATTTTTACTAAGATTACTGTAGGGGGAACATGAGATTGATTTTTCTGTTTGATCCCAGGTCGAGAAAAAATTCATATCCCCATACCCGGCCCGCCACTCTTTAGTTTTGTTTGAATAATCCCATACACCATTGGCCACGATATGCTGAAGGCAACGGCTTTTCCCCAGATCCAGCCCTGTCCCATTACACACCCAACACCAGTGACCCTTTCCCTCCACCACACTTATCCATTTAGATACACTTATTCCCACTGCTTCCCAAGTGTCATTGCTGTTCCATGTTTTGTTAAACGGACGAGGTCCTCCAGTGAGGTCTGGGGAATTGAGTGGGATAGCCAGGACAGGAACATCAGTTTGAGAGTGGGCTGGGATGTGGCTGCAGACCCAGCATTTAGAAATATTAAGGGTCTGAGCTATCCACACTTGCTGCTGGATAAAAGAATTGTCATTGTGGGCTCCCCAGACCTTAAGATACCAGCAGCCGAGGAACAGGCGCCACCAGAGGCGCATGTTGGAGGCAAGGCCCTTCTGGTTCTGACAACCTCAACTGAGGGAACCACAGTCACGGTTTTACATCCACCAGGCAGCAGGCGCTAGGCTCACTACTGCTTCTTTTGGTGGGCCTTGCTTTAGGTTGTCATCTGCTTCTGGCAACCCTTACGAGAGCGTAGATTGTAAGGTATTGCAGGCTATTCCTCTACGTCTTCTTCTGGAGTCAAAATTGACTCTGCGCGGTTCTGAGGTGATGATTGGTTCACCGGGGAGGGTGTCTTCTTACACTGTGAAGCATGTATCCACGCTGCGATGCCAGATAGTTTAACAGCCGTCTGGGTAGTAAGCAGCACCTGATGAGGACCCTTCCACCGGGGTTCCAAGGCGTGTTTTCGATGATGGTGCCGTACGTAGACCCAGTCACCTGGCTCAAGGTTGTGGCAAGCATCGGAGGTGGGTTCCGTCGGCCAGGCGGCTCGAACCTGTGAATGGAAGTGACTTACAGCTTGCATTAATCCCTTGCAGTATTGAAGGAGCGTACTGTGAGTCAAGTTCAAGTCTGGGACTGGAGTAATGATAGCCACAGCTCGCATAGGGCGTCCCATAACAATTTCAAAGGGACTCAGTTTATGCCTTTGGGATGGAGTGGATCGCATTTCCATAAGGGCTAGTGGTAAAGCTGCTGGCCAGCTTAACCCTGTGGAGTCACAAATTTTAGCAAGCTTATTCTTAAGTACACCATTTCGCCTTTCCACAGCACCTGCACTTTGTGGGTGGTAGGGACAGTGCAGCAGGTGTGTGATATGTAATATACGATCCAGGTGTTGAACAATTTGTCCAGTAAAATGTGTACCCCAGTCACTGGACAGAGTGGCAGGAATTCCCTTGGCAGGCATAATATGATTTAACAAACATTTAGCAACAGACAGTGAGTCAGCCTTGTGACAAGGAAAGGCTTTGATCCAACCAGAAAATAAACATACCATAACCAAAATGAATTCATATCGTTGGCACTTGGGCATTTGTACAAAATCAAGTTGCCAATGCAAGAAGGGTGCTTGGGGCAGGCCCCGGAATCCCTGAGCCACTTTTACAGATTTACCAATATTGTGGCTTTGGCAAGTGGTACAGGCGGCACAGTGGCAGGCTGCAAAAGAGCTGAAATGGGGGGCCCACCATCCCGCCTTAGTTACAGCAGAGACCATCCCCTCCTTTCCGACATGCGAAACACCGTGTAGCAGGGCGGCCAGAGACGGGTAGAGTGAAAAGGGGCCACAGAGGCACCAGTAGGTGAACGCCAAAGGGAATCAGGATGCAGAGAGCAACCCTGGGCAACCCAGGAGTCTTTTTCGGCTTCTGGGGCAGAATCCTGGAGCAGGGTGAGGTCAGTGAGGGACGACGGTGGTATAGAAACAGAAAGAGAACCTAGAAATGCATCTGGGGAAGGTTCTATGGCAGCAGCATGTTTAGCAGAGGCATCAGCAAATGCGTTACCCTTAGCAACATCAGTATCCGCCGTCAAGTGGCCAGGGCACTTAACAATAGCTAGGGCAGAGGGAAGTAAAACTGCATACAGGAGAGCAGCAATGTAGGGGCCGTTTTTAATGGGGGTACCGGCGGAGGTAAGGAAACCCTGAGCTTGCCAGAGGGTGCCAAAGTCATGTACAACCCCAAAAGCATAGCGGGAGTCAGTGTAAATGGTGGCGGAGCGTCCCTCCGCCAAAAAGCAGGCATGGGTGAGGGCAACTAATTCGGCGACTTGCGCTGAGGTTACAGAAGGTAAAGGCGCAGCTTCTAGGGTTTCAGAGAGTGACACTACAGCATATCCTGCAAGGAGACGACCTTGGTTGTCTCGAAAACAGGAACCATCAGTAAACAAAACAAGGTCAGAGTTAGGGAGAGGGACATCAGAAAGGTCAGGGCGCGGGATGGTGACAGCAGAGACAGTTGCAAGGCAGTCGTGGGGATCACCGTCATTAGACAAGGGAAGGAGAGTGGCAGGATTTAACTGAGAACAACGCTTTATGGTGATATACGAAGCCGACAGCAGAAGTTCATACCTGGTAAGGCGAGTGGAGGAGAGGTGGCTTGTGTTACGTTGTTACAGCAGAGTTTCCACAGAGTGAGGGACCATGAGAGTAAGGGGAGAGCGAAGGACAAGGGATTCAGACATTTCGACTAGGCGTGCTGCGGCAGCCACAGCACGCAGGCAGCGGGGTAGGCCTTGGGCCACAGGTCCAAAGTGGCAGAGAAATAAGCCTCTGGGCAGTTCTTGTCTCCGTGCACCTGAGTCAGAACTCCAAGTGCACATCCAGATTGTTCATGGAAGAAAAGGGTAAAAGGCTTAGAATAGTCTGGCAGCCCTAAAGCGGGGGCAGAAGCTAAACCTTGTTTGAGGGAAACAAAGGCAGAGTCTGCTTCAGGGGGCCATGGCATGGGATTAGGCACAGAGAGTCGAGTGAGTTCCTGGAGAGGTTTTGCAAGGGAGGCATATTGGGGAATCCATTGCCTGCAAAATCCAGCCATGCCCAAAAATTTTCGGACCTGGCATGGGGAGCAGGGTCGGGGAAAGCTAAGGATAGCCTGGACACGGGTGGGAGAAAGCATACGGGAACCCTGGGAGAGGAGAAAACCAAGGTATGTGACAGAGGCTTGACAGAGCTGTAGTTTAGAGCGAGAAGCCTTGTGACCTTTGTTTGCTAAGGCAGTAAGGAGCACTAAAGAATCAGGTTTTGAGGCAGATAATGAGGGGGAACAGAGGAGTAGATCATCTACATATTGGACTAGAGTGGACTCGGATGGGAAAACAAGGTCAGCTAGGTCTCGGGCTAATGCCTGGGAAAATTAAGATGGGCTTTCTGTATACCCCTGAGGAAGCGTGGTCCATGTATATTGCTGTCCCTTGTAAGAAAAGGCAAAGAGGTACTGGGAGTCAGGGTGAACCAGAACAGAAAAGAAAGCAGAACACAAATCAACAACAGTAAAATGAGTTGCAGCTGGTGGGATAGAAGCCAGAATCGTGGCTGGGTTTGGGACAACAGGAAAGGCGGGTATGACAATACAATTAATGGCTCGGAGGTCCTGAACAAATTGCCATGATTTGCCATCAGCTTTTCGAACTGGGAGGATAGCGGTGTTACAGGGACTGAAGCGGGGAACAATAATGCCTTGCTCCCGCAGGGCGGTTATAACGGGAGCAATGCCAGCCTCTGCCTCAGGGTTTAAAGGGTATTGAGAAAGGCAAGGCAGGGGTTTGGAGGAGTCAACAGTAATGCAGACGGGGTCAGTATTTAAGCGGCCCAACTCAGAGGGATGGGTTGGCCACAGAGAGGATGGGACCTGCAAAATGAGATGTTCAAGGGATGGGACCAGTGGGCAACAAGGGACCGGAGTGGAAAGGGAAGTTTCAGACAGCAGGGAGGCTACAGAATCACTCAGAGAGGACTGGGGAATTTGTAAATAAACTCCATCTGGGGAACAGTATATGGTGCAGCCAAGCTTACATAACAAATCCCGACCCAAAAGGTTTACTGGAGTGGAATCAGAGAGAAGGAAGGCATGATCCGCAGAAAGGGGACCAACCTGGACCGGTAGAGGTTTTGAAAGGGGATAAAGGGTTGGGACTCCCGTAATGCCCACAGCGGACACGGTTTTTCCGGAGCGAAGCTCCCGTATCAACAAGGAAAGGGAGAGAAAGATCATTGATAGTTAACACACGCTCACCCGTGGGAGTGAGAGGTAGTAAAGGAGTTAAAATTTCCTGAGGTTCCCCGGCTTCCCATCATTGCTGTGGGACAAAGTAAGGCTGGGGACTGACTGGCTGTGCTGGCAGGGGGGTCTAGCTGGTTATTTACAGTGTTACCAGGCCGGCTCGGACATTCGTTCTTCCAATGTCCGGGCTGTTTACAGTAATTACAAACATCCCCATAACCCGAAAATCCAGTTCCTTGGCCCCTCCCTTGACCACGTCCCCGTCCCTGGTATTTTCCCCGTCCCCGGTACTGTTTGCCTTGCCCTGAATAATGCTGTATTTGCAGGGCCATTAACTGTTGAGCTGATTGTTCCTCCTTTCCCTTTAAAGTACATTGGCAGTGCTCTGCCACTGTTTGCAATTTGTCCATGGTTTCAGTCTCCCACCCAACACTTATTCGTTTTAGCATATTGCCAATAGCAGGCAGGAGGCCATTAACAAACGCACTAGCCAGGGCGCACTGTCCATTTCTATCTGGTTGCTGTATACCAGAATGTTGCAGAAAAATGTCAGTTAGCCGGGTGCGATAGTCGCCTGGGTTTTCTCCCTGTCGTTGCTTACAGCCATTTATGACCATCCAGTTGGTTTTAGGAGTCCATATCCGAGGGATGGCTTCAAATAGATTTTTAGCTCGCTCTTTACATTTTTTCCGGTATTCAGCATTAGGACCAGTGTAAAGTAGAGTGGCGGTCAGCAGCGAGCCAATTTGCTGCTGTGAGCCATTTTTCATGCTCACTTGGGGCTGCTACAAGTAGCTTGCACAGCTGCAAGAGGTCTGCCTCAGAGGGTTCATAGGTGTCACATACTAACAAATTCCTCTGCGAATTTGGTAGGATTTTCCCGGGGCTTTGGAAAGCCTTTTACAATTGAAAGGAGCTCTGTGTGAGTCCAGGGTTTATAGCTCCAAGTGGGACCCCCCATCTTGGCCCCCAGTATGCAGGATTCGGAGGGGATCCTGGACATTTTTAAGGCCCAATCGCAAGCTTTTACAGGGCAGAGCGAGTCCAGAGGAATGGGCCTTGGCAGCATTGGATGATCCGGACGGGTCTGAACTGGAGATCTCTGGGAATTGTTCCTGAGCTGGGAAATCTAGTGACAGTTGTTCCTGAGCTGGGGGCGTGGGTGGCTGTCTATTGATCTGAAGCAAGGCTGCCAGGCCAATTAATGAGTCTTCCTCATCATCGTCCCCGGAATCTAGCAAGGGGTTTTCTTCGTCTTTTCCCACCCAGAGACAGGAGTACGAAGGGGGTTCTGCTCGGAGAACCGGGTAAAGGGGAGCGCTCGGTCTAGTGGTGGGAGAGGAGGTTTCCAATAAAGCTTTTAACTTATCATTTGAATCTTTGAGAGAGGCGAGTTTCGATTCTGTCCATCTACAATTTGCCTCTTCCCACCATTGCATGAAACAGTCAACCTCTCCTTTTGCCAATTTAGTTTTAGATTGGCCGAGTTTGTCTTTTAAGATGTCTACTCGGTCCTTGTCCCAAGATCCTAACAGTGGCCACTGAGTTTTGGGATCTCCCTGAGTTAGCCTAGACCATTTTTCCAGAAATTTACAGGAGTCCGGACCCTTCCTAAAATGCATAAAATGAGCCGGCGTTCCTTTAGGGAACTGTCCTGACTTAGACGTCTGGTTACCCATACAGGAGGACTTCACACACCAATCACACAAGAAGGAAATTCGGGTTCGTCAGAGCGATGCCCGGTGCAACACACAAAAGGAGCCCACAGGCTACTGCCTCAATCGCCCTTGCTTTCACACCAAGGATTTTACCCAAGGTGCGGTGCGGCTGCGATTGTGCAGATTTCACTCACTCAGACCGCGGGGACAGGAACCCCTTGGTCGGCCGATCCCCGGATGGAGACAGCACCCAGACTCAAACACTCCACAGAGTGGACGGATAGACACAAACAGGACAGTCCCCAGTCCGGACAAAACACAGATATAATTACCTGACCAGATTCCTGATGTCAGATCCTGGGATCCCTACTAAAACAGAGTGGGAACCAACAGGTTCGATGGTGTAGACTTCACTGTGGTCGTGCACCCTTCCGTTCAGGAGGAGGACCGCTCGGGCCAAATGCCCAGGTGCCGGCTGCCACGGTCGTCCTACAAAACGGTCAGGAATCACACGGCCCCAGTGAAGACGGTTGCCATCTCAGTGGAACCTCCAAATTGTCAAAGTTAGAATCAAGACTCACAATTTGTCAGACCACTCTGTTTTATTAGCACAGCGCTCTGCCAATAACACCCAGATAATGTGAGTGGCCATGCAAGACCCAAACAGTCTTATTTATACAGATAAAAGAGCGGGAATTAAACAAAGGGACAAAGAGAACAAAACAGTAACATTCATCTGGGGCACAGCATGCATATCCTACTTCCTTACTAACTTTTATCGATTTAAGGCTAATGCTTCACCAATTGCCCTTAAATGGTGCAATTGTTCTATGTTAATGTCTGTATTCCTGACACCTGGACTGCAGCATTCCAGCAATTTTGCTTAAAGGTACAGACAGCATTTCTTTAATCCTATCTATTTTACAACATAATTCATTCTACTTTCACACTGTAAAAACCAACACCCGTGTCTTCCTCATAAGAGCAGACAGATAAAAGGCTCACCCAGGGCAGAACTTCAATGTTAATGTCCCCCCACCCCAATCAGTTATATCTATATCTATCTTAGAAAAAGGTTTTTATTTAAGGTAAAAAGAAAAACATACTTAAACTTCACATTTCTATAACCTTACCTGTAACAGGCTTCAAGACTACAGAGAGGCTAATATATCTGGATGCACACTTTTGCATTTAACTTTCCAGTTTCCTAGTCAGACTTATCCGACTTAGTTTTTAAAAGATAAATACAGTTTATATTGCAAAGACCAACTGTAGTTTTGATGCAAAGAAAACTAAAGCAGTTACATTTTTCTACATAGAGTCATGTAGAAAGGGACATGGCAGATAACAGGAAGTTTAGGACTAAATCTAGCTTTTTTTTTTTTAAAGTTTGCTTACTGTGATGTCACTTCCCATCTCTCACTGTCAAGTCATTGAAGCCAAGGAAGTCAAGGCTTGATATGTATAATAAACATGCAGGTTGGGGCAGGGGAATGGAGGCCATCCTTGACCAGTATAAAGGATTATTTTTTGTCTTTACAAATTTGCTATTAAGCATGGCAAGTGAGTGCTGCCTGCCTGGTTACGAGAGCTGTGTGTGTAAAGTGAGTACATCCTAAAATAATTGTTTGATCTGTTACATGTAGACCCAGGAACCTGCCAGTTAAGACATAGACAGAGAACTAAGTAACCTCCTTGTTAATTCAGCTGCTGCGTTGCTTCTTTCCCCACCGCACTCTACCACTGGGGATCTTGATACATAGAGATGCCCTCTAGTAGTAAGGCATAGAACATGCTGTCAAGCCCTCATGCTCTTGAGTCGCTGCAGGTTTGGCAAGAATTTATGGTAACAGGTAGCGAACTCAGTGACTGAACTTTGACACGGCTTCAACTTTTTCCGGTGGCTAATGCACAGTCCTTTAGCATCTGTGATGTGTCCACGGTATATAACTACTTCCTTGAAGACCTCAAATTTGTTGGGATTCACCTGTAATCCATATTCTTCCAACCTTTTGAAAACTTGTGCCTGACTCTTCAAATGATCCTCATCACTGGATCTGGTGATAATGTCATCTAAGTAACAGCTTGGTCTGTTTCCCTCTGGCAGACTTCCGGGGTGCTTGCCACTCCAAATACAAGTCGGTTATACTGGAAGAAGCCTTTTTCAGTGTTGATGGAGAGGAATTTCCTTAACCCTTCTTCTACTTCCATTTGACTCAATTTTTTCAATCTTCCCTCATAGGTCATGTTTTCTAGACCTTTAATCATTTTTGCTGCTCTTCTCTGGACTTTCTCCAATTTGTCCACATCCTTCCTGAAATGTGGCGCCCAGAATTGGACACAATACTCCAGTTGAGGTCTAATCAGCAGAGTAGAGCGGAAGAATTACTTCTCCCATCTTGCTTACAACACTCCTGCTAATACATCCCAGAATGATGTTAGGTTTTCTTGCAACAGTGTTACACTGTTGACTCAATTAGCTTGTGGTCCACTATGACCCCCAAATCCCTTTCCACAATTCTCCTTCCTAGGCAGTCATTTCCCATTTTGTATGTGTGCAACTGATTGTTCCTTCTTAAATGTCCTTATTGAATTTCATCCTGTTTACTTCAGACCATTTCTCCAGTTTGTTGGGATCATTTTGAATTTTAATCCTATCCTCCAAAGCACTTGCAACCCCTCCCAGCTTGGTATCATCCACAAACTTTATAGGTGTACTCTCTTTGCCATTATCTAAATCACTGATGAAGATATTGAACAGAACCAGACCCAGAACTGATCCCTGCGGGACCTCACTTGTTATGTCTTTCCAGCTGGACTGTGAACCACTGATGATTACTTTCTGGTAGGTGGCTCTGATGCCCTTTAGATGCCCTGTGATAAATGAAGGGTCGGGGGGGAACCCCGTTTATGAACACCCAGCCAGCCAGTTAGCTGTAAAATCCCTCTTGGTGTCTGTTCTCTGCTTTCTTTACCTGTAAAGGGTTAACAACCCCACAGGTAAAAGAAAAGGAGTGGGCACCTGACCAAAAGAACCAATGGGAAGGCTAGAACTTTTAAATTTGGGAAAGAAACTGTCTCTTTGTCTGCTGTTCTCCAGAGAAGGAGACACAGAGCTGCAGTGCTGCATAAGGCTTGAACCAGGTATGAAAATTCATCTTCCATACCTAGAAGAAATTATTTGGATAGGGAATGTTTAGACAGACACAATCAGGTTTATTTTTTATTTTGGCTGGTGGATCTCCTCTGTGCTAACCCCAGATGCTTTTATTTGCTTGTAACCTTTAAACTGAACCCTCAAACAAGCTATTTTGGGTGCTTGATTTTTGGAATTGCTCTTTTAAAATCTAGCAAAAGCCTAAATTTCAGATGTATTTTCTTTCTTTTTAATAATATTTACCTTTTTAAGAACAGGATTGGATTTTTGGCGTCCTAAGAGATTTATGCATACATTGTTTAATTAGCTGGTGGCCACAGCTAATTTCCTTTGTTTTCTTTCTCATCTGTGTGTGTGTGTGTGTGTGTGTGTGTGTGTGTGTGTGTGTGTGTGAGAGAGAGAGAGAGAGAGTGTGAGAGAGAGAGAGAGAGAGAGCGCGAGAGCGCGCGCTTGAGGGTACTCCACAGGGTGGAATTCCCAAGGGCTCCTTCCTGGGTTCAAAGGGGGTTGTTTGCATTTGAGTGGTGGCAGCATTTACCAAGCCAACGTCAGAGAAAAGTTGTAATCTTAGGAGTTTAATACAAGCCTGAAGTGGCCAGTATTAATTTTTAGAATCCTTGCGGGCCCCCAGCTTCTGCACTTGGAGTGACAGAGGGGGGATTCAGCCTTGACATGCCCAATGCCCTTCTGAAACACAGGTGCACATCTAGATAGAATCTCTTTCAGCTGCTGTTGTGAGCCAGCACACTGATTAATTTGAAGACCCTTGATGGATCACCAGTCCAAGTGAATCCTCTTCAGCCAACTTCATCCAAACAATGCTGGTCCTCCCGTTTTTATGACACAGAGCTCCAAGTTCTGGTGCTGACCATTGCACTGTACATTTACTGTGTGTACTCCTAAGACGGTGAGTTCCCTTCCTGTGTATGTCAGTCCTTTCCAACATGCTGTTGGTGAAGTTTCCAGGAATTCTTTGTGTGGAATCAGATGCAGCTGAAACCGTGTCCAGCTCAATTTTAAGGGGTTTCCCAGTTACCACAGGTGTCACCCAGATGGCTTCTTTGCCTTTGTCTTGCATGGAATACTTAACTTGGCTAAGTCATCCTCACTGCTGTTGTCAGTTGGCTTGCGTGTGCGCGTGTTCTTTCAGAGTGCTGTCCGGCTCTGTGCAGATAGCTGGTTCAGCAGACTTCGATAGTAATACCCACTATTGTTAAGTGCTGAAGGGTAGAATGCCATTACTTCAGTGCTTTTTGTCCTTGAAGATAGTGCAGCATGTTAATTCAGCAGACCTAAATGTTACTCAAAGAAAGACCACAGGCACAGTTTGGTGACAAAGGCGCTCAGCCACGTTTGTCAACAGAGCATGGTTACAGGTACCTAACACATGTATGCCTGTTACAATGGACTCAGCTCAGTCAGCGGCGGGACTTTCCGTTGCCCCCTCGGCCGGACAAAGAATTAAAGTGAAGTACCCTGACATTTTTAGGCTAAGACAAACAACTTATACACCATCTCATGTATTTCATAACATCTGTTTGTTACCTCTCCTTCTTCCTGATATCTTGAACAAAACATCCTTATTCATTATTTTGTCAAACCATCTTGTACTAGATTGGGGTGTATCTGTACTAGCTGGAATATATTTACGTAAATATCTAATGCCTAGTAACAACCATCAACAACTTTGCCAAGTTCATGTGCAGGACGGTGAATTTGTAAACATCTGCTCTAATACATGGCCTGACTTTCAGGCCTTAGATCTTGTACCAGGCCCAGTGCTCCAGGTTCTCTCTCTCTCTCTCTCTCTCTCTATTACAGCTGCTATAATCCTCAGCTTGCAGAAGTGCACCTTGTGGTGTTTTTCTGGTCTCCTCTTCTTGGCATTTGTTCTTTCTTCTACAGACCCTTTTTGCCACAGTCCTGGCAGTCCTCTTGCCAGAAACAGCAATTAGTTGCACTGTGTCCACCCTTACCACAGCAGCAGTAATTTCCCTGTGACTCTGTCCTGTTTCTCACTTGGGAATGTAATGTAAGAGTGTTCACTCTTACCCATTGATTGACGCTATATGACTCGGGCTGCAGCCTGCATAGAGAGAGCGATCTCCATAGCGTTCTTGCATGTGAGAGTGGTTGTCAGGAGACTCTCCTATGTTGCTTCATCTCTGATACCACATACCAGCTGATCTCTCAGGGCAGCTTGCAGGGTATCTTCAAAACTGCAGTATTCCACTAATCTTTGTAGTGCAGCTCCATACGTAGTTATTGTTTCACCTCCCTGTTGATAGTGTTTATGGAAGCTAAAGCGCTCAGCTATCTCCAAGGGTTTTGGTGCAAAATGCTTCTGTAATATTGTCCCCAACTCATCAAAAGTCTAGCGGTACAGCTTATCTGGAGACCTCAGACTACCAAGTAGGTGGTATGTCTTGCCACCATATAGTTCAGCAATGCAGACACTTTCTTCTTATCTGGTGTTTCATGTAGCACGAAATATTGCTCCATCCATTCAGTGTACTTAGGCCAGTCTGCAGCTATGCAGTCAAATGTTCCTATATATTCTTTTTCAGACCCCATGACATCACAGTCCACAAAATTGTGTTTTCACTATCAGCTGTTAAACCAACAGTGCCTCTTTACATCTTCGTGGGGCTGTTGAGGCCACCTCACGCGTCTTGTCATGCTATCGGGATACTGCATGATCCCTTCCTTCCCTCAGTAAGGTGTGCTGCTGGGGAATAGTATTCTGCACCAGGCCGGTATCAGCTCCCACCCCCATTCTCAGCATGGCCACACTTGCTTACAGGCTCCAGGTGCTGGAGGACAGTTAAACCAGCAGCTGTGTATGAGCCCTACTGCTTTGTCGCCATTGTTGGATCTGTTATGTCTGGACCCAGGAACCTGCCAATTAACACGCACAGAGAGAGCTAAGTAACCTGCTTTTTTATTCAACTGATGCATTGCTTCCTGCTCCACCACACAGCTGCTACTCCACTACTGGGGATCTTGATACATAAAGATGCCCTCTAGTGGTTAGCAAGGAATATGCACAATTACATTACAGACTTTACAGGAATCAGCAGGTGTGCTCCTCCAACTGGAATTTTTTTAGTTACAAACTCCAAAATATGTGAGTTCATGTTGTCTGCAAAGCATAAGGTCACATTTAGGTCCTGATCTTGTCCCGTGTCCATTCACAGCCCTACTGAAATCCTAGATGGCACCCTTTAAAAAAAATGTAAGCATGAACGAGGAAAGGACAGAGGGCACTGGGAAACAACATACTTAGTGGTATGCCTGGAATCAGCCTGTGGCTGCTGTAAAAGAGGTGCTGTACCCACAGTACATTAGTACAGTTTGAGGGTGTGCAGCTTCTTGTATCTTATGGAACATGCACACTCAGTTTCTACACACTTTCTGCCAGTCCCACTGCAGCTCAGCCCACAAGCAAAGCACCAGAGTCCAGCAAGTCCATTCAGAGCAAACAACAGAAGGAAAGTGAGTAATCGCAGTGGAATGTGGAGCTAGCCCAAACTACAATATGAAGTGTGAGACACTCCCAGGAGCTACTCCAAGGGCAGCCAGTTGGCCAACAGCTTCGATTGCAGCATCCTCTAGAGTTCAGGGTTTCAGCCATTACTGTCTCCAAGGATACCAGCGTGGCCTGCAAAGTATCCATTCTGCAATGCAGAAATTCCATCAGTTCATAGATAGTTCTTTTGTCTGGCAAATGATAGTACAGAAGTAATTCCTGAGCACCATGCAGGGGGGCCTAGCAGCTTCCTGGGCTGTTGGAGCCTGGAGTTATAAGTCAGACACAGAGTAGCATTTCCCCCCTCCTCCCTTAGGCATTTTAAAGGCTCCTGGAGTGTTAGTTACAGCAGAATGAAGTACAGCTTAAGAGGGTTCAAAGGCCTTGTCAGCACTGGAGATTCTTCAATTTCAGCCATCTGTGGCCAGCCACCAATGCAGCTGCACCAGTACAAACCCCTCCTGTAGACAAGCAAAGCTCGTATACATCATGATGGTGCAGCCGACCCTGGTTTCAAGCAGGGTTAAAGCTGTACCGCTGTACGATTGTGTTCTACTCCATGGGGGAGGGTTACCACAGCTCCTCCAAGAACTAAAAACGTGGGGGATGATTACCCTTGAGATTGTAGCTGTAAACAGTGCCAGAGACGCTCCATGCGCTGGACTGGATTGCTGGGTTTTACAGAGACGAGGAAACAAGGGGCTTTTGGTATAAAAGGCTGAACTTGAATTGACGCATGGCCTTCCTTCTGACTCAGCAAACAGACAAGACCTGTTGAAGGGGGCACCCAACCCCTGTGGAAAGACTTTGTCCTACTAGGGCCCCTTGAGATGGATAGGTGATTCCAGGTATGTTTAGCTTGTATTTAAATCTGTGTGTTGTTATTAGGTTCTCTCTCTAATGCTTTTACCGGAAGAATGTGCTTAGCAAGAGTTGTGTAGTAGCTTGTAGCTTCTGGCAATACACTGGTCATAGCCCTTGGAGAGAATGCAATGCACATGATATGGCCATTAGGCAGACTGGGTTGATGGGAATATCACAGTGTAAGGCAAGGATCTGTACAGCCTTAAAACTCTGGGTCATAAGGGAATGGGAGAAGGGTCCTTGCCCAGAGACGGGTGATGGCTGGAGATTTGAGATCTGACTGGGCACTCCTGGATTGGACCATGGAAGGGGTTGGGGAGAAATACAGGTGCTGTTACCCTGAAACTGAGACACGTACTTCTAAAGATCTCACTTATTTGTAAGGTGCCTATGAGTTGGTATTGGAAGAGGTGAGAGGTTAATTACCCCTACAGTACCGTGAGTTCTTTGAGATGTTTGTCCCTATGGATGCTCCACCACAGAATGTGCGTATGCCTGTGCACTCTCGACTGGAGACTGTAAAGCCGTGTCCATGGCCGCGTTCCTGTGCAGAGCAGCTCCTTGTGTTCCCATACGAGGGTACTCAGTTGCTTCTCAACCACGAAGCCAGAGATTCCACAGCAGAGGGGAAGGAGAGTGGGAGATGGTGCACCCATAGAGACAAAACATCTCAAAGAACTCAAGTTACTATACAGGTAAATACCCTCTCCTTCTTTGAGTATATGCCCCATGAGTCCTCCACTGTAGGAATCTCCCAAGCAGTAACTCAGCATGGAGGTAGGTGCTGAGGAGACAAATCCAAGTCAGACTGGAGGACTTGCATCATGATTTGGGTCAGCTGTGGTAGTAGGTAAGATAGCATAATGCTTGGCAAATATATGGATGGAGAACCAAGTTGCCATTCTGCAGATTTCTGCTATAGGAACATCCTTCAGGAGGGCTATAGATGGGGACTGAGCCCTAGTGGAATGTGCGTTCACTCTGAGGTGCTTGTATTCCAGCAGTCTCATGTTAGGATGCAACCCGAGACCCACTTCAACAGTCTTGGCTTGGAAATGGGCTGCTCTTTCATCCTTTCAGCAAAGGATACAAAGAATCTGGGAGAGGTCCTAAATACTTTGGTTCTGTCTGAGTGGAAGGAGAGAGCCCTTCTGACATCTAAAGTGTGTAGGCGAGATTCCTCTCTGGAGGCATGCGGCTTTGGATGGAACACTGGTACATGGATTTCCTGGTTAACATGGTATTCCAAAGGAACCTTAGGGAGGAAGCAAAGATGCGGACATAGCGTGACCTTATCTGTGTAGAGGGCAGTGAACAGTGGGTCTGCCACCAGTGCACTGAGTTCTCCGATTCCTCTAGCTGAAGCGATAGTGATCAGGAATGAGTTCTTGAGGGAGAAATGGAGGAGAGAACAGGTAGCCATTGGTTCAAAGGGAGGTTTCCTTAAGGCATTGAGAATGAACGTAAGGTTTCCCTGGGAAGCAGGGTTCCATACAGAGGGAAACAAGTTGGGTGAGCCCTTAAGGAATCTGGCCATGGTAGGATGGGCAAAAACTGAGAAGCTCTCAGTGGGTGAGATGTGCACCTCACCCAGGCAGCATAGGCAGCACTGATGTTCGTCACTCAAAGAAAAGGAACAAGGCCAGAAAACACAGTTCTTGAACCCCAGAACCTTGGGCATAATCCACCTTCTAAAAGGTGGGGCAATTGCCTGGGTTGAGGAAAAAAGGAGAAACAACTATCTAACTACACTACACGATACTAAAACAAACTGCTTACAGGCCTGACACAATAGACAGGAGCCGAGAACACCGAAGAGTTCATCTCAGCCCATGCGGCAGTAAGAAGGAACTGGAGAGGTATCAACCTGCACCCTCCTGTGGAAGCAGGGAAAGCTTCAATAAGGATTTGAAGCGGATTTTAATGCGTGTCAGTCAGTTAGCAAGAGTCAGGCCATACTGTAACCCTAATGACGTGAGACTTGTAGGAGCAAAGATAGTGCGAGGCGACAGGACAAGAACTGTGTACAAAGTTATTACGACCTTGCAATCACTAACCAAAATGCAGGCTTGCTTTTAAGAGAGAGACAAATAAGATAAGCCTTTCTGCTATGTATAAACAAAATGTATTTGTTGCTTTTTACTGTCTCCATGATTGCTAGAAATTGTCTGTAACAAAGGTATAAAGGCTTGATGTAATTGTTTACCAGTTGAGAGACCTGTCCAGGACTGGGGTGACCCTGTGTCCTATGGCACTCTCTCCCTCCATTGTAATTACTGGAGAAATAATAAAGTATTTGATTTTGCTGCACCCAAACAAAAAGCGAGAACTGAGTTTTTCTTCGACACTCCTTTATACCACCAGTTCAGAGCACGAGAAGAGCTATGGAGCAGGTGCAGACCAACAGACTGAGCTTGCAAGAAAATTCCAGACTCAGGCACATGGTGCGCATGCATATCTGACGTGTGGAATACACGTAGGGACCATCACTCGAAGAAGCACAGCAGTAGCCAGGGATCTAGGAGCCATGTTGGTGACATTGAGAACAATTTGCAGGGAGCCTTTCCCAATCCAGTATCAGAGGGGTAGCCGTGTTAGTCTGGATCTGTAAAAGCAGCGAAGAGTCCTGTGACACCTTATAGACTAACAGACGTATTGGAGCATGAGCTTTCGTGAGCATGCATCCGACGAAGTGGGTATTCACCCACGAAAGCTCATGCTCCAATACGTCTGTTAGTCTATAAGGTGCCACAGGACTCTTTGCTGCTTTTCCAATCCACTGACTCTCAGACAGAAGGGATTTAAATTGGTGCTTTTGGTTTTGTGGCAGGTGTTCAATAAAGTTTGTGAACTTTAAATAATTGTTAAAATTGTATTTAGCCATCAAGGCCTGGTAGTTTCCTATTCAAAATTGAAGAGCTGCTGATGAATAGTTTTTCCTGTTCAGGTGGTCTAATTGTTTGTACTCTTGTCTGAAGAAGAGCATCTGGAGCAAACTGGATGGTTTCTTTCATTAATGGTGTCCACTACCAGGGAATCAGGGGTGAGCTGGGAGAAGTAGTCCATTCCCCCATGGTGGAATATCATATTTTATCATCTACCTGCTTGCAGGTGGGCAGAATAGCAGCAGGTTTGCCATGCAGGCAATAACAGTGCCTCATTAACTGGTAGGGTGATTTGTCCCTAGGAGGTGATATTTAAAATGTCTACCACGGAATTTTGGGACTCCTAGACATTCTTCTAGCAAGATCTGGAGAGATTCTGCCAGACATTTCATTAGGTCCTGGAAGGCCCTAAAGTCATCAGTGTAAGAGGTCAGTGGTGGGATTACTGCTTCACCCAAGGAGGAGGAAGAGGAGGATTTGGCTGATGGGGGCAAACTTCCTTGAATCTGTAGCTCTTGCTCTTCTAGTGCCTCTCCCCATACCAAGGCGGCATGCAGACCTGGAGGATGGTCTGTTGATGCCTGTGAATGAGGAGGTATGGAGTGAGCACTGGAGTTTCTTTCTAGCTGGTACCCCATAATATTGTTCAGTGTCCTCAGGGGTTCTAGTAAGCCCTCTGAGGAGAGGGACAGAGGAAAGGTCCCCAAGGATATTCATATCCTTGAGGTCTAGGGCACCAGGTAGGCTCCAGAACATCCTCTTCTGTAACAGACTCACAGTGTACCTGTACACTGGAATAAAAGACCCACAGCATGGCCACAGCTGGGCTGGGTCAGCTGACTTGGGCTAGCAGGGCTCAGGCTGCAAGGCTAAACACTGAAATGTAGATATTTAGACTCTGGCTGGAGCCCAGGCTCTGGCACCCTTCCCCCTGATGGGGACCCCAGAACTTGGGCTCCAGCCCAAGGCCAAACATCTACACAGCAATTTTTAGCCCCGCAGCTTGAGCCCTGCTAGCCCAAGTTAGCTAGCCTGGGCCAGCCAGGGGTGTTTAATTGCTGCATAGACATACCCAGAGGGGTGTGATGGTGCAGAAGTGACGTAGAGCCCTGTACTGAAACCCGAGAGTCAGAAGTACCATCTCCTAGGCTAAGGGAGGGTGGGGAGCATCTTAGGTATCGGTGCTGGAACTGAGGGTTTTAAGTACAACTGAGATTCAGGTTGCACCAGTCAGAGTGGTGCTGGGCAAGGGGCTCTGGTAGAGCTGAGTAGGGGAGATTCCAGTTCATCCAAAATGAGAAGTTTCTCCAGGGAAAAGAAACTGGAGGGTGGTGGAGGGCTATGATAGCCTATAGTCATAGCCTGAGTTGGTGCCAGAGCCAGGAACATGGCTTGCCCCATGGAGGAGGTGGTGTGCGTGGCACCAGAGAGGCCAATGGGGCAGCTACTCTGACCTTGGAGCTGCAGGAAGATGGTACCAGAGTGCAGGGAAAAGCCCCTGTACAACCTCAGAGGGTACAGAGGTAGGAGCTGTTGTATTAATTTCAAGGGCCAAAAGAGTTAAGGTTATAAACTCTTTCACTATCCAGCATCAAAACAGTGGTAACAAAGTGGTCCAGGCTTTCCCCCCTCAGGGAGACCTTGGTTTACTCAATTTCTTGGCAAACACCCAAAAGCATTCATTCTAAAGTTGAAAGTTATTGATCAAAAACACAAAAAGAACAAGAAATTAAAACGAGCATTTACTTTGCAACTGAAACTGAGTGATTATGCAAAACAATTAAAATTTTGAAAGTCTCTCTCCTTTCAGAGGCAAAATATCAGCCTCTTATTTTCAAAATAACCTTCCTTTGATGAAAAGGAATGGGTTACTTTAACTTTCAGTTCTGATGTATTAAAGGGTATTCACTTCTCTTGTTTCTAACAGACAGAAGGTGGAGGAGGGAGAGAAAAGGTGGGGGAAATACGGCTTTTGTTGATGTTTTTGGAACACTGGATGGCTGGACAGTCAGGAATGGATGCTTTGGCTGGCAGATCAACCACGGCACCTGGCACTTGGACTCTCATGCACATTCTGGTCAGGGATGTCACCTGGTGGGAGACAGGGCAGGCTTGGGTTGATGCAGTTTGGATTCGATGAAAAGCAGCGAGAGAGGGACAGGAGGAAAGAAATAGCAGGCCAGAAAGTAACACAACAGGATCTTGCGTGTCTCTGCAATGCTGGCAATGAGGTAACCCCCCAATGGGATGAAGACTGGATGTCATGGTATGATGATTTGCAGCGCTCACAGGTGTAAATAAAGTTACTTAAACAAAAGCAAAGCCAGCAGGCCTTCCTCGTGGAGAAAGAGTGCTCCTTCTGTCTTGGGGTCAGGAAAGATGAGATGTGACAAGACCAGATGAACTGGGATGCAAGATGAGAGAGATGAAAATGCTTCTCCCCCCCCCCCAATTTTTTTTTATATAAGGAACCCAAAAAAGGGGGAAAATGGTTCATCCCCTCCTCATTTTGTCCACTAATTAGGCCTAATAGCTGTCACACTAGTTTCAGTCCATTAACTTCTGACTCCACCAAACATGATTTCAACAGTCCTTGTATCACCTCAGCAGGTCCTCTCTGTTTGGACTAATCCAGCTTCTTTGTCTGGTTCTCTTGGACTTGATTATAAAAATTTATTTATTGAAAACAACTCAGCCTATTTTTCATGGTTAAGGATGGGTAAGAAATGTCCCTAGCCTGTTTGTCAGAGGATGGAGATGGATGGCAGGAGAGAGATCACATGATCATTACCTGTTAGGTTCACTCCCTCTGGGGCACCTGGCATTGGCCACTGTTGGTAGATAGGATACTGGGCTGGATGGACCTTTGGTCTGACTCAGTATGGCCGTTCTCATGTACTTCCTATGCAGTACCTGTGCCTCAGGCCTAATTTCAGTCGGCCCCTCAGTGGTGCTCCTTGAAGAATGTGAAGTCTCCCAGGAGTGAGATTTATGGGGTGACCTACCCCTCTTGTTTCCCCTAGTATGGGAGAGAGGTTTCTTCTTAGAAGTCTTAGCCTCTGGAGCTGCTACTGGGGCGCCAGCTGTCATCAGAGGAATCCGAGATATTGAGGCTCATCTACCAGGGGGTGGAGTGATGGGAGAAGCAGACCCCACTGGAGCTAGAGAGGGTTCCATTAAGAGGAACTTCAAACTAGCCTATTTTTTCCTAGACCTGCCTTTAAACCCAAAGCAGACATTGCACTTTGACAGGTTGTATGTGTCTCTGAATCACCTAGAATGCCTGTCGCTATGGGGAAAAAGACCTGCGCATCTGGCAGGGCTTAAACCCCCAGGGTCTTTGGCTGGTGTGCTGAAACACTAAACCAAAAGTAAAAAAGGGCGGAGGACCCCCAGCAAAAGCACAACTGTGCTGAAATTAAATAAAAATAAGAAAAATTCACAGTGAGAAAGGATGGGAAGCTGTAGAACAGCTGATACCATGTGTTCCATCTGGAGCCGCAGGCAGTTGAGAAGGAACCAAGTAGCTGCAGGTCCACACCTTCCTATATGCCCTCATATGGGAGCATGAGGAGCTGCTCTGTGCGGATGCAGAGCCTATTTTACATTCTGCAGTTCAGAGTGCAGACACGCGCACATGCTATGGTGGAGCACCTGTAGGGACATATACTCAAAGAACTGCTCTGCCATAAGGACTACCTAGCAAGGGCAGAGCGTCTTGTGGAAACCCTCCTCTGAGAACATGCTGGCGGCTGTAACAGGGCAAAGGAGCTGCCTCTAAACAAGTGCAACTAGATCTCTGCTCCTTCGGGGCCTGATCAAGCTAATTCATCAGACCTTCAGTGAAGAAACTCTTAGAACACCAGGAAAGTTCTTCAAAAAGCATCACAAGAACACAGGCATCACCTGCAGCCGACGAAGTGGGTATTGACCCACGAAAGCTCATGCTCCAAAACTTCTGTTAGTCTATAAGGTGCCACAGGACTCTTTGCTGCTTTTACAGATCCAGACTAACACGGCTACCCCTCTGATACAAGAACTTGAATGAACCCACATACTAAGCCTGTGTTGAATGTGTGTCTTTGTATGGGCGCTTTACCTTAAAGGTCTGTTCCCGTCCTGCAGAAAAACTCTTCCAGAACTCTGTTGTGAACCTTTGCAGCCAGAAGTGGACCAGGAGTGCCCCTGGGTAGCAGCTCAGAGCTTCACCCATTTCTTATATAAAACTTTTTCTGGGTACTGGTAGCCATATTTAGTTGCTTAGAAGTTGTAACTGCATCTATTAAACTGAACTGCCTTTCCTATAAGCTTGTCTCAGTTTCTTGTCTTAAAGGGACACCTTCAGACAAGCTAGACAATTTAAAAGTAGTTCCAGGCACTATACCTACCCAAGTCACCCTGCCAATATTTTTGCTTTTACAGTCAGATTTTCCTCTCTTTTTCTTTCCTTAGTTTTTGTTTTGTTTAAGTGTTTCTTCTCTCTCCTCTTGTATGAAGAGACGACAGGGGAAACTCACTATATGATCTGATTCTCCACGGCTTTGCACCTTGCACAGTAATTTACTTGTAGGCAAAGCAAGTGTAAATTGCTAACAACTCAGAATGACAGTGTTTTACACTCACTCTGCACAGATGTAAGTGACTACACAAGGCAAGTGGAAAATGGGGCCCGAAGTACTGCCATCAAATGCACAAACACAATATAGATATAGCGCCTCTTTCTGCACTTTGTTGTTGTGCAGACCGATTTCTGTGCCCATGTTGAGCCTCATTAAAATCAGTGGGATTCCACATGGGCGCACCAGTCTGCTGCATGCAACAAATTGCAAGGTCAGGGTCTTGTTAGGCAACATTCCATCTTAAAAGTTTCTTTAAAGGCTTCAAATACCACGTGACCGCACTTTGATTAGAGACCATCTCCGTTAAGCAACCCATTTTTGTTTATATCTTGAGAGGCGTCACTAATTCTCTTTATAATTATTTGATTTTCATTTAAGAAAATGGAAAATCACTAAAAAGAAAATGACTACTGAATGCTGACCTTTATTATGCACTCAAAGACACAAATCAACTGGGTGAGACAGATTTTTTTTTTCCCTTCTTCTCTGTCAAATAAATATTTTAAGCTAGCAAACATCAGATCAGCATTAAGCATTGAGCCTGTAAGGAAACACACACTGGTAAGAATTATTTACAACTATAGATGGTTAAACATTATTGCAGTGGAAACAGATAATATAAATATATTCAAAGGCTTCATTTTACAATACCTGAAGCACAACAAATCTGTTCAACAGCTGAAAATGTTAAGAAACTACTGTCAAATAGATCAAAGACCACAATCAGCAATGCTGAAAAAAAAGAAAACAAAAACACCCCCCACCAGCAATTTAACATTACACTTCTGAGTGCTCTATGGAGTAAAAAAGAAAAATAAAGTAGTGCACAAGATTTCTGCATATTTTACATTATTAAAAAATAGTAGTTGACAGCAGTATGAAAAAGAAATAAAAAAAAAAAAGACACCAACTCACAAAGCCAGCTGGTCTGTTACAAAAATATCAACTAAATCGCAGTATTTTGGAATTACTAATAAAGCTGTAGTTAAAAAAGGTAATCATTTATAAAAATGAAAGCAGCATGCATATTCAAGGCTCCTCTGTATTTCTTTTGTTAGTTGACAAATGCTTCAGTAAAAAAATTTTTTACGATGCATCATTTTATGAGTTGCACAAACAGGGAGCTATTAACTCCTGGGCCTGTCTATAGTTTTTGGACTGGTATAACTATCAATAATCGTGTTTATTTTACACCAGTATCTCTTATTCCTCTTCCTGTATGGGAATAGCTATACCAGTGTAAACCATCCTTATATAGATATCAGTGTATCCATGCTAGGGAGTTGTTCCGCTTTAAGTATACTAGTATAGTCAAAGTATTACAACTTGTACATGTAGACAAGCCCTTAGTCTTATTCAGGTAAAGCTCACATACTGGCTCCAACTGGGAGTTTGTGTGAATGAAAGCAAGCAGGATTTTTTTCTGCAGTTATTTATACATGAGCCGGGCTTTAAATGGAACATGCTCATTTCAAAAAAATTTCTCTGAAGAAAAAGCACATTTAAAAAAATTGTCCTGTAGCCCCAAATGGGGAGATTTTTCAAAAGACACAAAGAGGATTTAGGTGCTCAGCTCCCAATGACTTTCAGGGGGAATTAGGTGCCTAATCCCCTTTGTCATCTTTAAAAATATCCTCCCAAAATTATTTTACTCTTAACAGAAAGAGTTTACATGAATGTTCAGGCCTCCTGACATGGCAACGTAGTTAACAACGAACAGAGAGAATGATGCTAGAAAAACTCTGGACTGCTACATATTTGAACAAAGACAGTTCCTAGTTTCTGCATAATCCTTACAAACACACACCCACTCAGTAAGGACATATTACATTATTTCTGTTTTCAAATTTTTGGTACAAAATTTATTTTCAGTGGTTCCCTCAGTATTCATTCTTTTGACAGCTTCTTTTTATTTTCTCTCTCATTATTTTCTTCAGGTGTTAAAGCAAAATAGGCCTCTATTGAAAGCAGGAATGGAAATATTACAAGTATTTAACAGTGGCACTCATTCATATCTTCATCTAAAAAAAAATAATCCAAAGACAAGATCCATAATGATCCATAACGCCACAAAGGCTTAGTTTTGTAATATTGAGAAGAATCCCATGCATTCCCAATTGTATGTGTAAGTTGTACAAGTGCATGCACAACTTTCAAAGTTTGTGCAGAGCCTGATAAATAAGACACAAATATCAGTTACGTTTACTTTTTCTAAGAACTTTTACTCTGTAAAATGTTTGGTCACTCAAAGCTATAAGCTTAATCACATATCAAAGAACACAGGCAATAAAGCCCATCTTACTAGAACGTACAGTATTAAGCTGGACAAAATAGAGGACAAAAATCTAGTGGTTCACTGAAGCCCCTTCAAAAAAGGTCTAAAACAGAAAGTTTCCATCATGTATCAGAATAAAAATGTACTGTATTAAAATTTGTTTTACAAGTAGTCTTTTAATCAGTCTTCTATTTACAGTGCAGAACTTCTGCCAGCTGCAGTAGTTTAACTTTGGCACAACACTAAGTTCCAATCCTTTTGAGTATTCAATCCTGTGTGTGTCTCAAAATTTTCTTGGTTTCACGAAAGATTAGGCCCATTCACAGTAAACCAGATATCTTGCTTCCCCTTCACCACTTTGGGCAGCTACAAAGGAAAGACACTGTAAGCTACTGAATCATTCAAGAGAAACACTTCTTTCTAAAATGCCACGTTGGCTTCCTTTAACATGATTACATACACCAGGCATAGATCATACAGCTTGCTTCATGCTGGTCATCTCCCAAAACCTTGCTGGTCATTAGTCAATCACTTTTCTAGTACTTCAAATATCCTACAAAGTATTAACTTAATTGCATTTCACATGTGAAACAAGACACAAATATACTGCAGTTACTGAAAACTGCAGAGCACGATCATTTATGTAAACCAATGAGATTCCTGTTAACTCTCCTGTGCACATGAAGAGTGGAATCCAGTGCAACATTTTCTATAAATAAAGCCTTCCCAGGGAGGACAATTAATTTTTAATATTGGTATTAGACAAACTACAAATATGCCCAGATCAGACTACTTGACATATCTAGAAACATTGTCAGAAGCTGGGACTAGGGAAGAAAGCTACTTGGAAGTCATAACATAGCAGGAATTTCTGTGGTTTGTCTTGTCAGAACACAGCTGATGGCTTTGCAACTCATGCTTTCACATTATGTTAGCAGATAATTTAGGGAAACTACCATGGAATATTTTTGATCTGAAGAGGTATATGGAACACTTTACTCAATAGAAGGCAAATAATATTGCAACTTAATTTGCTGTGCTGTGATAAATAAAACCCAAGATGTCTCTAGCACTTTTCACCTCCAAATGCTCTACAAACTGAAATTGAAATATAAGCTAGACTATTAGATCCAGGCACCATTTCTTCCACAACTATAGTGCTGCCACCTGTGGGGTGAAATGTGGAGGTTGTGTGGGGAAAACAAACAAACAAATGCACACCACACAACAGTTTAGGACAGCAGAGGAGGCAAGTACCATATATAACAAACTGCAGAGAGAATTTAGGTAGACAGAATGCGATGATCAAAGCTGGAACTTGGCCAGGACACAAGTTAATGCATACTCCTGTGAAGAGTGCCACAGAATTATTACTGACCGCTCTGTGACCGAGGGAATGTTGCTTAAGCCAAAATTTTCAAATTTTAGTACTCATAGTCAAGGAGCTAAAAAACTGCCCTGAGTTTTCAGAGGCGCTGAGCACCCCGAGAGTTCACTGAAGTCAGTGACACATACAGGAACTCAATACCTGGGAAACCATCAGGCCATAAAGTTTAAGAGTATAGGCCTTAACCCTTCTAAGCCTCAGTTTTCCCATTTTAAAATGGGGATAATACACACCTCTGTAAATTGGTTTGAGATAGTGGGATGAAAAATGCTATATAAAGTGCAAAGAACTATAATTTTTTTTCTGCTTTAACTGTCCTCATTTTGAGTCATTTTCTCCATAATATTAATACAGTACAAAAGCTCCAAAGTAACTTGACCAAGAAGCCCCTGCCATGCTATTTGCTGTTTGTTTATCCTATGACACACAAGGTATTTAAAACCTAGACAGAGCAGGAAACAATCCAGCATTGCATAGGGAGGGGTAGAGAATGGAATCCTTTATAGATCTGTTCCATTTGTAGTTTATGATTCTACCAGTATGAACAATTTTCAATATATTTATTGATCTCTTGATCACTATTATTCATGTCTCTTCATTAGTATCTAAATGTTTTTTAAGCCCTATTGCCATGCAAAGCCCAATTAAATCCCTAACAGTCAATATTATTTCACTGCATGCCCAGTTTTCAAGCTTCCAGGTTAGGGTTTGGGTATTAGCAAGACAGCAGCTTGAAAATTTGCCTTCTCTCCTTGGGAGGTACTACGAATATATACAGATACGGCGTTGGCTCCACTGGAGTCAGGTGGCTGAAGCCAAGCCTGTCATAATTACAGAAGGAAACACTAAGGCTCCAACTACAGTAATCCATTAGTGCAAAAGGGGCAATACCCCTCTCCTACCTTGAGCTGAGGAGTGGCAGCACAGGTATTACATGGCCTGAGACTGCAGTTGTCCTAGCCATTGCTCTGCTCCCACTTCAGGGGGAGAACAGCTAATGGATCTACATCTCTGGACTTTGTACCTCTTGTGCAGTGGCTTCAGAAATCCTGCCCCAACCCTGTACAGCAAAAAGAAATCTGTTCAACTGCATCAGAGATCCCAGCAATCACAAAGGGGACAGGATTTTGCCCAAAGTCAGTAAGCAATATGTGAAAGATTCCTTGAGGAGGCGTAATGCAGTCACATTATCGCCAGCGATCAATATTACAGCTAGGGATGGAAGCTTCATATGAATTTATTCAATAGCAATTTAAATATTCTGGTGGACAATGCACACACTGAGTGGCCCAACTTTTATAACGTATTGGGGGAAAATCACTCAACTTCAAGCACGATGTAGAAAAAAGGGAAGAAAAAGAATTAGCTTATTCTTTGCATTCAACGCTATGCAGAGGTTCATAATAGTTAAACGTGAGGGAGGAGAGGGGCAAACCTAGCTTACTACCCCTTACTGTTCTGACAGAACAGGAAATGGATCATGGTTTGCTTATGACATTTTAAGAGAAATGGATTTTTTTTCTGGGCAAGTGAAGAAAAATTCTCCAGGCTTCTCCATTTTCCCCTCTTCTCAAAGGGCCTATCTCTGGCTGGTTCTCAACCGTGTGGCCTTAGAAGGCTGCCTTGGACTCCCTCTACAGCCAGCCAACAGCACTTCTGGGTCCGGAGGAGAGGATCACTTGAAAGATATCAAACGTCCCTCTTCCTTAAGAACGAAGTGAGCTGGTTGCATAGTGCTTGAGGGATTCTCCCAGGAGGCAGCATACCATGGTAACACTGGACCATGAGCCCACCCAGGCACCAGTTTCTTTTACTTCATGTCTCTCTCCATTCTGGCATGGATATGTCTTTATTCTTCCATCAGCTAAGATTCAAAGGCAGCAGCAACTACATAATCAGATCAGATATTCTTGGTAGAAACATCAGAGCAAAAGGAAGGAGAAAATTTTAGCTCTGTATTTGTTCTCAGCCAGCCACATTCAAGGTGTGGTCTAAAATAGTGGTTCTTAATCTCTGCCATTTACGTAGGGTTAAGACTTGAGCTCTCCTAGCTAGTTCCCTCCATCTCCCACTCAATAGTACATGCTTTAATGCCGTCACAGAGAGCCTAGGCTACTTCTGGAGAGAGCATATTAAAGGCTTTTCTACATTTGGAAATTTACCAAAATAGCTATTCCCAAATAATTATTAGAATTAGTTATTTCAGTATACGACCCTGTATGGACACTCTTATTCCAGAATAAGAGTGCCTCTCTCTGATTCAGCTTAATCCAAGTGATGATTATTCCAGAATAGTTTATTTCAGTCATTTTCCAAGCAGAAACAAACCCTCAGAGGCAGGCAAGCATGGCAGGGCTGAGCAACAAGACTTTGGAGCCACTGTTGTAAAGTACATTTTGCTTCTTACCTGCCATTGCTACAATTACAGAAACAACAGACAATCAATCCTGCAGCCTTCCACACAGACAATACTTTTTAGTGATTCATTTTCATGTCAGTTGTGGTGAGATGACAGAAGCATCCATAAGAAGGAACCCCCTCCTCTCCACAGAAATGTATAAATGCTAATTATTTCTTTTAAGGGTCTGTTAATAGGGCCAGATTATGAGCAGTGCTGTGCACACAACTCCTAGGAACTTCACTGGTTAATCTAACTAAACTGGTTCATCAAATTTATCATCATGCTCAATCTTGGGAGGCTCAGAACGCTCATTTGTCTTTAATAAGGGCAGTGGATGCTCAGCACTTCCCATGAGCAGGCCCCCAGTGTTTGGTTTGTTTTACACCTTCCAGAATTCAAAGAGGTCGTGGTCCAGATCCTCAGCTTGTGTAAATCACTGTAACTCCATTGGAGTCAATGGAGCTGTATCATTTATACCAGTTGAGAATCTGTCCCAGTATATGTTCAAAGTAATCCTCAGAGTATTTTACTGAAAGATTTTCATCCCAGGAGTATCAGAATAAATACTTAAATCTATTATCCCTTCATCTCTTTCTCATCTCATATGTGGTGATAGTTAAGAGACCACAACCAAAGTGCTCTGGAGATCTTCCCAATTAGATCATACCACATTTTTAAAAAGTTCAGTTCACTATTGGCCTAAAAACAATCTCTTAAGAAAACAGGAAAAAAGTTTATTTTAACATAATGTTAAAAGAAAAATCTAAATTTCTGGCCACCCCTAAATATTAAGGCAAGTCCAGACTTTGCTTATTAGAGAGACAGCGCTAAGGAGTTTCAGGGTTTATTTTAATATTCTTGGAAGTTTAAAAATAGCGTTTCTCTCCCATCTGGTTTTATCGTTTCCCATTTGGCAAACACTGATTTTTGACCCTACATTTGCAATGGCGCTTGAAATTAACATGGCTTTTTTTAAAAAAAAGGTTTTCTTTCTAGCTTGTGCAACAGCCTCATCTATATCAGCATCAGCCTAACAAGGGTATTTGTTAATCACTGAGATACTTTTAGAAGTTGAAGCCCAAAAAGAATAGGCCAGACACTGATCTGTGTCAAACTAGCATATATGCAGTGTCATGAGCTCCACTGGAAACATCAGTGCGCTTCCCCCAAAGTTGTAACTGGTAATTACGTTTCTCAATATTCCAGTTCAGATTGGAGGGGTTATAATTCATGCTCACAATGATAGGTGCCAACAAAGGATCAATCACATTGCTGGACTTTTGGTGCTCTGTTCTGCTCCCTCAAGCCACCTGATACTTCCAAAGTTGAATCCTGCAACATATGCTCAAATGCATACTGCCTTAACATTTGTCTGTAATGTTGAACAGACAAGGCGAACACACTCAATCACATGCTTTGGAATTTCAGATAGAATATCCTCCTGCAGCTGAGTCAGCACTTTAGACATGCGATTACAGAGGTGGCTGCAGATACGTCTGGAGAAGGAGCACAAGTTAAACACAAATAGTCAGCTGCAAGATGTTTTTTTTCCCCGAGACAAAGCATATTTTGCCCTTCCTTTTTGTTTGATCTGGGTGTCAGCCATAATCACAGAAAAACAGAGAGCGCGAGAGAGAGCACTTTGTAACAGCTACTGCTACTAAGGTTTCCACAGCTTCAGAAGCCCATGGTCAGAGAGAAAGTGATTGATCTTTTGTCACCACTTATCTCTGTGAGGAAGAAGAGAGCCCCAGGAGTTCTGAACTTGGTTACTGAAGGTGCAGAAACACTGGGCTAGATTTGACTCAGGTTTACACTGCTTTCTACAGGCCCCTGGAAGCAGAGTGCCCACTGGGGAGAAGGCACAAAAGGAGGATGTACGTGATAATAGGATGTTTTTTGTGGGGGGCTAATGCCACCCAAAAAGTTGACATCATTGGCCAGGGGACCAGGAATGTTGTTTCAGCATCTCCTCTCCATGGAGAAATTAAAAGACTCAGCAAAATTTTAAGTTGCTTCTCCTTCCAGCAGGATAAGGGAAGATGGCAGTAGAAATACTGACTGTCTATCCTTAGTGTGAGGCACCTTCCTGAGCTGTATTTAGTGAATCTAGACCAGGGGTAGGCAACCTATGGCACGTGTGCCGAAGGTGGCACGCAAGCTGATTTTCAGCGGCACTCACACTGCCCGGGTCCTGGCCACCCGTCCAGGGAGCTCTGCATTTTAATTTAAATTTTAAATGAAGCTTCTTAAACATTTTAAAAATCTTATTTACTTTACAACAGTTTAGTTATATATTATAGACTTATAGAAAGAGACCTTCTAAAACGTTAAAATGTATTACTGGCACGCGAAACCTTAAATCAGAGTGAATAAATGAAGACTCGTCACACCACTTCTGAAAGGTTGCCGACCCCTGATCTAGACCATTGTTTTAAAGCGGTCTGTTCAAGCACTGGAAATTATTTTTTCTTGGGACCAACTGGTTGATTTTTAGAGAAACTAATATTTAAGATTCACAAGACATTCCCTATCAATTTCAAACAATTCTGGAGCTCAGTCCAGGTAAGTCCAACTTTGAGTTTAAACCAGGATACTTGACCATGTAGTTTTATTGCCCTGCACATTCACAGAAGTAATTATCACACTGATGGGCTGAATCCATTAGGATGAAGTTTGGTTAAACTTGCATGCAAATCGTTCAGCTGGGCTGCCACTAGAGATGAAAAATGAGACGTGTGTACATATAGTTTGTTACACCCAAAGATTAAGAGGCAATAGCAGTCATGTTTTAATTTTCTATAGGAATTAAAAAAATGGTGCTCTATAGCTACTTTAAAAAGGTGAAGTGTTTTTCCTAGCACTGAGTGAATTTTAATCTCTGCCCTGTCTTTTCATGTCTTTGTTGCCAAACAAAGCAGCTGATTCTGAATAGTTTTTAAAGCAACTTTCCTAACTCGTCTGCATATTTACCTTTTTCAGAATCCAGAATTTGATTTCAAGGACTTTTATGTTACCATTTTCCAACATAAGAGCAAATGCGTAAGCAAAAAATGAATGCTGATATGGATCACATCAGGTCTACCATGCATTTAAATTACATGGATGTAGAATGGATTTCTGGATATGCTGATTAAGTTTAATGAACAGCATCTTATAGCCCTACATTTAAACTGACTCAGCTCATGATGATAAAGACATTTTCAGCACAAGTTCTGTAAACCCGAAACACTTTGAAAAACATGACAGAATCATTTCATCTAGTTTCTAAAACCAAGTAATTCTCACCCCTGTGGTTATTGATTCTTTTGTCATACTTTTCCCCTTCTTTCCTGTTTTTGAATTCTTTCCTTTAAAAAACAAACACCCCAAGCTCTGAAGCCTTAGGAGGTAAAGCGAGGTTTGCAAAAAGACATATTAGGTTTTTGTATTTTCCTCCTCCAAGAGTGGGTAATGTTCTCCTATAACAATGAAAAATGCAGCTGTGTTTGTTTGTTTTTTGAATTAAATGCAAGGCAATTAAATATGTATAAATAGTCACTTAAATGATGAGCGCTCAGCAGTGATGTGGAGGAGGAGGAGGAGGAGGAGCAGAATTTGGGTTGGATTTATAGTTCCAAACCCTGGGCTAGCACTTAGCATGTCCATCTCTGCTAGCCAGGAAGCAAATATTTGGTGGCTGCACAGGTAGCATCTTGTCCACTCTCTCAGGTGGAGGAAACATGCTAGGAAGGTGTTCACTAAAACGGAAAGCCTTTAAAAACTATTTGGCTCTTCACAATCATGTCAAATATAATTTATGGGTTTTTTGCCCAAGCCCCAAACTTACATGTCAATCTGATTTCGAGAGTTTACGCTTAACATGTCGGGGGGGTTCCCAAGTGTCACTATCATCCGTTTCTTCCTCCTCTTCCTGATCATCCAGCATTTCTTCTTCATCCTCATTCTCCTCAAACAGCTCTATGCCTAGCTCTGATCTTCTTTGCCTTTCTGCAAACCACTCTCTGACCTGCTCATATCCCATGTGAGATCTGGCTACAAGTTCATCAAGGTCTTGCTCGTTGAGGAATTTATGCTTCATATAATAATCCTTAAGGATTGCTGTTCCAGTTTTGAATTTGATGGAGGATCCTCTGTCCCAGTTGTTTATCCTTTTGCTTCCCCGAGGCCGCCCACGAGGCCTTCCTCTTCCCCTTCCTTTCGGTCTCCCTCTCCCCCTCCTTCTGACAAAGGCTTGACCATTCATACAATTCCCACTGGAACCCTGGTAGTAATAGTACCATTTCAAACCACCATTTTTCCAGGCATAGCGAGTATCTCCAAACCAGCTAACAATGTCTGATCTTGGAAGGCCAGTTTCTTCTGCCAGTTTGTCGTATTCTTGTGGGGATGGCCACTGAGTACGGACAAATGAACTTTTAAGCATATGTAACTGCTCTGGTGACTTTTTACCCACCTTGCTTGCAGAACCCCCTGATCTTAGCCATACAGATCCCTCTCCTTGAGAAGTTTCTCCAGCCTCATCTTTTGAGCTGCTTGCATTGCTCTCTTTTAAGTCAACTTCTTCTTCCTTTAAAGCATTTGTTTTCTTTCTCTCTGTAAACCAGGCATTGATCTCTCTTCTGGTCAGTTTAGTCTGTGCCCTTAACCTATTCAGCTCTTCGTCTGTCAGGACAGGGTTATTGAGAAAACTTGCTTGGAGGTTGTGCAACTGTTCAGCGGTCTTTTCTTTGAATTTCTGTGGGGTGAAATCAGGGAAAGCATTCCACGATTGCTTATGCTGTGGTGTGACTACTGTTGGGGACTCATTTGTTTCATCACTTGAATCAATAATAATGGTGGTGGAAGAATCGTTGTTGAGATGAATGCCATGATTATTTTTTGAGTTTCTCTGGTTGTATCGTGTATCACTGAACCACTTTTTGATTTCTCCTTTGGTCAGGCCCGTTATTTTCATTAGCCTAATAATCTCTGAATCATGAGGGAACTGATTTTTAAGGTAGCTGACTTTTAATTCTGCCAACTGTTCTTTCGTCTTCTTTGCACGGATGCCGAATGAATCCGGATTTACTAATGTGGTTTCGTGTTTGATAAGCTGAGGGGCTGGAATGGCAGCTACTTGCTTGGTTTCTGCAACAGGCTGGGCGGTATGGATCTGGCTCTTCTGTAACTGTGTCTGATTTGGGACTCCTGCTACTGTCAGAGCTATAGGGGCTGTTACTGGCAAAGTGTTTGTACCTGCGACTTGAGTGAGGACAAGACCTGGCTGACCAACTATTTGGCATGTCTGCAAGATGGATGGCAAACCATTGCCAGCTGCTGAAATGTGCGCTGGAATAACGGTAATTGTCTGTGGTACAGTATGCACAGTGCCATTAAATTGCTTCCTCCTCGCTTCTTCCACTTCCTCTGGCGTCCAGCTCACACCATGTTTCAGACGTTGGGCAGAAAACCATATTTTAATCTGTTCCTCGGTATACTTAGCTTGAGCAGAGAGAACGGTAATTTCTGACATGGTTGGATAGGGAAATTTGTTATAGGTGTTGAGCAGAAGAGCATTGTTATCCAAAGAAGTGTTGTAGGTTGGAATGCTGTTTACAGGTATTAAGACTTTTGGAATCAAGTTAGAGTTCTGTGGAGCTGTGACTGCAGTTATTACCTGTGCCACCCCAGGTTGAATCACTGGCGCTGGAGTCATTACGGTGCTAGTTGTATCTGCTGCATTGCAAGCAGCTGGATTGTTCATTTTGGACTCGGAAACTGCTGATTGTGGGTTTTCGACTACTTCCTCACAGTCTGGCTCATTTTCAGTTTCCTTTTCTTCACCAGGAATGTCTTCAGCTACATTGTGGAAAACAGCAATTCGTTTAGTCTCAGTTTTGTTTTTCATTTTCATAATAGGGGTTTTGCTAATTGAGATTCCTGATGAGGGGATCTCTGAGGTGTTGGATTGCTCAGCATTCTCCTCTTTCACAAAACTCCCATCAAAAGTGAGATCGTTCACGGTTTGCTCAAAGATTGTCTGATTATTACGTTTCACCATTGTCAGTTTAAAATTCTCTTCTCCGGGATGGTACTTCAGATTGTGCTCTGAAAGAGCATCATACCTTTTGGTAAGAAAATTGCATTCCACGCAGACATAGGATGAATTTAATACTACATTAGGGTGTTCTGAATCAACATGAAAAGTAAACATATTTAGATCTGGTGTCTGAAATGTACAGTATTTACATTCATAGCCACCTTCAACTTTTTTATTTTGCTGATTGTCTGAATCCATATATTCTTGAATGTCTTCATCACTTGATATACTCTCAGCTGTAGCATTCTCTGCCGGTGTAAGTAGAGGAGGTCCTTCATCCAAATCTGATATCATTTCTAAGTCTGGATCCTGCTCACTTGCTAGGACCATGCACGGGGTAGTTGATTTTCGTTTACTTGCCATTCTGTTGTTGTGAGGAAATAATATTATTGACTGAATGATACTGATGTAGGTTCAAGCTCTTCTTGATTTTCAGTAATGGCTTTTGGTACTTCAAGTCAATTCTTGAAACTTTTCAGCATTTATCCCATTAGCAGCTTTTTTGTAGTGCAATCAAATTTAAAAAAACCATTGTAGTTCAAGGATGAAATGTTGAGTCACAGCTTCTTAAAGTCCATTTCCACCACCTGCAGTAAAGGAGAGAAAACATCATTATATAAGTTAGAAATGAGTAATTTATATTCATTAGCCAGAAAAATATTCTGTGACTAGAATTAATTTAACGCTATGTGCTTGATTCTGCCACTTTTACTTCCTCCAAAGTGGACCCACTGAAATTAATAGGACTAATCAAGGAGTAAGGTACTACTCAACAGAAGTAAGTGTGACAAGATCAGACTCTTTATATTAGCAGTGTCAAAGATTTCTAATATATATCAATGCAGATGAAGGACATCAAACATGGAATGGCATCAGAACAGTGACTTTCCAATTGTTTCCTTTTCTTTAAAGGCTGGGTTCAATTCTGAGATCAGAAGCATTAAGCCACGTTTGCACCTTCTCAATCCCAGGGTGCTCTGTTGAAATTACTGAAGCCTTGCCAGGGGGTTCTATGGGCCACAGCGCTGCCTGCTATGGCCCCTCTCTTGACACAACCCTCTTGACCAACCTTGCCTGGCACACCCCCATATGCCAGGGCTTCTGAGGAGGGTCCTCGGAAGACAGCCTTATGGTGGTTTTCCACAGTATCTATGCTGGGGCCATCTTCCCTCAGTGTGAAAATGGGACTTTTAGAGCCCTTTTTAATGGCACTCTGGCAGAGAGGGGGGGAGGCCCTCATCCTCTGTCCCCCAAATATCACTGAAATTCAGGATTTGAAAATTCTATTTCTAACTAGTTTAAATTAATTGCTACACAGGCTGGTTAATTAAAGTGTGCCTGCATGCATCACTGTGCGACTACTGAGAACATGGTTGGTTGAATTACACCAGAACAAACATGGGCTGAAACAGCGAAGGGACACTAACCAAAATTATGCACTTCAGGCACAGAGATCCTTGTCCATTTCTCAGAAGAGAAAGAATGAACAGATACAAAATAGATCTACAATTAAAAATATACCAAATTATGCAGATTTACATAAATTAAGAAAGAGAGCAATTTCATATACTGTATTCCTAAAAGATGCCAAAGGATTGACTTTCATCTTGTGGGCACAGTGCATAGGAAAGTGTCCCACAAACTTCCGCAGAGAGTTGTAATCTCTTTAATTGTTTTCTCCTTGAAATATAGTCAAATGTTAGCTTCTACACAAGAAAATCCTCAGAGACACGAGTTTACAGCCAGAGGATTAGAGTCTGACTCTTGAATGTGGTCCTTAGCTTCCAAGGTGGCAGAGTCCTCAATTAGAGAAGAACACGGAGCAGCAATCCATTTCAGATGGCATTACAAAGGGAATAGTATTTAGCAGACTTCAACTAGAAGGACAATGTCTTCAGCTTTAGAGGAGAGAGAGAGAGAGAGAGAATAAATGGAAGAAAGGAATGGAAACTGAAAAAAATAGAAAGGAAATAAAATATTTGTTATATATAGTATCACCTGATTCCTTATCCCCCATTTTGAAAAAAATAATTATCCTTAGCTTCAAACTTTTCTTCAGTGCAAAGGAGAAACAAGTCATTATACTTAGCTGCACATAGTGCTGTATACCACACTCAGTTTTTGAAAGAGTACAACACTATCACACTGGTAGCAGCCTGTGGGGAAATCAGTTCACCTAGTCATCAGCAGCCAGTTATGCACTGCGATTGCTAGTGAGAAGTACTGTCCCCTTGTGCTACATAACACAGCACATGAAATCATATATTATAACGGAAAAAGTTGGCAAAGACACAGTTTGATAAAGTTTATCTTGTCTGTTGCTTGAGAACACAGAATGTATTTCTGCTTTTAGAAGAACCTCTCCTGCTTGAAATATAAATCTGAGCATATCCTGTCTTTTCAAGGAGTGAACAAAGTCGGTCTCTGTTTAAAGTATGAAATGTACAGATGTTTACAAATTCGTTTGTTTACTGATTAAGGCCCTGATTCAGGAAAGTACATAAGCTTATGCTTAAACACTTTCCTGAACAGAGGTCTAAATCAAATGCTTTCTTTTACTGAATCACAACTCCACATGTGTACCTTCTTTGGAAGTACACATACCTTTTTACTCGGTTTTAAAAAATAGACTTTCACTCAAAATCTCTGCTAATGTAATCTTTACATAAGACCCTTCAAAAGAGATGCCAGTATATCCCTGTAGTGTATATTATAGTCAGAGAATTCTTTTAATCAGAATGATAATTTAAAAAAAATGCACTTGAGCATATCCGGTATTAGCTTATTTACTTGGATTGGGGGAAAAAAAAGAATTAAATAGTTAGGCTGATAGACTAAAAAATAAAAAAAATTAAAATGTTAACAGAACATTACAAAATTATATTCCAAAATAATTTCCTCACTAAATTTAGAACCAAGAGATAAAATATAAAACATTTTAAAACACACAGTTTACATTTAGAAAAAAAAGGATGGCAATATTGCAAAGTACTTTAAATTTGTATTTAAGAATTTATGAGTAAAATTGTCAAAAACAAACACTCAGCCAATGGCCTACCTCCGCTCCCACTGAAGTCAATAGTAAAACTCCTATTACTTCAATGGGATCAGTTAATTCTGAAACTTCCATCCTACATGTCTAATTTGAGTTCACCCTACTCCCAAAATTTTAGGATGGCCCTTGCCTCAACTCTTAATATCGAGCAACTGACTTTCAATGAGACTAAGGATCACTTTTGAAAATGTTACTCTCTTCTAGATCACAAAACATAACTGTTCTTTCACACAGGGCTGCCATAGCAAAGTAAGAGTCTTACCAACATACCAACTAATTCTCAAGTGATAGATGGTGCGAGTGCAGAATTTATCCCCAAGCCTCTATTTTGGTTTGTGGTGCCTAAATGTAAACATACTATGCCATCCCTCTAGCCTTTTTACCAGGAAAGCAACATGCTTCTTTGCGCAAGCAGTTCTATGAAAAGAGAAAGTAATTTTAGAAAATTGTATTTATTTTGACACAATGCGGCTAACAGCAGATGAAATTTACTAAAGTCAGATTTCTAAACATAACTAGGCGCCTATCTCCCACTGGTTTAAATGGGAGTTAAGTGCTTAAATACCTTTTACAAAAAAAAAATCAGGCTTTTTAATCCCTTAAGATTTACTCATTGTTAAAAACCTCCTTACTTTTGTAATTTTACCTTGAACTTTCAGGTTTGAGCCACAATCCTGGAAAGATTTACACATGTGCTTAATTTTATGTACTATGAATAATCCCACTGACTTCAAAGTTACAGTATATGAAAAATCTGTGCAGGTTCATGGCCTTCAACCTTAACTTTTAAAGCTGAAGGGGAAACTGCTCAGAACAATGATGTTCAGAAAACTGGAAAAAAAAAAGAAAAAAAAAGGTGAACTGTTCACATTACTAGTTAACCCTTTCCTATTATTTTAAGTCTCAAAAAGTTCTCAGTTAATGTCAGAAGTTGGGTGAACCATGAAGCTGCATATAAATATTTTCAAAACAGACAGAAGCCTGCTGCCTCCTACAGGTAAGAATTACAGAGGAAATATATTTAGGGGGGGGGGTGGAAATCACATTTCTATCTTAATTTTTATCTTGTAATTCGACAAGAAACAGTATACACTGTAAGAAATGAAAGATTTTTTTTCTTCCCTGTGTTCAGACTGTTTACTTTGTGAATAGTCATTTCTCCCGGTTCGTATGGAACTTTCACCTAGTATTGGCTGAGAGAATTAAAAAAAATAAAACAAACAAAAACAAAAAACAAACCCAAAATGTGATTGTAAGAATAGAAACATTAGCATGTGACTCAGGAGAAGCTGAAGCACCTGAAATGACTTTTCACTTTAATTGACCAGCTGTCGAGTTGCCTATAACATTGCACCTTGTCAGTCCTGAGTAGTAGGATGCCTTGCACTTTCTGTATTTTCATGGTTTATAGCATCGACGATCACCAGGCTGGTCATCTTTTATCAATTATTGATTGGCTGAATTTATTGTCTTTAGTTTTGTCTTATATCGTCAATTCCTCCAGGTGTTCACTGACTGCCTGGCAGTGCCTGAAGGCACTACTGCTTAAAGATGAAGTGCAAAGTAAAACTGAAAACTGAATTAAGGACCAGAAATTTTCACAAAATTCCCCTCCTAATTGAGCGCTGGCCCTGATTCAACAAGCTTCTTAAGCACATGAATTGACTTCAGTGGGAAAACTCATGCTTGAAGTTAATCATGGGCTCAAGTTTCTTGCTGAATTAGGAGGCCTCTAGGGGCCTTTCACACTTGTAGCATAAAGGATGATAAGGCCATGGCAGAGAAACTAAATGAATTCTTTGCATCGGTCTTCACGGTGGAGGATGTGAGGGAGATTCCCAAACCTGAGCCATTCATTTTAGGTGACAAATCTGAGGAACTGTCCCAGATGGAGGTGTCATTAGAGGAGATTTTTGGAACAAACTGATAAACTAAACAGTAATAAGTCACCAGGTCATTCATTCATTCATGCCCGTCACCCCAACCGGGGTATGGGCCGCCAACCACAGATCTCCATAGTCTTCTATCCTGGGCCATTTGCTCTAGCTGGTTCCAGGTATAGCCCATTTTTTTGCTATCAACCTGAAGGTCGCGTCGCCAGGTATTTCTTGGGCGGCCTCTTTTCCGCTGCAACCTGCACCGTCTTTCCTGACTCGTACATGGTCCTCACGTTCCATGTGCCGATGGTAATCCTCCTGGCTGCAAGAAGGGTGATCGGCTTAGTGGCTTCCTCGCAGCTTTCACCACCCAGCGTCATGCATCTTCGAGTTGAAGACCCTTCTTTTTCTAGGCTAAAAGTCTCTGTTAACTCTATTGTTGGCGTTTCTGTAGCAAGCTGATTTTTACAGGGTGAAGTTGCTAGCCCCACGCCCAACCCTCCTCCTTTACCCTGACTTGGAATAAGTCACCAGGACCTGATGGTATTCACCCAAGAGTTCTGAAGGATCTCAAATGTGAAATTGCAGGACTACTAACTGTCTGTAATTTATCATTTAAATCAGCTTCTCTGCCAAGTGACTGGAGGACAGGTAATGTGATGCCAGTTTTTAAAAAGGGCTCCAGAGCTGACCCCGGCAATTACAGCCAGTAAGCCTGACTTCAGTACCGGGCAAACTATAGTAAAGAACAAAATTGTCAGACACATAGATGAACATAATTTGTTGGGGAAGAGTCAACATGTTTTTTTTGTTTTATAAAGGGAAATCATGCCTCACCAATCTACAAGAATTCTTTGAGGGGGTCAACAAGCATTTGGATTTTCAGAAAGCCTTTGTCAAGGTCCCTCACCAAAGGCTCTTAAGCAAAGTAAGCAGTCATGGGATAAGACAGAAGGTTCTTTCATGGATTGGTAACTGGTTAAAAGATAGGAAACAAAGGGTAGGAATAAATGGTCAGTTTTCAGAATGGAGAGGTAAATAGTGGTGTCCCCCAGGGGTCTGTACTGGGCCCAGTCCTATTCAACATCTTCATAAATGATCTGGAAAAAGTGGTAAACAGGGAGGTGGCTAAATTTGCAGATGATACAAAACTACTCAAGATAGTTAAGTCCCAGGCAGACTGCAAAGAGCTACAAAAGGATCTCACAAAACTGGGTGAACTGGGCAACAAACTGGCAGATGAAATTCAATGTTGATAAATGCAAAGTAATGCACATTGGAAAACATAATCCCAACTATATATAAAAAATGAATAAAGTGTCTAAATTAGCTGTTACCATTCAAGAAATAGATCTTGGAGTCATTGTGGATAGTTCTGTAAAAACATCCACTCCATATGCAGCGGCAGTCAAAAAAGTCAACAGAATGTTTGGAATCATTAAGAAAGGGATAGATAGTAAGAGAAAATATCATATTGCCTCTATATAAATCCATGGTATACCCAGATCTCGAATATTGTATGCAGATGTGGTTGCCCCATCACAAAAAAAAGATATATTGGACTTGGAAAAGGTTCAGAAAAGGGCAACAAAAATGATTGGGGTATGCAATGGCTGCCATATGAGGAGAAATTAATAAGACTGGGACTTTTCAGCTTGGAAAAGAGATGACTGAGGGGCGATATGATAGAGGTCTATAAAATCATGACTGATATGGAGAAAGTAAATAAGGAAGTGTTATTTACTCCTTCTCATAACACAAGAACTAGGGGCCACCAAATGCAATTAATAGGCAGCAGGTTTAAAACAAACAAAAGGAAGTACTTTTTTACATAACGCAGAGTCAACCTGTGGAATTCCTTGCCAGAGGATGTTGTGAAGGCCAAGAATATAACAAGGTTAAAAAAAGAACTAGATAAGTTCATGGAGGGATAGGTTCATCAATGGCTATTAGCCAGGATGAGCAGGGATGGTATCCCTCACCTCTGTTTGCCAGAAGCTGGGAATAGGCGACAGGGGATGGATCACTTGATGATTTACCTGTTTTGTTAATTCCCTCTGGGGCACTTGGCATTGGCCACTGTCAGAAGACAGGATACTGGGCTAGATGGGCCTTTGGTCTGACCCAGTATGGCCATTCTTATGTTTTTAGCACAAGCAGTACGGGATTATTGCCAAGCCACCACCTGAACCGTGATGAGACTGGGGACTAGGAGCCTAATAGATAAAGCCCCTTGGAGGCAATGGAAAGACTCCTATTAATTTTAATGGTCAGGATCCATAAGAGCAGCTTTTCTTTGTTTTGTTTTTTTTTCTTTCCCACAGAGTTGAAGGCTAGAAGGGATAATTACATCATCCAGTCTATATTTTTTTAAAAAGAAAAATGAATAGAAGAAAGTCCTTCAAATGCAACTATATTCTAGACAGCAGTAGAATGTGGACATCAGGGTTGTTGGGGTCATTCCTGGCTTTGGTAAGGGATTGCAGTGTAGTGGTTAGATCAAGGGATTCAGAGTTAGGACTGTTTTTTTTAAAAAAACAACAAAAAACAATACTTTGCGCATTTACACAGTATTTATTCATCTGTTATCTCAATGCACTTTGACAAGATGGGCATAGAGAAGTAGCTTCATTTTACAAACAGTATAGCTAAGCACAAATTTCCCATTTTTTTTTGAGCGCCAGTGTGGCTAACTGAATGAGATGTGCCTGCTACACTGGAAATGGACTCTGACAGCAGTGACCTTCTGCAACCTGTGTTGGTCTATGTACTGATATTTGCCTTCTCCTAGAGCAGTAGTGTGAAACCTAGCTCAATAATAATAATAGTTCTGTAGACTTTTCAACCCTTAACACTGGCCAGTGGAATAGGTGCGACAAGAACTCATGGACTCCTGGCCCCAGCTTGGTGCTCCTTCTTCTACAAAAAAATGGCATTTGCAGGTACATAAGCAGCATCGTTTCAGATACCACAGTGATATTTGCCAATATAAGAATCAACACAGATGAAGGAAGGGGACACATTTTTCCTGCACCACAAATAGAGCTATAGCCGCATGACGTCACTTTGGAATAATAATGAAGTCTTTAGAGCAGTCTGGAAGCATATTCAGTGTAATGTAACAACAGCCCCAATTCTGAGATACTGTGATTAAAACAAAATAACCAAATGTTCTACAAACTATCACATATGCAAGTATGGCTATTATGTGGCTGTCATATTTTTACAGGAACAGTGGAAAGCACTTCTCTGACCTCAGTGCTATTCCTCAGCCAAATTTCAACTGAAGTTCCTACTTCAAAGCCAAGGCACTAGAGCTGTTCAGAAAAAGGTGGGGGAAAACTTACATTGATAAAAATTCCGTTTCCCCCTCCATTAACTTTGCTCTTTCTGGACCAAAATTTCCAAGTGGGGGGGGGGGGGGGAGCGCAGAGAAGAGAGACTCAAGAAGAGACCAAGTATGAGAAATTTAAAATAAACTGAAAATGGGTTTATAATAGAAAGCAATAGGCAACCTTAATAGGCACCACTACATGCTCCACTAGAGCTACAAGTGTATAAATGTCACACATCCCATAATCTCCACTTAAGAACTTTTCATCAATCACAAAACACAATATAGATGCTGAATTACTAAATCTCAGCACCTCTATGAGAGAATTCATCAGCCCCTTTTCATAGATTGGAAAATGTAGGCACTTAGGCCCTCTCTTGATAGGCAAAAAGGATGTTTTTCAATTGTGTTAGCTCATGTGGAATTAGCTCAATATGACTGAAAAGCCCTCTTAACGCTTGCTAAAATGCAGGCTAACATTTTTGAATGCATAGTAGCCAGGCTACAAACACAACCAGTTAACATTATTGGCCCTGTTTTGATGGACTGAGAGGTCAAATGACTTGCACAAGATTCTAGAGGCAAGAGCAGGGTAGACTGCTCTGATCCCCCTACCTACTTCACCACAAGACTAGTCTCCCCACTTTCTATGATGCAGAAAATAGAGATCGTGATTTGATCGTTGATTTTTAAGGTCAACACAAAAAATATTTTCTATACTGAATTGTTAACAGACTACACATGTAGCTTAAAAGTTACGAACAGAATCATAAAAATTAGAGATGGACAAGAGCTAGCAAATCATCTAGTTCACCTCCAGGCTAGAGCAGGACTGTACCCTATCTGTCTCTTCCCAATAGATAAGAGTCTGTCCACACTATAGGTACAACGGTGTTTTCAGATTCAGTCTGTGATACACTCCTCTGACCTGGTAAAGAAAACATGGTCCACACAGCAGCTTTTTTCACAACACATCCACATGTCAATTAAGTTTGTCTTTCCATACTTTAGCTCTCTAACAGAGTATCTACATATGCACTCTAGGAAAATCTGGGCCGGTATCACAGTGTCTCAGTATAGGATAGAACAGGGGTTGGCAACCTTTGAGAAGTGGTGTGCCAAGTCTTCATTTATTTACCGTAATTTAAGGTTTCACGTGCCAGTAATACATTTTACATTTACAAGGGCCAGTGGACGGAACCCCAGACTGGCAGTGGGGGCAGTAGATGGAACCCCAGACCAGCAGCAGACTGAGCCGCTCAGCCTGCTGCCGGTCTGGGGTTCCGTCCACTGGCCCCTGCTAGCTGAGGTCCTGGCTGCCGGCCCTGGGTTCCGTCCATCCAGGCTGGCAGCAGGCTGAGTGGGGCCGGCGGCTGGGACCCTGGCTGGCAGCAGACTGCCACTAAAAATCAGCTTGCATGCCGCCTTTGGCATGTGTGCCACAGGTTGCTGATCCCTGGGATAGAATGTCAGGGGAACATGCAACAGAGCAGCATCAACGGCACAAGTGGCAGTGTGTTCTGGGATGCCTTATCTCAGAGAGATGGAAGGAAGAAGGATCTACCAAAACTGGTTGCATAGGCAGGGGGTCCATATGCCAGTCTAAGCTCTGCCTTAGGCAAAACACAGTTAGTTGCCATAGGACCTGAGGCCCAGATTCTGCCATCTTACACCATGAGTATTACTCCCATTGATTTCAATGGGACTTCTTGAAGAATTATGGCCTACTCAATATGTGACAGAATCTGGCACTGAGTATTATTTGCATTAAGTATGGCTATAAACCATGTTTAGAGCCAATCATGGTAGTAACAAATTTGTTTTAAGATAGTAGTGTAGACGGTTGTAATGTAGACAGGGCCACAGCATTCCACTGTGGTCTTGTCTACATGAGAAAGTTGCCTGATTTAGTTAAACCAATTTAGTTAAATCAGTGCACTGTGTGGACATGCTTATTTCAGTTTTGCTTAAGTCAATTGGGAACAGCTTTAAACTAAATATTTAAAGTTTTACCAACATAACTATGTTGGCAAGGGGTATGTGATTTTTGCTAAGGTAGTTATACCCATAAAAGCCTTAGTGCAGATACAGTTATATTGGTATAAGGTGCTTTATTCCAATATAGCTTATTTCAATTCACAAATTAGAATACATTATATCAATATAAGCACTTTTATACTCATATAACTGCATCTAATGTGGTTTTTGCAGCTGCAACTATACTGTCACAGATAAAATGGAAAAGTTTCTAAAGTGTAGACAAGGCCTTAAACTGAAATGAGAGTATCCACATAGGACATTAATTTAAACTGATTTAGTTAAACTGAATTGATACAGCTCCCACGTAAACACCTGTGAAGAAAAACAAATTCTTCTCTGGAAAATGTATCTGAATTTAAACATTTACAGTTAATATATATTTAAGCTTAGCTATATTCAATATAAAATAGATCCATTTTAACAAGGCAACAGAATACTTGCAAAGACCTGAGTTCAGGATTCCATGTTTTCATGAAAGAGTTGATGACATCATTAACATTCAGGCAATACAGGGGACTGCATCCTTTTTCTAAAACAGAGTAGCTGTTGTTCATGTGACCAACTCTTGTAGGAGAACAAGAGAACCCTGCTCTTAGCTCCTAGCAGGAAATTAAAAGAGGAAATCCCTTTTAACCCGATGCTATAATTTTTCTAAAATAAGGAAGTTAGTTTTTCAAAAAATTATATTACCCAAGTTTTTAAGCACCACAGCAGAATAGTGAAAACAGAAAAATAAAAAAAGTTTTATTTTAATCATTTATGTGGCTTACTTTCATTCACTTTTTTTGTTACACTGAGTACACAAAATAGACTAATGATTGGTTCTCATGCACTAGCATAATGCTGCAAAATTTGCACAGGAAGGATATGAAAAAAATCTTTTTTGTTGTTAATTTTATGCAAACGTTTCTATTAAAATCAGATCTGTATTCATTTTAAACAAAAAATTGAAGATACCCAATAGCATCCCTTTTAAAGATTGTTTTAAAATATATTGGCAATTTAAATCTATTTGTGCAGCCTGCTCATGCTTTTAGGGTCCAATCTTGCTCCCACTGGAGTTAAAGAGAATTTATCATTGACTTCAACAGGAGCAGGCCTCTAGAATGTTATAAACAAATTCTGTATTTACTTTAAAACCATTGCAGTTCACATTTAAAAAGCAACAGAAAAAGAACTCGGAAAATGCAAGCTACCCAAGGAAATCAGAGTCCACTCTTATTTCAAAGACCCAAATGACATAATACTGAGAGGTGGTGGTGAAGAAGAATAAGAGTGTCTAAACCTAAACTTGTATCTTATATTATCTGACAAAATAATCATATCAGTTTTAATAAAAATCACCTTGTTAATGTTGATGTTATACTTGCCTTCAGAACAGAATACACACTAAAAACATTCCATTAAATTATATATTACAGTATTGCTCCATATGTCAACATTAAAACTACTATTCTCAGTAACATAATTGAGGATTATTTTAAAATAGATGAAGCATCATTCCTATATTGAACAGGTAAATAATAATCTTAGAGTAGAGGGACAGTGTTTAAATCAGGGTAGATAAAAATAAAGATTAAATAAGTAAATTTATTTTTAACATTCAAATTATTTGTTTCCCTTAAAAATAAACCTAGTTAAAATTAAATGAGATTAAAGTTTAGGATTTAACATAAATTGTTATAATCTATTAAAAAAGAATTTAAATTAAGTAAAAAATATGCAAGCAGTACCTGTTTGCTGGTGAAATTTTGAAGTCAAACCACTGCACTGGTGGAAGTCACTGGCTAAGCACTTGTGACTGGTGTTCGAAGTGCTAAACCAGCTTTTGACAGAAGTAGCCTCTTCTGCAGGTGCAGAGCGAATATTTTCTTCATTTCAGTTTATTCAAGTAGTTCAGTTCAATGACTAGGTGATTCAAAGTTGAAAAACCAATTGGGAGTCGAAAAAGCAGAAAAGCTCATTTTCCTCTTACAATCTATTTATTAAAAAAAAAAAAAAAAGTGAGAGGTCTACCAGTTCTAAAATCTTGAACACAGTGACAAAACTATCAGTTCAATTAATTAACTACAGATAATCCTTTATTTGTTTAATACATCAATTATTTTTAAAAGTAAATCATGTTTTGATAAACATATGCTGGATTCACAAGAGAAAGGTATTTAAGATTTAAATTTATAATTAACAAATAAAAGCAATTTTAAAATGTTTTTGTGCATTTTAATTGAATTCCACTTTCCATCCAAGTGCAACTTGACACAAATCATGAGTAAAAAAATAAATCACTTGGTATATAAGATATGGATCATTCACCATTCTCTATCATAAAAAAATGTAAAACGTAAGAATCTAAATAAATTTATGTTAGATTATATAATTGCTTAAATAAATGTGTTTAGATATAGTTAAAGCAGCAAAGAATCCTGTGGCACCCTATAGACTAACAGACGCATCCGAAGAAGTGGGTATTCACCCACGAAAGCTCATGCTGCAAAACGTCTGTTAGTCTATAAGGTGCCACAGGATTCTTTGCTGCTTTTACAGAACCAGACTAACACGGCTACCCCTCTGATACTAGATATAGTTAGGTCCTGCCAAATTCACAGCCATGAAAAACATGTCATGGACTGTGAAATCTGGTCTTTTGTGTGCTTTAACCCTATATTATACAGATTTCAAGGGGGGAGAATAGCGTTTTTCAAATTGGGGGTCCTGACCCAAAAGGGAGTTGCAAGGGTATTTTTTTTGGGGGGGGGAGACCAGGGCCAGTTCCAGGCACCAGCTTAGCAAGCAGGTGCTTGGGGCGGCCACAACGGAGAGGGGTGGCACGTCCAGCTATTCGGCCGCAATTTGGCGGAGGGTCCCTCACTCCTGGTCAGAGCGAAGGACCTCCCGCTGAATTGCTTTTTTGGGGGGGTTGGGGGCTGCTTGGGGCGGCAAAACCCCTGGATCCAGCCCTGGGGGGAGGACACAGTATTGCATCCTTACATCTGCGCTGCCTTCAGAGCTGGGTGGCCAGAGAGTGGCAGCTGTTGGCCGGGTGCCCAGCTCTGCAGGCAGCAGCGCAGAAGTAAGGAAGGCATGATATAGTATTTCCATTCTTACTTCTGTACTGCTGCTGGCGGGGGCTCTGCCTTCAGAGCTGGGCTCCCGACCAGCAGCTGCCGCTCTCCAGCTACCCAGCTTTGAAGGCAATGCTGCCGCCAGCAGCAGAACAGAAGTAAGGGTAGCAGGACTGCAACCCCCACTACAATAATCTTGTGACCCCCCTCTCCTACAACTCCTTTTTGGGTCAGGACTCCGACAATTACAACACAGTGAAATTTCTGATTTAAATAGCTGAAATCATTAAATTTATGATTTTTAAAATCCTATGACTGTGAAATTGACCAAAATGGACCATGAATTTGGTGGTGCCCTAGATATAGTGTATTCTTTTGGTTAGAAAAAGGAAGTACCAAATTATACCAGCCAAGGAGAATCAGCCTTCCTTTAGGAAAATAATTAAAAAGTACAAATGCAAAATAAGATTAAAATAGGTTATTTAAATCAAGGTTTTCTGCTTGCTGATTTAAATAATTATTTAAATAACTGATTTAAATCAGTCCACCCTGGGTTAAATGTACTAGGAATGTTTCTATACTACTGTATTAGATAGGTGATTTTTGTGGGGTGGGAGAAGAGGTGGTATGATTGGGAAAGGGAGAAGTAAGGCAGAGAACTCTAATCTCATTATCAAATCAGCCCAAATTAAATCATTTCAGGATAAAACAGGGGTGTGGTATTCAAAGAGAACATTTATGAGGCTGTCCAAGTTTAGCATAAGAAAACAGGCAGACTGTGGGAGCCTCATGGGAATAAGACGCATCTGTTGTTGAAGGTAGCCTAGCAAAATTCTACTGGCTCTCATGCCTGGGGCGAGTAATTTTTTTTGACAGCCAAGTACAATATTAGTTTTTTCACCATCATCAAGCTAAGGTTGGGTAAAAAGATTGTGCCTAGACTAAAATGTTCATGATGATTTTGCAAATTTGGTTTTATGGGAACAGAAACCATTTTTTCTTTTTTTTGGCTGAAAAACAAAAAAGGCTAACATCAAATGAACAAAACCTCACCTTTGTTTCAAACTGCATATTGCAGTGCTACTATTTTATATCCAATCAATACACAATTCAGAAAGATTGCTTTTAAAATTCAAAACTATTTACATATCCCTGCACAGCTAAGGATTTATTGGAAAACTGAAGAAGTCTCAAATATTTCTTTTTTTGTTTGAATCCTCCATTGGGGAAGGTAGTGCCTTCTAATTGTGTGCTGTGCTGTGAGGCAACATAAATAATTTAAAATAAAGTGTGCCCTCTTTCCCTTTTATATATTACATATAAAAACGGAGTGCAGGACAAAGGTAAACTTTTAAGATTGACTCTGTTCTCCCCCATATGTTCACAGGGGCAATAAAAATGAGTAGTAAAATGACTTTGTAACTCCCAAGACTTCCACTTGTGAAATTAAATCCAACTTTGCAAAAACCTGGCTTTATTAGATTCCAGTGAGAAGTGTCAGATCCATAAGTGGAAACTATGAATCCTACATTTTCATTTTAATACAGTCGAAAGGGGTATTTCTAAATGAAATGTTTGAGTAAGCTTTTTATTTTCCTGTTTTATGTGGAAATTACTGAACATCTCCATGCAAAACAGCACAGAGAAATTACTCCTGGCTAGAGCAGTCTTCAGCCCCAATCCGCCAATAAGATCAACACTGATGCAATGGTCTGTCTGCATGAAGCTCATTGTAGTATTGGGACTTAAGTGCTTACAGGTGAGGAGACAGATTGTCCCCAAAATCAGTACAGTCCATTCACTAACCCATGAGTAAAAACCAGTAAGTACCTACACTTCCCCTCTGCACCAGGTCACAGATAATTTCAGCTGGATTAAATCCATAGATATTAAAATATTTGAAAAGCTTTACAGGTGACTGCCAAAGAGGGGAAAAAGAGTCCATTCTGCATCCTTCTAATGTGTGAAAAAAGTCTGAAAAAGGGTATGGGTTAACATTTTATGTTTTTTTGCCTTTAAAAAAAATGAATCAGGTCTTATTTTCCTTGTTTTTGCTGGAGGACTTTGAGAACCAGAAAACTGGGGAGCAGTTTGTCAAGATTCTGAGTTAAATTTAACGCTTGTTAACTAAAAAATACAAATCCCTAAAGTTTTGAACTGCAAATCTCTTCCCCCCACTAAATTGCTCAGATTTTGATTTCTTGTGATGCTTTCTTTTCACTAGTTCTCTAGTCACCCATAGACTTCTCCAGCAAAAACAAGATATGCAAGTTATCCTGCGTAAAAACAAGTGGAAGTTAAAAATAAATATCCAGACCTCTTTTATACACCAAACAAACAAGTGCATATTTTAGCCTTTGTAGGTCCCCTTAGGCCTATATATATAGGGGACCTACAAAGGCTTAGAAAATGTACTTGTTTGTTCATGACGTATAAAGAAGGTCTGGATATTTATTTTTAACTTACACTTGTTTTTACAGATATATTCCAAGCAGATGTGTGTTATAGGAGCCAAACCTGCAAACTGCTCTATGCATAAAGATCCAGATGCTGCACCCACATGGAATGCCCAGACTTCTGAGTGGGTGAACCTGTGTGTCCATGCAGAGTTTCACTGAACAATTTGCAGGATCAGGGCATAAATAAGGCTTTGGCTACACTTGCACTTCAAAGCGCTGCCGCAGCAGCGCTTTGAAGCGCTAAGTGTAGTCAAAGCGCCAGCGCTGGGAGAGAGCTCTCCCAGCGCTGTCCGTACTCCACCTCCCTGTGGGGAATAACGTACAGCGCTGGGAGCTGTGCTCCCAGCGCTGGGGCTTTGACCACACTGGCGCTTTGCAGCGCTGCAATTTGCAGCGCTGGAGAGGGTGTGTTTTCACACCTTGCTGCAGCGCTGCAAATTTGCAAGTGTAGCCAAGGCCTTAGTATCCAATCCTACTACTAATAGTTACTGTTGGGTTTAATGCAAAGTTAGGCCAATGCTGAGTGCTTTTGAAAATCCCACCCATAGTATTTAACAAGTTATCAGTGGATGCTAATGTAATCAGTGGGCTGAGACCACTGTTGGGAGTCAGGAACTCCTGAGTTTTGATTCTGGCTTCACCTAACTAAGGCCATGTCTATACTACAAAATTATATTGACCTAACTTAAGTTAGCATATAGACACCACAGTTATTAAATCACTTGTGTGTCTGCACACTTGGCTCGGTGTGTCAGAGTCCTTACCAGGATCACTTGTATCAATTGTATTGTCTGTGTGGGGTGGCTCCTGAAAGCTAGTAATAGTCCACATAAGCAACAGCGTCTACTACATTGACATTGCATCAACTTAATTACATCAACTATGACTTGATGCCATTCAGGCAGGTAGTGTTACTACATCGGTGTAGAGAGGCACTTACATTGGCAGGAGCCAAATTTAAGTGAAGACACTTTCACTGCGTTGACACAAGGCAACTTAGGTCAACCTAACCCTGTAGTGTAGGCCAGACCTCACTCTGTGATCTCTGCCCAGACATTTAACCAGTGTGCTGATCCACCTTGGGAGATGAAAGCACCATGCATCATCAGGCCTCCCCTTCCTTGATGTTCCTCCTATTTGAACAGGAAATAGTTTAATACCTTGTAGGTATTTTAAGGATTAACTGGTAATTTGTACAGGACTTTGAAGATTTATACTGCTGTAGCAAGTCTAAACAGTACAATCTTATTACTATACTACAGGCCCTTCTCTACCCCTATTCTCTCCCCACACACCTGACTCATTATATAGAGCATTATTAGGCCCCATTCCTGCAAGGTGATCCCTTATGCCCATGCATGAACCCCTGGGAACAGAGCCTTAGTTATAAAGCTCTTTGGGGTACAGACTTTGTCTCTATTAGTTCTGTGAATCTGCGCACTTCTGGAAGCTTCAACAATAAAATAATGATGAGGGTATACACAAATAGCAAAAATAAGGACATAAGGATTCAAGCTCAGGTTAACTTTTAAATTTACAGAAAAAAAAAAGTGTTCCTAATTTTCAGGTTTTAGTCAAAAACGGTACCATTATTGCCCTTTAATAACATCGAGGTAAGGTTTGTAACATGCTTTGACGATTTAGAGTGATATGCAACTGCCAAGTATTTCTATTTCTATTATTTTGGAAGGTGTCAGAAGAGGTGTTCAAAAGCCTGTTTCTACCATTCCACAAACTGTTTTAATATAGTGCTCATGACACTTGAAGAGCAAGGCTGGCTATACCAAAGAAAGAAGACAATGCTATGCAAGCTGTCTCATTAAGTTCTGTCCATCCATACTGACAGACACTACTTCCAGTCATCCATGCCCCAGGACTCCCCTGAACAATGACTACAAACTGTGAACTTGATCCGCAGCTTGTTCAACTCCCACTGAAATCAATAAATATGAAGAGTGATCAGCAAGTTATAAGACTGGATCCTGCATGATGCAATTTTGCAATATGAACATGAAACTAAGTTAAGACCCAAATACTATAAGTGAAGATCTTAAACAAAATTTGAATTCAGTTCTTTTGAGAGAAACGCTAAGATGGTACTTCATCGCTACTCTTAACCATGGCACATTAATTAGACTAAAAACTGGCTAACTCACAGGTCTGAAAATGTAATTGTAAATGGGGACTATCATCATCATCAAGTGGGTGCATTTCTAGAGGGATCCCACAGGGATCAGTTCTTGGCCCTAGAGTATAACATTTTTATCAATGACATGGAAGAAACCATAAAATACTCACTGATTAAGTTTACAGATGACAAAGATTGGGGGAGTTATAAATACTCAAGGGTACAGGCCTCATACAGAGCAATCTGGATTGCTTCATAAACTGGGTACTAGCAAACAATATGTGTTTCAGTACAACAAAATGTGAAGTCATACAAAAACAAAAAATGTAGGTCATACTAACAGGATGGAGGATTCTATCCTGAGAAACAATGACTTTGAAAAAAAGAGGTTGAGGGTGGATCATGATGCATAATTAGCTGAATGAGCTCACACACACACACAAAAAAAGACTAATGTGATGGATAGATGTATAAATGGGAATATCAAGTAGGGCAAGGGAGATTATTTTACTTCTGTATTTGGCACTTGGGTGATCACTGTTGGATTATCGTATCCACTTTGGGCATCTATAATTAAAGAAGGATGTTAATAAAGTGGAGAGGATTCAGAAGATCCATGAACTTTTTTTAAAGGATTGTAAAACATGCCTTCTAGTGAAAGGCTCAAGGAGCTCAAGGCGTTCAATTTATCAAAGAAAAGATTAAGGGGTGATTTAAATTAGGTCATAGTCTATAATGGGTAGGCAACCTATGGCACATGTACCGAAGGCAGCACGCGAGCTGATTTTCAGTGGCACTCAGGTCCGGGGGCCTCTGCATTTTAATTTAATTTTAAATGAAGCTTCTTAAATATTTAAAAAACCTTATTTACTTTACATACAAACAATAGTTTAGTTATATATTATAGACTTATAGAAAGAGACCTTCTAAAAACGTTAAACTGTATTACTGGGACGCGAAACCTTAAATCAGAGTGAATAAATGAAGACTCGGCACAGCACTTCTGAAAGGTTGCCAACCGCTGGTCTACAGGTATCTACCCGGGGAACGGAAGTTTGGTAATATACCCTTCAATCTAATAGACAAAGGTATTACAAGGTCCAATGGCTAGAAGTTGAAACTAGACAAATTCAGACTAGAAGACAGACATTTTTAAACAGTGAAGGTAATTAACTATTGGAATGATTTATCAAGGGTTATGGTGGAGTCTCCATCATTTGCAATTTTTATATCAAAACTTGGATTTTTTTTTTTTTTATTTTTTTTTAAAGATATGCTCTCATTCAAACAGGAATTAATTCAGAGAAGTCCTGTGGTCTGTGTTGTACAGGAGGATCACAGTGTTCCCTTCTGGCCAGATCATCTATGAATCTACTTTAAAATTTTTTTGCCGTATTAGATTTTGTAAAATTCTTGTAAACAAAACAAATGTTTGGTCTAAACTGACTGTGATTTTAACTCCTCTTCATCACGGTGCGTTTAAAAGAAGATTTAGATTGCACTTCATAGCTTTTGTCATGAAATTCATGTTTCTGAATAACTCCAACATGCTCCCTGCGTACTGCTGCTATTATTTTTAAAATAAGGGCTATTTATTTCTGGTTGCAAATCCATTTACATCCCAGCTGCTTATGCTTTAAATGAAAAATAGAGAAAGGTAAACTGCTCTATCATTGGTATGACTAATTGTCCTCCCAGAAAGATTAAAGTGCTCAGAGGTAAAGCATAGGTACCTACCAGTTAGTGTTCACTACTGCAGGTGTTCTAACCCCTTTCAGAGGCCCAGCACCTTTTCAAAGTATGTGGTTTATTGATGCTGCTTTGGATCTCTATTACTGTGCATCCTGATCTGGGGAAGAGTTGAAAATCAGAATGCACAACTGGGTATCTATATGTCCCAGAAAACAAAGTAAAAATGACATCACAAAGTTTGCATGAAAACACTGCTGCATGTTCCATCTTTTCAAACTCAAACTCATTTTACATTTTAAGATGATTAAGGAAAGCTAGAACTAGAACTGTCTGATCTGAGCCCATAACAACAATTAGTTAAATAAAAGACCCACACGGGTAAAGACTGGCATATTAAAACCAACACATACTGGGTCCCTCAAATTTATGAAAATGTAAAGTTCATTATGCTGCTTTTCATCTGACTTGTCCAATTTTCCTCCACCATTTGTGAAAAACAAAAACATACACAAGATCCTCTCTGCACAGCTGCCAAACTCTCATATTTGGAGGTGGGAGGGAGGGAGAAGTGGGGAAAGAAGAAAATCTCCCCAGTTCTTCAGCAATTTTACAGCAGTTTAAAAACAAAACAAAACCTAACATTACTTCACGATGAAGGATTTTGCAGCGTGTTCCCAAGAGATTTAAAAATCTCATTTGACTGGGACAGAGATCGTCACGTTTGTACGTTTCAAAACTGTAATTAGTTTTTAGGTACTGCTCCCCTCCCACCCCCAACACATAGCCTCCAAATCTCCCAAAAAAGCTGCCCCCAACAGTATTTAGGGCCTCCTCTAAATCACCATAGGGAGAACGCACAACATAGGTCTCATCGGCTGCAGACAAACAATAGGGAGGCGAAGGGTGGGGAGAAGCACACACTCAACCCCTCCCACCGCAAAAATCTTAAAAGTATCCAAACATCTCCATGAAGACACCCCCTCTTTCCTGTCTTTGGCAGTTTTGAAATAAACCATTAGGGGAGTTTTCTCCTTGCTTCTGGCTAAACCTTGGGGAGACGTCTCTTTCTTGTAAGATTTCCCCACACTAATCCAGGGTGTAAGGAGTTTGTTGATCCCAAACACCCTTCTCCCATATTATAAGTGATTGAGAACTGAAGGGGGGAATCCCTCACAAATTTCAGTTACAGAAGCCATGGCTGGAGATGTGTGAATGTGTATGTCAGAGAGAAATACCTCCCAGCTTCCACTAGAGAGATTTCACTCAGTCTGTCTTTCTTTCACACTCTCCGATCAGCCCTGCACCCCACAGCTGAGAAAGCAACGAATGCTAAAATCCCTACCTTGAAGTGCTGCTCTCTGCCTCTCTCCCACTCAGCCTGTTTCAGTACCTCCTCCTCTTACTGCCTCGTCGCCATCTTGCATTTAAAAAACTACTGCACTTTTTTTGGGGAGGGGTGGGTAACTGAACTGTGAACTTTGAACTCACACAGCACTTTAAACCCACCCACCCTAAACACACAGACCCTGATTTTATCCCTTAATTAAAACTGCATTTCCCCCTGGACTCTGTATCTATGCTATGATCTGTGTGGGAAAGGAGTGTAGCAATAGGCAGTGTCTCTCTCTCTCTCTCACTCACCCAATAATACAAGCATGCAGAGATCAGAAGCAGCAGGGAGGGGAGGAGCTGCTCCAGCAGTGATACAATCTCCTCTCCCCTGCGTGTGAAGCTGGGGAGTGGTAGCTGCCACCATTTATAAAGCTGGCACAACAGACGGCTGCCCTGTGATTGGTCCCAGTAAGGTTCCATTCCAGCCATAGGGATCAGGGCAAGAGATTGGACAAGGAGACTAGTGCTCACGTGGACGACTTCCACAGCAGCTCTCTAACCAACGGAGCCGCTAAGGTAAGACCCAAGAGTCCCAAGGCTGGCTCTCTCTCTCGGGGGTGGGTGGGTGTGACTAAATAAGCAGATTACTACAACTTTTTCTCTAATTTCCTTTTCACTGTTTGTAAGTGTCTGAAATGAATAAATGCAATCAAGCCAATTAGATAGTTTCATTTTCCAGTTTACACATTAGCAGGGTGCTGCAATGTCTGGGTTTCAAACATTTTTTTCTTTCTGTGCTGGAAACACTGAAAAGAGTGGGCACTGCTCTTAAAGGTGACCTCCAAGGAGGAAAAAGAATGGATTGGTGCTGTTTTTCTTTCTTTACCAGTGGAGCTGGAGCAACTATAGTGAATGTGACTTACTACTTTCCATTGTAAGACTGTTTTCAGTTACTTATAACATTACCACATTTCAGCTGGTTGGGCAGAAATGTCACATGCCGGGCATCTGCCTCAGATTGACTTTTTTTTTTGTTAACATTTCAGAAAAACTGGTTCAATCTTTCTCAGAATGAGGTGAGTGGTAATTTTCTTTTTCACCTTCTTTCTTAATTCATCACAAATGGGTAATGCCTGTCAACTGTGGAATTCAGAGGTGGTCCAGTATTGTTGCTAGAGGCTCCAGAACTCAGCAGAGAGTGTCTCTCTGAACAGGTACTGAGTGTGATCTTGTCCATGAATGGCTTTAGATTCGTTACTTGCAATCTAAGCCTTGCTGTCTTTTAACAGCCATTTAAGACTTTGGGTGCAGTGGGTAGAAAAAAAGGCAGTCTTGCACAGGAATTGTAAGCTCTGACACTCATTTTGTCTAGTCATATTGAGGATTGTGTTAGTTTGGGAAGAAAATGCATCAAGATTTCCTTGGAGATCCAGCTCCAGATTTTTTTTGTTTTGTTTGGGGATTAGTCCCTTCTTGAATACCATTGATGTTGAGAGAGACCAATAGATTGCGATGCTGGTTTTGACAGTGAGGGATGAGGTCTCTTTATATTCTCCACTACTAACTTCTGATGTTTCCCCAAACATACTCAGACCTGTGCATTTGGATGCACAGAATATCTGGTTATTCTGACTGGTTGCTACTGATTTGTTTAAGACAGTTTTCTTGTAGACTCTGAGGTAGGAGCCATCCCCCACCGCCCATTACATCCAAGTTTTACCACAGTATGAACCTGAGGCCTGTCATATTCAAAGCAAGGATATATCCCTAAATGGTAAGCCACTTGCTTACCACCAAGTAGGTTTTCCTTACTAAGGCCATGTTTACCCTACAATCTTTGGTTGTCAGTTATGTCAGCAGACGGCTGCCAAAATTTTTATAAACACTTTTATACAGGGGCGGCTCCAGGCACCAGTGCTCCAAGCACGTGGCTGGGGCAGCAAGCCATGAGGGGCGCTCTGCCGGTCGCCGGGAGGGTGGCAGGCAGGTTGCCTTCGGCGGCATGCCTGCAGAGGGTCTGCTGGTCCCACCGACCTCCCGCAGGCGCACCACTGAAACTGCAGGACTGGGGCCCTCCCGCAGGCAAGCCGCCAAAAGGCAGCCTGCCTGCCGTGCTTGGGGTGGCAAAATACCTAGAGCCACCCCTGCTTTTATAAGTGCTTTCTTCAGCACTGCAAGTACTCACCAGGAATGCTTGGGTCAATACAAAGTCGATGCACCATGGGTAGTTATCCCAGTATGCCATGCACTGCTGCATAGTACCTTTTGGGATAGAAATGACTTGCCCAGGAACGTCAGAGTAAGGGGTCAAGTTCCCAGAATGCAACTTTCTCCATCCCATAATACCACCCATATATCAATTATTGTGCCTTTAAAAAAAATGCACAAAATCCACACAGCACTTTTTGGTCTCTGCCATCTCTGACAGAAGTGAGGAGCCAACAGAGACTTGCACTATCATCATAAATGTTGCAAATACAGGATGCACAATTCTCTTATATTTACAGGCTTGCAGGAAGTACAGCAACAACAGGGGCATGCCAATTTCTTCTAGGACAGCTTGCTAAGGGACAAAGTGAAAACAATACAATGCTGTTGGTGGCGTTCATGGAGCACTTGCAGATGGTGGTGCACCACTTGTGGGTTTGAGAAATGAGCACTGCATTATGTTGTGATCCCATCAGTCATGTTTGGGATGACGGGAACTTTCTAACGTGGAAGGCCATATTCCTGGATCTGTGTTCTGAGCTTGCACCAGCCCTCCAGTGCAAGGACACCAGAATAAGAGCAGCATTGACAGAGGAGTGGTGATCACATGCTGGAAACTTGCAACGCCGGACTGTTATTTGTTAGTGGGAAATCATTTTACAGTTTGAAAATCCAGTGGGTCCATTGTCATGCAAATATGTATGGCCATTAATCTTCTCCTCCTACACAGGACAGGTGGTGTGCAAGGACATAGTGGATGGATTGTAGCAATGGGGTTCCCAAACTGTGGTAGGGGGACTGACAGCACCCATATACCTACTTTGGCATCAGCCCACTTTGCCACAGAGCACATCTACAGAAAGGGCTACTTTTCCATGGTTATGCAAGGGTTGGTGGATTGGGGACAATTCACTGATATCAATGTGGACTAGTCAGGGAAGATGGATGAAACTCCTATGTTTAAGAAAAGATGGTTACTCACCTTTGTAACTGTTCTTCGAGATGTGTTGCTCATATCCATTCCAATTAGGTGAGCGTGCGCCACGTGCACGATTGTTGGAAGATTTTTACCCTAGCAACACGTGGTGGGTTTGCTGAGGCGCCCCGTGGAGTGGCTGTGCTCCTGTCGACCCAATGCCCCCTCAGTTCCTTCTTGCCGGCTACTCTGACAGAGGGGAAGGATGGCGGGTTTGGAATGGATATGAGCAACACATCTTGAAGAACAACAGTTACAAAAAGGTGAGTAACCATCTTTTCTTCGAGTGATTGCTCATATCGATTCTAATTAGGTGACTTCCAAGTCTTACTTAGGCAGTGGGGTCAGAGAGAGATGTCGCAGAGTGCAGGACCACTGAACCAAATGCAGCATCACCCCTGGACCTGGACTGCTGCACTATCGCAGTGTGAAATGCGAAGGTATGGACTGAAGACCAAGTTGCTGCCCTACAGATCTCTTGTATGGGCACATGAGCCAGGAAGGCGGAGGACGAAGCTTGAGCCCAAGTTGAGTGGGCAGTAAGGTGCGTAGCCGGGGTGCCAGCCAAGTCATAGCATGCCCGGATGCATGATGTAATCCAGGACGAGATACGCTGCGTGGAGACTGGGAGGTCCTTCATCTGGTCTGCCAGTGCCACAAACAGCTGGGTCATCTTTCTGAAAGGTTTTGTTTGCTCTATGTAAAAGGCGAGGGCCCTGCAAATGTCTAGTGAGTGCAGCTGTTCCTGTCAAGAAACCTATCCGAAGCCACATAAGACCGGAAGGAAGATGTCTTGATTGACATGGAAGGCAGACACCACCTTAGGAAGGAAGGTGGGGTGTGGTCACAGCTTATGTCCTTATGAAACACCATATATGGTGGGTCCGAAGTGAAGGCTCAAAGCTCCGACACACGTCTTGCCAAGGTAATAGCGACAAGGAAAGCGGTTTTCCAGGAAAGGTACAAAAGCGAGCGAGTGGCCATTGGCTCAAACGGCATACCTGTGAGCCTGGATAGGACCAGATTGAGGTCCCACATAGGGGCCAGATGCCGAATGTGCGGGTACAACGTTCTAATCCTTTGAGGAACCTGCTGACCATAGGATTGTAGAAGACCAAGCGCCCATTTTTGCCCATGTGGATGGCTGAAATCGCTGCTAGGTGTACTCTGATGGATGAAACTGCTAGGCCCTGCTGTTTGAAGGACAAGAGATAGTCTAAGATGGTAGGTACTGACGCCTCCAGAGGGGCAGTATTGCTCAGAGCACACCAGCAGAAGTGCTTCCATTTGGCCAGATACATGGTCCTAGTAGAGGGCTTTCTGCTACCCAAGAGAACGTGATGCATCGAGCGGGAGCAACAGAGCTCAGATTGAGTTAGCCATGCAGCATCCATACTGTGAGATGGAGGGATTGTAGGTCCAGATGACACAGTCAGCTGTGCTCCTGGGTGATCAGGTCTGGCCACAGCGGAAGAGGAATTGGTGCGGTCAGTGACAGGTTGAGGAGTGTGGTGTACCAATGCTGCCTGGGCCATGCTGGGGCAATCAGTATTAAGCAGGCCTTGTCCCTTCGCAATTTGAGAAGGACCTTGTGGACTAATGGGAATGGAGAAAAGGTGTAAAACAGATGGTCCTTCCATGGTATCAGGAAGGCGTCCGACAGGGAGCCCTGGGAGCGCCCCTAGAGAGAACATCTGACACTTCCGATTCTCATGAGAGGTGAAGAGATTGACGTGGGGAAATCCCCACCTCTGGAAAACAGAACGGATAACCGACCACTCATGAGCCAGGAAGGATCTGCTGAGGTGATCTGCCAAGGTGTTCTGGACTCCTGGGAGAAACAAATGCCACCAGGTGGATTGAGTGGGCTATGCAGAACTCCCACAATTTGATGGCCTTCCGACAGAGGGGCGGGGGTGACGATCACGCTCTCCCTTGCTTGTTGATGTAAAGCATGGCCGTTGTGTTGTTCATGAGGACCATGACACAACAGCCTGAAGGTGCTCACGGAAAAACTGACATGCCAGGCAAACCACTCAGTTCTCATACATTGATGTGTAGGGTTCTCTCTTGAGAGGACCAAGGCCTTGTATACAAAGGTTCTTGAGGTGAGCACCCCAGCCCAGAGATGATGCGTCCGTGGTCAGGACCAGGGAGGGCTGTGGTGCATGGAATGGCACTCCCCCACATACTAAGTTGGGGTTCAGCCACCAAGCCAGGGACGATAGTGCTCACGGTACTGCCGGAGGCCTTGTGTCCAAGTCGTGCCGGCCTGGATGGTAGACTGATGCGAGCCAGGCATGGAGAGGACGGAGGCGTAGTCGGGCATGTTTGGTCACTAAGGTGCATGATGCCATGTGGCCCAGAAGACCAAGACACGTGCGAGCTGTGGAGGTCGGGAAGTTCTGGAGGCTGAGGATAATGGTTGCCATGGCCTGGAAGCGGGCTTCTGGAAGGCACGCACAGGCAAGATTTGAATCCAGGACAGCTCTGATGAAGTCTATTCTTTGGGTCGGCTGCAAAGTGGACTTTTCAGCATTGAGCAGCAGGCCCAGGTGTCTGAACAGGCTCATGGTGAACCAAACATGAGATTGTACCTGGAGCTCGGTGCGACCCCGAATGAGCCAGTCGTCGGAAACACCTGGATCCAATGTCGAGGGAGGGAGGCAGCTACGACGGCCATGCACTTCGTAAAGACCCTTGGTGCCGTGGACAGGCCGAAGGGAAGTACAGTAAATTGGAAGTGTTGCTGGTTGACCACAAAGCAGAGAAAACGCCTGTGTGGTGGGTAAATTGCTATATGGAAGTATGCGTCCTTCATGTCAAGGGCGGTGTACCAGTCTCCAGGGAAGGAATAATGGTCCCCAGGGAAACCATACAGAACTTCATCTTTACCATGAATTTGTTGAGTCCACGGAGGTCCAAAATGGGCTGTAGTCCCGCCCTTTGCCTTGGGGATTAGGAAGTAATGGGAGTAAAACCCTCTGCCTCTTAGTTCTCATGGAACCTCTTCTATCGTGCCAAGAGTGACTGTACCTCCTGCAGAAGGAGTTGCTCATGAGAAGGGTCCCTGAAGAGGGACGGGGAGGGAGGGTGGGAAGGGGGAAACTAAACAAATTGCAGACGGTATCCACTGTCCTCCATGTGTAGGACCCAGCAGTCTGTAGTTATGCGGGACCACGCAGGGAGGAAATAGGAGAGGCGGTTGGAGAAAGGTGTAAAAAGCTAGGGAGTGGAGATCAGCTATGCCGCGCTCCACAGTTCCAACAACCGTCACGGGCAGTAAGAAGGAACTGAGGGGGCGCTGGGTCAGCAGGGGCATATATCCGGCGCCATAAGGGCGCCATTCCAAGGGGTGCCTCAGCCAACCCACTGATTGTTGCTAGGGTAAAATCTTCCGACAATCATGCACGCAGTGCGCGCACACCTAATTGGAATCGATATGAGCAAGCACTCGAAGAAGAACAAAGGGCTGTTCAGAAAGTTGAAAGCAGGACATTCTTTCCTGACTGGCAGATTACCATTGGTATTTCAATACCAACAGTAATTCTGGGGGAACTAGCCTACCACTTCCTCATGAAGTTGTACACTGGCTACCTCGACAGCATCAAGGGAAGAGTCAGCTACCAGCTTAGCACATGCAGAATGACCAGTGAATGTGTTCTTGGAAGACTAAAGCAACGTGGTCAACGTTTACTCACAAGATTGGATCTCTGTGAGAAAAACATCCCAGTGGTTATAGCTGCTTGTTGCATCCTGTGTAATATCAGTCATGCAAAGGGAGAAAGCTGCTGCTAGGGTGGCGGAGGAATGGCTTTGAGCAGCCAGACACAAGGGCCATTGCAAGAACCCGATGTGGAGCTATGCAGGTGACGAAGGCTTTGAAAGAGCACCTTTAACAGTCACCGCACTAGTGTTCTGTGCTGGACTGTTCTCTGGGCCTAAAGCTTTGGGTGCTGTTAGTAATTGAGCATTTATAAATATTAGACTGTTTTACTGAAGCTCTGAAGCTTGCTGTACATGGTCAGTTGCACATAACAAAGGAGAGCTCCTAGGTGCACTCAACAAGGTGGAAAAAAAAATCAGGAAAAAGGATTTAAAAAATATGAAGGGGACTTGGGGAAATGGCTTCCAGTCTCCGTGACCCCTGGGCAATGGAGTTTAAAATTGTGACCAGAGTGGTCACTGTCACAGGGAACAGGGGTATTGTGGGACTGCTGCTACAGGGTCAACACAGGTCATGCACTGTCTGCATTCGCACAGAGTTGACCTCAGTAGGTCAACTATAGCTCTATGTCATTAGGGAAGGTGGTTTTACTTTGTCACCATCATGGGGTGCTTACGCCGTCCAGAGAGAAACTTTAGCGCACAAGTAGGCTGATGCAAGGCTACTTACGTTGAGCCAACTTTAGAGTGTAGACCAGGCCTAAGTGTAGGAAATGGCAATAGTTGAGGCTTTGAAATTTCTGGGCGGGGGGTGTGTGTGTGTGTGTGTGTCTTCACTTTATGTGGCCTACGGGATCTTTGGAAAAAGAAATCCTTTTCTGAAAGCGTGAGGTCTTTCACTGGTACAGCTACTGCTGCACCAAACTTAGGTTTCCAAAACCTAGGAATTTTTGGGGGGTTTTATGTAATGCTTTTAATATTTGGTTTTATCCAGAAATCTCTGTTTAGACCTCAATGGAAGCATGCGCAGGAAACCTTGCGTCTAATAAAAAAAATTAAAAAAAAACCTTTGTTTTTCAGGCATTAAATTAAAATTGAGTTCCTTGCAAACCACTGGCTTCCTGCCCTAGGAGAGTCATGCAGGGTATTTTTTGGATGCTGTGTATATGATACTTCCTTTGGTTGTTTACAGAAGAGAGGTAGCATCTCAAGCTGGCTGCCACTCATTTGAGTGCTAGAGAATCTGCATGTTCCTGCTTGAGCTTCAAGCAGACGGGAGAGGGATGTCAAAGCCTCAGCAATGCTTATCTAACTCAAAACCTCATTCTAATAGAGAAAGGGTCAGCAGTTTGTGGCAGCAGCCCATAGCTCACCCTCTCCCTCTAAGGCTCCTGAAGAACCACCTACAGTTATTTTTTGACTTGATACTTGAAGGACTTTTCTGTTGCTGTGGTGGGAGGCTGAGGGAGCCCACACGGGATGTGCTGTACAAGAGGAACCAGATGGTTAGCGCCTCAATGACCTGGTGATTCCTCACATCAGGAAAGGGAGAGCAAAGCTAGAAATTGAAATTCACTACTGCATGAAAAGAAATAAAATTAAAGTTATAAAACAAAGTAGCTAGGAGAAACTGAACTACCAACTTGTTTCACTGTGGGAAGAAAAAATTCTAGTGGCCTGAGTTGAAGGGTGTGGGTTAGTCTTGGAGCCTGTAGTAACTCTGTACCACCTCTGAATTCCACTCAGGAGAGGAATTACCCATTTGCAATGAAGGAGGAAAGAAGCTGTGCAACAGAAATGGCTATTTTTGAAGCATAACATTATTCCAAAGCTTCACAGAACTTAAATTTGTCTTCCAACTTTTTGCTCCTCTTAAATTGGTTTTCACATCTCTGTTATTTGCACTTTTGGTATACTTATTGGAGACTTTAAAAAAAATTCTCACCTTAATAAACCAGACTTCATCAGTGAACCAGATATGCCAGTCCTGTCAACATCTGTGACAGTAGCTGCCTATGTAGGGAGTTAAGATAAGGCAAGGAGTGAAGAATAAAAGGAACTGGACACCACATACGTGCTCCTCCCCAGTCATGTCTGCCTATTGCCACAGTATTAATTGATGTATGACTGCTAAATTGTTTGAATGAAGTAGTTATTCTAAATTGTGAACGAATCACACGCTTATGTTTTCAGTCTCAAAGAACTGAGATTGTAACATCAAAATATCCCATGGTTAGAATACAGAAAAATCAACTAGATGATCCAACTTTTAATACAGTAACACAGCACCAAAAAATATCGATCTATATTCTGTAGGGTGAACCCCCGCCTCACAAAAAACAAAACAAAAAAAACCACACACCCCAACAACCCAACACATTAAGGCTGAATAGTTAACATCTGTGCTACATCAATTTGCAAGCAAATCTGTGACTGCCCCTTTCTGCTTGTGAATTACACAACTCCTTAGTTATATAATCAAATATTTTTTACAATTTTAAATACATTACTTTGTATTTTTTCATGTTTTTGTTGTCATAATTGTACTTAACTGACTTATGCAGCTCTTTGAGTGAACTCATGTGGGAGGGGACTGCTGGGCAGACTGATCTCAATAGACCAAAAGCCCTCCTGCTCTTCCAGTTTACTATTTATCATACTAAAGGTAGCATAAAAAACCCCCACAAGTAGATATAAGCAATTTAAAGACTTTACTTGATCTTGTCTCAATATATTTTAATATATTTATACATGGATATGCACTCTGATATTGAACTATGCACAGTTAACAAAAGAAGCATAAAATTAGAGTAAAAGATTAGAAAAGTAGAAATCAGTTTTAGATATTACGATCTTCAGTTTGCTTGAAGACTGCAATTTCTTTTTTCATTTCCTGAAAGAGAACAAAAAGCAACAAGCATGAGTGTAAACAGTTGGAAATCCTATTTTAGATCTTTATAAATCTTTTTTAAAAAAATGTTTACCACTAACCATTGCAAATATTTGACAGATTCAGCTAAAATGACTAAGGGAAAAAAAAAAAAGTTACTCACCAGTAACTGTTTTTCTCCAAATGTATTGCCTTTGCATATCTACACTGTAGAGTTATGTGCCCTGCCACATGAGAGAGACAGTCCTTTCTGGACACATTCACATTCACGATTCTAGAGTCAATGGCATAAAAAGCCACCTAACTGTCTTTTCCTCTCTAGCTTCAGATACATCCTTACATATCCAAAATAAAGGGAAAGATGGAGAATCAAGGATTGATCTGCAGAGGCAATACCTTCAGTGACCATGCAAGCAACCAGTTATAGGTAGGGGATAACCAGAGCTGAAGGAATTATTCTGTTCAGGTAGTATCATTATTCCCAGACATTCTGCCTCTTGACACAAGAATAAGACAGAGCTTCCCCCTTGCCTGTTCAACCACCATGTTTTCCCAAATAATACTAGGGCAATCTGCACTTCCTTTCCTTCTTTGGATTAGAGGAAAACATAAAAATCCCTGATAGCCCTAAACTCCAAAAGATTTGTGCATTCTGCATTCCTTGAGCCCAATGTTCTAAATGGAGTTCCCCTCTCATGCTTGAAACATATCACTATGGATGGATTCTGGGTTGAGAATGGCATCCATTTCAGGACATTGTTTAGATCCAAGGAAGCCACCTGCATTGTTGCACAATCAGAACAGAGGATCCTTTGTGATCAGCAGATGTGGAAGACCGGATCTGGATGACCGGTGCATGGAGGAAGAAATCTCTCTTAAGAGAAGATGTAGAAAGATCAGCAGAGCAACTGGAGCCATTCATAGATGAACAGCTCAAACACCCATGTATTTTGGCTCTAAAGACTAAATTTCAGACCACCTAAGAGTCTCAATGCTGGAATTGCCTGACGTGGACCTTTGATGCCTCCTGGCGATTTCTGCTCAAGTCTGGCTGAACATGAAGTCTCTTCATGAGAAAGAGTTTGAAAATCATGCTCTGTGTAGATGAGCCTTGAGAGGACCAGGTTAAGGTCCCATGGAAGGGGCGGTTGCTGCACCTGTAGGTACAAACTGTCTAGCCCTTTAAGGAAGCGTCCAACCATGGTATTAGCAAATACTGACTGCCCCACTGCACCCGGGCAGAAAGTGGAACTAGCAGCCAGATGCACCTTGATTGATGAGACTGCCAGCCGTGGATACTTTAATAGAACAGTATAAAAAGGGATTGAGGACTGCAGCGGAGTACCACCCTTCTGTGCGGACCAAAGAGAACCTTTTCCACTTGGCCAAATAAGTGGCACAAGTGGAGGGCTTTCTACTACCAAGGAAAACCTCCCTAACCAAATTGGAGCACTGGAGCTCTAACAAATTTAGTCATGGAGTTCCCACATGGTGAGGTGGAGAGACTCCAGGTTGTGGTGCTGAAGGTGGCCATGGTCCTGCGTGATGAGATCTGGAATCATGGGCAAGGTTATGGGCGTGTCCACCGAGAGGTCCACCAGCATGGAAAACCAGTGTTGGCGGGGCCATGCCGGGGCTATGAGAATCAGTGATGCCTTGTCCTGCCAGACCTTGAGGAGGACCTTATGGATGAGAGGAAATGGTGGGAATGTGTACAGCAGGCGACCTCTCCATGAGATGAGAATGGTGTCCGCAATCAAGCTGGGGCTGTGATTCAGGAAGGAGCAGAACTGCTGGCACTTCCTGTTGCTCCATGTCATGAACAGGTATTCTTGGGAAGATCCTCACCTCAGGAAAATATTGCTGACAACGTCTGGTTGGAGAGACCATTCGTGGCTGTGGAAGGATCCAATGAGGCAATCAGCCAGTTCGTTTTGAGTACCCAGCAAATACAACTCCAACTGTATCGAGTGTGCAATATAAAAGTCCCACAACCTGAGGGCTTCCTGGCACAGGGGAGAGGAGCAAGCACCACCCAGTTTGTGTATATAGAACATCGCTGTGGTGTTGTCTGTCAACACCGATACACATTTGCTCTGAAGATGGGCCTGAAATGCCTGGCAAGCTAGACGCACCGCACGCAGCTCCCCGACTTTGATGTGTAGCGATCATTCTGCTTGGGACCATAGGCCTGGAGTTCTGAGGTCGCCCAGGTACTCTCCCCACCCCAGTACCAATGCATCTGCGACAGCGACGGCTGAGGTTTGGAGAAGGGTACTCCCGCACAGACGGCCAGTGGATTGAGCCACTATCAGAGGGATCCGAGAAGACACTGACCAGACCGTCTAGATGGTCCTGGTTCGGCCTGTACACTTGGGCCAGCTATGCCTGAAGGGGATGTAGCCACAGCCTTGCATGCTGCACTACGCAAGTACATGCTGCCATATGTCCGAGCAATTTTAGGCAATTTCTGGCTGCTGTGGTGGGGAACCGGTGGAGACCTTGAACGATGGTGCTCGTGGCCAGAAAACGAGACTCTGGCAGGAACGCCCTTGGCCTGGGTCGAGTCCAAGAGGCCCCCGATGAATTCTAGTCTCTGAGTGGGAGCTAGAGTCGACTTCGCCACGTTGAGGATTAGACCGAGTTTGAGGAACGTTGGATGTACCAGGTTCACTTGGGCTCAGGACCAGCCCTTGATGAGCCAGTCATCTAGGTATGGGAAGACTTGCACCTGACGCTTTTGAAGAAAGGCCGCCACAACTGCCATGCACTTGGTGAACATCCAGGAGGCCGCCAATATGCTGAAGGGGAGGACTGTGCACTGAGTGTGTGTGCTGCTGACCACAAATCGCAGAAACTGTCTGTACGAAGGGATTATGGAGATGTGGATGTATGCGTCCTTCAAGTCAAGGGCAGCATACCAGCCCCCAGATTCAGAGAGGGAATGATGGAAGCCAGGGAGACCATGTGGAACTTCAATTTCTTCATGAATTTGTTGAGGTTTCGCAGTCTAAAATGGGCCTGAGCCCACCCTTGGCCTTGAGGATTAAGGAGTAACAGTAGTAGAATCCCCTGCCCCTGTACTTCAGAGGAATCTCCTCTACTGCCCCCAAGCTGTAGGAGTGTTTGCACCTCCTGCACTAGAAGTTGCTTGTGAGAAGGGTCCCTGAAGGGGGACGGGGAGGGTGGAAGGGAACAGAATTGGAGAGAATATCCCAATTCTACCATGCTGAGGTTATTTGAGCCCAGGCATGGTAGAAATGGGATAGATTGTTCAAAAAGGGACGGGGTAGGATCCGGGCATTGAATTGGTGTTCCATCCTCGGGCGCACATTCACAAGTTTGGCTTTGAGCTCAAAGGCTGCTTAGCTGAGCCCCAGCCTTGCCAGGAGGCACTCATCTCAGTCCTCCTCCACTTCTGCCCTGCTTTCTGCTGTAGTCATGTCTAGGACGGGCAGAGTATAAGTGTGGAGCGGCATGGGGCATAAATGTTTCTTTGAGGGGCCGGCCTATGCAGCCCCAAAGACTTGAGGATCACCCGCAAGTCCTTAAGGCTATGAAACCTTGAGTCTGTCTGTTCCCATTAAGAGGCCAGAGCGGTTGAAGGGCAGGTCCTGGATTGCGTTCTGGGCCTCATGCGGGAGCCCTGAGACCTGCAGCCAATAGCTGCGCCTTATAGCTATGGTTGTGGCCACGGTGTGGGTGGCCGAGTCTGCTGAGTCCAGGACAGCCTGAAGAAAGGTGCTGGTGACCCCTTTGCTCTCCTCCAAGATCACTCCAAACTCAGAGCAGGAGTCAGCTGGGAGCAATTCCTGGAATTTGGCCAGAGACCTCCAGGAGTTATAAGCATAGTAGCTCAGGACCACTTGCTGGTTTGCTATGCAAATCTAGAGCCCCTGGGTACAGTAGACTTTCTGACCGAAGAGGTCCAGCTTCTTAGCATCCTTGGATTTGGGCGTAGGCCCCGGTTGCCCCTGCCACTCTTTGTGGTTCACCCCCCTTCCCCTTGGGGGTATGTAAAGAGGTGCTCGTACTTCTTAGATGGCACAAAGTATTTGCGCTCCACCCCATTGGCGGGATAGGGGAGGGTGTGTGCCAAGGCATCTTGGTGGTATTCTGTATAATTTTGATGAGGGGCAGAGCCACTCTCGAGGGCCCTTCAGGGGACAAAATATCCACCATGAGATCCATGTCCTCAGAGACCTCCTCTGCCTGCAAGTTCAGGTTCTGGGCCACCCTCCTAAGCAGGCCTTGATGAGCCCTGGTGTCCATAGTCGGCAGGTGTGGTGGATGTGCCTGCTACCGCCTCATCCAGGGAGGACCACCTACTAAAACTTAACTATACTACTATACTTATCAGTAATTATAACTTTATTACTAACTATACTTTCAAACTATTTACAGGGAGAAAAACAGAGTCCACTAGGAATCGCCTGCTAATGCAAGAGAAGCTGCCCCAACAACTGTCACTGGTGGTAAGGAGGAACTGAAGAGGTGGCAGGTCAGAAGGGACCTATATACACATGACCATGAAAGCGCCACTCCAGGGGGCTCCACAGCCGACCCAACATATACTGCTAGGGAAAAACCTTCCGACGATCATGCTTGTGGCGCGCACACACCTATTTGGAATTGACATGAGCAATCACTCGAAGAGCAAGAGAAGCGCCCCTTTCTGCTCCATGTCTAAAAGTAGATGAATCCTTCATGAACACAAACCTAAGCACCACACAAAAAAACACTTGCAAAATAATAAAGATTAATCCTCCAAAGGGACAAGTTGGATTTTGTGCCTGCACTGGCAGGCTAAAAGAGGAAATAACAGAGTGGGGCCCTTTTTGTATAGTTTTTGTTCCAAAATGCTGGCTCTGAAGAGTACATATGTGGTTTAATCTTTTGAAAAAAGTTGTGTGGGTGAGACTGTCTCCATGTTCAGTCAATTTTTTTGTCTGCTGAATCTGCCAACAACTGTGCCAAATATGATGGTGGTTTTGTGATATGGATACATGTCCATTAGACTGAGATCAATAATTTATTTCAGACAGGCTACTAAGATGTGGAGAGATTAGTGAAAATGGAACGAGATAATCTTTACATCAGGAATACTCAAATATTAGTTTTAAAAGTAGAATGCAGTTGATTATACAACATTTAAAAAAAGAGTGGTTTAATATTTAAATATCTTTACCTGTATTAATTTGGTCTTGTCATAGTCTTTGCGATGTCGATAAATACATTGACTGAGTATTGCATAAAGTTTTTCCAACTGAAATATATTGTAGTCTCTACTTTTTTCGGTGACTATCTTTAACAGTTTCTAGGAGGGAAATGTATATATTTAAAATTGTGTTAAAAATCTGCATAGGCTTTTGACAATCTGAACATATATAATAAAGATAAGACATTTCAATGGCAAAATAACGGGGGACTTTTGTATCATTAACAAAAAAGTAATACACAAGAGAATAGTTTTCAGAAAGAACTGAGATATGCCTGTTAGTGTTAAGCAAAAATAAATAGTTTAATACCTCAGAGAAAAAGGAAGCCTGAAAATTCTGAGCCAGACCAGCAACAGCACAACACTGTCATGTGAGGGATTACTGTTACAAGTTAACTCTTCTCCCAGAACAGCAGGAAGTGACTCGTAAGTGACTAAACCATTCCAGCAGTAGCTATATATTGCCTCACTTGACAAGAGGAATGGATGTTGCAATGCAGGGCCTTCAGGAGTGGGTGTTAGGCCATAAGATACCCGTAAGTCTCATTCACCTCAAGGAAATATAGCCAGATAACCCAGAGAGTCAGTGGGCTGGGAGCAGTTACAGCCCACAGACAAAAAGAACGAGGAGTACTTGTGGCACCTTGGAGACTAACAAATTTATTTGAGCATAAGCTTTTATGGGCTAAAACCCACTTCATCAGATGCATGCAGTGGAAAATACAGTAGGAAGATATATATACACAAAGAATATGAAAAAATGGGTGTTGCCATACTAACTATAATGAGAGTAATCAATTAAGGTGGGCTATTAGCAGGAGAAAAAAAAACCAACAAAAAACTTTTGTGATAATCAGGATGGCCCATTTCCAACAGTTGACAAGAAGGTGTGAGTAACAGTAGGGAAAAAATTAGCATAGGGAAATAGGTTTTACTTTGTGTAATGACCCATCCACTCCCAGTCTTTATTCAAGCCTAATTTAATGATGTCCAGTTTGCAAATGAATTCCAATTCTGCAGTTTCTTGTTGGAGTCTTTTTTTGAAGTTTTTTTTGTTGGAGTATTGCAACCTTGAGGTTTGCAGCTGAGTGACCAGGAAGGTTGAAGTGTTCTTCAACTGGTTTTTGGATGTTATAATTCTTGATGTCCGATTTGCGTCCATTTATTCCTTTGCGTAGAGACTGTCCGGTTTGGCCAATGTACATGGCAGAGGGGCATTGCTGACACATGATGGCATATATCACATTAGTTGATGTGCAGGTGAACGAGCCTCTGATAGCGTGGCTGATGTGATTAGGTCATATGATGGTGTCCCTTGAATAGATACGTGGACAGAATTGGCAACGGGCTTTGTTGCAAGGATAGGTTCCTGGGTTAGTGTTTTTGTTGTGTGGTTGCTGGTGAGTATTTGCTTCAGGTTGTGGGGCTGTCTGTAAGCGAGGACTGGCCTGTCTCCCAAGATCTGAGAGAGTGAGGGATCGTCCTTTAGTATAGGTTGTAGATCCCTGATGATGCACTGGAGAGGTTTTAGTTGGGGGCTGAAGGTGACGGCTAGTGGCGTTCTGTTACTTTCTTTGTTGGGCCTGTCCTGTAGTAGGTGACTTCTGGGTACTCCTCTGGCTCTGTCAATCTGTTTCTTCACTTCAGCAGGTGGGTATTGTAGTTGTAAGAATGCTTGATAGAGATCTTGTAGGCGTTTGTCTCTGTCTGAGGGGTTGGAGCAAATGCGGTTGTATCTTAGAGCTTAGCTGTAGACAATGGATCGTGTGGTGTGGTCTGGTCTGGATGAAAGCTGGAGGCATGTAGGTAAGTATAGCCATAGACACTTTTCCAGGGGAAAGGAGCTGAGACGCTTCAACTTGCCCCATTTGGTCTGCTCTACTATGGTACAGGAGATGACAGAACAAACAGAAGCAGCTCAGTTAGGAGGTCCCATTCAGGGCTGAAGAGCCCCAGAAATTTTGGTCCCTCTAAGAGGAACAGAAGGAGGAAAGAATCTTCTCACTGCTGCATCACCCCCAAAAAAGCTTTAGAAGCTGAGATGGCAGTGGTAAGGCAGGAGTGATGAACTACAACTAAATTTCTATGGCAGAATTCCCACATACAAATGGTTATAGTTCCTGAAGCACCTATGAATGTGTGCACCTTATTAGGTCCTTAAGGTTCTAGGCCTACTATGGAAAAAAGAAACGTTCTTTCTTGGAGAGATTCACTGAATGTTTCAGATTATTCAATACAAATAAATTTGAATGGATTTAGTCTGCCTCATTAAAAAAAAAAAGTTATTTTGCCTCTACAAATTAGGTCTAAGCCTCAGGATACAGGAAAAATTGTAGTAGGGTAAAAGTAAAAAGAGGAAGTTACACCACAATGTGAGTAACAATGGTTCTTCAAGATGTGTTCTCCTACGGGTGCTCCACTGTAGGTGCATCTGTGCCTTGGCACCTCTAATCGGAGATTTTAAGATAGCAGTGTCCGTTCAGCCTGCACATGCACTGTCCCTCCCTCAAGGCTATCTAGCACTGCGCAGACAACCCCCCCTCAGTTCCTTCTCTACTGCAGAACCCCATATTTATTCCTGGGGGAATCCTGCGCCACTGTGCAATGCAGTATTTGCACAGAATTCCATGTTTTTCCTGCAGAATTGGATCCGCAGAGCTTCTGGCTGCCATTAGGGACCACTGAACTTTGCAGAGCCCAGCTTGCAGTGAGCAGAGCACCCAGCTCAGCGGGGATGAAGGCTCTGCAAGCTCTGACTGCCTTGCTTGATCTTCATTTTCCAGGGGATGGGAGAGGATCCAGGAGAACCAGCTCTGGCAAAGGGCGAAGAAAGGCATGGCTACACCACATCACGTCCCCAGAGGGGACAGTAAGGAAGCTGTGGGGGAGTAAAAGCTCTGGGAGCGAGGGAAGAGGTGCAGGTGTCTGGGCTTTGGGGCCAAGGGGTGCCCCATAGCTGGGCTCTGGGGGAACGCGAATACAGGCGTCTGGGCTCTGCGGGTCCATGCATCCCTTCCAGCATCCCTCAACTGGAACTGGGTTGTCATAGGGGTTTAACTCTTTACTCCTGGGGGAATCTTTTTTGTTGTTGTGTGTATTGTTGACATACTTGTTAATAGGTATTTTGAAATAAACCAAAATAATTGAAACTGGAATGATTATATGGTGTTATTTTGACACAACATATGCAGAATTCTGCATAATTTCAAAACATTCTGCACATAATTTAATTTTTTGGTGCAGAACTCCCCCAGGAGTACATATTGAGAACTCCGAAGTAGAGGGGAGGAGGGTGGGTTGTGGAGCACCCATAAGGACACACATCTTGAACCATCATTACTGCACAGCTCAGTAACTTCCTCTTCTTGGGAGTAGTGTCCCTATGGGTGCTCCACTGTAGATGACTTCACAGCAGTATCCCCCATGGAGGGCTTGGGCTTCAGAGTGGAATCGGTTACTATAGAGTACTCAAAGGGAGGTCTAGTCAAAGCTCTGAGGTTGGAGCATGTCGTCTCACATGTGGGAAGAGATTCCCAATGCCCTTAAGGAATCTATGTATTGATGGGAAAGTGATCACATAGTATCCCTCTACTTGATGGTGGAAGGCTGTCATGGCCGTGAGGTGTACCTTAAGGGAGCTGGGTGAGTTGACTTTTTGACAGCTAGAACGTAGTCTAAAATCAGAGGGAGGGAGGAAAAGGTTGGGTCTATGTGCTTAGAACGACACCAAATTTGGAATCCTTTCCATTTTTGTAGATAAGTACGTTGAGAGGTCAAACTTTCAGCTGTGTAGCAACACATCTTTCGCCTCGTCAGAACATTCAACCTCTAAGTCCTGGAACTAAGAAAGAGCCAAGCATCGAGGCGGAGGATCTGCAGGTTGGGGTGAAGGATCAGGCTGTCATTTTGAGAGAGTAGATGAAGAATGGGCCAAAGAGGAACCGGAGTACATACTGCCATCTGTTCCAGGTAAGGGAACCAGACTTGTCTTGGCCAGGAGGGGGAAATCAGAATAACTCTTGCTTTATTTCATTGAATTTTCAACAGGATTTTGGCTAGAAGAGGAAATGGGGCGAAGGCATACAAGTACCACCTGTCCCATGGAGGATGATGGTGTCTCCCAGTGAATGGTTCCACAGACTTGACCTGGAGGACATTTCATGTTCTGATAAGTAGCGAAGAGATCTGTAGTCAGGGCTCCCCAAAAGGGTGAATATGTTGCAAAGCACCTCTGAATTCAGTTCCCATTAGTGGTTGTGAGAAAAGTTCTGACAGACTGTTCGCTGTCATGTTCTGTATCCCTGGTGGCTCACATGAGCACATTGTGATGAATGCACCAATTCCAAAAAGTTTGAGTGCTTCTGTGCAGAGGGAGGAAGATCTGGCACCCCTCTGGAGATTTATGCAAAACACACAGGTCATATTGTCCATCATGACCTTTGTGTGGGTATTCTTGATGAATGGCAAAAAGTCCACAGGCATTCCTGACAGTCCTCAGTTCCAAAAGACTGATATGGAGAACTGCTTCTGTGGAGGACCACTTGACTGAGGTCTCATTGCTTTCTCCATCAAGTAATTAAGCCTTGGTTCCTGACTCTCTCAAATTCTCGGGGGAAAGGAGCAGCAGATGCTGCACTTGGCTGAGATATGCGCCTCACCTAGGCAGTAGAAGCAGCACTGACATAGATAACTCACAGGGGAAGAAAAAAAAGAAAAAAAAGAAAAAGAGCAAGAAGCACAGTTCTTAAATCCTGGAACCCTGGGCATAATCCCAGACTCTTCAGAGGGGAAAAATTCCCCAGAGTGGGGAACAAAGGAGAAACAACTATCTAACTACACTATACCAGAAAAATACTAGTACACAGTATTTACAATATATTTATAGAAATGATGAAGTAGACGGGAGATAAGTATACTGAGGATTCAGGCTCAGACCGTGCAGCAGTAAGAAGGAACTGGAGAGGCATTAGGATGCCTTTTATGCTCTCAGTTTGGAGTACGAGGACAGCTATTGCGCATGTATGGACCAACAGCCACTGCTTGCCAAAAAAATCAAGACTCAGGAGCATGGTGCACATGCATACCCAGGTGTGAAACAAACAGAGACCATCACTCAAAGAAAAATTGTAACATCATGCTTTGAAAGGAATCAAGTAAATACATATTATCACCATATCCAAACAAACTTGGCGAGAGAGAGAACTGGAGCCTGAAGCTAATTTACTATGTTTTGAATGCATTCCTACCAGAAATAAGATCTTTATATTAGGAACCTACATTTAAAAAGTTTAAGGGTCATAGTAAACACTGTATTAATAACTAACACTACTAAGAGCTTTTAAATATGTGGTTCCAAAATTTAACAAGTCCTTTTATGAATTAAAATCTGGACTATAACTGATCTTTTCTAGGATTTAATGGAAAGCAAAAATAGAAGGCCACCACCATTTTCATCGGGGAAAAAGCAAGCACTATAATTATTTTAATCTTCAATTAACCAATGCCAGTTATAGCGAGTTATCTTATTTAACCCTACTTCAGTGTTCAGAAAATAGAACGTATACATACTTTAAGTTCTTCATAGTCCACAATAAGAGGGGAAGCTGGCTCAGTGAGGATCTCTATGGCTTTCTCAGCACTGATGAGCTGCTGCTGTTCTACTTGAGAACGTCTACAACGGGTCATACGAAGTACACACACATCTAGGATGAAAAATTAAACTTTAAAATAAGGATTTCTCTCAAATTATCTGGATTAATTCATAGACCAAAGATCCAACAGTTCTGTTGAACTAGACTAGGGTATCATCTCTCTGGAGCGTCAAAGGCAGGGCTTCAAAATGGAAATTGCATTGCCCAGTGATTTCCTATTACTTGCATTTCCCAGTTTGAGATGTTTGGTTTTGTGCTTCTTTTCCAATACACACAAGATACAGTTCAGACTTCACCATGCCACGTCCCAAAAACCCCTCTCTAAATAAAAGCATCTAAAGTTGTAATGAAATGCTAAAATCTTATTAGCTGATTAATCATAAATTCTTAACTGTAACATCTTACAAACTTAACTATAGACATGGATTTCAAAGCAGACAATGTAAAAAATCACTCAAATGGTTTCTCAAATGGGGAAGACTGGGTAGAAAATCATAATTAGGTAACATTTATAGGCACACGCAAATTGCCATATTGAATCAGATCCACAGTCCATCTACTCCAGTATCGAACACTGGATACTTCAGAGGAAGGTGCAAAACACTTACAAGAGGCAGATGTAGGATAAGTCACACCTCCCCACCCCCAATTAATTCCTAGCAGTTAAAAAACTATTTAAATACTGGAGCATAAGACTTAATATCTCTTCCAAGGATTGTTAGCATTAACTATAACACCTCTGGATATTCCTATTATCCATAAGAGTGTCTAATCTCTTTTTGAATCTAGCTAAGTTTTTGGCCTCAACAACATCCTGTGACAATGGAGTTCTACAGTTTAATTGCATACTGTTTGAAAAAGTATCTGCTTTCAAGGTAAACAAACAATCAGTCTCTTCAATTTCTCTTTATATATGAATTTTTCCATGCCCTTAATAATTTTTAATCACCTTTTTCAGAACCCCATAGTCTATAATTTTTTTTTTAGATGGCATGACCACCACTGCACACAGTATTCTAGAGCAGTGCTTCTCAAACTTTTTGATACCAGGGACCTGCTTGCTGCTTTTCTAAACTGTGTCAGGGAAATCTTAGGCACCAGTGCTGGTCTATGGACCAGTCGTTGAGAAACACTGTTTTAGAGGTGACTGCACTGTTGAGTTATATAATATTTTCCATGTTAATTCTCCACCCCATTCCTAATGCATCCTAATATCTTGTTTGCTTTTCTGACTGCAGCTATACATTGAGCAGAGGTCTTCACTGAGCTGTCCACAATGACAACCAGGTCCCTTCCCAAGGTGATAATTAATTTAGAAAACTATAAAGGTATACAAGTAGTTAAAAGTTCTCTGATGTGCCTCAATTTGCACTTATCAGCAAAAAACAGTTACTCACCTTCTCCTAACTGCTGTTCTTCGAGATGTGGTGGTCATGTCTATTCCAACCAGGTTGTGCGTGTGCGCCGCGTGCACGCCAGCTGGAAGATTTTTCCCTTTGCAGCATCCATAAGGTTGGCCTGGGCACCCCCTGGAGTTGCGCCTTCATGGTGCCCAATATAGGGCCCTGACGACCCTCCATCTCCCGTTCCTTCTTGCCGGCTACTCCGACAGAGGGGTAGGAGGGTGGGTATTGGAATGGACATGAACACCACTTCTCAAAGAATAGTTACAAGAAGGTGAGTAACCATTTTTCCTTTGAGTGATTGTTCATGTCCATTCCAACCGGGTGACTCACAAGCCAAAGTTTAGGAGATGGGGTTGGAGTCATCTACTGATTGGAGCACAGCTCATCCAAAGGCCGCATCGTCTCCGGCCTGTTGTGTGATAGCCTAGTGCATCGTAAACGTGGACCATGTTGCCGCTCTGCAGATTTCCTGGGTGGGGACCTGCGCCAGGAACGCGGCTGAGGAGCCCTGAGCCCTGGTGGAGTGAGCAGTAATTGGCAGGGCAGTCACCTTCACCAGGTCATAACACTCCCGAATGCAGGGTGTGATCCACAATGAGATGTGCTGGGATGAGTCAGGGAGGCCCTTCATTCTGTCTGCCACTGCTATGAAAAGCTGGACAAACTTGCGGAACAGCTTAGTCCTCTATATAGAAGGCCAGCGCCCCACGTACATCCAATGAGTGAAGCCTAGACTCCCTATCGCAGGAGTGTGGCTTGGGGTAAAACACTGGGAGGAAGAGGTCCTGGCTCATGTGGAACTGGGAGACAACTTCAGGGAGAAATGCCAGATGAGGCCTGAGCTGGATCTTATCCTTATAAAAAATTGAAAGGTGGCTCAGATGTAAGGGCCCTGAGCTCTGACATTCTCCTAGCTGAGGTTATCGCCACGAGGAATACCACCTTGTAAGAGAGAAAGCAGGGAGCACGTTGCCAGTGCTCAAATGGAGGGCCTGTAAGCCTGGTGAGGACCAGGTTAAGGTCCCAAGCCGGGACAGGCTGATGCATTTGCAGGAAGAGTCTGTCGAGGCCTTTGAGGAAACCGCTGACTATAGGGTTTGCGAAGACCGAGAAGTCGTCTGCGCCCAGATGGAAGGCAAAGATGGCAGCCAAGTGGACTCTTATTGACAAGGACAGGTCCCGTTGTTTAAGGTGAAGGAGGTAGTCCAGTATGAACGGTATGAGAGTGAGCACTGGTGACTAACTGCATTGCTCCGACCAGAGAGAGAACCTCTTCCACTTGGCAAGGTACATTGCCCTCGTAGAGGGCTTCCTATTGCCATGGAGAACTTGCCTGACTTGATCCGAGCAGGTCAGTTCCACAGTATTTAGCCATGGAGCATCCAGGCCGTGAGGTGGAACGACTCTAGGTTCGGGTGCTGGGACCAATGACAAGGTGAGCAGGGTTGCTGTAGACATTTCCAGGAGCGATGTAAACCAGTGCTGGCGTGGCCATGGTGGAGCGATCAGTATGACCCAGGCCCAGTCCCTGCGAATCTTGAGTACCACCTTGTGGAACAGCGGTATCAGTGGGAACACGTAAAGCAGGCAGTCCCCCCATAGGAGAAGGAAGGCATCTGTGATGACCCCTGGGCTGTGATTCATGAAGGAGGAGAACAGTTGACATTTCCTGTTGCCGCGTGTGGTGAACAGGTCTACCTGGGGAGAGCCCCAGAGATGGAAAATTGAGCTCACTATATCCGGCCGGAGGGATCACTTGTGGCCATGAAAAGTTCATCTAAGACTATTCACCAACTCGTTCTGTACTTGGGGGAGATACGAAGCCTGCAGGTGTACTCAGTGCTCTACGCAGAAGTCTCACAGTGCGAGGACTTCCTGGCACAGTGGAGAGGAGCATGCACCCCCGTTTGTTGATATAAAACATCGCCGTGGTGTTGTTCATGAGGACTGAAATGCACCTGTCAGCTATGTGGGTTCTGAAAACCTAGCACACCAAGTGCACCGCTCTCAGCTATCTGAAATTGATATGCTGAGTGAGGTCCGCCTCAGACCAGAGGCCCTGAGGTCTCCCAAATGAGCTCCCTGGCCCAGATCTGAGGCATCTGTCACTAATGAAAGAGATGGCTGAGGGCTAGTGAAGGGAATTCCCACACAAACCACCTGTGGGTCAAGCCATCACTGAAGGAAGTCCAGTACTGGGCGGGGCAAGGTTACAATGCTGTCCAGAGAGTCCCAGGCTGGTCGATAAACCGACGCCAGCCATGACTGGAGTGGGCGAAGTCCGAGACTGGCACGCTGCACTATGTAAGTGCATGCAGCCATGTGTCCCAGCAGTTTCAGACAGTTCCTTGCTGTGGTCATGGGGAACTGCCTGAGGCCCCATATAATGTCCCCTAGCGACCGGAACCTGGCTTCCAGGAGGTACGCCCTGGCTTGGGTCAAGTCCCGTACTGCACCTGTGAATTCTATCCTCTGCACAGGAGACATAGTGGATTTGGCCTCATTGAGAAGGAGACCTAGTTTGAGGAAGGTCCTTCTTATGAAGCCGACCTGATCCTCCACCTAGGCTCTGGAGCAGCCTTTGATCAGCCAGTCGTCGAGGTATGGGAAAACCTGTATCTGGCAGTTGCACAGGAGCGCCACAATGACAGCCATGAATTTGGTGAAAACTAGAGGGGTGCTGACAGGCTGAAAGGGAGGACGGCAAACTGATAGTGGCCGTTGCACACCACAAATCTGAGGTAACGTCTGTGTTGCCGGAGGGAACTATTGCCATGTAGAAATGTGTGTCCTTCAAGTTGAGGGCGGCATATCAGTCTCCTGGATCCAATGAGGAGATAATGGAGGTTAGTGAGACCATGCAGAACGTGAGCCTTTTTACAAAACTTGTTGAGCAGGTCCAGGATGGGTCTGAGGCCCCCTTGGCTTTTGGTATTAGGAAATACCAGGAGTAGAAGCCCTGGCCCCTTAGCTCCTGAGGAACCTCCTCCACTGCCCCCACTAAGAGGAGGGACTGCACTTCCTGAATTAGAAGTTGCTCATGAGAGGGGTCCTTGAAGAGGGGCAGGGAAGGGGAGTGGAGGGGCAGAAGGGCACAAAATTGGATGGAATATCCCCTCTACCGTGCGGAGCACCCAATGGTCTGAGATGATATGGGTCCAGGCATAGTAGGAAGGGGATAGATAGGATGAGAAGGTAAGAGGGGATGGATCCAGAATCCGAACTGGTGAGCCATCCTCAACTGCACCTTCAAAAGGAGGGTCTGGGCCTGGGCGGAGATTTGGGCTGACCAGAGTTCTACCCCGAGGGATGCTGCCTCCTCATAGCACTCCTGCTTCGCCTACGAGGCGTGTCCTGGTGGTTCTGCAGCCGGCAGGCTCATGGGGCAGGCTGAGGGCGAAAAATGCTTGCCCTGGGTAGCCAGTGCGTGAAGCCCCAGAGAGTGCAGATGGCCCTAGAGTCCTTCAAACTGTGAAGTCTCTTATCAGTTTTTTCAGAGAAGAGGGACAAGCCCTTAAAGGGGAGGTCCTGTATAGTCCGTTGGACCTCGTGTGGCAGCCCAGAGACCAGCAGCCAGGAACCCTGTCTCATCACCACCCCCGTAGCCACAGTGTGGGAGGCTGCGTCCACCACATCTAAAGCCACTTGCAGGGAGGCCCGGGAGACCAACTTCCCTTCCTCCCCCAGTGTGGAGAACTCCACACGAGAGTCAGTCTTGTGGCAGGAGCTCTGCAAACTTGGCCATCGCAGAGCAGGTATTGTGCCCATATCTGCTTACAATGGCCTGCTGGTTAGCTATGCGGAATTGCAGGCCCCTTGACAAATAGGCCTTCCTGCCAAACAGGTCCAGTCTTTTCACCTCCCTAATTTTTGGAGTAGAGCCTTGGAAACTCTGGCACGCCCTCTGATTGGCCGCATCGACCACCAAAGAGTCTGGGGGAGGGTGGATATATAGATGTCCATACCCTTTAGATGGTACAAAATAGCGCTGTTTGGTTCTCTTGGCCTTAGGGGCCAGAGAAGAGGGAGTCTGCCAGAGATTTTGTTGTGTCCACTACTGTTTTTATCAGTGGCAGGGCAACCCTCAATGGATCCAAGGGAGCGAGGATGTCCACAACAGGGTTTGACTCCTCTGCCATCTCCTCTGCTTGTATCCCCAGGCTTTGGGCAGCCTGTCGCAGAAGCTCCTGGAGGACTCAATTGTCCTTGAGAGCTGGGGCCACATATCTCCATGACCATTTCATCCGGTGAGGACGAGGAGAAGACTGGCAGTGGACCTTGCTCACTAACCTCAGCACCCTTTGGGTCCCTTGGACACAGTATTCGAGAGGCTGCGGTGCTGCTGGTGGGAGACTCGGTACCACAGCCAGTACTGGGGTTGCTAGGTCTGGCAGCTCCAAGCTCGTCAGTGCCGGAGCTGGAGCCCTCGGTAGTGCCGTTGACTGGAGGGTTGGTGCCAGAACTGGTTGTAACAGTGGGGCTGTCACTTCAGTTGACGGTGGTATCGGTGGTGCTTGCGGGGAAAAAGGACACCAAAGACACTGATGCTGACTGGGATCTTGGACCTGACTCTGGCTGTATGCCCAGGGTGTCCAAAAAGGCCATTGGGAGGATGGTTGCCACTACTGTGGCCACGGTGCTGAGTAGGGTTGGTGGCTCCAGCATGACCTGGACCTCCTGCTCCTTGATCTGCTGGAGTGATAAGAGTCTGACTCTGACTCTGAGGTCTCTGAATAGGAGGACCATGGAGGAGCAGTACCCTGGGTCACCAGTGAGCGGTGCCAAGCATCCGGGAATCAGTGCAGTTCCTCTGTCTGTGCAAGCCATGCTGGGGATGGAGGACGGCAGGACATCATCGCCCGTTTGCCCCTAGAGTGAAAGGGGGTGTGTGCGGTCACCAGCGACTTATCCCTCCTCTGAGGGGAGGATGGCACCGGAAGGCACATCAGGTCCCTGGCAGCCTCGAACACCTCTAGCGGCGATGGTAGCTGCAGGTTGTTGCCTTGGAGATCTGGGGACCAAGGAGGGTTCTGACTCGACTGGACCCCAGCCGGGGCAGGAGTCAGTGATACCCTGGAAGGCTCCAGGGAAGAGGCAGTCTGTCTTGAGTCACTCATGGACGGTGCTGACCCCTGGGGTTTTGACAGAGGGCCCCAACCCCTCTTCTGCTGCTTCTTGTTTAACGGCACCGGGGATTGAGATCAGTGCCGAGCCGAGGCTGGCTTCTTATGGCCCGAGCCATAGCGGTGCTGAGGATCCTTAGAATCCTTGGTTGGTGCAGGTTTGCACACCGTCGGCGCCAGAGCACCGTGCACTGATGAAATACTGAGCACCGGTTCGGCTGGTCCTGGGTTGGAGTGTGGCCGTAGCACTGCCTCCATTAACAGAAGTTTAAGTCTCTGTTGCCGGTCTTTGAGGGTTCTGGGATGGAAACCCTTACAGATTTGGCACTTTTCTTTCTGGTGACTCTCTCCGAGGCACCACAGACAGGAAGAGTGAGGGTCACTCTTCGGCATAAACTTGCCTCAGTCCTCATGGAACTTGAACCCTGGAGACCTTGGTATACCGCAGAAGAGGAAAAACATGGTCAGGGGGGAGAGGGAACCCCCACAAAACTAACTACTTCTATTGAAGAAATAACTATTAACTAAGAAAACTATTTACACGGTATGCTATAAGACACTACTAAAGTGCTTGCTACAGGAGTGAGCGATGTTCTAGATAGCCATCACCAGCGGAAAGAAGGAACTGAGGGGGATGGAGGGTCGGCAGAGCTTATACTGGGCGCCATGAAGGTACGACTTCAGGGGGCGCCCAGGCTAACCCTACGGATGCTGCTAAGGGAAAAAAATCTTCCAGCTGGCATGCATGCAGCGCACACACCCCTGCTTGGAACAGACATGAACAATCACTTGAAGAATGAAGAATTTTGTTTGCCATCTTGTTGTCTACTCTCCTAGCTTGATAAAGCCCCTCTGAAGTTCCTCATAATCTATTCTCAACTTGACTAACCTAAATAACTTGTCTTATGTGCAAGTTTTGCTACCTCACTGCACACAAACATTAATAAATAAATATAGTATATAATATGGGACCTAGTATGGAACCAGGATGCACCCTGCAGTTAACCTTTCACCATGGATGAAATCTGACCCTTTAATCCTAGTCTTTGTTTCTGGTCTCTTAAGCAGTTTTTGATCTATGACCATACTTTCCCTCAACCCACTCACTATTTAATTTCTTCAGTAGACTTGTGTGGTACCTTGTCAACAGCCTTTGAAAAATCAAAAAACGTCAACTGGTTTCACTTTATCCACTACTTTATTGACACTTTTTTTCAAATTATTTTTTCAATCAATATACCACCTATAGATCTAAGACTTTACTGGTCTGAATTCCCCAGATCACTGCTTGTGCCTCTTCAATATAGACAACATTTGCTACCATTCAGTTTGCTAGTGCAGTAGCTGTTTGGTGGGTGTGAGTGTGAGAGACACTCTGCATATTTTTGTTAGCAGCTCAGTCACTTCACACTTATACTCCGGATTTTGTCCAGTCAGACACCTGGGATATAGCAATCAGTTATGGACAAGAAAGAGAAAGAGGGAAAAACTCAGTCCCCCGCTTCTTCCTAAAAATTAGTGCCCTTGGAACTATCATTTGGAACACTGTACTTCCAAAGGATACTTATGACAGGTTCAGCATGCAGTTCTTATCAAATTTTATAAAAGATGTTGGTGCTGGATATATAAGAAAAATGAGGGAGGAAGTAACGTATGTGGATTTTAATTAAGCATTTCATTGAAATCACTCAAAACTCTCTCAATACCACCACTTGCCTGGACATGAGCAATACTGGATAAATTGGAATCTGGTAAAAGGACTACACACAAAGGGCTATTACAAATGACCAGTTATCAGGATGACAGAAATGTTTCTAAAAAGATAACTGAAAAAGGATCTAGGAAGGAGGATAAACAGGTTATTAATAAAATAAAATATATTAATTTGGGAAGAGATGCAAACATTTTTGAAGGCCAATAAAGATAAAGGAATCTAGGAGAAATTAATAAAAAGTGGATAGGAAAACAGTGAGATTTCAACTTGAAGAAACACACACAAATACATCTGAAGATGCTAATCTGACAGTAAAAAATTAAGCTGCAGCAATAGAAGAAAAAATTAAACTGGACGCCTCAAAGAGGCAAATTAGACATGTCAGAAGAGGCAGGGTAAGAGCGGATGGCAAATTAGATAGGAGTTTGCAGAGTGATATGGCAGCATAAGAAAGGTAAGGCAAGTGTGAAAAGAATACAAAGGCATCACATCACAGGACAGAAAGATAACAGTCCCATCTCTGGTACAACTCCACCTGGGATATCTGATTTAATTCTGGGCACCTTATCATCAGGAAAATACTAATATAGTAAAAGGAACTGAATGAAGAGCAACAGATGATTAGGTACAGCTAGAAGGACTGATTTAAGAGGAAAGACTGGAAAGTTAAACAACGTTAAACTGAGGGGTTGGCTACACTTGTCACTTACAGTGCATTAAAGGAGCCCTGAGCACACTAGCTCACTACCCGTCCACACTGGCAAGGCACATAGAGCGCTCATGAATAGAGCGCTCCTGGTACGCCACCTCGGTGAGTAGAATAACGTTTGATGCGCCCCTGCTGGAGCACCCCAGCGTTAGTGTGAATGAGGTGTTGCATTACTACGCTCTGATCAGCCTCTGGAAACATCCCATAATCCCCTTAAGTCAAGTGGCCACTCTTAATTGTTTTGAAAGCTCTGTTTGACGAGACAAAGCAACCATTACTGTGGAATGGTGTGTGTGTGTGTGTGTGTGTGTGTGTGTGTGTGTGTGTGTGTGTGTGTGTGTGTGTGTGTGTGTGAGAGAGAGAGAGAGAGAGAGAGAGACACACACACACACGAGAGGGGGAAGGGGGAGATCTGCTGCTGTCTGAACTCACGAGACAGTATGCTGACATGCTCTCAGCCCCCCAAAACCCACTCTCTCCTCCCCACATACACACAACACACTCCCTGTCACACTCCACCCCACCCCACTTGAAAAGCACGTTGTAGTCACTTGCATGCTGGTATAGCTACCACAATTCACTGCTCTCTCTGGCCATTGCAAGAGCTGCTAATGTGGCCATGCCAGTGCGCTGGCAGCTGTCAGTGTGGACAGACTACAGCACTTTCCCTACTGTGCTCTACGAAGGCCGGTTTAACTCAAAGCACTCTACATCTGCAAGTGTAGCCATGCCCATAGTTGGCTAAGTGATGACAAGAGATTGGCCTGGTTGGAACATTTATAAAAATATTTGAAGGATATCAACATTAAGAATGGAGAAGCATTTAGAATAATAGAAATATAAAATAAAGGATGAAATTGAGAAGTTTAAAATTAATAAGTGTACAATAGGAAACAATATTTCATTAATAAGAAGAGGGGATCAATGAGCTATTAGGTCTTTTCATCTCTAGATTCTGTGACTGTTCACTTACCATTGCAATCTCTCTCTTCAGAGTTTTCCATTATTTGAGAATTGGGAATTTCTCCATTACATCTTTCACTTTCCCTTCTTAGTTCTAAAAGTACAGGAGTCTTATTGGTTTCCTTTTCAGATCCATGCTTAGCATGGTCACAGATGGCTCTCTCTTTCCTACCTTCTGCCTCAGATTTGTTTTCACAACCATTTGTCTGCCGTTCCTGAAGAGCAGTTTCCTCTTCCTCCACTGAAGAATCACGTGTGACCTCAGCTTCAGTCTGATCCACACTGGAGTCATGATTTTCCAGCAACACTTCTCCATCACTCTCAATTTCATCTTGCTCTTCCTCTGGAATTTTGTTCTCTTTATTGAACTGAAAAATCTTCCTCCTCTTTTTTATACTACCCAAGGACCACCTATTCTTTCTGCGAGGTTTTTTCTTTGATAAAGCTACAAAAAAGAGTTACACACACAAAAAGAGTAACCCCAAAATCTGTCAAAATCAGTTTTTAAAATTGATATCTACATCCCAAGTCTTTCTTACTTGATGAGCAAGAAAAATGACCAAAGAAAGAGAAGGTTACTCACCATGCTCAGTAACTGAGGTTCTTCGAGATGTCTCCCCCTATGAGCGCTCTACTGAAGGTGCATCAGTTTCCTCTGTGCCTGGGATTGGAGATCTTCGGTAGCAATGCCCATTGGGCTGTGCAAGTGCTCCTCCCCATCTCGTGCAGTGGATGGTATCTATATATAGCACTGTGCAGTCCAATTGCCCTCTGTTCCTTCTCTACCACAGTAAACTTACCTTTGAGCTCTAAAGCAGAGGGGAGGAAGGCAGGTAGTGGAGCACCCATAGGGACACACACATCTTGAAGAACTTCAGCTACTACACAGGGTGGGTAACCTTCTCTTATTCTTCAAGTAATGTCCCTATGCGTGTTCCACTGTAGGTGACTGGGACTGGGGCTTCAGAGTGGCGTCCAATAAGGAGAAGAGGACGACAGTGCATCATATGGGTACTGCTATCAACAATCTCCAATCCCAGGCACAGAAGGTGCTGCCACACCTACAGTGGAGCACCCATAGGGACACTACTCAAAAGAAGAATGTAAGTATTTTAATGCTAGACCGGTCTTGACAAGTCACAGGTTTGCTATTAGATTTAAAAGCGTTAAAAAAGTTAATTATGCAATAGCATTCACAAAAGTTATCAACTTAAAATTATGGGGGGAGAATTCTTATGTTATTAAATTATATGTAGTGACAAACAAAATAAGCACTTTACAAAAACACTGAATAAGACCCATTCTCTGGCACAAACAGTTTATGCCACTGTCAAGACAAAAAATTGAGACCACTATTCAGGTAACCGCAGATGTAGATAGATCGTTAACAAGACAACCAAAATCAGAACATATCATGGAGTAGGTGGTTTTATGGACTGATTTGAAGAAGTGACTGCAACTGTACAAGGTTCAGGAGTCGTCCTACTGGACACTTTCCAGATTGTATATGAAACTCTACCCTTATCTTGCTACTTATCTTGCATGGAATGGAGTTTGCTTATGTCTTCCATAATGGAAGGACCCTTTGTCTTGATTGAGTGCAATACCAAAGAACATAGGTGAAATCCTGGTCCCAGTTAAATGAATGGGAGTTTTGCCATTGGACTTCAGTGAGCCCAGGATTTCACAATATATCGTCTAATCTGGTTTAGACCTAAACTGAACTGGAAGCTAACCTTATTTGTACTTCAAGTCCTTTTCACAGTGTAGGGAAAAGGTGGTGAACATGAAACTGTTTTCCCTTCAGACATCTACAGCTTATGCTCCCACATTCATTTGCTTATTTTGCAGCTGTTTAGTTGTTCTTGTTTGGAGTTACAGTAAGAAGCGGAGACTTGCCTTACAGGGAATATTATGGCTCATATTTGGGGGAGGCTTGGGGGAGGAGAGGAGAGAAAGGTCATGGCAGGGAAGAAAAGGATTAAGGCTGTCTCCAACTGAAAGAAAGATTTGAGAAGTCTTCAGAAACTGTTAAAATGGAAAATCTTGTTTTAAGTATGGACATGTTTGGTCAAATTGTGAAAAAGAGTCTTATTAAGAGACTACTTGCCATTAGAAAGGAAAGGTGAGCTGGAATCCAGAGGCATAGCAGGTATCTTCATTTTTTCACTACACTCAAGACCCAATTTCTTACATTCAGATATGGAGCTTTGCTTTGGCATCACATAATAGTAAGATGGAGCATATTTTGAAGAGCTGCAACCTTGAAATGAAAAACAGTAAAGGATTGTCTCTTTCTTGATACAGATATTTAGACAAACTTTATTATCTCTGGCATTAAGCACACACCTCTTTTCTTGCGAGACTCCTGAATTTCTTCACACAGTTGTTCAAAGTCTTCATCCATTTCTTCCTTAACTATTGCATATGCTGTATCTCTCAGAGTACAGGCTCTATGTCTGATGAGACGATCTGAAAGTTAATGGACAGAACTAAATACTTTCCAACGTTATTTGCTTTCATCACAGACAAAAGTTCAACTCTTCACTATTAATTACATTTGTGTTTTGAAAAGATTGTTTCAGTTTATAATTTTAGCATAACATATTATGTAATAGGGCAACGTAGAAAGGATAGCAAAAATTAAACCAGAAGAAAATGCTTCAGGCACAAAGTTTAACACAACAATACTTAAAATCTAGTCAGCAATGTTCCCTAGTGGACATTTAAGTTATTTAATCCACAATATTAAAGCTACAGTATTGTTACCCTATACATTTTTAAAGGTTGTTTACAGTAATGGAATAAAATGAATCCTCACCTCCTGGGTCTCTATCTGGATTGTACTCTAAAGCATTGCTACAGATTAGATCAATATCTCTCAGATAGTCTCTTGCAGTCAGATATTGATGCAGGTCAATTTTACAGATAACTGTTGAAAGATCCATTGGCTGTTTGATAACTGTGACATAATCGGGTACCTACAAATGAAATATAAAAATGTGTTCAAAAGTTTTGTAATTAAACTTTCTTCGCAGCTGACAAATTAAGGATCATACACCCTCAGTTAAATGAGTTGCTCCAAACAATGCTGAGTATATATGCTGTTTGTCTGCAGAAGTTATTCAGATTTGCTATGAGGTTTCTTGAAAATGGAAGTTTTGATATCATGTTATATACAGTTTCCAAGTTCTTATTTGCACTGAAGATTAAATCTGGTGTTATTTTGCCATATATTCTTGTTGTATTGTAATGGTTTCATTGTTACTTATTTCTAAACCTATAGTTGTCATCTAATTGAGATGCAGTATACTTGATCTGACAGATTTTTATCAGACATTCAAAGTTTTAACCCTTCTCTCCCTCTAACTATATTTCTAAGTTCAATTTTCTTCTGTCAAGAGTTGCAAGTGGCTCCCATCATTTCATAAAAGTGAAAAAAAAAACAAAACACACAACTAAACCAATTACCTTCATCACTCTCGAGGGAAACTAGATATTGTAATACCTAGCTCAGCAATGAGATTCCCCTCAGCTTCTCTCATAGACTCTAAGGCCAGAAAGGACCATAATGATCCTTTAGGCGGACCTCCTGCACAAAACCTTACCCACCCACTCTTGTAATAGAGGACTCATAACCTCTGGTTAAGTTACTGAAGTCCTCAATCTTTATTTGAAGATTTCAAGTTACTGAGAATCGACATTTTACTCTAGTTTAAGCCAGCAAATGACCGAGGCCTCACATGCAGAGGAAGGTAAAATCCCCCAGGGTCTCTGCCAATCTGACCTAGGGGGAAATTCATTCCTGACCCCAAATATGGTGATCAGTTAGACTCTGAGCATATGGGCAGGACCTACCATACACCTGGGAAAGAATACTCTGTACTAACTCAGAGCCATCCCCATCTAGTGTCCCATCTCCAGCAGTTGGGGATATCTGCTAACAGCAGTCACACATAGTATGATGAGATGCCTACAGTAGCAGATAGCCTATCCCCTCCATAAACTCATCAAGCGGTCTTGAAACAAGTTGTTTTTTTGCTCCCAATACTCCCCTTGGAAGGCTGTTTCAGAACTTCACTCTTCTGATAGTTAGAAATCTTTATCTAGTTTCAAGCTTAAAACTTATTGATGGCCAGTTTATATCCATTTGCTCTTGTGCCAACATTGGCCCTTAACTTAAATAACTTCTCTTCCTCTAGTATTTATCCATCTCATGTATTTATAGACAGCAACCACATCTCCCCGCTCAGCCTTCATTTGTCCTCTTATAAGGTAGGTTCTCTATTCCTCTGATCAACCTAGTAGCCCTTTTCTGAACCTGTTTGAAGTTTGAATTAATCTTTTTTAAACATAGGAGACCAGAGCTGCACACAGTATTCCAGATGAGGTATCACCAGTGCCTTGTAGAAGGGTAATAACACTTCCTTATCTCTACTGGAAATATCTCATCTGATGCATCCTAGGATTCCATCAGCCCTTTTCACAGCTGCATCACACTGGAGGCTCATAGTCTGTAATCGACTAATACACCCATGTCTTTCTCCTCTGTCGCTTCCAACGGATACATCCCCAGCTTATAGTACAAATCCTTGTTGAGTCTCGAAGTGCATATCCCACCTGGAACATACTCATGGGGGAATTCTGCGCTATTGTGCAATGCAGATTTGGGGGAAATTAATTAATATTCTGTGCAGAATTTCCTTTTCCTCCCACAGAAATGGTCTGCAGAGCTGCTGGCTGCCACTAGGGGACACTGGACAAGGCAGAGCTCAGCTCATGAATAGACCACACTGCTGGGGGCAGGGGGCGGTACCTGCAGGGCTGCCTGCAGCTGTAGTACCCCAGCACACCCTTAAGGAAGGGGGCAGCATGCAGCAAGCTCCCTACAAGCCTGGGACCCAGCATCAGGCTGTTTCTCCTTCTGGATCCTGAGCTTGGGGGTGGGGAGGAAGGTGGGAGGGCAGGGGGCATTGGTTTGCAAGTGTCTGGGCTGGGGCGGGGGGGGGGGGGGAATTGGCTCTGGGGGGTGGACCGTGCAGGTGTCTGGGCTGGGGGGCACCCCACAGCTGGGCTCTGGGGGCCAGGGGGTGTGGGTGTCTGTCCCCCATGCTGGGCTCTGAGAGGGAGGGGGCAGAGAAACAGGAACTAGGTTGTCGTAGGGGTTTCCTTAACTCTCTATTCCTGGGGGAATTTGTCTCGGTATTGTTACAGGCATAACTGCTGATAGGTATTTTTGAAATAAATTACAACTAGTAATTGAAACTAGTGTGATTATAGTGTTATTTTGACAAATAAACATGCAACATTTTAAAATATTGTGCACAGAATTCCCCCGGGGGTAGGAATTGTACCTGGATTTCAGTATTTGATAGATTAGATCTATTGCATTTTCCTTGTCTAGAAAATTGAGAAGAGAATCTAAGCCCTGGTCTACACTAAGGTCGGGGGTCGAACTAGGGTACGCGAATTCAGCTACGTGAATAACGTAGCTGAATTCGAACTACCCTAGTTCGACTTACTTACCCGTCCAGACGCTGCGGAAGCGAACTCCGCAGCTCCAAGGTCGACTCCGGCAACTCCTCCTGCCGCGGTGGAGTACCGGAGTTCGAACTAGCGCTTCCGGGGTTCGAACTATCGCGTCTAGATCAGACGCGATAGTTCGAACTCCGAGCAGTCGAACTCGCCGCGTCGACCCAGCAGGTAAGTGTAAACGTGGCCTAAGAAATATCAGGTGGTCTGGCATGACCTACCTTTTGTAAAACCATGTTGTATTTTATCCTAGTTACCATCTACTTCTATGTTCTTAGCTACTTTCTCTTTCAAAATTTGTTCCAAGACCTTGCATACAACTCAGGTCAAACTAATGAGCCTGTAGTTTCCCATATAAACCCCCCCCCCTTCCTTTCTTAAATGTAGGTACTATATTTGCAATTCTCCAGTTATAGGGTACAACTCTCGAGTTTACAGACTCATTAAAAATCCTTGCTACTAGGCTTGCAATTTCGTGTGCCAGTTCTTTTAATATTCTTGGATGCAGATTATCTGGGCCACCCAATTTGGTCCCATTAAGCTGATTGAGCTTGACTTCCACTTCAGATATGGTGATTTCTACCTCCATATCCTCAGTCCCATTAGCCACCCTGCCACGGTCCACATGCATTATTCTTATTAAAAACTGAAGCCAAATATTTGTTTAGCTGTTGAGCCATGCAGAGGTTATCTTTAATCTCTACCCCCTCCATGCATAGCAGTTACACTACTTCTTCCTTGTTTTCTTTTTATATATAAGAATCTTACACTATAGGTTTTAATTTCCTTTGCAAGGTCCAACTCTGTTTGGCTTTTAGCAATTCTCATTTTCCCCCTACATTTTCTGATCTCCAAGAAGTAGCTTTCCTTTCTCTCCTACTTCCTCCATTACAGTGGGAGCATTACTGATGTTCTTCATGGTGTTCAGTAGCCCTTAAACTATGCTCCTCTCTCCCTGAAGGATGTACATGTCTGAAGAGTGCTAAGCCATTTGTAGTCGATCTTCCAGCAATAAAGGTAATGAGATCAACTTGTTTCCTCAGTGACACAAAATAGCCACAAACTTGCCATTTACCACCTGCTGAATTTTGGTCCAAAGCAACTCTGGAATTCTGTGTCCACTGTTCTCTTATGTAATATTGTGCTATCTTTCTTTACCAAAGATCTGGATACATTAGAACCACATATGACTTTGAAGAATGCAATGTTTGCCCCTAGTATCATAAAGTTACTATTTGGACTCTATTCACTCCTTAAAAATCACGGTTGCCATTTGAAAACACCGCACTTGCTGCTGAACTTTGAACATGCTAAAACAGATAATGTAGTCTTAACACTTCTGTTGACTGCTGGTTCCACTCTTATTCCCACAGAAATGACTGATGGCCTACTAACAGTGAGGAAAGCTTTGAGTTTTCTTTTTAATTGAAAACAGTATTAACAACTCTCCTCTGAATAAAAGCTATATTCTTTTTACTGCTGTTATATGCATGCCTATACCAAAACCTTTCTGCTGATCAAACTGTGGTGGCAACCAGTTGGAGTTTCAAAAACAAAAACAAACAAACAAAAAAACAAAAACACAAAAAAACAAACAAACAAAAAAACCCACAAGGGTTCATTTTTACTGAATGCTAAATGTTTAGCTCAACCTTAACTTTACCTCATCTAGGTCAACGGGTTTTGTAAATGCTCTGAAACGTTTGTCAATGGCAAGTCGGTGCGTAACATTCCTCAAGAAAATCCTAAGTTCACGTAATGTATCCTCCTCTTGCTCCTCAAGCCGTTTCACCTCCTCTACTGTCAACTGTCGTGGCTCAGGCGGTGGTGCTACTGGAAGGACTTCTAATGCCTGCAAAACTTAAGTCAAAACAGAGGATTTAAGCCAATTTACAGGGTTTAGTTTTTCAATCAATGCATTCTACAACATTCCAATATTTATTTTAGTGAGGTAGAACACAGCTGGTAAAATGATGTTTGTAGCACATCCTAACCTGCTTTCTTTTTTGATACAGGAGGCTTAGCCGCTTGATTCAGAATTAAATCTTCAAAAAATTTCCTTCTTTCTTCATTGTTAGGCAACTGGACATTGAAAACTTCTCCATAATCATCAACAAATAATTCCTGCACCTAAGAGGGGGAAAAAAAGGTTATTTATAAAAGACAAGTCACAGGATTCCTGTGATATCACAAAAAAGTGCATTTTTATACTAAATTGAAGGAGAAACTGAAGAGCACAATACAGAAGCATCAGTGATAAAAGAATTAGTTTCTTGGCTCTAGAAGGCTAGATTCCCTTAATGACTTAAAATTAGGCCTTTGTGGAAGCAGCCACATGTGGAATATGAAAAATTCTTTTCACTTGGCCCCAGATTGAAGACTGTTGTATTAAAGTGCGTCACTGAACTGCAGACTACACTACACTGACAGCTAAACAAACAAAACAAAAAAACCTACCTTAGTGCAGAACCCCCAGTTAAGTTGTATATATTTTTTTAAATCATAAAATTAGATATTTTTAATTACAGGTTACTAATTTTTACTTTTTCTCCATGTCAGTCTTAAATTGCTAATGTGGACATTTTGTACTTGTTTCTTTAGTTTTCTAATTTGTAGAAATTCAGATTCTACATAAAGGTATTTCTTCTACTAAAGTAGTAAACATTTTCACTGAAAGACAAATCCAGGGCCTCATTATCTGTGAGATCACCACAAACTCAAAAAGACAACATTGATAAGCAAATGGCCTGTACTATATTTGCAACCAACACCACCTTCTACAAATCAAGAAAGCTGAAATATTTCAACAAGGCTGTAGTCTTCCATCAGGGTTTGCTGTAATAAGTAATACTATTTTTGGCCATGATATTGACAACACATATACACATGCTTAACTTTAAGCACATAAGTAGTGGAAGTGGATACGGTTGTTTATATGGAGTAATGTTCCATACCTGTCTGAGTGTTGTCAGGGTCAGGGCCTTAATTTTCAATATTTTGGTTGTCTCTCCTGTAACAGCAGTTTTATAAAATTCAAGTAGGATACCCTACCAGTAGGGGCATTAAAACAAAAGCAGCATTTCTAATTCCGTTCCTTCAAAATTTTAAAGTTGCAATAGCACAAATTTTCAAATTAGTTTTCACAAAACCTCAACAAGATTTAAATCAATGACAGAAAAACTACACATGATTTAAAACTTCTTGACTTAAGCCACTGTACCCTGTTTGGTATTCAAGATTTGGTAGGCTACTTGGAATTTTGTTATCCAGAAGACATTTGGGTCTTTTAGTACTGGGAAGGGGCTGCATCTCCTTTGAGTAGGAGCAAATGCAACTTTTAAGTTTAGCGAATGTCTGAAAAAGTGATCTTTGCCTCCTCACTAATCCCAAACAGCAATTAGCTTCCCAATTCACTTTGTCCAATATATACCATTACACCACACCCAAGAGCAATGGATAAGCACATTAGTATGATGATTCTAGTAAAACCAGTATCGGAACAGTTTATACTAATATTTTAAAACTGTCAGACTTCAGTGTTAACACTACATTGTGTTGAATGGAAGGACTTTACTTCTCTGAGAGATACTGTTTCAGAGTATCTACAGGCTCAGTCATTACATTTGTTAGCATTCAGGAGTTTTTCTTCTCAGCTTTTTAAAACACTGATTCTGGAGAACAAACATGTGGCTGCATAATCATATTGTTTATATACGAGTCCTGCAATTACTGAATAAATTTTTTTTGACGTGTAAACACTTAAGTTCCCTTACATAATTTCTCTCCTGACATCTACTGTGAAACAGTATTTTTCTACAAATGAAATCTACCGTAAGCAAGGATATTTGTATTTGCTTCTTGCTATGTTTGCTCAAAAGATCACAATCTTGACAGGTTCATAAACCACCAGATCTAGATTAATATTAAAAAAAGTTATTTGAATTGAAGAGATGAGGATTATATTAAATGCACTGGCAAACAGTACCTCTTCTGGTAGGGCTGCATGATGTACATCTGATGTTGCAAGCAGCAGAACTGGAGCAAATGATGGAATATTCTGTAATAATGTTGTAAATGTAGCTTTCAAAGTGAATCCAACAGTCTCCCACCATAAGTGGACATGTGGAATGTATAATATACTTGGTGCTGTTCTTTTGGCTTCATGGATTAACTAGTAAAAGAAAAGTATTGATTTGGGAATACTGAGAAACACGTTACTAGGTCACTAATAAATAATTAAAGATCAACTAGTCACTCCTATTTCGCAGTTGATATACTAAGCAAGCAACAACTGGGAAAGAACAATTCTTAATACTGAGGCAAGCTTCTACCTTGCGTCGACTATGAAACAAACCCAGTCATAAATTACAGGTGATTTTGTATAATTTTATTACAATTAATAATGTCTTGCCTAGAGTAGAAGAAAAACCAACCAACCAGGATTGAAGCCTATTTGAATATTACTGTAGGCATAACTCTTCCAGAGAGAGGTAGAAACATTAAGAAAACGTGCATTGATGTAGGTCAAGGAATTTTAACAACACTTTGCTCTGGGATTTTAATTACCTTCTTATTGTGCACTGTTTACCAGTGGAGACACCAAGAAAGTGGTATGGGGGAAAGAATTAATTTTTGATGGGATGAGGATAATCATTGTTAGCCTGACAGCATGGATTCTAATGAAAGATCAATGTGTATTTTGGAAAAACTGTCTCCTACCTTCCTTCTGGAAAGATGAAAAACTGGGAGCAAGAAAAGATGAATCATTTTAAGATGAGAACCTATGCTGCCAGAGATCAGACAGGGAAGATGGATGTCCAGCCCAGTAGTTAGAGGGCTGGCTTGGTCCATGGAATACCTAGGTTCAATTCCCCGGTCTGCCACAAACATCCTGCGTGACCCTGGGCAAGTAACTAGTCTCTCTAGGTCTCAAGTCCCCATCTGTGAAATGAAGGTAACAGTGCTTCCCTACAGAAGTAGATTAAAGATTACAAGGCACTCTGATATTACTCTGATGGGGCCACTTAAGTGAAAAACAGACATAACCACAGATTCAGTCAGCAAAAATCATGGTTTCAGATTTCTGAAAGGGGCAATTTTATAACTATACTAATAGAATGGTTGGGGAACAGCTAAACACAGTCCTACCTGAATAAGCCCCTTAAAATGCAACAGGTGAAATTGCTGACAAGACTTGCTAAATTTTAAGCAAAAAGTCCCCTGAAAACCCACATTTGGAAAAGATAAGAACATGCTGACATTAGGTAGGGCATGGAGTTTTCCATAACTTTCCTAACTCTCATAAGCTAAATAAAGGTTATGTTAACGAATAATTTAGGATGTTACATATGTACTGAACTATGATATTAAAAGATAGAAAATTGCTGAATGGTTTAAAAAAAATAAAGGAAAACAGAAAAGGAAACCCTGTTACTAACCTTCCGTAACTACCATTCTTCAAGATGTATTTCTCATGTTCATTCCAAAGTAGATGTGTGCTTGCCCCAAGCACCGCTGGCCAGAAAGTTTTCCCCTCAGTGATATCTGTCAGGTTGGCTCTGGAGCCTCCTGGGGTTGCATACTCACAGCACTAGTATAAAGGGTCCCACCAACCCTCATCCCCCTCACTTCCTTCTTGTTGGTTAACTCCAATAGAGGGGTGGAGGGAGGGGCTTTTGGAATGGTCATGAGCAACACATCTCGACGAACAGTTATGGAAGGTTAGTAACCGTTTTTTCTTCACATGCTTGTGCATGTCCATTCCAAAGTAGGTGACTCCCAAGAAGCTGTGCAGGTGGAGGGTTCAGAGTTCATTGGCATGCTGATTGTAATACTGCTCGGTCGAAACCCATGTCATCTCTCACCAGCTGGTTGATAGCGTAATGAGATGCAAAGGTGTGGACTGACAACCATGTTTTTGCTCTACAAATGTCCTGTATAGGAACCTGAACTACAAATGCTATTGGAGATACTTGAGACCTTGTGGAATCGCCGCCAGGGCAGGAGGAGCAGGGACCTTCACCAGGTCATAGCATGTGCAGATACAGGAAGTGATCCACGAAGAAATTCTCTAAGCCGAGACTGAAAGGCCTTTCATTTTGTCTGAAAAGGCTACAAAAAGCTGAGTAGACTTCCAAAATGACTTAGTCCCTTTCTATGTAGAAGGCTAGTGCATATCTGACATCCAGTGAGTGGAGTTTCTGTTCCTATCTGTTGGCATGTGGCTTCAGATAGAAAACAGGTAGGAAGATAGTCTGGTTACTATGAAGTTACGAGACTACTTTTGGAAGGAAGGCCAATTGTGGCCACATCCGAACCTTGTTCTTGAAGCAGACTGTATAAGGTGCTTCCGACATAAGGGCTTGGATCTCTGAGATCCTTCTAGCAGAAGTAATAGCCACCAGGAAGGCCACTTTCCAGGATAGTTAGAGCAGAGAACATGTCAGTGGTTTAAATGGAAGACCTTTTAGCCTTGCCAACACCAATCTGAGGTACCAGGGAGGGAGTGGCTGCTGTACCTGGGGGGTGCAATCTCCAGGCCCTTAAGGAAATGACTACAGAGTTTGAGAAAACAGAATGGCCATTTTACCCATGGATGGAAAGCTGAAACTGCTGCCAGATGAACCCTAATAGATGACAATGCTTGGACTTATTTCAAGTGGAGCAAGTAATCTAAAATGAAAGGTAGTGTCAACTGTGTAGGCAAGACCCCTTCTGCACAGACCAGATCAAGAATCTTTTTCACTTTGCCAGGTAAGCTCCAAAACCACTCTGGAAAATAGAATTTATTATTCCTACCAGATTTAAAAAAAAAAATGTATTATACCTGTGCACATGTTTCTTCAGGTGATGTAGTACTGATTCCAAACAGAACCGAGAGATCCAATGTGTACACCGTGAACTTTTCCAAAGCATGTATTACTGCTGGTGCCAAATGAGAGCCCTGTCCAAACCCGGGCTCTCCAACTATCAAGAGCCTTGGTCTGTAAGATGTTGGCTGACGATAAGCACTTCTAAAACAAGAATTGTGAAATCAGGAAGTTTTAAACAATTAAAAAACACAAAACAAAAATATTTCCATCAATGTATGAAAGCATAGGTGTTAGAGTAGAGAGAGAGAGAGAGAGACTACCATAATTTTAGAATACAAACAAATAAATAAATCTGTACTGTCAAGAATTCTGCTTTTCTTACACAAGGCATCAGATATACCAGAAAAAACAAACAAACAGTAAAGCTGCAGTAGTCTAGGTTATGGAATACAGTAAATACATATACTTACATTACTTCTATCACAGATTTGTTTTTATTTCATTCATTCTAATTGTTCAGTCTTTCCCCATAGTTTGGTCGTTAATCTAATAACGTCAGGTCTACATGGGGGTGGGGAGAGAAATCGATCTAAGTTACGCAACTTCAGCTACATGAATAACGTAGCTGAAGTTGACGTACTTAGATCTACTTACCGTTGGGTCTTCACTACGGTAAGTCGACTGCTGCCGCTCCCCCGTCAACTCTGCCTGTGCCTCTCGCCAAGCTGGAGTACAGGAGTCGACGGGAGAGCGCTCGGGGATCGACTTATTGCGTTCAAACTAGATGCAATAAATCGATACCCACTAGATCAATTGCTGCCCGCCAGTCCGGCCGGTAGTGAAGACAGACCCCCACTGTAGTACCGGTCTTTGCAACCATACTATTACAATGCACTTAATGGTTAGAATCTGACATGAAATAGGTGTACATCTTTAAGTTCTGTAAATTAGAACATCTCCACCACCACCACAGTAAAAGGAATTTGGCAGTATCTCTCACTGCAATAACTGGTAGTCCCACCCAAACTAAGACGCCACAAAAATATGACTTTTCAAACAAGTTTTTGATGATTCTCATAATAAATCAGTAAAATTTATTATAATTTAAAAAAAAGATTAGCCTAGCCGTTGTCAAATCAAGTAGCAAATTACATAACAGAAGGGGCGGGGGTGGGGGGAGAACAACAATCTGTTACTTGTATTCCATTGTAACTATGTTCAAATATATAAACTTGGAAACTAAAAGTATAAAGGCATCAAAAATGTCTAAAAGAAAACTACCAATGTGATTCAGAGACCGGCCAAACTTTAGATCTCAATCCTGTAAGGTGCTCTAAAGGGTGAGTGGGATGAATCTCCAAATCTCTGTGCCCCAAGCTTGAGACTCTCCTTGAAGGATTAGGGGCTTTTTCCCCTAAATTTGGTCAGTTCTAATCAGATACTTTAAAACACTTTTATCCGCTTGTTTCTATGTTTATTTCTGGCAAAGACTGGTGCGAGAAAGCAAAACCCTTCCCCCTCCCAAAAAAGGAAACAAAACCCAGAACATCTCCCTTGCACCAAAGGATTCAGCAGCCTAAATCAATTTGAAGATCAAAGAGACAAGTACCTGTTAAAATTAAGGACATTTGCTTTCTGCTTATTAGGTGTTTTCTGGGAAAGTGGATTTTCCAACACTGAAGGCACTTCCTCATCACTATACATTAAGTCACTTTCTAAAATATGACTTGCAACATCTGAAAAACAAAAATTCGTTAACTCTCCTGGGAACTTTGTATCACCCACTTGCAAAGAAAAAAGTTTCATTTACAATTCAATATGATAGTCTGTGGTGGTTTATTCAATACAAAGGCATTTTAGAGGAACAGCCATTAGTCTGGTAGCACGTGTAATTCTGTGGGCAAGTTAATGATAGAAAGAAAGTGAGGTGTCATTTCATTAGTAAAAATCTACAGAAACAATTTCAATGGTGTCGCCCTCTGCAGCATGGCCCAGCTTACAGCTCCAGGTCCTTTGGTTGGTGGTAATGGGTCGAGTTTGGTATCATGCGAAAGCCCTTTCTACATAAACACAATGGTACCAAACATGACAAACCTAGAACTGTATAGATATATATTCAAGAAAATGGTAAAAATAAAAAAATAAAAATCAACATTTTAAAAGGGCTAGCTCAGTGGTTTGAGCATTGGCCTGCTAAACCCAGGGTTGGGAGTTCAATCCCTGAGGGAGCCACCTAGGGATCCGGGGCAAAATCAGTACTTAGTCCTGCTAGTGAAGGCAGGGGGCTGGACTTGATGACCTTTCAGGGTCCCTTCCAGTTCTATGAGATAGGTATATTGCCATATATATTTTATTCTTACAAGCCTGTCAAACATGTAGCCTTCACAAAGTTAAAATGTGGCCCTTGCCTGACAGTACTGTGTTATCAGCTAATGCTCAAAACATACCTGATTATTTTTTTTAGTGTTACAGATTACTATAAATGGAAAGAGTGCTTCAAGTAGGGCAGACAAACGATTAAAAAACTTAATCGCAATTCATCACGCTGTTAATAATAGTATTCTATTTAAATATTTTTGGATGTTTTCTACATTTTCAAATATATTGATTTCAGTTACAACACAATACAAATTGTAACAGTGCTCACTTCATATTTATTTTTATTACAAATATTTGCACTATAAAAACAGTATTTTTCAATTCACCTAATACAAGTACTGTAGTGCAATTTCTTTATCATGAAAGTTGAATTTACAAAATGCAGAATTATGTACAAAAATAGCTGCATTCAAAAATAAAACAATGTAAAACTTTAGCGCCTACAGGTCCACTCAGTCCTATTTCTTGTTCAGCCAATCACTCAGACAAGTTCATTTACATTTGCAGGAGAGCATGCTGCCTGCTTCATGTCACAATGTCACCTGAAAGTGAGAACAGGTGTTCGCATGGCACTGTTGTAGCCAGCGTCGCAAGCTATTTACGTGCCAGATACTCTAAAAAGATTCATATGTCCCTTCTTGCTTCATCCACCATTCTAGAGGACATGCGTTCATGCCAATGACAGGTTCTGCTCGATAGCAATCCAAACCAGTGCAGACTGATGCATGTTCATTTTCATCATTTGAGTCAGATGCCACCAGCAGAAGGCTGATTTTCTTTTTTGGTGGTTCAGGTTCTGTAGTTTCCACGGAGTGTTGCTCTTTAAAGACTTCTAAAAGCATGCTCCACATCTCGTCCCTCTTAGATGTTGGAAGGCACTTCAGATTGTTAAACCTTGGGTCAAGTGATGTAGCTATCTTTAGAAGTCTCACATTGGTACTTTCTTGGCTTTTTGTCATTTTCATCATTTGCAGTGAACACTGCAATGAAAGTGCAAGAACACTGCAGTGAAAGTGTTCTTAAAATCAACAACAGGTGCTGAGTCATCATCTGAGACTACTAGAATATGAAATAGATGGCAGAATGCGGGTAAAACAGAGCTGGAGACGTACAGTTCTCCCCCAAGGAGTTCAGTCACAAATGTAATTAACGCTTTTTTTTTTTTTTAAACGATCATTATCAGCATGGAAGCATGTCCTCTGGAATGGTGGCTGAAGCATGAAGGGGCATACAAGTATTTAGCATATCTGGCACATAAATACCTTGCAATGCCGATTACGAAAGTCCCATGCGAACGCCTATTCTCACTTACTGGTAACATTGTAGATAAGAAGTGGGCAGCATTATCTCCCGTAAATATAAACAAAGTTGTGTGTCTTACTGATTGGCTGAACAAGAAGTAGGAATGAGCGGACTTGTAGGCTCTAAAGTTGTGCATGGTTTTGTTTGAGTGCAGTTGTGTAACAAACAAACTTCTACGTCTGTAAGTTGTATTTTCACCATAAAGAGATTGCACTACAGTACTTGTATGAGGTGAACTGAAAAATACTATTTCCTTTATCAATTTCACGGTGCAGATATTTGTAATGAAAAATATAAAGTGAACAGTGTACACTTTGTATTCTGTGTTGTAACTAAAATCAATATATTTGAAAAAGAAAAACCATCCAAAAATACTTAATAAATAATAGAATGCCAATTGAAACTTAACAGTGTGATTAAAACTGCAATTAATCATGATTAATTTTTTGAGTTAATCACGTAAATTGACGGCAATTAATCGACAGCCATATTTCAAGGTGATTTGCCATCAAGGACAAAAAAAGAAGTGATTCAGTGGTATTGCTTATGATCTTTATTAGGTCAAGAGTTGTGATGCGACACTGGTTAAGACATCAGCATCCAGCCAGAAATTACTGGAATCCACGCACAAATGGTATGCACATAGTTACATAACAATTAATTACAATCCCAAAGAATTTATAACAAAACCCTTGTTTTTGCTTTGGTCTTTATCATTTTCAGGCATCAACAGGGAGATAAAGAATACTGACTGGTAGCTGATTCTTTGGAGAATACCACCAGAGGGGACCTGATTAAAACACAATGCTCATGGCACCTTACATGCTATAAAAAGTGCACCCATAAGCTGAATTTGGCAAGGTTGTAAAGGAAGTACAACTGAACATCATGCCAGGGCAAGTACCAGCTGTGGGCAAGACTCCATTTCTGTGTGTTTTGAGAAGAAAACCTGCTTGTTCTGCAGTAAGCTCGAAGCCCAAAGGCATCCATTAAGCATAGTTTCAACATGTGAGACAGTAAGAAATTGTATGAAGCAGTGACTCAAGTGAGAACATTCCACAGAAAGTATTGTTAAGCATGTGCATTGACCCAAAGACATCCATAAATATGACACTGCATATCACATTGAATGCTACATCAAGACCATACCTAATGTGTTGCATCAAAAAGTAAAAGCAACAGAAAAATACTGATTTTATTACTGCGAACTGTGCAACTCGGAGTTTATAAGTTGTATTTCAGAGGTTCTAATGGATGGGAAAGTGGTAGCAATGTGGAGTACAAGGGTTTCATTTTATCACAAAGACTAATGCACAAGTGCTTAAGTAAAAACAAGACAGGTTTCCAACACATACACAAACACACACATTGGAGGTACATGAATAATCTACAACCACAAGTTGCCATTGGTTTAACAATTAATTCCAAAACCTATAATAAATTCCTTCTGCAGTTTATGCACAGCATTGCTGTAGTCTGTGGAGGACCCAAAGTACTCTGTCTGGAGACTACAATTCCATTGCCATATGGAATTCAATGAAGGGTTGTACATCCCTCTAGACCTCATCAAGGGTAGTTTTATATTCTGTCTTGCAGATTACCTAGACTTCCTTGTAGAAGATACAGCAGATAGCAAAGGTACCCTTCATGCTACTGTTATGGTCTGCAATCAAGAGCATATTATTGGGGATCAGTCCCTCAATTTCTCTCTGAACCAGCAAAGAACCGTTCCTTGACTGACTCACTTTCCTATCAAGGTCCAATAATTCTGAAGCCAAGAAGTCCAGTTTTCAATGAAGCAGTAGCTAAAATCAACTACAGTAGAGCTTTCTACATTCACTAACCTTGTTAACCTTCCCAAAGTTATTGTGAATGTTAGTGGGAGTGCATCCTGCTAACATTCACAATAAAACTTTGTTATTGTGTAGAAATGGGATGCACTCCAGGAGGAAAAAAAATTACTAAGTATGGCTTCAGCTGAAGAGATAGAAGATGTACCCTCAAATGTTCCGGACACCCAGGCCATACCATACTACATTATTTCAGGAGAAAGGTATATTCCACCATGGTCAGCTTTTAACTCAGCAATGCATGAGGTGCCATAGCAAATGACCATGTATGTATCCTGCCAATGATCCTGCTAGCCCCACTGATCACTCGTTCAGTTAACATTCCTTATGCAGATGCAATGCATGAACAAATACAACTGCTACTCCTGGAGAAATTCTGAGCCACTGCACACACACAGAATTCATGTCCCATGCAGAATTCCCCCCCACAAAATACGTCCTGCTGGAGAAGTGCTACAGTTACATCTTTTGCCCACCAGGAGTTGCTGTGGCGCTAGAAAAAGGCAGGAGCAGCCCCAGCTGAGGATAGGGAAGAGAAGAGGCTGCGTTCCTCATAGCATCTTGCCCATGGGGCCAGTCAGGAGGCACAGGACATGGGAGGAATGGACAATGTAGGATACATGGGGTTGTGGGAGGAGAGGGTGAAAAGAGACAGACTGGGTGGGAACACTTCATTCAGTGGCTAAAGAGAAAATACTGGACTGTGAAGAAGTCCACCTCATGTTTGATATGTATGCAGAGGAATCAATTAAAAATATCACTGGAAAGAAGAAGTGACTTCATGGTATTGCATCTGTCCAGTACAGAAATCAATGACTCCATCAACATCTCCAATGTCATAGTGAAGAAGCTAGTGTCTCATACTTGCATGAGGGATGAGTTAATCACAAACCTTGCAAGAAAAATGCTCCAATATATGAAGAATTGCTCAAAAATTTGTCACATGGCATAATGAAGCTGCTGCCTTGTGCTGTTCAGTGGAGTTTCTTTGTTGGTTCCCATGAGGATGCTGACACTAAAATTTTCTTGACTGCCATCAACAGGGCCGGCTCCAGCTTTTCTGCCGCCCCAAGTGGCCAAAAAAAACACGACGAGCGGCGGCACTTCGGCGGCAGCTCAATAGCACCGCTTCTTCGGCAGTGAGTCCTCCCTCTCTTCCTCTTCGGCAGCAGCTCAAAGGGGAAGAGAGGGAAAGAGGGCCCCGCCGCCAAATTCCAGCTTTGCTGGTGCCTGGAGCTGACCCTGCATCAATGCCCAAGAGGTGTGCTACTAAATTCCAGATTTTTGCACAAGGCACAGATGTTCTAGTGCTCTCAGTGCTACCAAAGACTTCTGCAAGATTCTGTTTTTGTGCTGCTGGGGAACGGAATTGCTGTATATCCCTCAGAAATGTGTTCCTAGCACTCTGACCATTGAAAGCCGCTCTTTCAGGATATGACACTACTGGAAGGCTGTCTCTCCTTGCTTACAGACAGCCCCCCAACCTGAAGCAAATACTCACCAGCAACCACACACGACAGAACAAAAACACTAACCCAGGAACCTATCCTTGTAACAAAGCCCGATGCCAGCTCTGTCCACAAATCTATTCAAGTAACATCATCATAGGACCTAATCACATCAGCCATGCCATCAGGGGCATGTTTACCTGCATATCTACCAATGTGATATATGCCATCATGTGCCAGCAATGCCCCTCTGCCATGTCCGGTTTGGCCAATGTACAGTCTCTACACAAAACAATAAGTGGACACAAATCTGACATCAGGAATCATAACATTCAAAAACCAGTAGGAGAACACTTCAACCTCCCTGGCCACTCAGTAACAGACTTAAAGGTGGTACTTTTGCAACAGAAAAGCTTCAAAAACAGACTCCAACGAGAAACTGCTGAACTTGAATTCATATGCAAATTAGACACCATCAACTTAGGCTTGATTAGAGACTGGGAACGCTGAGCCATTACACACATTGAATCTATTTTCCCATGTTAAATATTCTCCCGCCCCTTGTCAAACTATCTGTAATGGGCTATCTTGATTATCACTACAAAAAGTTCTCTCTTAATTAATTAGCCTCTTAAGAGTTGGCAGGACAACTCCCACCTTTTCATGTATGTGTATTATATATCTCCTTACTATATGCTCCATTCTATGCATCCGATGAAGAGGGCTGTAGCCCACAAAAGCGTATGCTCAAATAAAATTTGTTAGTCTCTAAAAGGCACCACAAGAACTCCTGTTCTTTTTGCGGATACAGACTAACATGGCTGCTACTCTGAAACCTAGAATTATAAACAGTTAATGTTAAAAAGTTTTGGGGAGGGACAAAATCCTCATACTTTAGGTTTTGCAACCAATCCCTACCTATTAGGGATTATGAGGAGACTTACTGGGCATCTAGATTATTCTGCATCTGCCTACCGAGGGTTTCTTGCACCTTCTCTGAAGAATCTGGTGATGGCCATTTTTGGAGACAAGCTACTATAGTAGATGAATCACAGGTCTGCTCCAATATAGCAGTTCCCATGTTCTGGGCTTTAGCATTACCACACTGAGATGAATGAGTGTAGTTCACACCTCTCAGATCTATTATTTCATGCTATCTCAGGACAAAAAGGAATACAATTACAGTAGAACCTCAGTTATAAACACCTCAGGAGTGGAGGTTGTTTGTAACGCTGAACAAAACGTTATGGTGGTTCTTTCAAAAGTTTACAACTGAACATTGACTTAATGCTGCTTTGAAACGTTACTACGCATTTTTCTTCTGCAGCTTTCCCTTTATTTGTTTTTAGTAGTTTAAGTTTAAACACAGTTCTGTACTGTATTTGGTTGGATTTTTTTTTTTTGGTCTCTGTTGCTGCCTGATTGTGTATATCCGATTTCAAATGAGGTGTGTGTTTGACTGGTCAGTTCATAACTCTGGTGTTCATAACTCTGAGGTTCTACTGTACACACTATTTTACATATGGGATGTTCTTGTAAATGTAAGGTATGAAGTAAAGCCTAAATTTCTTTCAACAAAATTCTGTGTCTGGGGTAGATTCCAGTGTCACAGAACCATGGAAGGCTCCGCCCTCACAAAAAAACAAAGTTCTACTGCCCAAAAGTATACACGCAAAAAATTGGAAAATGTGAATAGATTTAGTGTGTTAATGTCACAAATTAAAGAAAAGCTTTTACCTTGATAGAAATATGCAAGAATTCAAAATAAATAAAAAAATAATAATAAAGGAGTGTTTTACCTGTCTTTTGTCCTTTTTTTATTCCAAGCTCCACATGTGGAAACACTCTTTGTAGGGCTCCTAAAATTCTGTGAAGTGTTTTTTCAAGCAGTGGTTTCGAAATGGCTGAGAGTGCTTGGCCAGGTGAAGTCACAGCTCTTTGAGAAGCTGGTATAGTCTTCTGCATAGCCACAACAAAATCCTTAGCTGTTATTTTAATAGAAGAGATATCCAACTGCAACTTCTCACTGCTAGTGTATATCTGAGGATAACGTCGTCGCAAAGCACACAAAGCAGCTTCAGAACATATGGACTTAATATCTGCACCACAATATCCTATGAACAAATAAGTGAAATTTAGTTCCCTGTCTCAGACAATCAAAAAAAAAAAATCTAGAAGCAGCATATACAAAGCTAGAGTATGTAACTATCTGACCCAGCAGAAGATGAAGCCTAACAGAAGCAACATGCTCGACCTTCTGGGAAAAAAAAAAAGGAAGGGATATAGGTAAGAAATCCCTCATTCTGCTATCGGCCCAACTACTCTGCCGGTGTTCTTCTCTGCCTGTGCAAAGCCCCACTGAGATAAGTGGGGCCCTGAGCAGATGCATTGCAAGACTGGGTTCTTAGTGGTCTAGATGGACTTCTAAAAGAGAACTGCATCCAGCCCCCTTTGCCAGAAGAATGGTGAAAGTGTGAGTGTTGTTAAAAATAAATGTCTATGTTCATATATATAAAAAAAACCATAACAATTAGTGGATGAAAAATCAAAGAAAAATAAGTATTTTAATTAAATAATTTTAGTATTAAGCTTTTAGATGAAAACTTATTTTTGTGTGCGCTAAACTATAAATTAGTCACTTGTATTCTCTGATAACTCTTTTGGTTCTTAATCTTACCAACACATTTTTCTGCTAACTCTTCAAGAAACGTGTCCAATGGCTTAGGGGTCCAGTCTCTCGTGTGAATCTTGAGAATCTCTTTTCTAGCCTAGAAATAAAGACTTTTTAAACAAAAAGAGCACATCCTGTTTTTCCCCTGTAAAAATCTTTAGTTTAAAAGTAGATGACAATATAATCACCTCTTTTCTTAAAAAGGAAATGTTGATATGTTACTAGAATTTACTTGCCTAAAATAGCGACGGCTGCTTTCAACAAATTTAAGGTTTTAGATACTTCTTAAATTGGACACTTCTTTTCAGGTTTTCCTTTTAACAAGAACAGCCATTGAAAGCTCCCAGGACAAAAAGTGAGCTCTCTCAAGTTTAAGACTAATGATCTTGGAAGAATTCTCTCCACTTCTAGATCAGGTTGGTATTCCTGGGCTGCCCCTCTGCAGCCCTAGTACCCTTTTTGTGGGCCCTTAACTCAGCCTGTGGCTTTGTTAGGCTGCAGCTCCCCAGTTCCCTCTGCTCTTCCACTGCTCCACCCTAGGTACCCTCCTCAGCTTCCCAGGCAGCCAGGCCCTTCTCTCTCTAAGGAGCTAGGGAGAGTGTGTAGTTCCTTCTGGCCCACCACCCTCTTATAAGGGCCAGCTGGGCCCCAATTGCACTGGCTACACCTGTGGCTGCTTTCCCAATCAGTCCAGCTTTTCCCCTGCCACAGCCCTCTCCCAGGAACTGTTTTAAGCCCTTCAGGGCAGGAGCAGGGTAACCACCCCACTAAAGGGTCCCGACCCAGAGTTCTAAAGGAGTGGTGCAGTATCTGGACCACTTGGTCCTCCCCAAGTTACACTGCCTTACGGGTCACTTCCTGCTGGGCTGTGGCTCCTCTGTCTGGGACATGGTCCCAGTCTTAGCAGTACAGTATCAGCACAGTCCACCAGGGAACAATGTCTCCTCCTTTGAGGCCTCTCTTGGGTTCCCAACTGCAAAATGGGGTGAAGAATATGGATCACTGCTTCCACAGTGGCCTTGCTAATGCTGTAGTCACTCTTCCCAACAGTTCCCAGTGTCAGCCTCACTTCCTGGTACAGCCTGTAGCTCTTTCCCCTCCTTGCCTCTGCCCTTTTAAGCTGTCCCTCCAATTGCAGCATGCCTGGCAGCTGCTAAGGAATGTGGTCTTCCTTGCCCAGTACTGCCCCATGCCTTGCTCTAGGTTAGTATGTGGGTCTGTAAACCCCATCATACAGTGAAAGTTGGTTTCAATCTCAAGTGTCATTTACTTTAAAATGAGTTTTACCAATACCGATGTTTGCTCTAAAAGATCTCAACAGACCATTTCCCCAGGAGTTATGCTTTACTAAGACAAAATTCACAAGTTCACAATGCCTTAGAGCCTTAAAGTGGCCCAGACATCTCTGCTCCATAGAATAACCGTGTCACCAGTTCCTTTTAAAAAGGTGGTAACACAGAGAGAAGTAAAAATACAACAAGAGGAAGATATTGTTTCCACATGACTCAACTGGTAGACTTATAGACATGTGCATCAGGGAAGTAGAGGTGAGACTGACATATAATTAGGACAAGAACCTTCAGGCCTTTCATCCTTTTGCAGCATGTGGAGGGAAAAATCTGGATTATAGATCTTTGGACCTAGCCATCTACTTCTACAGTGTCAAGGTATCCCTAAATTTATCATAGTGCAACTCCCATTTCCTTAATTTTTATTTTATATGAAACAGAGAAGACCCTCAGCTTAAAGTTTTTGACATCAAGGAGAAGGACTAGCTATTCTGAGTTATTCATATTTAATATTTCTACTCATACTTTCGATTAAACAGCAGGGGCATTTTCAACAAATGGAACAAAAATTTAAAGCTCTTCATCCCAGCTGAGTCTGAATGTTTCCCACAGCCCAGTTCAAGTACTTAAGAGAACTACCAACAAAAACATCAATCCAATAATGCCCAATAGGTAACCTGATCATATTCTGTGTTGAACCTGAGCTAACCTGCACCTCTTTTCTTGGGTTTCAATAATTTTAGTATGATTAGAAATATGTCACTAGGTACCAGGATTAAAAATAAAAAAAATATATCCTTAATATTTTTAATCCAAGCACTGCCAGTAGGCCTGCAGGTGGTTGCCTGCATGGACATGGAGCCCACGGTACAGTGGAAACAGAAACTCCAGGCCAGGACTGAAAGGACGATGATGAACATTCAGCTGCGGGGTGCTACTGAACCATTCCCGCCGGGGACAGCCCCCACAATACTGGCTGGTGAGTGGGGCCACAACAGCTGAGCTGCAGAGGGTTCTTTGCATGGCTGTTGGGTTGGTGACACCTAGTTCCTGCAGGTGAAAGTCTGTGATCCTGGTGGGACAGAGCAGAGATCCAGGGCCAAGGCTGTCAGGAGGAAGACAAATCCCTAGCTTCAGGGGAGACTACCCCACTGCTGAATGGCTCTGTCCCCAGCCAAGAGCCATTCAGCAGTGGGTGGCCTCCCGCGTGTGGCTGGAAGCTCGTTCTCCTGGCTGGGGTGTCTCTCTTCTGCCACACCAAGACAACAGCCTTTCCTGCACCTTCCGCCTACAGGGACTGAGTGTCACTGGCTGCGCAAGAAGCCCTCTGCAGCACCACTGCCAGGGCAGTGCGGCTGTGACAAAATGGAGCTGTAGAGGGCTCTCTGCACTGCTGCAGGGCCTCTGACACTAGATTTCTGCAGGTGCAAGGAAGTTCAGGGGAAGGTTGCACTCCTGCTGACTGTTACCGGTCAATATTTTTTACTGGCATACATCGATTACAATAAAATGCTGCCAAGCTTAACCACAGAACATGAATGATGAATTCAAATGTTTTAGGCAGTGGTACACTCTAGCACTTTAAGCACTGCACTGTTAATCCAAGGGTGGCTCATAATTAAATGTAGTTATCTGTCACATATACCATTCTCTCATTTTCAGGTTCTCACTATTTTATACACTACCATATTTTACACCTACTTGAAGGCCACTATAATTACATCAGTAAGTGTCATTATTTGGTGACATTCAACTTTTCTGCATGATCAGAGTGGAACTAGTGTTACAAAACTGATGGTCAATGAAAGGGTTTTGTACAAGTGCTGTTTTCAGTACCCTACCTACACTCCACATGAAACAATATATTACCTCTATCACTCAAGGTGTAAAGCACAGAATCCCAACTTCACCATTCCCAAACATCCTTCATTACTCCACAATACACTGTGGCTTATGCTAGAAATAATTTGACACCTTATTGTTAGGGTTGAATAAAAGATTTTACCTCTTTATCTGGCAAGGTGAAAAGAAATTCTCTGTCAAAACGCCCAGGTCTTCGTAAAGCAGGATCTATTGAATCCAGTCTGTTAGTAGCTCCAATTACCACAATCTCTCCTCTGCTATCCAAGCCATCCATAAGTGCCAGCAGCGTAGATACAATAGAACTGATAGAGAAATGCTTTTATTCATTCAGTTAACTAAGCCTATGTTACATTGAGTGAAACTTGGGTAGAGCGGTTACGATCAAGAAAGGAAAAGCTTGCGTTACTGGAATTATTTTTTGGTTAGTAAAAAAGTGTTCAGACAAGAGCCTTTTATGATGTTCTGTGCAGAACATTCCTCCCCTCGAGATAAGCAAACAAAGACCAAAAACCACACCATGATAGAATCAAGTCTTGAACAAGCCTTAGTTTCTTTTTTAATCCAAAAGGTAAAGATTTTACTTGCAATCTAAGTAACATGATACTTACCCCAAAGAGGGCATGTCAGTACAGAACCTAGCACAATATGAATAGGGCCTCTAGGCATTACTCAATACAAACAATAGTATTACTTATAAGTATACTTTGGTCAAGCCTAACTTAGATAGCAGGGAATCCCAAGTTATGCAAATACCCCTCTCCGAGCTCTCTTCCATTTATTGCTGTGCTGGCCTGTACGCCATCCATTGTTATTTTTTAATGTTATTCATTTTTATACTGGCCCAAAATTTCAATGTATTGCCAATTTCTGTACTAAAAGTGCCAAATGGTAAAGTTGTCGCAGGAAAGCTAGAGGTGTTGACAGCTGGAGCTTTTGGCACCCCAGAAGACCTGGGGCTTGTTTAACAGTTAAAACGCTGTAGTGCTTCAGTGTAGAAACTACCTATGCTAACAGGAATGATTCTCCCATCAGTGTAGGTAATCCACCTCCAAGAGAGGTGGTAGCTAGGTAAGTGGCTTCCTAGTGCTGTCTATATGAGGTGTTAGAGATGTAGCTGTAACAACCTAAGGGGTGTGGATTTTTCACACCCCCAAGAGATGTAGCTATACCAAAGTAGAATGCTAGTACAGACTAGGCCATGGTGGTGTTTTGTTGATCAACCAGTAGGCAGCTGATTCTCAGTGCTATGGTGAAGATATACCACCTCTTTCCCTCCCCTTTTGGATTGGGGTGCATGCAACTTCAAATGCGGGGGGGGGGGGAAAGGAACGTAGGACTGAACTTCTCATAACTCTACCTCAGCAAGCTGACAGTAACTCCACCCTACCACAAAATATACCAATGGCAAAGTACATTAACTTGATGTTTTTTAGACTTCAAAAGATGACACCCTAAGCGGATGAATGGAAGCAAGTCACACTTCTCTCAGAACTATGGTTTCAGGCTGCATACTGAGACAGCAGACATAACTGCACTGGTTCACACTGCAACCATAAAGGCTAAAGACGGTTTTAAAATGAAGTTTTGGATATTGCAACATAATTATAAGGCAGATTCAAAGAGAATTTTGCAGTTCAAAGGGCAATAACTGTGATATATTTGGGCCCCTGATTATGATATTGCTTGAAAAGGGTTAAAAGGAAAGCAAACTGACAGACTGGAAATATAATTTCATTTGGAGGGTTGTACAAACATAGGAGTGTGTCAGAGAAACTACATTACAAAAAAATTAAAATACCACACTGAGCTTGGTATCGCTACAAAATCTAATTACTTGCAACTTAATACTACCCAAGTTTAGAGAGGCCTCCTAATGCTGATGCCCCTATATACACACACAAGAAAAAAAAAAAGACTACTAACACTATAGCCTCCCCCTCTTACAAGGTTCAAGCAGATTTTAACTCTCTATTTTTTAAAAATATGAAGTGTAATACCTGTGAATTTGATCTTGTCTACTGGATCGTACAGGAGCCAAACCATCTATCTCATCAAAGAAAATAATTGAAGGACGCATCTGATAGGCCTAAAAGGAAAGGCAGACTCGGGAATATTGAAACTAATATATGTAAAAAAGAATGCATTCAAAAAACTACATTAGAAGAACATTAAGCACTCAGAAGTTAAGAAATGCCAGAATTAATGCCACACACATTCCTGGATGTAATTTCTGATTTAAAAAAAATCCTGCCCCCAAAACAAAAAACCCTACCCTGATAAAGCAAATGCTATCGTGTACAACCATATTGACCCTCCTACCCAACATGGGTCATCAGGAAGGTGCAGGCCTTTATAGCCACAGCACCAACCTCTACCACTTGAGGTAACAAAGTAACTGGTAGCAACAGTAGGCAGTTATTTTCTAAATGGACCAGCCACTATGAGTAGATGAGACACCCTTTGCCAGTCAGTTCACAGCTATTTGCTGATATATGAGACAGAGAGAGAGAGACAGAGACAGACAGACTCCTGGGGTTCAGCACCAGGTCCTGGAGGTGAGCCTGTCCTAGTCGATATAGGCCTGTCAGACCCCATTTTCTCAGCCTGTGTCCTTCTCCCTTTGCTCCTCATTCATACCATCCCAGCTCCTGCAACCCTCCTCTGCACCTTTTCAAAAGGTGCGCCTGCCAAATTTCAAGTATCTCACCAAAGCATGGAGGCGCTAGAGCTTCTCAATGAAACACTTGTAAGATTAAACCAAAAAAACCAAAACCAAAAACAAAAAAAAACCCCACACCACACACCAAACACAGGCAAAAATATATTTCCTCCCCATCTACCCCTAATCAGGTTCCCCAAAACATCTGGACAATTTTTACTTGAACTTCTAAAAAAATTCAGACAGGCACCACCATGGAAAATTTCAGCCCCAAGAGTTAAAGTCTTGCAAAGTTATAAGCAAGTGAAAAACAGAGCCTTATAATAGAAAGTGTTTGGCAACCTTAACTACAGATTTCAATACCAGCTCCACATATAATAAAAGTGTATAGTCTAATTTGAATATTACCTGATCAAATAATAAACGAAGCTGTCGTTCAGATTCTCCCACCCATTTACTGAGGCAATCAGCACCTTTTCTCATAAAGAAGGCTACTCTTCTATCACCCTGACTGCACTCATTAGCAAGTGCCCTAGCAACCAGGGTCTTTCCAGTACCAGGTGGACCGTAGAATAGACAGCCCCTGTAAAATACAAGATTTCCCATGTTTCAGTTGCAATACATTGGAAAGGAACAGAAACTGTTCCAAAGAGCTTGAGATGTAAGACAACAAAACATCAATATATGAAGGTTGATGGGGGGGGGGGGGGGGAAGAATTGAGAAAGGGGCATAACAGATTAAAATAAAAATATATGTACAATTTGATATACATAGAGAGGAGGAGAGGTCAGTTACCTGACAGTAATTTGAGTTCTTTGAGATGTTTTTTCCAGACCGCAGGATGTGTTCTCTCAATGGGAGACTGCAAAGTAGTGTCTGTGTATCCATACCTTTGCAGAACAGCACACCTTGTGCTCCGAATGAGGGTACATAGGGAGGACCGAGAAGGAACTGAATGGCAGCAAGCTCGACCATGAAGCCAGAACTCCGTAACACAGGGAAAGGAGGATGGCAAGCAGAGCACCATAGGGACAAAACATCTTGAATAACTCAAGTAAGCTAAGTAATCTCTACTATTTCTTGTATATGTCCCTATGGGTGCTCCACCACAGTAGACTCCCAAGGAGTAACTTAATGAGAAGGTGTGTGCTGATAGTATAAATCCAGGATCGTTTGAAAGATTGTATCGCCAAAGGCAGCATCATCTCTGGAAGCAGGTATGATAGTGTAATGTTTAGCAAATATACGGACAGAAGACCAATTACCAGAACTGCAGATTTCTGCTGTGGCAATGTCCTTCAATAGAGCTGTAGATGTGGACTGGAGCTCTGGTGGAATGTGCTGTTACTCTGTGAGGAGACTGCTCCCCAGCATTTTCATAACAAGTCAAGATGCAACACGAAACCCACTTAGACTCTCTTTGCATTGAAATCTGTTGGCCCTTCATCCTATCTGCAATTGATACAAATAGCCTGGGAGACACTGGGAATGGTTTAGTCCTGTACAGATAGAAGGCAAGGGCACTTCTGACATCCAGTGCACAAAAACTTTATTCTTCTCTGGATACATGAAGTTTTGGGTAGAAAACTGGTAGAAAAATCTCCTAGTTAATGGTAGGTTTCGAGGAGACTTCGTAAGAAAGAAAGAATGGGGACATAGTATAATTGTCTTTGTAGAAAGTGGTATATGATGGGTCTGTCAGGAGTGCCCCCAGCTCCCGCATCTGTCTCACTGAAGTGATAGTCAAGAATTAAGTTTTGAGGACATGGTGGAAGAGGTCACCATTGGTTTGAATGGGGGTTTCCTTAGGGTGTTTAGAACAAGGTTGAGGTCCCACTGGTGGGCTGGCTGGCAAATAGGAGGAAACAAGTTACATAGGCCCTTGAGAAATCTGGTAGTTGTAGGGTGGGCAAAAACAGAAGCCCTGGATGGGTGAGTGGAAGGTTGCAAGGGCGGTCACATGTATCCTGAGAGTTCATCGAGAAACCCTGTTTTTAATTCTAACAGGCAGTCCAGGATCTTAGAAAGCTGGACTCATAAGGCTCGAGATGATGGAGGGAGCCCCAGGATTGGAAGTGCTTCCACCTTTAGAGGTAGGTTTTGCAAGTTCCAGGATTCCTGTTGGATAAAAGAACTGACTGAACTCAATCCAAACAGGTTAATTCCATGCTTGAGAACTACTGAGGGGCCATACCCTCATATTCAGAAAGGAGGGGTTGGGATGGATGAGGCTTCCTGAGTTCTGTATCAGGAGGTCCTTGTTGATAAGATGTCTGAGGGGTTATGCCTCCATGAAATTCAGGAGGTTTGGCTACTATACCTGTCTTGGCCAACCACGCAATATAAAGATTGCTCTCGTTCCTTCACGGCATATCTTGAGAAGGGTCTTGAGGATCAATGGTACAGTGGGCAAGCATAAAGAAGGATACAGGGACATGGTGTTATCAGGCCATCCCTGAGAGAGTTGCAACAATGACCTCCCTTGGAGCAGAACAGGTGACATTTCACCTCTACTATACTCCACATCTGGCAGATGCTGCAGATGACAGTCTGATCCCCCATTCACGATCTTGCCAGAAGGGTCTACTCAGGGAGTTTGCAATTGTATTCTGGAGGCCTGGTAGACCGACAGCTGATATTTCTGATGGGAAATGCACCACTTCCACAGCCTTAGCACCTCTGCAACATTAGGATGGGGTCTTGCTCCACCCTGGCAGTTGACATAATACTTTGTCAACCTGTTATCCAGCACGACTGATTAACTGACCTTGCATGGCTTAAAGGAAGTGTTGGCACACATCATACTGGTCTCTATTCCAGAATACTGGCATGGAGCGTTGATTCCTATGTCAACCATTTGCCTTATGCTGTCGCTCTCTGTAGTTGAGTTCCCCATCCTAACAGACATCTGTTGTGAGGGTCTTCAACAGTGCTGGATGAAATAATGGAGTTCTAATGCAGATTCTCCATAGACACTCTTACATGGTGAAAAACCTATTACCTTCTGAGATACTGATACACATTTGGAGAAGCTGTGTCTATTTAGGATATATATTGTTCTTAGCCATATCTGGAGGCATTTGAAGTGCATCCTTGTGTGGGGAAACACATACATGGTGGGCAACATGTCACCCAAGATCTGTAGACAAATCCTCACTGTTGCTAGTAGACTGCACTCTAATGTTGAGATTAGGTTGGATCGGGTGGAGAATCTATTCTTGGGTAGGTTGGCTCTTGCTGTTGTGGAGTCAAGAGTAGTTCCTATAAAGTATATTCTCTGTACTGGAGTTTGTATAGCTTTGAGGTTGATAGAGGCCCAGAAATTGGAATAGCATTACTGCTCTGGATGCTGTTGACTGAACTTCTTGGGGTGACCAGACCCTGCAAAGCCAGTGATTCATATATGGAAACATTGATATTTCCCCTGATGGAGCTGTGCAACTACCACTGAGAGAATCTCTGAACACCCTTGGGACATGGAGAGTCCAAAGGGGAGAACTTGATTTCGATAGTGATCTATCCCTATTATGAAGCCTAGAAAATGCTTGTGGGAGGGGTGGATAGGTAAACAAAGTGTGCGGGTGAGGACCTTCACTGTTCTGACTGGTATCAAAGGCTGGAGACTTAAGCAAGTCTCAACTTGCTGTTTTCATAGTGGTACTGGGGAGGTGGCACTGTTAGAGCTTGCTAGTACTGGTGACTCAGGTTTATCAGAGATAACGAGATCCTCTGCAGAAAGGAACCTGGAACAAGGTAGAGAGTTTTGACAGCCTTCACACAAAGTCTGGGCCAGTACCATCTGGTAAGATGGAGGCTGTTGCAGTACCACAGTGACTGTGGTGTCATCTCCCCTTTCAGAGGTATGGTGAGATTCTGGTACTAGGGCACAGATGGTAGCCCTGTCTGTCAGTGCTGCAAGGTGTTAGATGGTGCCAACAACAGTAGTAGCTGCTCTGGTGGTAGGCATCTCTGGAGTTTTTCCCTGTACTGATTCAGTGGTAACGACTCCTACCATCAGAGGGACAAAAGGTCTCCCAACAGTGGGTCTTACAGGGTGATATACCTCTCCATACAAGAAAATGAAGAAAAGTTACATATTTCTTCTTTAGAGTTTTCTTTGTTGCAGATGAGGCAGCAACTGGCACTGAAGCAGCCTGGGCTGTAGAGGCGGATGTACAGGGGGAAGTGGACCTCTCTGGAGCTACAGCATGGTCCACTAATAAGAGCTTAAGTCTAGTCTCCCTGTCTTTCTTGGATCTGCATTTGAAACCCTGACAGACCTTGCATTTAGAAGAGTTGTGGGAGTCCCCCAAATACTGCAGGCAGCTGGAGTGTCCACTAGAGAGTGGAAAAGACCGGTGGCAAATCTCACAGGTCTAAAATCCTGGAGCATAACAAACAGTGCTCTGACGCAAACAAAAGATCCCTCTTCTACCAACACAACAGTGTTATATAAAATAAATAGGTACTGAATGAAAATAAATAATGAAAAAAAACTACTAAAGCAAACAAAAGAAAGAATTCACACAGTGAAGGCAGGAAGCTGAATACAGCAGACAGCTGACCTTGTCACCTCGAGCTCCATGCAATTGAGGAGGCACTGAGTGGCAGTGGGCTAGCACCTCCCTATATGTCCTTGTTCGGAGCACAAGGTGCTGCACTGCACAAAGGCAGGCCCACAGACACTACTCTGCAGACTCTGATTGAGAGTGCACAGAAGTGCGCATATCCTACGGTGGAGTACCCATAGGATACACTCCAGGAATTATTCTTTCCTAATGTGAGTGAACATTATTGAGTTCAATAACTTGCGATTGAACTAGATCACATCCTTTAAATGAAGATCTGAATGCCTTTATAAAGACTCCAACTGACGACGAATTAGTTTACTAAGATAAATGAGTTGTGCCAATGGTTGATTATGCTCACTGTTAGGTTGCATCTTATTTCCAATTTGACATTTTCCAACATCAAAAAATATAAAAGTCTTAAAACAGGTCAGAAACTGAAGAGATTACATATAGACATGGTTTCTTGAGAAAGAGTCTAACATCCATTTGTTTAGAGCAGTGGTGGGTACCCCGATGGGCCGCATGCGGGCTGCAGGTTGATCTGATTGTGGGCCGTGAGACATTTTGCAGACGTTGACCGTCTGCAGGCATGGTCCCCTGCAGCTCCCAGTGGCCACCGTCCCAACGGCCCATCAATACAAATGATATTACTTGTATTAGAGTAGCTAATAGAGGCCTCACCTGAGATTAAGGCCCCATTGTTTAAGCCACTGTTTATACACGTAGTAGACAGTTCTTGCTCCAAAGAGATTACAATCTCATTAGATACATGGGGGTGAAGATAGAGGAAGTATTATTAGTCTAGAATAAGTGACCTGACCATGGGCAGGATATGCCCAACATTTAGTCCAACCCCATGAATCAGATCCAGACTGATTCAATTTGAGGCCCTTGTTTTCAAAGAATTACAACTTGGTAAGAAAATGTTTAATTCTTCCTCCCTTAAAAGGCTTAAATTTCCAGGTTCTGATTCCAAAATCTGCTGACAATGATATGAGGATGATTTCTGAAGGTAACAAAACACACACACACACACACACACACACACACACACACACACACACACACGTATCTGGAAATCTGTTAGAAGTTTTAGAGTTGGCAGTTAAGTCATTTTACAAAGAACATTCAAGAAAAAACAAAACAACCCACCCAACATACATTTGAGGATTTTAAAAAATATTTGTAATACTGTAGATTAAATTATATTGTGATAGGTGTTCATGCATTTCATTCACCAGGGGTTGGGGATTTTTTGTTGTTGTTTTTTGGGGCATTTCAATTTATTACCATTGTTTCCTACACAAAGTAGTAAGACTATATAAAAGTGGCTCCTTCTTAAAATCACATCTGCTCACTGTATTTGTCTGAAGTCATTCCAATATTTCAGAGTTATGGAACACTTATTACTATACACACACATCTTACTATCTAATGTAGTCACCTTTTACTACATACCAGCTAGCAATGCATACAGCTCTCAGAGGGGAAGCTAACATTTTTATTTTGTTCTATGGATAGACAACATTGCTAGTATTCTGACTGCAGTTTCTTCAGCACTGACTTGCAGATGTCAAGATGTTTGCAGAGCTGGTAGCTAGAAAATCCTTCTTCACTTGTAAACTAATCAAATTGTATATGAAATAGAAAACAAATAGACAGTAAAAATGGTATTTTTACTGAGTCACTTTTCAGAGTATACCTTTACCTTAAAGACCAGAGACTATGTCTCTGGTTGTGTCTTGGCACTATATGAATCTTGAAACTCTGTACATTCTGGGTTTTGTCTGTTTAAAGTCTTTGTCTTTTAATGTTCGATGAAGTTTGCACATAAATGTTTTAGGACATGAAAAAGATACTTAAAATGCAATATTCCTCTATAAACGAGAGCATGAGTTTTCAAGTTGCAATACACGTCATATTACCTTGGAGGCTGAATTCTGAATCTCTCAAATACTTCTGGATAAAGCAGTGGAAAAACCACCATCTCTTTTAAAGCCGAAATATGGCTAGATAGTCCACCCACACTATCAAATCGTACCTAATTCAAGGAGAGTTAAAAACAAAAATCACATTTCATACATGGTTCAAATCAGGCAGGGTCAACAGGACAACTCTACTAAGCATCCAATGATAGGGTTCTCAAACTGTGGGTCAGGACTTCCCGGGGGGGGTCGCAAGATTATTACTGAGGGGTTGTGAGGTGTCATCCTTCACCCCAACCCCTGCTTTGCTTCCAGCATTTATAATGGTGTTAAATATATAAAAGTGTTTTTAATTGGGGGGGGGGGGGAGGGAGGCCCACACTCAGAGGCTTGCTATGTGAAAGGAGTCACCAGCACAAAAGTTTGAGAACCACTGCAACAACAGAAGACTTCATATGCAACTACAGAAGAAAATGCACTTGGCAATCATGGCAATTTTAGAACATGCTGAGGAGTTTATGTGCAAAGGCAGCAGTAAATAGATAGTTACAGAAAAACTGTACAAAGTTAACACACTTTCAATCAGTGGGTAACTGACACTATTTGAGACAAAGTACTTACTGAAAAATCTATTTGCATTGGATCAACATCGGCCAGGCTTGCTCCAATTTTCATCCGATCCTTGTGAACTCCTTTTAATTCGTCTTTCCGAAAGTTTAGTGGAAGACACCTGATTTGAAAGTCAAGGAAATGGGAAGACAGACACTAAAATAAGATAAGCTTGTATAATTTGGCAAGAAAAATCTGGTTATGATAAGCACTCCTGCACTACCAAATCCCTCAACTGAATTAAAGTTCCAATGTCCATATAAACAAACGAAGAGGGTCAGTTATCCTAAATACTACCAACTTCCTTGGGGTGCCTACAGATTTGTGCTTCTACATACTTGGGCACTTTTGAAAATCCCACCCCAACAAAGTTTGATGGTATCTGGATTAACTAACCTTCTCCCTTTGTTCACTTTTGGACATTGTGAATTTAGCTTAGTTTTAATGATGAAAATCATTCTTTCACAGACTGGCTATTTCTATACTCAGAATTGGAACAGCAACATGATAGGTTTGTTGTTTCAATGTTTTCTGTGGATCCACATGACCTTTGGATCGGGCCTGCAGTTGCTGCACCCTCCCAAGTTTATGTAACAATGGACCTAAATTCTGTAGCAAATCCCCCCTCACCCCCAAATTTGTTACATGCTAGCTCTGTGGCAGACTGAAGAATCTAAATGCACACAACAATACACAATTTTCATTAAAGTAACACCATTCTACTTGGACATCGCACCCGAGATCTGCCTCAGAAATCTGTACCTGCGATGGTTAGAAACAGTATTTAAATAATTAAAACAAAATCATTTTCTTGTTTTCTTTTATGTTTACTTTTGCATTTTACAGTATCACTGTTTCTCCCTTGCTAAAAAACACCCTTGTAAACAGGGCAGCAGCAGAACCATATACACTACAAAATAAATTCAGTACATGCTATGTAAGAGGTTCTTTAAAAACAAATCCAGTTTCTGATAATTTTTTACTTTTGGAATTGACTAACGTCAAATATACCAACAGATTTGACTACAAGTTGCCACAATGTAGAGAATCTGCAGTATAAGAATTAAGAGACTAACATTTTACGTAAGTGCAGATGCCATTTCTCCCAAAAGGGGAAAGGAGAGAAGCTACATAATTATACTTACCGGCCTAATGCTCTGTTACGACTGCATTTCCTACGCCTTTCAAAGCGTTGCTCATCATCAGACGAAGAGGAGGAAGATGTGGAATCACTGTTATGGATTGCATGCTTTCGTCTGTATTATAATAAAATGTTTACAGAAAAACAGTAATAAGCTTAAGTATGTGCTCACTCTGAAAAAGCTAAAAGGTCAAGTTATTAACTGTTCTTTCCAAATTCCACCTCAGAATTTACAGAGGATTAAGACCCATTAGGTTATCTAGCCCATTTTCTGTAAATGTAGGATTGCTTCCCTACTTGCTTCTCCCTCCCCGGGAGGGGGAGGGAGAGGGAGAAGGAGGAAAGAGGAGGAATAGGAATCCTCACTGGAGAAAAAAAAACAAAAACAAAAAACCCCACACCTGGTTTTTATACCAAAAAGGGTGAAATGTTTACTTAAACACACATAAAATAAGGCCAAGATTTCAAATGTAACTACTGATTTTGGTTACTCAAACTGACACCTTAAAGCAGTGGTGGGCAACCTGTGACCTGCATGCGGCCCATCAGGGTAATCTGATACCGGGCCGCGAGACATTTTGCTGACATTGACCATCCACAGGCACGGCCCCTCCATAGCTCCCAGTGGCCGTGATTCACTGTTCCTGGCCAGTGAGAGCTGTGGGAAGCAGCAGCCAGCATATCCCTTCGGCCCACCACTTCCTGCAGCTCCTATTGGCCGGGAATTGTGAACTGAAGCACTGGGAGCTCCGGGGGAGGCCATGCCTGCTGATGGTCAACATCAGCAAAATGTCTCGCAGCGCGCAATCAGCTTACCCTGATGGGCCGAATGTGGGCCGCAGGTTGCCCACCACTGCCTTAAAGGAATCCTGTTTTTCAGAAAGTTCTGAGCATACATTCTCAGAAACACAGGGCCCTTTAAGATTTTCAAGTTGGGGATAAAAAATTAAGGACATCCAAAACCCACTAGTCACTTTTGAAGATCCTGGACAAAGTTTTTATACTCAAAAGTATTAAATATAAATTCTCAGGGAACAAAAAAACTCCTCCATTATTTTAAGATGCAAGTACTTATCAGTAACTAAAGGGGGTAAACAGTAGGGCTGTCAATTAACTGCCACTAACATGTGCGATTAACGCACAGCATACTTAACGTGCGTTAATCACAAACTCTCTGGGTGGGAGGGCAGCATGAGCAGCTCTGGAGAACTTATTTCTGTTCAGGAGCAGTAATGCAAGCCGCCACCAAAGGGCAGGAAGAGAAGAGGCTAGAGAAAGTAAAGTGGTTCCCATCCGGGTGTTTTTAAAAGTAAAAACAGTACAGCCAGGGGCTTGCCAGAGCCACCCCTACTCACTCAGCATGGCTCACCCAAACTGCCCTCCCCATGCCTCCCAGGGCTGGGGCTGACCCTCCCTCCCTTAGCATCATAGCCAGCACCTCCATAATTACTACTATTCTGAAAGTCATTTTAAGCAACATGCCATGATGTGACTGTTCTCATTTATCCATATAGGTGGCAATCACCATCCCATATACCAACCTGTTAATCCTTTTGCAGTAGGGACTTCGTGGTCCTGCAGGGCTAAAAGGATATCTTCGTCTCACAGGAGAGGATGGACCAGTATAAAATAGGTTGGGCTTTCTTTGGTGCCTTGGCTCTATTAAAAGCAAAAAAGTTTAATTTAGGATAGTTCTAGTAGATCTTTAAATCAGAGTACATAACACAAAGAGCAGGAAACAAAGTGAAATATTGGACAGATGAAAGTCATAACCAGGAATTTTGTCAATGTATGCCAAATTTGTTTAGATTTAAGAAAAGTCATGAAAAACTTGCATTTAAAAAGCAGTTGAAAACAGTAACACTGAAAATTGGTTGGCAAGTCGTTTTTATTTGTTACTGTTCCTTCAGGAGTATTTAGGGTGACTTTCTTGATAAAGATTTTAGATCAAGATCAGGAAACAATAGGCATATGTAGAATTCATTTGTAATTTATTAGAAGTTTATAAAATAAAGTTGAAGAGTAATCATGTTGTAAACTGGAACTAACTAAATATATAGGTTGAATTATGCAGTGATCTTAAACCACAAGATCTTTTCTAAGTTAACATGATGGAAGCTAATACTGAACAGATAATACAGTATTTAAATCCTTTTGGGAAAGACCATGTATCACAGGATTCAAGGACACAGAGTAGCGTGCTACTAGCCTGTTGAGTGCAAAACAGTGGAGAAGATGCAGGGGAGAATAAAAGAGGCCAGATCTCTGAAGAAAGGAGGGAAAGCTAAAGAAAATGAAACTTTGTTTTGCCAAAGATGGTGTTTCTGTAGCCTCTAACCACAGACAAGAAACAAGGCCACAAAAAAAAAAAAAAAAAAAAAGATATATACAACCTACTTTCCAATGGGGCTTGGTAGCGTACAACAGTTTTCCTCTGTCTAAGGTCATAGCGCTTTTGATTATCTTCTCCATCCTCATCTTCCTGGTCTTCAGCTTCTTCTTCAGATGACTCTATAATTGTAAATTACACTTGCCCTTAGTTTAATGGAAAACAACAGAGTCTTAATTCATTGATTACATATACCATGAATACCACCAAACATAGTTAACATTCATAATAAACCTAGCTAACTGAAATGCCCTCTGTATTCTGCAATGTTAAGGTTCATAAGCCCTTCCTGTTTAAAGGATGACTCTTCCAAGTGCTCTAAAATCCTCATGCTTATTCAGATTGCATTGAAATTTGGTGTGCCTCCTGGGGATGCTGGGTAGAGTTAGCGATGCAAATATACGGTCATTTGGGCACAGGGTTCCCAAGATGCAGTTTTTGATGGGAAGTTGTATTTCTTAAGGTTGAGACACTACCAACTTTTTTGGCACATGCCTGGTGGTCAAACCAAGGATCTGATCATCATCCAAATGGTCTCACTCATTTGACTGTTATTCCAGATGGTGCATGGCACCAACTACCCCTTTAGGGAAGCAACACTGAAAATGTTAAGGAGAGGGTTTAGCGCTCTAGCTTAGTATGTGCTAAACATACATTACGTGGACATGTGCAGAACGACTACCCAAGAGGATTTCCAGCCAGCCAGCTTCACTTGACCCGGGTGGCTCAAGGGGACATGCTGTGGCCATGAAATCTGAATTACACAGAGGCATCTTAAGTTTGAAACCCCTTCTGTGCAGAAATCAGAGAAAACCATAGGCATTTTACTAAATTTGCCTATCAAGGGCTTTTATTTGGGGGAAAATGTAAACTGAGTACAGCGGATAATTCAGAAGGCAGTCAAACTAATTTTCAAAAGAAAAATAAAATTACACATGTGAATGCTATTCTGGGAAGTTGGGGAATATGGGGAGAAGTGTTTGGGGGATTATGAGGAAAGGGGCTAGGGGCTCAGACAGATTGGGAGGGTGAGATGGGGTGGGTGGCCAGTCAACACCACATTCTCCCCTCTCATGTGTGTGTCAGGATCTTGGGGGGAGGGGGACCTGATTCTATGGGTGGGTTGGAGCTCCTCTCCCTGCCATCTACATGGGCTCTGAGGGCTATGCCTTTCTAAGAGGATCAGAGGCCCTCTCCTTTCCTGTGTTCTGGGATCTAGGGAGCTCCTAAAAAGTAGATCAAATTAAACTTCTGAAAGGCAGTGAATTAAGAGTTAAGGACATGCCATCCCCACATGGGGTAGAAGGGCTGGCCAAAGTGTGGGAGAAAGCATCCAGCTTGCCCAGGGCAGAAGAGGGGGCAGACTGGGTGGGCCTGGGGCACGGCCAGGAAGGCCTGGCTGCAGCAAGGGTGAGGATCCTGGCTGGGGTGGGACATAGTTGGGGCTTGGGGCCTAACACAGTGTGCAGATTGACTTATGTAACCAGGTAGCACGCAAGCCTCCAGTGAACTGCTGCCAGTGATCTGTATGTATCAGAGGGCACCAGACAACAAGGAGCAACTTTTTATGTGCTAATGGCTTAATGGGATGGAAAGGGAAGGCTGAGCCGAGCTGAAAAGACTGGCAAGGAGGCTATATGATACGGGAAGAGATAGAAGAACGCCATGGCCGTCTTCTCATGCTCTTTAAGTTACTGTTCCCAACATAAAAATAAAAAGTCAAGACTTTGAGAAACAGAGTATATCTGGGATTTCTCTCTAACTTGTCAGCACCTCTACCCTCCAAACATTTCAAAGCACAACCATTATACCAGTCCACTATAACAAACTGAACAGGAGGTGGGAGAGCCATTCAGGAATCACATACCATTGTTTATCCTTTGCTAGCCACATTAGCACCTCAACTGCAAACATAGGTGAAAACTACAACTGTCTAAATGACCACTAACTCCTACAAAACACACTTTTCTTTCAGTTAAACAAAAAAAGAACCTAGGAAATTAACTGACAAAAAACTTGGTTAATGAATAGTTAAGGTTGCCTGGTATTATTTCGTACCCTTCCAGAACATTAAATTCAGCAAAAAACCTCAAACTTCTGAAAAAGAAGGAAATACAAAGTTAAAGGTACATGACAATGCAACCTTAACTTTGCCCTTTTTAAGCAATGCCCCAATATGCCCATAACACATTTACACACTGCCTTTATAAATATTGCAGAATACTCGCGTAATAGGACATGTGACCTATACCTGCCCTACTCTCAACCACTTAGCCTACTGCATAGAACCACCACCACACCGGCTAAATTTCACAACCCTGTTGCACCATTTTGTAGAGGATACCATTTAAATATTTGTATTAAAGCTAATGTTAAAAAATTATATAATGCATAGGTTGAAGGGAAAAAAAAAGGTGTCTATACATCTGGATATAGTGCTTAGATTATCCACAAATATAAAAAGTTTGTTTTAACACTCATAAGATACATGTAGTGCATAATCAGAAATAACCCACATTTAGGGAATAAATTTAAGAATATAGTTTAGTTATTAGCATCCAAGTATTTGGGTACACTACTCATGGAAAGTTATACAGAGAGTTGGTTGCAGAAAGCAAATATAGCAATGAGTGAAGACTGTCCCTCAGTTTTGAGCATGTAGGGTAGGTTATCCATTTAGAAACTACTATACTCCCACATACTATCATTAAAACAGACCACTCACATCTCACATCCTACTACGCTGCTGACAATCCCGATGAGAAGAAAAGCCCTGGTGCACTGCTTAGTGACAACCTTCAGATCTCATTGCTGAAGTGAGTCTAGCCATGATACATATGCATCTCTTTCCTTTGATCACATACTGAAGTGAGAAGGGGATTGGGTCAGGAAGAAAGGTTCAGGCTCTCAGAGGCAGGGTCCCCAGATCTCTTATCTAATCCATCCACCATTCAATACAGCTATATTTAACACAATGAATGCAACAGCAGGTGATGCATATAATTCCCAGGATACTGACTGTTCCAGGGAGGCAGAGTTAAGGTTGCATTTGTGCATACCTTAACTCTGTATTTCCTGGTTTTCAATCAGTTTTTCTGCACTTGACATTGCAGTCAGGCACAAGACAATACAAGGCAACCTTAACTCTGACTTAATGATGCTTTTTGCCAGTGAATATTCAAAACAGGCAGCAAAACAAATGTCATCAGTTATGACAGGACTAGTTTTATGAGTTAAAAATCAATTAAACTAAACCTAAAACTTCTCTCTGTGTAGATTTCTAAAACTGTGTTACATTCCACTACAAACTGGACCTGAAAGACTGCAGACTTCCAAGAGCAATTTATGCAAGAGATAGTCCAAGATTAGGAAATCAGTAAAGAGGGACATTCATATAGAAACAACGGGTAATATCCTGGCCTCATTAAAGTCAATGGCAAAACATGCATTGGCTTCAATAAGTCCAAGATTTCACCCACTGTTAATTGTCTCAGATGAAATATCTATGCCATTAGAGGTGATAATTGTATTTTCTGTTTGCAGTGTTGGTCTCAGGATATTAGGAGACAAGGTGGGTGAGGTAATATCTTTTATCGAACCAACTTCTGTTGGTGAGAGAGACAAACTAGAGCTCTTCTTAGGTGTGGTATTTCTGTTATTCCAAGACCAAACCATTTTAAAAAAAGCTTTCATGGCTAACAAAGCCCAGAACTGGGATTCAGGAGTTACAAATGATTCCCAGTTCCACTGCAGATTATGAGTGACAGTGGGCAAGTCACTAACTTCTCTATGGCTCATTTTCCTCCATTCATAAAATGGGGATATCTACCTAGAGGAGAGAGGCTCATTTTTATTAGCCTTCGTAAAGTAGTCTGAGATCATCTGATGAAAGGCAGTAAAAGGGAAAAAGCAAGTACAGTTATCTAGTATCTTATTTAAAAATATCCTCATCTTAAAGATGAGTTGAGCTGATAGAGATAAATCAAAATACATAGTACTAGCTGGATGCCCTACAGAGTAATTCATAGTATCTATACAACCAAATCACTCACTATAATTAATAAAAAGTTTAACCCAATCCTCCCTTTGAAAACATTAACATTTTTCATAGAAGTACTGCCTGCTGATAATGGGAATAGTAGCAAGAAATCCTAAAAACATGACAAATTTAGAGTTTACAGGTACAATACAAAAAATATTTTTAATGTTACCCACATTCACCAGGAATTTGTTAAATAACTGATCTGGGACTATAATACGATAATTTCTACAACTACTGTGAAAAGAATAAGAGGAGAAGAGGAAGCACAATGAAGACCTGAACACAATTAACCTCTACTGTGTATACTGTAGTAGTGCCTAGAGCCTTACACCAGGTCAGAGCCCTAAAGCCAAATATACAGGGAGAGATAGCCTCTACCTCAAAACCAGCATGGACAGAAAGGTTTGATAAGGCCATGAAAATAATTATTTGAATAAAATTCACTCAAGAGTTGACAGATCAACCCTTGTGGTTGTTTGAGATTCTAAGTGAAGAACTTGCTTTGTTTTCTCAAAAGCTAGTAGCGCAATATCAGTTTGCATTCAGAAGGTTATTGCAAGTTTGTTTCCCGCCCCCCTTCAGTGAAAGCTTAAATTCTGCAAAAATTGATTGTCTACATCCCTCTGCTCACTGGAGATAGCTTCTTACTTGCCAATAACTTTTCAAGCCTTTATTATCACCCCAACAGTCTGTGCTGAAAATGTTATGTAACAAGAATTAGATGTGGAGTGATTCATAAAAGGCACTGTAAGATATACCTTAAGATATAATAGAAAAAAATCTACATTAAATTACACTGAAGAACTGCTGACATTTAAATCAAATTCTGAATGTGCACACATTGGAGAAATAAAAGCATGTACTGTTGAAAAACAGCTAAGACAAACTGTGGGTAAATATAGTATGACAACAAGTGTTCAATAGCCATAGTTGCAAGAAAACTGGGTCTTGAGTTATTTGAAATTTAATTTATATTTCCTGTTACTTTGTTTTTGGATAGATACATTTGCAGTTTAAAGTCTACACATGTAAGATCTCAAATTGATAACATTCTTAAAAGCATTTTACATTAAAAAAGTGAAATAAAGCACTGGCCTTCCAGTAGTTATGGTACTTGGCTGGAGCGATTAAAGAACTGTAAACAGAGAATCTAGAACTAGCAAGCTGAATGTACTTTTAGGACAGTAAGTTCCCTTTTTCTAATTAACGCCCTTAGCAACATCCTTATGCAGATGGGGCAGAAACTCCTACCAATGTGTTGCGAAGAAGTACATCTACAACAGTGCTAATATTCTCAGCAGTTTTGATAGCCAGTGTTGTTGAAATGAACTAAGAATGAAAAAGATTCTGGATATTCAAACGTGTTTTGAAACTGTGTTTATATTGTACAGTGCAGTATCTAACATTTTCCTACTTTCACTTAAGGTGAAAGTAAAGCATGACAAGATTTAGAACATTATTTCTACTCTGTTCCAGGGACACCTACTGCCTCTATTAGATTGTGACATCAAGAAAAGATGGAAGCTTGTAATATATGAAGATATACTTATCTCACAGAACTGGGACGGACCCTGAAAGGTCATTGAGTCTGGCCCCCTGCCTTCACTAGCAGGACCAAGTACTGATTTTGCCCCAGATCCCTAGGTGGCTCCCTCAAGGATTGAACTCTCAATCCTGGGTTTAGCAGGCCAATGCTCAAACCACTGAACTATCCCTCCCCCCTTGCAACTGCATACAACACAGAGAGACATGTTTTATGAAAACAATTTCTGTAGTGTAGAACCCTTCAACAGACCATATTAGAAGTGTTAAATACAACACAAAGAAAATTAAGATAAATGGTGACCTGCACTGCCATCTTGATTATCAGTGGTTTCTTCATCAGTTCTTTGCTCTCTCTTTTGCTTTCCTCGAGCGTACATATCAAGATTTTCCTAATTATGGGATGGGTGGGGGAAATCATTGACAGTTAAATAACAAATTTGCACATGCGGCAGTCCCTGCAGTATGAACATCATATATACAGCAAATTTATCAAGGTATTGCACATGCATAAAAGGCTAATTTAAAGTGTGGTTGTACTTGGCCTTCCAATGCCACTTTTAGTTCTTCTGCCAAGTTTATTGTCTCTTAATATTCACATCAAGCATGCTCCATTTCAGTTTATGTAACAAATTAGACTCAATCAGAAAACTATAAACATTTATTCTGCTCAATATTAGGTAAAGAATTAGAAAAGGCCCATCTATTTAGAGGCAAAGCGGATAGTGAACTGACTGTCTTCTCAGTTAGCACCTTTGTTCACGGACAATAAAATTAGGAAGGAGGATAATTAGCACTCTGAAAGAACTTCTTCCAGCACCATTGAAAAAAAAGTGTGGAGCTGCACATGTAAGTTGCAAGTTCCTCAACTGATTGTAATCTACCTTTAAGAGACTTTGAGGTGGTAACATATCAAGATGTAGCTGGCAAAGAGGAACTGAAACCATAGCAACACACACACACACAGGTGCCTTTTTAAAACTATAAACTTTCCAGACCAGCACCATCCTCTATGTTTGCTTTAACCAGCAAAATAGGATAGAAACTGACAGCTGAGTATCAAAGCTACAACCAGTAAACATATTGGTTGCGCTTATTCATTGGAAGCCTGATCAGCTAGCAATCCTTTTACAGATTTCAGTAAAGTTTATTTTTTTAGTTTTTAATAAAAATTAAAGTTTTAAAGATTGAAATAATTGTTAGTAAATATAAAATATCCATTCAAAAGTGGTAATAAGGCTATTCAGAAGTTAGAATATAAAAATACTGGCATATGGCTAACATCTCACCGTGATAACGTTATATTCTCTACCCCTCTCAATATAGCTAATATGAAATGCTAATAGGAAAATTATATTAAAAATACAAACAAACAAATCATTTGGCTGTCTAAAAGACAGCCCCCTTTTGAATCTAGAGAAACATTACGAGTGCATATTTACTTCCTCGGCATCATTGAACACCCCAAGGTCTTCCAAGTCTATCATTCGGCGTCTACGCATCTTCTTCATGTCATCCATTTTTTGTAATACTGCTTCTGCAGTGCTGACATAAAAAAAAAAGTGTGACATACGTGAGTTCAGACAGTATGAAAAAATGTGCATCAGTTAGCATGAAATTTCAATATGATGTGCTTAAAGTGACACTGTCAAACTGACGCATAATCAGTTTTTTAAAAAATAAGTTTTAAAAAAAGTTTACTGTGCCGTACCTTCCCCTTAATCTCCCCAATGGTAAATGGGATTGTAAATCCACAAAAAATGTTTTTTTATTTTTATTTTAATAAGAGATGTTTCTTTCCTCTATTGCCATGTGAAAAAGCCACCTAAATGGGGATGGGACGACAACAAACAAAAAAAAATCTACAGAGAAATATTTTTCTAGATGTCTTACAGTTATAGTGGTTTTTAATGCTAATTATTCACTTAGTACTATCACAAATTTCAGTCAGAAGCATTATTTTAAATCGACAGTGTCACTTTAAGAGATAACAGGACAAAATGTTTACTCACCCATAACTGTACTTCTAAACTTAGTATTGTTTTTCCATAGTTTAACTTACTAGACATGCACTCTATTGCTGTTGAGCTTTGAGAATCGCCAGGAAAGCAATGCCCACTGGGGCTGCACAAGTGCCATCCTATAGCACCAAACATTCATAGGCTATAAAAGGAAGAAAACTCCAGCACTAATATGGTCACTAAGCCAACTAATTCTTTCCTCAGTCAAAAGTGGAACTCCATCACTTAAGCCTCCCCCTCCCCCCAACTTGTACACATGTGGCGTGAGATCTATTTAGTACATAAGGAACTCCTGACACCAAGGAAGTTGCTACACCAATCCATTACTGTCTGGATGTACGTTACTTCGATGCCTAAGATGGTGACAGAAACACTAGGGTCCCAGAATCAACCAACTCCTTTCTCGGAACGGTTTATTCTTAAATCAGAACAGATGCGAGACAGTATTTGGTGTTTTGGTACCATGCGACTGGCTTCCTCATAACTGGCATTTTCTGAGCTGAAGAGGGTAGTGGAACCAGTTGTAGACTGCAAAGTGGACTGGGGCCCTGGCTCATAAGGCAAGCCTAGAGCCACCTCACACCCTATAAGCAAGGGTTACAACAGTGGTCCTCAAACTTGTCATGTTGCACCCCCTCCTTACCCTTGTCCAGATCCACCCTCCTCTCGAGCTGGGGTTGGGAACCGGGGCCTGGAGCAGGGCCACGGCTCCTGGGGTTGAGGGTGTGGAAAGGAGGGCATGCAGACAGGGTAAGGGGGCAGAGGCTGCAGCCAGGGGTGGGGCCAGAGCAGAGCTGGGAGCAGAGCAGGGCTGGGTGGTGCTCCCTCCTTGCCCCCGCCCCCTTAGGATGCTGGACCAGGCCTGCTGTGCCCCACCTCCATGACCCTTAAGGGGTGGGCCCCACAGTTTGGGAACCACTGGCTTAGAGGCATACAGGCTTTACATCAAGCAACAATCCAGGAACAGGGTCTTCAAAGCAAATTAAAACAAAATATGTATGCATCAGATTCTAAGGACATAAACACACACCTTTGAACTCAGTCTTGGTAGACTTTGAGACTGGATTAGTCATAACTCTCCAGGGGCTAAAACCGGGGTCAAAGATGCACAACAGCAAAGACTATAATAAAATTTTAAATTAAAAATGTCTAAAAATACTAACAACTACAGGTCAAGAAAAAAAAAAAAAACGTTATCCCAACAGGGAAGAAAGGCCCTACCATTTACAATTGACTAGAGGCAGGAAGGAAACAATGTGACTGGGACCACATGGTCCTTTTATAAGCTTGGTTCTGAACACTTGGTGCCCTGAGCAGGTGGTTGTGCATCCCAATAGGTACTGCATTATAGAAGGCTCCTGGAACTTGGCAGCGCCGTAGGAACATATATAAAGAATTCTCATAGTTAATTTATTTTTGGCAAACATTTTTAATAAGTTTAGCCCACATGGTACTCAAGCACATGCTTGTACGTAAGCCTTTAGGAACCATTTTACCATCTTTGAAGGACAGTTACTTACTTCGTTATAAGTTTGTCAAACAAGACGGATTGGTCTGTAGTACTATAACGGCTTCGCCTGATTCTGCAACTGCGACGCACCTCCACATCCCCACTCTCTCCATGGACTTTTTCAGCAGCTTTCACATCAGCTCTGGTTTTCAAAGATCTAGTGACTGGAATTACTATGTTTATAAATATACAATATTAAAGAACATTTTACCTCAACTATGTAGAAAAAAAATCTTGCAAAAATCCAGTGTTGGACGTTAGTTTAAATACATGATTGAGAGTTACTGTTATCACTTATTTTAAGTTGAAAGTACTTCTACACATTATATTCTATACTTAAAATCACTCAAATACAAACTATATCTCAAACAGATTTAAAAAAAAAAATGTAACCAGCAAAGATAAGTATGCAGTTTATATTCTAGCTAAGAGCAAACTGGAATAATTATTCCAATCTTGCAAAACACAACCATGCACGATTTTAGTCCACATTTTCTACTTTTAAGATGTTTTCCTTCACTGATTTATACAAAGTTGTATCATACAAATATTTTTAAATACCAGAGGCAAGCTATTTACAACTAGCTATTTTGGGTGTGTAAATCTTTGAGTACTCAACTTGACAGATTAGAAAGGGATCATATATACAGAGGGCCAATGTTCATGCTTTCAGGAGATTTAATTTGTCTGAAGTTGTGCACCCACATACAGACACACTCAAAATCTCAAGTCACTTTTGAAAAACCTGGCAAACATTTATACATGGCATCGTTAACCTCACACTAAAAAGGCATGCTTTTAAAATAGTCTCTCTCACACACACAGAAATAATCACTACTGTACCACACAGTTAAAATTGTACACAAAATAGTCATTTAGCTCAAACACTTTACAAAACCTAAACTTGATTATAAACACACAGGTTTTAATTATAGGATAACCAGTTTACTGTAAACAATGAGAAGTTGATTGCAAAACCTAGAGTTTTACATATTCCAAGTACTGTTCTTGGCTTCTATCATCATTGTAAGGTTGCATAGAAAATTCAGACACCCTAGTGTTGCCCAACCAATAACTTTCAATCACTGATGGAATACTGCATACAGTGTATTTTAGTTCTGCTATTAAAGTTAGTTGCCTTAAAATGAACTAAGAACACTTAATTTATTCAGCACTGCAGGTTGATTTCAAGTGAAACAATTCGAGTTAAACAAAAACACAGGCATTTTAAAAACCTACCACTAACTAAAAATTGGAAAAAAAATATTTTCTTCCTTTACCTGCTTTACAATCTTCATTTTTTTGGTCAGCCTGCAGCTTAGCCAACTGCCTATATAAAAAAGGGGAAATATAAGAGTTATTCCACCTGCTTAATCTATTTGGGCACCAAGTTTAGATTTCACTAGCTTAAAATACAGACTTATGCAGACAAAAGATCTATCATTTCTATAGGGCCCAAAGACCACAAAGAGGGTCTGGGTACTGTATGCACGTACATAGGTCTGGGAAAGCATTTGTAATTTCAGACTTGGAAAGAGATCATTGGTTTGCCCCACCAAAGTTTTAAAGTTTGAAAGACCAATTCTAAAAAGTCCAAAAAAAGGACTGATATGTGAAGCATACATCTATAACTGTGGAGTTTTTCTTGGCTTAACTATGGTAGGTAAGGCAGAGATAGTATATCCTCCTTATACAAGCAACAGTAGTTACAGAAAAAAAAAAAGTTATTCAATTGTAAGGTTATTTTTTAAATGAACATTAAAATTCACTTGGCCATGGTACACTCATCTTTTCTATTCCTTTTTAGTTTAACTGTAGAAATTTAATAAAGCATGGTTCAATCCTTATATTGCTCCCTTCCCTGCTCAAATGAAGCATAAACTGATCAGAAAGTAGATGGAAGAACCAGTTAGGCAGGAATGCACAAACCAAGTCAACTTGCTCTTAGTGAATGGGGAAGTCTATTCTCAGCCACCGACAAGGACACAAAATGTGACTGCTGAGAAGACAAAAAACTTCATCACTGAAAGTATTTTTCCCCAGGAAGTTAAACATTTGACTGTTGGGGGGGGAGGGGGGGAAGTCTCCCACCTTAAAATTAAAGAGACACTATCAACTTATATACCACTCTTACACCTGAAAAATTAACCTACCATTGTTTCAAATTACAGTTAATATTACCATAAGATGATTTGAAAAGAGTATCTTTATTTTCTTTTACTATGTGCAGGATAACATTGTGTATAATTAGTTCCATCTTCCCCTGTTTGCGGAGATTCTTAACAAAGCAACGGAAGAGACATTTCCTCCATCTCCCACCCCTCCCCAAAAAAGAAGAAATGTCTGTTTGTAAAAACAGCAAAAATTAGGACGACAATCTAGGAACTGATGGAATATTTTAAATTACTTTTACTCCTCCCTTGCTTTAAGTAACTAGATTTCAATTTAACATTGATTATTAAGAGACATGAAAAAAGAGCAGTTACCTTGTAAAGTGTCTTCCATTAACATTCTCACTTAACATTTCCATACTTTTGTCAAAGCTAGAGTCCGAAGAGTGCAGGTTACTTTTTCTCATTGGTCTTAAGGTATGTCCAGTGAAACATTCCGCTTTGCCAGAAGAAAATTCCTAAGACGACGAAGAAAAAGAAAATATTCTAGTTAAAGCATGTACATTTAGCAAAATGGGAAAATTACTTCTTTCCTGCAAATTTTCCATTCTAGGACCCTCCAAGTTAGAGAGTATTCACAGTGGCGTATTCTACATCACCATAATCTTTATTCAGAGCCTGGGTTTAAGACTGCTCCTCAGGAAGAACCCTCTAGAACGACAGTATTTATCCATTTTGGAAAATAAGAGTATGTCACCGCTATAGCAGCACAGCTATGCCGTGGTAGCACTAGGGCGTAAATGCTTCTTATATTGCCAGAAGGGATTAACTCCATTGATGGAAAAATCCACATCTCAAAGAAACAGTAGCTAGGTAAACAGAAGAATTCTTCCATTGACCTAGCTGCATCTACACTGGGGGTTAGATCAACCTAACTACCGTTTTTCACAGCCCGGAGCAACATAGGTAGCTCAATCTAATTTTTAAATGTAGACCAGGCCTCAGTACTATTCAATTCAAACCATTTGCAGCAGAGCCTTGACTTGAAATTTAGGGATTTCCTGGAGGAACACCTTCTTCCTTTTCAAAATACTTAAGGGAGCAACAGCCAGAAGAAACCCTAGACATAAAGCAATCCTCCGAGGGTCAGACTGTTGGATATGGAGGGTATTAGAATGAAAATTCACAGGCAAGACACAGAATTTTCCCTCTCAGTCCCCTCCATGGCATACAGTCTTCACTATGGGATGTAGAATGCAGTAGGTCATCCCAAGGGAGAATTTAATTTACCCATGCAGGAAGGGTTAATGGAACATGCTGTTTTGTAACAGCCTTCTACAAAACACTGCATCTGCAGGGACAAGGATGTCTCATATTACAGAAGGGTAGATGGAGGTCTCTGTGGTAGCCTTCCAGGCCTCCTCATTAGATGTGTGATCTCTGCTCACAAAACTGTTGCTCTTTTCAGAATGCATAGTAATGTGAAGTTGTACCTGAGATACTGAATAAATAGGCACATCTAACTTATGCACTTCTACTTTCTGAGGATGTTCGGATTCAGTTAGAAGGGCAATAATACCACTTTATATTAGGACACTGGACACCTTGGTGATGGAGGACTGGTTAGTTCACAGAACTACCATCTTTGATAGAAAATTCAACTGAAGTTTCATTGAGAGCATACCAAGGTCTGAAATCCCAGTTGGACAAGGAGATGGTGAGCAGGCAACTTATTTTCAGTCAGAAAGAGACCTACCACCTACATGTTTTAATTAGCACTCACAAGCCACAGATCAAGATCATGATAGGAATATGCATATTGCCAGAGGGCTGAGAAGAGTGGTGGTCTTCAGGAATGTGTTATGTGATGGTGATGAGGCGTTGGTTTCTTATAATGCAATATGCCTTGCAGACTTGCCCTTCTAAGAAATGTTGACCTTGAGCCCCAGGGTCAGGCCACCTTATTATAAAAACCAAACATAGAATGTCCTTTGCTTCAGCTGATTGGTGTCCCTTGTAACTCCAACATCTAGACCTCAGAAGATTCACAATGTCTGAGATGCTAGGAGGGCTTTTTATCACTTCCTTAGAATAAAGAACTACAGCTCCTTCCTCTGAGCTTCTCAGTTGATGAGTTAGTGGATACTATTCAGGATAGGTCCCTGTTACACTCTGTTGTGTGTGCGCATGGGTTTGCTGGGAGTTTGAGCGGCAGTTCCAGTTACACCTAGTTCAGGTCTGGGGTCTCAGACCCAAGAGTTAATGAGAAAAGTGATTATTAAGGAACAGGCCACAGTGAATATAATCTCCTTAACCATCTTTACTCTGAGTGACTAAGGGGGGAAAATGAATAAAGGAGGCAGTCACAGAGTGACTAGCACTTAAGGGTGAGCTAGGGCTAAGTGCATCTGTGCCTTATTAGTACACCCCAGTTTTGTTAATTGATTGGGCCTAGGAGGAGGGCATCTGAGTCTTATAATAATGAGATGAGTGCCTTCTAGGAAAAGGAAATGAACTCCTGCTGTGAGGAATACAACAGGAAGAGAAATAAGCATAGCTGGGAGCTCAACAGCAGCTGGAGAGTACTCCTAAATCCAGTCAGGACCAGTTCAGGGCTGACTCAGCAAAAGCTGAGCTCTAGAAGGAGACTCTGTGGAGCAGTCTGGAATTGGGTGAGACTACATGAGGAGAAGGGTGCTGCAAAGCCCCTACATCTCAAGAATGAAGAGTGCTGGGAAATAGCCAAGGAGGCTGGAGTTTATGTCCAGTTGCTTAAGGAAGGCTGCACCAAAATGGAGCAAACTGCTCCCTTAAGGAGGGGCCTGCAGCTGTAAGAGACTATGGCCTAGGAGTAGAGTCCTGGGAATCTTCCCACCCTTCTACAGGAAAAAAGGCTGAGGAAATAGCAGAGGAGACTAGAGTTCATATTCAGCATTGAACAACTTGCAGTTCTTCTCAGAGGTAGTCTTATTTGCCTAGAGAGGGTGAGACTGTGAAAGACTGAGTGTGTCACCAGCAACCTATAGGAGATGCTGCAGTGCAGGTCTATACTCCTTGACTGAGGCCTTTTTGACAACTTCATGAGATTAAATCACCCGCTGATTTTGGGTGTCTCTCTCTCTTATGTAGTACCTCTTGATTTTTTCCCAAGCTGGACTTAAATGCCTATAGGTTGATTAACAGGCTTTCAAACTGGTCTGTGATCCAACAAAAGGCTAAACGATCTAGACTGCATTCCCTGGTTCTAAGTGCATCTTGCTGAGCCAGCTGGCCTGGATTTTCTTTCTTGGTGTAGAACTCTGAGGAATAGAGCATCCACTTCTGGATCGAACAAGGCTGCTTCTCTTCAGGAAGATGGTATACATACATCTGCTGAAAGTGGAGGGGTGAACTTGACAGTCCATAGTACAAGACAGATTATACTCCATGTCTACTTCTTGAGCTACATGTCCCACATTATAATGGAATCCAGGTATGTTCCCCATGCACAAGGTCTTCTATATGGACCCAACATCACGTAGCTGTTAAATAATTAAGAATTCATCAAAGATGCTAGTACTGGACCTCTGATGAAGTTCTTCATATACTGATTTGTTGTAATTACAGGCTAGATACAAAGCTAGAACTGTGCTGAGAATTCACACAAGGATAACCTGGAGTTGAATCTGAGCCTTTTATTTTAGGAGGCCATGCTAATGTTTGACAAATCAGATCCTATCTTCTATCTCTCTTGAATTAAAGATGGTCTTGGCCAATAACTTAGCTGCTAGAATTTTGTGAGGGCTGTAACTGGCCCTTCCACTTGTTCACGCAAAGCCATGCTTCAGAAGGCTTTTAGCAATGGCTGCTGTGCCCTGTAATCCAGACAAGGACAGACACGTTTCCTTTTCACTTATGGCATTCCTCAGGGACATGTATTTGGAAGTTTTAAATGCACAGCAAATTAGAGTCTGGTGAAACATCAGTCTTGGAAAAGTAGGCTAGGGAAATCTAGTTTAAAAGAAGATTTTATGGACCGCAGGTCTCAGATTACAGGCCCCTTGCTGGGGCTGAAGCCCTAGGTCTTTGGCCCGCTATGCAGGGAGGCAGGGCTTGGGCAGGCTCAGGCTTCAGTCCCCCCCCAAGGGGGTCATATAGTAATTTTTGTTGTCAGAAGGGGTCGTAGTGCAATGAAGTTTGAGAACCCCTAATTTAGCTCAAAGCTCCAGCTTTAGAGATTTCTCCTGTTCTTTAGAGCTGTCCCCCAAACTTCTTAGTAGTGTGGCTCACTACAACCAAGTCCCGTCCCTCCCCCCCACCCCCCACTAAAGCAGGACACTAGATTCAAGATACTAGAGTTTGGATGGTTTTGAGACTCAGCAGGAGTCACCTGACAAAAGCAACTAGAAGTTATAAAAAGATCAGTTCTCCATTTACATCCAGTACAAGAGGAGAAACATGCTGGAGGATTCAAGCTCAGGAGAAGGGACTCAAACCAATTCTCAAAGAATGTTCAAGAGTGGTGAAGATACTGAGGCAGAAATTGCATATAGAATTTTCTTATTTTACATAGATCTGTATTCCTCTTGTGCTGTCTAAAGAAAAGAGTGATTGGTTTTGGAAATCCTTCTAGAAAAGCTTGTGTCTGTTTGCTTCAACTTTCATGCGTCTCCAAAGAGGTAAACTAGAAGCCAGAGTATTCACAAGAATGGAGCTCTGGAAAAGGGTGTACTAAAGTGCTGAGGTGATATTGGAGGAGGGGAGATCAGTACTGGTTCTCAGGGCCAAGGGAAGCTGGATCAGCAGCTCCCACTCCTAGGGAAGGATTAGAAGTGGGGATTAAGTATTCAGGGGTAGCTGTATCAATCTGTAACCACAAAAACAAGGAGTCTGGTGGCACCTTAAAGACTAACAAATTTATTTGGGCATAAGCTTTCGTGGTTTTTTACCCACAAAAGCTTATGCCCAAATAAATGTATTAGTCTTTAAGGTGCCACCAGACTCCTTGTTGTTAGAGTGGGGATTGACTGCACAAAGTTGCAACTGAAGTACAGTAACTCCTCGCTTAATGTTGTAGTTATGTTCCTGAAAAATGCTACTTTACCTGAAACCAAGTTAAACTAATCCAATTTCCCTATAAGAATTTATGTAAATAGGAGGGGTTAAGTTCCAGGGAATTCTTTTTTGCCAGACAAGACTATACATACACACAGGATAAGTTTTAAACAAACAATTTCATATTGTACACAGCAATGATGTTTGTGAAGCTTGGTTGAGGTTGTGCAGTCAGTTTCTGTCTCACACACACGACCCACCTGGCACTTTAGAAAGTGGAGAGAGTGGTGTGCTCCAATGGGACGGCATGGGTTCTGCGGGGAATGTTTGAAGCCATTGCCATGCATCTACTGTGTCTCCTCCCTCCATTCCTGCTGCCTTGTAGAGTGTGAGGCTACATTAACAACGTGTTAACTCTTGAGGGTTCAGCCCAGTGTTAGTTCATCATTTAGCTGCAAGGCATTCCCAGGGAAATATCCCACCCTCTGACTCCACAACCTCAACCAAGCTTCACAATCATCCTTGCTGTGTATAGGATGAAATTGTGTGTTGAATATGTATTGTGTGTGTGTGTATGTATATATTAAAAAAAAAAAGTCTTGTCTGGCAAAAAAGAATTCCCTGGAACCTAACCCTGCCTATTTACATAAATTCTAATAGGGAAATTGGATTCGCTTAACATCGTTTTGCATAAAGTAGCACTTTTTAGGAATATAACTACCACGTTAAGCAAGAAATTACTGTACTCTATGTCTACTGTGTCAATTGTTTTTAATAGGTAAGCCAGGATGAACATGGCCAGCTCTGGGATGAGAGACATACCAGGGGAGATGGGAGGAGGGAGGAGAGAGAAAAGAGAGAACCCTAGTGTGTGGCAGATGGGAATATTTTATATAGTTTGTGTTCAGAGGAGGCAGGATATGCCTGTGCATTTGTCTCAGTTAGAACTGAGAAGGATTTACCCTTCCTAGTTTCCAGAAGTTTTCTTTTAGATAAGAGGCTCAGGTCTTTTCTTAGTAGTTCCCTCCTTAGCAGGGAATCCTTCCTCTCTCTCCCATATGGCCATGAATTAAATTCAGATGGTCTCAGCAAGCTGGTACTTTTTAGGATGCTACAACTTTGTGCTGCAGCAGCTTCAGTCATTGTGTAAAGATAGGATTTGCCCTCACTGATTTATGCAAGATGTTAACTCTGAAGGCTAACAAAGACAGTTAACAAACTGTAAAACTTTCATTGCTGACTACATGTTAATCTGCACAACCCACCACAGTAACATCTAATTGCAGTGGCCTTGTCTTCACTGCTAAAAGATAAGTTTTCATCTGGGGTGACTGACTCATGAATTATCCTTCAATTTAAAAAACCAAACAAAACCAAACCACACAAACAGTGGAGACAAGCAGATAAACTAAGCAGGGCCAACCGCAGCAGGAGGATAGTGATGACCTCACCAAGTTTACATCAGAGTGAGTCTGAAGTGCTTTATCTCTACTGTGGAGCCCATGATGTCTGTCACACACACACACACACACACACTTAAAACCCTAAGGACAAGGCCTAAGGCTCTGACTCTCAAACAGTAGGTGAGCAGGAGGCTCCGGAGCCAGCACGTGGGGAGTGAAGACGGCTTCGCGGATAATCCGGTTACCTAAAGCCAGAGCAGAGCCGACCCCAGCAAAGGGGAGCCAAGCCGGAAGTATCTCACCACAGGCTCCCGCTGTGGAGAGTCCCCGCCACGCCATGGGGATGGGCCCGGTTTTCTGGGCGGAGTTTACAACCCCACCCCTCCCCCAATTCCCCGGGGATGGGGATGACCAGGAGAGCTCGCCCCCTTCCCCCACACGCCCCGCCGCCGCACAGTCAGTGGGGACGGTCACCGCCGAGGCCAGTGCGGCGGCGGGCTCGGAGCGGGGGGAGGGGTCCGAGCTCTTCAGGCGGGCCTGGGGGAACGCATCAGCACAGCTGTCCGCAGCAAGGCTGCCCTGCTACTCACGCTGCCCGTGGCCTCCGGCGCTCTCCCGGCTGCTCTGCTGCACTTGCTGCCGGAGGCGGCTGCGGCCGAGCGGGTGCCCATCCTGCGGCTCCGGAGCACCGGGGAGTTCAGGGACAGGAACTCGGAGCTCGAGTCCATCAGGTTGTAACGGGACCCCTGGCCGCCTCCGGCCGGGACAGGGCGGCCGCGCCCGCTGCCCGTGTTGCTCCGTAGCATCACCATGGCCGGACCTGTTCCGGCTGCAGAAGGGGGCGGCGGCTTCTCTCCGAATTCTGGCGCCACAAACCGCGGGCCGTCGCTTCACCGCCTTTCCGTCGTATCTCTCCGCCTCCACCCCTCATTAGAGCCGTAGTGCGACTACTGAGAGCGCGCAGGTCGTGTGGTACCTGCTGTTCCTGTTACACTCACTCACCCGCCCCGCGGGCGGCCACCCAGAGGAGACGTTCCGCCCCCGCCTCCCTTGGGACTCTTTCCCCGTGTCGGTTAGTCCCGGGCAGGGTGCGGAGAGACACGTACCGGCACTGAGTCCTTTTGGAATTTTTGGCGCGTGCAAAGTTGGGGGAAGTGTTTTGCCCGGCTCTGATTGGCTAAGAGAAACGCGCTCAGCCCGCCTGCTCCAGTTTCCCGCGGAAAGGGGATTCAAATGCCAGGCCCTTAAAGAGACACTGCTCGAGAGCTCACACAGCTGTTCCTCGCCGAGCCAGATCCCCGCGAGGCAGGTGCAGGTCTTGCAGGGGCCTGCTGTAAAGGCCAGGGCTCTAATTCAACAGGTCCTTGTCAGTGTCATTACCCCCCAGTCAGTGCCCAGGCACGGGACATTCAGGGGCAGGGATGCACATACCGTCTGCCATGCACAGTCAGGCACACAAGGAGATGTGCACACACGTTGCAGCTGTACTAGGCACAGGACAGAGGGAGCTTTCTCCGAGCAGCTGCTGTCTCCATTTGCTGATATACTTAAGAAGACAGTGTACTTAGAGTGAGAGCCGTGGAGGTAAAGGGACAATGCCCACCTCTCTCACAGAGGTTCATCAAGTTTCCACAGGAAATGTTTGCAGCCACTACCATGCGTCTATTTTGTGTCTATTGTGTCGCCTCCCTCCATTTGTGCTGCCTTGTACAGTGTGAGGTTATATTAACGTGTTAACCCTTGAAGGCTCAGCCCAGTGTTAGTTCATCATTTAGCTGCAAGGCATTCCCAGGGAAATATCCCACCCTCCGACTCCACAACCCCAACCTAGCCTCACAGTCACCATTGCTGTGTACACGATTACATTGCTTGTTTAAAACTTGTACTGTGTATATAATGTCTTTTGTCTGGTAAAAAAAAATTTCCCTGGAAACTAACCTCCACCCCCCCCCCCCTTTACATTAATTCCTATGGGGAAATTGGATTTGCTTAAAGTAGCATTTTTCAGGAACATAACTACGACATTAGGCTACTAAGTAAATACAGTAACTCCTCACTTATCTGTAAATTCTTATTTTAGAAATATTGCTCTTTGGCTCTTGTGGGCCCAGCTAAGATGGGGACATAACACTAGTAGCCAGCATATTCCATCACAAAAAGAGTGCAACAACATTTTCATTCCAAAATAGACTGTTTAAGCAAAACAGATTAATTTTTCATTAAAGTCCCTCCCCTGCTTCCTGTTTTGCTTCCATCCTCCTGAACAATAAGCCAAACTCAAGTTTCAAATATTAAGATTTCATTCTCTCAAAAAAGTTTAGCACATTTCAGTTAAAAGTGCATTGTCAGCTACAAAGCTCATATCTACACACTGCAAATGCTGATGTGTTCTCATCCACAAAAGTGAGAGCTTACTGTAGTTTTGATGTGACAACAACATTTTGCTTAAGTGTCATGGCCTGGAAATGAATTAAGTATTTTTTTGTGATGTTAGGGAAAAAATACAAGCAAACAAAAGACAAACTTTCCACACAGTCCTTCCTATAGGTAGCCCTACCCATCACCAAACTATGGGGCAAGACATAATAGCTACTAGAGAAGTGCATAGCAATGAATACAGCTTTTTAAAATTAAAAAATAGTCTTACATTATTAAACCTTATGATCGTGTAAAACAAAAACTGTTTTTTTTGTATTTTATGGCCCATGAGATGAAAGGCCCTTGTGCAGCCATTAAAAGCTTGCTTAACCTGGCAAAGCTGCCAGTTTTCAGGGCTTAGAACTAGCTCAAGAACCTCTTCCGCTGATTTAACAAAAGGGCAACCAGAAATAAAGGTATTGTATTTAACTTCAAATATTTATTTGGCCATGTACAATTAAGATGTAAAACACTTCTCTGGGGATGTTTTCCATGCACCCTGTGAACAGGCTTCCTTTTCATCCTCAACATCTTAGCCCACAAAAGCTTATGCTCAAATACATTTGTTAGTCTCCAAGGTGCCACAAGTACTCCTCATTCTTTCTTCTTCCTTGTGGCTCAGGGCAAGTCTCTCCCTCACTAACAGCTCCAGATTCCATTCCTCTGCCCTTCTTGATCAGTGCCAGCCCACCCTACCCTCTTGCCAAGGCTCAGCCTCTGCCCTGGTCTCTCCCTCACCTGCATTCTAAGCTCAGGATCTCTCCTGATCTCATCTCTTTCCCCACTCAAGCCCTCTCGTTCCTCCCCTTGTTTTAGCTCAGGATCCTCCCACCGTCCGACTGGGCTTAAGCTTCCCCTTTGGCCCACCTTGGCTCAAACTTTGCCCTCTTTCTGGTTTGGATTAAAAAATTCCCTTCCCCACTCTTCTGGCTCAACCTGTTCCCCTCTCTCCTGCCTTTGATGCAGCATGCTGAAGCTTAACAGAGCAATAGAAATTATCTCGCTTTGTGTCCAAGTTAAAATGCCTCCCACCTGCCTGAGTTCCTAGCAGTCATGCGATAACTGCCGGATTTCCTAGGGGAAGAAATTGCTTGTAACTCACCAATTTCCTGCACAACCCACAAACACTTCCTGCGTAAACTGCTGCTTTTATACAGCTGGGGGAAGCGCCAGTGCTGCCTTCTGGTATATGAGCCTGTTAAACCCTCTCCTAGCCAGTACTCTCATACACCTGGATGTGGGTCACCTATGGAACAGCCAGGGGTAGCAGCAGCAGGAGCTGGTTATCAGTCAGCTGTCCCTGCTCGGCACGCCTGTGAGTACACCAGCTGCTATTGGTAAGGAGCAATAGACATGTAAGAAATGCGGCGTGCTGGGTACATCTGCTTTCTTCTTTGCTGGTCAAGTAATAAGTGCACCAAGAGAGGATGCACCGAGGGTCAGGGTTCCCTATTGCAATCTCCCATGTTTCCATTTCTCTTTAGAAATTCTACACGTATTCTTGCAGGAGGTAAAGTGGAAGAAGTTAGGTCGTAAGAGCCAGGCGAGAGAGTATTCTTCTTACAATAACATTTGGTATTATAGGATAAAAGGGTGTATTGGTTAGAGAGTACTATAATTTACAGTGTGTCCTAATCAGGATTACTGGAAGATGATTTACTGGGGAATAACAATATACAGAATCATTGTACAGCCTCCTGGATAGTTTATCACTTGGAAAATAATTTGTGGTTCCAAAATTAATTATTGTGTGTCATGCCTAGTTATTGTTATCAGTGGCATAGTTTATTTGGAATTGTACAGAACTATTACAGTAGTAATATTAGGCAATAATGATTTTATATACAGGGATTGTTAATATTTTTCACTAGCATCAGATAGAAGTCCATTTAAAAATAACAAATATTTTAAAAAGCTGTTACATACATTTGATAACATTTATCTTTACAGGTGAGATTTTTACAGTAACTCCTTACTAAACGTCGTCCCGGTTAACGTTGCTATGTCGCTGATCTATTAGAGAACATGCTCTTTTAAAGTTGCACAATGCTCCCTTATAACATCATTTGGCAGCTGCCTGCTTTGTCCACTGCTTGCAGGAAGAGCAGCTCATTGGAGCTAGCTGGTCGGGGCTTGGAACCATGGTGGGCCAGCAGCCCCCATCAGTTCCCCTAAGTTCCCTGTGTGGCAGCCATCCAGCAGGCTATCAAGTGCAGGGCAGTTCAGGTGTCCCTCCCCCCAGTGCCCTGTGCTGCTCCTTCCCTCTGCCTTGGAGCTGTTCCTGGGAGCCTCCTGCTTGCTGTGCAGGGCGGAGGGAGGGTGGGAAGAGGGGTGCTGATATCAGGGTGTCCCCCTTCTCCTGTTCCTGCCTCCCTGTTCCTGTACCTATCTCCACACAGCCTGGCTGCGAGGACAGGTCTCAGGACAGAGGGAGCTTGCTGGCAGTAGCTGCTGTCTCAGCTTGCTGATATACATAAAAAGGCAGTGTACTTAGAGTGGGGTCAGCATACTTAAAGGTGCAATGCGTGTCTCACTCACACACACGCATGCACCCACACACACGGTGTGTGTCTCTGTCTCACAGACACATGCGCCACCCGGCACTTTGGAAAGTGGAGGGAGTGGTGCGCTACAGTGGGATAGCGTGGGTTCATCATCACATTCAGTTTGCAGCCACTGCTATGATCTATTGTGTCTCCTCCCCCCATTCGTGCTGCCTTGTAGAGTGTGAGGCTACATTAACAACAATGTGTTAACCCTTGAGGGCTCACCCCAGTGTTAGTTCATCATTTAGCAGCAAGGCATTCCCTGGGAAAAATCCCACCCTCTGATTCCATCACATCAACCAAGCTTCACTATCATCATTGCTGTATACAGTATTAAATTGTTTGTTTAAAACTTTGTGTGTGTGTATGTGTGTGTCTTTTGTCTGTTGAAAAAAATTCCCTGGAATCTAACCCCCTTCTCATTTACATTAATTCTTATGGGGAAATTGGATTTGCTTAACATCATTCCTTTTAAAGTAACATTTTTCAGGAACATAATTACAACATTAAGTGAGGAGTTACTGTATTTAATATAATTTGTTGATACTTGACTCAAAACTTGCCATAAACAATGAGGAAAAGACAAAACACTAGATACACCAGTCGTTTGGTATTACAAAGCATTTCATGACCGAGTAAACCAAATTATGCTTCCTCCTGTCTGTTAAACAGTGATTGAGCCTAAAAGTCTATGAATTATTTGTGGAAACATTTTCATAAGAGCTTGGACCTAAATTTTAGAGATTAAAAATAGATTTGCGAAGGGAAGTTGGGAAAATGTCTTCAACAGAAAAATGAATCCAAAAGTTGAATAATCACAACATCTATCCTGTTTTTCTTGTATAAATCAGAAATAAAACAAGAACTGTAAAAAACTTGTATTTTACAGTGAGGAAAATGTTTGGAAACTTTGTGAATACATCAGAAGCTATGATCAATACCCTTTAGAAGAATTTTATGCTGTTTTCATATCCAATGAGAGAAGGATGGTAAGTTGATGAGTTGTGATATGGAACAAAGGTCAAAACAGATTCACTGTGAAGGAAAGATGGGGGTCCAGGCATATAGGTAGCCCGAGTCTTGTAGCTAACCTGGGCCCCATGGTCAGACAGATACTGGAAAAGATCCTAAAAGGCGGGTCTTTTAGTTGTATATGGAAGTCTGGGCCTTGGAGTTGACATTTGGAGAAGTATCATCTCCCTGAGGATGGCAGGGATCCCTTTGCTGCTATCAATCAGTTGAGGAGACTGAATGGTCTGTGTGGTCCAAAACAATGTCCCCAACTAAGAGCTCAAAAAGGCCAAAAGACAATCTGATAAAAGCTTAATTATTGCATCACAGATATAACGCAAGCCGACTAATTTTATCATTCAGTGAAGACTGACCTAACTTGTATTAGACTGAAATCCTAGATGTTTGTTTAGTTTACTTAAAATTAGCTTCTAATTTGTAATTTTCAGATACCGCTCTGGAAGCAGCAGTCAGGATGTGGAGATGAACCTGTAGTTTGGGTAAGACATTCTATTCTATGTAGATCCTTATAGCATGCTCATTTCCCTAGTATCTCTAGCACAGCGGTCGGCAACCTTTCAGAAATGGTGCCGAGTCTTCATCTATTCACTCTAATTTAAGGTTTCGCGTGATGGTAATACATTTTAACGTTTTTAGAAGGTCTCTCTCTATAAGTCTATAAACGATTGTTGTATGTAAAGTAAATAGGGTGACCAGCTGTCCTGATTTCATTGGGACAGTCCTGATATTTGGGGCTTTTTCTTATATAGGTGCCTATTACCCCCCAACTCCTCTCCGATTTTTCACACTTGCTATCTGGTCACTCTAAAAGTAAACAAGTTTTAAAAAATGTTTAAGAAGGTTAGTTTAAAATTAAATTAAAATGCAGATCTTATCAGTTTAGTGCAGTGGTTCTTAACCTGGGGTGCACGCACCCCCTGGGGCAGGGCCGGTGCAAGGATATTTTGCACCCTAGGTGAAACTTCCACCTTGCCCCCTCCCCCCCCCGCGCCTTGCACATCGGTTCATTGATGGGCAAATCCCAACAAGCCTTTATAGACCCCAGGGGCCAGCCTGCCCAGGGGCTGCTCCCCAGACCAGGTTCCCCACTCCCCGCCCCATGAACTCCCCTGGAGGGTGCACAACTCCCCCCCCCCCCCCAAGCCTACCGCACCCCGGTGGCCCCCACCTCAAGTCCACTCACTGGCTTTGCTGGGTTGGGCCACTGCAGCAGCTCGGCAGGGAGGAGCCGCCTTCTGGAGGCACCAGAGAGCCAGAGCGTCCTGCTTGCGGCAGCAGCGAGCCCCAGCCATGGAGGAGCCGTCGCGGTGCAGGGGGGCAGGAGCCCTGCAAAGGTGGGGGCGTGGCTAGCAGGGAGCAGCCATGCCCTCCTGCCCAGGCTGCGGCCCAGCGCCCCCACCCCCCCCGGGACTCCTGCAGGCTGCAGTGGATGTATGCAGGCACCAAGCCCCATGCGCCCCCTGGCTCCCCCCATCGCCTAGGGTTACCATATTTCAACAATCAAAAAAGAGGGAAGAGCCCTGCCCTAGCCCCGCCCCATCCACTCCCTCCCACTTCCCACCCCAACTGCCCCCGTCAGAACCCCCAACCCCCCCGCTCCTTGTCCCCTGACTGCCCCCTCCTGGGACCCCTGCCCGAACTGCCCCCCAGAACCGCACCCCCTACCTAAGCCTCCCTGCTCCTTGTCACCTGACTGCCCCCTCCTGAGACCTCTCCCACCCTAACTTCCCCCCTAGGACCCTACCCCCTACCTGTCCCCTGACTGCCCCAACCCTTACCCACACCCCTGCCCCTAGACAGACCCCCGGGACTCCCACACCCCATCCAACCACTCCCCGCCCCCTGACAGGACCCCCAGAACTCCCGACCCATCCAACCCTCCCCCTGCTCCCTGACTGCCCCCCGGGACTCCTCTTACCATGCCCATGCCGGTCAGACGCTGGCTCCACATGGAGGCAAAACACGCTGCTGGGCTGCTGTGCGCACAGCCCTTCCCCCGCAGAATGCTGAGGCAGTGGGGTGGGGAAGCTGCAGGAGGGGTAGCGGCGGCAGCTCACACTTCCTGGAGCCGCAGAACCCGAGCGCGGTGGGGGGGGGGAAGCCGGGGGGCACACCTGCCACTGGTCTGGGGTCCCAGCCACCGGCCCCGCTCAGCCTCCTGCCAGCTTGGGGTTCCGTTCACTCAGCCGGCAGTGGGCTGAGCGGGGCCGGCAGCTGGGATGCCGGCTAGCAGCCACGTGCCAGGCAAAATTGGCTCGCGTGCCACCTTTGGCACGTGTGCCATAGGTTGCTGACCCCTGCTCTAGCACATTAAGCAATAAGGGGAATCAGGCCACAACAACCTATTAGAATTCTTTGAGGGTGTCAGCAAACATATGGACAAGGGTGATCCAGTGGATATAGTGTACCTTTCAGAAAGTCTTTTTGACAAGGTCTCTCACCAAAGGCTCTTAAGCAAAGTAAGGAATAATTAGATAAGAGGGAATGTCCTCTCATGTATCAGTAACTTGGCCACTAAGAATGCTAGTGCTTGGCCTGGCAAATAGTCAAACACTAAATAAAATAAACAGTAACTGGTTAAAAGATAGGAAACAAAAGATAGGAATAAACAGTCAGTTTTTAAGTAGAGAGAGGTAAATGTCACCGTTTCCCTAAGGATCTGTACTGGGACCAGTGCTGTTTACCCTTTTTAAATTTATGAATATGTTGAACAGTGAAGTGGCAAAGTTTGCAGACGATACAAAATTACGTAAGATAGTTAAGTCCAAAGCTGACTGTGAAGAGTTACAAAAGGATCTCACAAAACTGGGTGATGGGCAAGAAAATGTCAGATGAAATTCAGCATTGATAAATGCAAAATAATGCCATTGGAAAAATGAATCTCAACTATACAAACAAAATGATGGGGTCTAAATTAGCTATTACCAGGCATATCAGGAAAGAGATATTGGAATCATTGTGGATAGTTCTCTGAAAACATCTGCTCAATGTGCAGCATCAGTCTAAAAAAAAAAACCAGAATGGTAGGAACCATTACAAATAAGATAGATAATAAAACAGAAAATATCACAGTGCCACTATATAAATCCGATATACTCACATTTTGAATACTGTGTGTGGTTCTGGCTGCCCCATCTGAAAAAAATATATATTAGAATTGGAAGAAGTACAGAGAAGGGCAACAAAAATGATTAGGGATATGAAACAGCTTCCATATGAGGAGAGAGTAAAAATACTGGGACTGTTTGGCTTAGATAAGAGATGACTAAGGGCAGATATGATAGAGGTAAAAAAAAATCAGGAACTGAGTAGAGAAAGTGAATAAAATTATTTACCCCTTCACATAACATATGAACAGGAGTCACTTGATGAAATTAATAGTCAGCAGGTTTAAAACAAACATAAGGAAGTACTACTTCACACAACACACAGGCAACCAGTGGAACTCATTACCAGGGCATGTTGTGAAGGCTAAAATTATAACTGGGATAAAAAAATAATAAGATAAATTCATTGAGGATGGGTCCATCAATGCTATTAGTCAAGATGGTCAGGGATGCAACCCCATGCTCTGTGTGTCCCTAACCCTCTGACTGCCAGAAGCTGGGACTAGATGACTGGGGATGGATCACTCTATGGATTGTCCTGTTCTGTTCATTCCATTTGAAGCATCTGGCAGCAGCCACTGTCAGAAGCCAGGATACTGGGTTAAATAGACCATTGGTTTGATCCAGCATGATCATTCTTAGAAAAGCACACATGAGACGTTGTTAAGAACCTAAGGCCAGGTCTACGCTACAGACTTATATTGATATAACTACATCACTCAGGAGTGTGAAAAATCACATCTGAGTGACATAGTTATATCGACCTAACCCCTGGTGTAAATAGCGCTATGTCAGCGAGTGAGCTTCTCCCGTTGACATAGCTACTGCCTCTCACTGAGGTGGATTAACTACGCCGACGGGATTCTCTCATTGGCATAGGAGTATCTTCACTTAAGCACTCCAGCTGTGCAGCTGCGCCAATGCAGCGTTTTACCACAAGATATCACTGTGGCCAAGAGCCTAGTTGGATCCAAAAAAGTGTAGATATTTACATGGATAATGAAAATATCAACATATATAGTACATGGGATAGAAAAACATGAGGGTTATACAGCTTCCTGTGTCAGGGCATATGCCCTTTGGGATGGTATTAAGGGAAAATTTCCTTTTTGGACATAATTATCACTGAACTTTTCTCTGAATTGTCCAGTACTGGAGCATTAGTCCAGTTTTGGTGCAGCAATCTTATATTCTAGTAAGTGAAGGTTAAGATGCACTTTCAGTATAAATGCCCTATTCAGGTACCTATAACTTTATTTTTTTTTAAAAACTGGCACATGCCATCTCAGACTGGGAGTGAATTGTTTGGGAAAATCAGAAAAAACCTGTCTGAGCCATTTTAATTATATCATTGCAAGACCCCTTCTCCACCCTGCCCCCAATTGTAACTCAAAAATAATTTAGTTTAAAAACAAACCAACTTTACAAATAATTAGTTTTGAATGAGATCTAAGTGGTATGAGAAGGAAGGCAGAAGAGGGACAGAGAAGGCCATTACAGATTTTAAGTGTTTCCCATCAAAATGTATTGAATTCAAAAATTTTTGGTAGACAATGCAACTAGAAATGCAAACTTGCATAAGCTATAGCTGGTTTCCCTGTTCTCATTGTCACTATTCCATCCCTTTTAAATTTTGTTTTTCACACAGCTCCAGTTCCAATACGTGTATTAGTATTGAAAATAATTTGCCTACGATTTTTTTTCAATTTCTTGCTCTAAACAGCTAGCCTTGTTTAGCACTGAAAATGTCATAAGAAAGCTCCTCAAACTCTTTCCATAAGTGGATTTTGTATTCATTTTACTAGGTTACAGTTAATTGTGATTAACTGTACAAAATGAATAATCAAACACAGCATTAAAATTACCTGCTAATCACTTCACAAAGAGGCAAGTTGTCCTCTTTTATCTGTGCCAGCCTTTGGTTGGGATTGAGATGAATACAAAGGACATGTTATCCAATTCAAATATTTTATTGTATTAGGCTGTAGAAATTATGGAGATATCTGTATTATTTTATATGGTTTCCCTGGTTGAGATTCTGTCTGACTTCCTGGAGTTAAATCAAACTGGGCAGGGAGGTGTTAGGGGGCAGCAAACAGGAAATGAAACTGACAAAGATAAGGTATCTCTAGGGAGAATACCAAGGGACCTTAACAGAAGGAATGGGTGAGCTATTTATTGAAAATTCCTTACCTGCCTGTGACCAGAAACGTGACAGTCCTGCTTTTTCAAGGCCAGAGACCAAGACCAAAAGAACACTAAGGTCCAGATCCTCAAAGGTATTTAGGTTTCTAATTCCCACTGAAATCAATGGATCTGGGCCTAAGCAATTACAACCCCTAGCCTAGAGAAAAGGAGGGCGGGAGGAGCAGGCAGCAGCTGCTTGGGAAGACAAAACTTATTTTGGTGGTGTATTCAACAGGGCTCTGGAACTAAGGCAGGGGCTCTTCAGGCTGTGCCTGAGACAGCTCTGCAGCCTAAGCTTGAGAGAGGTGATGACTTGCAGGCAAACTTTGGGTGTGCAGGACTGTTATAGGTTTAAATTTTTTCTCCCTGTGTGCTGTGTACCTTTGGGTGAATGGGCACAAGCTGTTTGGAGTCACTTTAATCAGCCCTGGGTCACAGGTATACAAAGAGGAGTGGCTTGCTGGTTCCAGTTGCAGTTGGCTCTGTCGTGTTGTTACAGCTGAAAACAGGCAGGCTGCTATCCTGGGATCCAGTCAGAGTGGTAGAATTGTGGGCCAGAGAGAGGTGAAGGTAGTGAAACTGGCAGCCTCTCTGGAGTGCAACTCAGGTGAAAAGAGGGTATAAAGCACTGTTTGCCCTGTACCTCTGGCAGGATGGTGAGAGTAGATGGCATTTCACCCTGGTGATCCAGGCTAAAGTGGGATTCCACTTGGAAAGAGTATCCACTGGATAGACTGGGGGAGAGATCACAGTGTCAGCTCATCTCTGCGCCATCATTTATGGGTTATGATTTGGGGGTGATTTCTGTCCCCTTTTCCTAATATCTATGAGGTTTCTCTATGACCATTTACAACTGTCTAGTTAACTGTCAATGACCTTTACTCCTAGGATTACCATGTTATTTTACTTCATGTTGCAAGTGGAGACCAGAACTTCATTTATGATCTTGACACAGTGTTGCCATTTCCATGTCCATTTGACACTTACATTGAGGAGGCTTTTAAATCAGATGATATTCTTCTTCCAGGATTTAGAAGGTGAGAAAATTAAAACAAATGTGGTACAGAATATTTTACAAAAGCCAAGCCCCAACAATTGATGCAGTTGATATTTTTCTTTGTATGCGTAGTCACCTACGTATAATCTGTTACTGTGCAGGAAATTAAACACACCACACTGCTCTTCTAATGATCCTGACCTTAAAGGTACAATCATTCATCCATCAATAAAACTTTCTATTTCCTTGCATTACTTCCTGTTAGTCATTCAGCTACTTGACACTTTAATATACCACTAAACTATATGAATTTGATTTAAATGGCAGGAACAGGCTCTGGGTTAGTAATGTCTAATACAGTATTACATGACTCCATCACTTAGTACGTTCTTGAATTATATGTTTGTTTAGAAAAATCAGACTGATTCGAGCAGATTTGTATCTGAAGACATTTGCTTCTGACCGATCTCACATGAAAGATGCCAGTGGACACTGGCAGAAGCCTCCTCCTTTCTACCCTTGCATTGAAACTGCAGGTAAATAGCATTCCACACCCAAAACAAAAAAAATCCTGTTCCTTTTGAGTTGAGGAAATGAAACAAAATAAAGCCAAAGAATTACATAAGTGATATTTATGCTTCTATAATATACTGTGAAAGCACTGCCACCTTTCCTTTCAAGACAAAGTGCTTTATTATTTCATCAGAAAAAAATATGAACTTGCATCTTGCATGTACCTATGGGATTATATAATGTTCAACACTGTTTCTGGCATTTATCAAACATTAACTAGCATCACAACATCTTGTGTGAGGTGGGCAAGTAAGCATTAATGTCCCCTCATTAGGAACTGATGCAGAGAGGATAAAGTGACTTGTTCACAGTCACATAGTGATTCTCTGATAGATTTGGGATTGGAATTTCGGAGTTCCTGGGTCTCAGACTTGTGTTCAGATTGTGCCTCTCATATGCAAGTCAGTCTTCACAAGAAGAAAGTATATGTCCATGTGAGCCACAGGGCTGTGTTAAGATAACCCAGGACTGTAGGCACATCCCACATGTTGGCCCCATGCTATGGCCATGCCTCTCCTTGGGGTGGCACAGGTATCAGAGTTAAGAAGAATGGGACAGTTCACACCTCTCAGAACTAATGTTTTAGGTTTGTCTGACAACCAGACGGGCATCAGTTACACTCAGGTCACACTTTCAAGCTTTTCCTTACATGTATGAGGGGTAGAAACATAATTTAAAAAGAGAACCAAGGTTCTTACCTCATCATGGGACTCCAGGAGCTGGGGCTTTGTGAATAAGCCTATAGTGCCTACACTTTAATTTGGCCCTGGGGCTCAAAAAGGACAGTGGGTAGTTTTTTGTTTTTAAAAGATTATTCAGGCCCCAATTCAGGAAAGCACTTAAGCATGAGCAGGTGTTCATCCCTATTCAGGATGGCACTTAAGCACATTCTTAAGTCCCACTGTCTTCTGTGGGGCTTGGCATTTAAGCATGTACTTATCTTGAGTAGGAATGCTTTATTGAATCGTGTCCCATCAGGCTTGATCCTACAGGCTGCTGAGTACTCTGGCCCCGCTCCAGCGAAGCACTTATGCACATGCTTAACACTAAGCACATGAGTAGTCCTGTTGCAGTCAGTGGGATTACTCATCTGTTTAAAGTTAAGCACATGCTTAAGTAGTTTGGTCCTGAACATTCTGACCCTGATCTAGTAAACACTTGATATTTTTCCTTTTTTGTTTTGTTTCCATTCCCTTCCTCTCTTCTTAAGTATGTGCTATCCTGATACTTTCTTCTTTCCTTTCCTTGTTCAGCCAGGTTCAGTTTCTTCTCCAGCCTTATTCCTTCATTCACTTGAGATTTTCATATACATATGTATTTGTACCTCAACAGCTACCTAAGGTTCTTAAGCTTGACTTCAGTGGAACTACTCATGTGCTTAAAGTTAGGGATATGCCTAACTACCTTGCTGAAGAGAGGCCACAGTCACCAATGATTCAACCCTAAAGCTCAGTGTGACCCCTGTAAATCACTAAAGTTCCACACATAATTTGTTAAGAGTTCACTGTTGCTCAAAGTTTGCACTTAGACGATGGAAGTGGGACAAGAAACTGAATTCCTTTGCTACTAGTCCATCAGTAGGTGGCACTCTTCCCTCAGTCAGTAGTGAACTAATATTTCAGCACTGTGTTACAGGGGACCTGTTCTACTGGAGGGGTCTTTTTTCCCCCAAATGAGATAGAAAACTGAGGGGTTTGACCTCCTGTGATCAGTAAAGAGCTTATGGGTGTTCACCCCAGTGTCCTGACCAAATTCCAGTTCAGGTAACTACATTCTCCATGCAGCTTCATTCAGTTAGATATGGTATTTCACTTTCTTCATTAAATTGCTAACACATTTCACTCTAGCATTTACTGCATTTCAGTGGTTGGCAAAGTGGTTCCTGCTTATTGTTTTATATCAGTTTATTTATAAGGCACCACACCTGTTTTTCTACTTTTGTATTAGTATATTCTTTTTCATAATTTAGAGTAGTTGATTTCCTTGCGGCTAGTAAAAAGATAATTACAAAGTCACAGAGAAGACCTTTTTATATTAGTACTGTTTGCTGCATGCTCTATATTTTCCCTTGGGATGTTACTAAAGTGAGCACCTTATATCTTTTAAAATATATTTAAAAGATTGATACATTTCTAAATATATCAGTATTTCTAAAGCACTTATCACCATAATATCTAGGAATTATTTACACTTTATTAAAGATGAAGATCAACATAGTTTTGCTGCTCTGCTCCTACAAAATATTTGTATTTTTCAATATTAATTACATTACAGCTCCTTTCATTTTGAAGGATTCAAAAGCTTTCATAAAACTTGAAAAAGACAGGAATTTGTTTTTTCTGGTACTGAAATGTTTCCACTTTAACTGCTTAATGGCTCATAGCACTTCAAACAGGAAGTGACAAATATCAAATGGAAATGACAGTGGAAATGTAGATACAGTTATCCACTTTGACTAGGCCAGGATACTGGGACTATACCACCACTTTTATGAAAAATGGCATGGGATTTTTAATGATCCCAAGTGGTCAGGAGTTGTTTTCCATCTCCTCTGAATAATGGCACAGTGCCTTTACCTAATGAAAAAAGAACAAGAGTACTTGTGGCACCTTAGAGACTAACAAATTTATTTGAGCATAAGCTTTTGTGGGCTACAGCCCTCTTCATCAGATGCATAGAATGGAACATATAGTAAGAAGATATATATACACACATACAGAGAACAGGAAAAGAGAGTTGGTATGGCAACTTCCACAAGAGGCTAATTAATTAAGATGAGCTATTATCAGCAGGAGGGGAAAAAAAACTTTTGTAGTGATAATCAAGATGGCCTATTCCAGACAGTTGACAAGAAGGTGTGAGGATACTTAACATGGGGAAATAGATTCAATTTGTGTAATGACCCAGCCACTCCCAGTTTCTATTCAAGCCCAAGTTAATGGTACAGTATCTAGTTTGCAAATTAATTCTAGTTCAGCAGTTTCTCGTTTGAGTCTGTTTTTGAAAAGCTTTTGAGCCATTAAGATGAGCTCCTGTTCTTTTTCCAGATACACAGCTGCTCTTCTGCAACCTTTACCTAATGAGGCATTGGTTCAATAATGACTCAGAAGGCAGAGGACTGCCTACAGCCATAACCAATATAACTTCCTGTACCATTCGCAAGATTGTCAACTTTAATGATTTTATCACAAGCCTCATGATATTTCCATTACAGCCCCAGCTTAATTAATTAAAGTTGGAATCAGGAGATTGTCTGAGAATCTCACCTTCAATTTTTAAAAATTAAAGTTTCTAATCCTGATCGTTACCTAACTGCAGATTCTCTTCTCCCGCTGCTCTGATCATGTCTCCAGAGCCTCCCTTTTCTTGAATCTCAGTACTTGGCTTCCAGTAGTCTATATGCTGCACAGTCAAACTTCCCACTTTCAAAGAGTAACCTGTGGGTGGACTAGAGTTTACTTCACTGCCCTTCTCCTAATACCTAAAAACAACTGCCATAGAAAAGCACATGAAAATCCTCAATGACTGAATTCTGGGTCTTCAACAAGGATTCCACAGGGTCGACTTCCCAACAATCAAGTCCAAAAGAATAAAAGGAGTGAATTTAATTCTTAAGTATCAAATTTATAAAATCTTATTATAAAGAAACATAATAACTTAATTTCTACAACATGGTTACTTTAAAATCCACATCCATTAGTTTCACAGTTATACATAAATAAAGCAAACACATCTAAACAGATCAGTCCCCACAGAAATACAGTGAGAAGAAACTCAGAGTTCCCAAAATCTTAGGCTGAGTTCACCTGTCTCAGTTATAGTCTTTGATCACCAAAATCTATACAGTCTGCTGTGTCAAAATTAACATCTTCCCTCCACTTGCTTGTAGAAGTGTTCAGGTGGAATCCATGCACATTCTTCCTCCTCCTCTGCTGAAATCACTTAGGTAGGTATATAGATTTTAAAATAAACCCATTAAAAGAAAAATACAAAACTGAGAATAGCAAAATATAAATGACTCTTTACTCATGATCACATTTAAATAAGAGAAAAATAGGTCCATCATAGTAGTTGAGAGAATTTAAATAAAAAAACAGTTTGGCTAAAATCAAGCAATATTCCAAGCATACAATTAAAATGAAGGAAATTAGTTTTCCCTCCCAATTTCTCCTCTTTTTAATTAACCCTGCCAGGGCTTCCCCGTTGGAGGGTTAAAAATATCACTAACCTAAATGCTTCACAGATAGAGTAAAGCAGCCTGCTTTCTGTTCCTGTGGCTCAGCTACGTCAATCCTATTGAGCATATCCAAAACTATCACACCCAATTCCAGAAACTTCTGAGTGTTGAGTGCTAATTGTACATCTGCCTAGCAACAACGACTCATTCCTACCCACTCCCCATAGATCCCTTAAGGAGATATCCCTATGAAGCACGTGAGTTACAAAAGCACCCAACATCTCCTTTATAGCCCACGTCTAGGCTCCTTGGAAAATCACAGTCTGTCTTTTCTTTGTAACTAGTATAAGGATGTACAGCACCTTGCATCCAATGCTTGTAAATACCTGGAATAGCTCTAGCATGGGGTTGTTAAATCTGGAATAAGATCTTTAGTTTTGGTTCAGCTGAATCATTGCAGTCTACCCACTATGGACAGAAACCACAGGCACTGCAGCTGTATCAGTTACTAACTCCATCCCGCAGTGCATGGCCTAGTATTTGGAAACTATCCATAAGCCCCTGCTCATAGCAAGAGTGTCAGGCATAATGGACAACGTGCCTTAAGAGTCCCAGAATGCCCGGGCATGGCCGCAGTAATAAAATAGGTTGTGCATGGCTCTACGAAAATGGTTCTGTCAGAAGAAGTGTTGCTATGTGGTTAGGCAGAAACAAGCAAATTAAACAGCCATTTCATTTAATCAGTGTCTCGGCAACAGTTTCCATCTTTAGGGCCTGGGCCTGCTCCTAAATAGGATTGGGTCCAGAACGTAAATACAATTTGTCTTTTCTCACCCCTGCTTTCTTCTATGCCACCCCCGATGCTTGGAAGAGCCTTTCTACTTGCTCTCACTCCAGTCCCTTCTGAAAAACCACCTGGGTTGTCAGCAATAACATTTGCACTCTGTTCTTGTGTGTTAGCTCTCCTGTTCCACTTTAGGCCTTAGAACCTCAGATGAAGGACTTTATCTGGATTATGATAATATCTTTTGCCCAGCAGTTTTTTAAAGTTGTACGGCACTGTAAACTTATGGCACAATATAGATTTAAAACAAATAGCTCTAATAATGAGAGAGAGGGAATTTTATCAGAATGCAGGGCTTCCTTATTAATAAAAAAAATTGAGAGGTCTGATTGCATATCTTGCAATGCAAAGAAAACCAGTCGTCATGGAGCTTCAGTGCCATCTATTGACTAATCCATGAAACAGTGTTGATCACTGCTGACTTGGAAGTTCTGTCCTGCTTTTTAAAAGAAAAAAAATCCCTTAATTAAAATTGTTTGTTTTTATAGGCTGCCCAAGACCTTGCTGGTCAGCTAAGTTTAGGAGAGTCTTTTTACTCCCCTAAAAGATTATATGGTAGCACCCTTTCACGTTGCTTACAGCTGCACCTGTGTTCCCTTGTTTAAAAATACCTTCTCTCTCCCGTCCGCCATCACTCTCTTCCTCCTCACCCCCAAAGTTTGTAACTCAACTTCTAAAATGTCCCTCTGGGCTTGTTTACCATGTAAGGAACACTTTTTAAATAATTATTTTGCTGTCACTATGCACAGACCCTACAATAGGCTGGAATGAAAAGTGGAGTTGGAGGGGCTATGGGAACTGTGATTAGATGGATCCAAGGGGCTGTTACACATTGTGTAAGACATCCATACCAGACTGAATGCACCTGATCTTATCTGATCTTGGAAATTAGAGTCCCAGGCCTGGCTAGTACTTGGATGGAGACAAACTGCGAATCCCAGTTGCTATAGGCAGTACATAGTGTGTGCAGAGGGGCAGAAGCTGATATTCCAGCCTAGAGACTGAATAGTACCTGCATGGGTTGGATTATGGGTGGGCTGCAGCCCTACCTTGCCATTGAGTGGTTTCTGTCCTCCCTAAATCCTTTGTGCACTGCACCAATATAAGCCTAATTACTTGGGCTTTATGCAGCTGAAGTGAATTTTACCCTATATACTGTACTTGTAGATCTACCAGTTAAACAACAGTAGGCTTTGGCTCTGACATATCTAAATAATCCATGTTTTAAAAAAGCATAAATACAGCAGTAGGGCCCTACACTAAATACACTAGGGCTATGTCTATGCTACAGCGGCAACTAGCACCGTAGTGTAGATACTACCGACAGTGACGGAAGGGGTTTTTGTGTCATAGACTTTAAGGATAGAAGGGACCATCGTGATTATCCTGCACACTGCAGACCACAGAACCTCACTCACCCACTCCTATAATAGATCTCTAACCTCTGGCTGAGTTACTGAAGTTCTCAAATCATGATTTAAAGTCGTCAAGTTATAGAGAATTCACCATTTACACTAGTTCAAACCCGCAAGTCACCCATGCGCCAATTCTGCAGAGGAAGGTGAAAAACCCCTAGTCTCTCTGCCAATCTGACTCGGTGAAAATTCCTTCCTGACCCCAAATATGGCGATGAGTTAGATCCTAAGCTTGTGGGCAAGACCACCAGACAGACACCTGGGGAAGAATTATCTGGAGTAACTCAGAGCCCTCCCCATCTAGTGTCCCATCATCAGCCATAGGAGATATTTGCTGCTAGCTGTCACAGATCAGGTACATGCCATTGTAGGCAGTCTCATCATACTACCACTCCATAAAATTATCAAGCTCAGTCTTGAAGCCAGTTAGGTTTTTTGCCCCCATTGCTCCCGTTGGAAGGCTGTTCCAGAACTTTTTAACTAGTTCCTTATCCACCTTTCAATTCTCATACTAATCCCCAGTCTTCTCAAATTTTACAAATAATTTTCCATGTGGAACTGTATCGAATACCTTACTGAAATCCAGGTAGATTAGATCTACTGCATTTCTTTTGTGTAAAAAAACCAGTTATCTTCTCAAAAAAGGAGATCAGGTTAGTCTGGCACGGTGTACCTTTTGTAAAACCATGTTGTATTTTATTCCAATTACTGTTCACCTCTATGTGCGTAACTACTTTCTCTTTCAAAATTTTTTCCAAGGCCTTGCACACAATTGAGGTCAAGCTAACAGGCCAGTAGTTTCTCAGATCACTTTTATTTCCCGTCTTAAAAATAGGAACTATATTTGCAATTCTCCAGTCATAGGGTACGACCCCCGAGTTTACAGATTCATTAAAAATCCTTGCTATTGGACTGGCAATTTCATGTGCCAGTTCCTTTAATATTCTTGGATGGAGATTATCTGGAGCCCCCAATTTAATTCCATTAAGATGTTTGAGTTTGATTTCTACCTCAGATGTGGTAATTTCTACCTCCGTATCCTCGTTCCCATTTGCCACCTTGCCACTACCTCTAAGATCTTTATTAGCCTTTTTAAAAACTAAGGCAAAGTATTTGTTTAGGTGTTGGGCCATGCCTAGATTATCTTTAATCTCCAACTCATCCTCAGTGCTTAGCAGTCTCACTTCTTCTTTCCTTGTTTTCTTTTTATTTATATGGCTATAGAACCTTTCACTATTGGTTTTAATTCCCTTTGCAATCTCCAACTCTGCTTGGCTTTTGGCAGTTCTCACTTTATCCCTTTATCACTTTCCGACCTCTAAGAGGTAGCGTTCCTTGCTGATCCATCCCATCTTCCATTCCTTGTAGGCTTTCTGCTTTGAGATGCTTGCTCATCCAGGTTGGTCTGCAAGCCTTCCCTATGATTTTTCCTCCCTTGCTTGGGATGCAGACTTCAGATAGTTTCTGCAACTTTGACTTAAAGTAATTCCACACCTACTCCACATTCAGATCCTTGAGTTCTTCGGTCCAGTCCACTTCCCTAACTAATTCCCTTAATTTTTTTAAGTTTGCCCTTTTGAAATCAATGACCTTAGCTGCAGATCTATTTTTGTTTATCCTTCCATATAGTGTAAACTGAATTGGCTCGTGATCACTCAAACCAAGCTTGTCCCCTACAACCAGTTCTTCTATGAGGTCCTCACTACTCACCAATACCAAATCTAACATGGAATAACCTCTTGTTGGTTCAGTGACTATTTGGTTAAAAAATCTGTCACCTATCACATCCAGGAAAATCTAGGCCCTACTATTATTAGTAGGACTTGTCCTCCAATCTATATCTGGGAAGTTAAAGTTTCCCATAATCACTAAATTCCCAGTAGTATTTATTTAATTAAAACATTAAGGAGGTCTCTATCCATATTTAAATTAGATCTTGGGGATCTGTAGCATACCCCAAGCACTATCCCAGGGGAACCTCTAGTAGCTTTCTTCCCCAACGTGATTTTGGCCCAAATAGACTCTGTCTTATCCATTTCATCACTTCTAATTTACTTACAGTCTACCTCATTATTAATATACAATGCTACACCATCACCTTTATTTCTGTCCTAAACAGCACATATCCTTCAATACCTCTACTCCAGTCATGACTACTATTTCACCATATTTCTCTTATCCCTTATCTGGTTTCACTTAAGAACATAGAACATAACTTCATGCACCAGTAGTTCTAGTTCCTCCATTTTGTTACCCAGGCTCCTTGCATTGGTGTAGAAACATCTTAATTTTTGCTGCTTTGCTTCACCCACAGTCCTCACCCTATTAGGTACTGTCATTCTACTGCCAGTGTCGCCTACTTGACTGTTAGCTTCATTGGTATAGGTGCTATATTTTCTCTTAAGGTCCATTCTCCTACCCACTGCTGTTTCTTTCTCCATTGCTGAATTCTTTCTTACTTGATTTTCTTCCCTCTCAATGTTAAAATCAGACATGGAGATTACACAAGCATCTCCTAACTGTCTCCCCCAAGTTATCATGGCTCTGGTTTCAGAATTTAGGGCTTGAACCAAAGCACTTCAAAGTCAGTAGGAGTCTTTCAAATGAGTTCATGGGACCTGATGAAGTCCATTAATTGTTTTCCTAGTTGGGGCATGATCTCAAGGCTGATCAGCATCTCATAGGAAGTGATCAGCACCTTCTAATTCCTATTAATTGCTATGTCTCTGATCTAATGCCCCATTGAAGTCAATGAAAAAGCTTCCATTGACTCCAATGGGCTTTGGATCAGGCCCTTAAATAGGAGCAAGGTCTCGCAGGACCTTGCAGGATCAGGCTCTTCTTGAATAGAGAGATGCCGTAGGACCCGTAGTTTTTACTATAGCAGTCCTTTTTTAAATTCTCTAGTTTTGGTCACCCTTTATCCCGCACCAGAACTCTGTGGCATGATATAAGTGCCTTCTGGGACTGCTGCAAATCTCTACTCTTTTCCTACATACTCTTTCTTTCAGTGAAAATGCTGGTCAGGTAACAAAATTATTGACATGGGCAGATAGGGATCAGAGACAAACACTACATTCTGAAAACAGGAAATGAAGACTCTGAAGATATCTTACAATTTGCAGCATTCCCTCTGAGTAGTGTTTTCCCTATTCAGTGGCTTTTCATGAGAGCTCTTGACATGAGCTCTTTGCTGGTATGTATGTGTATATTAATCCCTACCATCAAAACAGGTTTCTGTCTGCATTTGATTGACCAATAATGTTCATGCATTCCTGTGCTAGATGCCTTATCTAGGACTCTAATATTCTCTATTTGTGCTCCTTATCTAGATTCCAAGATGAACCTGGATGATTTTATCAGTATGAATCCCAAGGTGGGATGGGGCTCAGTATTTCTGCTACCTGACTTTGTGGATCGGTATGGCAGACAGAGCTGATTTCAGGTTCACTTTGAAAGGACAGTGATGTAAACAAAGGACACATCAGCTCATCAGCGTCCCTTTTTTATTTTGTTGTGGTTGCTCTTGTCATTCTATTCATAAATTGGTTTATTTCTATGAAATGTATTGGTTTGTCAAATACAAGAATTGAACAAAAATGCAATGAACTGAATAAAATACTTTATTTTGACTATATAACAAGAGTTAAAACTTATATAATGGATCAGACTAATTCTACAGCATCTGTATTGACCCTACTACACTTAAACTTCAATCTGTCAGCTGAGATTACTGGACCCCAGTCCTGCAGCTACATCCTTACCGATAGAAGCTTTTGCCTGTGTGGAGCCCATTGACTTGAGCAATGTAAGGATCTGCCTGCATGGATCCAACTGCAGGATCAAGACCTTAGATATGAGTACATTCAATATTTTCTTCAGAATATACAAAGTTTAAAAAAATCAACATGGAAATACACCACAACGATTTTCCTCTCTAATCAGTCCAGAACAGATGTTTAGTTCCATATAGAGCATGACGGATATTAGAGATGATCCCTGTTAACCATTATAGAATAAATAATCTGCCTATTGCTGTAGCTCTTATAAAAAACGTCACTCTGTTGAGATAAAGGGCAAGGAACATTTTCACTCAGCGTTGAATGTACTCAGATCAGGATAATACTTATTTGAAGTCTGACAGCATTTCATCAACATTTCCAGAATGTATGCTGTTAGAATGCCAGCATTTAGGGCTAGAGTGAGCCTTTGCTCAATGTTCTAAATACAGTGCTGGCCTGTGAGGCCAGGGAAGGAACTGCATGCATCTCTCAGGGCTTGTCTACACTACCTGCCAGATCAGCGGGCAGCAATCGATCCAGCAGGGGTTGATTTATCGCGTCTAGTCTAGTATAGACGTGATAAATCAACCACTGAGCACTCTCCCATCAACTCCGGTACTTCACCAGAACGAGGAGCACAAGCGGAGTTGACAGGAGAGCGTCAGCTGTCCACTTACCGCAGTGAAGGCACCGCAGCAAGTAGATCTAAGTACGTCGACTTCAGCTACGCTATTCACGTAGCTGAAGTTGCGTAACTTAGATTGACCCTGCGCGGTAGTGTAGACAAGCCCTCAGTTTCATCCCTGCTCAACTGATGTTTCCTGGGTGCAGTAATTTATGCCAGTCCTTTGACTGCACCACACACACCAGCAGAGGGACAAAGTCAACACTCCATTCACTCCCTGCTCCTCTCCACCCTCTCCCTACCAGCTTGTTTGCAGTGGAGTAAAGGTTGTGTGAGACCTGCTGTTCCTATCACATGTGGAGCTGAAATGTAGGTGACCACAGCCAGGCATCTTACTCCCCTGCATGGCCATATTTGAGCAAGCCACTGTAACCGACTAGATTGAAAACCACAGATTGTTTGGAACCATTTCGTAAGATACTGGGAAATATCTATACAAATATCTGTCTCTAAAGTAAAAATGGAGACCTGCACTTGTTATTCTGAAAGTGAGGAAGGAGAAGAATAGTCTGAAGGACAACAGTATTTGTTTATATAGTGGTCATCACTGGGGTGTCTGAGCACTTGGTCTACACTACTACACTAAGGGGGGAGGGAAGCAGAGAATAATTCAACGCGATGAACGCTAGCTGAATCTTTTACCTCGTCGTTCGACGACTCACTCGCCCGCAGCGGCGTCGCCGCGCGGCTCTCCTCTCCTCGGCTCTCCTCCTCCCGCGGTGGAGTAGGGAGGGAGAGGAACGCGCTTCTTCGGGTTTATCTATCGCCTAGATCAGACAGCGGCGCGATAGTTCTCTCCAGCATCGAAACTTGCCGCGTCGACCCAGCAGGTAAGTGTAAACGTGGCCTAAGATGCAAGAGGCTTTCCAGTGTGCACTACTATATGTACTAAAGGAAAACTCAAGGGTCAGATTCTTTGACCTTACTCCATAAGCAGTACCACTGAAGTTAATGAAATTACTCACAGAGAAGGGTCTACTCAGCATGAGTAAGTAGGCGTTCTAAGCAGCCTAAAGCTTCTAAAACTATTTGTGTATGGAAGATTCCACATCCCTCTTATAATTTTTACTCCTTTTTGGGGGAGCAGGGGAAGAGATCTCTCTCATTCCTGCTCTGAGCTTGTTGAGAAGTGACCAAAATTGAACACACAATTCTAGGGGAAGGTATTCCGTCAATTTACGACTCATTTTCTGTATTGCTCTCTCAATACAGTTTAAGATTTTATTCACTCTTTAGTGTTCATTACCTTTCCCATTCTATAATGAAATCCACCTTCCATTGTGTGGCCCTACTATTATTATGTAGCACTTAGGAGCCTCAGTCATGGACCAGGACCCATTGCGCAGGCGCTGTACAAACAGAAGATCTCTTCCCTAACAAGCTTACTTGCCTGACTTTGTAAGGTCCTTGTGAGTGCTTCACAATCCTACTTAGTCTTAATTAGACTAAGTTATGTTAGTACATTTGAATTTTTCCAATACTTTTATCAGTAGAAGTTATAGAACAGATTCTGCTATCCTTATTGCATCTAATGTCACACATAATCCTGTGATAGCATGGAGGTCACATTAATCATCTCAGGCTCAGTCCCACTAGCAATCTCTCGCTTTTTCCTGCAGGAGATGCTTCTTTCCTGTGCCTGTGAACAGTCTCTGTTCCTGGATCCCTTCCCGGTTCTTTCCCTGGGCTACTCCTTTTCAGTCTCTCTTTACGCAGGAGCCCTCAGCTCTCCTCTCTGGAGCCAAACTGTATTAGTTAGTCCCTCACTCCTTAAACAGGGTTCTCCCCTCCACCCTGGAGCTGGGTTCTGCTAATCAGATTCTCTGGTCCTTTTTAAGCAGGAACCTTGATCTCTCCTCTCTGGAGCTGAGCTGTGGGTTAAACAACTGTTAGGCCGTTGCCAGCTTCTCCCTCAGCTGGCCCCTTCTCCTTCATGAGCCCTGAGGCTTCAGGATGCTCAGCAAGCCAGCCTTTCCCTGATGATGTCTCCTGGTGTCTGACCTGGTACAAGGGAGGAGGCAGTGTTTATGGCGGTCCCCTTCTCCCAGTTCTCTCCAGTTGGCTGAAGAGAGGGGAGCCTTGCCCCAGGCCCTTAAAGATACAGTAACAGGTTTGCCTCCTATGCACCATTTATTCCCAGAACCACTTCCTGTCTATCCATATCCCAGTAGGCCCTTATATAGCTATATCTATTAGGCCTAACAAAACTCTTAAAGTGCCATACCATGCAATGGGCTGACCACTAGGCCCTACAACCCTTAAGGGCTGACTATCCTGTCACAAGTTCCAGGTTGGGAGACCATATCTCCTCCCCACTATGCATCACTTTCCCAATTGCCTCCCTTTTGAGGGGATTCTGTACATGAAATTCTAGCAAGCTTGTGAAGTTTTCATTCTCCTCTGGCCCCCTCTTGTCAGTTTCTCCATGAGCAGGGGTGACCTGAGCCAAAGTATTGATCTAGTTCAATAAAGAATATTCAGGAATTCCTGAAAACACATGTGCAGCTTTGCATGAATTCATAGTGCTTGGCAGCTGGATGTGCCTCTCAGTTTGGAGTTTAGGTGAGAGTGAAGATATTGTTTTCAACTATCATGGAAGTCAGCAAAGAAATCCTGCAGATAAATGTAGACTTTTGCAGAGTTAAGTGTATCTGCAGTGGTGATACCAGAAAAACTCTTCATTTTGACCTAAGGGAAATGTCAGTTATGTCAGAATCTTCATTGTTTCCCTGTACTTACAATAGGATATACCTTGAACATTTCAAGTACATAAAAGGTTGTTACAAGGAGGAAGGAGAAAAAAATTGTTCTTCTTAACCTCTGAGGATAGGACAAGATGCATTGGGCTTAAATTGCAGCAAGGGCGGTTTAGGTTGGACATTAGGAAAAACTTCCTAACTGTCAAGAGTGGTTAAGCACTGGAATAAATTGCCTAGGGAGGTTGTGGAATCTCCATCATTGGGAATTTTTAAGAGCAGGTTGGACAAACACCTGTCAGAGATGGTCTAGATCAGGGGTGGGCAAAGTTTTTGGCCCAAGGGCCACATTGGGGTTGCAAAACTGTATGGAGGGCCCAGGAAGGGAAGGCTGGGCCTCCCCAAACAGCCTGGCCCCCACCCCCTATGTGCCCTCTCCCACTTCTTCCCCTCTCAGAACCTCTGACCCATCCAACCCCCGTGCTCCTTGTCCCCTAACTGCCCCCTCCTGGGACCTCACCCCCTATCCACCCCCCTGCTCCCAGTCCTCTGACTGCCCCTGACCCCTACCCACCCCCCACCCCCTGACAGGCCCCCCGGGACTCCCACGCTTATCCAACCCCCCCGTTCCCCATCCCCTGAGCGCCCCCCCCGAACCTCTGCCCCATCCAACCACCCCCTGCTCCCTGTCCCCTGACTGCCCCCTGGAGCCCCCTGCCCCTTATCCAACCCCCCAGCCCCAGCCCCCTTACCATGCCACTCAGAGCAGCATGTCTGGCAGCCATGCCGCCCAGCCGGAGCTAGACACGCTGCCGCTCTGCTCAGCAGGAGCGTGCAGCTCTGCCGCTGAGCGCTGCCTGCGCTGCTGCAGGGGAGAGGGGACAGCAGGGGAGGGGTCAGGGCTAGCCTCCCCGGTCAGGAGCTCAAGAGCCAGGCAGGATGGTCCCACGGCCAGATGTGGCCCGCGGGCCGTAGTTTGCCCACCTCTGGTCTAGATGGTACTTAGTCTTGCCTTGAGTGCAGGGGACTGGACTAGATGACCTCTTGAGGTTCATTCCAGTCCTATGATTCTATGATTGAAGGTAGCTAAATGCAAATCTTATTTAGTTATCCAAGGCAACTGGCAAGTTTCTGAGAGTCACCGTTGTGATCTAACAGTTCCAAGGATGGGGCATTCGTTTTTATAGAGATAAAAGCATTCAACATAAGGGCTTGCTCACATGTAAAGTCCTAGTGAAGTCAGTGGAATCATAGGTGCTGACTCCGTGGGTGCGCCAGAACTCAAGCATCCATGGAAAACAAAATAGGGGGTGCTCAGCACCCACCAGCCACAGCTGTTTGACAGGGGCACCTGATCAGTTGTTTGGCAGCTGATGGGAGGCACTAGGGGAGGGCGGAGAGCACAGAGCCATGGGCGGGAGGGGCCTAGCAGCAGTGGGAAGAGGCATAACGAGGACAAGGCCTCAGGGGGAGTGGGGGTGGAGCACCCACTGGGAAAAATAAAAGTCAGCACCTGTGAGTGGTATTACTCATCTCAGGAAGGGTTTGCAGGCTGTAAGTGTACACTAAATATTTGACATTTGTGCTAACCAGGGATTGAGACGAGCAGAGTCTCCAGTGAGCTGGGCTCCTGTAATTTATGTTACTTAATTGCAGGAAATCCTCATGTGGGTTGGTTCTATGTAATACCAATCTTCCCAGAAGAGGCTATATCTGGAACGTTAACATTGCAATAAGGCAGGAGTTATTATATGTTATTTTTTTAAAATGGCCTACACAGTAAGAATATGGTAGTTATCTCAGCCTTCCCTTCTTTTTAATATGTAATTTTGGTGGCACTGTTCCCGTTGCCCTAGCTCTGTTGTTTAAATGGCAGTGCACCAGTTTATGTGTGGAGCCGTCCAAAGAAAATGTTCTGTGGCAGCAACACAGCTTTTAACTATTGCTTCTACAGCTCTAGATGCTGCTATTACTTCTAACTTGTGGGAACAAAGCAAGGACTTCCCAGCACATGTTTACATCTAATCTAATCTGTTATACTGCACTCATCACAGTGCACTTCACTATATGGAGCATACACATTAATATTTATAGCCACATTCTCAATAGAAGAATAATAAAGTAGGCACAGCAGAATGACACAAAGTTTAGAAATAGTATTTTTTTCTTTTAGATGACAGGCTATTTCTTCAACAATTCAAACTTTCCAGGACAAATTCTACCCTGATATAAGTAGAAACGAGTTGACTGATGTCAGAGCCACATTTGCTTGTACCAGAGCTGCGTTTGACCCTACACGTCTTGCACAGAGTAAATGTAGTCGCTTTGCATCATTAGTTAGCGGGGGAGGTTCTAATCTCAGTTACATCAGTGTGAATCTAGAGGAAGTCCAGTGAAGTCAATAGAGTTACTCCAGATTTACAGAGTAACTGAAAACAAACATATACCCCCGTGATTCTGGTAGCCTCCCTCTCTTCTTTCAAAACCCTCCTTAAAAATCACTTCTTCTGCCAAGCTCCCAGCTGCCAACCCCATTCTGGTGGAAATGCTGCTGCTGAATTGCTGCTATCAGACCTTCACTCTGAGGCCCAAATCCAGGGACCCAGCACCTAGCCCAAGTAGGCTTTGTGCTGGATACCTCTCTAGGGACAGGAGGGGAAGTTATCCTCCCCCTACAAGCTGTGGAGTGGTGAGGCAAATGTAAGCAGGGGAATGGTCCTGCTATTGTGGGGAACTTTCCTGGCTTCTGCACTACCCCAGTGAAGCGGGCTAGCGAAAGGATCTGAGTCATCGCTCCCACTTCCTTTACCCAGAGGCCTCCCTACTCTTGAGGCCTCCCCTTCCACTCTCCTGTCTGGCAGAGTCCTCGTAACCCCAGCAAGGCTGGGCCCAGGATTCCTGGGGGGCTCAACCCCCAACCCTGCTGTGCTCACCTGGGACAGGGGTTGGGTGTCCCCACTCCGGGGTACTCTCTCTGCACTGGGCACCTCCCTGACCCACTGATCATTTCATACAATTTAAAGCAAATGCAAGTTGTTTAATTAACGATTAATTAAAAAAAAGAATAAGGAAAAATGGGAAAGGTTAAAGGAAAACACATCACCCTGCTCTGTTGCAGGGAACGTTACAAACAGTGTCTCTGGACATCAGGGCACTTCACAGTCTGTTCCTTGTAGGTCCCAGGTCTCCTTCTCAGGCCCTGGCTGTGCTGCAGGGATACTGTGGGTTGGACACTTGCAATGGTTGTGGCCACACCGCTCCAGGCTTTGGCTGGTGGGACCCTTCTTCCCAGTGTCAGTCCCCTGTCGGGTTAAGATCCCCCTCCCAGTCTGGCCTGCAAGGACCCTTGGCTGGGGGTGTCTTTCTGCACTGGGCCCTTTGCACAAGGTCCCCCCCTTGGCTGGCCCCAGTTGCTCACCACACCTGGCTCTGTGCTGCTGCTCTGCTCCCAGCACAGAATCTGCTCCCTGGGCTGCTTCTGTGACTCTGCTCCCAGCTCTGAACTGCTTCCTGAACTCTTTTCTGGCCCTTGTGGATCTGGCCAGGCTCAGCTCTCCAGCTCAGCTTGGGCCCCTGCTTTCTCCTTAGCTCAGCCCCACTCTGCCTGACCCAAGTAATTCCAGCTCACATGAGGGATGGGACCCACCCGGCCTCCTGACTCCCTGATTAGCCTGCCCCTCCTGTCAATCAGGCTCAGAGGCTGAGGCTGACCTGGAGCATTGGCCTCTCCCCAATCTTTTAGTACTGGGAGCTAGCCAACCAAAACACCCCCACTGAATGTTAGTAAGAGGGCAACAGTCCCCTTACACAAACACGCTGACTTAACCAGTAAAATCACAGCTATAATCAGTAATGAATTTGTTCTGTAGCCAACTATATTCTTAGGATCCACAGCACAGATCGGAGATCCAAATTAGCTCTAGAATCATTATTGTGACTCAGCTTATGTTCAGTACTGGAAAAAATGGGAAAATATATTTATCGATACCCTTAACCTTCAAACTCGGTTCTGTGTTTGCACAGCACCTAGAACAATAGGGCACTGGTCCATGACAGGGGCTCCTAGGCACTACCACAATTACCACAAATTGCCACAAGTACTCCTGTTCTTTTCACAAATAATAATTAACAACAACAATGTTTGCAGGTAAGCAAAATGACGGGCTTGGAGCACTCAGTTATTCCTCACAAAACTGGATAACTAAAGCCTTGCCAGGTGGCAGGACAGAACTCATTTGGTTAATAACATTTGGAGGGTGATTTATAAGGGTCAAACAGTGCAGCCATCAATACTGATGGATTTTATCAAGCCGAACCTTTCAAGCTTTCCATCTGCTGTTTTGCTACATCACTCAGACAAGCCACTCGTTCATTGTTAACTTAGGAAAATAATGACAAAAGCTGATTAAGTATTAACCAGGATGCAAGATCCTAGCTGGTGTCATTCCTTTTGAAACATGATACAGGATATGGATTAGGGGGTGGAAGGAGAAATACACTAGGTAGATGCGAGTATTCAATAGGGAGAAGGGGAATTACTGAAATTTTTACTCTCAAGCAAGTGGTGTATATTTGGCTTGCCTGCATGGCTGTCATCTCTGACCATTGATCTCAGAGGTTGTATGATAGTACCAGTTTAATGTCACATTTGTGAAAACTAATTTGCACTTGCATAACACTTTTCATCCATCAGTCGCAAACTCCTGTTAACGTCCTGTGACATCAATGGGTTGTGCATGTCAGGACAGCTAAGACTAGCATTAATCCTGTTTTACAGGTAGTGGTCTTGGTGATAAGAGAACCTGGACAAGATAGAGATGTTGAGAAACTGAAACTGATTAAGATAAATTTTCAAGGGTGTGTGTGTGTGTGTGTGTGTGTGTGTGTGTGTGTGTGTGTGTGTGTGTGTGTGTGTGTGTGTGTGTATATATATATATAATTAAAAGAGGTCGAAGACTAGATTCCTGCAGGAAGATAAGCAGACAGTACAAACACTGACAAATATTTGCAAAATACAATAATGCTTTAAGACCTTGGTTTGAGCTGTTCTATCTCCATTTTTTTTACAGCCTTACTAACGTTGCTGTACAGTTAGCTACAATATTGTTCCAGCATATTGTACACCACAAATTCATATTCCCTAGAACTTAAAAAATAATGATAACATGAAATAAATGAACGTGCTTAGTGAGGCCATAATCCTTGCCTTCCACACTCAAATCAGATACTGGAGCCAGTGGGCTGGGCAATGAAGGCAGGATCACAGCTTAAGTGTGAAACGGAGCAAGATAATTTTGAAGACTTTGTTGCTCTATTATGGGGACATTTGCTTTGCTGCCAAGCACACATTGTGTGCAGAGATTGTAAACATTTGGCTCCAGTAAAAGTTCCAACAAAGAAGACGAGTTTGATGAAAAGATAAACATGGATCTCTGTGATGTTGCCTAACAGCACAAGGGCTATTGCCTCCCAAAGAGCTGCATTTCAATCAACTAGCCCCAGTTACCACCACATTAATTATAGTTACACCGATGTTAGTGGGAATGAGTATGGGGCCCCCAAAATGGTCCTAAAAGATAACACAATATGTTTTGAGAGATATAGAGTCTGCGGCAGAGGAGCCACATTCTTACACCCACCAACCATAATGTTCACTGTGTCTCTCTGTGGAGGTTTCTTCCTCCAGAGGACAAGTTCTTCAGCCTGTCAGACCCAGCTCATCCTTCCCAGGGTTTCTGAAATTCAGGGAGGTCTCCGGCTTTGTACAGCAGCAACCCAACAAGAGCCTGTTCTACCTGCCAGCCAGCTGCAGACTCCTTCCTGCCTCACAGCACTAGCACAACCTACTTCCTTCCCACTAGGTGGAGCTGCAGAACACAGGGTTTCCTCTTGAACAGGGCAGTGTGCTGCAATCCACTGTCATAAGGTTCAGAAAATTCATATGCTGCAATTTGTATATATTAAAGATGCTGTTGGGACTGCTTGCCTTTAAACAATTCATCTGGCCCTCCAGTTCTCTCGCTCAAACACACACACACAATTTTATGCCATAGATAAATTAGTCAGACTTGACAAAAAAAAGACCAAAAAAAAAAAAAAAAGACCAAAAAAAGAGACATTTTTATTGTATAAATAGAAATATATAAAGAATCTATGTATGTAAATTTTTGATGTTTTACTCATTTTTCTGTGGCTTTCATTTATCTTTCTTTTACATTGCATTGCAGTTATGCCATTTAAATATATATATATATATATATATATATATATATATATACACAATTGAAGTGAAACAATATCGAGGAGACATCCATAAATCCACCTGTCACTAGAAACCCCTTCATGTAAAAGCTTGACTATACAGCTAAGCCATGCATCATGCACCGAGGCTCTAAAAACTACAAACACTTAAGCACATGAGTGGCCCCATTGAAGTCAATAGAACTCCCCATATGCTTAACTTACACCACACATGCAGGTATTTGCAGGATTAGGATGCAAGTGCGTTTTCACAGGGAAAGTGCATTCCAGAACTGCAGGTCTTCACAACTCTGGTGATTTTGTCACAAAGCTCACAAGATTTGGTGTTTCTGGGAAAGCTCCAGATGCTGTTTCACTGGACGCTTGCACTATTCACAGCTTAGCTCCCCAAAGAAGCAGTACATGCCTGTTTACCACTGGAGCTCACCACTCTGCATAACATACAGCATTCACATGAGATCACCACTCTGCATAACATACAGCAGTCACATATGTTTATAGTGAGAACAAGTAAAAAATTATTTAACAAAACATAGAGATTCAAGTGATAGTAAACTAGAAGTATTAGAAACGTGGTTATATATAAAATCATAACACGCATTCTAAAATCTAGACTTAACTAGATACTTTCCTGTCTTATAGAGTAATGTTCACCCAAAGTTCTTCCAGTGTTTTACAGACAGGCTTGACTATGATCTTCTGTCCATGAGACAAGTCAGGCTTTCCGTTCTTATGTCCTCGATGGAAGATCCAGAGCACTTGTTTGCATCCCCAGATACATCAGAACAATCCATTGTCCGTATTCATAAACAGGATGCCTCCCTGCTGGTTGTTTTTCATGAATACTCTTTTCTTGTGGATTTTGCAATCTCTTAATCAGCATCTGGCTCTGTATTCAAATAGGCCTCCATGGAGACACACAATACACAATGACCCAAATGGGAGATTAGCGTCTGTTACCCTCAGCCTGAAAGGAACATGTCACCTTCTGGTTTCCTGCCATAAGAATATAATTTCCAATATAGGTACATGTTATGGGATGTACTTGCCTCTTGTGAGCATCCCCTGGCCAAGTGCGTGTGTCTGCACTCTCTTTCTACCTGTTTGTGGTGGTTCTTTGCTGACTCAGTCCTCCGGCCAAGACACACACAGTCTGTATGTGAAACAAAAACAAAGCAAACCACTTCCGGGGTGCAAGTCCAACAGGGGCCTCTCTCAGTGCCCTCCGTAATGCCTCTCTCAAGTTGTCCCTGCTCCGGTATGGAGCAGTGCCCCAGGGCTCCCTCCCTGGAGGCAATGTCTTTACCCTCTCAGCGCCTTTCTGGCCCCAGCTCTTCAGCTGGGCCACTAAAAGAGTTTAGTTCCCCTTCTGGGTGTATCAAAGTCCAGGCCACTTTTCCAGTGGCTGGTGGGGGGAACTCGGGCCCGCCTTTTACTCCAGGTCCCAGCCCAGGGACCCTATAGATAACAGCCGTCCACCATGTCCCCTTAAATAAACTGTGTTGCTGCTACAAATTCCCTGGGCCACTTCCCCATGGCTCCACCACATTCTTCACCCTTACTTCAGGGTCTTGTCCTGGTAGCGTCCCAGCTGCCAGCTTGGAGCACCATCCATTCTCCTCCAGCTCTAGCAAGGAACTGAACTCGCTCTGTCCCTGCAGCTCTTCTTATACTAGCTTGCTGGGTCCTGACTGGCTGCTTCCCACATAGCTGCTGTAAGCAGCTTGGAGAATCTCTCTATTGACCTTTTCTGGGGCAGGGTGTGGCAGGGCCTCCAGCAGGTGGCCTCAGGGCCTAGTTCACCCCATCACCGTACATAACTCCTTAAATGTTCCCCTTACATGCATTTCAGAATGGTTATGATGACCACTGTGTTACTGGCGCTCAGTAGCTTCCTCACATGCCACCATTTAGGGAATTATTATGCTTATAATTGGTCCAGTGGATCCCTGTAAAACTTTATGCACACCCCTTGCCCTCTGCCAGTTGGCAACAGGAGGTCCCCAGGTCATGGGGTGGAGGGGGGAAGAAGTCCTGGCTGGTGTTTCTGTTGGGGAGGAAGTTGGGAGAGGTCCTGTTTGGTCCCAGTCTCTCCAGTAGGAGCAGAGGGGGACAGTCCCAGTATCTCTGGTAGGAGCACAGCAAGGGAGAGGTCCTTGTCTCTCCAGTAGGAGGGGAGAGGGAAGATTGGAATGTATTGGAGACAATTTTTTATTTCAGAAGCTGATCATTTTTTAAAGTTTGTGGAAACAGAGAATGATAAAAATGCAGCTTTTCCACAGGGGCTGAAAGAAGGGAATTATCATAGGGGTGTAATTAAGGGCACAATTTGGTTCAGTATTTTCTGTGAAATAATTCCCTATGGAAAAGCTTCCTTTTTATTGTTCTCTATTTCCTCAAACTTTAAATAATTCTCTGACGTAAACCAATTTTTTCCAAATGGTCACATGCTGTCAAGGTTCCTCCCCCACTCTGAACTTTAGGGTACAGATGTGGGGACCTGCATGGACACTTCTAAGCTAACTACTAGCTTAGATCTGGTAACACTGCCACCATCCAGAAATTTCAGTGTCTGGATCACTTTCTGTCCCCCCAAAACCTTCCGCTCCCTGGGCAGCCTTGAGAGGCTTTTTCACCAAGTTCCTGGTGAACACCCATCCAACCCCTTGGATCTTAACACAAGGAGAATTTAACCATCTCCCCTCCTTTCCCCCACCAATTCCTGGTGAGTCCAGAGCCAATCCCCTTGGATCTTAACACAAGGGGAAAAAAAATCAGGTTCTTAAAAAGAAAGCTTTTAATTAAAGAAAGAAAGGTAAACATTATCTCTGTAAAATCAGGATGGAAAATACTTTACAGGGTAATCAGATTCTTATGACCCAGAGGAACCCCCTCTAGCCTTAGGTTCAAAGTTACAGCAAACAGAGGTAAAATCCTCTCAGCAAAAAGGAACATTTACAGGTTGAGAAAATAAACATAAGACTAACATGCCTTGCCTGTGCTACTTACAAGTTTGAAACATGAGAGACTGATTCAGAAAGATTTGGAGAGCCTGGATTGACGTCTGGTCCCTCTTAGTCCCAAGAGCGAACAACCCCCAAAACAAAGAGCACAAACAAAAGACTTCCCTCCATCAAGATCTGAAAGTATCTTGTCCCCTTATTGGTCCTCTAGTCAGGTGTCATCCAGGTTTACTGAGCTTCTTAACCCTTTACAGGTAAAAGAGACATTAACCCTTAACTATCTGTTTATGACACATGCTATAGCTAGAAGAGAAAAGGTTAAATTCTCCTTTCATACTATAATGTAATTCCTTTTCTGTTTTTCCACAACTGTCTAGAGACAGATCTAACAGGCATTAACCCTTAATCCCATCATTGGGTTAAAATTGAGGGTATAGTTATAAAAAGTGTGTGGTAAAAGAATGATTGTAGGTTTCCACCTAGATCCATGAGCCAGTTATTTTAGAAAAAGAACCAAAGAAAACTGCTATTTCAACATCAAAAGTTTCAACAACAAAACAATATAAAATAACAAAACAAACTCTGATGACCCATTGCATGGAAAGTCCCGTCCCTCTGCAGGAGGCATATTTATCTGGATTTAGACTTCAAGATATAACCAAAAATAAATGAATAATTACAGTTTTGGAGCAAGATCTGTGAAAAGACTGGGAAAAGATAATTTAAGATGTAACCACTGAAAACAATGGCACACCTGTTTGAAGTCCCTCTGGATCCTTTCAGAGTAAGGAGACCACTTGTTCGGTTTTATCTCTTTTTGAGTGGTCTGTCCCCCATCCGGTACTGGGCCAAAACTGGATGTGGTTTTGTCCAGTATCACACAGGGGATGCCATTTTGAACAGTGTGCTGTGCTGCTCCACCCCCATCAGCATGAACTCATACACACACTGCATGCAAGGTCAGGCTGGTGGGGTAGGGGAGCACTCAGTTGAAAATGGCATCCCTTGTATGGTCTGATCTCGCATGTAGTGGCAGGGTTACGCAGGCAGTGGCAGGTCTGTGCTGTTCCCAGACGTGCCGAAGTGTCTGGTATTCCAGGAACATGTGAGTGGCCACGCCGTATTTCAAAGGTATGCTGAGTAGATAGATCTCTGCATAGTCTATGCTGGCTTTGAAGGACTGCAAGGCCTATGATGCAATTGTGGTGTCCTCTGGGACTGCACTGAGCTTCCTGTGTCAGAGACTGCTGCAGAGGGTCGACGGCCTCCATCCAGTGGGCCAGTAGCTGGAACAGAGAGCTGCTGCTCCCCTTCGAGTCCGGGCCGAGGAGAAGCTGTGACAGAGCCCTGTTGTTGAGTTGCTGAGGCTGAAGACATGTGACCAGGGTTAAGACTACACTACATCTGATGACTTGTTAGTGCTGATCCCTAGCTCATAGATGTCTTCTCCACAACTAGCCATTGAGAGTGGACGCTGGCGGCTGGCGGTTGTCGGTTGAACAGCAGGTCTGACTTTGGCTTACAGACAGATGAAGAAAGGGTGGGTTACCCTTGGGCTGTGGCTCTCTAATGTAACAACTGTTACTGCCAGTTGTACTGTGCAACCTAAGCTGGTCATGGTACAAAATTGCCTCACTCCTTGTTTCACCTGGGCTGCCTTTGCCATACTTACAGAATGTTTTCCTTTGGCCTGAACTGCTCAGCCTAATGCAAGAGAGGGCCCATAAGCTTACGGGAGAGTGAGCACTCAGGGCTGAGGTGGATCTGTGTATAATGCCACGAGAATCTGTGACTCTCAACTTTTCCAGACTACTGTACCCCGTTAAGGAGTCTGATTTGTGTAGCGTACCCCAAGAGTCACTTCACTTTAAAACTTGTTGCTTACAAAATCAGACATAAAAATACAAAAGGATCACAGCACTCTATTACTGAAAAATTGCTTACTTTCTCATTTTTATCATAGAATTATAAAATAAATCAGTTGGAATATAAATATTGTACTTAACATTTCAGTGTATAGTATATAGAGCAGTATAAACAAGTTATTGTCTGTGTGAAATTTTAGTTTTTTACTGACTTTGCTACTGCTTTTTATGTAGCCAGTTGTAAAACTAGGCAACTATCTACGTGCGTTGATGTACCTCTGGAAGACCTCTGTGTACCCCAAGGAACGCGTGCGTACCCCTAGTGGAGAACCACTGGGTTAGGTTTTTGTTGCAACTTGCTATTGAAAACTGCAGCCATTAGCAGAGCTATTGCAGTGCCACCTACTGGGTATAGACATAATAGAAATCTATATTAACTTGCATTTTTTATTGTATGTTTTTAGGATAATTTAAGTAAAAGTGTGTTGGTTTTATTTTACATGTTTATTGCCTGCATAAGATCCGTTATTTATATTTTTGATCCTGCAGACAACCAAGGTACACCAACAGGTATATACAGTGCCTCCCCAGGTGAGGGCACCACCAACTATAAATATTTATAGGAGTAAGAGTCCTACTGCAGAGAGGTAACTAGAGGATTCCTACCTAAGTGCCTATCTCAGCTGGGACCACCAGGATCTCCATTATCCTTAATGACCTAAGGTGCCCAGGCAACATGTGAGAGTTGGTACATTTTCCATCTTAGTTTCTTCTCAGAAAGCAAAGGATACATGTACACTGCAAAAGAAACAAACAAACAAAACCCTGAGGCAATGAGTCTCAGAGCCCGGGTCAACTGACGTGAACTCGCACAATGGGGCTAAAAATAGCAGTCTAGACAGACCCGCTCAGGCCAGTGCGTGGGCTCTGATGCCCACAAAGAACAGCAAAGATAGAAGTCAATCAAGCAGACAGTATGATGAAGGCCTAAAGAGCAGTTGGTATCTAAGAATGCGGAGGAATAGACATTCCATTTCAGTTTCAGAATTCCTGCTTTCCTCCCACTTCCTTCCTCCCAGCTTTTCTGCCATCAGTTCAAGGCCAGTTCTGACCACGACTTAAATGATCCAAGTAAAACATTAACATTAGATTGTTTATTTTACAAGTACAGAATAGTACACTATAAGAAACGAAATGGATGCAATTTTGTCTTTTCAATTAGAGAAGGAATTTAAACCCCCAGGATTTACTTATAGAACTTTTTGGAACTTTTTTTTTCCTTGCAGAAGATTGATGAAAACTAGTGCTGTCAAGCAATTAAAAATTAATTGTGATTAATCGCGCAATTAAAAATATTAATTGCAATTAAGCGCGCTGTTAAACAATAATAGAACACCATTTATTTATATATTTTTGGATGTTTTCTACATTTTCAAATATATTGATTTCAATTAAATATCTCGCAACGCTAGCTACAACAGTGCCATGCGAACGCCTGTTCTCACTTTCAGGTGACATTCTAAACAAGAAGTGGGTAGCATTATCTTCTGCAAATTGTAACTACATTTGTTTGTCTGAACAACTGGCTGAAGTAGGACTGAGTGGACTTGTAGGCTTTAAAGTTTTATATTGTTTTATTTTTGAATGAAGTTATTTTTTGTACATAATTCTACACTTGTAAGTTACACTTTCAGGATAAAGAGATTACACTACGGTACTTGTATGAGGTGAATTGAAAAATACTATTTCTTTTATCATTTTACAGTGCAAATATTTGTAATAAAAATAATAATATAAAGTGAGCACTGTACACTTTGTATTCTGCACCGTAATAGAAATCAATATATTTTAAAATGTAGAAAACCATCCAAAAATATTTAATACATTTCAATTGGTATTCTATTGTTTAACAGTGCAATTAATCACAATTAATTTTTTTAATCGCGATTAATTTTTTTTAGTTAGTCGTGTGAGTTAACTGCAATTAACCCTAATGAAAACAAAAAATAGTTACCAAAAATTTCAGTGGAAACTTTTGCTTTTTTGTTGAAAAAAATATTTTGGTTTTTGGTTTTCTGATTAAAAAAAATTAAAAATGTTCAAGGAAGGGCACTTGCTATTAAAATTGTAATTTAGTTGAAAACCTAATTTTCCAGAGAAAAAAGATTCAGCAAGAATAAAATCCCTATGAAAAATACCAGAGGCTTCAAATAATTTCAGTGTGAGTCTTCGGCTCAATGCAGGGTGTGATGGGACCCCCAGGGACCCACTATTACTGAAACTGTGGGACTGCTCTGCCCCTTAACTCTTCAGCCTGGGTTGTTGCTCACAAAGCTATGCCAGTGACAAACAGCAAACCTCTTGAGGTGCTGTAATCACTCAGCCATCAGCACGTGGAGACCCACACCCAGCTAAATTGCCACTCATGAATTATACAGAGAGAGGCACCAGGCAGTTACCCCGGTCCCCAGCATTGCACCCTAGAAATATGACATCTTACACTGCTCAAGACTCCCTTGGACAGTGCAAGGTCATTAATTAGTTTGCCACTTCAACAAAGGGTAGTAGCTATGCAGCAGCCCTTGTTAAGATGAGCTGAGATTCCCCAAGCATTTCAACCAAACCCACACTGTTTTAGATAAAATATAAAACAGATTTATTAACTACAGAAAGATAGGTTTTAAGTGATTATAAGTAGCAGGCATAAAGATCAAAGTTGGTTATATAAGAAATAAAAATAAATTTGCAATCTAAATTCTACAGACTAAGCAAGATTTGAATCAAACAATTTCTCATCCTAATAGATGTTAGCAGCAGATCACAGTTCTTAATACACAGATTGAATTCCCTTTCAGCCTGGGATGAATCTCCCCAGTTCAAAGTCTTTGTTTCCAAAGCAATCTTCAGGTTTTGAGAGGGGAGAGGAGAGAGGCCAAATGATGATGTCATTGTCCCCTTTTATACTTTCTTCCAGCTGCTAGAAAGATCCTTGCTGTGAGGTTGGGATTAGGCAGCCCCCATTGTGTACGTGCCCTTTCTAAGATGTTTCTAGGCAAGTGGATTCTTCTTGATGGGCCATCAACACATGTCTGGCTGGTCCTGATGTAAATCTGTCTTACTAGGTGCTCCTTTGTTGCCACTGAAAGACTGGCCGTGGGCATCTTCCAACCTCACAACATATTTCAGTAACACCCACATAGCAATACTTAGTAACTTCAGGTACAATGGTAACACACATAATTGAACAGGGTAGTCATGTTCAATGGAGCATGACTTCTCAAATGATACCTCACAAGGCATACTTTGTACAAAACATATACTCATATCACAGGGATGGATATGGGGTTTCCAGGGTGCTATTTTGAGGTACAGTGTTACCCAGGGGTAAGTGGGTGATATATAAGGGGCCAGGCTAAAGGATCTAATGGTCTCCTCTAGCCTTAAACTCTATGAAAGAGGCATCAACATACACTTCTATCTGTTTGGAGCACTAAGAAGGGGTTTCTGGGGTTGTGGTTTAATTGCACTATTACTATGTGGCCATAGGTGTACTGATGGAATCACTCCACTCCAAATACCATGGCCAGAAGTTCTTTTTCTATTTGTTTTATATTGAGCCCAGACAAGATAATGGAGTGGCTGAAACAGGACTTGATTAACAAAGAATTAAAGGATGGTAATATGATTAATGCCGATCAATATGGGTTTATGGAAAATAGAGCCTGCCAAACTAACATTTTTTTATTAGATTACAAGTTTGGTTGATAGACTTCTGTAAGGTGACTTGGTAACATAGGACATTTTGATTAAAAACTAAAATGATATAAAATTTACATTTGTACACGTTACATGGATTAAAAGATGGCTAACTGATAGGTCTCAAAATGTAATTGTAGATGTAGAATTGCCATCAAGTGGGTGTATTGCCAGTGAGGGCCCAAGCGGTTGGTTCTTAGCCCCATGATATTTAACATTTTTATCAATGACCTGGAAGAAAACAAAATAATCACTGATAAAGTTTGCAGATGACAAAAGAATTGGGGGAGTGGTAAATAATGAGTAGTAATAAATATTGGGGTAGTGGGTAGCCGCCATGTGAGATGGGAAGATGACTGCTTCAAGGTGTGGTCATCTTCCCATGCAAGCCTCAGGTCCAATTGGCCCCTGATAAGGGCTGCTGCTCAGGATAACGAGCAAAGGCCAATGATGGACCCAGCAGACGTGAGCCAGGCTCCCCAACAGTGGTGAAGGTGGAGGAGCCACAACTATGGATGTGTGAATCACATAAGCAGAAGGAAAGCTAGATCTTCGCAACCGTCATTCATGCTCTCAGGAACTGACTGCATCTGGCAGAAGAGTTCCTGGGAAGGGAGATGGTGTCCCCAACAATAAAACCCCTCTATGTCTTCCCATTTCCGAGGAGGCACAGTGAATTCAAGGGATAATTGACCATGACAACAGCACCAGGATTAAAGCCCCCTTATTACCAACTCCAGGAGGCGGACCGTGCTCTGCATGCATAGGACAGATGTGACCTAAACCTCACTTAGGGAAACTACAGGACTGCTCGGGCTCCTAGGACTGCTGTGAGGCTTGAAGCAGTGGTGAGCTTCAGAGTGGTGCAGATTCCTCTGCCTTGTTCCCCAATATGGTAAAATAATGGTTTTACTTTCCTGCTATCATCCTCCTACATGGCCAGGTCTCTGTATAGCTCAAACTTCTTTCACTGTGTACCTTTGCTGGGCTAGATTTCTGTCTGTAAAATCTAGAGCTCTGGGGGCTTCAGATTGAGTTCTGTGGCTCCTGCTGCCAGCTGCTGCACTTCAGAGAACTCCCTGGTCAGATGCTGCCACCATGTTTCGTTCACAAAGTACAAAGCTGACTGCAGGTTAAGTTGAACAAATGAAACTTTATTAACTCCTGTGGACTGCTCTGCCCATGTGGCTGAATTGCTTCCAGCCTAAGTCCCCACAGTCCCTGTCCCACTGTGTCTTGTCAATAATAGTCCCTCCAGGGAACACTGGCCCTCTAATTCCAGGTCCACTGATCATGAGACATTGTGTAAGAACCTGCAGGACTATAAGCTGGGCCCAGGGCGCTTCTGGGCAATTGATGCCTCCACATCTCGCCACGAGGCTTAGGCTGGGCTCCTGTGAGAGGACCCTGTGAGGCTGAGCTCAGCAGGAAATACGGTCCAGGAGGACCTGAATGGCAGCTTTTCACAGCCCACTGATTGGATGGCACCAGTATTTAAGTCAGGAAGTCATAACGGGGAGCTGTCTGAACAACAACATAGACTGCCTTCCTGGCTTTGCTCCAGACCCCACTTGTGGGAGACCCTAGACTCGGGCTTCTGAACCTGCCTGCCTCCTGATTCTTGGTTTGCACTTTGGCCTGTCATGGACAGTAACCAGGGCTGCCCAGAGGTGGGGCAAGTGGAGCAATTTGCCCCAGGCCCCGGGCACTGCAGGGGTCCTGCTAGCCGCTCTGGGTTTTCAGCGGCACTTTGGCGGCGGGCCCTTCACTCGCTCCGGGTCTTCGGCGGCGGGTCCTTCAGTGCAGCAGAAGAGTCGGAGTGAGTGAAGGACCCGCTGCTGAAGTGCTGCCAAAGCCTCGGAGCGCCGCCTGGTGAGTACAAGTGCTGGGGGAAAAAAAATAAAGCTGCAATCGGCAGCACTTAGGCTGCTCTACCGCCGCCGCTTCATTCTCTGGCGGCAATTCAGCAGCGGGTCCCTCTCAGAGGGAAGGACCTGCTGCCGAAGACCTGGCCCTACCCTAGGCCCCCTGAATCCTCTGGGCGGCCCTGCCAGTAACCTAACCCTACTTGCCTCCTGATGCCTGACTCTTGGTTTGCCCTCTGGCCTAACCTGGACTCTGACTTCCTGGTACCTGATTCGGTCTGATTCTTGACTCCTGCTCCAACCACTAGATCTGACTGCCCATATTCTGGTCATGACAGTTTGCTCAGACATCTTTGCCCTCCTGACCCCTCAATCCCATCCAACCCCTCCACAGCTGATGGAAGGGGCAGGCTGCCCTCCAACCAGCGGCCAAAACCCTTCTGATCCCCTTCTGGCTAAAACCCACACCAGACTTGTGGAGACGATTGGTTGGTCACCCCTATCATTGGGACCAGTGACACAAAAGCCATAATGTAAGGACACTGAGAAACAGTATGCCTTGATGTGATCCGTTCCCCATTCTACCTGATAATTCTTGGCATTCCTTGGCTGGAGTGGCATGACCTGTACATCTCCTGGTGGTGGCGGAGCATTAGCTTCTCCACTGAATACTGTCAGAAAGTAACAAAGCAATCAATCTCCAACTGACCCATACCCAGGGCTCCAGGATGGCAGCAGAACTCTGAACAGCAGGGGCTAGCCATATGGGAGTGGCCCCAGGCCAGAATCACAAGTATCACAACTACCTGGATGGGTTCAAAAAGAAAAATGCAGAGTCACTACCCCCGCACAGAAACTACGACTGCCCTATAGACTTACAGCCAGGGCAAAAGTGCCTTACGGACAGATATACTTCATTTCTGAACCAGAACTGGAGACGCTCCATGGGTACGTCCAGGAAAACTTGCCAAGGACTTCATTCGGTGGTCTACGTCTCCAGCAGGGGCACCAGTTCACTTTGTGAAGGAGGAGGATGGGTCATTATGCCTGTGTGTAGACTATCACACACTGAACTATCTCCACCACATATAACCCCCAAACAGCTGGGCAAACTGAACAGGTGAACCAAATACTGGAGCAGAACTTAAGGTGCTTTGTAAATTATCATTGAGATAACTGGTCCATGCTCCTGCCATATGCAGAGTTTTCTTACAATAGTGCTGACTGTGCCTTCACAGGTCAGAGCCCCTTCTTCACTAATGATGGGTTCCATCCCTGTTTCCACCCAGTGTTACCAGCAGCCTCCCTGCATCCAGTGGCCATTCACTGGATCCAACAGATCCATCTCATTCAGAAAGAGCTCAAGAACCACTGAGAAGAGGAGGAGGAGGCCTACAAAAGGCATGCAGATGGTTGGCAACAGGAAGTGCCAGCATTTACAGTAAGCCAAAAGGTGTGACTTGCTGCCAAAAGGTGTGACTTGCTGCCAAACACCTCCAAACTAGGTGACCTTCGCACAAATTGGACCACCAGTTTCTGGAATCTGTCCTGATATGCCAGCAAATTAACCCAGTTACCTTCAAGCTCCACCTTCCCGTTTCTCAAAATACACCTAGTTTTCCAAATCACCCTTCTGAAGCCCTACACTGAGACCCCCTTCCCTGACTTAACTACATTGCTTCCACCACCAGTAGAAATCCAGGGTTATGAGGAATACAAAGTGCATGACGTCCTCAACTCCTGATGGCAATGCATGTCTGTACTATCTGGTGGACTGTGGCGGCTATGGCCCTGAAGAACACACTTGGGAGCTTGCCTATGTCCACACCCATAACCTGTTGGATGAACTCCACAAAACTCACCCAGCCAAGCCTGACACCACCTCAAAGGGGGTGAAGGGGGGAGATGATGTAAGAACCTGCAGGACTAGAACCTGGGACTATGGGCCATTGGCACCTCCACATCACCACAGGAGGCTTAGGCTGGGTTCCCGCGGGAGGACCCTGTGAAGCTTGGCTCAGCAGGAAATGCTGCCCAGCAGGACCCGAGTGGCAGCTCTTCACAGCCCCTGATTGGCTGGCACCAGTATTTAATCCAGGAAGCCAGGATGGGGATCTGTCTGAGCAACAACAGACTGCCTGCATCTGCTCCAGACCCTGCTCATGAGAGACCCTAGTCTCTGACTTGTGACCCTGCCTGACTCTCGGTTTGCCCTTTGTCTTATCTTAGACTCTGACTCTCAGTACCGGATTTGGCTTGACTCCTGTTCCGACCACTAAATAGAACTGCCCACATTCTGGTTGTGACAAACTTCCTAGTATACTGGCTTTCATGGATCTCATTCTCAGGCACCTATCTCTCCCCATTCATTGCATAGGGCACCTGGGCACCTAACCCAGGTTTTGTGCATTCCATTGTTGTTCCAGTGATTTTCTGGGTGCCTAAAAGTTAGGCTTTGAAACACTGAGCGTTGCAACACCTATGGCCCTTTGTGGATCCAAGTCCTAGGCCCCAGTTAAGCAAAACACTTACATAAGTAATTCCATTGACTTTAATGGAACTTGAGCAAGAGATTTGCTGAATCAGGGCACTAAGCATGTTTTTTCCTGCCCCCAATTTAGAAGAAATCTAGCACCTTGAAGACTGCTACCTATGGGGTTTTAGCTACACAGCCCCTGCTAACTTAGTGCAGAAGTCTCAGAGTAAGTTTTCCCAGTCTGTCCAAAGGTAATTGTAGAGTTTCTGGAGATGGGTTTCAGAAACCTCTGATACGCTTGCTCTGAAACTTGTAAACTTACGTCTTTTTGTGCACAAAACCCACTATTTTCTCCCATTTCCTAGTATATATTTTGAAATCCAACCAGGCATCCTCTTCTATATAATCTTCCTGTCTCAATGACCATGATGCTGATCCCATTTGTCATTCAGTTATTTGTCTTCCTGAAGAGTTAACATGTCAGGCTAAGGTAGTCCTTGTGTATATTCCCCATCATCTGATCAGACACCTTCTTTCTGATCATGCAGTCCCAACTTGGGCTAAAGTCCTTTTGATTTCCATTGGAGTTTTGCCTGATTAAAAGTCTTCAGGTTCCCAGGGCCAGAAGATACATTGCTTATATAATTCCCCAACTTGGAGTACCAATGTGGAAACTACATAGCTTGGAAGCAGCTGGATACATGTGAATCATAACTTATTTAAGGTGAAATATGAGCCTTTGCAAGGCCTATTCATCACTTACGTCCCATTTAACCATTGACCTTTTGTTGGCCCTTACTGAAGACAATTGCATTAACCTTTTCTTTTGATTTACAACAAAACAGTGGATTTATCCATTCTGGGTATTACCACAGCACCTGTTGCCATGGTATTTAAGATAGACTTGCAGGTGAGTCTTTCAAATTTACATTTGCGAAAAGCCTACTCAGAAAGCAACAAACAACTAAATGCCAAGGTTCACATTGTTTGAACATTTATTGCAATTCAGTGTCAAAGACATTTTAGAAAAATACATCACTGTTTGTACCAAACCGCTGTAAAAATCAGAGCTGAACATGCAAAAAAAAAAAAAGTGTGTGCAAATAATTTATACGGAAGGATTTTAATCACACAATAATATTAAATAGGAGTCTTAATACACAAGGTATGCTTTTCACTTCATACCTTATCTAGTTACAGCTTTATTTAAAAAGGAAAAACAAGCTTCCTTTTCACATATAAGCAGGTATTCATTATTACTGCAGATTAGCCCCTAAAACATTAGTACATTTGCAATTTCTAATTAAACTGTTAACTCTGGAGCTGCCCTGTTGGCACTATATGCAGCAAGTGAGAGCCAAAAAGGGCCAGATTACCCTCAGTTACAGCAGCGGGGTCACCCGGGTGAAAGGGCTGTGTGCGCTCTACAGAGTGCCAGAACAGGCGTGTTACTTAGGTGTTCACGCTATTAATATAGTGGAGACTGTCAAGAAGAGGAAAGATTTACTGTCTTTGGGGCCAGACCCTGCAGAGAGCTGAATGATCCAGAGCATCTTCCACTACCAATGATGTCAGTGGGAGTGGGGAGTACTAAAGAGGTGCTGAGTACATTGTAGATTAGGCTCCACTTAGGAACTTCTCAACCTCAGAGGCAGCAGAGGGCTAGTCAGCTCAGAAGAAGGGACCTTTACAAGAGCCATTACATGTAGAAGGAAAGCATTTATAAAAAGCTAGCTTGTCTGTACACGTTACTGTGCCTAGACGACAAGCAGAACTCCAAATGCTATAGGAAAACTTTTAAACTGATTACCCATCATATCCACAGAGAGGGTGTGTTTTTGCCAACAAGCCAGCAAGTGAGACTAGCGTTTTAATTTAAAGCTATTTTTTGGCAAGGTGCTGATCTGTGAGAAGAAGCTGTGCAACAGGTTACTAAGAGCCCCCCAAAAGTACATGATGGTTTATTGTAGCGAACAGAAGGTTTAAGCATGAGACATCATCCAAGATTTATTAGGTACTCTACAGTATTTGAAATGATCCTGGTTTATTTCAGTTGTAGCTACTAAGGGCCAAAGAATTGGCTGGGCAGAAAAAGCTAGTTTACTACCTGTGTATGTTCTAGGAGTTGGTTGTGCAGCCAAACAGAAATGGGAACACAAACATTAGTCACTACAGGAGTTCAAAACAGGGGGATAGCAATCTTCCCATTTACAGAACGTGGTATGGTGCAATTAAACGTTTACATATGAAGCATGTCTGTAGAGCAGTACAAGGGTTCCTAACGATTTTACAAAACAGAAGTAATACAATTAAAAAAAATCAAGATAAGATGAGGTGCACACATTTCATAATCAAACATTAAAATACCAAACCATCATTAGTATAAACTGCTCAGCTTATGTACAACTGAAATTCAGCATCTTGAAGTGACTGTCAAATTCAAATAAAACTCACTCACCTCCCCCAGGAAACTGAAATGCAAAATTCTCCTCTCTTCCTTCCCATGCCCCCTCCACTGTATGGAGTGGTTTTAAAATATCAGTACTGAGCCATATTCAGCTCTGTTGCACCAGTAAATGCGGACCAACTCCATTAGCTGCAATGGAATCACTCTGCATTTATGATGATAAAGGCAGAACACAGACCTTGTTTCATAGTATTGAAACTAATGAAATCCTAACGGCAACCCAGGTGAAAGGCTGTTTGGAAAGATCATCATCACCGATGTCACGTTCAGACACAGAAAGCCTGTTTTCAACTTACAACAACTTTGCCAGAATTACCCTGAAAATAAGGAGGTCCCTTTTATGCCAGAGTAGCCTTGCACCTTCCTACCTCGAACCCACTGTTACCGCTCAGTTTTCATTCTCCTGTCAGCCCACGTCATGCAGATGCAAATAATCTACTTAAATAAAACCGATGCCTTTGTAAGTGGTCAGGCGAAGGTATCTGGGCACAAACAGTGGTTGTTAAAAAGGAATTGTTTGACTCTCTACAATATTTGACAGTAATAAACCATTTTGGGAATAGGGAAGACTCATGAGGAGATCGATATCAGTAACGACTGCAGCAATACAATAATAATAATGAGGCAAGTTCTATTTCTTTCTTTAGCAGACTCATTTAATAAGTTATACTCCTTAATAGCATGCATTACGTTTGGTTTCACGCTGTAGGTCTCTGCCTCAAGTAACCGCGTAAGAATAGTTTTTCTTGAAACAACACAATCTGAAAATGTCAACGTGTAGACAAATGTTTCACTTAAGGCCCATGTAGTGCTTTCAAATCAGAACCTGCACTTTAAACTTCAACTGCTTTACCAAACACTAGCTAATTGATCCTTACAGTGGGGCACTGCAATAAGTAGTTATTGTCCCCATTTTACAGACTGGAATTGGAGGCAGAGAGTGTTTTGCCCAAAACCACAGAAGGAAATAGTTGCACAGCCAGGACTAGAGTTCGTAAGTTCCTGACTCAGAACCCTGTGCTCAGACTATTATATATGGAATTTAACTCCAGAATCGGTCCTGGAGTTAAATTCACTTGATGTCAGTTTCACCAAGGAGGAACTTGCTCCAATAAATACAACCTAAAATAAGTATTTTACAGGTTGAAACACCAATTGCTGGTATGTCAAATTTGACATTGCAAATCACAACTTCTATTTAGGTTGGTTCACTGGGAGTAGATAGGGCAGATAGACGAGGAAGGGGAAAAAAAATCAGACCTCCAAGCAGAGGGCACAAAGGTTATAAGGGTACTTTTAACTGCTAGAGAAAGGATTAACATGGATCTTCACACACAACATCGCTACTTCAGTCACTTCCCTTAACACTCCTCTTTCATCAAGTCAAATTCCACACAACCTCACTGACATCAACAAGGGTTGCATGGGTGTGAATGAGAATAGAAGCTGGCCTCCCTTACTCAATTACACTAACTCCCACAACTAGAGTTTCATTTCTCCAGGTTAACTACCTCTGAATCACTTTCCACTCACATGAACATACACCCTCTCCCCCCTGAGTTCAAATTTACTCTTTTGACTCATCTTTGAGTTGAGAGCAGATGGAGGGAGGGCAAGGTCTCCGTCTTCAAACTATTTTATTCCCTTCTCTGCATAATGATTTCTGATGGGAGTGTCTCTTGCCCTGTCTCTGAAAGAGATTTCTGGAAGAACCAAACCTTCTGCCTTGGAATGCAACAACTGGCAGTTACTGTTAAAGCATTCTCCTGGATATCCCCTCACCAGGGCTGCAGTCCCCATCCCCACTATTCAATCTAAACACTCATTTTTCACCCCACAACTACTCAAAGAGCATGCAAAGTGATTTAGTTTGTAAAAATGCAAATACTGTTGCAAAAATATATATAAACAGCTGCAGAAAAGTGTTAGAGATCAATTATAAAACCTGTAAAAAAGGAACAGACTATTTAATAATTAAACTCAAGTAGTTCTTCCTGATTTATCCTGAGTATTCCTCTTCCTCGCAACTCTTTGTCCATACCATACAACCTATTAATGTTTGTCTTTCTTAGGCACCTTGCTTACGCGCTCTGCGTACAGTGTTGGGAAAGTGCTGTACGTGAACGCTGTGATAGGACAACTGCAAGGATTTTTCCTATGTAGGCTTTCCAAACTTTTATACATGGACTGGAATCTGCCAGATCAAGTTTGTCAAATTCATGAGTTATACATAATAAAGGAGATTAGAAGTTTGGCCATTAATTTCAGTGGGACCAAGATTTGTAAGCACTAATTCTCACTGTATCTCTGTTAATCTGGCACTGGCAGGGAGATGGATTAGGTCAATTATTTTCCATTTCTATGATACATAGAAATGATATGGGATGTCAGGTGATTAGAAATCCTATTTACCCTAAGGACTGACTGTACCCGTATTACACTAGGACTCTATGGCTGGCTTTCCTCGCTGCTCTTCCTGTTTCTAACAGCAGTTACAAACAAATAGTATTTATCTTACATGCTATGAGCCAGATCCTCAGTGAATGTAAACTCGCACAGTTCCACTGGCCCCAGTGGAGCTTTACCTATTTAGATGATCAGGAACCTGGTCCTATGGGGCTGAGTCATCTCTCAGTTACACCAGTTTTAACTTTATTTCAGTGGAGTTACATGGGGTAGGGAGAGTCAGACCCAGTGAACCAGATGCTGATCTCAGACAGGTGTAAATCCAGAGTAGATCAGGCCCCTTATTCATCCATCGTGCACCCTCCTTAAATATAAATCCTCACCCTTGGTTTGTTTTTTTGCTTAATCTTTTATAAAGACAACAAAATTAAAAGGAAGATGGAGTAAAATCTTAGGTATTTCTAAGTCGCTCATCATCTGGGCATTCAAGCACTGAGTACAGCAAGAAAACGAATTAAAAACGTAAGCATTAACATAAGAAGAAGTTTGCTTACGGTCATAAACATCATTTCCCTTTAAATCATTGTACAAAGTTTAATAGTTCACATTGCATAATGGATTGTTGTTTCAAAGGTACTCTATTTATTCGAGGTAGAAAATGGCGTGGTGTGTTATTTTCATTTTTAACTAGGATCAAATCCTAGATGTTATGCATATTTCTGAATGCATCCAATTTTTTTTACATACAAGTATTATTAAAACTCGTTGCAGGGAATTTTCCCCCATAAATATCATTTTTAAAAATGTCATATTTATAAATATCTATTGTAAATAAAACCAGATGGAGGAGCAGTTAAACAGTCCTAGTCTCAAACTGCTTTCTTTTCATTTATTAGAAACTGAAAAAAATATAGAACGTTTTTAAAGGGCCATGGGGCAAATTCAGTTTTAACTTCTAAACAGAAAGAAATTCCTGCCCTGTATCTTGTACTCGGATAATAAAAAGGTGACTTTTTACAACATTGCCTATACACGCCAGTCTTGTTAGAAGTCCATATTTCTTAAACATCGAACGTCAGCGAGCAATTTCACCTTTCGTCGCTAAGATCCTCTTGTTTGCTTGACTCAGGAGCTTCAAACAAACATCAACATTTACACTATTTACAAGTTCAGTGTCCAAGCTGAGCGCTATAAAGTGTCTTGTAGGAATAGAATATGCAGTGAAGAACCAGGGTTCAGAATCTGAACAAGTTGATAAAGTCTTGGGGTGAAAGAGAAGTGGAGCAGCTCTCTGGGTTGTTGGCTGTGCAAGGATGATCAGTACCCTGAAAAAAATAATCCGGTTAGAGAGGCTACAGAACTAGTGTCACAGCTTTAATTGGTTTAGCAATGCTCTGTGTGCCACGTGCCGCACATCCAGTTTGCAAACTGGTAGATTAGAGTACATAGCTGAGAATACAATAAGGTGAGTGCACAACTGGATGCAAAACTGTACTCAAAGAGTAGTTCTCAATGGTCCACTGTCAAACTGGGAGGATGTATCTAGTGGGGTCCCACAGGGGTCTGTTCTGGGTCAGGTACTATTCAATATTTTCAGTAATGACTTGGATAATGGAGTGGAGCGTATGCTTATAAAATTTGGGGATGATACCATGCTGGGAGGCATTATAAGCACTTTGAAGGACAAGACTAGAACTGAAAATGATTGTGATAAATTTGAGAATTGGTCTGAAATCAACAAGATGAAATTCAATTAATTACAAGTGCAGAGTACCACAGTTAGGAAGAAAAAAAATCAAATGCACAAATACAAAATGGGGAATAACTGGCTAGGCAGCAACACTGGTGAAAAGGATCTGGAGGCTCATAGATGACTCATGCCTCCCCATACTGGTGGGGGGGGGCGCACAATCTAAAGGGAAGGACACATGATCGCCCCACCTATCGCCTCTGCCCAGTGACCCTGCCCCCTGCACCCAGCCCAGGGCCTCCACGCTCTCCACTCCCCATGTTACCTGTTGGGGGAGGAGGGGCGCTCTGTCCTTCTCTCGCTGCGCCACCCCCCACCCCAGCACGTTTGGCTGCTCTCCTTGGCAGCCAGGCCCAGGCGGGGAGCGGGAGGGACCCACTTCTCATGCGGTTCAAGCTGGCTGCTCCGGCTCACTGCTCCGTGCAGTGCAGCAGCTGCCTGAGAGTGTCTGACTGGGGAGGCGGCGGTGGGTCTCTCCCTGGGCAGCAGTGGGTCAGTCCTGGGCCCGGCTGCTGGAGACAGGGGCCGAGCGAGCCAGAAATGTGCTGGGGAGGAGGGGGGGGGGGGAAGAGAGAAAGGAGGGGGTTCTGGCTCGCTCAGCCCCTGTCCCTGGCAGCCAGGCCCAGGTGTCCCCAGCCAGGCTCTCTCAGGCAGCTGCTGCGCTGCAAGGACCAGCGACCCAGAGTGGCTCGCATGAGAAGCAGCTGGTCCCACTCCCTCCGCTCCCTGCCCTGGCCCAGCTGCCAGGGATTGGGACTGAGCATGCTGGGGGGCAGGTGCAGCAGGAAGACAGAGCCCCTCTTCCTCTCTCCCCAGCAGGCCCATCTTGGGGGGCACTTGACCCCGCATGTCCCCCTATGCGTTGCCTCTGATGGGGGTCATAGTTGATGGCTCATATTCAGTTTGTGATCCATGTGATGTAGATTCAAAAACTGCTAATATTCTGGGATGTATTAACAGGAGTGCTGTATCTAAGACATGGGAGGTAGTTGTTCCACTCGGCACTGGTGAGGCCTCAGCTGGAGTACTGTGTCCAATTCTGAGTGCCACACACTAGGAACGACGTGGACAAATTGGAGAGAGTCCAGACAAGAGCAACAAAAATGGCAATAGGTTTAAAAAAACACCTGACCTATGAAGTAAAAAACAAACAAACCAACCCTGGGTATGTTTAGTCTTGAGAAAAGATGATTTGGGGATGGGGGAGAACGGACCCGGGAACAGTCTTCAAATATGTTAAGGACTGTGATCAGTTGTTCTCCATGTCCACTGAAGGGAGGACAAGAAGTAATCAGCTTAATATACAGCAAGGTAGATTTAGGTTAGATATGAGGGAAAAGTTTCTAACTGTAAGGACAGTTAAGCTCCGGAATAGGTTACCAAGGAAGGTTGTGGAATCCCCATCATTGGAGGTTTTTAAGAACAGGTGAGACAAACGCCTGTCAGGGATGGTCTAGGTTTACTTGGTCCTGCCTCAGTGCAGGGGGATGGACTAGATGAGCTCTTCAGATCCCTTCCAGTTCTACTCTTACAGAATTCTATAACAAATGTTACACTCTCCTTTGGCAACGAACAGGTCAAGGCACGGCTTTAGATTTTAGGGACAGTTATGAATTCAAGGGAAATGAAGGACAAGGATTCAAAGGATGAAGGACAAGGATTCAAATTCACTCTCCGACTCATCTCCAAAGGACAGAGAACTGATTTGGCTGTCAGTTAAATTTGTGTCAGACCAGAGTAACTCTGAAGTCAATGGAGTTATTTCAGATTTACACCACTGTAGTGGACAGCAGAATTTGTCCCCAGGTTTCTGTAAATGCCTCAACTTTGCTGTGGCACTCCAGGGGCCTTCTTCTCTCATCACAGGGCAAGAAACCCCCACTAGATCCTGTGTGGAAAAGATAAGGCCCCAGGGAGTAACACGAAACTGTGAAGGAACTTCTTAAGATAGAGAGTAAGCAAGCTTTTAGTGGGGTTGGACTGATTTTTGGAGAAGGTCAGCACTTGCAACTCTCGTTAACTTGAATTAAGAGTTGTGGTCACTCAGCACTTATGAGAAATCAGGCCCTCAATTAAATACCAGCAAAACACCCATACCTTCCAGGAGAGGATGTGGCAATGTCTGCAGAGCTGCAGTGTGTCTCCATACTGCTCCTTCCTTGGGTAACACCTTATAAGTTTAAAGTACATCTTCTTCCAATCCAGCAACCCCTTCTCAGATAAGATTATCCGTTTACGAATCTAAAAATCAGAGTTAGAGTGGATTGAGTGTACATGAAGGCTTAGTTTTGGTGGCAGTATCACTTCAAGACCTTCCTCCTCCTGCACATAGTAGCCAGCATGTAATTCTTGCTGATCTCCACATGATCTCATCTGTAGTGGCAAGAGAATCTGTTCTGAGCCTCTCCACATTAACAGTCTCCTTATTCCAAATACACTACACAATAGCAATACTAGAGACCAATCTTACCTTTTACACAGATTCCTTCCTGTTGCACATTGTTATGCAATGGCTCCAAGGGCTTCATGCTACCACACATTACCATGATTCAGAAACTCTAAAAATGACTATCGGGATAACAAACTTTACCCCATGTAGTGGTTTCAGGAATTAAACTGTATTTTTTTTCTGCACAGATATATCTTTAAACCTGGAGTTGCAGTATTTGCTTGTGAGACATTCACTTTTAGGACATCTTCATTAGCAGTGAAGATCAGATTTGGATCTATTTGTCACACCATGTGACATATAGTCAATATAGGAAAAAATATCTTCCCAGAATCCAGAGCCAGATCTTCAGCAGACGTAAATCTGTGTAGGTTTGTTGAAGTCACTGGAACAATGCTAATTCACACCATCTGAAGAGCTGGTCCCCCAGTTTGTGTGTGTATATTCAGTGCTTATGAATGGTGCCAGACTGGCAGCCCTAGAGACTGAAAACCTTTACCCTCAAAACAGATACAATATAGCAACAGAGTTAGCTTGCCACCAATGGTGAACAACTCAGATGGGGGGGAGGGGGGATCTTCCCACTAAAGGGAAAGAGAGGATAGTTCATGGTCCATTCAGTCCTTGGCCACTCCATGGAGACTGTCAGCAACGCTGCCAGTTCTGATGATGGGTTTTTTGATGTGGGCAGTTACTGTTGGGAACTACACAGACACAGAACTCCCTAAACGTATGGTACATGTAGCAGTGTTACCATCCGAGGCCATGTGGATTGGTTAGCAGCCTAGATTGGAGGAGGTGTGTGTGCATGTTACTGATGCTGCAGCCTTCTATTTCAGGCACCAGTATTGTGGCATTTACAACACGATCCGAACTTCCCTCAGGGACAAACATTATCGCCATTGTCTTGTCAGCCCATATTAGAAACTCGCAGCATGCCCCTCAGAACAAAGAAGCAGTCAAACGAGGAAGATCTGTCTATGTGTGTTCAATCACAAATGGGTTACAATAGGAGATTGATTGAGGTTTAACTTTCATCCCATTACCTGTCGGTCTGTGAAATGGTATTGGCAGAGCTTTTTCCACAGCAGCCGGTCCTCACTGAGCACTTGCAGTTCAGGGGCCACTTGCCCAAGGCTGACAAGGTCTCTCCCATCAGTTAGCCGCTGCATGATATTTAATTGTAAACACAACGGCAGGTCTGTAAAGGTCATTCCTTTAAAGGCAGGCTGGAAAAAGAGTGTAAGAGCTCAGTTAGTGAAAAGCAGGCAATTCTAAACGGGAGCAATGTACTACTTGCTAAATATTTTATATACACAAGATGCAGTGACACTGGATAATTTCCCACCAGGGGACAGATCAGTTTCCCTAGGAGATCCTATGATGGGCTGTGGTGTTGTTGAGCCATTACTTCCAGCGAGAAAAGTACCCGTAGCCACCGTTTACTGTGGCAGAGCAACAATTGTGTTGTGCTATCAAATGTTAACTGCACAGTTTACTCCCCTCACCACTGGAGAGGAGGTTTATGGTGCCAAAGCTCCACTATAGTGGACCAGGGTATTACTGTCTGTAGGTCACTTCAGATAACTGGAGGGGCAATACTGTTCCCTAAGAGGTTAAACCTCCAGTCTATACAGTTTAAGTCCTTTGGAAATTTCATGTTCTACTCAGACAACTGTGTTTTACTTTGCGGGGTCACATGATCCTATATTAACCAAGTAGAGATGTTCACTAGTAATGGTACCAATCAATATTTCCCTTTAATTGTTTCCTACAGCATTGCTGGCAATGCTACCTGTTACCCAGGAAATATTTAAGAGGTTTTTTTTTTTTAAATTGTTTCCTACAGATACTTCTAGGACCATGTCTACATTGTGGATTTGCCTCAATTACAGTCATCATTGTCTAGTAACCAGTTTAGCTACACCAATGCAAATCCCTGGTCTAGACAATGAAAGTCACTATCTCTACTAGTGGCCCTTAGCACTGGGCTCCATACAGTGGCTGTCTGTTTGTCACACTAGGATTTGCACCTGTGCAGCTACACTGGTCATGGGATACAGACTGTTGAATTCAGGGAAAATCCCCAGTGGCATCAAGACCCAAGAACCAGGAAATGGGCTCCAACTGCTACACTAGTGCCCACTCCGTACTCATGTGAGTAAAGGTTTGCAGGCTTGGGCTCCAACAGTGAAACAATGTTAAGAGTCTCAAATAAATGTGCCAAGTCTTTAGTTGCCCTGCACCAAGATGCCTCTATTTTAAGTTGCAGTCACATCACCCTACATGCAACTGGCAGGGCAGTTAATTGTTTAAAACAAAATACAAATAGCTGATCAGCTAAGGAAAATTTTGTGGGACTATTTTTAAAATATGACCCCGTCTCCAGTGTTTGGATGGTGTCTGGCCATTCAAAGGCATAATATAAATATTTATTTAGACACAAAAGTTCCCATTTCGTAACCCTTCAGTAAGCCACATAGTTATTAATCTATAACAGGGCCCAGTGTACTCTGCAACTCCATAGCAGCAGCATATGCTGCACAGCCCATCCATTGCGACAAAACTCTGCTAATCTTTCATTAATAATTAATTTTCTAGCCCTTCTGGTTGCCAAGAACACCATAAACAGACAATTGCATCTTCCAGAAGCCTAAAACAATAGCTCCAAAAAGAGTGAACAATCCCACTCATCTCAGTGGGGTGTTGATGCTAAACTCTAAGGGTGATAATTTAGGAAAACTCCTGTTAACTATTTTGCTGCTGGTCATTGTTAATAGGGACATCTAGCCAATATTCTTATCCCAGGATCCCAAGCAGCCTCCCACATACCCTTACTCAACTTCCCTCTGACAACTTCTACAATGCAGTTTGGCATCCTCAATACAAAACTCTGAAGCACAATACAAATTAAAAATGTAAGTGCATTGCATAACTAAATTCTATATGGAATTAAATAACACAGAGCATACTGTAAAGATTGTTTCATTTGTGTATTTCAATTAAATTTAAAAAACAGGCAAGGCTTTTATTGACCTAGAGTTGGTGCAACAGTCCAGTCTGCTCCATTGGGGTGTGACAGATCTCTATCCCAGGCTGCAGAATTTAGGTCAAGTTTGCTGTGGATAACACAGAAGTCTTGTATGTAATTTACTAGTGCCCTCAAATTCCATTTGCTAATAGAGTTGCACTTTTTACAGATGAAATACCCATATAAGTCAACAGGGGTTTTACATGAGTAAAATGTGCAGGACTAGGCTCAAATGCCTTGAACTCAATAAGACACCTGCACAGCTTACTAATGAAGTTCATGTGACTTAAAGCACATTCTTCAGGGTTTTGCTGAATCAGGGCCAAAGACTATCTGCTACACTTCAAACATGACATTTTTTTTTAAAAAAAGAACACACCCTAGAGCAGAGGAGTCCTATGTTAACTTTCATTTTCTTGACAGGATTTTTTTTTAAGCTAGTAAGTACTACAATGCTCAGTATATATTTCTCAAGCTTTAGACTCCTTGGCTGTTAAGACATTTTTTCTCCTTCTGAAATACCAAAAGCACTTGGTCTACTTGCAGTAAGTGGCCAACTGCCTGTAATACTGCTCTCCCCGCCCCCCCTTTAAACACAGCTGCTTTTGTTCAAGCTTGACAAGAAATCATCTTCAGTGGTGTGAAAATTACATTTTTTGCAAGCTTTACAGCTTGAGACATTAAACAATTTTTTAAAAGAAAGGCCAGTCGACCATGTTTAGGCCAAAAAGTAAATAAATGTATGTAACACACACACACTTCAGTTCACAGGTGGTGCTATGACAGAACGTTGGCTGGAATTGATAGATTTTTTAACTGGTCTTCAGGATTTTCTAACCTGATGGTATACTGGCCTGGAGCTGAGATAAAATCGTTTTAACTATTGAGTCAAGCAGCTGGATCCTGATCTTGCAGTGAGCTCTGTGCAAGTAGAACCCTGCACCTTCAAGGAGCCCCATGCACAGGCGCCAGCTTTCTCTGGGCCCCAGGGGTGCTCAACCCCTCACTCTGGACCCCTTATCCCAAGCCCCCTGCCCCGCCCCTTCCCACTCCTGTTCCACCCTGCCTCACCTCTTCCTGCCCAGTTCCACCCCCTTCCCTGAGCATGCCCCGTCCCTGCTCCTCCCCCTCAGTGCCTCCTGCATGCTGCGGAACAGCTGATCACAGCAGGCTGTAGGTGCTGGGAGGGAGAGGGAAAAGTTGATTGGCGGGGCCCCCAGTGGGCAGGAGGTGCTGGGGAGGAAGAGGGGGAGCTGGCTGCCAGTGGGTGCTAAGCACCCGCTAATTTTTTTCTGTGTGTGCCCAAGCCCTGGAGCACCCATGGAGTCAGCACCTGTGGTCCCATGGAAGTCAGTGTGTGTCTGGCGTCATAGAGATAATTGCAGGATTGGGGCTGTGGATTTTACTTAAGACTTTCTCAGAGTCCAGAGAAGCCTCCTTTCCCCATTGTCCCTTAATTTCCCTCTCCTCACCCCAAGGTCCTTGCACTGCAGCTACGCTCCTTCAGGGTTCCCTAGGTAGTGCTCACCCTGCACACATTTTGAAATTACTTAGGCAAGCGCAAGCACCTCTCTTGCCTATTAGCAGCAGCCAAGCATGATGCCTCTTTAGCAGCCTAGTGGGAAAAAATTTGCATTTCAATTAATTTAGGCCCATGTCCCAGTGTCACTATGGACAATGGGAATTTTGCAATTAACATCAAGGTGAGAGTGGGACTCTTAGGAAAAGGGACAGATATATTGGCAACATTAGAAACTAAAGTCCAGTACTGAGTCACAGACAAGACAATACTAGTACAAGTGCTATTCGAGTCTCATCATTCTGCCTTAGCCCTGACTCTGACCCTCTGTTGAGACTGCCAGTGAAACGTGAGCATCTATCCAAAAGGAACTGAAGTGAGACCAAACTCCATTTAGAGGCCTAACTGGTTTTGGTTACTACTAACAGCAGGCCTGATTGTGGAGTCAGCGGGTGATTTGAGGAGCACTTGAAGATGCCAGGCTTCATCATGTGGTCAGCTTTTCTAAATGAAGCTGTTTTTAGAGAAACATGCAATGTTACCATGTAACTCTGAAAAACATTTTGCATCTTGGTTTAATTTTCCACTTGAAAGTTGGAATAAAAGTAATAATTAAAAAAAGCCTCCCCCTGTCTAATCCAATTGAATTCAAATCTTAATCCAAATTCTCTCCACCAGCAGGCTTTGTGTGAAGTCTAGGAATGCTCATTATGATCCAATTACACAGGCAGGAGCTGCAGCTGCATGATAAAGTTGCATGAAAGAGCCAATGTATCATTTGCCTCTAAGTGAGGGCCTGGATTCTTGCTTACTCTTGTGATTTGGATGCTGTTCAGTTGTTGTTGCCAGTGAAGAATGGTCTCCATTCTGTGTACCCACATGTTGATGTTTCCAACCAGAACAGATTTGCCAACCCTTTGCACCAGGGTGCACAGTGACGTGTAGAGAGTCTGCAGCAATTCCCTTATTAGCCTGATGTTCTGCTGATCTTCAAGGACTTTGGAGGCAGAGAGAAGAAGAAAAATATATTTAAAAAAGGGACTATAATGTTTAAATACATTCTCAGTATCTACTTTCTTCTGGAGGCTTTGTAAGAATTACTCTCTATGATCTTAGGCCAAAAGGTATCAAATCTGGAACCATGGGGGGAAGGTGGGGATAGAGGAGGACTGCTCTGTCTAGACATGACAGGTTATCAGGTAGGAAACATTTGTCAGAGATGTCCCCTAATAACTGTACAAGAGATTGACCTGAGGAACAATGTTCCCTCTAACTTTTTACATATGGAGGTCATGCGTAGCAGGGGTGGAGCCGAGGGGTTCAGCATGTGGGAGGGGGCTCAGGGCTCAGGCAGAGTGTTGGAGTGCAGGGGTGGATAAGGGCTCCGGCTGGGGGTTGCAGCCTCTGGGGTGGGGCCAGGAATCAGGGGTTGGGGTGTGGGAGGGGCTCAGGGCTAGGGCAGAGGGTTGGAGTGTTGAGGGGCAAGGGCTATAGCTGGGGATTTGGGGTTTGGGGTGCAGGCTTCCCTGGGACCGTGGCAGATGAGAGAGGACTCCCTCCAGCCCTTTCCCCCAGCCACAGCAGCTCTGAGGCTGGGACTGGGGGAGAGGCACATTCTCCACTGGCTGCGGCAGCTCCAGCTCTCCCCACCTGCGCGGCCCTTGATAGCCTGCTGCTTGGCCGAGCAGCCTAGAGGGAACTTTGCTGAGGAAAGATGTTTGGCCTTTCTACAGTGCTTCTAACAGCCACTCTAGGAACACTGGCCAACTTGTCCCCCTTAGATCGGTGCTTGGAGGAGACCTTCCACACACAGCTCTTGCCCTGCTTCCAACCAGCTCATGTGGAAACAGGGGCTCAGCCACCTCTATAGCTCTTCTTGCCCTGCCCCTCTACTCCTACAAGGGTCCTCTGAAGGTTGAGGGTCCACACAAGGAGAGGGGGTGGAGATTGGGTTGACCAGGGAAGGGGGAACCCCCAAAACACACATACACACACTAAATAAACTGTGACCCCACAGAGATTTCCAGCCCTGAAGGACTCCTTTCCCTTGGTGGGCAGCCATGGCCAGTGGGAGCCCTTGGTGGTGCAGCTGCTAGGAAACCTTGGAAGTGACTAGGGCCTAGCATTAGGAAGGAAGCACAGAGCCTTTATGCAGCCAGCCTTGGCCTCCTGCAGTTCCTCTCTAGTCTGTCAGCTTTTGGGGCAGGACCAAACAGCCTATTCTGCAGCTAGGGGTGTGTGGGACCCTGACCTTCCTCCCAATAGGATGATGGAGAGGATACTCCTGACAGAAATCTGCGCCCATGCAGGGGCAGAGAATTCATATGACCTGCATATTTCTGTGCCCCCTACGTAGAAAAATGCAAAAGAAATCTGGGGGGCGGGGGGAGGGACACACACGTCTGTTCTCCGGCAGTCCAGGCAGCGCATCTGTTCCAGCATGCCTGGAGCAGCTTCAGACGCAAATCACTGCAGGGGGGAAAATTGGTCCTGCTAGTGAAGGCAGGGGGCTGGACTCGATGACCTTTCAAGGTCCCTTCCAGTTCTAGGAGATTGGTATATCTCCAATTATTACCTTTATTACCTTTAATTTAAATGAAAATCCAGGATTATAACTGGAATGCAGAGTATTAGTTACCAAGTATTTATAACTTAATTTTCATGTATTTAGGAAATGAATAGTTATTGTGACTTTTTTCTGTATTGTAGTTTAAATAACTTATCAAAACAATTGAAACTGGTATGATTATATTGCATTATTTTGACAAATAAAATTTGCAGAATTTTTAATTTTTTGGCGCAGAATCGCCCCAGGAGTTAGAGGAGGAAGAATCTCCACAAGGGGGATCCACTAAGATCTCCATTCAAACTCCCTCCTGCCCTGAGAGTCCCTTTCCAGAAGGGACAGAGGAAAATTAACTAGCCCAGTGTTTTGTCTTCACGCCCCTCCCTGCAAAAAAGTCTTGCACACTGATCAACATGGACATGGTGATCATTGGACACACTGGATACAAACCATGATTGTTACATTTCTTTTACCTTTCTGCACCACTTTTTCCAAAATGTTCATGAAGTTTTTCTGGGCGATTCCACTCAGCGATGTTAGCTGAGACTTTGCTATCAGCTCCAACAGCTGTGGATAAAAATAGAAGTTGCCAGCTAGAGTACAGAGATATTTTTCTAATCTTGACTTCTAGTCACATGACACAGCAAAACAGTTCAGATACTTGTTTACTGCTGGAATAAAAGAGGGCAGGCAGAACCACAATGAATACAGATCTAAGGGGAGAAAAGAGCCAAACAATTAAGCACACAGTGGAGGAAAACAGGTTGTTATTTAAACTACTTTCTTTATACACCGAAATGTTGCTTCATGGTTCAAAGGTGTAGGGAAGCCACAAATTACCATTCAGACTAACGGACAATGACGATTCATACTGAAAGAACAATGGTATGTCAGTGTCTTTCACTAGTACATAAACAAATAGTGTGATAAGAGAACAAGAAGCAGAGACTCGTTTCTGAGAGAATCTTATTTATAAGCATAATCCTACAATTTACATATAATAATCCAATTCACTCTTTTGTTATGTGTGTTTTATACTGGAGTTTTCATTGAGAGGAAAGATTAAGTCATGTTTTTTTAAAAAAAAAAAGACAAACCAAAGTTCCTTCATTTTTATTAAGTTATTATTAGAGCTGAAAAAATGTAAACAATTTATTTCACTTTTCCCCATTTATGCGGTTTGGTTTACTTTCTAACTCACCAATGGTTACTGTCTCAGTTTCCCTTTTCATTAAGATGCACTCCTAGTCAATGTGACTTTTTGGTTCCCATGTACTCGTTCAGTGCTGCAGGGTTTGGGTTGCAATTACTGAAGAAGATGTTCCTCTCCTTTTTTTAATTCCAGTAGAAAAATAATTTTATAGGAAGCTTTTCTGTCGGCTTTAGGATTTGTAAAATTGTGGGCCAAAACGTTAATTGGCAGTAACCCTTTAAGCCTTTTAATGTATTTTATAAAATACACACTTTCTGCATACCATTCCACTTGTTTAGATTCCTTTCTAAATTAGAACAGAGTAAGAAAACCTTTATCTTACAATCAATCTACACATATTATCACAGGGGTAGCCTATTCATCCGTTATCCTCAGCGATTATGCTATCCCATTGCTGGGAAAAAGGATGAGTGCAGAGAAGTTGCAATTCCTTATGTCAAATAGCTAAGATGGTTACTGACAAGAGTTGGTAAGTCTTGAGTTGAATTGTTTGCTTAGCTATAAGAACGACAGGAATGTAGCCATAAAATTATTGGTACTTTGCCTTAAACCATGAGCTCATACGGGTATTATTGCAACCATTTGCCCATTTTACTCAGCTCTGTTACCAGCATGTGACTGTCACCTAGGAGCTGCAAAGTGCCCCGAGTGACTGGTCTCCTCTTCCATTTGTCTTACAGGCCAACTTTAAACGTCAACAGATGGCTTTCTGAGTTTACTTTCTATTAATATCTTAAACCTCACATGACTGGTATAAAGCAAGAGGAAAGAAAAAAAAACCCCTATACAGTCTCACATTTTTCATGGAGGGCAGTCTGCCTTCTATCATGACACATCATTTGGGGGGCGGGGGTGGGGAGAAAATATGCAAGAATAGTCTTGTGAGGTAATATTTAGTACATATATTGTAACAAAATTCCATGGTGGCTCTCACCTTAACAGGAGGGTCTGGTGTATTACATGCTCTGAAGCATAAATTAATTAGCAAGATGTTGGAAATATTTTTTAATTTTCCCAAGATTTCTTAGAACAATGGATGTACAAACAAGAACGTGTGTACAAACAAGAACGTGTCCTTGCCCCAAAATAGCCTTAGTAATAATCTCCTAGTACTGAATTGTTTAACCTTGTGACCTTCAATTATCATGATCAACCTGCCAGACTCCATTTGTCCACACAGTAATGTGAGCACCCAGGTCAGCTTCTTTGGATTTCTTTACGTATATACAAATTATGTCCCCAGTTTGTAATGTTCTAGAACTCCCATACAGGACAGTTTCCTCATTATATGTAAGCAAAACTGTGCTGATATTCAAAAATATGTTCAAAATCAGTCATCTTTGCACAGGTGAAAAACACCAAGTGGTGCAATAATATAAAAAAAAATTAAGAAATTGTGGCTGATTTTTCAAATTAAAATAAAAGTTAGATTCTTTGTGTTACCAACATTTTGCGCTTTGGTATATAGGAAATTAAATAACAAAATTAGGCAATCAAGATGAATTAGAGTCCATGCCTTTCACTATGTTTATCAAGGGCCAATTACATTTAGAAAGTAAATTAGCACAGCTATAGCATACCACCTTTTCAGCAGCAATAAGTAAGTAAAGGATGAAATTCTATATGAATGCTATGTTGTGACTACTTCCTGGGTATTGCATTCCATAGCAAACTGCTATGCCAGGAATGAACAGCAAACACACAAAAAGACCCAAAGAAAACCAAACCCCAGATGTGTGAACAAAACTAATTTTCTTGTCCAGTATAATGACGTGCATACCAGGGCAGTAATAAAGGTGTATGTAGGGTCTGCTCACGGTTACTCCAGATATACACCGGTGTAATTCCTTCAGAGCCAATGGTGTCATTCCAGACTGGATAAACAAACAAAAAAACCCCACCTAAAATGTCTTTGAGTGATGCATTGTGCAAACTGAAAACCAAACAAAAAGACTAGAGCACTCTGAATAATGCCTGGTGGAATAAAGAGAGATTAGACCTGCTAACATTTTGTAACTGTATATGTGGCTGTGTTAATTCCAGACCATGCTCCAGTAACACTGTTTGAAGACAGATGGTAGGAGGGAGCGCAGGGGAAAGGAGGTTAGTAAGGGCCTGATCCTTTGCGATGCTGAGTACCTGCAGCTCCCATTGATTTTAACTGGAGTTATGAGTGTTCAGCACCTCTGAAAAACAGGCGCTAAGGACCAAACCCTAAAAGACAACACTAAACACCTACAATTCCTATTGACTTCAGACTCCTAGTCAGAGGGGAGGGGGAAGAGAGGCTTGATGACTCCCCCCATCCAACGTCTCCAGGAAGAGCCCTCTGGCCTCTTTGCCTCATTCTGATGCTTTTTACTTGAGGGGATTGTGGAGGGTAAAAGGAGTAAATGAGAAGTTGCAGGTAGCTCCACACACCTCCTAATCTCCCTGGTCTAGGATTTTTTGAGTAGGTGGTAGGAGGGCAACTATCCTGTAGCAGCACAACAAGATACTTCAGTGTTTCTAGGCTATTAGGGGTGGAGAAGAAGTTACTCCAGCCCAACAACCCCTGAGCCCCAACCAGAAAGTCCCAGACTGGAGTGTTTAAAAGGGAGCAGAGTAGCAGCCGTGTTAGTCTGTATCCGCAAAAAGAACAGGAGTACTTGTGGCACCTTAAAGACTAACAAATTTATTTTAGCATGAGCTTTCGTGAGCTACAGCTCACTTCTTCTTGCTGCTGCCTCCTGAAGACCTTAAGAGTCGGAAGGCTACTGGGTCTCCTTCCACAAACAGCAGTAAGGGCTGAATGTGTGAGGGGCCGCAAGTGAAGAGACTTGTGGGTTGGGACTGGGAACAAAATATGCTCCAAAAAGGTGAAGCTGGGCAACTTTTGGTTTCAGTGAAAAACAAACAACCAGGGCTGCCCAGCACTAGCCAAACCTTACTTTGGGACTCCTATTAAAGTCATTATGGCATATGCCAGAGAACAGACCACAGCATCAGCAACTGACATGTGAGAACAGAATAGCTCCTTTTGGAGCAGTTTTAGTTTCCTGTCCTGATGTATATGCCCTAGTGCCGTACTCTAAAACACTGCCTAGCTAGAGCTTAGCTAAACCTTTGCTGCTGAACTGCACAGGTAAGTGGACTGAACTCATTAAAAGCTCTGTTTTCATGACGTACATATGCATTACGTGATTCTTAAAGGGCAGCTTTCTGGAGTTATAGAGGTGTGAAAACGTGTCAAACTAGAAAAGTCAGAGGGCCAGATCCTCAGCTGGTGTAAATCAATGGAACTACACTGATTTCCCCCAGCTGAGGATATGGCTTTTAACATTCAAACGACAACAAATCTCCCACACTCCCAGCACTTCTATTTGCTCTGTGGCTGAAGCCTCATATGCCAAGTTTCAGCTTGAAGTGAATGTGATAGTGGATATGTCAGTGTCTGTACCATGAGTTATAATAATTTAAGTAACAGATGCTGCTATGTGGCATAAATCCAGGACTACCAATTCTAAGTCTAACAGAAATTTAAAAATACATCAATTGAAGAGTGCACATTAGGCTAACTATGAGCTGTCCAGATCATACAATTCTACTGATCTATACTCACGTACCTGAGGTCAGGATCAAGCCCTGAGCTTTTATGTGCTGAAACACAGTGTTACAGTGACAGCTTGTCATCTCTTGCAAAACGCTGCTATGAAACTATCGCATGGTAAATCCTTCTGAAGCAAGGAAAGTCTGCAAAAGTCTCACTGTCATCTGATAAGTGAACATTTCAGAAAATGGTCAACAGCTTTGGAGGCTGCTGTGTTGTTTAAAGGTCTCATCTCATTTTACTTGTTTATATGGCATGTACTTTTGTGCATTTTCCCTTTTTAATAGCACTGTAACCATGACCACATCAAGATTAAAACACTGGGCCCAAATTGTTCTCATTACTATGTAGGCCCAACTAGCTGAAAATATACAGGGTTTACTCTGAGCCTAAATAATGTATAGCAAGACACGGGTCATTGTAACGTGACACTTGCAAGAATTTGTTTCAGGCATTAATAGTAACACCTGTTGAATATTTCCAAACCACCTCCACCTCAGTCTAACAAGTCGCTAATAATCTTGTAAAACCTTCAAACGTAGCAAATCAATGCACGGTTAGGTTTTTTAGTCCGGGAGTCTCCTAAATAACATGATTCTTCTTTTGTAACCTACTTATCTAATAAGATCCAGCAGCCAAAAGTAAGAAGACTTAAGCCTGTATATGTTTTTTATGTTGACTCTTTTGCGTAAAAATCATGCAAAGTAAGTATGTTAGAGGCAGTCCATGAGCATGTTGAACTGTTAGCATGAGAGCCCACTGAGCTATACAAAAATTGATACATTTTCGATAATTACAAAAATTGTGGACTAAAAGTTAGAGATACAATAGTAAAAATGTTTTAGGCCTATCACTGTTTGACTCTCCATTCCTTCTCCAAGCTCATCTGTGGCTTTTCTCCATTCTGCTTCCCAGCTCCAATCTGGAAATGCCACTACTTGGGAAGCACTTTCACATGCTACCATGGAATTAACCAGACCCCTGTAGTTCCATGGACATTTGGGGAAAAGGGTAGGAGGGGACGTTAGCCTGCTGTTAGTCAAGGCATGTTCCAGGTAGTGTATGGCTAACTTGTGTGCTCCAGAAGTCCTCATCTGTCTTGTAACAGACCGTATGGTGGATCTAAAGAGGAAATCCATCTCCAGGAAGGGCCTTCCATGAGCAACTCCAGTGCACATGGTATTTTATGAGCTATTATCCACCAGAGACTTGGCTCATGAAGGCTTTCATTGAAGAAACCAGTTTTACATTTGAACCATGGTCTCCGCATTTAAGACTGGCAGATTAAAAAAACAAAACAAACCATCAGTCATCTTAAATCAGAAAGTTTCACACTTTGTTAAGACTACTGGCAAAAACTTCATAAAGCTCAGGTGGGAGGTAATTCAGACAAATGAGAGCATGCACTGATTTTAGTCTTGAATGTTGTTACTTCCACTATGGAAATGCCACCGTTCATTTTACTTATCTCCTGGTCAAAGCTTTAAGCAGTCACAGAGCAGAGCCCTGCAAAATTAAATCAACAAGATCTAAAACTTCATGGGCCAAGCTGATTTTTGGTGCAACTCCATTAATGAATTTAGCCTAATGTCGGAAAGATGCTTTCCCACTGGTTTGGGCCTGACTCTCATTCACACTAAGGCCCCCTTTATGCCACTCTTGTAATGTGAAGAGGCATGTAAATGAGAGTCAGGCCCTTTTCCAAATGGTATCTCAGAGCATATAGCGTGTTCTTTGAAGTGCTAGAGACATTTCTAAACAGGAGGAACAACCATCCTTTAGGATTCTGTGTCTCGCGTATGGGACTTGATTTTCAGAACTGCTGAGCACCCACAATGGCAACTCAAGTCAGCAGGAGCGGCAGGGGCTCAGCCCCTCTGAAAAATCAAACTGAGGGTGCTTAGTGAATGGCTCATCAGTAGCTCTTCCTACTACGATTGCATCTGGAGCTTACCTTAATCAAAGGGTACAAAGCTGCATGGAATGTTAGATATACAGCATTAGACACCACCTGGAATACTCACTGCACCAGAGTTTTTCCACTTGCACGGAAGCTTTAGAAGACAATATCTGAACTTTCAGTGATGAATCATAAGTGTGTAACTAGGGAAGTGATGGGCAGCAGGAGCTGAGAAGCGATTCCCTTACTCCTCTGCCCATCATCAATTATCAACCCAAGTGAAAGAGGGGGGCAGGGGAAAGACATCAGGTCAACCTCCCATCCTTATTCCAATCTAAATTTAAGAAGCTATTTGACTGTCCTTTCTTAAAATGTCAAGAGAGTATCATGCCCAACATCCAGGCAAAGAAGGATTATGATTATGTTGGAGGAGTGCCCATAAAAGTCTGCCATGAGTCTAGAAACTGCATTTGACCCGATTTGTGGTAGCTTGCACAATAGCTTAACTAGTCCCATAACTGGTATTTAAAAAGAAATGCCACTTCATTACATACGTGGGTGATGGGTATTATAAAATGAATTAAAGAGGACAAAAAAATAAAAAGGGGCCTAGATTAAGTTTCATGCAATTAACAGTGACCCCACTGGGCAGCAAGAGGTTAACCACATGGTGATTTGAGTAACAGAGACACCTCTATCCTACACTGCGAGGTTTTGATTGGACGTTTGGGATGCCTGACCTACATCTGACTAGACAACAGGTGAGGGATCCAAGGCCAGCCTAACGAGTATCATCTTTTTGGCTGACTCTTTTATCACATTTGGCTCACGGGGGAAGAGCAACATGCCAGCAAAAACTCTGCACCAGAATCTAAACCCTAAACAGCTGGTGCTCTCCCAATGATTAATGGCTGATGAAATGTGAAAAGGAGCCGTTTATAGACAACCTTGAATTTTTAACAGATTTTCTAGCTCGGTGGGTCTCAAACTTTTGTACTGGTGACCCCTTTCACATAGCAAGCCTCTGATTGCAACCCCCCTAATAAATTAAACACCCTTTTTAATATATTTAACATAATTATAAATGCTGGAGGCAAGTGGGGTTTGGGGTGGAGGTTGACAGCTCGAGACCCCCCCTTGTAATGACGTTGCGACCCCCTGAGGGGTCCTGACCCCCAATTTGAGAACCCCTGTTCTAGCTGCTTTTTTGCCATTAAAAACTAGCTGATGGAATTCTCAGTCTCAATGAGCATATTCTGAAATTACGGATCCATTTGTGGATAATGTGCACGTAAACACATTACTGCACACAGAATCATGGAATAAAAATGACACCCTTTGAATGCTGCGAATGTGAGATAAACTCTTGGTCTTCTGTGAAAACCCAGAGTAAGAGGGCTTGGCGTGGGGAACCTACACAGAAGCTTGGGGATAATTTATCCTTCGATCAAATAAGAAGCTATGCCAGGGCCAGGGCAACAGAACAGCTGGTCTGTTGAAGCTGCCATAACATATGAACCTGTAATAGCAGCTCTGCTTTCTCACAGAGTTTGTAGCCAGAGATTCCTTGAAGTTCGCCAGGATCCTATACATCCCACTCTCAAACTTCTCCCATCCCATAGTGTGTCACCGCAGGTTTAGTGTACATGGGATTCAGGGAGCTGTAACCTTCACCTGCATCTCAAACACGCCATGCAGGGGAACCGTGGGCTCTCTGCGGTGCCCAGGATTTCATCTCATACTTTGTAGCATACACCAAAGGTGGAGTTACATCAACCAGACCTTGAATTTAGCTTTCAGTAAGGGGCTGGATTGGAAACCCTGAAGCTCTCCAAAAGCAGATACAGCACAAGCATCAACATTACAAAGTTCTCCCACAGTTCCTTGCCAGAGTGCTTCAACCATGAGCTGAATGGACCGCCTCCAGAAGCAAGTACATGGTCAGTTCCTGTGACTATTGCACACTCTGCTGAGTCTGTCAAGAAAACTGCTACCTTATTTATCAGCTTGTGACATGGAGACCTGTTCATTAGGAACACAGCTGAGATGGCCATCTCACTTCAGAGAGGCCATTGAACAGATGGCAATAACTTTACTTTAAACAACAAACACTGCCTCCACCTCAGTCACATACAGACTTAACACCTAAGAAGTTTCAAAATAAACAGTTTGATCAGGAAATCTGGAGGAAGTGTAGACCTTGTTCCACGCCCCCACACTAGCCCCCATTTTCACTGGATCTGAAGGAAGGCTATGTGTGATCTATCCTGCCCATGCAGCAATTTCTAACAGATGGACCCTCCTTTCCATGCATCAGAAAATGCTTCATTAACTAGTTCTTGAAGCTTCCCTCCTGCACGCAAGGAGACCACAGCACAGTCTTGCAGATCTTTTCCAGTGCAGAATTTGTTCTCAGCTCAGTTAAGTTAAGCAACTGGTGTCTGCGCTAGAAGTTACAGAGAAGTAAGTTATGGCCTTATACTCACCCTTACAACATAGTTGAACCGTCTGGAATCCAGGATAGCATTTGAGAAGTCAAGTCTGTTAAAAGCTTCTCCCAAGGTGCAGTAGCCATGACGCTGAGTGGAAAAGAACAAAGCTCGGTCATGTTTTGTTGTACAGTAATCTGAAGAGAGAGTCATGGATGTATGTGGTCCAGGCCAGCATAGCATCTTAACATACTTATGGGGGCATGCTAGGGGACAAACTCATTGCTGGGGTAAGCGGGCACATCTCCAATGACTTCAATGGAACTGTGTCTATTTATGTCCCCAGATAATGCAGCCCAATGGGAGTTATGACTGTTTCTAAGAAGGGAACTCAGCCCTATCCATGACCTCAAAATAGCTCAATTTGATCTCTTTCAATAATTTCACCAGACAGGGAAAGTAATGCATTCCTAGGGCTCAACATGAAGGGCCTATGTACAATATGGTTTCTTACAGCTGCTCCTCTCTATACACACACACAGCTGAACTGTGCTGCTGAACTGCAGTGCTTTTCTTGCTAGGACTTACCTGTGGGAACGCCTGCAGTTGTGCCGCTGCTTAGTTTACCACTAGATTTTGGTAGAAGCAAGCAAACAACGTCATCTTTTTGTTTTAAATATGTACAGAGCCTAGCCCAATGTAGCCCTAATTGGGGCTTGTAGTCACTACTGCAATAATAATCATAGGACAGATCCTCAGGTGGTATAAATTAGCACAGCTCCATTTATTTCAACAGAGCTGTGCTGACTTGCACCACCTGAGGATTTGGCCCCATAAAAAACGCTGTTTGGACAAATGCTATGGGGGAAATAAACCAGTGGGTACTTACTTCTTTTGTGCTTCCCTTGTGGACATAAATCCATTTTTCTTGATGGAAATCTGTGGAGACAAAGACAGATTTTCTTCACTTGTTTTACATATAATAAAACCCTAACTTTGCAGAAAGACGAAGCCCAGTTCTACTCTCACAACAGTTCTATCATGGCACTACTCCACCGACCCTTGTGGAGTTGCTTCCGATTTACACCAGTGTAACACAGATCAGAATCAGACCATCAATGAATTGCTTTGTTTCCACATTCGTTTATCTAAGGCAACAGCCAGGACCCTAGAAAAGGTTTGTGTTTCAGGGACACAGTCCAAGACTGTAGATATTTAATCTATATGCTGTGAACATACTACAGCCCCTTGTTTTCTTTGCTCTCTGACAATAAACGTGGCTGACAGCCAGAGTTTGTTATTATTGATTTCATTAATTACTCATTACCTCAGTTACAGAGTTTGGATTAACGTGTCATAAGACACTAGACTAATAGTCACTATAGTGTTTATAACAGCGAGTACTAGAGTTAGAATTATATAGGCAGTTCCATTAGAAACGGCTTTCATCACTTGCGTGATCCTTTCTAAAACAGAAAAACAAAAATCTCATTTGGGCCTGAAACATTCCATGTTTTGTGGGAGGTCCCTTCCCAAAAGCTTCCCTTTCAGCCCTCTGAATAAGAGGAGTTATAAACACCTTTCCTCTCCTCCCTAGTGTGACACCTCCGCCTTCCCTCCAAAACACACATCATGCTGTTGTATTGTTAACCCAACCTTGCAGAAAGATATCTCCAGCTATACAATAGCCGATCCAAGAGATAGGAACCCAGGCAGCCCTCTCCCATCCCATTCACCTCACTGAGCTAGGACATTCAGTATATTACACAGTGGCCATTTATCAACTAACATTATTAGAGATGAAAAGTTCCCCCACATCCCCTCACTCCCAGAAACACACACTTGATTTCCACAGAGAGGAAACTGAATGCCAAGATATATACACTCAAGTCTGGAAACAGAAGTTACACATGTACACGAGTGCAGATCCTGAATCACTCCATTTAAGTCAGTGACTAAGGTCATATCTGGACAAAGGCTGTCATAGTAACAACTTGTTCACACTGCACATTTAACTACAATCATATCAAGGACTAAAGTCTCTCATCAGCTGTTGAAAAGATCCTGGAGGTTGCATAGTGAGCCAATAATACAGTGAGAATCATGACTTATTTCACGTCCTCTCTGTATATGTTGATGTCTGTAGCCTTCACATGCATTAAATTTAGGTATCAATCCTGCAATCAGATCCACACGCCCTTGTGTCTGTGCAGAATACCATGGATCCAGCCACATGAAGCCAATTATGCATATAACAGAGTTCAAACCATCCTCTATTGAGAGCGAGTCTGAATCCTAGATTTCATTTTGCATGCATTTTGTGTAACAGAGGTAGGATCAGAATTCACACTCAGGCTTGGAACCCCCATTAACATAAATGGGTTTTAAGTGCATATGTGGAAAGGAGAATGAATTCAATCTGTTGTGCACAAGGAAGTCTATAGGAGGAAAAAAATTGGAACTGGTTCACTTGAATGTACCATAGGAAAAAATTACTCTCCCTCTGCCAAATACAAATGACAAAAATTTGAACACAACAAGTACAAACACTTGGAGAAGGGATTCATAACACAGGCATATATCTTCATATTAAAATGTATCCAAGTTCTCTACTTAGGTCAAACATGGGTGCAGAGACTCTCAAGAGACTTCTGGAGGTCATACACTTTCTGAGAGATTTTGTGTGTGTGTGTGTGTGTGTGTGTGTGTGTGTGTGTGTGTGTGTGTGTGTGTGTGTGTGTGTGTGTGTGTGTGTGTGTGTGTGTGTGTGTTTTATAATCATCCTCAAGCAACTTTGGTTTTAAAAGTCCCCCATTTGCTGTCTTACACTGGATCTTTGTCTTGTTATTCAGCAGGTCCTTCTTTCTCTTCTTGGCAGCAACATCATAGTTCATGCTGTTGAAGAGATTCTCCTTGTTGTAATCCTCCTTTTTGCAGTAACTGTGAATGACACAAGGCAGAGAGTCTGTTTATTCTGTGGTCCGGGGAACTTATTAACTGTAAGAACTATATTTTACTTTTTCCACGTATCTGGTTCCAGGAACCCATGTTTGTTTGCTGTTAAACAGCTCATTCTAGTGCTGTTCTATAGAAAACTATAAGCAGTTTTAGAGTCCAATAATGAAGACCTTTTCTCATAAAACATTCAAATACCTCACAGACCCAATTCTTGTGCTAGATTATATACATAATTATAGTGAATAGGAGCACACCCAAAGCATGTTACACAATCAACTTCATGACCTTGTAGTAGAGCACCCTTGTCCTTCCTTTTACCTCTGCCTGCTTGTCTGAGGTCATCAATTCCTATCATATGCTCTACCTAACTTAGATTGCAAGTCCTTCTGGCAGGGGTGTGCTAGGTTTTATAAAGCACAATGCACAACTATGTAGGTGTATAACCAGAGTGCTTGAAGAATTCACTATCTAGTTGTGAGTAAGAAGCTTTTCCTGCCAATTAGTGGAAGGGCTGGGGAGAAAACTAAGCTTTAATTAAAAAAACAAACAAACAAACCATAACTTTTAACTTTGATGAATACAAAGATAGCACAACCCTGATTCATGTTTCGGTGGCTGTCTTCCAGAGTCTGTAGACAAGTGGGTGATATGTATGAAGGGTTGGGATCTGTGGCCAGAGTGTATTTTTCCCTTTCCTGCATTTGGAAAGGCTGTGCATTTCTTTTTGTTTGAATGTATAATATCTGGCAAAGGGACCTAGAGCTCTTTCTTTTTCCTTTTAAGAGTATAATCCCAAACTCAGTGAAGTCAGTGGAAAAAGACTCACTGACTTTAAGAGCTTGATCCAAAGCCCAGTGATGTTTGCCTAACTCTGAATTAAGTACTGCCAAGCTGCAGAGTGAAACTGAGAAGACTCTGGTCAGTTTCATTGCTGCTGTTCAGAAACCTGTGGAGAGCAGGGAAAGGCAGCAGATCCTCCTGCTGCTAGGGAGAGCTGTGAGCAGCAGTGGGAGGATTGCGGGTGATGGGGAGAGCAGTAGAGACACACACATCCTGGTAGGAATCACGTGGCTACAGGACAGCTAGAGAAGCATCACATCAGGGGACTTGGGGGTTGGAAATAGAAGTGAAAAAAAGAGCATCCTCCTTTCTAGGAGCCTGGAGGAAGAAAGGAGGAGATCTGTATTGGAGGGGCCTGGTTTGAAAGTCTGGTCCTGTGTTTTCAGTTTTATCATCACTGGCTTCAGTTATACTTATACGGGCCTGTAAAGTACCTATTTCTTGCTTTCCTCTTTCAAGAGAGGGGCCAATCTCATTACACTCCTGGGGCTCAAAAAAATGCTCCAATCTACCGCTTTGTACACTGCACTGAGAGCCTCCTGTGTGTGTGCATATGTGTGCACATAAGCAGTCCCTTTTGGTATGATGTTAAATAGTTAAGCTGTTTCCCTTCCTACTGAGCTCACCTTTAACCTTAGCTGGGCACTTGTGTGCTGTTTATTGTTCCAGTTTTTAAATAACATTTTTAAAATATCTGATGCTAGATAAATAAAAAAGGAAAAGCCCCACTAAAGACAGAATTTTTTCCCACCTCTCTCTGCTGCAAAACAAAGTAACTTAAAGCGATCAGCTTGCTCAAAAACAAGTGTAGACAAAGGATATATAACTAACAAAAGACAGTGTATCACAGTAATGTATGGAAGGTTCGTTATCAGCTTTTCTGCAGTGGCACTGAGAGTGTGGGGCTGTGCAGACAAATTACATGACAGATCCTTGCTCTGACATTCTGAAGTCTGGTTCTTAGTCATCTGACTAATACTGTACAGAGCGAATGACTCTGCTCCTGAGGCAGTGTCTTCCTGCAGTAAGCACGAGGAGTGTTCTGGTCTGATGCATATAAGTGGATCCATGAGACGGACTAGAGCTAGAGAGAATGAAGACCTCTCACAGAGCCTGGGGACATGAAGGTATTAATGGGGTATAAGGAGGGATAACTGGTGGCTCCCCACACATCTTCACTCTCTTCTGTACCCTCCTGTTCACTCTACTTGCTCCCCACAACCACTCTTATCCATATGGCCCTACAGCAGCACCTCTCTGGGAGCCCACCTCTATGTCCTCTGCTGTCTAGCTTGCCTTCCTGGCTTCCTACCTCTGTAAGGAGTAGAGCTAGTGAGTCAGGCTGGCAGCATCGGAAAACGGAAACAGCTGACGGAACTTGCAGTTCCGCTGGGTATTACCGGTACAGCTCAATTAGGATGTTCTGAATTGGGGATATACTTCTCTAGGCGCTTGGTTTTAGAAGGTTAAAAGCGGTCTATGTCAGAGACGGAGACAGGTGTGTGTGAAGTTTGGATTCTGTGGTAACTGTGGTTTAACTAGAGGAACTAAAAGAAAAGTGAGAGAATGCCAGAATAAAGTATCAAGAAGGGAGCACTTAAAGAAAATTCCTGCACAAAAGTCAAAACTTTACTAAAAAACAAATTCCACAGAACATGTAATTGTCCTATGATGAATTACTGTGCCAGATTCAGAGATTAAATTCAAATAATTAAACTGTGAAAGAGAGGCATCTCAGTTTCGATTTAAAACGTAAATCTCAACAACCCTGACTGTGAATTTACTGATGATTCTATAATCTGAAACCTGTATTATACCATTACTGGCTGAGACCTCGTGCATGGGGCAGATTTACACCCATGCCAATCTACTTACTAAGGGGTTCTTGCACCTTCCTGCCAAGCATCTGGTCTGGCCAGTGTCAGAGACAGGATACTGGACTAGATGAACCTTAAAGAGGAACTGTTGTAAACTGGATCAGACCCTTTCTTTCAAAGTGAATTTAAGAACAGCGCCAATCTAATTATTTTGCAGTTAACAACAGTTATGTCTACCAATCCAGACATTCTTCCTATTTACATATCAAGCTGATAGTTTATAATCCAACCTTTCTTTTTAAAAGCTTGTTAAAAAAAAAGTACAATGAAAACCACCACTGCAAAGAGATCATGTGCCCTTTGCAATTTACAGCAAGATCATGTTTCCTTCAAGTCATCTTTAGTCGTTTCCATCACAACAGTGTGTGCGAATGCTATTCTATTGTTTCATCTCCAGACCAGGTCATCAGTCTACACAACCCTCGCTCTGTGCTCCTTAAAAACAAGAATTGGCCTTGCAAGAAAGGCCTGCCCAATCCCTTGTTTCAAAACCAGTTGGTCATCACCCCACAGTAGCAACAAAGTCTTTTTGCCTACAACCTATGCAACACTGTAAACAGCTTAACTGCCTGCCTTCCCAATGTTTTCTTTGAATGCAGCGTAATCAAGCCACTCAGCCATGAAGAATATTATTTATGACCTGTGAAGGATTAATGGCTTCAGGGGTATCATATTTCTTAAGCTCAGGAACTGGGAAGCCTTAGGAAGTGTTTACTTCTGGAAAAATGGGGGAGGAGGGAAGCAGTTCCCTGGAAGTTCTCCAGGGGCAGTTTGGCAGTGGTTCAGAAGATTTTCAGTGACACTTGTTAAGGGCACAATCCTGCACCACTGAAGTGAATGGTAGTTTTGACACAGCCCTCAATGAACCAAGATCAGGGCTTACTTGTTGATGCTGCCATATATATTCCTAAATCACAGCACATCAAAGAATGTGATCAACCCCACTCTCAGACACAAGTTACTGTTCACTCTCTCATAGGAAGGCAGAACCACACACACTTAGGTGGGGCCAGCGAGAAGTGGAGTAGCTCTCTAGTGCCCATATACTGACTGGGCCAAGGTCTGCAGCTGGTGAACACAAGCACCTCCCAATGGGAAGTGCACACATTTAAGTAGCCAGAGAATCAGGCCCACTGTATTTAGCCAGAGTCAGAGTCTTACTAATCCCTCTCTTCAACAGAAGTTGTATCTTTGTTTACATGCTTATTTTACTGGAACACAGATACGTCAGCCGACCAGATGACTCACTGGTGCTCCACAGAATGGCACCACATAATCCAAAACTGGCTACAATAGAGGTCTTAAAATTCCAGGCCCAGGTCTATGCTGTCGAGGTGGTGAGGCTTTAAAGCCCTGGGATAAAATTTTCAGCCAGTAAATATCCTGGATCCAATTTCAGCCCTGACATGAGCAGGTACAATGTCAGTGAATGTGAATTACGTAAGCAGTGAATTTGGCTGTAGAGTATCAATCTTTCCTTTAAATCCATGGATGCCTGATTTAGTAGCTAAAGGAAAGGACCAAGACCCAAGCAGATCTTGGGTTCTAGAGTGGCATGAGCCACTGACTGACCACATGACCCTGCAAATGACATTGGACCTTGATTATTCAACTAGGAGAGGACCTCACGGACAGCGAGATGCTGTATATGAGCCAACCCTTCCAGGATAAATAAGCTCCAGATGTTTCAGTGCTTCACTATCCTTACATGCTTTTGCTTGGTGTTATCGATGGTAACGGAGTTTAACTTCCCCACTCAGACAGACCACAAAGGTCACTAGTGCCAAAGGCTGCAAACATCAGAAGCTAGGAAGATCATGAAGCATTAAAGTGGTGAGCCCAATGTCCCCCCCCCACACACACTATTTAGAAGAAAAATGGCCATTAAACAGATTAAGAAGGGGGTAGAGATCCTAACCCTTCAATAGCTTTACATTTCTGGCTATAAAATAAACACATGTATCTTTACTTTTAGAGTTAAAAGTGACTAGATGCTTGGATGCGTGAAGATGTCTAATGAACAAAAAGCAGATCTCTGTTTAATGGCCCATGTTGAAGTATATGCCAAAGCAATAAACCAGGGGAGAGGGCCCTAACAAGCCTATTACAAAAAACCAAAGAACCTGCACATGTTGTTTAATTTCAGTTTTTCAATATGGCATGCTCTGAAATGACAGAAGCCACTCAAATTAGTACAGATTACTTGTAACTCAATTGCTGTGGGACAAGTGCTCCAAATTGGTCTCTGTATTCATAGTTGCCACAGTGCCTACTACAGAATGAAGGATTGTATAACTAATCCTCAGATTAAATAACTAGGTTTTTTTTTTTTTTTTTTGGAGAGCAGAGATAAAGGGGTGATGCCTTACAAACAATAAGCAGAGGAGGGCTCCAGCAGTTAAAACCTTCAAAAACAACCACACGTTCTGCTAGTTTTCCTTGTAGGCTAATGCAGTGCACTCATCCAAAAAATATTTCAAAGGCTCTAATAAATTGGAAGACTGGCTCTCACAGTGAAGCCATCTTAGACCATCTGACAGCTCATTGCCAACTTTAACCAGACATAATGGGAGGCAGGCTTTTGCCAGACCCAGTTCCTGCTCCTCAGCCAAATGTGGAGTAATTCAGAACCCCCTCTCCAGAGAGCTCTCCCTGCTGGCCAAAGGAGATGTTGAGCCTAAACCCACAACAAAAACCAACCAACCACCCATCTGCAGTCTGGTTTTTCAAAACTCTCCAGCTCTCACTGGGAACGTTGCAGTGAACTCAGAGGTCTGACAAGATATTACTGACTTCAGCAGCTTTCTAAAACCAGCGCTGCTTATGAAACACACACATTTAAGTTTTACTGAAACGACAGTTAACACGCAGAAAATAAAATACAAAGCCGCAGGATGAGTTTTCGTCTGGGAATGTATTGACGTTTCGTCTCCCAAACTTCAGCCCGTTTAAGAAAAGCAGAACTCTCACACACCACACATCTGGAGCGAGGAAGCTTTCGGACACATCGGGCCATTCCCTACCCATGCAGCCCCGCTGCTCCTTCCCCCTCTGCTTCTCTCCTATTTAGTATGGCAGGGCTTTAGTTCTGGTAATGAGCTTCCTTCTCCTCATGACGCACACAAACAGAAACAAAGGCATTGCACGCACGCACGCAACGGGCAGCTTGGCTCCTAGGGCAAAATAAGCTTTAAAAAAAACACACAAAAAACCAAACCAATCGTTGTAGAGTGGGGCATGCAATATTTGCAAAGACCGCACCCCCCCCAATAATCCCCCCATCCACCGTAATGCAATAACCCCCCCCCCCCCGCAACACAGCAGCAGCATTTCCAACTCCCTCCTCCGCCGAGTGCAACGTCTTCGTGCCACGCACCTGTTTAGATCACTGACATAGCCGCTGTGTCGCTCCTCCAGGAACCTGGTCCAGCCATCCGCCGTCTTCACCCAGTTCTGCCCCGGCGACCTCCAGTCCTGCCCCAGAAAAGGCATCGCGGCGCGGGGAGCTCTGCCAAGCCGCTTTCCCGGTCCCTAGGGAGCCTGGAAGGGGCGCGCCCGGGAGGGGGTCCCCAGCTGCGTGCCTAGGCAGGGGGGGTGCGGGATTTTGTACGACCGTCGCTCCGAGCCGTGTCCGTGTCCTCGCAGCGGCCGCGGCTGTATTTATCCGAGGGCTCTTTGTTGCCGGAAGAGCGGCGTTAGCCCGGCCCCTAGATCAGGGGGGAGACACGTGGCTTTGTTTATTGCTCGCGACTGTCTTCTTCGGCTCCTCCTGCTTGTTGCACAATCCAGCCCCAGTGGAAACTTCAGACCCGGCCTCTGTGCTCGCTGGGCTGCCAAGGGTCCCTGACTTTGCCGAGAGCGAGCGTGAATAACAAGAATAAAAATGAATGTCTGTCAATACACATCCCATCTAATTCCAGCCGTTCTCCCGTCTTCTTCTGCAAGGCTTTGCGGTCTTTCTTCCCCACGGCGGGTAGACAGATCCATAGATAAACTGATGGGACGGATGGATTCGCGGCGGAGATGCCGAGCTATAGGGAGCTAAATAGATTGATTGGATAGATAGCTATGGGATTAGATAGCTGTGGAAGAAAGCTACAGAGACCGGCAGATTGGATGGATTTGGGGGATAGATAATATATTAGACTGGGGTAGGCAACCTATGGCATGTGTGCCAAGCCGGCACACAAGCTGATTTTCAGTGGCACTCACGCTGCCTGGGTCCTGGCCACCGGTCCGGGGGCTCTGCATTTTAATTTAATTTTAAATGAAGCTTCTTAAACATTTTAAAAATCTTATTTACTTTACATACAACAATCGTTTAGTTATATATTATAGACTTAGAGAACGAGACCTTCTAAAAACATGAACATGTATTACTGGCACGTGAAACCTTAAATTAGAGTGAATAAATGAAGATTCGGCACACCACTTCTGAAAGGTTGCCGACCCCTGTATTAGACGGTGGGAGGATGGCATAATAATTTAGAATAAATTTTCCAATGCTCCAGGGTGGATTTTCAGACAGTGCCAGTAATTTGGGTATGTCATCTATATTAATGAACTTTTGATTTGGTAGCTGACCTGGCTGTTTCTCTAGAACTTAACCTCTATGATCATAAACAGAACTTGAACACATTAAAAAAAAAAGTCCTGTCAGGGGAGTTTATTTTATAGAGATAATGATTTGTTTGAATGTTGGTTAAAAAACAAGCACCCCGAACAGAGGATGAATCCTTGAAATCAGTGAAAATAAATACATTAGCAAATGAATTTAATTAAACAACAGTGGATTAGAAATCATTTTCTAGCTGCTATTTGTTGATCTTCAAAAAGATGTACTCCTGGCATTTCCTGGTTGTGTGTGTTTGTTTTGAAACTCTGCCTGTAAAAGAATCTGAAGTGTCAATAGAAAAAAAAATGTGCATAACTGTCCTTGCATTGTTGTTTGTCAGGTGTTCCATGTTTCTTGGTAGGTTGGGAACAGCTGCTGTTGTATGTTAAACTGTACCAAGCAGGCAAGTGCTCTGATTCGCTGATGAATGGTTTCATTCCACTTCAGTGCTCGGTGATAAATAAATAAATAAAGGAGCAAGGCTGCTTGTATAAGTGTGCGAGAGAGATAAACACCCCCACAGTGGCCTAGCTGTCATAATCCAAGTCACACTGTCAACCTTTCCTGAGGGGGCTGAGCTATCTGCTGACTTGTGGGATTGCAACAACTGACACTTGCTAGAAAAGTTGTTCTGTGTTCTCTCGCTTTCTCACACACACACAGGTTACACAAAAAATGTTTGCAAGTGAGGAAGCTGGAATGCTGAAGTTAAGAAAAAAATCAAACCTTGAATACCAGCTAGTTTGAGCAACTCATTTAAAACTCCACACACCAACTGTAAGTCTGCCCTGAACCCAGGCCCATCGAGGGAGATTTGGGGCCCCTCCCGTTTCACTGTATTTACACAGAGGTTACAGACCCTGCGCTCCCTTTCCCCGCTCTTGTCAGCCATGCCTGTAGCTTTGCTTCTGCATCCCAAGAATAAATCCTGGGGTCTTGCAAGAGACTCAGTTGTACGTGGCGGAATGATGGTCTTGCTGCTAAGGCAGTAGCCTAGCTCTTGGAGAATAGGAAGGGGGTGGCAATTGCTGGCTCTGCCACAGACTTCCTGCGTGACCTTGGATGATTTCCTTAATCTCTCTGCCTCTGTCCCCATCTGGAAAATCCTTTGTCAGCCTGTTCTATTTGGATTGGAAGTGCACCAAGGCTGGGACTGCTTTGCTATGTGTTTGTGCAGGGGCAGTACTGTAATAGTAGTTATAACAACATGGTGCCCCAGAAACGGGGCGGGGGGGAGGGGTCTTGGGGCTTCAGCCCCATGCGGCACACCTGCCAGGGCTTGGGGCTTCAGCAGGAGCGGGCTGACGCCCTACCCCCCAGCTCCCGGCAGCTGTGCCCTGGCTCTCGAACTTCTGGAGATTGTCGTATGTGGCTCGGAGGGCCAGTAAGTTTGGCCACCCTTGGTCTAGATAATACTTAGTCCTGCCATGAATGCAGGGGACTTAACTAGATGACCTCTCAAGGTCCCTTCCAGGTCCTATGATTCTATGTTGTGTGGATTGTGTGCGTGCAGGATAACAAGTGAGATGTGATGCTCAGAGCCCCCTCATAATAATTTGTTGGCAAAGTACATTTTTAATCATGAAAATGTTTATCAGGCATTCTATGTTACAAATAAATCTAGTGCAACAGAAATCAACCTTGAGACCTGCCAGTTTGTGTGTTTTCAATTACTTGCCTTTGGAGAATGAGGAACTACATATATTACAATGAATACAACTCTTGTAAGGGCCAAGGGGGTGATTAACACTGCAATGATTTGCAGATGACCTTAAATCTACTCCAGGGTAAGGCCATCTTCTAATGGTGTTAAATTTAATTTAGGTGTATTTGAACAAAGACTGCCAGCTGTATGTTATTTTGGTGTCACTGGCTGCAGTGCCCATCCAAGTAAGTTAAGTCGGTCAGACATATGTCACTGAAAATATGTTCATCCTCTTAATGAGAATCATTTGGCAACTCTTACATGCAAGTCTGATCTGTGCTCTAGAATGGGATAGAGACAGAAACTAACAATGTATACTACAAGATCCATTCCAGTCTCATGTCAATTACTTTGCATTTAGCGATGAATTTTGAGGCTCAGGCTCATATGTAATGCATTTTTAAATGACTCTGAAAATATTTAACATTCAGGGATAGTAGCTAAATACAAAAATATTTTAATTAATTAAAAGGAAACAACAAATGTGTGATAGTTAATCGTTCTGCGGTTTTCCACCAGTGGTGCGTGAGCTGTGATCAGATAATATGCTGGCTGATTTAAGGTGTAGTATCAGCATAAGAAATCCATTATAACTACATTGATTAAAATGAGAAAGGTTGTATGCCAAGTGCTTCTGAGTTCTAGATAGGGCATGCCAGGAGAACTGCTGTATTATCAGAACTGTTCCTGTCCCTGAGAATAGCTGGTCCACCAGAACTTAAAACATAAGCTTATTATAATATTGTTTTGATCAGAAAAAAATGTAAAATCCAGCCCTCAATCCATGTGCATAAGTGAACTCATGGCTTTCTCTGTGCTACACACCATGGCTGTTCAGAACTTAGTGGCAAGAGTGTGGCTAGAAGTCAGAGCCACTGGCTCCAAAAGCATGATCCCTTCCATTGAAGCCAAAACAGAACTATTCACAGCTAAGAAGCTCTGATTCCATCCAAGTGAGGGCAATGGTACACACCCATGCGGGCCAGTTTGCATGCTGGTCTAGCTGAAATTTGGTGGAAAAAAGTGTGTGCGTGTTTGCAGGATGGGTGCCTAAATGTATATTTTCTTTTATTAAACACTGTCACTTTTTGGCCTTCAAATACAGTAGCTATTGAAAGTGCAGGGCTCTGCTTCTCTGTCTGGATGTTGATGTGCAAAGGTAAAAAAACAAAAAAACCTGAGCAAAGGAGAGACAGGTACAGTTTACCAAATGAGCTATGCAAAGGTATTGTTTTTAGTGACAAAATTTATATAGGTGTAATGCATACAGATCCCATTGCTGTTAATGGGGATTCAACCTGGGACCTTCAACACCAAAAGAAGGTGGGATTGCTTGAACTGAATAGCAACTGCCTAAGATAGTATTACATAATAATCTGTTATTTTTGTTGGGGTTATCTGCCAGAAGGAGATGTGATCACAGAGACTATGCCAGTGTACCACACCTGTACCCAATGCGCTGGTGGGTGCATTTTAAACAAATCAAAATACATAAAATAAATGGTATCTTGTACCTTGCTGAAAAGAGCATAAGCAAGGACCTGACTGGCTCAGATTCTAATGCACACCTGTCACACATACGTCTGTACTGTGCATATTTGAGAGCTGTATGTATTATGGAGTGAATCATGCTGTAATGGGGCTATGATGTAGAGCTGTAGCAACAAGTTTTTCTGCAGGGGGATTGCAGCCTGGCAAATGGAGATGTGCAATGAGTGAGATTTCTTCATTTTGTCACATGGGTAAATTGACATACCTGTTAGCTCTCTGCAAATGCTGATGACATAGCTACCAAGTCATCTCAAGTGCTATGGCTGGGTTTGAGATTTCAAGTGGAGTGGAAATTTTGGGACCTTATTATTAGAATCGAGGAGATCAGAGGGGCCTGTATTCACATATCATGTTATTGAGAAGCCTAGGAATTCCATCTCCCTGTATTGTAATGAACAGGGTAGTGTATATTGCCCTCTTCTGGATGGACTCAGAACTACTTAACTGTATGTCATAGGCCTTATAGTGCTAACATCCAAAGCTGATTCCCTCTTAGCTCATCTTATAGGAGTCTGCACTTCTGGAGGAAGAGGAATTTAGCCCCGTTATTGCCATAAATTCCATATATCCATGGTAACATCTGGAAGCTGGAATTCCATGAATCCCTGGCAATCAAGGATGAGCGATATCTAACTAGTGAGCATGTGAACTAGTCAGTGTGGGGTATCCCACAGCCCACAACCAGACAGAATGAGAGCTGGACAACTGTGGGCAGATCTACTCTAGTTTCTGTGGTCAGGGCCCATGTTTTTGGAACTGGTGGCTCTGAGTTCTAGCTCTGCTGTTGCCCTCAATTACTGAGTGGCCGTGGAATGCAATGTAGTGACAGCCATGAAGTGCTAGGTGGCCACAGATTGTTTTCCTTCTGGTAGCAGTACATTATTTCTACCACCGCAACTGTTTAGAACTATGTGTTCTAGTGATATGTTAGTTTTTACCTGTGTATGTGAGAAGCCATGAAGTCTCTACACAGTTTTATGCTACAATATCCATATCTTCTGACTGGCAATGAACATCTGAAATCTCTAACAGTGAAAGTCACCCGTGAAGAATGCGTGTAACATCAGTGCATTAGTTAACAAATAATAATGGGTCGCACCACTTTATAGCAATGCTATATATGGCTGCCAGTCATGACACATCAGCATCCCCAATGCCCAGTATAATAATGGAGAGATATTTAAGTGATAAATACCTTGATATGTTGTACATGTCTCAGTCAAAGATGCATTTCTAGTGAGCGGATAATGCCAAGTGCATCTTGACTCTTTCATATCAAAATGTGAGAGAGCTCTTTGCAAGAAGCCATCCTGCAACTATAAACCTGAATGGTGACCCAACAGGGGGAAAAACGTAGGGCCCTTCACCATCTAGCTATCATGTTGGATCCACTGGTGCCTCTCAAGTGAGGGTAGTTGTCAATTTTACAAAGCTCTTATCTATGTCACAAGTTTAGGCTGTCCCAGCCGTGCTCCATCATTGGGTTATGAGGGATCTGGAATGCCTACAGCACTTTTGTGGAACTGTGTGATCTGCTGTGCCACTACCTTGACCCTTAGATGTGGACACGCCCGGCCTTTCCTGAAAATGAATCACTTATCACTTGAGAGAGCTCTTCCCAGAAGGACAAGACTGAGGTAACCTCATGCCCCAGTCATCCATACTGGAGCAACTGAGTCAGTTAATGATGATAGTGCAGAGGCTCATGGGGAAATCCATCCTTTCCCCATCCACACGGGATCACATGCGGTGTGCAAAGAAGGGTTTCTATCTGGTGGAGCAGCATGGGACTGGGAGCCAGGGGCTTCTGTCCTGAATTCTGGCATGGGCGCTCTCACTGATTCACTGTGTTGCCTGGGCCCAGTTACTGCACTTCGTTGTATTTTTGTTTTCTTATCTGTAAATATGAGGATAACCTCATTTATTCACTTCCCGGGATGTTGTGCTGATTCATGAGTTAATGTTTGCAGAGCACTTTGAGAAGGCCTACTGCGTGGTAAATGCAAATTATGATTACTGGTGGCTGGTTTTTCCCAGTGTTCTGGAGACTATCGTCCCTTCTCCTGCAGCTGCTGGCTCCTCCTGTGGGAGATGGGGCCACCAAGGGCTACCTCCTTCTGACATTCCCTCCCTGAGGGAGGAGAAAGCTCCTGTCACCTCTCTTGGCCTGTCCCTCCCACAGCAGGAGAAGTTGCTGTCTCTGATAGTGATCCTAGCAGCTGTTGTGGCCAATACTTGAACAACAGAACAAACCCCCCTCTCTCAGCTACATATCAACTGCCTCCTTGAACCATCCCTCCTGAGAACCACTCAGAATCCAAATCCCTCCCTCCAAGGTGTGAATTTAAACTGGAAAACCCCTTATTCTAGACCTGGTCTAGAAAATTTTACTATCGTAGCTATGTCAGTTAGGACTAGGAGTGTTTTAAAAAAAATCACTCCCCTAACTGAGATAGCTGTGCCAGCAAGAGCCACAATGTAAATGCATGTGTCTGATGAAGTGGGTATTTACTCATGAAAGCTTATGCTCCAATACATTTGTTAGTCTATAAGGTGCCACAGGACTCTTTGTTGCTTTTTACAGATCCAGACTAACATGGCTACCCCTCTGATACTTGAATGTAAATGCAGGTACACTGGCAAAAAAGTCCCTTTGTTGGTACATCTGATTCCACATGGGGAACTGATTTCAGCTAGCTGAGCAAAAACATTTGTTTGCCAGTGTAAGCTGTGTCTCTGCTTGGAGGGTTTTTCAGTATAGCTACACAGGACAGGCAAACCCTTTCTAATGTAGAAAGGGCCTAAGACTCTTTTTTTTTAAAACAGTTTAGCTTATGTTACTTGGGAAGAGATTTAATCTAAAGCAATTCCCCCCCCCCAAAAAAAAACCCACCCAAAAACAAACCAAAAACATACCTATTCTTATACCTGAATAAGAATGTCCACACAAACGGTTATACTGGTATAAATACACCTGAAGAACTACATTACAATCACTGTTAAAATTTTCCCATACAGACAAGGCCTAAGTGTAACCCACACACCTTCTGGGTGTGGTGTTCTAGTCCATCTAGTGGCACTGAGACCACTTACTGAGAGAGAGATTAATGAGTCTGCTCTACAGCCTTAGCTAAGAGTCAGTTGGCTTTTAGCTCATGCAGTAGATGCTTATGCACTAAGCTCCAGAGGCTCCAGGTTTGATTCTGAGGACCAGGGTCTTGTGTTACATAAGCACCTGGGCAATTACATTCACCCAACCTGAAATATGTCCCTATAAGATGTTCTTTAGTCCCCGACCCTCAAACCACCTCCATCTCCACTGACCCCTTCCTCACTAGCGCAGTGTTGCTCCCATTGGTATATAATGGCTGCTGCTTTCTAGCTCAGCAGTGACTGCAGTTTACTGGTGGATGTAGTGATCCCTATATACCCAGCCGGTAAGTCTCTTAGGGATCCTATGGCATGAGAGGAGCTACATAAGCATCACTAGATACTATCTTTGATCATAGACTTCCAAGATATTTTACTACACTTGCCTGCCAATAAAGTGTTCATAATCTGGATGTTTTTATACCAGATAACAATAATACACTTAGCACTTCATATCATACTTTTCATCTTCAAAGTATTCACAAACATTAATTAGTCCCCACTCCAGGCAGGTGAGTAAGTATCATTATCCTCACTCTGTGGATAGAAAGATTAAATGATTAATCCAAGGCCTCTCAAAGGGTGAGTCAGTGTCAGAACTGGGATTAAAGCACAGGAGCTTCTGGCTGCCTGTCCTGTGCCCACATGTACTCAATAAATAAGTGGTCAGAATCCTCATGTGACCCAGGGTCACAGTCAGCTTAGTGGCTCAAATCTTTCAAAGAAGATTTTGTGCTAGCAGGCAGGCAGAGTGGAACTGCTGGAATATTAGTCACTTTTAACACTTTTAAAAATATGTGCCCGTGGCATTGCTGGAGTGGGGTGCCAGGGCCTCCTCTGTCAGCTTGCTCTCAATCTCTCTCCAGTTCAAGGCTTTCAATTAGAAAATTAGTTAAGGATAGTATTTTCAAAGGAGGCTATGGGAGTTAGGCTCTGAGGCGCAGATCCACAAAGGCATTGAGGTACCTAACTTTCATTGGTTAGAGGATCTGGGCCCTAGCTCCCAGTGAATTTCAACAGGATTTGGGTACTTAACTCTTTGCCCCCTTTGAAACTCCTAGCCTAAGCTCTTAAATGGCTCATTTAGATCCTGCAAGGCACAAAGATACTATGGAAGTTGTTCGTAACTCTGAAATGTTTGTAACTGATCAAAACATTCTGGTTGTTCTTGCAAAGGTTTACAACCGAACATTGATGTAATACAGCTTTGAAACTACTATGAAAAATGCTACTTTTAACCCTCTTAACTTATATGAAACAAGCACAGAACAGCTTCTGTATCAAATCTTTTTTTTAAAAAAAAACCCTTTTTTTTAAGTGGTATACATTTTACACAGCGCGGTGCTGTATTTGCTTTACCTCCTCTTGCCTGTCTTTGCTGCTGCCTGACTGTGTACTTCCGGTTCCAAATGAGGTGTGTGGTTGACCGGTTAGTTTGTAACTCTGGTGCTCATAACTCTGAGGGTTCTATTGTAGTAAATCACTAATGATTCAGGTTACCTCAGGAAACTGGGCTCTAAGTCTATCTCAGGCATATACTCACCTTTTGACCTTGGGCAAGTTACTTGATCTCCTTCTGCTACAGGCCACGCAGAAGTGAAATGAGAGAAGGTAAAAGTAGGCACTGTCTGGAAATTGGATAGTGTAGAACAATGTTTCTCAATGACCAGCCCGTGGACCGGTGCTGAGATCTCTCTGACACAGTTTAGGAAGGCAGCAAGCCAGCCCCTGGTATAAAAAATATTGAGAAACACTGAGGTAGAAGATTAAATATTCCTGGGTAAATATTTTCAAACCAGTTTGGGTGTAAAGGTTAAAATAAGATTAACTTTTTGTTTAAAATGAACCAACGACGTATCCCCTTTATAAATACCTAAAGAGAACCCCAGACCACACCTCCCAATACAAACAACCAGGTTGAAATAAAAATACTGACGACCTTAGTTGTAGAGAAAAATAGTTTCACTCCTAATATATTGCCAGCCCACTGCGTATAAAGGATGTTGGAGAAGCTCCTTGTCTCTAGGCCCATTTCAGCATATGCTGTTTGTAACTGACAGGTTCATGTACCCCTCCTGTGTGTGCTGTAGGCAGCTTTAAAGGAGAAAGTAGGCTAGGAACAAATGTAATATGAGCCAATTGTAAATAGGTGGAGAGGTGCAGACTGAGTGTCTGGTGCATATTGTAGAAGGAATTAGAAGAGAACCCAAGAACTGTTTGCTGTTTATACTAAATTCTCATACATCATTGCAGACGGCTCACTCAAGGATTTCGTTTAATAGAAAACGTACATTTTCCACGTCAACTGTTAAAGAATATCTCCCCCTCCTTTTCGTTGGGTTCAGTGGAGGATTTTGGAAAATATGGTAACAGCCAGACAGCAATTCCACATTCAGTTTAACCACTTGTAAGATCAAAAATTTAGTGCTACTGTAAGTAACTCACCAGTCAGATTACTGCCCCAATATCAAGGGCAAAACTCCCACAGACTTCATGGGAGCAGGATTGGGCTCTACTGGATACATTAGCTTTAGGGTATGTCTATACTACCCGCCGGATTGGCGGGCAGCGATCGAGCCCCCGAGCGCTCTCCCATCGACTCCCGTACTCCACCGGTGCGAGAGGCGCAGACAGAGTCAACGGGGGAGCAGCAGTAGTCGACTTACTGCAGCAAAGACACCGCGGTAAGTTGATCTAAATACGTCGACTTCAGCTACGTTATTCATGTAGCTGAAGTTGTGTAACTTAGATCGACAACCCCCCCCCCCCCCAGTGTAGAGCAGGCCTTATTAAAGCATGGGCCTGGAAACTAATCTGTTCCTGATTCTGCTGATTACTTGATACATGGCATTGGACAAGCTATTTAGGCCAAAATGGTCCAAGTAGGGTGCCTAACCCCCCCCCCCCCCCCGTGCATCCAAATGTATGGAATTCAATGGGCGCTATGGGTCCTCAGCACCTTTGAAAATCCAGATACTCATTGGGTTTCCTAAGTAGGTATGAAGGTGCCAAACTTTAGGCTCCCACATTTGAAAATGCTGGCCTGGCCCTCAACTTCTCTGTGCCTTAATTTTCCTGTTTCCAAAATGGGTATAAAACATGCTTTCCTCACACGGTGGGGGTTGGAGGCATCATTCATTAATATTTATATTGCACTTTGAGGTCCATGGAAGAAAGGTACCATAGACTAAGGAGGTACTTATTATAGAATAAGTAGAGATTCAGTGCAATACATTTTCTCTGTGGGAAATGAAGAATACAGACTCAGGTAGCAGAGTGTGAAATTTCTACCTTCAGGTCTCTCCACTCCCCACCTACTGGAAGAAAGCAGCTGTGTGAATCAGCCTATTTGGTGAAAAACTGTTACTTTGTAGAGAAGTCTCCCAAACTGTGGGTTGTGATCCCCAGAGGGGTCACGGAAGGTGCCCTCTGGCTTATGGAATGTGCATACTTAAAATTCCCAAAGACATTCTCCTCCCCTGTCTTCTAAGCAACATGTCTTCCTCTGAGCACCTGTGCTCACCAGTAACCACGTACAACACCTACCCACTGTTTCACAGCCTCTACAGGGAAAAATAACTTCTCACACGTCAGTCAAAGGTAGATCCACAGTAATGCTATAAGCGTATCAGATCACAAAGAAGCAGGTTTAGAATTTACTTATTGATTTGATTTGTTCATAACACATTTCCTTAGACATTCTGCTTTGTATATTAGCTCTTTATAGAGTGATAGCCAACTCATTGCCACCTTCTTACAATAGAGCTTATTCTTTCATTGATTAATGAAGCAGCAGCAGATCATGCATAAAAGCCAAGCTTATGACCACTTGTGGTCAGTAAAGCTCTCGTGGTACTTTTCTACAAGAGCAGTGATGTTAGCTTTGGCATCTGGGGCAATTTCCAACGTGGGTCATTATATTTGGCTTACCTAAAAATTATTCCTGTGCTCTGTTGGATCCAGTAATCATCACTTCCTGTCTGGAAGGGTTGTTCAGGGTTGCTGTGTGTTATTTAATCATTGAATTCCCTGGGTGGCTGCATTTTGCTGGTGGACAGCAATTCATATAGTTAGTAAATCAGATTGTAAATGATTTTGGGATTGTGCTTGATGTAAAATATACTATTAATGTAGGATCATTATTATTAAAGCATTCTGATTCCCACTGTTGGTAGGACACTCAACTTTTCCTAAATGCTTTTCAGCCAAATTGCATTCCTAAAGCATACATGCTTTGCTTGCATAGCTCACCCAAGCTTGGCCAGAAATAGTATTGTGGCTTCAGATGGAATATAACCCTGAATACATCTTTAATTGAGCAGAGGCTGCCATTTGGACTGAGAGGCTAGGCTCATTTCAGCAAAGAAGCAAAGCTTGGGCTGTTAGCATTGTTATAGGCCAGGTCTCGGGGCTGTTTTGCAACTATTATTTATTCGTTCTCTCTCACATCTATTACTTCAGATATTACTAGTCTTTCATTTTATTTTCTGCATGATTTAATGTACTAGCAATTACTGCATATATGATGGACCATGCATGCCCTCTGTGGGATGCAACATCAGATCTGCTAAATTGTTTGTCTATTTTACGCTCCAGCAGTTGGCCCACTGAGGGCATGAGCTCTTCTAATGCTAACAGGACATTCTTCTTGGTTAACATGGCAGAGGCCAGGGGCAATGGGTTCTCTCTCTGATGCTGCAAGTTTAAGGTTCAGCTGGTTGACTGTAGCTACAAAGAATGTTCTGTGGGAATGAGTGTTGCCAACTCTAGTGATTTTAGCATAAATCTACCAATATTTGGTGTTATTCTTAAAAATCCAGCTCCTGGAGTATGGGGTTTGGGTAGCTCAGCTTTCCAATACAAAAAAGTGCAGGTTTGTAGCCCTCATAGTTGCAGAGAAAAGCTAGAAAACATGACCTGAGCGCACCCTAGAGGCTCAAAATCCAGAAGGCAAATAAACCGGAACCCCACATGTATTATTTTTTTAAAATCTCAGGATTTTTAAGCCAATCCTATAATTTTTTAAGATCTGACTCATGATTTTTGAATTAGAGTTGGCAACACTCAGAGTCCAGGAATATGTGGAAGATTTAGGACTTAACTTCCCTTAACTTCAAGTTTCAGGATTCCAGGGATACAGCTCTCCAGAAAACTTATTACATCCTCCCTTTCTATTTCAGGTTTTAGCAGTGATCTTACAGGTCAGAATTTCAGTCCTGTTAGTCTAGAATGGTCATTCCAATGCTTGAAACTCAGTCCAATTCCTTCTCATGGCTTTGAAAGTGGCTTTCCATATGCAGCCTTGACCTCAAAACCATCAAGGCATTCTTCTGGATTGAAGTCTTGGTCACCAGAGAATCCACCTTTTCATCTCAAATGAAATGGTACTTTCCTGATGAAGATTGTGGTAACTTTGAGTCTCTTTCTTCCAGTAGGTCACATACAGACCTGTGTGGGTGGTGTCTGCTTTGTCTCAGCCCTGCTAGGTCTTGCCTCAGTAATGAGGGCCATGTGGCTCAGTGAAGATAGCTTTCCTCCAGCCTTGTGTGTCTTCACTTTGCTGTGTGTGGACAAAATCACACTGGGCAGTCTTGTCTTTCTGACTGTCCTATAATGATTTCCATGTGTGCAATGTTCCAAATGCTACAGCAAAACATCAGGGAAGATCAGGCCTCTATCAGAGCCCGTCTTGTTTGCAGTAGGAACTGCCAGAGTCAGTGATTACTGACCTCTGCCATGTCACAGGTGTGTTATCCTTTGCCCTGACCCAGGAGAGGCATCTGATGCCAGCAATAAAGTTCAATATCTTCCCAGAACTCCTGTGTGTTGCATTGTTATTACATGGGCTCAGTAATAAATTAATTATTGTACAAATATAGAGCAAATGAAGCCTCCTGAATCCCTCATTCTGGGTGGGAACAAGGGCGGTGGTTTAAGTGCTTCTGAGTTTCCCTGGAAGCAAGTGGATTTGCACAGAAACTGGAAAGAGTTTACTGTGGTGTCACATTTATTGCAGGGGTCCAGGCTGGTGACATGTATATGGAGTCCTCACGGCAGCCCTGTAGAGGTCACCATGGAAAGACCTGAAGCCCTATTCTCTTTTCTTCTGGTCTCCTCTATGCTGACAAGCCCCACCTGTAAAGGGAATTCTAAGGGCTGCTGCAGCCGGGAGAGTCCCTGGAGTGAGGCTGCTTGGAGCAGGGGGTGCCCGAAGGGCGCAGAGCTGGGAACTGCCGGATTGGGGGCAGCATGTTTCAGCAATGGAATGAGGTGGGGAATCTCCGTGAGGTGAGCATAGCAGAGTTCTCCCTGGCTACAGTTTCCTCTTGCTGGAATTTTACCATGCAAGGGTGTGATCTGCCCCATGTATATTAGAAGGGTAGGGTACTACCAGAGCTAGCTATAGATTTACTAACAAAGATTTAAGTATATTTAAAAATAAATGTTTAAAGCGGTTAAGAAAAACTTGATGCTTTTGTTTTTGGTGAACCCGGCTGCTGTCTCTCTGTGTGGGCTGCTATTACAATTACACAGCACTGCACGTAGTAGTGTTCATCCCACAGTTTGGCTGGGCCACAGAAACATTTTTTTTGGGCAGTGTCGAAAGTTCCTTTCCTAGAGATTGAGGCATAATAGCCTAAATTTGCAGTTACACGAAGGCCTCTTTACACCTCTCTGGCAGTGTAAAAGGGCCTTTGGGTGGGTGAAGATGTAACTTATCCTAGTATAACTGAGATTTCAGGTCGGAGAGTTGAGTAATTCAGCAAGCCCCATAGAATCCTAATTCAGAAGAAACAAAAAGCTGCATGGCTGGAACGGATTGTCTTTTGGAGATAGCTGTTCTGTATTAACAGCCTCTGAACAGTTGCCAGGTGCTCAATTGCCAGCTGCCACAAATCATTCCTTTGAACAAAAAAAAGAAAAGTCTACCTGTCCTGCCATCTGAGGTGTGAGGGGAGATGTGTGATCTCCTCTACTTGACCTGCAAGCCCATTAGGAGAAAAATATTGCCATTCACTCACTCTGTAATTTACCCAAACAAACCACAACACCTGCTTGAAGCCTCTGGGCCTCTGTCAGGGGGTCCACTCACTGCAGGTGGTACCTCCTCCTGGCCGCTCTGGGGATTAGCTCTTTCCAGGCCCAAGCTCCCCTTCTGCTGCTGGCTGCATATCCTGCTGCTGCTCTCCCTCTGCAACTCAGGGTGCTCCCTTTCAGTGACTTGGCCCTCTGGAAAGGTCCCTATGTGTGTTCCCTTCTTCCAGGGTTTCAAAGTCTTTCCTCACCAGCTGTCCTAGGCAGTCTGCTCATTCACTGCCCCTAGGGTACTACTTTTCCAATGGCTGCCAAAGGAAACTAAGCCTACCTTCTACACAGTCTTCCAGCTCAGGGACCTGCTTCTTAACACCATCCTGAACCCCACTGCCTTTTCCCTGAGCCTTTCCTACTCCTCCTGGCTCCCCACACCTGGGTTCGCCAGCCCAAACGTCCTCCTCCTCCCAGCAAATAACTGCAGACTAATGTCTATAGTCCCCAACACACCTCCCTTCCTCCGCAGAGCAAAGCAGACTTCTTCCCTGCAACACCTTTCTGCTATCAGCTCCCTGGTTTTATAGAAGCCCCTCCTGTTCCTGCACAGGTAAGCTTCCCCTAATTAGGACTTTCCTTTTAGCCTTAATTCTTCCACCTTGTAGCCTAATAGAATAATTGGCCCCTATGGCCTAATTTACCCCTTCAGGGTTAGTGTAGGGTACACACCCTACCGTAGCCTAGGGCAGGGATCGTCAACCTTTGGCACATGGCTCATCAGGGTAAGCACCCCAATGGGCCGGGCCGCTTTGTTTACCTGCCGCGTCCTCAGGTTCTGCCGATCGTGGCTCCCACTGGCCGCGGTTCGCCGCTCCAGGCCAATGGGGGTGGCGGGAAGCGGTGGCCAGCACATCACCTGGCCCGTGCCACTTCCTGCAGCCCTCATTGGCCTGGAGTGGCGAACCGCGGCCAGTGGGAGCTGCGATCGGCAGAACCTGTGGATGCAGCAGGTAAACAAACCAGCACCCTGGTGAGCTGCATGCCAAAGGTTGACGATCCCTGGCCTAGGGTGACCAGACAGCAAGTGTGAAAAATAGGGACAGGGGGTGGGGAGTGTTTGGCACCTATATAAGAAAAAGCCCCAAATATTGGGATTGTCCCTATAAAATCAGGACATCTGGTCACCCTACCATAGCCTCTGTGTTTTGACTTGTCTTTCTCTTTAGATTCTAAGTTCCTTGCTCAGGAGCTGTGTCTTCTGCATCTTTTTCAGAGCAAGTATTCTGTCACCATGGAACCAATATGGATCATGGGCTCCATATCTTCAGCACAAAAAGAAATAGAATCTTCAAATGTGCTTGTAATTTTAAGGTTCTTCCAGTTTGATCTATCAGAGCTTTGCCAAGCAGAGTCACATTTTAGTGGAGCTATAAGTGGGCTTGGTGAGAATATTCAGTGGAGCCCTACACATGCTCTGAAAAGGCTCAGTGCTGTCTCCATTGCTGTCAGTGGCAAAATTCCCATTGACTTCAGTGGGAGCAGGTTTGGTTCCCTAGTTTGCAGTGCATGGTCAGAGAGGACAGAGTGGCTTGAACCACCACAGCAGTGGGGGTTACTGCTGATGTCCAGAATGTGATGGACTGGCTCATACGGGAACTACTGTACAGGAATAGACTAATGGTCCATCTGTCTCCAGAAGTGGCCAGTGCTGCAGTACCTGTGGGCAGATGTGGTGGTCATTCAAGAGGCAGCATTTACCAATAGACGCCACAAGTATTTCCTATTCTAATTTTTGGAGGGGAAATGGTGGTGTTTCAGTTAGACCTGTGTAGAACATGCTGACTCTTAAATGGTGACCACTGTAAATATGCACTATGTAAGACAGGGAAGGAAAACCTTTCCAACCCCGAGTTGGTGATCCGCTGTTGCCCTGCAGCCTAGCTAATATAAATGTATAAGCTAGTCAGTCAGTGCAGTCTGTAGACCAAGTGACTGGTAGCCAAGGAAGATTAATGCCAGAAAAACAGACCTCAGAATTAGTGTAACTGGAAAGTAAAAAAGTCCATTCTGACAAGGTCATCATGGAGCTTTCGTGTGGGTGATAGTGTCAGACAGATGAGGCCTAACTGAAGTCCTATCACATGTGTCTGTGGAAAATAGCTCTTGCCTAAGTTTCTGTTTGTAACATAGGAGAATTATGAAACCATGAATAGATCGCAGCTGATTGAACAGCTGAATTATTAAGCCCCCAAACCCTTAGTAACAGCAAAGAGGCATCATAAACACCAGCATGAACTGAACTGTCCTACCCTGCAGTTCTACTCAAACATTTTCTCCTGTTTCTGTGCACTGTAACTTAGCTTGTGTAACCACTCTAGTTGTGTTGGCTATGCTGAAGCAGCTTTTACAATCGTATTTTATCCCTGGTGTTTGAATGTTCAAGCTTCTATTCCTAATACATTAGATCACTATAATGATGTTAATAATATGCATCCTTCAGACCCCCTCAGTAATGTTAGCAGAAGCCAGATTGTAAATGTGTCACTTTCTCCCCAAAACTAATTTTGTAACATTTCTGGAATAAGTATTCTTACCTTCTTTTGAATGCACAAATAGTATCTTTGGTCTCAGTTAGAGAAATGGGCCAAAACTGGAAATCTCTTTGAATGTAGGTTGTGGGGCTGAGGGTCAGAGAGAAGGTAAGTTTTGAATTGAAATCCCCAGACCCAAACACAACCCTTTGCTTTTGGTACCATCCAAAACCAGGAGAAGACTAGTTTTTGGCTCTGGTTTCCACGACCAGCTCTAAGCACCAGCAAACCAAGCACATGTTTGGGGCGGCACAATTCCAGGGGCGGCATTCCGGGACTTTTTTTTTTTTGCTTCGGCAGTTGTGCTCTCGGAGGTTTGTTTTTTTTTTTAACTTGGGGAGGCAAAAAACCTAGAGCCGGCCCTGTTGGTTTCAGCCCTGCTGAAATCTTGCAAGAATGGTAGACCCTGTAAGAACAGCTGAGCCCATTAGACACACCAGGATGCTGGAAATTGTGCAAGATCAGATTTCTGACATTTTGGGCCAAAGTTTCATAAGACCAGCCAGCACGATTTCAACACCATTGATTCTCTTTTCCTGAGGTGGCCGCAAAGCCGACCCCGAGCCCAAACCTTATCTGGATGTAAACACTGAATCCTCAGTCTGTCTTGTCTCTAGTCGCTGTTAATCACTCAGTCAAACGGTGTGAAAATCAGCACATTCACCAGCCGGAGTTAGGGTGAAAATGTTGCAAGATTTGTAAAGTGTGGGGAACTGGTGGCGGAGGGAATGTAACACAGAGGCTAGATTACATTTCCAACAGCATTTCCATGGGCCTGTGGGGGGATGATGCACGTTCCCCTCTCCTGGTCCAACCACTGTCCACCATCTTTACCCTTATCCCCCTCACTTTCCAGAACATTGCCCTTTCCCCACTTTTCTCCCTTTCCACATGTCCACAGCACAGGGAGACCTCTCTGGAGCCTGAGGGAAGTGATTAGTGCTACTGAAAAGCAGTCTAAGCCCTTTCTCTGCGTGGGAGAGGGAGTTTTACCAACATAGGGTCCTCCGATGTATGGCTTTCAGGGTTAACAAGACTGGGCCTTGTATCTTCAGGATTTGGCCTACACTTAAAATATAGGTTGACCTAGCTATGGTGCTCAGGTGTATGACAAATCCAACATCCTTAGCACTGTAGCCATGCCGACCTAACCTCTTATGTGGATGTAGGTAGGTTGACAGAAGAATGTTTCTGCCAATATAGCTACTGTTGGTGTTCTTATAGCAATGGATAAACCCCGTCTATTGCTGGAGGCTGCATCTATGCTACAGGGTTATGTTGGCATAGCGATGGTGCTGTAGTTCTGCTGCAATTGTCCCTATAGTGTAGACATGACTTAAATCACCTATTCCTAGAGAATCTGGGCATCATTACATACATTTAGATGGATAACAATTCCCTTAAAGAAGGGGAACAAATCTCCTCCCCCCACCACTCAGATTTAAAAAAAGTAGCCGAGTACAGTGTATTGGTGTAATATGCTGCTCCAGCAGCAGGTAGGCTGGTGTGCAAGCCAACTGTAGTGTCTGAATGGCCTTCAGAGGGAGGTCAAGGCACAGTACATGGCAGTAGTACTGTCTTGATGGTGAAGCACAAATTGGTCTGGCTCAGCCTGAATCTGAGAAGTAAAGGCATTGTCTTCTTGGCATGGCCTCCCGTTTTGAAATGTGGGCTACTGTGTGACAAGGAGCAATCTCTGCCAGCTCGGCTCACACTGCATGTCAGAATCACCAGATGAAATGAAACTGTATAGCCTGAGCTATTTAAAATAATCTTCCAAAAATATCCTCCTGTTTCCCAGGCAGGAAAAGAGCAGGGGAGGACAGCGAGGCACAGCTAGTTATAGCACAGCCTCTTACAGTTTTAATCCAGAATTGTTTTGAGTGTCCTTAAGATCGGCAAAGGTTTAAAAAATATTTTTTATTGGTCTACAGTAAGGCTTGTTGAAAATTTTCCATTGAAACTGGTTCTTCCAATAGAAAATTGGATTTTTGACTAAATAATTTTTTTCCACAAAAAGTGTTTATTTTCTGCGGAATTTTTTAATTTTCATTTTAAAATGGAATAGTTTTTAGTTTTTGCCCAAAAGTTCAAATATTTTGACTTTGTGCCACTGTGCCTCACAGGGTTATAGTTTCAATGGCTCATGTCCCATTTTCCTCTCTGGGCCCGGCTCCTCACCAGACTACATCTCCCATGATGCACCACAGCCAGGGACTCCCAGGATGCACAACCAGGGCACTTTTGGTTGGACCAGGCCATTGTTAGCTGCTGGAGTATATGAAAAGAATACTACCTGGTAGGTGGAAGATCCTTTAGTAAACTCTTGGCTCGCAGAATTTCCAGGCTCATGCTTTTCATCATGCAACCCCAAACACATAGGCAACAATAAAAAGAAATCTGAGTGTGTCTCTCTATAACTGCTAGACATTAACTGCAGTTCTTTTAGTCCAGTTTCCCATGGTGTTCCTGATACAAGTGCAGGAACTGTGAGTTACAGTCCCCTTAAAGGCATCAGTACATATATCTGTGTTGGGGTATACCAACCCCACACTGGGCAACTAGGGGTTAAGGAGCTGCTCTGGGCTCAGCCAGCCCACCCTGCCACACCTGCAAGAGATGCACAGGCGGGGCAGGAGATAAAAGGGAGCAGAACAGCTCACATGAGGGCAGGCCAGGGAAGAGAGAGGATCTTGCCGCTCCTGAGGAAAGGGCTGAGGGGAGGCAGGATCTCGCCCATTAACAAGATGGGTAGCCATGTTAGTCTGGATCTGTAAAAGCAGCAAAGAATCCTGTCACACCTACACACTACATTTCCTACTACCCTGCTATCGTCCAAAGTTTGCCGTCTGTAACAGGAGTGTGTGAAGAGGGTCAGCTCAGCACATGGCACTTTTTCGCAGCCAGGCATGGCATGGTAATTCTCTCCCTCCTGGGGCAGCAGCTGCCTCCAACCAGGTCAGTTTCCAATCTCACCCATTCAGGGGCAGTCCATAATCAAAACACAGGGAATCAACACAAATAAACTGGGTTAGCATGTGAGGGAGGGAATGCCTCCCAGCAGGGTCTATCAGAAGCAGCATCCCCCCTTTCCCTCAGGAAGGGGCCTTCAGACACTTGTTAATGGACGCAAAGAGTCCTGTGGCACCTTATAGACTAACAGACGTATTGGAGCATGAGCATGAGCTTTTGTGGGTGAATACCCACTTCGTCAGATTCATGCTCCAATACGTCTGTTAGTCTATAAGGTGCCACAGGACTCTTTGCGTCCATTAACAAGTGTCTGAAGGCCCCTTCCTGAGGGAAAGGGGGGATGCTGCTTCTGATAGACCCTGCTGGAAGGCATTCCCTCCCTCACATGCTAACCCAGTTTATTTGTGTTGATTCCCTGTGTTTTGATTATGGACTGCCCCTGAATGGGTGAGATTGGAAACTGACCTGGTTGGAGGCAGCTGCTGCCCCAGGAGGGAGAGAATTACCATGCCATGCCTGGCTGCGAAAAAGTGCCATGTGCTGAGCTGACCCTCTTCACACACTCCTGTTACAGACGGCAAACTTTGGACGATAGCAGGGTAGTAGGAAATGGCCCAGGGAGGGCAGGTGCTCCTGGCTGTCAGATCCTTTTGTTGCCCGCA